>NC_092185.1:7848158-10248158 GCF_043641665.1 Enoplosus armatus
CTTCCTCACATAATGCAACATGAATTAATACACTAGAAAACAATTGAGCAACACTTTTGCTTTGATTTCCACATTGGCATGCTAATATATGCAGTTACACAGGGGCGAGGGAGATAATCCTTCCACGAAACCCGAGGACTTGAATGTGTTAATGACACTGAGTGGATCTCTCACACGTCCTAGTCTGAAACAATCCTACGTCTGAACAAAAGGAGCACAGAGAGCAGGTTTTCATCGGCTTGCCCACATCTTACGGCCTGTAATGGGGCTATGCATAGATCTCAGGTCATTAGAGAAAAAACAAATTAGGGTTTGTATAATGAATACAAACCCTCATTGTTGTCAGGGATTTCAGGCGGTATTAAATCAGCATGTCCACATGCAGGGTCACTGCCAAGAGAATGGGATGAGGTCAGTTTGCGGTCTTTACAACATCTTTCAATGAGCTGAAGTGAAACGAAGAGGACATTCAAGAGATGGAGACAATGACTTGACATGAGTCAGAGCATCATGTTTGAGATTCGAATAAGCACAGAAACTCACAGTGAGTGGAAACACATCAGCTGAAGTCCAACACGTAGCGTCACACATAACTACAAACTCTTAACACACAGCACATTCTGGAAATAGGGGAGACATTCAGCAGTGTATCCAAAACGTGATGGCTTTTTAGTCCTGTTTCCTTCTAAGGGAGTAATTTCTTCCCTTGTTCAGCCCAAAAGAGCCTTTCCTGCACAATTCCTCCCCCACTGTGCTTGCTCTAAGCCAGACAAGTCGTCATTACTGCCCACCGTATCAGCATGCGTTTTGACATCTGCCTTGAAGTACCACAGCGGGTTTCTCATGCCCTGTCTCACCAAACACTGTGCCACATTGTGCTGGTGTTGTCATTCATTCATACCGTTCCTCTTCCAAATTCTTGTGGTTTTATTATGTTTAGAATTTTAATTTAGCTCCTCTTTAGTCTCTGGGACGAATGATTTCCTTTCTGTTGGGCATACCACTGCTCTGGGAGATAACAGAACTCACACAACCCCCCGGTATGATAACATGCAATGGTTCTTTGTTCATTTACAATGAACTGCAAATACTTTCCATTGGGCCATCACTTCAAGGCCTTGATTAAGCAAATGCCGCAGCTGACAGTGACACAACAGATTACACTGGACAAAAGCCAAAATATTTAGCATACTTTATCTCAAGGACAGGCAGGTAAATGTCTCCATGGGTGGACAAATGTAATGACTTCTGCTCAGGTTATTTCATGCTCTTGAGTGCAAATGTTTCAGCACTTTAAGTGTTAAAATACAAGAACTGTCTTCTTTACTGCGGGTTAGATATGGGTGCTGAAAGTGTGAGATGTCAGAGGAAAACCCAGCATTAGTTCACGGTATTTGCCCTGCCAACTGTCAACCTGTCCAGCTGAGTCTCAAGTAGTGACGTATTCAGAGCTGACGGACTGAAACTGGGATCACTATGGTTACACAGTGTAATAAGGTCAGTGTGTGATGCTGGATGTTACCATCTTAGCAAACTACTGGAAGGTTTCCATCAGCAATCAGCTGTTGCAAATCTAGTTCGTTGGATTGCAGTCCAATAGAGCACATAATAGCACACTGATTCCTTAATTAGCTACTTTCATCGTACCGGCACATTCTTAATTAATTCTTAAGTCACACAGTGGGCAATCCAAAATTTTACTGAAGCATGCCAAGGCACATTTACAGAGGAGAGTCCTTTAATAGAAACTGTTTCCCTGCAGACACATTTTCTAATGACAACACAAAAACTATGGTGGCTAAAAATAGTCCCATTCAGCAGTCCAGCTGCAGAAGACAAGAGAGCAAACCTAGACAATTACAGAACTAAATTTATCTTGAAGAAGGAAAATGAACTTTTCACACTGCATAAAAACCAACAATCCCAACAGCTGGTATAATAAAACAACACTTTATTTTCTTAACAAGATAGTACAGAGACACACTGTTGAAAAAATGAATACTCAAACATGCACATAGAACTGAATCTGCATCTGATTTTAGCATGTCAATACAGAGTTAAGAACTGTCATATCTCAGGTGTAATAAAACTTACACTACTGGATCTTTCTTGGCAAATGACACTTTGCTTGCCACATCAGGAAAATAAATCTTTGAAAAACGTATGTAAGCCAGTTTTAACATAATATAAAGTTAAACCTTTTCACTTTCCAATATTTCCTGCAAGTATTTCCTGGTTTGGACTCCAGAGCGTCCGCAAACAAACACGTTTTCAAGAAGGCCTGAAGATTATTAATGGCAAGACAGGTGCATCGGTTTTCCCAGTCGTTCACAAGGACAAGTCTAATAAGACTCAAAGGTTGTTCAGTGTTCTCCAGCTAAATCTGAGATATTGTTAATACACTTGTAAGGTAGCACAATTCTGCTGTATACAACAGGTCTTACTCATCCATATTCTGTTTAAATTATGCATTTTCGTAGACAGTTATCGCCCGCAAAATGCACATGTACTTGAAAGCCCTTGATATACAAGATTTTGAGAAATTTATGCCACACCCACTCTTCTGTCATGCCACAAACCATAATTGAGCTGCTGTGAAAAATTCCCATTTTGTATTGTGATACAATGGACCTGACAGCCTTGACTTACGTTAAGCTAAAGTTACAGAGCGTTGTACTCCACACACTTTGATGGATCAGTCGTGAAGTGTTTCTGGCAGATAGTCATTAGCCTCTTCAGTCCCTGTAGAGAGACAAATGAAAAACAAGGCATGAAAATTAAGGTGACAATGAAATGTATAAAAATATCCCTCCTGGTGAATTAATTTTTCAAATAGCACATTTACCTATTTTTAGACCAAATATGTATATGTCACGATTACAGTGTTTGAGGAGATATATTGATGTGCAAATTGATGCATAACCTCATCTGTTGAGTTCTAGTAACATCACCCTTGACCTCCTCTATAAACCTCAGCAGTCAGTTTAATACACATAAACATACAACAAATTGCCAATTTATGCAGGACTGTGCACTGAAAAGAATAATGTAGAATCCTACATGCAAGGTGTCTACTGTGTTAGCAGGTTTCACCATAGGAATTGTCCCTTGTGAATCCCAGTCATAAAATGATGTCACTGTATGTGGCCACATGAAGAGTCAATATGGGTCTTTCTGATTTTAGTAACAGAACACTTCCACAGAAAGCACAGAAATGTTATCAAGGGGGGTCTTAACAAATAGTGCACCACTCCCTACGTAATCAAAATAACAATGGGAATAAAAAATATTCTAATTTGTAGTACAAGATTCACAATAGCCTGAATATAGCATTTCATAAACTGAAATGATAAAAAAAAAATATGGTCTGATTCTTTGTGACTCAGCTTGAGGTATTCATTAATATTTTTTACTTCCAATATATTTTCATGCACAATGCCAAGATTTAACTGTGAAATGTGGGCACATGGGTTTAATCTAAAGGATATGACAAAGATGAAAATGATAAATTACACTGTCAGGCTAAAGATCTTCTAATTATTATTAGCTTGTATTTGATCTTGAGGGTCGCCGTCCTAAAGAAACAAATCCCAGCCTAATAGAGATTTAGACACTAGGTAATGACCTCACGGACTCACCTGGATGTATTTTCTCTGTGTCTCGTCATTGAGAACGTGGGCCACGTGCTTGGAGAAGATCTTTTCTCGCCCAGTACGGGCGTGGATACCCACCATAGTCACACCGATAGGCCAGGGAGCATTACCAATGGCCATCTGCAGATAGGCATCATTTGCCTGGACAAAATGTTGAATGTAATTGAATACATTTGTAAATGAATAAAGGGGCTAACACGGTCACTGTTATACAGATAATAACATACCTTGACATATTCTCTCTCCAACATGAATTTAATGATGTCTGTGATTGACTCTTTGATGTCAGCTGGTAAACTCTGAAAGAGAAATTAGAACTATTAGAAATGAAAAATGTAAATCCACACCCTGTAAACAACACCCTTGCTGCTTGTTTTACTATCTCCACAAATGTTACCTTCTTCCTGAGCTTCCTGAAGAGAGGTTTGAGGTAAGACTCAGTCTGTGAATGGGTTGCACTGGCCAACTTGCCCTGAACACCTCGCTTCACGTGGTCCTCTCGGCTGTTCAGATCTTTGGCCCAAACACCAAGAAGAAACTAGAATGCAACAGGAAATATGACTATTAACAAAATAGTAGACGGATTACAATTTGATCTTACAATACATCACAAAACACATCCTATCATCAAAATAACGTGTAATATCTCTTCATCATTTTAAGAACAATGCAAATCAATACTGTAAATGAATGAAGAACAACACTGTGAATAGCAGCCACAGTAGTGCAGTAAACATTTTCTATCCAACAGCTCCCTCTAGATCAAAGGCAGAGCATTATTTTCTTGCCTTACCCTCAAAAACTTGTCGATGACATCCTGGTCTCCGTCGTCATCTCCTGTGCCCAGGGTTTTGCCAAGAGCCTAAAGGAGAGTTTCAGTATCAGACACAAGCTGAATCATGACCG
Organism: Enoplosus armatus; assembly: GCF_043641665.1. Taxonomy (NCBI): domain Eukaryota; kingdom Metazoa; phylum Chordata; class Actinopteri; order Centrarchiformes; family Enoplosidae; genus Enoplosus; species Enoplosus armatus. The sequence goes on from NC_092185.1 coordinate 7,852,718, forward strand.
TAACTTACTAAATCTGACAAGGATATTTAACAGAAATTATAAAAATGTATAACTGATAAAACATTTTGCAACTCTCAGTTTGTGATTCCTGTGAACCTTAAAACAATATTCTAGTGACTACAAAATTGGTAAATAGTTATTAATACATTGCCCATAAGTAGATGAAAAGACCCTGTTGACTATGCAATGTACCTCCAGTTCTTCGATAGTGGTGTTTTCTTCATGCACTTTCAGGTCGTGCTGTGTGTCCACTTCTCCTGACTCTGTTCCTCCAACAATCTCATTCAGGTACTGCTGGTCAATCTTGTCCATGGCTGCTTTCAGGTCATTCCTCAAGCCCTAGACACAGAGGAAGCATTAAACAGTGTAAATCAGCACACTGTGCCTAAAGATTAGGACATTAACACTATTAAAAGACACATCCACATTTATTCACTTAAGAACACATGGATAACTGTTTTTTAAATACAACTCAGCGTCGCTGAGCTTGACTGGAGCTTTGTTGAAAGCAACATAATCAAATCTGCTTCTGATGACATAAGGTGACAACTCATAGAAGTGATGGTTAAGGTACAAGGCCAGACATCAAAATGGCAGTGACAATTTGTCAATATAGAGGTTGCTGTATGATTTTATTTCCTAGATATGATGGACTTGAATCAGCATATCTTTACTGGATGATGTGTCCCAGTCCAAGACACACAAATTCAAATTCAAAAGTGCTGTATTGGTACGGGAAACAGATGTTTACATTGCCAAAGTGAGTGTGAAATAAAAACATGTACATGATCACACTCAGTCCTACCTTGTTTACTTCTGGGGTCAGAATCTCAATCTTCCTGAGTCTCTGGAAGGCATCATAGTCAGACTCTCCAAACAGTCGGATTGGTTCTCCTCGTTCTCTAAGCCGTCGAATTACCTACACAAACACGACAAAAATCACATTTAACTTGTAATATGAAAAGAAAAATGACTGTGATGGGCGGATAATATTTTAATTGACTCACTTCCTGACGTGAAAGTGTCATTGGCAGCTTCTCTTCTGTTAGTTCCAGTTCTAACACTGGATTAGCTGAGGTGGACGGCTCATCTTCTTCCTTCTTATCAACCTTCAGGGCAATATGGAGGGAACAGAAACATACTGAAGTTATTGGAGGGATGTAGAGGTAATATGATCAAAAGATTGCTCTTTCTGGGCCAATACAAATGAAACTAATACAACTGGGATTTGTGAAAAGCCTCTGCATTGTCTTCATGAGATGAGACCTCAGGATTGAAGAGGATGTGAGTCACTATGAAAAATTGGATTGCACACATTCACATCATCTTACCTGCAGCTCTTCTATAAAAGGACAAGTTACCTAATAACTTACCAATAAAAGCAAGAATATTGAATATTACATTCATCTCATAACTTTCATTTAGTGGAATTTTAAAAGCTGGCTGCGCTGTCTAAAGCCTAATCACAGACAAAACATATTCAGTCTTTTTTTTTTGCAACAGGCAAACTCAGAGTATATTACCAGATCATGCTTTCATAGGCACATGCATCCCGGCACTCTTAGATTGTGGTTAAAGGAACACAATCTAAAAGAACACACAGAAAAGCCTTTACAAAAAGCCTTCCAGACAGACAATGGCCCTCGGTCAAATAAACACAGTATACTCATGTGTGCAAAGAGCATAGCTTAATATGTTTGACATGTTGAGCCTTGCACAAAGTAAACAAAATGCAGTTTTCCATATAGCAACTGTTACAAGGCAATGCAAACTAGTGACACAAAACCAGGGAAAACGTATAGTTGGTCTAAATATTAAAGCTGCTGTCACAGATGATGTGCAAAATAAGAAGAGCAGCTTGATAACAGATTTTTTTTTATTTCAGTTCAGTATCCCATGCTGAAATCCACACCATGTCTGTGTCCCATTTGGGCTTTGTGGATTCCTTTCCTTGTACCCTTGCTTTCTGACGAGTTTGTAAATAGTTTTTAACAGATGACTGGTCCCGCATATAGTCCAGTTGTCAGAGTGGGTGCTGCTCGTATAAATAAATTGTTAAAAGCATAAATATTGACATTGGTGGAGTATTGGAAGCACGACGGGTTCTGAAAATTCATGTAATGCAGGTGAATTTGAATAAATTCTCAAACTTTCAAGTGCTTTTATGTAATTGGTTACACGCTTGACAGCAAGTGATTGTACTGTGAAATAAAAGTAAGCAAGTAAGTAAAAGTAAGTAAAATCACCGTCTTTTCAAAATGACCCGGAATGGACTAAATTTATCAAACACAATAAGCAGAGGAGAGCTGGTGAAAATTTGCATTTCTACTGGCCTGATTTCAAATTGGTAAACATTTACTGACTGAATGAGACGCCGTAGTTGAATTTATCTCATTATCTTGCACCAAAACACACAGCCCTCCCCGGATTATTTCTAACAACCCGCACTGGAACATATAGATATCTCCACCATGTTATTTCTGCTTTTATCCTGACTGGCTTTAGAGAGTGCACTTTCAGAAAGGGTGCCAAGGAAGTGGAAGCCTTTGGGACACAGTGTGTTTTATCCTTTCATCATGCATCCTGTCAGCTACTTTCACTGTGCAATCCCATACCTGGCTCTCAGGAGTCTCTCTCTGAACCTACAGATGCAGGCAGCAGAGGCAGGTTGGGGAAAAACAGCACAATAAACACAGGTACAAACACTAATGTACACCTGAGCATTAAAGACTGACCTTATTTTTTCCTGGCAAAAAGTTTAAACTATAGTATTGCAAAGAGTGTCATACTAAACATGAGATAAAACTGAACTGAAGAAAGGCAGTGATTTAGATGTGTTTGTGTGGGAGAGAGACAGACAGAGAGTGATCATTGACATCAACCTTATATCCACATTTCCTGAAGTAGTCTTCTTGTTCCTTGCGTGCAAGATCAGCTCTTTTGAAGAATCGTTTGGAGTCCTGGAAGCAAAAAAAGAATTGACTTGTTTTACACTTTTATTCAAACTGGATGTACAGCGCAATGAAAAGATCATACTGGTGGTTACGCGTGACACAGTAACACTCTCACAACAAAGATGCAACATGCTAATTCTTTCCTTCTCTTGCATGACATTACTACATACTATATATTATGATACAAAACAGAATTATCATTTTTGTCTCTGTGTTGGAGATAATGTGACAACACACTGTACTGCATGCAAGCATATAGTAATTTCAAATAATAAAAAACAACTCTTTTCAACAAAGCAATATCTCACAATTCACATTTTTGAAATTCAAGTTTTACTGGACGTGAGCATGACTTAGAGGTGTCATAAGGTAAAGAGAGAACTATTAGAGGAAGTCTACAAGGTACCATAATATATTATGATTCAGGTAAGAATTACATTTAAGGAAGAACGTGAGTGAGAAACATTACAAACAGAAGTTTGATATTAGCGTTAAAGAAACATTTATAGTATTTTTTACTTGAGTTTAAGCAGAATATCAAAGTGAAGATCAGAATATCAGCCTACATTATGATAACTTAACGTTAACGCCATGTTACTTATCTGTCAGCTATTTTTGTTTACCGTAAATAAATGTTAGTGTCGGGGTGCTTTCAGTCTTACTATGTTTAGGACACTAACGTAAACGCTCGCTATATATTTTACTGTACGTGGAGTTCAATACTGTATCAATACATCTATCAATAACAGCTAAGTTGCATCGATGATTCTTGAAAGACGGCGTTGACTGAAGTTAACGCTAATGTTAGTCAATAAGTTAGCAACCAAGCTAACAAAAACAAGCAACGCCATCAACTACTCACGTCAATAAGCTCTTTATCTTCGATGATTTTCCTTTTCCTTGCGATCTCAGCTTTCAGTATATCCATTTCGGTAAAGTAAATGTGATCGTTATTCGTTTATTTGAAAAAAAAACCCCCACACATGTACATCGGGACTTCTGCAACAACGCTACAACCTAGACGCTTACACCGGAAGTTAACTAAAAGCCCTACCACTGAATTTCAGTATAAGAGTCCTCGGTGATCTACTTTTTACATAAAAATGTAAAAATAAAATGCAACTTGGGTTAACTGACCATTTAAGTCTTACTTTCCTAGATGGTTTAGCATAGATACCAACATCAAAGCTTATAATTTCAAGACCAAGCACTCCCTACCCTTTGGGCATAATAAAACAACAAACTGCTGCTTTATGTGTTTTTCTTTGGATATTGGGGTGTAGTTACTATAATATAGTGATATTTTAAGATACAGTAAATAAGAACATTATTTAGGCTCTTTCAAATTAAAAATAAAGGGTGATGGCAACTATATGCTACTGAAAAGCAAACTGAACATCATAAACTCCATTCTTTCTCTTTTTTTTTTCAAGTGGTTAAATTATTTAAACACAGTTCTAAATGAAATAATGCGCTTATAATTTTTATTTATTTTTTTACTACAAATAACATTTTATTTTATCAAAAAGTTTTAATAAAATCAATATGGCTTTATACGTTTATGAAGTTTGTTCTGTCTGATCTGACCATGTCATGTTGCTATATTTTGCTGCATATTCTAAAATATAAAGGACTAAATCAAATTCCAAACAGACAGCTGATGCTCCACTTCTTTCGATGCAGTAATATACTATTTTCCAGCTGGCAGATTTTAGGTTTGGCAGGTGACCATTCACAAAGGTACAAAATAGTCTGTGTGAGGGTCAGTCTCCAAGGACTGAAAATGATTAGACCTCTCTGAAATCATTTTCGATTGAGAGTGAAGGAGATGATGGAAAAAGTGACACCACCTCAACTGGCCTGCACTTGTCATAAGTGATTCAAGACTACCTCCTATTTTCTGCCAGTGACTCAGAATTTATGCAGTTGCCCGAAGCGAGGTCATGACTGGAGTGAGAGAAAATTCATTTTATTCATTAATAAAAGTCCTGCCTGCCATGAGATAGACTATTTCTATGTTCTAATAAATGTATTAACACGACAACTGAACAACCCACTAAGTTTCAGTCACCTGCTCGCTCCTGTCAAACAATAGGCGGCCATTTCATTATTTTATTTTATCTAGACAACGAGTTGCTCTAACAACAACAAAGGCACTAATAATTCGTGTGATAATAATTTGAGAATTAAGAAAAAAAAAGTTGATGATTGCAGTACTGCTTTTGTTCATATGTCAGTCCATTGTCTGGGCAATGCCGTGGTAAATGTCTGACTCGACCTTTTAGATGAGAACATACCATCAGGTGGCGCAAAGGGATATGTGACGAATTTTTAATATTAAAGTCATTAATTTATTTACATGGCGAGAGGGAAGAACCAGCATCATGTTGGGAGCGGGAATAGATCATACATTAGCATTGATCAGCTCCATTTAGGATCAACACGGTGAAAATCTGCGGATGACAGGATCTGTAGCGCAGCCTGAGGAGAAATTTAACTGATTAATAAGGCAGGCGGAGAGTAAATCCGCTGAGTGTATATCTAGTCAGTGATTTCGTCTTTCTGGAGAGCGATTCTCGACTGCACGACTTACTGTAGACTATATTCCCCCTGAAGATGCAGTTTGGGGAAAGGAAGAGCAGACGGAAGTCACAGAGCTTTAAACTGGTCACGGATGAAGGTAGGCTGCTGAATGAATGCAAGACCTTGCAAGACGCGCGTCTGTGTCTGGGTGTTTGTCTGGCGCTGTGTGCCAGCAGAGACGACTCTGTAAACAAAAGCGATGGCCACGACAATGCCCATAGTCTGTGCCTCGGTTTTCACCTGCAGCTAACTCTAATGATTCAAGTCTTCCATGTAAAAAAGAAAAGCTTCCTGGGCACCAGCCTCAACGTAGATTGAAGAATAAATTAAGTAAACGAATAGTGCAAAATATGAAAATATGTTGCGCATTCTCAACATACAACATGCACATTAAATGGTTCACTTTTTGCTGGAGCTACACGCTCGAGGCCACCTCTCTTGACCACACTACTTCATACCACCTACAGGTGGTGGTTTCTGCATGGGATGGGAGGGGGGGGGGGGGGGGGGTTCTTCTTCGTTTGACATCATAGTCTCTATCAGCCTGCACAATCACAACGCAAAAGGCCGCAACACCATTCTGCAACAACATCTGTCACACAGGTCTCATTGGAAAATTAAGTTTTAATTATTTCATTACAGCTGCACTGTAACTGTAACCTGTTTGTCTTGCAGATTTTGACCATTCATATATGATAAATTCCAGCTGCAAAGATGCCAACGGAGAGCCTAAGGATGCTGCTGTGCCTGATGGTATGTGCCACTGTAAATATTAATTTCTATGATATATCATGGCAGATGTCACTAATTATACCGACGCCCTTCTCTCTCAACGTAGTTTGGGTGGGGGACGAGGGGATGGAGATCAAGAGGCAAATCACAGGAATGATGAGGCTTCTGAGTGATAAGACCGGCAGGGTATATCAGCGTGTGGTAACAGAGCAGGACAGCTTAACAAAGGAGCCCCAGGATAGGCATCTGACCTGGGTACATCAGCCTGCACCTTTATCTCTTGTATCAGAGGACCACCAGAGCGACAGCTGGAACTCTGCAGGGGACCCAGGGCTTTCACCTCCATCCATATCCACCCCTATCCCCAACAGTCCAGGCTGCGGCCAGTACAGCACCCGCTCCAAAGCCATGAGGGTCCTCAACAATACCAAGGATCTGATCAAAGTGAATGAAGCTAACGGTAGGGTGTACCAAAGCATGAAAATCAACGGACACAACTTTAACTTCCGAAAGAAAAACAATGCTGATAAAATAGAGAGGAGATAGTGTCTAGTGACCAGACACCCGTTTTTTTTGTAAAGCAACAGACACTATACAGAGGTAATTGTGTGTGAGGCAGACACTTGGCACCATTTGCAAGTTTAACCATACAAGACAGTCAAACACTCATGCACCCATATACACACTTTGTTGTCAGAGTCAGAGACAAGGCAAGAAAGCACATTGCACCAGTATGGGTATGCATGTTTGAGTAGACAATCACTAACCAATGCTGACTTTCCAGCAGATGTAGTCCCTCCTGCTGTACCAGAAACCCCCTGCTGCATGTGTAATTGTAAGGGCACCTTGCAGGCTATTTTGCAGGAACTGCGAGCCATGAGGAGGCTGATGCAGACTCAAAAAGGTCAGTGGATGAACACAAACACTGACACACTGTGAGAAAGTGAGAAAGAGAGGGAGAGAGAAAAAAATTTAATGTGTTACTTTTTCTAGCATCCTTGGAAAGACAGGAACAGGCGGCATCACCATGCCAACCTCGTCTTGGTCCGGGCCCCGCTCCGAGCCGTAGGCCCCGCAAGAGGAGGCCAATCTATAAAGTGGCACCAGTGACTGTGTCCAGTACTAGAAGGGCTGCTCTTGCCCCTCTGGAGGCATCGCCACTTAGAGCTGCACCTGCAGAATCTGGAAAGAGGGAGGAGTGTGAGAAAGAGCAAGACTCATCTACACCCAACAGTCACCGCGTCTCCTCTGAGGTTTCTGTGCTGCCACCTCAGAACAATCCAGCAACTGTCAACAACACACACAATCCTCTCCTGAACCAGCTAAGGGAACCTCAGTCGTTAGAGGTAATCTCCATGTTAGTGTGCATGAATGTACATGTGCCCATGTATGTTTTCTGTGCTTCATTTGCAGCTCTAATTTATGATGTGAGTGCACTGCACTCTCTCCCACAGAAACATTAGTCATGAATTTTAACTTTCAGATGAATTAATTCTCAAAAGGCTTTCAAATGTATTTATTTATTCTATTTACACTGAGAAGAAACTGGATACTGTTTTCTATTTTAACTCAACCTAACATGTATCTTTTTTTAGCTAAGAAAATTGTTTCTATTTCTATTATAAAAAATTCTCTCTTTAACATCTCCATGTTTGACTCAATTTAAAATCCATTAACTTCATGTGCATATATTAATAGCTGTTGCCAAGTAACGTTCTTTGCTGCTAAGGAGGGCATTTGTGTTCCCTGACCTCTTTGGATCTCAAATCATAATTTTGGGAAAGTATGAGATATTAAGTTTTGTGCAGTCATCCTCATGCCTAATTTTACAATGACGCTACATTATAACTTAAGGAGTCTCATGTGTCTCCTCTCTTTTTCCTTCTAAAAACTGAATCTTGTTATGTTTTAATTGACCATTTTCCCATAATACATCATGATTCACGCAATGTGTTATTTGATTCTCTTTCAGTCTGAGGTGCGTCTTGCAGAGGATTATGACGTGTATATCTCAAAGGCTCAGCTAGACTCCATTCTGGTCAACTATACACGCTCTGGCAGCCTGCTGTTCCGGAAACTGGTGCACATCTATTCATTTTTAAGAGTCAATTCACTGGCCCTGTGATTGTGGTTAACTTTGCAGTCATGTGGCATCACTGGTTACATTTTAACAAAAACACAAACATCTAATAATTTACTTCAATAATAAGCTATGTTCACTCAAGGCTCAGCAATGTTTAACACAGGGCTACTATGTGTGTAGGTGTGTGCCTTCTTTGACGATGCTACCCTGGCCAACTCCTTGCCAAATGGTAAAAGGAAGCGAGGGCTCAATGATAACCGTAAGGGCTTGGACCAGAACATTGTGGGTGCCATCAAAGGTAAGCGAGAGAAACATACAAAAGATCAGTCTCTGTACCAGGGTACAACAATAATGTCACAGTATTTCTGGGGAGACATTAATATAGTTGTGTGAACTGTGTCCAGTGTTTACAGAGAAATACTGCACTGAACACAGAATAGAGAAGTTGCCCGGGCCACGGGACTGGGTTCAGATCCTTCAAGATCAGATAAAACTTGCCAGGAGAAGGCTGAAAAGAGGTACTGATACAGAGTCTGCTGCTAAGTTTTCCCCCTACTCTCTTTTACTGAAGTAGCTCATACTGTATACTTACATTTTATCTAGTATCCTTCTTAAATCGCTTACTCCTGTTTTATTATGCAATGGGTTTTGTGAGCATTGTCAAAGGAAGTTAATTTATTGCTATAGTATGTTTGCTAGTATAAGTCAACTGCAAAGTTTAGCAGTCAAAGAGGTAAACCTTGTTCTTCTGTTGGCTCCTCAGATGCTGCGGAAGCAGAAGAAGTCTTAAATGGACCTTCCACAAGTATGAACCTCATGATGCTCACACACACATGCACAGACACACACACACACACACACACACACACACACTATGCTACCCATTCATTCAGTTTCTGCACCTTTCCCCTTGTATCAGCACTTCACCCTACAACATCTTACCATCAGCCCCCCACTGAGCCCACAATGTCTTTTACCTCTCACCACTTTACTGTAACAACACACACACAAACTGATGTTGCTGGCTCGCTCATTGGCTCATATGTCTTTGTCACGCCGTCGCTGTGACATTTGACATTCTCATGCAGCTTCCCAAAATGTCAGCTAATTATCTTCACACCATGCACCACATCCCCTCTTTCACCTCTTTATTTCATTCTTGCTGTCACAATAGCCTTTCTCTTTCTGCTGTCTCTGTTTTCTTTTCCCAAGGAAAGCTACGAGACCTGTAAAAAATCCACCAAACGTGTGAACACAGCTGTCTTTACATGCACACACAAATGCATTGATACTTAAGATTTTAACTTTATTTTCTTCCGTCCTTTATAGGCTGTGACTATAACAAGCCTGCAAGTGTGGAGGGGACAGTGGTGAACATGACTGGTTGATTCAAGGGCTGCCACAATGGCCTTACAGCAGATTTGTTGATTGTCTTCATTACTTCTCTAACTTGATGCATTTTGCCACTTTAGATTTTTCCATTGCAGTTGTAATCTGCTCTGTGTTATGGATGTAAAGGGAAAAACTGTGGGACCAAATGAAGAGAAAGCCTGCTTAATGATATCTTCTCTCTCTCTCTCTCTCTCTCTCTCTCTCTCTCACACACACACACACACATATATACACACTCCGCCTTTTTGGGGGGTCATTAAGACCTTAAGAGGATTTTGTGCCAATAGACACTGAACTATACAGTGGTTAAAAAATGTCAGGTCATGTTTCATGTTTAGAAGTGACTTACTGTTTACATTATGGGCTACAGCTTTAAAAGCATACTTGCCTAGTTGTCATATGTCATTACTAGGAGGAGTCACAAGTCTAAAATGAGACAAAGTACTGTAACAGTATAGCATTCATATATTTTACACAAATTACTTTTACAGGAAGTTGTCCATTGTGGATTGTGCCTTTTAAGTGACCAGTACTTCAGTGGGTGTAATGTGCAGTGCAGCATCCACCTCAATTAAAAACATTACATCAGAAAGTAAATATCTGATGTATTTTTGGACAATTTTGCTAATTAATAGGCTACATCTGGCTGAAAATATAAAAATATACAGTATTCTATGAACAGGTGTTTCTTTTTATTATTAGAATCTCTAGGCTATGCATATCAGTGCTATTGTTGTTAATATTGTGATGTAATACAGCATTTCTTTCATGTCTGCTCATTGTGCATATGAAATGAATAGTTCTTTGCACCATTAAATATGGTTTCTTGACAATTTTGTTTTTGTGTTGTTTTTTATATGCTAGACAGTAAAATTAACAACAGAATAAATTAGAGAAAGGCTTCATATAGCTGGATTTCCTCCTGAAACATTCTTGAGGCATAAATAATAATCATAGTACTGTTTTAATGTAACAAAGCACTTTAACAAAATATTTGTTACAACATAATTATATGAAAAGACAAGTGCACAAATACAAGTTTATAAACCACAGCCTTTGTTAAGTACCCACTCATCCAGCCAGTCAATGTCATGTTGTTGTAGGTGCAATTGGAGGGAAAACAGTAAATTAAAGGTACACTCCATTGTAGAGATTTTGTTGCCAGACTTCACAGCTCATTAAAGGGGATGTTAAAGCCTCCACTGTGAAGGCAGAGGACCCTTTGAGATCTCGTGAGTTTCCTCCTCGTATTGTAAACCATATATTTTTTTATGAAGATAAAGCGTGATCGAATACGCTAATTCATTAAACTAGAGTTCATTATACGTGATAGCTCGAATATTTTGTCGCCTAGTTCTGAGTTACAAGACAAACAAGCCTCACTTTTCGTCAGGCTTTGTCCGAGGACGCCCGTTTCTAGCCCCAATGCATTCTGGTGCCGTCCCCGCTCTTCTGTCGAGATCCACCGCTAACGTGAAGCTGGTAAGGATAAACTGGTCAGAGCAATTAAAGGGGAAATGTTGCAAGAATATAACTCCGCTTTGGTCCTAAAATCGCATCTAGGGCAATTGTAAACACTTATATTGCACCATATCATTACAAACTATAAACAAGTAGCATGTTTAGCGCTGTTTTGTTGATATGAACTCTGATGTTGCACACATCGCATGGCGTGGGACAGGAAAGGGTTAATTTTTTCCGCCGCCGACATTTTTGTTCGGCGCTCTACGGCAACTTTTTAACTTACATGTGCAACGAGCTGGCGCTATGTTTCCCCACTGTGTTTCACATTTAGGCTGCAGCCTGCACCGTGTGTGTGTTTTTAAATGTATTAACGTTGCAGTTCGCTAACTCGGGACTGCCTCAGTTCTTTGTTGCACAGAGCTGCTTGTGCTCATCACCTCATGTATGGATCCGCGTTTGCGAACAAGAGCTAGCATGGAAACACAAAACTGAATTTTCAGCAAAACAAACAAAGCGAAAGATGTAGCTGTCACTATCAGTACATGTGTCTCCAGGCTGAGCGCCCTGTAGTTTAAAATGTAGTGTACACCACACCGAGTAGACAGGGGTTACCTCTGGTCAGCACTAGTTAGCCAATCCCTTAGGGTTGAATGAACTTGGCAGCACTTCGTCTCTTGAACACTCCCACAGTGTACTAACCGAGGCCCCTTCAGCAACTTACAGTTGTTAAAACAACAAACTGGGGCTATAAGTAACCAATAACTCTACTGGGTCACTGTAGCCAAGTGTAATTCATTTGTTATTTTTGCTGAACTTGAAAATATAGAAGTCGATCAGCTCATTGTGAAGTTTTATGTTGCCAGCAGTGTGAGTGTGTGTTGCACAGAAATATATGTTATCTAAGAGTCTTGTAATTTGTAACAATTCATTAGTATGCACTTTAGACTCTAGTAACCCCCTACCATCATGCGTTTTCTTACTAAACTGAATATAATACATCTTGTGCCTGAAAATGAAAATACGCTTGAATTGATTGGTTTCATTCTTAATTGTATACAATATCCCTGTCATTTTACCCCGAACATACATATATCTGGATAATTAAATGCAGTCCAATGCAATAGACTGACCAGTAGACACCTGTGAGTTGTTCATTTAATGTAGAGACAGTGTCAGAGACGTGCTGATTTGATTCTGGTGTTGGGTTGCTTTGGGAAAGTGTACCTAATATCTGGTCTACAAAACATTGTTACTTACTGTTATTGAATGTTGATTCAGCTCTGTAGTTATTTCTGTCCCTCAGACAAAAGATGACGAGCTGAAACAATTAGTCAATTAATTGATTAGTTGATCCTCAGAAATGCAAATATTTTGTGAATCGATTAATTGTTAAAATTATTTCCTGTTTCCAGCTTCTCAGTTGTGAGGATGTGTTTTTCTTTGTTTTTATATAAATGTAAACTGGATAATAAGCTGAATATCTTTTAGAGGTGTTAGCAAGGGCTCTTATGAAATTCTAACTGGCATTTTCACAATTTTCTGATATTTTATAGACTAAACAATTAACTGATTAATCAAGAATATAAGTGGCAGAATCATTTTTAATGAAAATAATTATTTGTTGCAGCCCTTAAAATGATTACAGAGTCACATCAACAGCTTTCTGAAACAGTCTTAAAAAAGATAATATTATAAGCTACTCAAAGGCAGGCTTTATTGAAGTGCTTTGCTTAAGATTGTACAGATGTTTACAGTAATTTGTTTGTTGTATGTTTGTCATGATTCACTTGAAATGATGCACAAAGGAACACGTATGTGAATAATCTGAGGCTTTATTATCTTCTGTTATCTGTCTATGCAATTAACAAGATTTTCTTCCAGCCTCTTGTGACACCCAAACAGTTTCTAAGCACCATTTCTTTGTTCTGTCCTGGTCATTGATGTGGTTCTAGTGGTGAGGGCCCAGAGTTTCTTCAGACATGTCCGTGAGGGAGTCCTTTAACCCCGAAAGCTATGAGCTGGACAAGAACTTCAGGCTCACACGCTTTGCTGAGCTCAAGGGCACAGGCTGCAAGGTACAAATGAATGAAAGTATTACACTTGATAAGCCATATTATATAAAAATAATTATATTATGTAAATAATTATTGTCTTTGGTCACAGGTGCCCCAAGATGTCTTACAGAAGCTGCTAGAAACCCTACAGGAGAACCACTATCAAGAGGATGAACAGTTCCTGGGGGCAGTTATGCCCCGATTAGGTAATTATGATCTATATCATATATCATACCGAATCAGAATCAGAATCAGAAACTGTTTATTGCCAAGTAACATACATTACAAGGAATTTGCTGTGGTCTGAAGGTGCTATTGTTTTGACAACAAATATGTAGAATATAAAAGGTAAAATAAGAATAAAAATAAAAATAAGATAAGATAAATACCACTATAATAACAAATAACTTAAGTTACAAAACAGTTATAAGCCTTAAACAAACAGCAGCAGCTGTTAACGGTAGCATAACATAACAGTAACAACTCATGAAATGCAAAATATAACAAAATTCTAAATATATAGTATATTAAATGATTGTAGATGAGTGATATTAGTTATGATAAAGAAATGCCTACATGGGGCACTCCCCGAGGTGTGACAAGAATCCTTTGTGGTTGAAACCAGTTTTGAGGCACCATTGAAGACATACAGATGAGTGAGTAATCAAAGGAAATACCAACATCTAGTGTATTAGTATGTCTTCCGTGTTCCCTGCCAGTCTGTGGAACTCTATCGGAGGGATGAACACCATTCCTCCACAATATTTATTTATTCACTCATTTATATATACCACCTTTTATTTAATCAAGGGTTAGGGTTATCATCTCTTGTAGGAGAGACCTGAGTACAGCAGATAGAAAGAAAAACAAACATAGCCAGACATAACAAATGGACATACAGCATCAGAGACAATCACAGACATCACTAAATAGATTTGAAGATGAAAGTTTATGTTATATCATTTGGACTTGGAGATGGGGGCATTGTTGTACACGTTGGTCCAAAATCTTACCTAGATGTGAAACTGGGTTGACATCTGGTGGCTGTAAAGGCTGTAGCATCTTATTCACATCATTCAATGAGGCCTGGTGCACGGATGCATCTGCATTTGACATGTTTCTTTACTCTTTTCAGAATCAGAAGCAGTATTGCATTGCACTGGTTTGTCCTATTCTGGTTTGTCCTTTAATTTGTCCCCCGTCTGTAGTTGCTTCTAGAACTCTGTGTCCCCTCCCACACTAGTGACAGAGCCCTGCTGTATTATACGTAAGCCCCAAATGACAATGTTGACTCAGATTCAGGCAGGTTAGGGGGTCAGGGGAGCAAGAAATACATCAGTGTACAAAACATTTAAGTGCCTTAAAAGTTTAAAGAAAAACCTGAGCCTCAGTTCTGAAATGGACAAGCTACCAGTGGGGACACTTTAAAACAAAATGATGATTTTCTTATACTAGACTTTGTACCATATCACAACATAAACCTCTTCAAAATATCACAGAGAGAGCTCTTTTATTTTTGAAGGCATAGGCATGGACACCTGTGTCATCCCCCTCAGACATGGAGGCCTTTCTCTGGTCCAGACAACAGATTACATCTACCCCATTGTGGATGACCCTTACATGATGGTATGCATCTCCTCTTTTATGGGTATTACTTTTTGCCCAATGTGGTCCTATTAGTTATACATGTGAGAAATGGAAGGATGTTGCTGTTCTAATTCTTAGTTTGTCTGTATTATTGGGTCTGACGTAGGCCTACTTTACACAGCGACCCTTAATGTGCTTTAATTGTCAGTATTTCTATTTTGTAGGGAAGAATTGCTTGTGCCAATGTTTTAAGTGACCTGTACGCTATGGGAGTAACAGAGTGTGACAACATGTTGATGCTTCTGGGAGTCAGCAACAAAATGTCAGAGAAGGTAAGAGGCATGTCAGTTGTTGTGTTCACTTTTGTTTTCATCTTGTATCTGGCAAAAAACTGCAGAGAACCAACTATGTTAATGGTAGAACAAACTCTACTACTCATAACGGTTTCTGCGAATCAAAATAAGAAAACATGTTATGAAACAGTTATGAAAGATGTTATTGTTATTATTAGTAGTAGTCTAACGTGCTGCCTGCCTCTTCTCTTAATTTCCTGGGTCTTTACAGGAGAGAGACAAAGTCATGCCGCTGGTCATCCAGGGATTCAAGGATGCATCGGAGGAGGCCGGCACATCTGTAACAGGAGGACAGACGGTGCTCAATCCCTGGGTGGTGATGGGAGGAGTTGCTACAACAGTCTGCCAGCCCAACGAATTTATCATGTGGGAATGAGTTCCTTCTGCATGTTTCCTTACTTGTGTTGTTTGTGCTATTCATACTTTCTTAAGAAAAAGTTAGCATTTTGTTGTAATGAATAACAATCCTGAAGATGCCATTGTTGACATTTCTCAGGCCAGACAACGCAGTGCCAGGAGACGTGTTGGTGTTGACCAAGCCACTTGGAACACAAGTGGCCGTTGCAGTTCACCAGTGGCTAGATATCGTAAGTCCGCTTGCTGACTCATGAATAATTTTGTCTGGGCACTTCTTGTTTTTTAGGATACACACTAATGCCGTCGGCTGTATTATGTTTGTTTTTCTTTCTATCAGCCTGAGAAGTGGAACAAGATCAAGCTGGTGGTAACCCAGGAAGATGTAGAGCTGGCCTACCATGAAGCCATGATGAACATGGCTCGGCTCAATAGGACAGGTACATTTAAATTTTTGATTATTGTCATTTATTTCTCAAGTTAACAAGCGTGTTAAGTTGAGCAAAGCTACATCCGCTGTTGGGCAGAAAAACATTGAATGGGGGACTTTTTTTGCAAACAGCAGCATCCTCTGCAGCAGCTAGGCTGTATTACACCCTCAGTGGATAAGTAGCTTCTGCTAATAATGTAAAACTTGAAGCAAAAAAACAGATAACTTCCTTGTGTGTTCCTTGTGAGCCAGAAGTTGCATACTACAGCTTCATGTTCACAACACACCCAGTTGTCATCTCAAATAAAAGACCCTGTCACACATGTGCACAGACATATTTCAGTGGTGTGAGTGTTTTTGTTTCCTTTTCTTTGATTAGATTGTTCTCTTTATTTATTTATAAAGAGCTTAATGAGGATTAATACTTGAATTTCAATATCTGTCATCATAATGGTTTTTTGTTTGCTTTCAAAATGGCCCACGATGAGTTACAGTCTTTGTGAATATACGCACAAACAATCAATATTTGTTCATACCACTGGCACTGACTAATCTTCATGAAAACAGATTTGCGTGCATCCCTAATCAACCAATTAATCATCCAGATAAAGTCTCTGTGTCTCCCTCTGTCTTCCCTTGTAGCGGCTGGTCTCATGCACACCTTCAATGCTCACGCAGCTACCGACATCACAGGGTTTGGCATCCTTGGCCACGCTCAGACGTTGGCACGGCAACAACGAAGTGAGGTGTCGTTTGTCATTCACAACCTCCCAGTGCTTGCCAAGATGGCCGCCGTGTCCAAGGCCTGTGGGAACATGTTTGGACTCATGCATGGCACCTGCCCTGAAACTTCAGGTGTGTGTGTGTATACATGGCTTTGTTGTTTTCTTTCTTCTTGTTGTTAATTTACAGTGTATGGCACTTCTGTAGAGTGAGCTTCTCAAAGTGCTTTACAAGTCAATAAAAAAAAACTAAATGCCCAACATAAGAACCTTGCTCTAGCATTCTGAATCAGCTGCACTTCTCAGGTGATAATTAGAGAATAGTGACTTAGTTTGTGTAATTGAGACAAGATGAGTGTGAATAACTTAACAACATGGTGAGAGACAACAGGCCATAATTAAGAAATATTTTAAATAGGGAAAAGCAACAATATCATAGTAATTTGACATTTTTTTTGTGTATTTATGGGCCATCCTTTCCTTAAAACAGTTGTAACAACTTGTATAATTGGTTTGGTTTGAGGGAAAGGCTCAACAATAAAAGTATAAAAAAAAAAAAAAACTACTAATGAGCTGTCCAAGTGGATACAAATTAAAGGAGAACAAGGCTGGACCAAGACTTGAGCCCTGAGAGCCACCACAGGAAAGAGGAGCCCCAAAAGAAAAGATAAATCCCTAAACAGACTTAATAACATCAGTCAGAAAGCTAATGCCACCACGGCCTTGTGCCTTAAGACAACAATGATGTGGTCAGCATCAGTATCAATCAAAGGCAGCACTTACATCCAGCAGTAAGAGAATTGAGCACTCACCAGCATCACTACACATTAAAAACACCATTTGACCCCCTTGTGACTGACCAAAATCTCCATCTCTTTATAGGAGGCCTGCTTATCTGTCTGCCTCGGGAGCAGGCTGCCCGCTTCTGTGCCGAGATCAAATCCCCAAAATACGGCGAGGGCCACCAAGCGTGGATCATCGGGATTGTAGAGAAAGGAAACCGCACTGCTCGCATCATTGACAAACCACGGATCATTGAGGTGGCACCACAAGCAGCCACGCAGAATGTCAACCCAACTCCTGGTGCAACTTCTTAATCCTCCTTTGCTGCGTCACAGACCGGAACCCAAAAGCTCTGCCGAGTGATTTTAGACACATAAACTACGAAAACCATCCTAGAGTGTTGAAATATATACACAGAATAGTATGTACACAGAAAAGACTGGGTTGGCGTGTATCTACATGAAAAACAGCCCCACGCAGTGGCCCAAGGGGCATGTCATCACCTCATCACCCAGTGGACTCAACCTGCAGTATCCCCATGATAAAAATTGTTAAGAAATAGAGCAAACTTAAAATCCATTTGCCTTTTGTGTCTGTTGTATTCTGTTATGTTAAATGTGCGTGATTGGCAGGCAGCTTCTGATAAGAGCGTGATGATGATGATGATGAAGATACTGTTGATTCATTTTGAATCTTTGGAAGTCTGGTGTCTGTTGCCTCTCTGGGTCTTTTAAAATTGCTCTCATCAAGCAAGCAGACCACGTGATGTTGTTTTTGTTTGTACAGTTATAAAGCCTAGTTTTAGTTCATTGCTGTAACTGATGCCTTGAAAGAAACTGGGTGTGACCAGAATGGTTTGTTTTTTATTACTTTGACTTTTTGTATTGTCCCCACCTAAACTAATAAATATTCAAATAGAAGATGGTTTGTTTTTGCCTGCTAGCTGGTAGCTGGCTTCATGCGAAATCAAATGTGACATTATGTACTTACATCATTAAACTGCAGATTGATTTTTTTTACAGAAACAACTGATGCCAATTCATTGTGCACTGACCTGAAGTCATAGAGGAATTGTGGTTTAAGGTTATAGATGAGAAGAAATCTGCATCCACCCCTCAGGAGATGAACCTTCTACCATCTGCATTCCCAATATGTCATTGTATTTAGGGTGATATGGTGCGTAGAGTTTGCATTATATGGTCACAGAATTGTGGGACTGCAAAAAGCATCCTGGGTTGTTGACAGCGAGCACTCTGATCAGCGGTGCCTTTGTTAAAGATCTGGTGCATTTAGTTTTGCGCTCTTAATGTTGCTAGAAGATGTGCTGAGAGCAGTCTGACTTGCTGTTATGAAGCTTCCAGCTGATCAAAGTCCAGATAATTTTTGTTTATCCTAATAGCCTGGATGAATCTGGAAGGCCTCTGTAAATGTTCACATGGATATCAGAAACAGGATATGACCTCCACCCCTCCTCTCAAAAATAAACTTCTCTTATAATAGATGGTTTTTCTGTCTATTTTTGAGCTTTTGAACAATTGTTTAAATGTGTAAAGAATGGAAAATAATAATCAGCAAAGTTGCCAGTTGTGATGAATTCATTTCTAATGATTCGTATGTCCACATTTTATTAACTAACTGCACAAAGCTGCTAATGGTGGACTTTATGTAGGTTTACAGAGGTCTTCCAGATTCATCTTTAATTTTCTAATCACAAATGACAAAAAAATAAACCAATCCACAAATATTGGCATGTAACAAAGGATTTATGTTTTCAAACAGTACTGAATTCTTTAAGGAGATATATTTACAAGTTTCATATGCACAAAGCATCTCTAAAGGTTATATTTAGATTTATATACAGTCTGTCATACATTGACAAAATGTTTCATTAAAGATTACATCTTTCCCTCAGCACCAAAGCAACAGCTCTGAAAAGTATAACATAAATAGAAATAAATTAGAGGAGTGACAACTATTCATTTTCTGTGACCGAGTGGAATGACCAGCTCCTACAATGTGACCCACCACAAAAGCAAAAAGAACAACATGATGCAACATGTCATCAGAACATTGTTTTGTCTCAGTGTATAAAGCATGACAAAGAGACTCACAGATTGTATGTGAGCCAAATGCAGCATGCCACCCCACAGAGTCTGTTATATGTGCTTTTTCCCATTTTCCAGTTGTACATGCTTTGCGTGCTCCACCGTCTTCTTATCATTTTCTGGCTTGAAAAGTGCTTTGATATCAAGCATGGCCTTCCAAATGTGCTGTCCAAACCGGTATGAGTCCTGCAGGTCACACAGAAAGGCAATAACACAGAGAGAGTGAGACAGAAGCAGAAAGAGTGTTGAGTTTTGAAAGATAGCATGAACGGTATACAGATGGGTCTATAATATACGTTTCTCTCATTTTGTGCTCTTACTGTGTCGGGGCTGGAGAACTTGCTGGAGATGTGGAATGTGATGAGGTTTTCCCCAACAATTATATAAGACACACCATAACCATCATCAGCCACCTGGGAGTAGGAAAGAGATGTTGTTATCTTACTCTACAAAACCCTTCTAGATCAGGGTGACCGGGTGAAACATTATGACTGTGCACATCTATAAAATACAACTATTCAACTCACAGGGCCAAATCCACCACCAGCACCCACATATTTAGGGAACTTATTGATGTCAACTAAATTCAGCTGCTGCTGTGGAGTCTGGCTGGTAGACAACTTCCAGGGCTCTGAAAGCACCTAGAAGCAAAGACATTGAATGTTGAAAGGAAAAGGGCAGATAATAAAGGAGAAAGGTTGTGATACAAACCAATACAATGACAGAGCGATCATAGAACCAATGATCATAGTTCTAACCTTCTTAAGAAACGGCGAGTCAACACCAAGGTATTTGGACACTATGTAGAGACAGAAGAGGTGACGGTCGATACCAGAACCAGTCATGGCCAGACGATACATGTTTTGATGCTTATCTGCTGCCTTCCGAAATAGGGCAAGTCTCTGGGCGTTCTGATCACAAAAACAACCAGCACAAAAGAATAGCATCCAGGACATATGACATTAGCATCCAGTACATATGACATTAACATCAAATCAAAATGACCTTATCTCTGTTAATGTCAGTGTCAATTTAACCCTGCCACAACTTCAGGGAGTTCAGAGTCCAAGGCACTGACATGCAGAGACACATTGCCTCTAGGTCTTGGTGACCAAGTCCTAAGCAGCACAAGATGACCTCTCACAGCGTGCCCTCTCAATTTGTGAGCCTGATAACACACACATTTGACACCAGATATGTGTTGTAATTCTTTATTCCAGTAAAGCATTTTAATGTGAATGAATCCTGCTGGACCTACCTGTGAATCCACTACTACAAATGCACAGTTAGCAGCTAACCATTGTTCAGACCCACATAACTTATTTAACAGACTTCTGTGGTTTTATGTTGTGTTTTCCTTATTTATTTGTTAATATTTCTGTGTATGTTTGTGTGTTCTGCTTACTGTTGCGCCTGCATCCTCCATTGCTCTGACAAATGCAACAGCCTCAGAGGTGCAGGAGCGCACCGTCTCTGTCCGACCGTCCCTGAACATACGAGTCATTGATGACTCGTACGTCAGACAGAAAACTCCCTGGTCCTATAGAACAGATGGTTTGAAGTCATTTAGTGATGGTGGGCGATACTATTAAACATTCAAAAGACGACAATAACGTCAGTAATGTCATTCCAGAGACAGGATGATGGCAGCCCTACCCTGAACTGTGCCAGCTGCAGGGCCAGCTGAATAAAGGCATCGGGGCTGGTCCTGCACTTCTTGATCAGTCCTTTCCCAAACTCACTGAACAAACAGCCGTGGAAGTCCACATCATCAGCTATCTGCTTGGCTGACAGGTATGAAGTCTCAATGACATCTTGGCACTAAGAGAGGGGAAAACAGAAAGATATCCTGATTAATTCTGTGATGAAAAAAATGCTAAAATACCATCAAATGTAGATCAAATGAGTCAATGGCAATAAATGATGTATGGCTCTACTGTACCTCCTTTGGAATCTGCCACTGTAGTCGAGTGGGATAAGGCAGGCCTTTGTTCACATCCCCTTTACAGTGTCCCTCCTCTGTGTAGCCAAGATGGAAGCAGTCTGTTGCAAGGACATACTACACATACACACAGAAAATGGCAGCTGGAGATATCTGCCAACTTTGAACCATCGTTTTGAAATACAATATCAGCACACATTTTATACCTCCCACATATGTCCTACAATTGGTGCATCAGCCCAAGAATGTTCAGCATTCACACCCATTTTTCCATTTGGGTAAGAGATCAAGGTGAAAGACTTGTCAAACCACCTGTGAAAAAAGAGAGAACAAAGGCTTTTATTTTAGGGAAACAATGCTGCAGCCAATCGCGGAGGCCTTCCCTTGACTTCTCTGCCTACCTGTCGTAACACTTTCCATGAAGCAGGGACTTGGCGTAACTGTCAAGGGAACCGGTCGTTGCTGGGTCATAACCCTGCGGCTCGTCATCTAGTGCCAAGAAGAAGGCAGCTGACTCAATGGCGTCCAGGGACACTTTGTTTACTCCCTGGCCGAAATATTTAATCCGAGCCCGAGCCCATGGAACTCTAGAAGGGGACGTCAGAGTACGACAATATTCCATCTGCTTTTTCATGTGTCCTGTGCATGTGTGTGTCTGATTGTATACCTGTTTCCTGCAGTCAGGGCAGCTAATTTTAGTTCTCCTGGCAGGGGTTCTGATGTATCATTGAGGATCCTTTGAAACTGTGTCTCCAGCTCACTGGGTAAGAGGTGACGCCCTCCCGTGTACAGCCACACTTGGAAGAGACGGCCCTTGTGGTAAACAACCAGGTGCTTACGGTCAGTCAGGTGCTGCACAATATCTGCAGAGAAGGGCCGACAAGAAAAGGAAGGGTGTGTGGACAAAGGATAACCCTTTTGTACAAATAGATGGATGAATGCTACCCTTTAGCCCACATACCTAATCCTGAGCGCCTGCAGTACGGTTGTTAGAGGGTAAATGAACACTGGAACACATTGGACTGGGGGTGAAACTTTGAAGCCAGTTGCACACTAATTGCTTGCCTTAATTAGCGATGTCAAAGCAGGTATTTATCTTTTAACAGCTGATGGAAAACATGTGCTGCGACATCAAGTTTGAACCCAGGACAGCAGGAGAAGTCTGTTTGAGTGTTGTTTTACCCTTTAAAGCAGTTGCTTACCTGTTTCAATGCCAGGGATGCGGGTGGTGTTAAAGATCCTCTCCATCTGAGTGGAACACATGGGAACAGTCCCTACAGCCCTAAGCTGAGAAGAAGAAATAAATGAAATCATTAAGTTTTACCTAGCTGGGAAAGAAAATGAATAGATTTAAAGAAGCAGAAAGGTTCACTGTTATATACTCAAGCTAAAGAGAAGATAGAGGGTAGAAAATGAGAAGAACGAGTGATAGGAAGAGAAGAATAAAGCATGTATGGTTTTACAGTTGGTAGGCTGCAACCTGATTGGGTGATTAGGGTTAGAGAAGAGTGGTGGTAAAGTCATGGCAAGCATTACCGGTGCATGTTCACCACGTTCCAGCTTGCGTCTATACTGCAGCATGGCATGAACCACATTGCCTGCCCGTGCCGCCTGACGGTGTGTTGGGGTCACGTACAAGAGGTCCTTCACATAAACACGTTCACCACACAGACAAAGCAGACATATCAAGTCAACACAAATAGACAGAAAGCAGAGCACAAATATAAATCACAAAGAGATATTTATTTCATTTAGCGAGGTGAAATTTCAAGAATTAAAGGAACGTTTGTTTGTTTTGTCTCAATACAATAAATGTTGATTTTATGTACTCTTTTCCCTTCTTTTAATGTATAATTACTGTATTGCTATGATTAAAAAAATAACATTGCTATTGCACTCCACTGGTATAGCAAGCTGACCTAGTGACAGTCTGTCTTACCATTATATAGAAGTTACTGTTCACCATGATGGGACTCCTGCCCCTGAGGTAGATGTACTCCTCCCACCAGTCACTTACCTAGAGAACATTATTATTACTGAATAACATTACAATTCAGTTGAATGTGAGTTCCAATGTTGTATCACACGTAACCACTACTCACATAATTTGTTGCCCACCAGGATTTTAGGATTAGGTAAGTCTGCAGCTGGGCTGCTTTGGAATCTTTAAAGTCATTGGCCAAAATCTTCATTTGGTTATACTGTTCACTGTCCAGCAGAGGAAGGACTGACTCAAGGTACTGTGGGAAAAAAAACATGGTGTGTGTTGTCAGGACAACGGAGCAGTGTTATGTAGAAACACAGTGGGTATAAAAGAGCAGCTGAGCTACACAAACAGAAAACCTGGAAGACATCCAGCACATGTGTGGCTAAGAGGACAGAGCAGATTGTTATCTACTACTGGACTATTGTATCTTTCACGGGGTGCAGGACGGCAGCTAGAACAGCAGATGGTGGCACAGTCCAGTCTGTATGCTCTAACAAGCTACATACATCTCTGTGTAGGTTTAGTTAATGTGCTAGATAGGTTTAAATGTAGGTGTAAAAGTTAGACATTTGGTATTAGTTTTTGAAATGTTGGTGTTCAGATATCAGGTTATACTTTATAACATTCAAAAACAGTCTTGGTATGTGATTACAGCCGATTTCTGGAAGTGTGGTTAGAAGCTAACATACATATTTAGACAATGCTTGATTACCATCTACCAGTCTAGCTACCTTCTACCCATGCAGGTCAGGTATTACCCAAGTCCAATCACAGCTTGAAATATTTGTAGGATTTCATAATAATATTAATATTATTAATATTATGATGCATTTAGTGTATTTCCATGTCATTCATCTCAAAAACCTATTAGGCCACATTCACTTGTATCATCCCACTGTGTAATTACACACCCTGTGAATTGTATCATCCACACTGGGCACAGGGAGCCTGGGTAAGGAGGCCTGGAAACTGTAGAGCAGCGGTCTGCGCCCAGAGAACATCTTCACCAGGCTCTGGTAACAAACAACACCCAGAACAATCACACACATAAAGTATTCAAGATGAACCTTTATTACAGATTCTTAAAGATTCAGACAGAGTGAGTGAAAGACAGGAGGACAAACATACCAGCCACACTTTGGTTGACGTGCTCATTTTTCCATGGGATTCAAAAATCCATCCGTGGTAGGAGAGTAGAGCTTTGAGAGTGTATCTCAAGAGGTAGATGAGGAACAGCCACAGTCCAGTGGCAAACAGGATGGCACTCAGCACTGCTCGGGTCTGCACTGACATGTAGTCTCTGCTCAGAAAAGGCACAACACTGCCTTTGTGAACAATGGGGTAAAATAAGAAATTCAACAGAAAAATGCACAATAATTTTGTTTTTAGATAGCTGACTTACTGCACAGTTAATCTAAGCAAACCTAAAGGTCCAGCAGAATATTTAAAAACTGAACCACAACAAGGAAAGACATGGTACTGGCTGCAGCGGGTGTCTGACCTGTGTGGTAGGATTTCCTTGATTGCGTCAATCATTCCTAGAGAGGGGTCTATGCGGATGTACAAGGAACTCATCATGGCAATCACAACTATCAGCCAACTGGACGGACTGGCAGGATAGACTCCAGCCAACACACCATTCTGTGAATGAAAAGCAACCGGATTCAACATTAACACAAGATTAACCATCATCATCTATGTTCAGACAATGTGAAAGAAAATGCATAGCTATTTAAAACACCTTTATAGATCTTGAATGTTACACTTGAAAGCTTGTTTTTCAGTCTAATTGAGTGACTCCACATTTCTCAACACTGATAAGCAAAGCTAGATCTGAAATGTTGGCTATTGTACCTTGAATTGAATGGCTCGCTTCTTCCATGCTGTCACTCCTGACAGGTAGATGTTTTTGATGACCTCTTCACTCAGTTTAAGGTCCACACCATCTGGCCGCACGGTGAACTGGAAGCCCACCGCCTGATGTGCCTCAGCCATCTCTGAACACTGCTAACATGGAAATCAAAGGGAAGCTTTTTGAGTCTTCAGGTGTCTAACTGGAAACAATGACTATGATAATGATAATACTGAAAAATAAGAAAAAAAAAGAAGTTCAGTGGGAGATGTACATAATACACTGAAAACTGTTTTACAATTTGAAATGTTAACAAATGTAAACTCTCGCCGTATGTTTCACTGTAAAGTTTGTGTCATCAACATGTATTTCAGAATTTTCTGGAATAAAAAATAATCGAATCTATTTTCAGGTCCATCAACCTTTAAGTCACTTTAAGGTCTTCTATGCTTTCATAGTCATATAAAATCGTAATCTTGCTTTTCAGCTCTGGATGCTCGTTGCTACCATACCGTCTAATATTCAAAGATCAGATAGCACACTCTTATTCTCCGGCAAGGAACCAAATTTCCACTGAGCTATGCACAGTTTTAAATACGTTGGTATTATATTCACTATTTTACTAACATTTTCATAAAGACAAACAAAAAACATCATGAGTCTCAGTTGGGACACTGTTTGTCTGTGGTGTTTGCTCATAATGTGATAAGGAAGGCCCCTGAATTGGGATCCACAGATGTAATCATGAAAACATAATGTAAAGTTGGAAGAGTCCAGTCATTGTCTTTTAAATGCAACGGCCTTGTGAAATTCGAAACAAAAATATTTGGAGTTCACAAACCACTCCATATAATGGTCAGGGCGACAGGTCTAGGGTTTCTTTTTCCATGTCATATGACTGAACAGTCACCAAGTGGGACAAAGTTCAATGGCCAGATATAGTGGTGCACCAGCTGAGCATGTGCGCAGTCCTCAGATGGGCATGAAAATATAAACACAGAGTACAACCAACAGATGAATGCTAAACCCTCTGCTATTACAGAACGCTGTGAGGATCTATTGGACTTGTTGAAGGTCAGCATTCATTTTTGCTGGACAACTGAACAAAGAGATTTTTGTCATTGAACTTCCTCATCATGATTTTCACCTGATGTTTTACATACATGGCTGAACACAAGGAAAACAACACACTAAAAGATTTCAATAATTTAGCGTTTCCATCCAAACCTGTTATGCTCTGTACTGTAATTAAAACAGTTTGCACTGCTATCAACCACCAAAACCTCTGCAGCTAACACAACTACATGCAGAACTGAACAAGAATTACAAACAGAAGAGTCATACTTTACCTTTGTCAGACCAGAGTCAGTATAATCCACTCAGGCAGAGCAAAGCTGTGACTTTGGTTTGTGTCAGTGAGGCAGTGAAATTCCTCTGTGCTCAGGCTTGTATGCTCTGTGTGACTCCAGTGCCCTTGATATGGCTTTCCTCAGGTAGTGAGCTCAGAGCTGTCGTCCCCTGTGCTTTCCAACCCTCCCTCTCTCCCCCCTCCTCAACACCTCTCTCTCTCTCTCCCTTTCTGCCTCTTCCTCGCTCACCCATGACATGCTTCTTTTTGTAACAAGACACCAAACATAGAGAGAGCCGAACCTCATGTGCCTTGAGGTCTCTGCTAGGTAACTGAATCTGCTGCAGTGCTGTGTTAGGATGTAACTGAGAGCAATGTGACATTTCCTTTTCAATGACTGAGAGTGCAGGCTGTATTTAACTGTTATTAAGAGTATAATTCCTCAGATTTTTATCAGATCCGAGCGACATGACTTTGTTTCGATGAGAGGATTAGAAAATGAGACCTAATGGTGTTTGTTAAGAGAAGATAGAAAACAAAATATGTTGTCTTAATTGTGCGATATTTTTGGACCCAGAGAGTTTAGGTCATGCCATCACAACTTTCAAATCCAACAATAATGTTAGTAAGAAAGGAGGAAATGGAAAAGAAAACAGAATGCATTTCCTTATTCATGAATAACCTTTATTAACCAAGAAAAATCCCATCGAGATTTTGAATCTCACATACAGAGGAACAGAACAGCAGAAACTATATGTATACAGAATATACAGGTACACATGCAGCACCAAGCCAATTTTCTTAAAAACTGTTTAATAAATACCAAAGTCCAAACAGAATCATGGCTAAAAGCAGTTATAATTTACAATAAAGTCAAGTTCTGAAGTTCTCTATACGCTCCTATTCTTTTTCTTCCAGAGTTGCTTTAGGTTTAAGTCTTAGTCTACCTTTAGGAACAAACTTTAAACTAAAGGACTGAGATTTTAAACACAAGAGATAAAGATAATCCACCACTGATAATCCACCTAGGGAGTTTATCTCCTTATGTTTGAGAAAGACGTAAGCACTATTACATCTAGCCACAAAAACTATCACAAAATACATACAGTATAGCAGAGAAGCTAACTATAACATTAAAAGTGAAGATAAAAGACAGCCTCATAGCGGGTGGAGATGGGTAGAGGAGGAAGAGCTCTTATGGAGAGAGTTTGCAGATCCATCCTTGCAACAGTGTTGTGCTCTATACTTGGCATCAGGACCTGGTCACCTGCAATTGTTCCCTGTCCTGCAAATGCCACTTTCTCAGCCCTGTGCACCTAAAAGGAAAAAAAAAAGGATAAAACTGATTTGTACTTTAGTTAAAAATATTATGTCATTGTGCTTCAGATACACATAACTAACAGCTATCTCTAAAAGTGATGGGTTATTTTTATCAACACAGTCTCTTGTCACCTGTCCCCATCTCTGGGACTGCACACAGAATGATGTCACCACATTCTCTGAGTTGTTTGTGCCAATCACAAGCAGCCTGTCAGTGGCACCCAGGAAGTAAAGAGTAGGGAGGTCTGCATCTGCTCTGGTAAGGGTGGGAAGCAGTTCAGACCAGGAGTCTAACAGAAAAAAACAGATTAGTGTGTTAGGAAGCGAGCTTTCTGGGCTGTAAAAAAAACATATTCCTCTTTCCAAACAGATTTGCTGTTCAGTCTTACCTTGCCTTGTGTTGTACTGCAGCAGCAGTTTCTCTCCAGTCCTCTGGATGCTCCCCAACACATAGAGACAGTGTCCAAAGCTAGCAGCAAGGGGCACGTCATGGGACAAGGACATGGTGAACTGGAAGTCAGTGAGCGGCAGTGAGGAGACAAACCTAAGGCAGAGATTATATTCAGGATGCTTTTCTGAAGGGGAAACATATCAATTAGAAAATAATAGCACAATTTCTCAGTGTCATCCCAAAAGCTGACTGGCTATAAGACATTGACAAAGAGGTCACAAACCTCCATGTGTCGTCCCATGGATCATAGCGTTCCACAGCTGTGTAGAGAGCTGTGCTGGAGTCCGGAGTCACCAGTGAGTCTAAGTACCAGCCTCCCACAGCGTAAATACAGCCTTCACAGGCCACTGCACTGAAGTGCCTTCTATGCTGTGGACGCAACAGATGGTGACAGTTTCCATTAGTGTAATACAAATGACTAAGGAAGACAAGGCAAGAAAAGTTTAATTTTGGGTAAGACAGACTGGTCATCGGCTTGATTCACAAGCAAGAAGACTGTCTCACCTTAATCAGAGGAGCTGTGGCGACCCACGTATGAGTAAAGGGATTATATCTAAAGGAAGCCATCTTGAACTCCCAGCCTTTCTTCACACGCTGCCGGTAGCCTCCTATAATGTACAGGTAGTTATACAGGACCACTGTAGTGAAACACCACTTATCAGCCCTGAAAGGAAACTCTGTAACTGGATACCAATCTCCGCTGTCCTCTGAGCCTTTCAGGGTAAAGAGATGTCGGGCACTTTCGGTTTCTGGGTCGCTCCAAGAAGTGAGGTTCTCTTTCCTAAGGCTGCAGAGACATCGGTCTCCTTGTGTCCTCAGGTGAACAACTTCATCCTTCTCTTCATCGTTCAGACACCTGAGGTATGAATCAGTTTTAGGGATGAGAAAGAAACATGAAGCAAACTCAGTCTCGATCACAGTCCAAAGATGTCGTGTCATGTAATTGTACTGTTAAGCGTTGCATACTTGATGAGGTGAGGCAGCTCCAGCAAGTTTCTACTCAGGTAGGTGAACATGGTCATCTTCAGCTCCACACAGCAGATCTCCTGAGCCAGACCCAGGTAGGACAAACAGTTACCTGGGCTGAGTTCATCTGCCAGGACCGACAGGCACTTTGAGAGGAAGGCCTCGGCCAGGAGATAGCTGCTGACCTCCAGAGTCAGAAAGGGAGGCAGCAAGAGGTGGTCGGTTGGGGTGAATCACAGCACTGAATTTGCAAACAAAAGTATGAGATGTCCATAAACATGTAAATAGTCTGCATACCTGGATGTGTGAGCCCAGCTCCTCCTGAGGGACTTTAAACTTATTATGGAAGGAGAACTCAAGGAGATTGTAGAAGACGGAGGAGGACACATGGTCCAGGTGGATGAGGCTCTCTGAGGTCTCTCTCATTCTGGACTGGGACAAGGCTCGGAAGTACTCGCTGCACTCTGAGAGTCTCCCAAGGTCCACCTTTAAAATGAATTATTAAACCAAAACTCCTGCGGCCTCCAGTTTTTGATCAACCTGTACGGCTGGGAGGATTGTGTTATGTTTGTTTACTTACATGGAATGCACATGTGCTGGTTTGGACTGTAACCATGGTTTCATCTCCATCTCCAAGGTGATAGGTGCGGAGTGCCTCACTGGTTTTCCACTCCTCTGAGTCGGCTTTGCATGATCCTCTATCTGTGACACCTGGGGATGCTATCCAATTGTTGACTTTAGGAAAAGCTCCCCAAAGTCTTGTAAGACCGTATTTCAGCCATAAGCTTATCCACTCAAAGAGTATCATAAAACACTGCCTGAGAGGATTCATCTCACTGACAGAGGGTTGTTTGGATCTAAGTTTAGCCCATTATAACAGTTTTAATGCTGTCTGTGCCGTGTAATTTGATTGTTAAAACTCTCATACAACCACTGCTCCAATCACACATTCAGAATAACACAGTAAGTTCCTCCAAATAAGGGAAGACGAGCCCCCTGAAGAATTCCAAACAGCCACTGCAATGGAAAATTAGAGAACAGAACAGTCAGTTTAGTCCATATACCACCGGCTCGTCTCTTTCCCTGCTGCAGCTCTCACAGTCACGTGCACTTTCACAGCACAAATAGTGAAACAACTGAGAGCAAAGATTTAAGACAGCATGCAGGCAGAAACAGCACGTTCAAGAAAACAGTGCAAGGCTAAATCTTCAACTTGAATTCCTGTTTGCTCTGCAACAAATCCAGTCGATACAGAAGTGTCCCTCGATCTTTGAGCAGTGTACTTCTCTCTGGCTGGTCTATTCTCGGCGCATGGAGGTGGGACAACAGTCAACCCTCTGGGATGAAACATGGTCTACTTCACTCTGCTCTAGACGTCATCATGGGGCACTCAAGTTACGTAGCAGTTGTGTGACGGTAATGTGAGAGTAACGTGTTTCACAAAATATCAATACATTTGTTAAAATGCATTTTTAAGACAGACAGTAAATGAAAAGAAAAATTGACATGGGTTCTAAGCACACTTGTTTATTAGCTTTTGAATTATATTTTTAGTAGTGCAAAGAGGACCAACATAATACAGAGACGTTTTTACAAAATTAAACTGTGCTGGGACAAAGATTCTTCAAGGGTTAGCTACAGGTCGTAATGAGGCACAGTTAAGCTTCCAGCTTCTTCATAAGTAAACTGATGCAGCTATGTGTAAAACAATGATATCAAGACATTAACCGATGGCACTGCATTCAGTTAAATACAGGAGACAGTCTAAATAAATAAAAGAATCATAAAGGAATTTTAAAAAGAAACAAAAAAGCTTCCAGAAAATGTCCAAAGCCCACTTCACTTTCAAATAAGCTACAGGGAAAGTCACAATGTGACTTTATTATAACACAGATTTCAATTAAGTTATTGTGGTTGCATACATGTCCCAGATGGACATTTTTATTACACAGGTAAGAATAGTAACAAGTTAGATACTCCAAGTTATGATTCTTGGCAAAAAACTAAACCTAAGAACAGAAAAAGCTCTGAATAAATATGAATGAAATATCATCAGCATTTAATGATACATCAATGGCGAAAGCAGACTTAAATATGGGCCGACAGTTCAAAGTGCCGCTGAAATGTACAGTTAATAGGTCCATTATTACTGACTTAAATGCCTTCCGCTTTATAACTGTTCTAATGGTTAAATTAACAGTATTTTGGACGTCAGAGATATCGTATAAAAATAGCCTTTGAGTAACAATCTGCTGAATGTAGGTACGCTTTTAACTTAACTTTACTGGACCTTGAAAGAATAATCTAAACGCAGAATGAACATGAGGTAGAAAGACTACAAACAAAGAAAAGCCTTCCACGCTGAACTTAATACTATTAGTTTAGTACAACATAGTCACTAATACAGTAAGATTTACTGTCTGAATAATTCTCTAGTAAACAGCATTGGTCGTTAAAAAAGCAGAACATCACATTGACTGAGTCCCTTAAATGATAAACAACAAACTTCAGTGCTATAGAGCTATACCTGCTCTAGGAAAATGTCACACTACTGTGACAGGTGCTTCAGTAAAAGGATTACCTGCACTGTGCCTGTGTTCAAATGTAAATGTCCCAACTTACACTTCCACCCAACATTGCTTGTCATAAACAGAGCTGCATAGAACTGGAGTTTCAATAACACATAGCTGAAAAAAGAACCTCAACAGAGAAATATGAGCTTGAAGAATGATGAGGACAGAAAAATGAGACATCACGTTCTGATTAACATGGTGGAAATCAGGAGAAGAGTTTTTTTTGCTTGAAGTAGGCATCAAAACGACACTGGGCATAGTCCTGCAAAACAATATGGTTAGAAATACATTAATGTGTGTATTGAAATAAACGTAGCATGCAGCTGGTGTTTGCATCAGAATGTAAAAGAGAAAAATTCTCCTTACCATGTATCCAAACTCAATCTTGGATAGCTTTGCTTGGATGATGGACCACAGCCCCCAGAGGAAGTGTGATGCTAATGCATACCTACAAATCAAAACAAAAAACAATGATGACAAAACAAAGCCATTTATTATACATATTCACCACTGCTGTACGTCGTTATAACACCATGTGTTACCTGTTAGCTTCAAGTATCATGTCCTCTTCAATCTGTGTCTGGTCCATAGTAATGTCAGAGTATCTTCTCTGTTCTGCCAAATAACCTCTGATGAAATGAAGCTGAAATAAAAAGCAAAATGATTTGTGGCATATTTAATAAATGTAGTAAAATGATCATTTGTTGGTGATTTGTTACATCCTTATTTGTTTACTTTGTGTTATATAATGAATATCGGAAAAGTAGTTGTATTTGTACTTTTGTTCCATTCCATCGAATATTTTTTTATTTTTTATGTTTGATTATCTTTAAAATGGTAGGACTAATGATCAAATCACGTACTTAAGTGCACAGAAAGAGAAATTATGATTTCAACAATGGACTCAACGAGCAGACAATAAATGTTTAGTGTGTTGTACTGACATATCTGAGGGCAGGGTCCTCCAAGGGGAAGAAGTTAATTAACAAATCGATTGATTTGATTACCCACATGTGCCACAGTATTTGATATAGCCCTCCCTTGAACTCAAAATTGCATTAACAGGTTTTACCACTAGATGGCACTCTGCAACAAGAACACTTCTAACATCTATTCCCTATGGAGACCTTGGGTTTAAACATCAGCACTGTAGTATATGGCATCTGTCTGAACTTCATAGGGAGAAGTGAGTAGATAAATATTTAATCAACTCTACATCCAAATGGTAATTATCAGACTGATACTAAAACTGGGAATATTTGTATGCTCTTTTAATAGTTAAAATCATTGATGCTGCATGACTCTAAATATTATATCATCTTTGTCTTGTCTTTCATCAAAAGGTAAACCTCCACTTACACTATTTGACCTTTTCTCTAATCTTTAGCATACACTTTTTTTTTTACTTTACTTTACTAAGTTTAAACTTTTGTAAACTGTAAATATTTCAATTGAGGTTTCCGGTGTTGTAGTACTCTTATGTATTTTAACTTTGATACTTATAATTAAATCTTATCATCACAATGCAGTGTGGCAATTCTATTCTGAGTATTTAAGCCATTCTGTTTAAATGTGATTCTTGTGAGCCTCTATTAAGAATCAGGAGTGGGTCACAGAAAGGTATACAGTCTTTATCTAGCTGTAAGGTGTTTGGACTGACCTGCTGCTCTCTGGTAGGATAATTCTCCGGTGTGGCTTTGTAGAAGGGCCACTGGTTATAGGTGTAGTCATACACCCACTCACAGAAATGGTTCCCAAAGTCAAAACCCCTACACAAAAGAAAATATAATATTTATATTAACACACAAGGGCACAATCTAAAATTTCAGCCAAAACCACACATTTCTAAACAAAAAGGTATTAATACTGTTGATGTATGACTCTTTGGGTTTGCTAAAAACTAAACCAAACGACATATTACCTGTAATTGTAGCTGCTGTACTCAAAGTCTATCAGCATGAGTCTGTCTGTGGAGGTATGGTCCGTGTCTTCCAGCATCAGAATGTTACCTGCAGGAGCAAAACAAGGAAGTGAGAAACGGTTTAGATCAGAGGATAGTTCAGCTTAACAAAATGGAAAAGCGGTATTTCTGTTACAGTGACAACTATCTGAATTATTCAGACTAATCAACACACACTCCGAATGTGTGCCCGCATATGTAAACAAAGGAGGTATTTCTGGTACTTGTTCAGCTACCATTTTACTTCCAGAGTCACGTTTCTATGCACAATGACAACGCTCTGATGTAGAATACATATATATGCTTGGTAATTGAGACATTTCATAATGGTTGCCTGTTCTGCAAGACAGTCCCATTCATTAGAAACCTAAACTGCCACCTCATCTACTTCAGAGTCTCATTTACACTCATAGGATATTAATAACCACACCCCAGCCTTCCTTTGACTTATGTAATATACTGCGCAGCTGGGCAATGTGACAGTGAAGAAGGAGGGTTGATCAATCAGCCCAAATTAAAGGTGTGAGGATGAGGAAGCAATGAGAGGACAGGATAAAGTTTTTACCTTCCTGGACGTCATTGTGGCAGAACACCACTGGCGATGGAGTCGCTGCCAGCAACGCACTGTGGTGGAGACAAGAGCCAGATGAACAGAGTAGGTGATGAAAGAAATTAAACTACATCTGCAGGTAGTGTAACTCTTACAGTTGGAAAACATACATGGAGCAATACACAAGATAAACACCACACAGTACTTATAGTACTTACTTATTATTATTAACTATCCATATTTTAGTGTGATTATTTGTACTGAACAGCAGGTATATAAGGAGGCATCATAGGTAATATAAGCCAAGCAATTCAAAACATCTACATATGAACCCTATTGCTGAGATGACGATGATCGAGAAAGTTCCAGAATTGCTGGTAAAACTGGTACAACTCTCTAGGAGCTTGGAAGTATATTACTGAAATCTTGAATATACTGGGGGGATAATTCTTGGAAGTGGAAAGAAAAAACTAGATGTCACTCTGATTGACTGAACTGCCTGGATCAAAATACGAACATAGTACCTCGAAATCTTAGATCTGTGTAAGCAAAAGACACGTTATCAACAGAGATAAGTTTGGGGACTTCAGATGACTGCAGCAGAAGTCCAGGGATTTTCCATGCAGAGGCTGTTATGTCTGTGTATGTCTGCTTCAGTGTGAGACTGGTACATATCTACAAGATAACACGTGTTCATAGATAAAGACAATAAACACTGGGCTGATTCTCTGTTGGCAGCTGAGGAGGAGCAGCAGTGAAGCCGTGGAGGCACTGGGACAAAGGTCAGCCATTAGACTGGAAACTAAAATACAGCTTGCCCTGTCCCTAAGATTAAATTCTTGCATGTAACAAATCTCCAACTATGACCCTTATAGCCTTATTCATGTAACATAAAATCGTTTCATATCAATATACATTTGCTGTCCCACACTGTTTTTTCCTGAATCCACATGCTGGCAGGGTTCCTCTTTTTTGCCTCATCGGCAAACAAGAGGGTCTGCACACACACCATTTAACCGTTTAGTTGCTCTCCCGTGTTCCTCTCGTCATCTGGGACATGAGGATTAATCAAACGGTCTTGAGGTTTTTGGTGGTGGTCCTAAAACGTGAATAGTTGTACGAGCTAAACTGCCACTCTGACTAAAGTCTAGATGGAAATTACAGTAGGTAATATGAGATGGCTCTGGCAAAACAGCATCTAGTTGGCACTTGGCTTAGGCAACAGTGATTGCATCATCATTCAGCTACTGCCTTCAAAGTACACTGA
This sequence comes from Enoplosus armatus, assembly GCF_043641665.1. Classification (NCBI taxonomy): domain Eukaryota; kingdom Metazoa; phylum Chordata; class Actinopteri; order Centrarchiformes; family Enoplosidae; genus Enoplosus; species Enoplosus armatus. The sequence goes on from NC_092185.1 coordinate 7,888,530, forward strand.
CTGGATCAGGAGAGGTTTGTTTTGTCTCTCACTGAGACTGACTGGTGGGTACTGGATGGAGGAGAGAGGGGATACTAGAGGTTTAATCCAGCGTTTTTTCCGTAACCCTACCTACCACAACTTGAAGCCTTTAAGTATAACATACGTATAAAGTCACTCCATGCAATATACAGTATTTGGCCATTTGAGGCCTGTGCCCCAACTCACCGGAGGCTCTCCAGCTCAGCAGGCAGGTCAAACTTCATCAGCTTCTTGTACTTCTTCACATGTGCTTCACGTGTAAAATTAAGCTTCATCACTTGACCCATGTATCTAAAAGGAAAAAAAGCAAGCAATACATTTACTTATTAAAAAACAGAGAGTTCTAGTAGAAGAAAGAGAGTGATATCATGGTGCCCTTACTTGTCAATGGTCCCAAACAGCCACTTAGGCTCTTTGTTAAAGGGCATACGCATTTCATGAAAACGTGCCAACTTGGTGGCAATCTCAGCTGAGATGGCCGGATCTGAAAGTTGATCTGTGCACATGCGGGTATTCTGGGGAAACAGAGACACAAAGAAATTACTACTCCTACAAATGCTTCCTCTAAATTAGGAGCTCGGTCAAGTAAGAACACTAGGACCTTTAAGTCTGTGTGCGCATCATACCGGAAGGTACTGTTCTAAGCGTCCCTCTGGGAGGATGCCGTAAAGTTTCGGCCCGAGAGTTCGTTCTGCCAGGATAGCAAACATCACACTCTCCAACACCAGGGAGTCCACTCCCTGCGTCACAGAAAAACAGACAGTCAGACACAGTTTGATAGTGCTTGTGACTTGGTTCATACTTCCATGTGACGGACAATGACACTGCTAAAGTACAGCCACACACATTCATGGACAAATAACTTCATGAGGACCCCTACAAAACCAACCTGTAAAATGGCACCATAGACTCTGAGGAGCACCTGGCGAGGTTCCTCTCCCACAGAGTGCATGTGGTCAGGCAAACTACACAGGTACAGCAGATTACTCAGCCCACCACTGCAAAACAAAAACACCAGTGTGTTGACATCTGAGCAAAGTTAACATGACCCCACAGAATCTAGTCAGAAATATTAGTCAGACAACATCCTTTTACTTAGAAGCAGGCCAGGACATCTGCCTAAGTATATTGGTGAAGTCAACTTCACACAGTACAAACAGGGTTTAGTGTCAAAACACACATTGTAAGTATTGTTCAGACTGGATGGTTCCTTACAGAAATAAATGGTGATCCTATAGAGTTAGAGGGATGCAGAATCACAACAGATATGACAGAAATGTTCAATAATAGCAGCAATACCAGAAGATAGTGGTTCCCAACCTGGGGATCAAGACTCCTCAAAGAGTTCAAAGAAAATTTGAGCGGCCACCAGGTACTTCTGTTACACACAATTATAGATTCTTTCTGATTTAGCTTTTTTTCCTCCTTGTGATATACATGATAGAGTCACCTCTCTATTACAACAAATCCTTCAAATGAAACAATCCGATAAAGAAAATCACAACTCATGTCCACACTAAGGCCATAACATGCATGCATTAAATAATCCCAAACTGGACGGGATGGGAACCTCTGTCATGGGGGATGAAAAGTATCCCAATGACCTAAGTACATGATGGCCAATAGAAAGTCATTATTGGAGACCACCCTACACATTAACGTGTCAACATGACTTTAAATCACTCTATGATTACGATAAGGACATTCTAGTTATTGTATCGTCAGGTCTGTTGTAATTGGCATTATTTACCTGACGATGCTGATTTGAAAATCATCCTGTTTGATGGTCTTCCACGACCCTGAAAGAAAGTCTCGGCACCATGCAAACGCCCTGCCCCTGGTGTCCCGGTCGACCTCCTCGGTTCTCCCATCCCGGAAAGACTCTGCCTCAGAGTCGTCATCACAGTTGGCCCCAAACAGGGGACTCGGCGTCCTCAACTTTCTCTCGTTAACGATAAGCCTGCTTTCCACTCGTTTCGTCTCCACCGGAGGACCCGTGTCTTCCGTTGTGACAGTAGGAATGCTGCTGAAAAGCCCCGGCCCTGGTTTATCTGCTCTGCCCAAGCCCTGCTCGCCGCAACCGCTGCTGCTGGTTACATTTCCACTCGACTGCATCGTGAGTTTCCGGGCGAAGAGTAAAGGAAGACGGTTGTGAAATGTCGGTCTGAAACGGCAGTCGGGACTCGCTGACAAACGCAGTTCGCCGGTAAAGCTACTTAACCGGAAGAGCCAAACATAGCTGGATGGTCTGAGTCGCATGGGGGGCGGTTGATGTCGGATATTAAAGTATCGTATATTCAGATGACTGTTTCACCTCCTTGAGCGCGCAGCGACCGCTGATTTGGACTGAGACAAACTGGCATATTCAACGTCCAATCAAAATTCAATTCTGCGTTCACATGGCAAGCTCATTGGTCGTTGCTAGGTAGTAGTCCCAATACGCGTCAGCTTCCCATATGCTCAAGGCTTCTGGGAAATGAAGTGTTTGTGTTTAGCAACGTGGTGTCATGGAATATCAAACGAATACTTTTTTTGGTGGAACTATGGATGTGGAGAATATTATAGTTTATGACTATCTCTTGAGAGATGGTGGATCATTGAAACTTATGCAACTTTTTCAGGTTTAATTCATACTGTAGCCTATTACAGTGGACCCCAAACTTTATTTTGCTTGTGACCCCTTCATATGAAGCCATGTCTACTCGTGAACCCCTCGAGTTGAGAGAAATCCAATCAAAGAAGGATTTTCCTCTCATATTGTTTTATTTCGATAATTTGTAGAGGGCCTAGCAGATACAACTATACAGTATTTCACAAGGAAAACGGAAAGATCAGAGAAAAATATGAAAAATAAACAAGATTTTTTTTTTTTTTATTATTTCCTATAATCTTATGATCCCTTACATTCATTTCGCCACACCTTGATGGAACCATTGGCCTATTATTTGTCAGTTTTCTTTTATATTACAGTGAAATTGTTGCTTTGAAAATGTAGTAACTGTAATCAGAATCCAGTTAGAAATATAGTAATATACAATATAGTCAGACAACACAGTTTTACTTAGAATGCTTCTATGTTGTGTTTACCAAGCAGGACAGGACATCTGCCTAAGTATATTGGTGAAATCAACTTAGTACAAACAGGATTTAGTGTCAACACACACATTTTAAGTATTGTTCGGATTGGATGGTTCAGTTGAGCGGTCACCAGATACTTCTGTTACACACAATTATAGATTTTTTTCTGATTTAGCTTTTTTGCCTTGTGATATATTTATGTAATTTCTGCAGTTTTAGCTTTTAGGCTACAGTGAAATGGATAAATAATGTATAAGAATGACATTTTATGAGATCAGACAACACATTCAGCAACTTGGAGATTTATTTGAAAATCAATCACTTTTCAGTAAGCAAACAGGAACAGAGATTTCATGATAAGAAGGTTCTGTTGTTACTGAGTAGTCCAGTTTGGGTCAATGATGACAATCTCCTGACTGCTAACCACAGTGGTCTCAGCAGTGAGGTCGCTCTTGAAAGAAGCAGCAATGTCTCTCCCTGTGCACAATACAGGGCAATGGTCAGTTTCTGTCAGACTTCAGCATCATTTACTCTAGAAGATATTTTCAGCTTTTCTGATTTTCATACTATAAACTATGCTGTTCCTGTAACACTTGACACACAATCTATTTAGCTTTCTGTATTCATCTTAATATTAAGGGAAACAGACAAACATCATATTGGTGGTGTATATGTCATCGAAGTGAATGCTGTACTACTCACTCTTTCTGAAGCACCTAGGTTCACAGTTATTTCCAAGAGAGGGTTGGCACACAGCTGCGTCGCAGTGGATATACACCTGTTTAAAAGAAAGTGTATGGTTTGCAAATACACAGATAAGATGATCTTAAAAATGATGTAAAAACTAAACAAAACAAAAAAAAAGATAGGTGGACCCTATACCTTTTCCTTGAGAGGAGTCATAGCTTCTGGATCTGAAGCCTTTCCCTTGCTGGGGTTGGCAGCTCCAGTAGCTACAAACGTGAACATCTTGAAAACGAAACGCCTGTGGTGGGTTGGGTACAAGAGTCCTGGTGAGGCACTCACAGGGATCAGCATGGTCTGGTAACGGTCATCACGGTAGGGGCAGCTATGACAAGAGGAGAGAGTGTGGAAAAGGGACTGAGTATAGTATCAAGAAATGTACTATAAATGCCTATCTCTGAGTCAGACCAACACTTACTCTTACCCATCAATCAGCAAGTCCCACTGAGGAAGACTATGAGGGTAGGGATCAGAAGTTGCCCAGCATCTTCCAAGAGTCAAGACAATGTTGGGATCAGTCCTCTCCAGCATTCGGACCTCAGCGTACACAGGATCCCTGAGCACCTTTGTTACGGGGTAGTCAGCGTCCGTGTAAAAGGAGCTGTAGGCCGCCTCCTCTGCTCAAGCAGAAAGATTGGTTGGTGACACAGTCACTGCCAAATGAGACTAACTGTACAAAATATCTCCTACACACTAACCTTCCACACAACCCTTGGCATTACACTGTCCGTTGGCCAGCCTGAGCTCCACACGCAGGGGTCCAGGAGCTGCAACTGGGGGTGGTGGAGGAACCAGGCCAACCTCAATGACCAGAGCCTCAACTGAGGTGCCAACATATCTACACTGGACAAGCAGCCTGAAACAAGATATAAGATCTGTGTCAGTCAGTCAGAAAGCCACTTCAGTGGGGGTTGGCTTGTAAAATATCACAATGAACTAATCCTAACCCATTGTAGAGAATTCAAGGTCAATTCACTGTGTCTTCTTGATACCACTGAATTGTCTGAACACTTTAAAACCTTCCTCTTGTGTTAGCTTTCTGTTGCTATCTCTTATGTTAACGGGTCGGTTTTGACCCGTGTCTTAAATCAGCCATAAAATACCCTAAAAACAATTATTTATCATTCAATTTGTTTCTTTCTTTATTAGAACACATCTCTTAAAAAAAATTGTTTTATTTATTTATTTATTTTAATATCATTAACTATAGTAACATCTATGGTGTTACCGGTCAATTTCGACCCATATATATTTACTTCAAGAAAAAGGCAAGAAAATATTTTTTTTTTTCAAAGTCAGCTTTTTTAAAGTCATATCGAGGACTACACGTTTTCCTTGTTTTTTCTCAGGGATGCCACTCGCAGATTTGCCTGTGTAAATCTGTAAATTCCATGCATAGCTGGTTTTTGCATCACAGGCTGCCCAGATTTTTATGCCGTATTTGCCTGGCTTACTGGGCATGTATTGCCGGAAGGGGCATTTTCCACGGAAAGGGACAAAACGTTCATCTACTGTCACCTCTGGCCCCGGGTTGAACATCAGTGGAAGCCTGGAAATGTCTGTCTTTGTTTGTTTTGTTTGTTCAGGGAAGGAGACAAACAGGTAGAGAGAGAAGCCCCTAACTAAAGCTCAAGTGGTTGGGAGAGGAGCTGGCTGTGGGCTGTTGGCTGATATTGTGTTTATGATTTCAGTTTTGGCACTAATTATTGTGTTATAATCTTATATTATAACTGGGTCGAAACCGACCCTAACAATACAAAGGTCATAATTTTCACCAGAGCATTTTATCATTAAGTGAAATTGATTTATTTTATTTTATTTTGTTTTAATAGAAGTTCCTGACAAAGTAAAAAAGCCTTGATGCAATAAACAAATTTATGTGGTACTTTCATGCATTTGAAACCTAAAAACGGGTTGGTGCCAACCCTAACACAAGAGGAAGGTTAAGCCTCAGCCTACATGTTGTAATCTTCCATGTTGTGAGCACTCAGTGTTAAAGAAAGAAAAACACATACTCATAGTGGCTGTCCCTGGTAATGGCTCCGTTGGGTCCAATTGCGACTTCATAAAAGGAGGACATCCTGTTCTCATAGATTATAACACCAGGTTCCTCCTACAGTAAGTTGGCAGCATTTCAATCTTTATTACTACCTGACAAAAATGAATACAAATCAAATCGAACAGTCAAATGAGTGACAACCCTTACCGTCATGACAGTGCCGCAGGCAGTGACAGGGAACTGGTAGATGGCAAAAGCTGAAGAGCTGTCAATAGGACTGCAGTTCGGATCATTTCCAAGGAAAGTAATTGACTCCAAATCTAGGTTGGGTAAGGTGGCGTCTCTGGCTACCACCACAATTAAGTGGGCGTCCTTGGTGCACTGAAGAGTCACTGAGAATGACAAATTACAAAGCAAAGACCAGTGCTCACACTATACTTTCTGAAAACATTTAAGTTTAAGAGTAGGACTTCCATGTAGTTCTGCGAGGAATAGAGAAATACTTACCAGATTTGCCATAATAGCACGTGCGTCCATCAAAGCAGCAGTTTAGAGCCTCACACTCTGTTGCAGAGGTGGAAGGAGCCCCACACTGTATCTTGTACTGCTCAGCCACTTCACAAGTGTGAATTTCTTCTGTAGGGTACAGGGGCTGCTTGGACTGCTGAGGCACCTTTTGCTCCTGAGACGGCGGAGATATGTACCTTTTGGGAACCTGTGGCCTCTGAGGCTTCTGGGGCAGGTAGGGCAGTTGGGGCTGCTGAGGCTGCTTGAAATGTTGAGCATCAGCCAGACAGCCAAGCAGGGCAACTGCCAGAAGACAACCACAAATCAACTTCATTGCCATGGCTTCACAGCATAGAGTGAGTCGCAAAAGCACACCAGATGCTGTGAAAAATGTGATGCAAATATGCTGACTTTTATAAGGTATTGGTAATGCTGACTTGTTGATAACTCACATCCTATTTGCTGCCCACAACTGCCAATCAAATGCTCCAGTTACTGGTTGGTCTGTGGTGATGAGAGGGGATGCCAAAAAAAAAGTAAAGTCAAAACAAATTACTGCAATTTCACATCATCCATCAGGAGATACTAACAGTATGTTTGACAGTGAAATTACTATAGGATATACATTTATTGACTAGTATCAAATCCATGCTTGCCACAGAGACAGCATTGTTATTGATCGTGAATGAATGCAATTCCAGCTTGTTTGAACAATTTCAAAATAAAAACCTTCACAGGGTCTGCATGACCAACAAAGTGCAGGTCATGCTGCATTTGTGCAACAGGGCTGGACAAAACAAATACCTCTTCTTATCTTTAAGTGTATTTGCCATTGCTAAACATTTGATGAGGCCTAACTTTCTTCTTGTATGAGAAATAAAATGAAATTCAATTGACAATCAAATTGAAAAGCTTGAAAACATTAGTTTTGATATCTCCATTGTTACTATAAATGTAACTCAAACTAAATATGTCCTAAATGTCAAAATTTAATTGTAGACACCTTGACTTGTGACTATGGGCAAAATTAAGAAGGAGATTTAATTTTACTTTTCAGAAATCTGCAAAGAAAATATGAGTATCTGAAGTATTCTGGAAGAATAGTTATATATTTGGAGATATCTGTAATATCTAATAAAAAAAATACAATACTGACAATAGATTTGAATACCTTAATATGTTGTGAGATATAGAGATATGGAGAATTGCACACTTACTAGAAACAAAGGTGTAGAAATTACATACACATTTTTGATGTCTTCAGTTGGATTTTGACCCTTCAGAATTATAATATATATTTCAAACATTAAAATCTCTTTAGTTTTGACTTATTATATATTGAAGGTGCAATTACATTTTGAGTATAATATCTTAGTTAAAGATTAGAAAAAGATAATTAAAATATCTTAATTGAGAGTAATGAAAGAGATCTTTACAATAAATGAGGGTTTTGCAGAATTTAATTGGAATTATCTTTAATTTGGCTTTTGAGTAGTCACATAACTTAATGACAGCTCATGATGACATTGTCATCAAGATGCTTTTATGTAATCAGTTGTAAAAACATGTCATTGTCAGTTCCTCCAGTAGAGACCACAGTGTCCTCTCTGTCCTGGGGCTTTAACTGGACAGAATAAGATGGAAAAAATAAATAAACCTCATATTTCAAACTGTGCTCACATTTTCTTCATCTGAATCTTTTCTGCATCCTAACGAATTTTTAAATCCTGCAGCTACAACCTGAATATGAGATCAGATTAAATAACGAAATATTTGTCAGTGATTAAGATCTGATGAAACAAGGGTTTTAATTACTTTTGCACTCCTGGATGGTTTTTGTATGTTTGAACAAATTAATTTAACTTTTTATAACTTTGTCATAAAAAATATTCTATGGGTGTCAAAATGAAAAAATCTGTTGTAATTTGAAAAGAAATTGACAAAAAAAGAAAGAAAGAAAAGCAAAGAAAATATATAACTAAGTAAACTTTGTCCCTGCTCTGTATTGTGAAGGTGTTTGAGATATACGCTTTAGTTGAAAGTGACTGAACATTTGGCATCTGTATTATTTTTGTATTTGTTGGTTAATCTCAGTTTATACTGGTTGGGGTCATATTGATTTGCTGACCTTCACAAAATGTACTTGGCAAAACACAAAGTTTGACATATCATGTTGAAGGCAGGTAGACCTGACCCAGGGTCAGCATAACTTTTTATGACCACTACTTTCCACGTTTTATGTTTTTTTTCTCTCATGTGCTTGAAGAAAAACTAATAGTAACTTTCAAATGACCCTTATGATGCTATTGCTTATTTCATTTGGTACATTACCCTCATATTGACTTGTGACAGCACATGTATGGTTTTGTGTTTAAAAGACTACTTTTACACACTTGACACAGTCACATTTTATGCATTAAAAGAATGAACCCCGCTGACGATGCCTCACCAGAGCTGAAGGCATCATTTATGGTCAATAGCTGCAATGGTTTTCATTGACTTAGGGTTACATTCATCAGGTCTAATCGGGAGTGGCCAACAGAAGGGGCGGGAATGTATTGAAAGTAAACACGCTCACTGTATTATAAAAGTAGGTGCACATTTCAACCTTCCTTACAGCACCTAGTGAACTGTGCAGATCACTTGTGGAGCCATGGTGATGAAGTGTACTGCTGTGTGGCTTGTGGCACTGGCCTTGCTTGGCAGCGTCTGTGATGCTCAGTGGGGAAATAGTGATTACAAGCCCTCTCCACCTAGATACCAGAAGCCATCACCACCAGTGAGACAGGAGCCCAGCAAGCAGGCGCCTCAAGTGCCCCAACAGACAAAGCAGACATTTGAGAAACCACTCACCTGGAAATACCCTGAAGAGCCCAAGCCTGAGCCCCAACCCGAGGTGCCTTTCGAGCTGAGATATCCTGTTCCTGCTTCAACTGTTGCTGTCGAGTGCAGAGAGAGGGATGCTCATGTGGAAGTCAAGAAGGACATGTTTGGTATCGGCCAGTTCATCAATCCTGCCGACCTTACCCTGGGAGCCTGTGGTGCTATTTCAGAGGACAATTCTGCTCAAGTGTTGATTTTTGAAGCTGAACTGCATGACTGTGGCAGCACATTAGCGGTAAGCACAATGAAGATGCCAGTCACTGAAAAATAAATGGTACATTGAAATAAATATTAATCAAAACTATGGTCAAATACATTCATGTATGATGCTATTTGTTTGTACTAATATATCTTTTTAATAATTTCTTTGCTAGATGACAGAAGATTCCCTCATCTACACCTTCACCCTGAACTATAGACCCCAACCTCTGGGCGGTTCTCCTGTGGTGAGGACCAGCAGCGCTGCTGTAATTGTGGAATGCCACTACCCAAGGTATGTAGGTGTGGCAAGAAATAAATAACATGATTTTACATAAAAATCTTAAACTGATGTGAAATTCACAGCCCTTGGCCTAAGCACATGATGCACATTAATCTGAGAATTACTAGTTTTCTGCATTCTAAGGAAACATGTTTATCATCATCATCATTTAGGAAGCACAACGTGAGCAGCCTTGCTCTTAACCCTCTGTGGATCCCATTCTCTGCGGTTAAGGTGGCCGAGGAATTCTTATACTTCACCCTGAAACTCATGACTGGTGAGTTAAAGAACAGTTTTCTGCACATTTCAACTTCTGTGGAACTGTGATTTAAATATACATTTGTCAACATTTCTAAATTGTCATTATCTCATTGCACAGATGACTGGCAATATGAGAGGCCAAGCTACCAGTATTTCCTGGGAGACACCATAAATATTGAGGCTATCGTCAAGCAGTACTTCCACGTGCCCCTCCGTGTTTATGTGGACAACTGTGTGGCTACTCTTTCACCTGACATGTCCTCCAGCCCCAGATATGCCTTCATTGAGAACCATGGGTGAGGTGGTTTAAAGAGTTAATTGAAGTTGTTCTGTGCAGTGAGAATAGATGATCACAGACACAAAAACATTTTTGTCCATCCTTAATGTTATTTCATGTGTTTTTCTGCATGCAGGTGTTTGGTTGATGCCAGGATCACAGGCTCTGACTCCAAGTTCATGACTCGCTCTGCAGAGAACAAGCTTCAGTTCCAGTTGGAGGCCTTCAGGTTCCAGGGCGCTGACAGTGGACTGGTGAGCATCTCTCTGATTTAATATGTTCTGCTATACATCGAATGCAGCAGAATTACACGTAATAATAACCCAAACCCCATATTATTCCAACAGCTCTACATTACCTGCCACTTGAAAGCAACATCTGTTGCCTATGCCATCGATACTGAACATAGAGCTTGTTCCTACACCAATGGGTGAGTCTGCATGTGTGCATGTGTGTTAATGACAAAGTGCGACTGGAGAATCGTTTCTGTATTTATTGCTTGTACCTCCCTTTTTTTCCAGGTGGAAGGAAGCCAGCGGATCTGATGGAGCTTGTGGCTCCTGTGACACTGGTGGATTTGGACAATCTGGCACTGGCGGCGGATCTCTGTCTACTCCTGGAAGGAAGATCCGTGATGTGCATCAAAGTGAAAGTATGATGATAAAAAGTATTTGATATTATATGAGGAAAATTGAACAGTCAACATGTTACAACATTTTTTTTTTATCAGAGTTAATATTATGTTACCACTATCATGATGAGTTAACTTCTTACTGTATGCTTGCCTGCATTGTAAGACAGCCACCGTGGTGCTTGCTCTGACTCATGTCTTCTATTTTTCTTCCTTAGTTTTCGAATGGGAAGGTGATGTCACCCTGGGTCCCATCCCCATTGAAGAGAAGGTGATGGCTTAACTCAACTTCCTGCCATGGCTATGACCATCGAAATAAACATTCTCATTGGTTCATAACTGCCTATATGTTATTCTCTTGCTTCTTGTTAATAGTTAAGTTTAAACAAGGAAAGAAACCCCATTTACTCTTTTAAATGTAATCACAATTTAACATTTCAAAAAACATAATAAAAGTGTAACAGAAACCAGAAGGCCCGAGGATGAAACTCGTTTTACATTCCCCTCTGTGGAAGGATAAATGTTCCATATGGACCACATCTGCTCAGCTCACAGACTGTCAATCCCTCCATTTGATGGAAATAAAAATGCAATTGTGTGAAAGGCTTGTGTCATTCACCTTTACCTATTTTTCTCTTATGCTGTACACTGAACATACAGTAAATGACGAGAGGAATCATGTGATTTCCTATTAGTAAACATCCTAAAGTGAAAGAAAAAGAAAAGCCATCACTGTTTGTTACTTAGAGAATCCTGTTATTCAGTGAATGAAGGTCTAACATTATGGCGCAATACAAATGAAGCCTACTTGTTCTGTCAAAGGCTAGTCAGGTTTTCATCCAGTGAGTGAACATTTACCGCCCCCGTGTGGCACAAATGGTAAACTGCAGCTTAGCGATATACGCTTCAGCACCACCGGCAGTGAACAGCTCCTCACTGCTCCTGCTCAGTGCGGCACGATACCTCCTTAAGTCTGAGGTGAGATCCACTGATTTATTATTCATTTACAACCTGAGATCCAGTGGTGAACAGAAAGGAACTGAAAAACTGGATCATCTTAAAGCGATTCCAATCTTAAAACAGAATATACAAAATAAAATATACCTACATTTCTGTGTGTTTTCTGGAGAAAACGAAATGTTTGTATGGTTTATTATGATGATTATGCTTATAAAAAATATGCCTTTGAGATACATATAGGCTAGTAAATTATATGCCTAAAATGTAAATATGGATAACCAGATTATGTGCTTTTATTTACCTTCCATAATGCCATATACACCCCAGTTTGCAAGGCTGCACCACTCCAGGAAATGGATTAAACTACATCTATTATTATTTTCATGACAAGTTGCAGTACATACACATTGTTTTAAATGCATATCGCATGTGCACAGAGAAACTATAACACGTACATGTAGCCCCCAATTCGTTTTGCACCTTACAGATTTTCTTCTCGCATTTTATTTTGCGGCACTTTATTTGTAATCTTTCGTGTCCTGAGAATTCAGCAGTTCTTCCTTTAACTCTAACTCTAAATTGTATTTTTCATTCTGGCTGCATATTGATCTGTTTTGGTTCAATTCCTGTTGCTCTGTGCTTTTCTGCTGTCAGCACTTTCTCGTTTCTGTCTCTTTGCCTTTTGTAGCCTTCGTCGTTGTTTTTTCGGTGCCTGCTCAGATATTTGTGTGTTTATGGGCATCCGGATCAAGATGTTAATGGAGTCCAAAGAAATAAAAGCTAAACAATGAACAAAAGTCCATCTTATGCAGACTTAAAATCATGTAAACTTGCACAACATTGAAATACATGTCTTTTCCGGGAAGCCCCTGGATCCCCCTAAGGACCTCTGATGGCAAATGTCCCTGTCAGTGTCATGTCATAGTTAACACTTTACTGGAAATTGTGTTTCTACGCCACTGTTTTGCTGCTCGAGCCTGCATCCACTCATACGGTAACGGCACTGACGTTATATCGTCTCTGCTCCACACCCCCCTCCTCCTCCTCCTCTGTCTCTGCCTGTCTCCGCACTGCTGGCCCGTATCCGTAGTGTGTCACAGGCAGCATCACAGCAGCAGACATTTGGAGCGGAAGAACACGGACTGCGGTCGCACACTGCGCGCTTATGCTTCGCGCGGACGTATCGGGGGGAAAACCGGATTGTATTGTCATTTCCGCGGCGTTGTGCGTCGTCTCTGAAGATCGTTTCTGCCTCGACACCCCCTCCTAGCCTGCTCGTGTGGATGGTTGACTGCAGATTTGATGGTGCTGAGCAGGCTCGTCTGATCGAAGGCTTGCGGCCAGGGGGCATCTGCGGGGCCGCAGAGAGAGAGACACCTCTGTCCACGGCGGCGTCTGTCCTCTGCCCTGTGATTGTGAATGGACTGCGCTCCCTCCGTGATTTTCTGCAGTCGCTCTGAGTCATTTGTGGAAGAAGATGGCGGACAGGGCTGAGATGTTTTCCCTATCCACTTTCCATTCCCTCTCTCCCCCAGGCTGCAGGTAAGAGCTTACATAGAGCGACAGTGGAGGGATGATGGGGGACGCTGCGCGCGGTTTATGATGAGGTGGAAATGACACAAAAGATGATAAACATATTTGTCCGTTTTGTTTTGATAACTGCAATGAAACGCACATCCCCTACCACGGGTAGTAATAGATATTTTGAATAACCTGGCAGGCCTGCTGCTGCCTCCCTGCGCGCCAATAGGTGCTGCAGCCGAGCAGGCGTTTGTGTTTTGGAGCTGATACGTTCCTTCAAGACAACAGTTTTTTTTTCTTAAGACAACTTTTATTATTCCCCGAAAAGTGTGAATAAGGGAAAATAGTAAAATAGATGGCAAATGACTGATCGGTAGCTGTCGCGACAGGCACCCGCCTTGCGCATTCTCTGTGTGAGGCCCACGCCCTGTTGAGTCCAACCCAGGCAAGGGCATGTTGCTGAACAATGATGTACGGAAGTCCCACTGATATTGATGTTGGTTCAAACGCCTGTAATGTGACCTCTGCGACACACAATATGACAAATCTGCCGGCGTTTTCTTCTTGCCTACACACCATTGTGAGTGGGATTTGACTGTGACCAGAGATCAATAACAGAATTAATGATACAGCTACAGTATTCTCTCCAAGGTTGTCTATTAAAGGACATGGCATGGGGTTTCGTTAGTTGTAACTGGGTTTTGGGGTAAGATGTGGAATATTGCAACACTTTGGTGGGATTTGGATGAAATTGTGTGGAGGCTGCTGCAAAATTCAGATCTGCTCTTGCCTGGAGACATAAATGAAATCTGTTTCAGAGATGATAGATTTCGTTGTGATTCTAATATATTGTATTGTGATTTCCATATGCAATAATCTCTTGCCTACTGCTGCTGCTGTAAGGCCTTTGAGCCCTATATGCTACTTAACAACTGTACTATATTGTTCTGCTACTGTGTGCAGTCATTTAACAACTCATCTCTACAGAGTGGCAGAAAGAAGTAAAGTCAATAAAATGAGGGGGGAAATAGTAAAAGTTTATATTTGATGTTGCTCTGAGCACCAGGAAGCTCAAATACAGGATCGTGGGGGCTCTCTGTACTAATGCACATAATGCCACAACATTTCATTGTCCCTGCGTCTGCCTCCACCTGCTGTCCCCTGTCCTTACAGAATGCAATCACATTAGCAGGCTGGCTCCCAGTGGATTTTATGTCCTCAACATGCACTCATGTGGGGTTTTGTTACATACTGTAGCTTCATCTCATGGACGGATCATATCAGATCAATAGACCTGATTTTTTGCATGACTGCCAATGACCTTAGTTCACAGCACAGAGCCAAGCTTGGGCCATTACATCAATAGTTTAAATTTACAGTGATGGCAAACAGCTGGAGCAAGCAAATCTTAATCGTATCAGAAGAATAATGAGTCTTTTCTTTATGCAGTATTTGACCCACGTTGTGTCACCGACTCCACATCTACTTAAAAGTCTTTTCAGTTTACTTCTCAGCCCTCAGAAACAAAGCCAGTGTACAGAACAGTGAAGACAAGTGAAGAGCAGCTGCTTGCATCACTCTATTAATCGAATAGGGTGGGGACTGACTGTGCATTCAAGAGCACACATCCTGTGTTTATTTTGGGTCAGCTATGGATCATTGATTTCAGACTGTGAAATACCAATAAATTACTTATAGGTAAATGGAGCATATGGGGATGAGATGCCTGTATTTCTAGATTGTTTTTTCTATAAAAGTGCATACATTTGTTCATTTGATAATGCTTGCCCCATGTGTTTGTGTTTTCTCACCAGTATGTCTCTGTTTCTCTGTGTTTTTCTGTCGGACTGATTCATGGATGAAACCACCGGTGGTGTGATGGTGTGGTACAGTAATCTGCCTTACATAACCCTAACTCTGTTTCCAATGGGCAACATAATCCGTAAAAGAGCCTGTCTTTCTCTACTGAGCACCAGAAATTTATGGCAGGCTATGATTTCTCCTGCACAGAGGAAGCACTCTCTCCACTGGAAATATCAGTCTGCACAGAGAAAATATGGTGCGCTTTACAATTAAAGTAATATTTCATTTCTGTTCCTTCCAACATAAACTAAGAGACATGGTTCCATATAAACAGGGTGAAATTAATCAATACAAATAGACGTTCATGGTGCTCTGTTTTATTTTGTCTTTCCATCAAGGCTTCATCTTATAGAAATATTTTTATAGAAATGAACTCCATCCACAGTTTTTCAGAATAGATAACCCCTGCTGTGGTTTGCTGAAGCCTAAAACAAAAATGCTGACATATCAAAATGTGGGGCTCATAGTGTACCAACGACCCATTCGTCAGAATTAATTGATTCAAGGATTGTTTGTGCAGTCTGTGGTAGATTTGTTGAGACAGCGGTCTTAATGCAGCCTGGTCTTTGGTTGTTCGGCTGTGAACATATGGGACGGTTCGGATAATGGGTTCCATTTTGAGTCTGGTTCCAAGATGGTAAAATGTGTTCAGCCCAGAGGTCAACAAATAACTTTCTGACTGTTTATCTCTTGTAATTTTAATGTATTAACATTCACATAGTGATAAGCTAAATAACATATATGGTATGCAATCATTCTGGCAAATCTTTGGTTCTTTGAATGTCAGTCCTCATGTTAGGGTAACATTATATTATACGTTGTTTTTAGTTTTTAGGATAATATGTTTTATAAATCTTGTCGCTTAAAATTGATGAAAGCTAAACAAATAGATTCAACTAGAGATGAAATGATTAGTCGATTAATCAATTACTTGATCAACACAAAATGAATCAGCAATTATTTAGGTAATCAATTAACTGACAGAAATGGAAAATACTTAAAGGTTCCAGCTTCTCAAATGTATTTTCTGGTTTTCATAGTCTTCTATGACAATAATTTTAACATATCTGGATTTTGAACCATTGAACAGACAAAACAAGACATTTGAAGACATTGTCTTGGGCTCTAGGAAACTGTAATGGACATGTTTCACTTTTTTTCTGAGTAACTGATGAATCAAGAAAATGATCAGTGGATTAATCAATAATGAAAATTACATTGGATCTGAAATATTTTGGGTTTAATATAATGATTTGTAGCTGTATTCCATCGTAGTACATCAATACTTTAAAACTAGTAAAATTAGACCACTACAACTTTTCCAGTAGGCATCCTTCTGATTTCCCCCTCCATCCCTCTCATGTCTCATATGTTTAGCAGTCGATGTTCCACTTTTGCCTTCCGACTCTTTGAAGGCTGTTTGAGAAGGCAGAGGGAGGGAAGGGAGTAGTGGTGGTTATGGTTACCACGGGGTAAGAGGCTTAAATCAAATACAGATTCATCTCTGCCTCCCCCCTGCTGTCTTTCTTTCTCTCTCTTTGTATTTCATCTCTCTCTCTCTCTGTCACACACACTCTCTGTGTATAACCAACACTTGCCATGTTTTTGCATGTTAATCTTTGCAGCGGCTGTTGCTATAGGTTTGCTGTCCATTTTAACAATAATTAAATTAGTCATATTAAGTCCGCAGTCCATGAGATTTGTTTACCATCAATATGACTCCAGTGAATGTTTCCCATCTATCAGCAGCATTGGCTTTATATCTGATGACTTCATTAATCCAAATCCAGCCAAATCAACATGAAATCATCTGCTCCGAGCAAACCGATGCATCATCTCCGCCTTTGGTTCAAAGCTGGTGTGATCCTCAGGTTTGGATCTGACACAGACAACAGAGAGTGCCTCATTAGGTTAAATGCATGACTCATGTGTGTGTGTGTGTGTGTGTGTGTGTGTGTGTGTGTGTGTGTGTGGGTGTGTGTATGTGTGTGTCTCTACATCACTGGAGACTGACGGTGAGTGAAAAGCCTGGGAAATTGATCTTGTTAATGAGTCAGTAGCAACCACATCAAATGTCCTTGGCTTTTAAAGATGATGATGTCACAGTGAAGCAGGTGCTGATGGCTAACAGCAGAGACCCCATCAGCCCCCCCCCCCCTCCCCCTTTGTATCTGTGTCTATTTTGATTTGAAAGTCTTTTTTATTTCTCTTCAGGTTTTTATTTTTGTCTGCCTTCTTTTTTTTGACTATGGATATCTGCTATTCTGCTGTTTATCCATATTTACAATTTTATAGGCATTTACTTTGTTATGATTGGACTCACCAAGGTTATTTAAAGAACAGCTTATCTGGGCTAGGGTTAGGGTTATCGATTAATCTGATGGTTATTTTCTCGATTGCTCTATAAAACATAAATAAACACAACACACAATAAACAACATAAAATTTGAAAGTGTGTAGATGCTCTTCCTTATAGCAGAACTCATGAAATTGTTATGTGTAAACGGGAGCTTCTCAAACTCAATGAGGCAGTTGTGTGAGCTTACATTTCTACACGTGTGAACATGCAGTCAGTGTATGTACAGTATTAGACAAGCAAAGAAGGCAGTGCGCTGGTTTGACAGTTTCTGGTCTGAGCATGACAGTATCAGAGACGACAGAGAATAACTGTTAGAACAAATGTGGGCTGGAGAGATTGTTCGAGCCTGAGAAGGGCGGCAGGGTAGAAAATGAAAAGAAGGAGCGAGACCTGAAGACACACACACACAGATGGTCGCAAAACCTTAGCGGTGGCAGTGAATCTGGGTGTGCCATTGCAGCAACATAGCCGGCATCAGTTAACGGTAATTTTGTGCTGACTTGTTTTCTTGTTGTAGGATTCCCATTTGGCTCAGAGTGCCACAATTCAGACTAGGTAGAGAGTGATAGGCCCCTTTTTTTCTGCACCATTATGGAGAGTGGTATAGTAATAATTCCTCTCCAGCTGTAGAGCCACAGCTTCAAAGCCTAATCATTAAAAATGATCACAAGCGGAGGTGGACTGAGTGCAAGTGTCGGATAAGCAGCGAGCGGTACACAACATGGTGTGACAGGGACTGCACGCTCACTTGGATGCTGTCTAAACACCAAGCAGGGACACGGACATGTAATGTCAACACTGCAGTGGTGGCTGCATCTCGCTATGTGATATGGATTCTGAAATTAAAATGAAACAGAAAATATCAGAAAGGGACATAGAGGGAATACGGAACTGATAGGTTTGCTGAGGTGTGTGCATACATATGCGGCATACCTGCACGTTAGTGTGTTTGTGTGCGGCCGGGGTCAGTCGGAGTTTTCACTCTTCAAGGAGAGGACAGAGGCCTTTGGTCCGGGCATTATTCTGCGTCTGCTGCTTTTCACTGACACACATTTCTTGTTTTGCAGTTTAGGGGAAATGGGGCCACACTCTGTTGTGGCGTGCATTGCAGAGCTACAGGAGAACTCCAACACTAAGCAGACGAGCATACAAACAAAATGGAGTCTGGAAACACAGCAGCAATAGGGGGCAATGGAGGAGACCAGGAGAGGGATAAGGGAAACGAGAAAAGGAAATGAAAAACAGATGTCAGACAATAATAAAGGGCCAGTCCTTCCAAATTACAAAACACATGTTTTCTCAATTCCCATTAGTGGTATGTAGCCATGCAGATCATTTGTGTTTTATTTATCAAGGTTTTGGGAGATCTGTCTCTGAGAGTTCTGCCCCCACCCCAATACATATAATAAAATATCAACAGCAACATCTTTATTCCAGACACACTCTCCCCATTACTCTGGATAATCCACACACTTAACTGTGAAGCTGTTCTTTTTTCCACGGTTATGAAATCAATTGATTCTGTGTTCAGTTGATTCTGTGGATTATTATGGAGTAATCTCTGAAAAGAAAGGTTACCGTTGAAATGTTCAATAGTAAATGTTCGAAATTGTGAATAATAAAAAGAAATCGGGGGTTTCAGCAGAGAGACTGATAAAACCTTGGCAAATAAAATCAAAACTATCTGCATGGCTAGATGCTGCTAGAGGTAAGTGCGAACATGTTTCTTTGAAATCTAAGTGAACTGACCCTTTCAAATGTGCTACTGCATGTGTAAAAAAAATCATTACCACATCCATTTTGGGACATTAGTGTAATTAGTTTAAAATCACAAACAACACAAGCCTCAGCAGCCTCTCCTCTGCATTTTACCAGGATTTTCAGTTTTGCAGATTTCACAGGAAATCAGTTGCATTGCTTCTTGTCACCATGAAAAATTGCTTTGTGCCATGAAGCAAACAGAGATGTTTATTTCTCTGGTGCACTTGTAACTTTTGAATTGAACATTTCCACTTTCCTAGCTTCAGGATTCCCATCCCCCTGCCTCCTTGTCCACCTCAACTCCTGTGATTACGTCCCCGTCCCTGATTCTCCATCACTCTCCAGGCTTTCATCCAGAAACAAAACATGAGACTTCGTTCCACTTGTGTGGTGGTGACAGCCGCCTTGGATACAGCTGCCCTGATGTGGTGTTTTTCCATTGTGAATCACACACCCACACACACCTGCACTTACAAACACAGTTCCCCTGAAGACTTGCATGGGTGAGGTGCTCCTTAGTGATGTTATTTCTCCAGGTTTGATTAAGACACTTTTTTTGACAGATAGGAAATTAGTTTTGGGGTCTCCTCTGTCTGTGCATGTGTCCATGTGGAATGGTCTTGATGCTCTGGTCTCCAACCCCTACACCACACTCAGATTTACTCAATTTCTATGTTGGGATCAATGTGAAGGAAAAATGATGTTGCTTCATAATGTCTGGCACCAGTCATCATGTTGCAATGGCACCAGTGTATCTTTGGTCAACTTAGGTCTGCTATTTATAATAGACTGTATAATCCATTTTACTAAGATGAAAAGTCTTGTCCATCTCATAAAAACATAATTGATCCTATCAGTTAATTATATTTTGCCAACATGCGCAGTGTATCTGCACAGCACTTGACCAATCATAAGGCTGAATCATTTCACATACAAAAAATAGGATGTGGAGCAAAAAGCACAGAGCATGCATATGTGCATTTGTTGGATTGTCTAGATGTTTGAACAGAGTTTCAATTATATGTCATTGTGTGTCCCAGAATTGTAGGACATTTAAATGCCCCTTAGAAGGAATTAATTAGACAGACACACACTTGCACACACAAGCTCAAGGTTAATTATAAAGGGGGGGAAACCCCTTTGATGTCCCTCAGCCCAGGACCTGTGCTGTCACGATAACAAGTGCTCATTTAGAGAGATGAAATGTCAAAACTCTTGCATTTTCACCTTTATTCTGCTTGAGATTTATGCAATTTATGCAACACATTTAAGCCTTTTCTGTTTTGGACATACAAATCCAACTAGATCTGTGTATACCAGTTTGAAGATGTAAAAGTAATGTATAATAATATTGTGTACCATAATTTACAGCGATAGCTACAATGTTAATTGAAATTAATACTGTTTTGTCCAAAGTGATCATTTAGAATAATGCCAGAGCGGACACAAGCTTAATCATTATCTGATCGGGTTTATGGTTAGGTTTCGCTGATGACACTTAGGCAGCTACAGCAAAGCCGACACGGTTGTTGGTGCGGTCGTAGATGGAGTAGTACTCCCTGAGGAACACGTCTCCAAAGATCCACAGGGGCTGACCATTACGAGAGGGCAGGTAGGTGGGGGCGATGCCCACTGAGCAGAACTGGTATCCATTCTGGTAGTGCTGGAGGTGGAGATGAAAGATTGGAGATGTTCATATCATTGCAAGCACACACACAAATAAAAAAAACATGGCTTGTATACATGATAATGCCAGGCACTCATGTGGTAACTTACCTGATCGATGTAAGCTGAAGGAGGCAGAGGGAGGGCAACACCGCTGATAACAAAGCTGAGGGTTGGCAAGTTGTTGACCTGGCTGCAGTCCACCATATACTGGAGATCAAGACAACAAAGAGATGCTGTTTGAGAAGGACAGAAACTCTAAACTGGTCCAGTTTGTACATTGTTTCATTACATTCCTGCTTCTCTGCTTTCGATGTACAGGTATGCTTTGTGACCTTGACTTCCACTGCTCATAATGACCTTTAAAAGGACAGAGTTGAATCTTTATGAGGAATCAAAATGGTGGCTTACTTTCCTACTGCTGCAGCTCTGTGTGTGTGAGAGTGTCTGTCTGTCTGTCTGTCCATCTGTCAGTCCATTGGTCTTACCATTCCATACTGGTTCTGTTGGGCTCCAATGGCCTGCATGATGTCACCCAGAAGCTGGCTTGGGGCTGTCAGCGTGGAGGTTCCAGTGTCCACAATGGACTGGCAGCCCTGAGAGCACCAGCCGGTCTCTTGACCATTGATCTCAAATCTGCAAGCCACCACACATGCCAAGTTCTTTTTTCATGCAGTCATATTAGGAGACCAAATAATCACTTATTTAGGCAGCAATACTCAATAGTAATCAGAATCTTTGACATTTCATGTTGATGAAATGTTGAAAAGCACAGACCCTTGAACGCCGATCTGCCAGTAGGTCTCAGAGGTGACAGGGGTCCAGTAGATCTGGCCCTGGTACAGGTTGTTGTCCACTCCTCCGAAAGAGAGCACACTGCCCTGCTGTCCTCCCCTTAATCAGACAACAGACCAAAGCTTAGCTGCTACAAGTAGTGTGGATATACTAATAGCTGTATGTCCTATATGTGATATTGTGATACTTTATGTTTTACAGTACTTCATAGAAGTCTTGTGTCACTTATACCTGGAAAGGTAGAAAGAGAATATGTTGGCATTCAGCAGGTTTTGAGAAATCATGTTGTCCATGACGGGAGTCTCTCCTCCAGCTGAGATGGTTGGGTAGGACAGGCCGAGGATGCCGTCAAACTGGGCCACCACGAAGTTCTGACCAGGCTCGTTTGTGCTCAGACCAATCTCCTGGTTAGGAATCACAATGCCGCCAACCTATGGGTCCAAAACCAACCAATATGATGAGTAGGATGCAAACCATAGACGTCTATTTACACACATTCAAGCTTCAGCCTAGTGAAGACAGGTGGGACTGTAGACAGCAACGTCAATGAATGAATGGGGCAGACTTATTGACTCTATCGCAGTACCAAATCATTAAAATGATTCTTCTAATTCTACATTTTTGTTATATTGAGTATCTTCTGTACAAAGATACATATATTTTCTTGTCTTTTCACTAACTCAACACTTCATTCACAGAAAACAGCTGCATTGATCTTTATGTATTGGCACTTTCCAGCATGAAGGGAGCAGCTCAGTACCTATGACTCCGGTCTAGTCTGCTAAAAGTGAGTGAAAAAGGTGACAACTCGATCTTTTATTGAACTAATGTTCTTTGTTTGTTTGGTGGGTTTGACTCACGTTGACAGTGTCATATCCAAAGATGCCGGAGAGGCTTCCAGCTCCGTAAGGCAGGTAGAAGGACTGTCCCTTGGCAGAGTAGGTGGAGGACTGCTGGGGGTTGAACTTTCTGTGTGTGTCTGTAAATGGCATAGATCGGGATTATCTAATAACATGCTTTTATGCTTTGCAGAGCCTTTTGACATACTGATTATTCACTTGATTATTGAGCCGATGCTTCCCAAAGACCAAAATCGCTTAGTGGCATGTCTGTAATTACACTAGAAGTCTAAATCCCATCTATGTACAATATGTAATCTCTTGGAAACAAGATGACAAACCGCTAGCTCTGCGTGCTTAGGCTATATCAGCTTTAAGTCCTCTGGAGAAGTTCTTCACGTGCAAATATGCTCTGAGGAGAGTGACAGATGAGGGATTTTGTAGTGTAAAGCCTGTTGGTTTATACTCACTGCAGGCCTGAGTGTTACAGTAGACGGAGTCCACCCACAGGTTGGCAGAGCCGGTGTCAAACAGCACCTGGAAGGACTGGGGGGGTGTTCCAATACTGATGGCTCCATAGTATGTGGTCTGGGCAACACATTGGTTGGAGGTAAAGAAAGAGAGGAACAAACCCATCAGTCAGTCAATTCTCTCATCAAAATGCTGTGTACAGTGTGTAAAAGTGGTGTTAACATAGCATTTCTTACATCAGCATAGTTATTGATGTACATGTTGACAGAGCTGAACTCATAGGGCTGGTACTTGAGAGCTGGATCCTGGTAAGGCAGCTCGATCCCCTTCTCTCTCAGGGCCTCACGCATAGACTTGTGCTTCCGCAGAGGGATCCTGAGGAAGGACGAAGCAAAAACTCAAAGAGTGTTGACCTCCCATGGCTTTCACTTTGAGTCACTTTAGCAGTGGACCTTAAAGTCAAAAGTACTAAAGAGAATAAAGAGAGAAACAGAGAGAAAGTTTCCTTACTTGACGATTCCCTCTGCGAGCACCACACAGACCAAAACAGCAACAAGACACTTCATGATCCCTCCTGTTCTCACAGCACTCCTGGATGGATACAACTCTTCTTGGATCTGAACAGGCTTTATATACACACACGTTTAGGCCCATATCAGCCAGACCGTTATCAAAGCTTCAGTCATATCACTTCAGACAGGGTGACCCTAGAAGCTACATACTTCATTTGCACATCTAACATTGATTCAATAAACACCACGTCCTGTGAGCTACAGTCCATGAACACAGTCGAAAACCTCCTAATTAAGCATATCATAAAACAATTATATAATAAGATGAATAATCAAGCGGTGATACTGAATAACTCATCTGGGTTTTTAAATTTGGCACTTTAAGTAAAGTACTTACTTAACTCTTATTTAATGTACCATGATCATAAATGTACCGTAGATAAATATTGCTGGTTCTGTATGAAAATCAATAAAATATGAAGCAATTTTAAATTTAAAAATCCCACAAGAAATATGATACATGTGTCTGTCTTTTTTAATGATTTTTTAAGAAATTGATGCTGAGCACCGAGCTATGACTTTGAGTTTGGATCGTTAATTCATTTCTTGCATTTTGTAATCAGAGCTTTCTGTTGTTTTCCCCCGAAATTGTCTGCATGCTGTTGGAAATCCTCAAGATGCAGCTTTAGTACAATTTTAAATATGCATATCAACAGCAAGGTCAAGCATAATAGTTTGTGTGCAACTGTAATTTTCCACAAATGGAAAACAAATGTTTTATATCAAGGCTCCAGTATCAGTAGCACCTTAACCACACAGTTTTATCTAAACCTTTCGGGCCGTTCAGCTTATCATAACTTTTAATATTGTTTAAATTTGATAGCTTTTTTTACTCTGATGAAATCAAGATTTTGAGTCCTTGTTTTTTAAAACAACATACAATTATATAAATGTCATAGCTAAATGATATGCAGTTAGAATGAAAATATGTTCATGCCCATCAATTGATTTTACTACAGTGGCATATATAACGGACCAAAGGCTTACTGTAACAGTCAACATTCACTTCATATACGTTTGATTACATTCTCAATAACCTTTTGACCCTTTAATATCTCCACCATGGGTAGCTGTCTATTTTCCCAGTATTTCACTGGTCAGTTGTAGATTAAAGGAGACTTTTTCATGACCCCCTTTGTTTTACTTTTATATGCATCAGCATGTCCTCAGTTGCTCCATGGGACCAATGACATTGTGTAGACAGGACCCTATATGACTGTGTGATGTAAGCTTGCATCCATACGTAATATATGGAGTGTCCTTTTCTTAGTAGGAAAGCTGCAATGCAGCATTTCCTTCAACACATTGCAAGCCCACTGCTGTAGAGCTGAGAGCCTGCTGAAACTAATGGGGCAAAGATGAGATAGAGCCTAATCAAGAAAACTTGCCGATGCCACGGCTCATTACAGAGTCACATTCATACACTTCCTTGCTGTAGTGTGCTGTCGCTGTAAATAGAAGTTCAGAAAACTCTGGTGTAAGAGGCAACTGCCAAAAATTCACTTCCAACTCTGTTTATGACATCAACAGCTCAAACATACAGTATATATGATAAAATTCAGCTAACTTCATTTGAAATATTGGCATTTCCAGCACTGTATGTGTTGCTGTTGTTATTCTGCACCACTGAAATGTGTCACACCTTGTTAGTGTGGATTGTTATAAGGGAGGGGAAGATAGAGGACGTGGGTGTTTTTGTGGCAGCCTGTGGCCAGTATATGAGACTGGGACCCAGATAGACCGTGACAGGCCATGAGTTAGAGCAGGTTTCCCCTCGAACAGGGCTCAGTGTGTGGGCATAAATCAATGAGAAATTCCCCCTCTTGACTGCCGCTGATGAAAGAGGCATATGTGCAGATATGAGTGTTCTTCACAACATGTAGTGAATATATTGTCTCTCATGTGTTTCCAGGCCGGCCCACGACATCAGCCTGGAGGAGTTTGATGATGAAGATCTCTCTGAAATCACAGATGACTGTGGGATTGGACTCAACTATGACTCTGATCCATATGAGAAGGTGGGGCCCCCCTTTGTTGTTATGTTGTTTCTTTTTATTGACTTTATTGACCTTTCCTTGCATCTTTTGTGCTTTTGAATATATGAAAACGCAAACTTACAGTGGGAATGGCAACATGTCCGCATGCATGTAAAGCAGTTTCACTGTTTGCAAACTTTGAGTATTGTATGACTTATACACTTTTTGGAATTATGTATATTTTTCTGTCTCTATGCCAAATTGTGCAATTGCATTTTATTGCAATTACATAGACGCACAGCTTATCTGTCTGTTGCTGCTCCTCTACAGTTGCTTTGGTGGCTGCTTATCATAGTTCATTAATTACAACCTGCAGGTAATACAGGCAGAAAAGGGACCAGAGAGATACATGTTACTTCAAGCAAGCTAGTGAGAATGAGAAGTGTGACGTATTTAAGGTGACAGAAAGAAAAAAAGACAGAGACTGAGCGGATTTTGTATAGCTGTTTAGTGTTGAGAACTGCATATTTGCATATGGTTATCTTATGTAAGCATCTCTGTTGCTCTGGATTTGTATCTAAAGGCTACCTAGCTTACCAGCATTGCAGTCGTCACAGTAATGACCGTAAGCCTCTGATATCCATATTATAATACCAGGGACGAAATGAGAAACATGGCGTGGCTTTGGTGAACAGAGTGTGTTCAGATCATCATCATACATACTGGATCTGAGCAAACCGCATACATTCACTAAACTCCTCGGTATATAATAGAAATTCCAAGTAACACTTCCACTAAGCATCCTATTCAAGTATCTGTGTTATGAAGTATATGCAAATAATTGAGTCATTAGCTGTATCATCCCACATGTCCAACCAGCTTAGACCTTAATTACACAATTTCTAAGAACTATTATCTCATATCCTCTCTCTCTCTTTCTGTCTCTCTCTCTCTCGCTCTCTCTCTCTCCATCCTGTGGGATGTAAATGTTTTATGCTGGTGGCGTGGCGCCACGGCTGCAGCAGAGGGTGGGTGACCCAGTGCAGTTTGCTGCTATGCAGAGACAACCTCCTTCCCTCCCTCCCTCCCTCCCATGTGTCTTCCCTTCCTTCTATGCAGAGTGTTGCTCGGAGACAGAGCTCAGATTCCCTCCTCCCTTGTTTCTCTCTCCCCTTTCCCCTTAAAGCTTTCCTTCCCTCACTTTCTCCCTCTCCGTCTCTCTTCTCTGCCGAGGTGACTGGGAACAGGGATTTAGCTCAGGGATGGTTGGTTGCGAGGGTTAAGCTCTCGCCATAAATCTGTGCTAGATATTTTGCTTCCTCCACTTTAATCCACCAACAAAACACATTATGGATAGCCAGCAAAGCCCTTCTGTAACAAAGCTGTTTTTTGCGTAGCATGTGAGGAGACCTTCAGAGAAAGAGAGACTTTAAAGAGAGGATTTTTTTTTCTTGTGCCAGAGAGGTCATACAGCAGTAAACCATGCATCAGTGCCCTCTTTCTCCTCTCTCCCTCCCACATGCATTCACACACACACACACACACACACACACACGCGCGCGCACACACACACACACACACACACACACACACACACACACACACACACATCAAACACACATCAGCAGAGGCCCTGACTGCTCACTTCACAAACAAGAAAGCACAGGGCAGGGATAGTGTCGGCCCTTGTTACATTACATCGTTGCCCAGAGGAAGTAATCTTGCTGACATGGGATGGATAGGACACACACCCGGTTGCCCTTTGAGTGTGTGTGCGTGTACATTTAAATAACAGAGACAGAAAGGAACAGTGTATTTCGCGTGGTATTTGATTTTCAGCTCATCATCATCAGCAATGCCTCTCTCGTGCACTGCACCCAGCTCACGAAGAGAGAGGCTTTTGGTTTTTATGTCAGCATGATTTGGTCATACTGGGCAGCACATCTTTGATGTTTAGGAAGAACAGCCAATCTAAACAGTGAGATTATCCTCTGGCCCCAATCCCCAGCTCTGATTAATTCCAATTCGTTATGGGGTTCAGGTCTTAATCTGCGTAACCCTTTAGATCAGTACTTAGCCTTTGTGACAGGAGCACACACATACATGTGAACAAAAACAAATAGACACACACATGATGCCTGAAAATAGCTTATTCTGTAATCCGGGGCTGAAGGCAAGCAGTTGAAGATCGTTCATATGGGTTTGTTATCAATGACTGATTTTATATCTCTGAGGAAATGGTAATAGCTGGCCAAATGCCAACATGCCAACATTTCCTATTTTCTGAGATGTCACTGGGGGTTTGGTTTGGAAATGTGTTTTCAACCGTGTGATTTGTTTTTTTTCCTTGACCTTTCATTTTATTTAACCCAGCATATCAACATAACAAGCAGAGTGACCACAACAGAGGGAACCCCTCCCTTTTTTGTCTCTGAATCTTTCCTCTGAGTTGCACACACACACACACACACACACCCTGCTGCTTTCTGCCTCGTCTCCCCCTGATTCTTCACTTCCTGTCTCTCTAACATCCATCTCTGCCTCTCCAGAGCCCTGATTGAACACCATGCGCACATGCATAATTTAGTGCGTGAGCCATGGTGTCTGTGTCTCAGCTGTGGCGCTACTCTGAGTTTGATATGTGGAAATTTAGAGATACACTGATAGATGGAGGCCATCACTCACTAGGTGGTCTCCATTAATGGCAGGCTAATCGACATCTGTCACACATCCCAGCATAAAATTCACCCAGATTACAAGCTATATTTGGTAAATGGGCTTTACGCGGGCACACATGCACCCACACACAGACACAATTTCTGCTGTCATTGTACAAATGTATGTAATTATGTAGGCATAGCTTCATTTTTGATCAGGATGTGTGCTAAATGAGCAATGAGCATAGAAGTAGTAAATAATGAATCATCTCCCTTTTTCTATTATTTTAACAGCACTGCCTGAGTAATCTAAAACTAATGGCTTTGCAGGTGTATGGAGCCAACCATGCACCAGTGAGCATGTAGCCAGGAAATTATGCACTGAAAAATACCCACTCCAAAATAAAACACCTAGCCGAACAACTGACTGCAACATGATCTCAGCCACGGGAACAGATACTCTCACTCCCACACATCTGCAGTAATTGGGCAACATTAGATTCGTGGTCAATCAGTGGTTGTATATAAGTATCTGCAAGGAAGTTTAGCACCTCCACTAGACCCTTACTGTTGTCTGTTGACCCGCTGCCTGTTAGATCCTAAAAGACCACTTAATTCTCAGCCTCCACTCTTCTCTGAGATTTACGAGTCCCTGGCGTCCACTTCATTTGTAAAGCCACACAGTCAGTGTTCACTTGAGGATCACGTCCTCAGTTTCTCTCATCTGTCCAGTGCTTTCCTCTGTCAGCTGGTAAGCTCAGTGAGCAAGACGGCCCTGCAGTTCAACCCGGAGCCTCTTCTCTCCCCACTGCTGAGGGCCGAGCTGTGTAGATGTGCAGCAGCAGAGTCGGTAGGTTTAGAATTAGCCATCCTGAACAAGCCTGTAGTCTGATCATTAGAGATGAGAAAAACTGCTCTGCTACAGTGTTACAGTGATATCTCTTTGCCAACTGATCAGCATCTGGAGACGCTGCCCTATTGAGCTGCTGTCGAGGAGCAGAAATGACTGTATAAATGTTAGTCGTAAGCAGAGCTGTTTAAAGAATGTATGAATAATATATAAGTGTGTTTATGACTGTGGCACAGTACAGTTTATATGTGTTTGGGTGTGTCTGTGATACAAGGAATACAATTTTAACCTCAATTAAAATTTCCATTGACTGCAGTTGCGTTCTCCAATGCTTGTGTGTGTGTAAAAGGGCTAAACTCATTCACAACGCCTCCCCTGCCAGCAGAAGAGCATGCTTGTGAAAATCTGCTGGGTGACAGAGGAGGGACAGTCACGGGGCTGGATGGGATGTCCTTGGGAACTGGAGACCGTGGGGATCGATTCTCGCCGACACACAACTCTTATTTATAGTTCTCTCTTTTTCTTTAAGCCTGTCAGCGTGTCTGTCAGGTGGCCTCGCTAACGGATGTCTCCTGACAGTGCGGATTATTCTCCTAGGCAGATGTGACATTTTCACAACCAATGGATCTCAGGATTTTTACTCTGTTGTGGAGTTATAGGTCACATGTCTCCAGTGATGGATTATAATGGGTCAGTGTGAGGAAACAGCATTGTGAATCTTGACAGTAGATTGTGAACTCAGAGTACATATAATGATCGTTTGAAAGGTTTCCCCTCACACACCAATACACGGCTCAAAAAAAAAACATTTTATCACATCTTAACAGCTAAATCACAGAGAAAATAGATGTGTTTATTAGAAATAACTATGCATATTCATGTGTACTCGGGTAATAGATTGAGTGTTGATTTCTGTTGCTGTGGCATAAAGTGGATGCACCAGGCGTCAGCAGAATCGTGTGCGGTGGATGGGCGAGAGGGAGAGCTTTGATTCCTCCATTAAAAAGACTGCACAGAGAGGCAGAGAAAGTGCTGCGTTGTTCAAACTGCAGACCAGATAAATCAATCCTTGTGTTTGCATTGTCAAATTCAAAGTAGGGAAGAGATGATCAGAAAAAAATAAACGCAGATGTTTGTGGTCGTGACCATGCACGCAGCTTTTATTGATATCAGCAGGAGCAATGCTTTTAGGCTCATCAGGGAGAGATGATGTTGGTGTGATGTCACGTTTGTCTGCTCTGTAAGGTTGAATGTAGGTGAGAGACCTCTTAGACTATCGGGGTAATTGTAACATTCTTTAGCAAACAACTGCTTTTTAAATACATTATCATAAATTCCATGTTGAGCAGACAGAATGAGGTGTGTGTGTCAATAAGCTACTTCATGGACCTCCATCAGTATACGTTGTACCTGGCAAACATAAAGGCTACACGGCAACACACTCGCGCCCGTGGAGGTGTGGTCTATTAAACCTCAAAATCATTTAGTGCACCGCTTTCCGGTAAACCAGCTGAAACCTGAGAGAAGTCTGATTGATCCACTCTAATTTCATTGCCCCTCCTGTGTTTTTCTTTTGTCTATCACACACACACACACACTCTATCTCTCCCTCCATCCTCAAGACTACTCCACTGTTCTGTTCTCTGCAGGGTTTTTGCAGGGTGACTTTGTGTTTACTGACTTAATTGTTTCCACCTTTTCAGCTTTATCTTTTCACGGGAGGTGGTAATGCTGTTGATGCTGAAGGCTACACTTAGCTTCTCTGTCTTATACACACACACACACACACACACACTCACACATGAATGCATTCATGGGTGCACACACACACACACCGACGACGACCCGAGGCTGCAGAAAGAACATATCAGCAAAATGTACTGTGACTGTTTATGTCAACTCGGTTGCAGAGTTGCCCACTACAGTGCTTAGACGTGTGTGTCTGTGTTTTACAAATGCCCTCTGTGTAATCAAAGAAGATTGTGTTGCATGTCCATCTGTGTATCATCTCTCAGACAGGCCTGTTCTTGGCAAAGCTTTTAAATGAAAAAGGAAGTAGTATACAGTGGATAGAAGGTAGCAGCTTTTTCCTTTGTGTTGGCTCACTACATCATAGTTTCCCCTCTGCTGTCAGAACAGACGAAGCTTTTATTAGTGTGGCTATCATCTGAAATATGCTGAATGTGTGAAAACATAGAGCATCCTTTATTTCATCCTCTTTGCCCCATTACAAGTCTCTTTCTCTCACTCTCTCTTCTGGCATTAGGACTCCCTCATTCTGGAGAAGAATGACATGCACCACCCAGTCTGCTCCTTCCAGGATGACTTCCAAGAGTTTGAGATGATTGACGACGAAGACGAGGATGAGGAGGAGGAAGAGGAAGAAGATGAAGAGGTTGATCCTGATGCACCCCCGTCGCCCTCTGCCTCCCCTCCTCCCTCCCCTACTCTTGGCACTCTAAAGAGCAGACCCACCACACTGAACCTCACCACCGCTGTGTCGCAGGTAAGCAGCCTGAAGCTCTGCTCCTAAACACACTCTGAACACAGATTGTTTAGAGTTCTTAGTATTTGTAATAGTACCGTACAACTTTGTTGAATATCTCCCTCCCTCTCTCTTCTCATTAGGATTCACTGAATAACAACAGCAGTCTGTCCCCAAAGAAAGGAAGCTGGCAGGACTCGTTACGCAACCCAGCCACACAGGGTAAATACATGATTAATCATCTGCAATAAATGTGGGTATGGATATGTTTGCATTGTATTCATCTGTCGGTCTATCACACATGATACCTCGCAAAAGATGCTACTTATTTGGACAGAGTAGGAGATTTTGGTAAATCTTTCGAGAAATGATGAGAGAGTCACTTGTAGTAATTCATGTGCATGTTGCAGTAATTATGGTGCTACATCGTTTGTTTTTTCATCCATATGTTACATGCAGTATGCAGTATACCCAACACTTATTGAATTAATTTATCTGGACAGTACTAAATCAGCTAGGGATGTCCCAATCACCTTTCTCCCCAATCCAAGCCATTTAATATTGAGTATTTTCTGAAATAGCGTCTCATCCAGTATTTAGATCCCTAATAGTTGTGTATCTTGTGAAAATTTCATTGCAATTAGGAAACAATTAAACATTAAACAAAATTCATTTTTAAAAAATGAATAAATATAGCCACAACTCTCATTGTACATCATATTAGGTTTTACCGTATTTTAAGTTTCTTGATTTTTGTGAAATAATTGCAGATTTATTGTTGCCTTGTTTAAATAAAGCTCAGCTATTATAAATTATCATTTGCAAACAACAGGCATTACACACAGTTAGAAAATAAATATCTACTTCCAGGCCGTCTGTCTCCAACCCACTCATGTCTGGAGGATGGTAGCCATGTGACAGGCCAGTGCCCAGCCTCTCCAGTTTCCCAGGCACCAGGGTCTCAGAGCAAAGGTACTCCACCAAAACAGGCAGGGGAGGGCGGGAACCCCCAGTCCCCTCACAGGCCACTCCTTTGCGACATGGAGGGCAACAGGCGGGAGAGGCCCGAATACGGTAACAAAAAGGCCAACCCAGCAAGCTTAGAGCTCATTCCATTAACATCAGTGTCGTGAAGTGCCGTGATGTGAAATGAAGTGATGTGATGTGAATTTGACTTGTTAAGTAATGTATATGTTCAGCAAAACACTGTCATGTTGATTCTTATAGACCAATTTGCACTAGTCTACTATAGGGAATCAATTTAGTGTGTTTCTAATGAAGAAACATTTGCTAAACCTGCTCATCCTCCATCCTTTTTTTAAAATTGATGAATGAAAAATACGTGCACCTTCATTCTTTATTCTTTATGCACTTTCTTTTCATCTTCTCTCTTCAATTGTCCAAATTGCTCTTCACAACTCCCCTGACCTGTCTCCTTTCTCTTTTTCCATTCTCTGTATCATCTACTTCATAATCCTCTATGTCGTCTTGTATTTTCCTTCTCTCATGGCATCCCTTTTTTCTCCACACCTTTTTATCTTCACAGGCTCATTTGGTCAACACAAGTCCCACCCTTGCTCTGGCAATGTCACTGAGCCAAAGGCAGACCCTTCAATCCAGACGGCAAGGGTACCTTCTGTAGACGAGCATTCCCAGTGTTCGGACACAGAGGTGGACCATGACCTCAACAGTGACCACAACCACAAACACTCAAATCGGCGTGCCACCGACACCTACACAATCACCAGCGAGTCAGGTATGGAGCCGGAGAACGATCTAGACCCAGATGGAACCAGTCGCTGCTTGTCATCCACTGCACCCATGGGAGCCAACGATGGTGCCGATACACCCTTGTCTGATGAGGAGCTGGACAAGGACTTTGAAGTGGAGTTCATGTGTAAGGAGACTTACGATATGGTTTGTAAGGAGAATCCCTCGTCATACGTGGAATTTCCCTCCATTGAACCCTCTGAGCTCGCCTCCTTCTCCAGCTATGTGTCCTCCAGCCGCTCAGACACTCTTGACCAGTCCAACAGTTCAGATGCTGCAGCAGCTTCTGCCATGGAGGCAGCAGCTAACGACTCCACCTCTCCATCCTCAGACCCAGGGATAGCAGATATGAACCAGCAGGGTTACGTGACTTCAGACCAGGACAAGGACCTCAGTTCTCCAGGCTCTGACTCTGACATTGAAGGGGAGCTGGAGGCAGCGTTTGCTTGTGGGGCTCCCGGGGTGGGCAACATGATCTCCTCGATCTCAGAGACAGAGCTGGATCTGACCAGTGATGACAGTAGCAGTGGACGCTCATCTCACCTCACCAATTCCATTGAAGAGGCCAGCTCGCCTACATCAGACCAGGAACTGGACCCAGATACAGAGTTAGAGCAGGACAGTGGTATCGTGGGACTGAAAGCATCTCTACTTCTGGGCCAGCGTGACCCAATCAAAGAAGGGTCTCCTCTACCCTCTCCTTCCCCTCTACCCTCACCCACTATTACTACGCCATCCCCTGTTGACTCACCCATCTTACCTCCTGAGTCCTACGATGATGATCAAGCTCTGATGGGACTGCAGAATGTGGACGATGAGCTGTCCTGCGAGCACCAGGCTGACCCAGATGAGACTCTGCCTCCAGCCCAACGATGTGAAGACAGCCTGTCCAGACAGATGGTGCTGCAGATAGAGCCAGACCACAGTCTAGAGAGCTTCAAACGCTCCTTCTACCTGCCAGTGGGACCCAGGCTTATGCCCAGTGCAGACGAATATGATGGAACCAGTGAGGGTGACTCAGAATCAGAAAGCGAAGATGACCTGAGTGAGAACTCAGACTCACCCTGGCTGCTCAGCAACCTGGTCAACAGGATGATCTCAGAGGGCTCATACCCAATCAGTTGTCCTGAGGATTGCTTCAAGAGGAAAGTGTCTGTGTCAGATACCATATCACCATCCTCAGACATCGGAGAGGGAGATGGTTTCAATGATGAGGACGAAGAGAAGAAAGTCGGGGTGAAGGGATCAGAGGGAGAAGAGAAGGAAGGTGAAGGGTACAGAAAGGATAGGATGAAGCCAGGAGAGAGGAGGAAGAGTATGGAGTCTTCAAAAGAAGGAGCAGTGATAAGTCCCTGTCTCTATATGAGCAACCCTACTGGTGACACCATAGCCCCTCTGATCTTGGAGCACTGTGCAAACAACGAGAGGGGAACCACAGATTTCAACTCCTTGTATACCACTAAAGACTATGAGAAGAACTTAACAGACAAACCATCTAAGAATGCCAGGAGACAGGAGGAAGATGAAGAGCCCAATAATGACTTGATGATGCTAGAGGGAAGGAAGGATCTGGACTCACCAAGCCTCAGTGAGAGTGTGGTCAGCGACAAGGATGAAGGACGAGAGACTGAGCCCAGGCCAGCGAGCCGTTCCTCAGCCTCTCTTGAGCGTATCACTGAGGTTAAACACAGCCTGACACTGGACATACCCACTGCCCAGACTAACCGCTGCTTCAGCCTCACCTACTCCACGGACAATGACGAAGAGGAGGACGACGGGGACTCTTACCCATTCCTGGGTGGCTTGAGGAAGCAGTCCTACAGGGGTAGTGATTTAGAGCTTGACAGTTCACCACCCATTGATTCTAGTGTGCAAGACCATCCCTTAACTGACCATGACCTCCCACTGTGTGAGAAAGATCTGGCTCTGAGGCAGCCGAGTGAAGATGATGGACTAGCCTATGACTCCATGAAGTACACGCTAGTGGTGGATGAGAATACTACACTGGAACTAGTCAGCCTCAGAAGGTATGTTCTGATAATAGTATGTGTGAAAGCTAAGAATAAAATATGTATCTGTGTTTAATCTGAGCAAAACAAATGGAATAGTATTTGCATCATTATCATTACCATTTATTTGAAATTTTTGAATCAAACACTGCTTTCTGTAGGGTATGCCTTCTAGTGGTAAATCAAGCAGTCTTACGGTTCTCGTGGCTCTCTAGAGATTTGAAACTGACAAATCTTGTCCTCTCAGGTGCACCTCCGTTCTGAGTGATGACAGTGAGCTCTCCACGCTATGTGACGAGGAGCCTTTGGGGACAGGAGAGGTGGGCTATGGTCGCGATGGTGAGGAGATGAGGCCAGAACTTCTCAGTTCTTCCGAGGACTCCTCCCCTGAGGCCGACCTCCCATTCTCCAAAAAGTTCCTCAATGTGTTTGTCAACAGCACCTCTCGCTCTTCCAGTAAGTCACATGCTCGAGATATGCACTTTCAATCAAAAATTAAATTTTTAGGGATTTAATGAACAGTTTGACATTTTGGGAAATATACATCTTTGCTTTTTATCTGAGAGTTAAATGAGAAAATTGATTCAACTCATATCTGTAAATTAAATATGAAACTATGGTCAGTTGATGGCTAGCTTAGCTTAGCATAAAGACTGGAAGCAGGGGAAACAGCCATCCTGGCTCTGTCCAATGGTAAACACCTCTAAAGCTTACACATTAGCATTTAGATCTTGCTTGTTTAATCCAAATGTAGTTTAGCACATAACCCCCATGTTCATTTGTGAGCTTCGAAGGTGTTGGTCGTCAGATATTTTTACCTTTGGACAGAGCCAGGCTAACTGTTTCCCCTGTTAGTCTTTATGGTAAGCTAAGCTAACTGTCTCCTGGCTGTAGCTTCACATTTAGCATACATACACGAGAGTGGTATTGAAGTTCTGATCTATTCCCGGTGTTTCTATTTCTATTATTCCTTTAACTTAAGCCAATGTACATTATATACTCTACAGGTTATGGCCCAATAGCATTATTGCTAAAACTGTCCAATCGGGATCCTTAGAATTAATATAGTGCATTATGGTTTAACTCATTACTGTCAGCATGATACATTAAAATGTGATCTAAATTTGGCAGGGAGCCCACACACGACCTATGGGAGGGCTCTGCTTCCCAGTACATCCATCATCAATCAGTGCTCTCGCTTCAAGATTCTTATCCCTAATGAAGGGTGATTTGCATAATGAAAGGCTCATTACAAAGGCTTTCATTGCCATTTCTTTTTTTCATTTCTTTGACAAATCCAATTAGCTTCCATTTATACTTTCTCATATAAAGTTTACATGAGAAGTATTCCCCCAACAGGTTCCTCTAACAACAGCTTAGAGGAACAAAAAATTCAGTGTATTTTATTTTGGACATTTAGCTTTCAATTTTATTGGAGAAACTGTAGTTCTCAGGGCACTGAAACAGTGTTGTCTGTGGTGTCTGTTTGCCACATAGGCACAGAATCCTTTGGACTTTTCTCCTGTACCATCAACGGAGAGGAGAGGGACCAGACACACAGGGCAGTCTACAGGTAAGACAACCTACAGTACAATCATTTTTGACAATGGGACCTCGGTGGGAGCAATGGGAATTAAAGCAAAAAGCAGATTAATGATAAATAGATTGCAAAAAATAATTGTTTTCATTGTTTGTAGAAACAGTATGGTAGAATAAATTTCAAATGCCATTACCTCCAATTTTCAAATTACCATTTTGTGTCTGGGGGAAAAGTCCTTGTCCCGACAAACAAAACAATATTTCTTCGAGGTTTCATGGTTTTCAGAGTGCTGTAGGGGTCAATAGTGAATCCCTAATTATGTTAGGAGAAAATATGTCCAAGCCACAGCTGGGCTCCAGAGCTGCAGGGTGGCCAGTAATAATCACATCAGCCACCACCTGTGCTTTTTTGTGTGTGTGCGAGAGGGAGCATGAGAAAGAAAGCTACATGCGCCTCCTTTGTATACGCGTACATGTTGTGCATGTATAATTATGTATTTGTTTTACTACAGTTTCATAACTCCCCTCTCTCTGCTCCATGGGAGCCACCTGAAACCCAAACAGATGCTTCCTGATCAAATTAACTCCAGTCTATAGGATGCCCAGCTGCAGGGATACCATATAAGGACACGTTTAACAGGGATGGTTATGTTTTTTTGTCCTCCCTCTCTCTGCTGCTCTCTGCAGGTTCATTCCCAGACATGCAGATGAGCTGGAGCTAGATGTGGATGATCCTTTATATGTGGAGGAAGAAGAGGATGACTACTGGTACCGAGGCTATAACATGCGGACTGGGGAGAGGGGCATCTTTCCTGCTTTCTATGCCCATGAGGTCGTGGGCCAGTCAAAGGAGTTGCTGGGTGAGTTGAGAGATACATCCACCGTCTTTTCTTCTGTCTCATTGGGAATGTCAGAAGAATCACATGTTCTGTATGTATGTGTCCTCATTACACCCTGCAGGAATGAAAAGAAATCCAGCATGGATCGAGACTTTCAGCGTTCAGTTTTTGGGGTCTGTTGAGGTACCTTATCACCAAGGCAATGGCATTCTCTGCGCCGCCATGCAGAAGGTGAGCTAAATGTAAAACAGCAAAACACATACGCAATCACACGATACAGACACAAACATGTATGCTACACTTTCCACACCATTAAAGCGTGTTTGTTTTTGACAAATATTTTCTGTCTGTTAGATTGCGATATCGAGGAAGCGGACGGTACATGTGCGACCTCCCTCTCTGTGTGAGTTGGAGATTAGCTTGCAGGGAGTGAAACTGATCATGAGTCTGGAGGATGAATATGACACCCTTGATGAGGTATGGACAAATAAATTAATTTATCAATAAATTACCAAGTCAAATAATTAAAAGTAAATTTTTGGAATAATATTACTTTTTTTCTTTCTTCTTGTCTGTCTCTGCATCTCTTTCCATCTTTAGTATGACAGATGTAGTCACTTCTTCCAGATGAAGAACATCTCGTTCTGCGGATGTCATCCGAGGAACAACTGGTAAACAAAAATACTGGTTTCTCTGCCCTTGTGTCACCAGTGTTCACTGTAGGATTACATCATATTGTTTTCTTCTCTCTGCAGCTACTTTGGCTTCATCACTAAGCACCCGATGCTGAACAGATTTGCTTGCCATGTGTTTGTATCCCAGGAGTCCATGCGACCTGTAGCAGAGTGTGTTGGGTGAGTCCAAATCACATTATTATATCAATTGCTCTATATCAAATGGATACCAAGGGACAGTAATGACTTCACATCTTTTTTGTGTGTTTCTGTGACTTTGTATACTATAAGCCATGTCTGATTTGACATATTTACTCCACTACAACTGTAAATGCACTTAAATTATCAAGATGCTGAAAATGCTGACAGGCCTTAAAAGAGATGGGAAATAACGCAAACTATTTAGCAGTACATCATATCTAAAGTGCTCTTTGATGGTTTGCTTTCATAGTCTGATGTCAAAATCCTGGATTAAAATGAACCTTTACTGTCAATCACTCTCATCTATGGCAGAGATCCAGGATTATTTTGCATTATAGCGTTTTATATGTGCATGTGTGGAAGGTTAAATAATGGTTTCAGGCTTAGTCATGTCTGATTCAGCCGTATTGGGTTTGAATAATTAAAGATACTGTCCCTGGATGGAGCGAGGGCACGCAGTAGAGCATGGGATGGACAGAACAATTTCATCCCTCAGCTTCTCATCCTGTTCTCTCTGTGGAATAGACCCAGCAACAGCTTATGAAAAACAATTACTCTCCTCCTTTGATACAGCGAGAGTGGTTCTGTATTTGCACTACAGTTATTTTAATTAAGCGTCCTTTCTGTTTGCACCAACCAGCCATTTCTTAGTAAATAGTCAGAGCATGACTGTGTAAAATCTGCCGCTACATGAAGGATTACTATGGAAAGCTGTCATCTAATAGCTGGCAGGTTGATCTTTAGTCATGCTCTCATCTGTCTGTCTTTCCTGCAGACGAGCCTTCCAGGAGTACTACCAGGAACATCTGGAGTACGCCTGCCCCACTGAGGACATCTACCTGGAGTAAGAAGCATTGCCATGACGACCACCTTCTTTCTCCACAGCTTGTGTATGTTCATCGAGTTTGCCACCAGAGGGCGCTGTCAGTGGGGTCCTCTCTCCATGGTAAAATACTCGTCTGTGTCCCTCTGAAACTGGAATCTTCATTTCTACAGTATGCTAGACATTTGACTGAATTCATTCATCTCTCTCTCTTGTTTATTTCCATCATCTCGATGGATTGATTGCCTGTTTCTTTTATCTTTTTTTTTTATGATATAAAACTAAGACGCTGAGCACCTGTTTATTTAAAGGTTCCTCTTTTGAAATGAAAACAATATACCTACTACTGCTGTTTCACTTTTCAATGCATGGCTAGTAGGGTTACTGCACACAGACACACCAAGAAATACACATATCCAAGTGAATGGCAAGCAGCTCAACAATCAGTAAGGGAAGGGTGTAGAATCAAGAGGTTGGCGTTTAATTGACTGTAAATATGTATTTGTTCAATATTGGCAAACTGCTAATTTGATTTCTACTACAGTGACATTGGAGCAAAGTAGAGAGAGTACAGTGAACTGTCCTTGGTCCGAGCTTACCCCTGTGTCACGTACAAGACGTAGTGTGTGTTGTAAATACGTGTATAGAAAGTAGACATACAGGCGCCTCATCCAGACTAATTAAGAAACACTCACAGCTGAGTGATGGAGGGGGGTTTGGTTTTGTTGTGGGTATTACTGACTCACTCTGACAGGAGTAACTGCAGGTGTAAGAGATTTCAGAAAAGCTGTAATGACTTGGAATGAACTTTGAATGTCATTAGCCCCCGCAGATACTTTATTCAGCTTGGATTATGTGCAATACCTGTCAGCACATTTGGATGATATGACAGAACCATTTTACTCTTGTCCAGTCCTCAAAGTTGCACTGCTTGCTGACCGTGGGGAGCTTTCATAGGAAATCATTCAACTGTGAAAACTGCAAATCATAGATCACTGTATGCTTTGCTATGATTGATGTAACTTTCAGGTCAAAGAAAGCAAAGGTCCTCTGAAAAGCCATATTCTCACACCTCTGACTGTTTAACTCTGGTCTTCATTGGCATCCTAGTCTCCATTTTCTTTTGACTTGGCCGTTTCAATGAGGGAAAGGGAATGACTAGATTGACAAGTATCCACGTGTCAGTAATGCTGTATTGCAGTGTGCCTACAGTACAGTGAGAGCTTCCTGCTAATACTTGGTCCAGGTATCACAATGTAATCAAACCTTTAATAAAGCATTAAAAGGGAGGTTTTATAGTTATGTAAATGGTTAGACTTTGATCTTGTTTTTTTAAACAGGATGGATAAAAGTGATGGCCACATGTTCCCACATTTATTTACTGCTTTTAGTCTGGTCAAACGCAACATTCGCACATTACACAATAACCTGACTCTGGGGTTATTGTAGCATACCATAGCTTACAGTCTAGCACCTTATATAGGGGAGGGGGTATATTTAAAAGATGATGCGGTCACTCCAGTCATCTGAAATGTCAGGCTTTGAGGTTTAACACCCCCAGACATCCTCATTGTTCTTTCAGACACTGTTTAGCCTTGTGTTCTGCTGCTTTCAGTCACAGTTCACCAGAACAAACACCTCAGATCTGCAGGATTTCAGTGTCCACTGAAAGTTGATGTGGCAGGAGGGAGGTAGGGTGTTATCTACATATGTATCGCTGTCAGTTAGATCATGTATATACAATAGCGAATCTAAGATAGTGCTGTGTCCTTTATGTTGAGTATGTTATGAAATGAAATTAATATGTACATTAATTAAAAATAAATAAAATAAAAAAAAGATCACAACCAGACAAAAACCCCTGAAAGAAAAGAAAAACACGTAAATATCTGTGATCTGCAATAATTTTATTTCAGTGTCTTACGTTTCTACACAAGATGTTAACTCAGTATCTGTCACACAGGTGGCATTTGGGTTCCTGCCAACTCCATAACTCTCTACAGACCGGCTTCAGCAGCACATTTAGGACACATTTGTGAGATGTGACATCATTAGTGTGTGACACGCCCACCAGACTACTGACCAATCTGCTGTTAGAGCTGAATAGTGACTGAGTCAGCCGCCACCATAAAACTATTATTGCGTCTTGCTGATTGTAGTAATCGCCCTTGAGCTCCAACAGCGTGACCCATCTCTGATCTATATCTATTTGCTTCAGATTATGTTTTTCTATCTCGTTACAGCCAAGTTAAAATCCTTCTTTCCACACAGCTACACAAAAACCACCTCTGAGGATGATCTAGTCCCATATAGCCGCTGAGACATACATTAACAGTTAAACCAAACTTTTGACTTTATTACATTAACAAGATTCTTCACTGTATACCTAGAGCAAAACAGTATGTGACAGAACAAACATATCCTATCTTGTATCTTTAAAAACAAGGACTTGTAAAATTCCAGGGAAAAACAAAGAAAAAAAATGACAAAAAAATCACTCTGCCTTGTCATGGGTTTGGTCTTATGAATAAAATATATGCTTGATGTCCGAAACCTTTATTCTTGTCATTATTGTTCAGAAATGCTCTTTATTGTTTGTGTGATTGAAATATGTTGCAAAGCATTTTCACATAAAACACATTTATTCTAAAATGTATGATAGTTGAGGTGGAAAATGACATAATAAATCAAATAATAAAACGTATTCAAATAGATTAAGTCAGGAAATATACAGTGCATTGCTATACATTAGTTCTAAATGTAGTCAATATTTCCTCATTGAGGAAACAGATTGTTTACAATATTACTTTTCAGTATGAACAGTAATTAAAGTGTAGCTGTCCACAAGAAAGTAGCGATGCGTCATCAGATAATTACAGAATCAGCATCACATCTTGTGCTTTCACACAGAATTCTTGAGGCAAAATTAGTGCGGCACCTCAAGCGTTTCCCACATTGTCATCATTGAGAATTTGTCCTATCAACACTGGCAGCAGCCGGGCTTGGGGCTACACTGAGGATTGCAGCAAGGCTCCAGGGTCGGGTCGGTTCCTTTTGATATCTGGCTCTCTCCAAACACCATAGAGGCTTCAAACTGCTCCTTGACTTTCTTGATCATCTCCAGCAGGGCTTGGAGGTCAGGTTTTCCATCCAGGGTGAGAGGGTAGTTCTCCGAGGGGTCAGCCTCCAGGTCAAAAATAAGAGGGGGGTCGTGGGCCTTGAGGACTGCAAATACTGGGCAGTCTTGGTCAGGGGTAGTACCGCTGTGGGTAGCACCTGATGCACAAACATGGACAAACAAGAGTCAAAATCACCTCAGTTCTGACTGAGCTTGATCTTGACATTTCAGAAAATTATGTATATGTAGCCTCCTGTACCTCGTGTGTAGAAGTGGGCCTTGTACTTCCCCAGCCTGAGAGCATACAGGCCATACTTCTCACTGGGGTCTGTGGGGTAGAACACCATCATCTCCCTCTTACTCTGCAAAAAAAAAAAAAAAGATTAAAGATTAAAATGAATACATCCACTTTCACATTATTTCAGTCTCTACAAAGTGAGAGGTATGATTCCACTACCTTTCCTTGGTTGAAAAGGATTTCCGTCATATCGACCCCATCCAGCATCACCTGCGGTAGTTTGGCTCCTGCCAGACCTGCAATGGTCGGGAGGATATCTAGAATGCTGGCCATCTCGTGAGTCACACCTGAAGAGATGCATATGGAAAAAGAGCAAGCCCCAGCAATGACTAAGAGGTCATGTGTAACAGGTTTGTATTCATCTCATTATGGTATTCATTTTCATACTGGAATAAAATCAAATGAGACCGGGTGATGCCTGGAATGTATGAAATCAGTGTAGAAACGTGTGGTATGCTTTTGAAAATGGAGTAAACTGAAATATGCAAAGCCACTAGAATGGTCTTTGAAAGGGAAACTTTAAACACTACACCAAGTGGTCTGTGTAGAAAACTGTGGCTTAGTGCAAGAGAAACATTTAGTTTTAGTCTTTGGAAGAATCGCCCAGTCAAAACACTTTGCGCTGACGATGACTAAGGTGTTCTGACCTGGTCTGATGATCCCTGGCCAGAAGGCGATGGCTGGCTCTCTCATGCCCCCCTCATATGTGGTGCCTTTTCCACATTTCAGAGGGCCGGCGTTACCTCCACGGGACATACGCATCAGTTCAGGCCTACACACAGAGACAGAAATAACACAAGAAAATAAATGCAATATCATGAAGGCAATAAATCAAATATAAAAGACGGCAAAGATATAAGGCAACTTGACCTCTGAGTGGAGGAAAAACACACTACTGTACCACAGCTACTGTGGTGTAAAATGGCTGTACAAGAAAGTATGAAAGTGACTACAAATACATGCAGGCCATAGATTCATTTGCATATAAAAGCCAACCCATTGTCTGAAGTGAAGAAGACCAATGTGTTATTGATCACTCCTGTCTTCTCCAGGGTTGTCAGTAGGTTTCCTATTGTGTTGTCCAACTCCAACAGAGCATCTCCAAATGGGCCCCGTAAAGATCTCCCAGCTGCCCCCGGACCTGCATACTGGGGATAGTGGGTGTGCTGCAGGAGAACATACAAGAAGGTGAATTTATTGTAGTATTTACTGTCTCACTGCACTAAGTTGCCATATATATATCTACATGAAGTTGAAAATATTGTGGACTTTCTTGCTTTGAAAACATGGACTATGCATTTTGAAAACACATTTTTAGTCTTTTGAAGAGTTTAACTGATGAGGAGAGCTCTGGTTCTGCACTGATTGTAAGTGTTATTTAACTCACTTTCTAGGGGTCACTACCACAGACTGTTTCTGTTGCTTACATGAGAAGGATAGTAGAGGAAGAAAGGTTGTTTTTTCTGGGCTGATGCGGTAATGAAATTGGTTGCGAAGTCACTGTAAGCCCTTTCCAGATTGAGGAAGTCGACTGGTTGCTGGCTGATGACGTCGTTGTGCATCAGTGGGACGGTTACAGTGCCAATATC
The DNA here is from genome assembly GCF_043641665.1 of Enoplosus armatus. Classification (NCBI taxonomy): domain Eukaryota; kingdom Metazoa; phylum Chordata; class Actinopteri; order Centrarchiformes; family Enoplosidae; genus Enoplosus; species Enoplosus armatus. The sequence goes on from NC_092185.1 coordinate 7,933,046, forward strand.
ACACAATCCAAAACACTTAACATCTGGAGGGAAACAAGTCAGGTTCCAACAGGGGCCCTGGGAGAGAAGGAAATTACAACAAATAACATTTCAACACTTTCAATAATTTGTGAGACTCAGTTTGGAGCAAAACTGACCATGTCGTGGGAGTAGGGGATCCCCAGGTAATGGTCGAACCCCTGCTTGGTTGGAAGAAACATCCCGTTGGCCCCAACTCCTAAGTGCCACTTCCCTATAGCAGCAGTAGCATAGCCCAGAGGTTTCAACACTTCAGCAATGGTGGTCTCATTCAGAGGAAGACCGCCGATAGAGCCTGGGTACAACACTCCCGGGTAGATACCTGAGCGGGTCTGATAGCGGCCCGTCAACAACGATGCCCTGGAAAGCAATCAGAACAAATCAAGGCCACTATTTAAGTGAGGTAGGAAGGACTGTGTGGGGACTGTGAGAGTGTATAATGTGTATAGATTAGAGGGTCGGGTTTCCATGTTGTGCAAAATATAAACTGGACAATTAGTAAAATGTGGCTAAAATAATCTAAACCATGTATTAATTCACAAATTACTTTACTAATCAGTTAAAGCATTAAATTACAGAACTTAATGGGACCCTAACGTTAGCTATACATGTGTGTGCATAGATTAAAACCTGCTTTGTTTGTCCAGTAGAGATAAGCCCTGATTCTTCCTCTCACACACGGAAGTTAAATAAAGTCAGTCAGCCCTGCATGTTAGACACCTGGACGGGCTGCAGACGGGGCTGGTGCAGTAGAAGTCTGTAAACCGGAGTCCTCCCGCTGCCAGGCGGTCCAGGTTTGGAGTGAGTGAACTGGGGTGTCCATAACACCCCAAGTCCCCGAAACCCAAATCATCTGCGAAGAGGAGGACGAAGTTCGGCGGTGAAGCCGCGCAGGTGCAAAAAAGAAAAACGTCCAGAAAGAAGAGGCGGATGTGGCCCATCGTGCGTCGTCCTGTGCTTTAGTGAAGACCAGGAACCGTCGGTCGGGTCCGCAGAGAGGAACCAAAACAAAATGTTACGTGTCGCGTACAGATGACGTCACGCACGCCCAGGAAATGTAGGCTCATTTCACTGTGGACTAGCCTACATAATGCAAGTAAACTGATGTACTCTTCTAAATACGGGGGGGGGGGGGGGGGGTTATATCTGCTCACACAGAAGGGTGATGACTGTTTAAACTTTTATCTTTAACTTTTATGAATGAAGAACAATAATGTGACTTCATGTTGCAGTCTAGTGCTGCAGAGTTTTGGTAGAAATTCCTGTTTCGCATACTTCAAAGTTGTCTGAAATTATTCATCATATATGAGGTCCCATTTGGAATCTCCCCAGACACATTTCATAGGTAAGGTAAGTATTAACAATATGCTAAGCATTTTGCTAGTTACAACTGCTCTGTTGGACTTTGATAGCAGAAGAATTAATTGAAGAAGTGCTTGTCTTATGTCAAGACCCTGTCCACTGGGGCAGGACAGAGCCTGTCCAGAATGTCCTGAGCTGTGTTTGCACCCTGCATGTCTGATGTCTTTTCTGCTTTTTGACTGAAGTTGTTAGTCTGAGGCCCTGCGGCTGAGTTTCTGTCCTCTGTGGCAACTTTGGTTTCTGCCACTGATTCGACCTGACACATGGTCAATTATGCAAACAAGAGGAGAAATAAATTGCTGGTGCAGTGCTCCAATTTGAGGAGAAATGGCCGTCACAGCTGATTTTGTACCGTAAAGACTATAGTCCAATACTGGGCAAAGTTATTTAAAATTTTAATTTAATTAAAAAATAAGAAAAAGGAAAAGGAGGGCGCTACCAGCATTTAGATCAGCTGGCATTGTGTGTGTCTATGAGAGGGAGAGAGAGGAATGAAATGAATACATAGAATAAATAGAAATCCCAACACATAATGTAATTTTAATCACCTGAACACTTCAATCAGGTGATTCCCAGGTGATTTAACGCAAAGCAATGCTGACACCTGAAACAGATTCAGTGAGGAGTGGACTGCTATTGGAATTCAAATGATGGCTCTTTTCTTTAGGCCTGATGAATTATGCAACACATCCACTGTACCTTTACACTACAAACGCCAGCGCGCGCGCGCGTGTGTGTGTGTGTGTGTACGTACGGCTATCAGTTAGCTCGCGTGCTGTCCAGCACCGCTGTTTAGCCTCAGGGAAGCGTTGCTGTGGCATCGGCTGATAGATAGTTTTGATTTACTATTCACTTTCACATCTCTCTACAGAACTGACCTACATTCAGCAGCCACTCTGTGTGTGTGTGTGTGTGTGTGTGTGTGTGTGTGTGTGTGTGTGAGAGAGAGAGAGAGAGAGAGAGAGAGAGAGAGAGAGAGACAAAGAGAAAGAGAACTGAGATAAAGGAAGAGGCAGATTCTCCACAAATATTGATGCAATTTTATCAGCTGTTTTCTTATTCTCTGCTGTTTGGCTTCTCCTTCTTATTCTTCTGGGAATATCAAACTCACCCAACCATCCATGGATAATTGTAATCTTCTTTAGTTCTGTACATACTTTATGTCATGAGTGTAATGAATAGAGATCATTCTGTGTGTATATAGCCAACAGCGTGATCTTGGAGGAGAGGGAAGAAACAGGCTTACTGCTTGAAGTAACATCTTTTACGGTTGACCTACTGAACTGACACACAAACACACATTCATACACAAATATACATAGGCATACACGCATACATAAAAGAAAAGTAAGATGAGAAACAATGAAGCTGTTGCTCACAGGAAAGTCAAATAAAAGAACATGATCACTGTGGGCTTTTGAAGAACTCCCTCGCTGCAGGAGCTCCCTTCATCTAATTGTCTGGGACCCTGAGCTCTGGAAACATCTCTGCAGGAATCAACATGGTGCTACAAGCCTGGAGGGGGGCCACTAGCATTCCTCCTTTTACATGGCAGGTGTTGCTTTTCAAGGCTTCATGCTCAGTTCAGGAAAACAATGAATCAATCATAAGTCCAGTAGCTCCAGCAGCCATCGTTAGGAGCAAATCATTTATGATAATGACCGTTTACGTTTTGCCACCGCTAATGACTTGTGGGGGTGTTTGCCAGACAGCCCATCTAATGGGTAAGCATGTCTCGTGGAGAGGAATGAGGAGAGCCGCCGTGGATAAATGACAGGCTGTGTGCTACACAGCCCTGCCTGCACTGTGATTCAGTAAAAGATGACTGCTCTGACCTTTTGCTGCGAGTAAATGAAAACTGTTGTCAGTGACAAACGCGGAGCAGAACAAGTAGCTTGAAGCTTGCAGCAGCTGAGGCCACAAAAAGGTCCTCACCCCTGCCTGTGTGTGTGGATGGGGATGGTGTGTGTGAGTTTGTGTGTGTCCATATGTCTACTAAGCATCAGTTATCATGTTGTCTTGACTGCTGCTCAGGATGGTGTCGCTGCATTTTGTTTTTTGGGCATCTTTATACAAGATGGATTGTTCTGCTAGAAATACTCATCAGATTTAATGTCCCTCAACAGGGAGGGTGTGTGTGTGTGTGTCTGTGTGTGCACTTACAAGTACGTGCGTATAATGCGATTGCTTCAGGCAGATGGAGGTGTGGTACAAAACAACTCTGAAGAGCTGATGGAGAAAATGAATCCCACCATCCATTCTCCTCCCTCAGGACAGAAACTCAGAGAGAGGGAAACCAGCCTCACACCTGCAGGGAGAGTTTCTCTGCCCACCTCTTCATCTCCCTCCCTCTCACACCTCCTCCTCCTCTCCTTAAGAATAAGATATCATGCTCACAGTTTTCTGCACATGCTGTTAGTTTATTTGGCTTCACAAGAGGCACAGCAGGTAATAACTGGGATGTGCGCCAACAGTAAACAAGCACCAATGGGGTATTGCAGGAAAACACTTCTTATCTTCTTCTCACCGTTTGTCGTTTCACACAATATTAACAGTCTGAACCTGTGAGTTAAACTGTGAAGTATAATGCCGCAGTGTTTGTGGTCCACTTGTCTGTGTGAATCAGCTCCATAAGCTGCAGGTAAACTGTTTGAGCACTAGTGGGCACCGTTGGATCACAGTTCTCCTCAAATCCTTGCATGTGTCTGTCGTAACAGTGTCTATGAGGGGAAAAAGAACCTCCATTCAGTCAGATTTTTGCCATTAGTTCCACAGACAATCTCTGTTAAATCTGATCTCCCAGGCCATACTACACAATACACTCCGCAGTAATAGTTCCATTGAGGGTTGATATGTATCTGCAATACATGTTAAATTGCGGTTTAGCTTTCTCACATTTCTAGGCTGGGTAGAGCTGAGTCTTTCATGTCTTCATGTAGTTTTCACACGCTAGCATTTACAGCTCTGCCTCTTCCTGCCATTTCTCTCATCTTATTCTCTCTCACCTTTTGTGGTAACTTGCAAGTGAACGCAAGTGAAAGAGAAAAAGAGGGGGAGGGGATGGAGAGAGGGAGGCCGGAGGATAAATCAGTGGATAATTCAGAACCATGGACAGCTCTTAATACTTAGATTTAGCTCTGCTCTGACAGCAGAAGTCTCTAAACGAGCGCGCCTGCTATTATCTTGTCGTCACGCAAATGCATTTTGAGGGGCATACACCACAACACCTTTGAAGTTGCCCCTGAGAGAAGATATAGTGATGAATAAGGCCAAATTGTACATATTACCAAAAGTGTTTCATATCCTGTGGTTTTCATTATAGACTGTACTTCATCGTGATGAATAACAGTTATTACACATATTGTCAGTAGGATATTAGAAAAGCATAAAAACACAGTTTAATTTTGTTTTAATAACAAAATCACATTCAAGATACTGGGAAGACAGCCCGAGGTGTTTGCTGAAGGCAGTTGTGTGAGCACATTTTGCAACAATCTGCCGTATGAACAGGGATCAAACCAGTCCTTCCGATGATGAAAAGTCATTGTTATTCTGGCTTGTGAGCTGAGGGAGCAGTGATAGAAAACATCCTGGCAAATAAACAGAGGTTCATTGGCACAATAGAGGCTGGAACAGAGCGCAGAATTATGCAATGAAATCTAACAGGCCTCGGTGGAGCAACATGAGCTGAAGAACTCATAAATGTTTGAGGACCTGCTGGGGTAATATGCACTTTTGTCGACGTTCTCGGGCTCACATACTGACGCTCTCATCGTACTAAACATAGAGCAAATGTTCTCCTGAACTACACGTCACCTGTGCGCAAAACACTGAAGAGACATTACAGTCAAAGTGAGTGTTATTGTCATTTTGTCTTCGCTCCACCATCGCACGCACGCATTGACAGTCAGATATATAAACAGCACCATCAACATCCCCTGTGATCTAGTTGGTGTGTCCCTGTGTGGCCCCTGCTTTCTTATGATGGACTACTTGGTGGTAAGAACGACCTGCCCTTGTAACCATTTCTTCCACAACTGCCTGGTAATATTATAAAGAAAGGCAGCCTGAGTGGCCCTCATGCCCGCTGCCATCCTCCAACTCCCCTCCGGCTGTCATCTGCTGCCACACTGCAAAGCTGCTTCCACAAGTGATTTATTCTTTTTCAGGCTGACTCCTGCGTCACCCCTGCTCTCGTCATGCGGACAGACGGGCCTGAGAGATATGACTCGAGAGGAACTCAAAATGGGGTTTCTGCTGCATTTGTTGGGCTATGAGATAACTGGTGTATGCTAAGAGCTAAGCTAAACGTAGAGTGTTACATGAGATAAAAGGCGTAAAAATGTGTACGGATGTGGAGATTTATCATCCCAGCTCCTCCATCTACTGTTCAGCTCACCTTGAGATGTGCCTCAGCTCAGCTCCCCCCCAGGGACAGAAAACTCTCTGCTTTGATTGTAAACAACTCTGTCTGAATTTATTATCATCTTCCACAAGTGTATAATCACAAAGACCAGTTCCTCACGTCTACATTTCCATATTCATGCAAACGCTGCTGTCGAAAGTAAATGGTAATTTCTTTCATTTTAAAATTTGAATTTTGCATTGTCATCATTTGTAATTGGAACAGACATAGCCAACCCACCAAGCTGCACCGCACTCCTCCCATAGCTTCTCGTGATTGATTAAAAAGAGTAACACAGAGCACTGTTTGGATTTAATAAATTCTGACTTACAGTACTCAGGTTGACAATTTATTTTCCTGTCGTTGTCATGCTACAGAAATTAGCAACAAAGAAGCTTCACATTTATATCACTGTGGGAATCCACATTTAAATCTTTTCACTTATAAGATTTACCGTTCATCACGCAGAGCAAACTGATGTTAAACGCTGATGAATGCAAACAGAATATATTTCTCAGTAGAAGATGTAAACAAGATTGTTAAGCCCTTCATTAGCAGCTTCAGTGCTTTGCTCAGTTACAGTATGTGACCAGATCACTCCTAATGACTTTGGAGCCACGAACAGTAATGAATGCAAAACGCATGAGCTGACTTAATGATTTATTTCCCATTTGAGAGTTTATCTTGATCAGCTGTTGGGAGACGTGGCTTCCTCTGCAGCTCGTCCTGGGCAGATCGGATAAAGATAAGATGGACAGGTAAGAGACTTCAAACATCAACCATTTTGTAAATGTGAATCACAGGATGCAGAGACACAGTATGTCTTATTATTATTTTTTATTTTTACAATTTAATTCATTATGGTCTCATTGGTAACAATATTTAGCAAAATATAAACACTTATTAAAATTGTTAATAACACATACGTATTTGTAAGTAGAGATAATTAAAGAAAAAACATTTTTGAGTGTTTATCATGAATGTTCCTTTAAGCATCTGTAACTTGTGTATATACAGTTATGAATGATTGTGCAAATAGCTGTAATAATATTTAATAATACTTAATATATGATCATACACATTTACATTGTTATTTACTGTTTGTGCACATGTACATATTCACAAGCTTGTTTCTAACTTTATAAATGTGGTCAAAACTTATGACAGCGTGTTGAGTTCAAAGGTTCATGGCTGCCCTATAAAAATAGTATGATGTTCACTTTAAACTTTAAAGGTCTACTTTCTTGGTTTCCCCTGTGCTTTCAGCCACATCTTATGGACTTCTTCAGTAGATGTTTTTTGCTCAGTTGACAAATATGACTATAACTGCTATTATAACTTATACATCCGTTATGCTTCACAGGATTTATAGTTGTTGAATGCACAGAAGCGCATCAAAATGTCACTATCTCTACTTCCAAATTCCTTCACCATTTCAGTATTCGCATTTCTCATCTTCATAATGAGGCTCAGTGTCTCTGTACTGACTTCAGTGGAGTACAGTGCCGCTCATCATCCTTGTTACCATTTCCTGAGCCAGATTGCTTTAATCACATGGAATTCATTTGGTGAGGAAGCGGGGAAGGGCTGTAAATGAATTAACAAGTATAGCAATACAAAGTGTCTAATTACAGTTTTGACTCTGAATTAGCATGGTAAGCTATTAGCCACATCAATTTGAGTAGTGACTCTTCGCAGAGCTGAAACTCGCTCGTCGTCAAATGGGTATTTAAGCTATCACGCTACATATCAGCTGCCATACAATAATGTTCCTGGGGTTAGCCTCCGAGCAGATCCAGATCCTTGAATCAATTACCACTCCAGTGCCCACAAAGCCAGATCCATTTCTCTGTGTCACGCTCGATAAAAACTATTCCCTGTCTTTCTACACTGTCTGTCTGTCAGTGCTGAAGCTGCTTTTCATTTGTCTCATCTGATCTTTAAAGGGTTGGCTATTTCACATTTTGTGACTCAGAGCTCCAGCTGGTGTAAGACAACTCCCGCAGGTGTGAATGTCATAGTTTAAGTTTTGACTTTACCTGCCATACACGCTGAACTCACCTTTTTCCTCTCTGCAGAATAAAACAGCCGATGAATACAAAGAATTCACACGATAGTGGCCCCCAAAACTGAAGTTGGCTCTACATTACTCACTGTAAACTTTGTCAAACTGAATTTGATTTGATACTCAGCAAACTCTATGAAGCAAAGCAGGAACAGTTGGTGGTGCTCGCTGACACCTTGATGTTTCTTTCCGCAACGCTCATAATCCTGGAAAAATCGAGCTTCATTGCTGCATTGCCATAAAGGTTCACTCATAACCGGTTTTCACAGAGAGTCTGAAGATGCCCTTTTAGTTCTTTTCTTCGCTTGAAATAAATTGTCTTTCATTTATGTACAAAAACCCTGTCTGTTTAGATATGCTGATGTTCAACAATTTCAAACAAGAATGATCAATAGCTGTCACCACCAGAGACTACTGTAGCTTAATACACACACACACACACACACACACACACACACACACACACACACACACACAGACTTACACACACGTCTTCCTTACTGTTGGGTACAGAGGCTAGTGCCATGTTTTCCTGGATGACAATGCAGCATCTACTTTGCTGACAACAAAGTCATACGTGGTCCCTGGTGAAACAGATGGAAATGTACATCAAGTCCTCACTGTCAACAAAATAAAACTGTCAAACAAAATTGTTAACAAAAGGAAACAGTTGCACATGGGGATAAAGTCGTGATAGTGATAATACACACCCACAAACAAGAAAAACATATTCAAAGAGGTCCATTGAGAGTGGTGAAGTAAGTGGTGCGTCGGTTTAAAGTGAATTAAAGACAAAAGAGAATAGAAATAGAAATTAAACTGTTTTATTAGTCCTGCACATTACATTACTGATTGAATTAGTAGAACATTTTCCTAAATATTTCACTGGTAAGGGAGCAAATAATACAGCTGTAAGTATGTAAAAACATTCACTGAGATCCCTTTAAGTGTTCTGCCTTTGCCTTTATCTGTCTATATGGACAGCACTTGACACTGATCAGCTGGAATCAGCTGCGGCTTTCGCTGAAGGTGACCCTCATCAGATTTAGTCAGCATTGTTCCGTTTCACCATGAATATGTAAATCGTCCTTTCTGGCTCCAACTGAGATGAGATCAATTTGAGGCTGAAGAGGATTGACTCGCAGACTGTTAAATACCCAGAAATCTCATTGACATGAGTGACAGGCGCTGCCCTTCTCAGGTGGGAGAGTGAGAGGAATATTAGGACAGTTGAGCAAGCATATCTGAACGTGAATGTGTTGTGTGTGTAAAGTATGACTGTAACGATAGAGATGTCACGCCACAGCTTGAGAGAGGTAATTATCAGAAGTAAATCCTTATCCCCTTAATTCAGATCTGGTAAACTGCCAACCAGAGAAACAGAAACTTTGCTGACTTTCAGTGCAGAAAAAAACCCACATGGTGCAGATATTTACTGCACAGTACAGATAAACAATGGCTGGATTCCTCTCAGGCACACACAGACAGAGCATTCCTCAATTATTAATGCAGGTGTGGATTACCTCTGCAGAGAGGGAGAGTTTACACATAGGTAAAAAGTGATCCGTTTCACTCTATCTGCCCCATTTCCTATTCCCACTTTCATCTCCATCAGACCCCCTCAGCCATATCATCCCCTTTAACTCCCCTAGAGAACCTTTGAACCTGCCTCATGATGAGACATGCACACGCACACACAAACACACATTGATAGCTAATGACTGGCCAGTTGCTGAAAGGCTTGCCTCCTTCCTCCTCTCACAGAGGAGGTATTCAGTCCCCCCCTCGCCTCTGTCTGGTCTGTCCTAGCCTGGCTAAGATCGGCTCAGCGTGACTCAGTTAAGTCTGTTCATCTCCGTTTGAATAGCCAGGTATTGTTTCACTCGCCAGGATCCTCTTACCATGGACAACAAAGAGAGGCCGCTATACCCCCCTTATACACACACACACACACACAGACACACACGCATATACACACACGCAGGGTAACAGACAGACTAGTTGGGTCGACCGCCTGAGAGCAACAGTCACATTTTTCCCAGGCGTCTGCCTAGAAAGCTGCAAGGGAATCAAGGTCTTTCTAGACTTTCAGAGGAGCAGATACAGTATCTTCCTTCATGGTGGTTGGAGTGTCCTGCTCATTCTGCACTTGCTTGTGTACTTCTGAAGTAAATTTGTTGGCTGGACTCAGCTGTGTTTTCTCCTCCTGCTGTTTGGGGTCCATCTCTTCAGGTAGGACAGAGCAAGACATGAATGAATTGCCTCTTTTCTTGTTTCTAGATGACCCAACTACAGTTCCTATTGCACCCATAGACACAAGTGAAATCTCTGTGTGAATTTCTTCTCCCAAGGTTTATTCATGGTTTCTTGGGAGTTTTTTTCTTAGAAAGCTTGAAAACCGTTGCTGTTTTAGGCCTGAAATCCCATTGAGACATTGCATGTGATATTCAGGTGTGCAAATAAACTTGTACATATTAGACAACTAGTATATAATCTTATCCAGATGTTTGAAACAACCAGCTCTACTTCCTGAAACATCACTAAGATCAGCACCAATATCAAGGACTGAAAGTGACAATACAACAATGTCAAGAGAGCAGGATATGTCTATAAGTCTGCAATATTCAAGTAACTTCAATAAAAGAAGCAGTGGAATAATAAAATAGCACTAGGTAATAACGCTGGAAGAAAACATACATTCCTGCAATATCCAAGTGTCACTATTAAATCAAGGACACCAAGAAGACACAGTGTGAGGAGCCGAATGAGAACCAAAGTGTATTTTGTTCAAGTCAGAATCAGGAGGACGTACAATAGATAAGAGCGCTCCATAAATTTCCCAAGTTGCTCTGAGGACTTGAACTTGGTGCTCTGCTAGCACAAGCTTTAGTACATTTAATAAGGGACTTTGGCTGCTGTTAACCTTTCATACTACAGTTGGTATCACCTTTAATAACTTTGGGACAAATTAAAACTTATTAGCTCAGTAGATGTGATGATACAATTTGATGAGCTCTGGTTTGCAAAGAAAACGTTCCTCTGTGTTATATGTGCCATGAGTTCAAGACAGCTTATTGAATAGCCTCATTTGGTAAACAGTGTTTGTTTACATGCAGTGGGAAAGCGAGTGGGTTCTCTCTGCGTCCTCTGTTGATGGCCTCTACATGCTCTGTGCCTCTTTTCTCCTTTCATCACCGCTGCCCTCAGGGCTCCTCCTCACCCCCCTCAACTCCTCCATCTGTTTCAATTAGCCGGAGTGCAGGGTGGAGCACAGAGGTCGATCACACAAGCACAGAGCTGCAGGTGCACCTACAGTATAGCTCACAGCTGACAAACAGGAGCCACTCTGTGCCTGTTAGGGGGTACACTGTCACAGGTGAGACTGTGAGTCTGTCATTGCTATAAGGGAGCTGCCAAGACTGTTTGTGGGACCACTTGCGCACATGGAGACAGGCAGTCAGGGCCAATCAGAGCATCAGAGATACAGACACAAGCATACAACTACACACATGCATCCTCCACCCACCCCCCTCTCCTCCCCTCACCTACTCATCTCTTCTGCCCCTTTCCTAACTCCCTCTCACACAGAATGGACTTCCCTCCTGCATCAGTATGTCTGCTGTGCGTCTATAAGAGTCTGTTTGTGCCACTATTCACCTTGGATTAGCAGTGAATGTGCCTCCCTGAGTTTTATTCTGGTGTTCCAGTTGTACTGCTGAGCACAGTGCGCCCTGATAGGAGCTACTGGGGGATATTACTCCACCTTTACACACTATGTTATTGGTGAGTGAGTCAACCTTGTCTTGTTTTACAGCATGTGCATCTAATTGTGCTGTTTATTGTGTTAATACATAGGTGTAATTTAACAAGAAAAAAGCATTTCACTTGGTGGGTTTGTATCTCCAGGAGGACATCTGGTATGTGGGCCTTTTCTGTCATACTTTATACAAATTGGGTGCATTGTTTATAAGGAGGGAGGGTGCTGCAGAATATGTTAAACCCCAGCAGTGTGATGTGCTGGCTGCAGTGTTTGAATTGCTGAATTCTTGGTGGACACGTAGCATCTGTTACTGTCAGAGTCTCGCTGAAGTGTGGTCTCAAATTAAAGACTAAAAAAGTTCTCAACTCAAAGTAGTTCAAGGTGTCTGTATATAATGCTCACACATGCTCAGATAACTTTTTCAGTGAAGAACAGCCATAAGAAAGGAAATTATATGATAAAAGGTACACCGCAGTGTAACTGATGTGATTATTGTGCTATATTTTAATGAGGTGACCATAGTTGGTGGTAATTTGTCATGGTACCATACCATCTTTGTTGCCCCATAGGCTTATTGTAGGAGAACAAGTTTAATTTCCCTTTATGAGGCTAAGGCAGATTATATTTCACAAATCAAATACTTTTTAGAAATTTAGAAACTGAATCTCGAGGCAAAAACTATCATTAATCTTGTGAAATAGAAAGATTCAGTCAAAATGTTACAAGTGGTGCATTGTACATATTTTGTGTTATATACAGTCTTGGTCTTTCCTAGTTTTATGTCTTAAACCTGCGTACCTGCTCTTTTTGGCCAACTGGGGGCAGCCCAACAAGCTATAAACACAACACTGACATATTATCATCTTATAAAGTTGCTGTAGCAAACTTGTCAGCAAACAGTTGCTTATTACCACACCCAGCAGATACAGAGCAACATTAGCTGTTGATTGGGATGGTGTTTCTGGCCACCTTATGAATGTCCAATATTCACTCTCCTTTTAGCTCTGATTTTGGTCTCCTCTTACTCCTCAGGGAAACACCCATCCAGCTAAATGCTCTACTGTGCTCAACTGCTGGTTGCTAAACATGTCTGTGTACCTTTTAGTGTTGAGTTAGCATACAGTGGGCTTTTAGAGGTAATTCACAGAAAACTGCCGCCTGCTTCTACAGGAAACAACTCAGGTGAGACTCCAACCAAAACAGTGAAGTTGCTGTGAAACCAAAACAATAAGCTGAAAGATGCTAAAAATGCGCTATAATGCTGATGGTCACTATGAGCAACCCCTTTCACATAACACATAGAGAATTCATCCATTAATATAAAATTACTGATTATAGCAGCTTTGAATAATACAAATGTGCCAATCTTCAAAACATCTACGTACTGTTCCCAAAAAAGGAATCTGAACACTATTTATTGGTTTGTTTGTTTTCGGTATGCGTCTTTGCAGCCAGTGCAAACTGTGTTAACCACTAGCAGCAGGTCAACCAGGGAAGATTTAGCTCCTAATTACATCTCTCACTGTCAGACAAAATGCTTTGACAATCAAGGTGCCACTGGTTTTTGTTTGCTGTCATAAAGTTTGAGAGAGGCAGACAGACCATCAGTGGGCTTTCTGTGTAGAGGGTACAGTCATGTCCTGGCTCGAGGTTTGGAGGCTTCTCCTGGCCATGAGACTTCAGAGAACTTTTTAACATATAAAATTTATACCAGGTCTTTTGAACAGCTGAATTGGCATCATTTTCAGATATTTCTCAAACTTGGGGCCAAATTTGAACTCTGAGCGGTTTTATAATTGTACGTACAGGTCCAGATGTCTGTGTTCCTGCTCCCGCACATGAACAAGCGACTGAGTCATTTCAGGCCTCAATCCATCTCTCTGTTCTCAGCAAAATGCTCCCAGGCTGCTGGCAATGTAGTCATGAAGGTGATCAAAGTCCTTTAGATCTGTACATCTGGGTGCCCTGCAAATATTGCAAAAGTTACAGCCTCCTGGCAACAAAGGGCTCTCTTTGACCCAAATGCTCCGCCACTGAAATAAAACAGAGGACCTCTACGTTTGTGATTGGCCTAATGAATGGCAGCCAGGTCAGCCATTGGCACAATGCTATTGAGGGCCTCAAGGGATGAGTGATAGAGGATGTGATACCAGCAGAACAGAGGCAGATGCTGTTTTGACTCCCTGTCAGACACAGGGAGAGATGCTAATGACATTCTCCCTCAAGCGCTGAGGAGATATAGAGAGAGAAACACTAATGACTATCTCTCTGGTCACTACCACGCCTGCAGACAGCTTGTTAAATCTCACAGCAGAGTAATAAGATGTCATTCTGAATGTTTGGAGGCAACTACACACAGAAAATGTCTGGCAATTAAAAGCATATGTGCAATTAACAGGGTCTATGATGACGATTTGAAAAAGTTTTTATGGGGATGTCCCCAGTGTGAGTGATTCCCTTTAAACATTTGGCAACCTCGAGTCCATTTTCAGCAAGTGTCAAAGAAGAGGTTGTTTTTTTCTATGGAGAACAACTTTACCGTAATGGTACGACATTTTGGCAAATATGCTTATTTGCTTCCTTGTCGAGAGTTTGATGAGATTATCAATATAACTCTCATGTCTGTCAGATGAATATGAAGCTACAGCCGGGAGACCGTTAGCTTAGCTTTAGAATGAACATGTTATATCTCATTTGTTTAATGATAGAAACCAAAGTGTAAAAGTTGTGATGTTACAGGGTTTATGTGTCAGACTATTTCTTGGCCCGCAGCAGGGACTTCCTGGATGCCTGGGAACCTGTTTCCAGTCTTCATGCTAAGCTAAGCATATCCTGGCTGTAACTTCATATTCGTCGCACAGACATGAGAGTGGTATCAATCTTCTCAGAATCAGAATCAGAATCAGAAATACTTTATTGATCCCCGGGGGGAAATTGTACTCTCTGCAAGAAAGCGAATAGGCATATTTTTACTCTCTGCAAGAAAGCGAATAGGCATATTTCCCAATATGGAAAGGCATACTGCAGTGTGTTCGGTATTCTGCAGCTCTGCATTTCAACAAAGGACTTTACCTGCTACCTCCCAAACTAATATCTGTCATCGTTAATGGTGGAAGGCAGAGTAATTGGCTATATTACAATCTCTACCTCTGAGAATCCTTCCATGATTAAGGAAATTATCTTGCCCCAGTGTGTGATTCAGATACACAGATATAATGTGCAGGCACACACACATACAGTGTGTTCACACATACACACACTTATTGGAACTCCAGTCTTCAGAGGTTACATTGTGTAACAGAGAAATTACTCACAAAGCTGCTGCCAGTTTTAAAGCTGTTATTCAAATGTGTATAAACATCCCTCTGACTTGTGTTTTACTTCTATCTGCATCCTTGCGACTTTGTGTGGTTTACTCAACCTTATTATTCTCAGTCGCAAAGCGGTTACATAATCAAAAAAACAAAAAAAAGAAAGCGCATCCATATGAAAAAAATATTGGATGGCTGAGCAATATTACAAACCCCCTCCTCTCTAGAGAAGATTTCAGCATCATAAAAAAACACAGGCTTTATCTAATGTCTTCCCAGGTTTTTCCATTTATTTTTTCAACAATAAGCATTTAGACTTCACGAAGAAGAATTTCTCTTTCCGTCTGATATGTTGTTTCTCTCTTTAGACATGAAGCTTGAGGTGAATTCTGAAGCTCTGCCTCTCCTTCATCTTTCACTGGCTGAGAGATGCCTACAAGGGGAGCCACCACAAAGAATGATTGACTGTTTTGTCTCTAACCCCATATCAAGGATGAGACGAGCACTTTGGGGCGAGAGTCAGACACATATGTCACTTTCAGATCCCCTCTTACTCTCGCCTACGTGTCATTCACTGGTACGATTTCACAAACATGGGGTGGGGAACTGCAGAAACACCAAGAGGTCAATGAACTTATGGGCAGTCAGTGTGGGAGGTTAAACACTGAGTGTGTGTGTGTGTGTGTGTGTGTGTGTGTGTGTGTGTGTGTGTGTGTGTGTGTGTGTAAACAAAAGCTCTATTTTTTTGTTTTACATTGTTTTACGCTACATGAGCACTGAAATTAGACACTGACACTGAAATTAGCTCAGGCTGGATATTTCAGCGGAGGTATTGTTAGAAACGGAACATCCAGAGTTGTTGTGCAGGTGGTCGTGCTGCTTTGATATTACATCTGAAAGCTAACTGTAAGTGCACTTTGATTGAAGCATATTGTTTTTGTTAGAGAGAGATGTGATGGAGTGCAATAGAGTCTCTCACAAACACGTGTTTGTCACAGTTGTATTTAAATTTAATTTGTTTTCATGAGAACTGGGTCGACCTCAAAACACATTCCGACATGTTGTATTTGCATAGACTTGAGTTGACATTTAGCCTCCTCTTTCACCAGAGAGCATCTGATTGTGTTAATGCTCCTCAGTCTACACAGGCGTGATATGATCTTCTCTGGAATGTGACACCACACAGAAGCTCACAGGGTTTAGAGTTCAGTGTTTTGATTTATTTAGACATTTAAATAATTCATCATGCAGATTAAAAGAGGGACAAATTATTGAAACAGTGGCGCATCATGATATGGTCTCTTGCAGTGCATTATCTAAACAGTGTCATCGATATCATGATCAGTGGTGGAAGTCCTTTACTTAAGTAAAAGTAGTGACACAACAATATAAAATATGAAGATAAGATAATAAGTAAAAGTTCTGTGTTCAATCCTTTGCTTTACAGAAATATTAAGAGCAAAATGTACAAAGTATCAAAAGAAAAAGTACTTACTATGCAGCAGGATGGCCCTTGTCTGTTATGTTATGTCATTTTGTTATTATTACTGAAGCGTTAACATGTAAACAGCATCTTTTCAATTACTCTGTATACTACAGAGTGGTTTAATCTATAACCATGCTTAAAATATTATAAACTGATCATTTTGTATGTTAAAATTTAATCTGTAAAGTAACTCCAACTGTCAGCTAAATGTAAAAAGTGAAATATTTTCCTCTAAAATGTACTGCAGTGGAGTACGAGTAAAGTACATGTATCTCACGACTCTACTAAAGTGCAGTACTATACTTCATGATGCATTCTCTTCTATCTCTTCTCTTCTTGCTTTCTGGCAGTTTGCTGTCAAAAGGCCAAGACAGTTAATTACATATAGATTAATCGTCAATACAATTCACCAAAATTGAAAACACTTCAAGATGCAGCAAATAAATTGAGGTAAAACTTGAGGTAATTTATCCTCTCTAGTTGTCTTGCAATTTATGACATAATGTGGGATCACCAGTCTCTGGATGTCACTGCTCACACATAGCCCCGCTATGGCTACCCTCTTATGTCTAGCTGTCATTATGTTATTGGTTTCTGTATTAGTTTTGCAGGGTCATGTGAGTCCTGAGTCCCAGCAGCATCAGTGGTTAACTCATGAAGGTCATGTCAGAGCCTCTCAGCTGAGGTGTTGAGTGTGACTGCTCTCCGGTTCACCCCTCCCGCTGATCTAATCGTCACTGTAATGATGGTGTTGACTTTGCTGCCGGCTTCGGCGGTCTCTCTCACTTTCACTGTCATTTCGTCTCTTCATCTCTTTCTCTTACTTCATGTGTCTGCTCTCTATCCCTCCATCTTCAAGGACTGATTCAACATTTAACATTAGCATGACCTCAAAAACGCATTTAAGTGAACCATGACATGCTCTATCTTTCTTTCTATCTTTCTCTAATTCCTTTCCTCCCTCTGTCTTCATCTTTCTTGTTAAGGCCACTATGGACAACGTCTGTATGTGTCAGATGTAATGGCATTGTTACTGTTGATTGACTTTGGCAGAGCTACTCATTCAATATTTCACATATGAGCCTGGTGAATAACATAACCGCTGGTAGATGAGAAGTGTGCTTACATCCCATTATTGCTCATGTGGATCAATAGAACAAGAGCTTTAATAAAGTCATGAATTGTTTTGTAACCCCGGCATTACATTTCACTCAGATCATCACACAGGAAGGTGCACTACGATTAAACGTCTCTCACTGGGTAACTCTAGGCTGTTGTCATGGCAAAAACACTCAAATTGTAATTGAATGCAATGTCTTCAATCAGAGAACCCTTGCATGAATCATGTTGTTGTGTGGTGGAGCAGATAGCTGTGTATACATGTGCATGAGCGACATGGGTAGGGTTGTAGTATAAAAACAAATTAATATGTTATCTCCCTTAAGGTTTACCAAAACCTGAGAAAAGAAAGGTCATACCTTGAAACACAGTTCTATGAGCACAAAGGGTCTAAAAGAATAGAGGATACATACATGTATAGATAAGATTGACTTAACTTACACAGGCAGTGGAGCCCTCTAACTGGCTGTAATGTCAAAGATCAACCCACTGACCCCTGTGGAGCCAGTCGGGACTAGCACACCAACCCTTTCTGGTACAGGCTTTATAAATTCCTGTCACAGCCTAACCTGGTGTCCATGCACAGTGAGTCGAGGAGCAGCCAAGCAACAGGGTTCCACCTTTGCTGGTGCACAACTCTGGCTT
Organism: Enoplosus armatus; assembly: GCF_043641665.1. Taxonomy (NCBI): domain Eukaryota; kingdom Metazoa; phylum Chordata; class Actinopteri; order Centrarchiformes; family Enoplosidae; genus Enoplosus; species Enoplosus armatus. The sequence continues at coordinate 7,951,217 of NC_092185.1, forward strand.
TATTTTATGCAGGTTTCACCCTCCAATGGGTTCTACAGGCTTCAGAGGGTGAAGTCAAAGTGAAGTTGCACTCTCTGCCTGGAACACAAGGTTGTACTTTGGGTTATGCACCTTGGGTTACAGGGCTCTATCACACACAGTATGCAATGGCATTTCACACACCTTTGTGCTTTAGCAGTTTGTTCAGTGCATCTGTGCAGCAGATTTGTGTAGCTGCAACACATAGATGATACCCATTCTATTCATATGTTTGCTTTATATGTGTGAGTCCTTCTCAAGGTCCACAATTAGGACTGGGACAACTGACCTGCGAGTGGCATGCTGTGAGCTACTGTTGGCCTGTTTCCTTCTCTTCTGCATTGCAGAAGGTAGGTGAGAAGTGGCTGTTTGTCTCTGACTGGTTGGTCAAGTCCAAAAGAAATGAACTCACCCAGGCTTCTTCACCTCAGACCTAAAGAGGGTTCTTGGATTAGTAACAAAACATCTTCAACCCTGTAGCTTCACTTCAGCGGATAATTTCATTTTGACTTGATGCTGTATCACCTAAATGAGGAATGAGATGAATCTGTGATAGGCTGTGTTCTACTGCTTCATTGTTATCACTTACAGACCTGTAGGTGGGAGCGATTTGTGATTGCATCTTACGATGATGGTGATGGTATTCTGCTGAAGACGGCAGCAGTCACGCACAAATGTGCACGTAAACACACACTGAGTGAAGTAAATGCAATTACAGAGAACCACAGGGGAGCATATAAAACAATACGGTTGTTACACTTTCATTATCAGCAATATCAACTATGCTTAGCCATTACAAATGGAGGAAAATGACTATAATAATATGAATTCGATGATTGCAGTGTCTTTCTGAAACATATTAAATATCTGATTGAATTATCGTGTTTTGTTTTCATACAAAATGGCCTAACCTAATTAACAGTGTTGAAGCAGAGATCTGAGGGTTTGTCTTTGAAGTCTTGCCCTCTGCATACAGTTAGAAAAATGTGTCTCATCTGTGAAGCAGTTCCTTCTTTCCGCTCTGTGCCTTGGTAGCACACTCACTCTGATCACGATTCAGCTGTTGGCCAAAAACAAAGAAAACAGAGAAACTCATTACTGCTCTTCTGGCCTTCCAGTTGGATTTTGTTTTTCAAGGGGGAGTCTGCAAAACATTCCAGAAATAAATACAGGATGTGTGTATCTGTTTTTTGTGTGTGTGCCTGTGTGCATGTATGAATCAGTGAGGCTTGGTCCTGTCTCATAGACCTCTCATAGACCTCATAAATCTGACTGGGTGTGGGCTTTGCCCAAATATGGATTTCCCTTAATGCCTTTAATAGTCTGTCTTCAACAAAGGCTATTTCGATGTGGATATTTTTAGTAGCGTACACTTGTAACTGTATATGTCCTGGATGAATGAATTCTACAAACATTTTGACGTCTTGAGACATGCATGCAAAATGCTTGGACTTAGATCCTACAATCTAAAAGACAGTCCTACCATCCTAACTAATCTGTCTCTGTCACATCTCTCAGATGTATTTCTCTTTATCAGATCCTGGCCCAAGTTGTGCTTTCATTGACTGTCTCTGCCTTGCCAGAAGTGGCCACTGGACAGACATAGCCAGGCAGAGGTCTCATAGCCTCACATCTCATAGCCGGGCAGCAGTCCAGACAATCCCTTTAGAGGCAGCAGATCTCAGTCTTGTCTTCTCCGAAGTCTCGGTGGCTCAACACCACCAAACCATCAGCCAATAGCTCTATGAGGCCAGAGTCGAAGCTGAGAGGCAGGCTGATAGGAGGAGTAATTAGTGCTCGGCACAACACTGTGGTGGGACTCCTTGGGTGTATGTGTGAGGGGAGTGAAAAGAAGTGAAATATAGAAGAGAGATGGAGGCTAGGACAGACAGAGGGAAAGAGAGAGGACGCTCGTCCTTGTGGAGTCATAGTGACCTCACTACAATAGAAAACCAAGGAAAGTGATTACATGTAAGGGTGGTTTCCCCAACCTCATTAGTAAAATGGTTTCTCATGGGGTAAAGGATACAAATCAGAATCTAAGGCCAGGGTGTCTGTAAGGGTATAGGTAACACATGCAATTATGATGGCTACTGTAAGAGTTAGGGCTTTAAAAGTGAAGGTATATGAATAGGATCCTCTTGCGTCCATGTGTGTGCATGTACGAGTGTGTGCGTTCAGTGAGTCTGCCTTCCTATTGACCTCAGTGTGCGGTTTGCTTTCAGAACAGATGCTCCCGGGAAACTTTTGCCACGTGTATAGGTCAGTCCTTGCTGTGTCTTTTATTAAGTGCGTCCCTCAGTCTGTTTCTGTCCTCTGAATGTCCTGGACAGCATTTGTTGCTAAGTGACAGCACTGGACAGTAAGGTCAGAACATAACGGCCACTGAAAACGTGCTGCTGTTAAATACATTCTTAAGTCCTATACTAGGACTAATTATACTTGGTAATGTGAGAGTTGCAGAGATCTTTGATGGTTTTAATCCCATGGAAATATGTAAATTTCAAAAGTAAAAACTCCATCACAAATGACCAACCACACTTTGGTGAGAACTGAGGTCCCCTGCTAAATCCGTGTCAGTGAAAGTCATTATAATTTCATCTGCATTTTGTTTTTTTTTTATTTCTCATGAATAATGGTTATTCTGAGAAAGGTTATGATGTAGTTTTAAGCAAAGTTATGAATGCACTTTCTGGGCAAAACCTCAAGTTTTCCCTCGATAAATCAGAAAGTTAGGAAATGTTCAATCGTGACTCACACCAACTGCTTTTTTCCCCAGTAAATTCTATTGTCATTTGCAAATGTGTTCAACAAGAAAACAGAGATTGGAGCCTTGTATCAACAACAAAACTGATGGGAAGACAATGGGAAGAAAATGATGGAAGACAACAAGAAAGAGAGCAATTTCAACTGCATTTATTTCAGCTAGTTTTTCTACCTCAATGTAATAATCCTAAATTAAATAAATTTCTCTCTAGTATACAGATAAACAACAGCAGCTGCAAAGATAAGCAATGCATACTCATTACTGCTGGAGCCAGTAATGCTCTAAAGAACCACACTAACACTAACTGCTCACAATCAAAAAGAGTCAGTTTAATAAACTGAATTAGTAACTTGAAATCATTGTACTTTGTCACACAGTCAGTGACATTAAGGTCGCTTGGTTTCAAGGGAGGCTAGGCACCAGGAGTTTGATTTCCCTGTTGGAGTGGAGACCCTCGAGAATCCTTCACCCTGAAAAACCAGTGAAGAGAAACGCCTCAATAATCACACTTTGGCTGGAGCTCTAATCCCCAAACATCTGACACAATTACACCTATTAACACAGGTAATTAAACTCGCACACACATGCACTCCTTGTGTAATGTGTGAGCATATGAGTTGCGAGAAAGAAGTGTTTGTGCATATTTGTTTAATTCTGTGTGTAAAAGCAGTCTTTTCTCTTGATAGAGTTAATTATTAGTTACTTTTATCATGAGATATCATGAGATAAAAGTGGAGCTGATATGTTTTCTCCAAAGATACATGTATTTTATAATGTGAAATTGCCATTGAGGGGATTTTTGGATCTATATTTTGCAGGGAAATGATGTACTTAAAAAAAAAAAAATCTCTCCATGTCACAACAAAGAGTCAACACGCAAACAAACAGCTTATTCGCTTTGTGAGATAGGTGGAGGGTTGAGGAAGATGAGCACTAATGTCAACTGATGTCAGCTGGAGTTTAAGGTGGATTACTGATACGCATCGTGCTCCTTGACAACCAGGCGAGTCACAGAGAGGTGAGAACAGGAAGGGAAGACAGACTGACGGACAGGAGAGGAAAAGGGAGGAAATGGAGAAAGGAGGAATGTCAAATCTGGTGCATTGGAAGTGATCTTGGCAGGAAACCCAAGTTACCATAGCGACCTGGTGAAATCTCTGCAGCAAGTAAGAGGCGAGAGAGAGACAGAGAGAAAGAGAGCAGACCTTGAGGTATTGTGTCTCTCACTGTCTTGGTCTTTCGTGCTAATGTTTTGAACATGGCTGTTTACTTAATGACTGTTTATGAATACAGGACTTTGGCACAATTGACTCTATCAATACTGAATACTTATCATTGACATGATGCATGTAGTATTTATCTTAATGATCAGGGTAAGTCAGGTTTCTGCTATTTACTTAATCTCTTTCATTACTGAAGTCCAGTCAGGTTAATCAAAGCCCTGTTAGGCTCATCAGTACACGGCTCCACAGTCTGACAAACCCTGGCTGAAAGGATATGAAGCAGAACTACACATGCATTTACATCAGTACAGTCTTTGTAATGTGGATGGTAATTGCTAGTCTTTGATGCCCTGTACTGCTGGGACCGCTGACTTTAATAAGCTTATTCACCAGCATGAAGATTCAGATAGGGTTTCTACAGCAGACAAGGGGATGAATGAACACGCACACATTTCTAAACACGCAGCCGTGCATGAATGCACATAGTAATGCAAATACATGACAGCTATAAGAGCACATAGCACTATACAGCGATGTAAGCCCACAATCACAAACTCACACACCCATAGATACACAGGAAAGGTGTCAGAGTTTAGGTCTATGTAACAGGACCTGCTGGGATTATTCAGAGCTTGATTTCCATCTCCCCAAAGATGCAACAAAAGATGGACAGTTGGTAGGACAAGATTACCAAAGCTGCTACACCTACTCCTTAACTCTTCCTCCATTGCTCTGTCTCTCTTCATCTTAGTCTCTACTCTACACCGTGTCTCAGTAGTCTGGTGGCAGACCAAAGCATATGGTACATTAGAAACTTGGCTGTGTGTTACCTGCACCAAGATTTTTAATATAACCAACTGTTTGGCCTCAAAATACTCACTGTGCATAGTGAAAAAGTGTTACTAAAGTAAAAGTATGGAAGTGGTATCAGCCAAATGTACTGTAGTACACTGAAGTTCTCATTGTGTATTATTTATTCATCTTAATTCAGAATCCTTTCAAAGTACAGTATTTTACTGGATCACTGCTAATGATTAAATTGTTTCAATATTTATGATAATTATACTGTATGTTTTGGATGATTTTGTTTAATCTGGGAGGTAGCTAATAATTGTAGCTGCCAGCATAACATTGACACATTCAAGTTAAGTACAAGTTACTCAAAATTGCAGCTAAGCCATTTTCTGAGATAAAGCTTCCTCTGACACCTCTTACATGAGCAGTTTTTAGGCAGATGGGCCATTGAGAAACCCCTGGTGACGTAATTTGTTGACAGTGTGTTTAGCAAGCATTGACGGATAAATGGGACTCATCCATCTCCTCTGTTGTCCAGACTCATTCCTGGTTGATCTTTCTCTCTTTCTCTGTGAATCCTCTACAAATGTCAAGCAAAGACATTCCTTGGCCTGTTCCTCACTCTCCTTATCACCCGGGATTTGTGTTTGTGTGTGTGTGTGTGTGTGTGCCGTTGTGTTTGTGCGTGTCTCTGTGTTTGCATGTGTGTCTTTGTCTGTGTCCGTCTTGGTCGACATTGCTGAAGGGTTGCTTTGTTTGTATGTTCTGGAGAGGCTTAAGAAATGTCACTCAAACTCTCCATAATAAACGTGACTCGCTGCCGTCACATTTTTTTTCTATCCACTTACATGAAGTCACCTTTTTGCTTAAGTGGATGGGTATAATAAATCATTCCATGTTCAATCACAACATGTTTTGTCCCACTTGGAGACATTGTCACCGTTCACTTCCTGTTCACACCGATTTCTGGGCGAAAGCTCTGTGTGCATGTGTGTGTGCGTGTGTGTGTGTGTGTGTATGAGTGTGTGTGTTTGTCTTTGTGCAGTGTCATCTGGCACCATGTGTGAAAGGGATTAAACATTTCCCACAAAAATCTAATTTCTCTCAGCTTCTCTTTTCCTATGCATTTGTCACCATCCCAACAACTCAAACACTGCTGTGAGAAGTCCCAGGAGGGTTTCCAGCATGTGCCGGTGTGTGTGTGTGCGTGTGTGTGACTTGCAAAGCCGTGAGTCGTTTGCACAGTATGTGAAATTGTTTGACAAAAGCTTTCTTCTATGTCACTCTCAGAAATGCTGTGGGGTCTCCATGGTAACCAGCAGGCAAGCTTCTCTGGCTTACGTTTGGTAGAACAAGATTCTCCCATGTGGGTAAATCAACAAAAAAAAAAAAACACAGTTTGATATACTGACCTATAACATATATAACAGTGCCAGCTCAGTTTTACGATGCTAGAAATGCTCTTTTTTGTTCACTTACCTTTACTTTTTTTTTTTTTTTTTTTTTACTGCCTTTAGCATTATAACATGGCCTTTTGCATTCAGCATTTCGCTGTCTGGGGCTTACGCCATCCTGGAGTCTCATCCAGCCAAGTAACTTTATCAAGTATTATTTTACTCACCGCCATCAAGTTGATGCAAAATACCAAAGACAGTTTTGAGGAAATGGTTGCCTTTTGTGTAGCTGCAATCATGCATGAAAACTGAATAAAAATCTCCCTAATGGTAAGTGCAAAGAAAACTATAAATCATCAACAAGTAACACGCAACTGTTGGCCCTGATTTACAAGACACACACAAACACACAGCAAGACATAGAAAAGAGGGGGAGGGGACATTATATAATTGGCAGCTTCTGTTTCATGAGCAAGTGTTTGTTTTTATGTCAATTAACAAAACAAGGGTTCAGCTTAATGAGGCTAATGAGGAAGCACCTCATTTGGCTCTGCTAGTTTAACAATCTGTCAGTGGAGGAACACAACACACTTACACACATGCATGCACACACGTTTTACACTCAGAAGCACACATGAAATGGTGTCTTATAAAACAGCGAGTAGAAGAGTTAAAACTGAAATCATAGTTGTAATTTCTATAATTGCCTGAAAAAATATTGAAACTTAAAGTTGACAATAGAAATGTTGTAATTCTAATATATGGTAAGCACTTTGAAATGGTAACAACATAAACTATTTTCAGCCAAAGGAGATATATTTAATAAGCTTTGTACTCCACCTGGTTAGACCTATCAACTTGATTATTTAAATGACTAATCAGTCCGAGTCATCATAACTAATAATGGCTGTAATCAGAGTCTGTTTCATGGCTGATGATGAGTACTCTCCATTTCCATTATCATCATCATGGGTATGGCTGTCTGTGTAATCTACCCCATAGTGATGCAGTGAAGTCTGATGATGCTGATAAAGCTAATCAGCAATTATTACTGGTGGAGGGAGAGAGAGAGAGAGAGTGTCTGTCCATGTCTCCATGTGTGCATATGTAAGTGAATTTAAATATGTTGTTGTGCATGTGTTAGCATGCATATTAGCCTTGTTTACTGGCTTTGGTGACAGCCGTGTCAGAGTTAGCTCAGTTCACCTCCTCCAGTGGTGGTGGCTTTGTTTAGACAAACTATGCAACAGTTAACACTGTCGAAGCCATGTTCCAATGAGAGCCGTAAGCACCTTCAAAATGAGTTCAAGTCAGAACATTATGTGTAATTATCTCCATCAGTCCAAATCAAAATTCAATTCAGGTAGGACTCAGAAGGGTTTGTGCTCATCTGTATCTGCTTGGGGAGGACTCTCTTCATTTCCATTTTGCCCTTTAAACCAATGATTTACTTCTTAGTTATGTGTGAGGAATATTTGGACTGTTCATCTGGTGGAACAAAAGCAATTAGATTCAATGCCTGAGATTCAAGCTGGCGTCAATTTCAAGTTTTACTATATGTTCCATCAACTTTTCAGTCTCATAATGTAGTTGCCGTTTGTTTTGAACAGAGTGACATGAAAAGTAATTGACTTGGGAAAGGTTCAGTGAAACAAAATGACTTCCCTTCACAAAGTGACACATGTTTGAACAATAGATTGATTCCATTCCTAATAACGAAATGAGAAATTCCTGAAGTGGGGATCTGACTAGATGTTTATAATACAATACACTTGGTAACATTTCCCACATGCTATTTTTGTGGATTTTTAATTAACTCAAGCAGATAGAGGACAACGTGACTTAATATTGCCTGTCTATCTTGTCTGCAATACATCTCAGAATTGTTAAAAGTCTCTTCATGCCGGGTAACTCTGTGGTATTTGCTAAACCCACAACCTCTTAAATGGTGTCCTTCACTAATGGCTAACCATATTCCCAGGTTGCTGCAGCTATTTGCATAGCAAATCCTTGATGGTGGGCTAGAGACTGAAGCCCAGTCAAATGTGTGATAGCAGGTGTTCCAGGTTGTAGTCATGGTGGTTTGTTTTTGCCTTTTTGTTTGATTACTGTTTCTGTGTTCTGCATGGCTGAACACCAAGCCGCACAGCAACGCCAGCTATCTATCTTTCTGCACGATGCACACACACACACACACACGCAGACACAAACACACACAGCGAAACAAAGTAGAGACCAATTTATTTACACCACCAGCTGTTCACACCCATCAGATCTGGCTATCATAAACACTGCAGTGCATCTGAGACATGGTGGACGCAAAACAGAATCTCTTTTACATTAATTAATTCAACCAACTGACATATAAATATGAACTAAACTGACAGCACAGATGGGACAAAATGTGGCTGTTTAAACATTGACTCACACCCCAAACTGCAGGTCAGTAAATGGTTTACCTGGCCCCTGTGGCCCCACAGCAACAGTTTTGAGAGGGGCACTTTGTCTAGTTCTGACCTTCATTTATCATGTTGTTTATTCACCCAGGACTACACACAATCCTGCCTGGCAGCAGGGATGTGGGAACAGTTGATGATGGATTAACAGAGGAAGACACTAGGATTGGTTTAAAGCCAGGAGATGAACTCTGTGATTTGGTTCGTTATGCTTCCCTCCCAAAACCCTCACTTCCTCTCCTGCTCTCTCGCTCTCTCTCTCTCATTCATTTACACTCCTTCCTGTTATTTTCTCCAGTTTTATATGACACATTTTTCACATTTATCAACTTTTTATCAACATCCACAACCATATATCCAGAGCTCTATTGGCCTGGCAAACATTTTATCAGTCTTTTTATACTGTGTTCCCTTTCCATTATCTGTTCAATTTTTCTCCTTCATAAACAATTAATCAATCTCCCCCTGCCAGGTGCAAGTCATTTATCTCTCTCCACTCTTCTCTTGCTCATCTGCATGCTGGTCTCTCTTTATGCTCTCTGTCTCTTTCTCTATTCATGAATTCTTTCCCTCTGTTTGTCTCTTCAGTGGCTGTGTGTGGAATTTAAACTTCACAGAGAGAGGATGTCATGTGATGTTGTGTTTCCCCTGTTTACTGTGATCAGTGTGTCTTGTTATCTTGCATATGCTTGTTTCGATTGAGCCTGGCAACAGCCAATCAATAAACTCAGTATAGACACTCATCACAAACCGCATCCTTCTCAGTATGTATGTGCTCGCAGATCAATAACAATGATCCCACCTCATTTGCATGTAGAGCCCATTCACAAAACAACTCATAGAGAGAATGATCCTGTTATAAATCTGCTATAAATGTACATCACAGCTGGAGTACTTGAATCTAAATGACACTTATGTCCTCAAAAACACTACTATTTTGACAGAGTACAAATGGAGATAAAGGCACAGTCCATAAACTGAATGGTAATGAAATGATAGCCCTATTAAATCTATTAAATCACAGAGGGCTGAAAGTTGTCACTCCAATTGTAAAACTCACACTACAACTGTAGAGGCCCGTCCCAAGAATCAGGTGCACTCTAATCGAATCTAAAGATTATATATATACCTGTGGCAGGTTCTGACTTTTTCTCAGCTTTTATCTAGCTCAGTAGCTCAAAACCTTATTGGAACAGGTACGTGTGTGTGGGACTGTTAAAAGGATGATATCTCAGCAGACTTTGTTTGTCATTGAAAATTGAAACACAAAATTATTTCAGAAATGCAGGCCATTAATAATGCCAGATGTCTCAACTCATCTTAACTACCAAACGGTAGCACGTTATGTAGTTAGGTTAATTCATTTATCGAGTTGCCATGTTTTTATTCAGTCTCATCTACTTGTAACTCTTTATGGTGTGTTTCCAGCATTTATTTACACCATTATCTCCCTTCTCAGGACTTTTTCCCGCCACAGCCACCAAACCTCCTCCTCATACTGCTGCCACTACTTTTCTGTCTTTTACTATTCCTGTAAAAGGGCTTTTCCACAGCTTGCTGGGCAGCAGTCCAGCAGAGATTTCGAGAGATGGAGACAGAGAGGGCCGAGTAGAAGAGAGAGAAAAGGCAGCGGAGGGGTGGGGTGGAGGTGGACTGTGGGACTGCCCAGAGGGTTACTACTGCCAAGGCAGCCCAGAGGAAGGTTTGTATCTTTGTTTGTATTAGTGATCCCATGTGTCTTAGCAGGCAGCAGAGGACCAGTTTGCCACATCACAGATCTATTGTTGAGGCTCTGCTACCAAGGCTGTGGGCCCACACAGCCATCTGTCTCCATATACTGTACTGACCTACTGGTTAGCAGCTAACTGCTCAGAGAGCCAACCTCTCCCCTCTGCTGCCTTATGGAGCCAGAGTTCAACTGAGCACTAAAGGCATGATAAGCTAATATATGACACAGAGTGCATTTCAATCATTTCAATAGCTATGAGCCATTTGAAAGGGCATTGTGTGTCTTGTCATTATAACGTTTAAATGGCATCATATTCTCTCATAGCCCATCTCATTACAGGCTGCCTTCAGACCCAAGGAGAATTATAATCAAAGGCAGACTCCAGCCCATCCTTTATACAGTATGTGACCCTCCAATAACCCTTTGTCCACATCACCTTAGTCACGGTCAGTCATGCTCATTGTTCTGCTCAGCATGTTAAGCAGGAAGTAAAGGAATGGCATCGGCCTTTGCTTCTGGGTGTGCAGACCAGGGTGCATTGTTTTGTACAGGGTGGTACTGTTGATGATATCAACAACATACGCAGTCCCTGCTTGTGAGTTCATTGTATTAGTTGATGATGGGAGGACTATGATGGCACAGAAATAACTTGTTATTGTAAAAGATAGTGGATATGTGGAATGTGTGTGTATGTGAGTTAGATATGTGGAATTTCAGGTTGGATATAATTCCTGGCTAATTTGGATGATTAAAACATTTCAGATCAATAGTTTGAGGATTTTGTTGTGTGACTCCGACATTGAGAGTATAATAATAATATTAATGATGATGATAATAATAGCAACATAATAGATGGTTGCTGTTATCTTCTCCAGGGTGTCCTCCACCGTGTTTTTGAAATGTCTTTTAAAAGGCGTGCATACACAGAACTATACACAGGTGACGCCTGGGACTTGCTGACTTTGGCATCATTTTAAAATGCAAAAATGCATCCTCTGCCCAGCATGTGTTCTCTTGTTTTAGTTTGTTGCTCTCAGACACACAAAACCCACTCTCATTCACACACACAAACACACACTCTTACACAGTAGCCCATGATTTGCAATTTCAGAAATGTCACAGCTAATTCTTCATAAAGACAGTTTGACAGTGCTTGAAAGTGGGGCCTGAAGAATGCTCAACCCCTTTCCTTCTTTTTCACTAATGCTGTAAACACTTGACTATTTTTTGTTTTCCCCTCCAGCACTCAACTTGATACAGTACAATGCATTCAGTGATCAAGTTTGTCTCTTTCATCTGACAGAAGGTTGAAGGAGGAGATAAATGAGTAGAGCTGCTGGGTGTGATGTACAGTATATAAACAGTTATTTTACTTCTTGTGGGGAAGATCATATTCATGAATATCTTAGAGCAAACTACATTCAACCACAAGGAAAATAGAATGTGAATGCAATAGTAAATGCAGAGATATATTTCCTATCCTTATTTTGTCAAGTGCACCCATGCTTCTACATTTGACTTGGGACTCTCAAATGTTTTCATAAATACCCTAATAGGCACATACCACCACTTTTCAGCGCTATATGATGAAAGAAACACCTAATATTAGAATAGGCAGGATAATACATAATTTAACTTCGGCAATTGCTTTTAAAACAGCATCCACTCTTCTGGGAAGAATTTGGAATGAGGCTGCCTTTTTAGTTACATGAGCATCAGTGAAGTCAGCCACTGATTTCTTTTATTTTGTTTTTAATGCCATACTGTGAAGCACTTTGAGCTGCGTTTCATGTATAAATGGTTTATGCAAATAAAGTTATTTATATTATTATTAAAACCACTGATGTTGGGCAATAGGGCAGCTGCTGAGCAATGAGTTTTCAAAATAAAATTGTCCCATCCATTCTTAATAGATGATTTCAGCGAAAATTACCTAGGATGCTTTTATTTTGGTGACAGTCTGGGGTGGACCAGTCAGCAGCTAGCTTAACTCATCTCATCTCATCTCTGAGCCGTGTTTTGCCCGATGATAGCCCACCGTACACAGTTACTGGCCACTTCTAACTACATGCTTTGTCAGGTAACGTTAAAGCTGTTCTCTGTTTGCAATTTTCACGGGTAGGGTAACGTTATCTTGTTAAACTTGTTTGAAAAAAAGTTGGTAAATATTAGCCCTAATACAGGACCGTTAATTTACGTTATCACACCTGTAACTTAGGTTAGCAAGAACAGAACAACTAGTAACTTAATAACTACATGAAGCTGACGTTTGACCTAACAGCTAGCGTTTTGTAAAAGTCATAAACTAACGTTTGCCAAGTTAAGTACGTTAACTCATTGATGCAGTATGCACTTTACAGTACAGGGCAGCTAAGTCGGGTTAACATTAACTTGCAGTCAGCTATCTTAGACCTTTACTGCGGACACTCTGACATATCAAACGCAGGATGGCTGCATTTCATTTAGTTAAGTGTTACGTTGCAATGGTCCTGGTATTGTGCATGCTGGCTAACTGGCATAGCCAACTGGCAGCTTAATAAAGCAGGACCATAATTAATGATATTAGTTACACCTGTGGTTTCTCTGCTGTGACATGACAAATTGAGAGAAGAGAAAGTCCTAAGCTACATCACATTGCAGTATGTCTATCAGGTAAGAAGCTAGGCTAAAGGTAACAGAACCATACACTGAATTAATTCAGAATATATGCAACATTTATCAGCTATTCCCTCAGTAATAGTTTTAAATTGACTAATTATAAGCCTTGCTAAATTTAACTGTCTTTTTGACCAGCTGCTTCTATTCACATGGTTTAGGGTCAAGATGCTTTACATCTCATTCAGCTCAGGATGCAAGTATGTAAATCAGCTGCAGACATTATGAAGGCTGTTTGGGTTACGCTGCCCCCATATCTCTCAAGTCCATCAAAGCAGTTGCCTACTCTTCCCAAAGTAGTACAGTGAGTACATTCAACACTTTTCGGTTCATAATAACTGAGTGACCTCCTTGAATATTTATTTTCTTCAAATCTTAGTCCACAACATTTTGTAGATGCCTTAAATTGTCTTTATTGATTATTTTGTATACCAATTCTGTTGAATGACATAAAGAGCTGTCAAATCGGGGGTACAAACTCTTACGTGGACTATTATGTATGGCACTTTTGCCACAAGTCACAAGTGTGTGCTTATTGTTGGTATTTGTATTTTTACTGGTATATGGCCACATAAAGTTAAGTAATGTCAATGTTAAATATTGATCAGTTGGAATTAGTTCGCTGTTGAGTTTCAAGACATAAAATGTGTGCTGGGAGGAAATCTGATAGCACTATTAATCACTTTAACAAAATCAGGGAGTGTATCTTAAATTTTAAAGTTTTAATGGGATCTTTAGACAATTACCACCATGGAATGCCAAAAGCACATTAGCTAAGGACCCATCACCATAGAAGTATTGCAGAAAATATCCTGAGAAACACATGTCATGGTATTCAGATGTTCTGTCCTGTGCCACCTTCTGTGTTGTCACAATTCGGATGAATGAGAGTATTGAAGTACAATGTAGGCAGGCAGTCTTTCCATCTATGTCTTATTAAATGGCTCAGTGCTGTGCCCTGTGGTTCGGAGCTCTCCTCAGTGTTTGATATCTCATTTGGCATTCCCTCTGTGCACAGCCCTCGTTATCGTATTCCTATGGAGTGCACTGGCATTTGACATGCAGACACCAAAGACTCTGGCAGCATTGCAGATCAACTGCCTCTCACAGCAGTACTCTGTCCCTGTCTCATTGTGTCTCTTCCTCTCTATCCTGTCTTGTCTTACCTCAAACAGGTTATGGACCTTAGGGATCTGGGGGGTTGTCACTTGCTTAAGCCTTCATTTGATTTGAATCAGACCACTGTGTCTGCGGTGAGAGGTGTGTGTATCTGTGTGTGGCGTTGGAGATGACAGCGGCAGGAGGCATGCATGCAGCTGCTAAAAGGAGAGCGTTTTGACATTTGAAGTTTTTCTCATTTGTATGGACACTTGATGTCATGAACATGAGTAGGACATGGCTCTGAAAGTGTACTGATTTCTACAGAAAATACAGCTTCTACTCACCGGAAGATACTGTATGTTGTCATGATGGGAATGGCTCATGTTCCCTGCAATTGCAGCTGAAATGTACCCTTTATGGCCTAGTAGGGAGTTTTTTATTTTTGTGTTGTCATGTGTGCTTTGGACGGCTCTTTGATCGCATTTTTGTGATGAAAGATATGTTCATTTAAATTTAGGGGAAAAAATGTACTTTGAGCGTGAAAGTTCATTCTTGACCTTGTAAACCGTAGACATCCCTCCTCTTCCAGGAGGGACAGACATGCAATAGATGTGAAATACACAGAGTAGACAACAATAACAACAATAGCAAACAGTGTTTCACCTAGGAATTTTTTTCAGCAGTGGTGCTGAAGTGCGTGAGTTTTGTTTTGCACTTTTGATGTTCAAAACGATAGTCAAACTGCTGTGTTAGTCAACAACAAACAGTTTTAAATGAAATTATTGTTACTTCAATGTGTCACTGATGACTGTTTAATGAACACCTCATATCTTATGTTGCTCATATTCAGGTTATAACTTAGAGGTTTTGAACATTGTTTACCATTCAAAATTGTGACATTTCTGTTTTCTCGTATAACAAAAACTGACAACCAGTCTCAGTAGAATTCAGGGAGAAGGATGCTTTCAAATTCAGAAAGTTAGAACAATGAAGAATGGGAGGTACACCAAGAGCTGCTTTTAGGTGAGGAGCAAAAGAAACACTCATTTTCCTATTACTTGACAAAATGAATAATGGTTTATTTTTCATAGTTCAGTGTATTGACAAGATTGTACAGAGATGTCCTTGCCACCTTGATGCCAATCTGAATCCTTTAATATCCATCTGCCTGATACTATTATTTATATTTTGCTGTTAAATACAACCACACAGTACACATTTAACCTAAAAAAGCTATGGGTCAGATTTAGTAAAGTTATTCCGATTTTAACAAGATACCGTAAGTGTGACAACTGAATAACTCTTCAATAAGAATATATATCTTGCATCACAGCTTTCCTTTAAGAGCTTCTTGCAATATTTTGTAGCGTCATACAGTATATTAGAAAAATATTGGTGTACTGAAGTTCAGTGTGGAACTGTTGTAGTAGGAAGGTTTGGACAGGATGAAGTCTCTTTTCTTCTCCAGCTTGTTGATGAAATGGGTGTCCAGGTGGCCAAGACGCAAACCACACGGGTCTCTGTTCAAATCTCAACAGAGACCCGCTTCACCCCATGTTTCTTGTCACTCGACTGTCAACTATTCAATAAAGGCCAAATGCCAAAAACATCTTTAAAAATGTTCCCAAAATAGAAACAAATAGCCATTGTTTAAATGGCTGCGGCTCCACTTGCATCACTTGCTGACACTCGCTGTCAGTATGTATCTGCTGGTGGCTATTTATCTGTTCGTGCCGCTCTGTGGTTCACTTGCTATTTAATGCAATGCTGGCGTCTCGAATAGGTGTTTCTGACAGCTGCTATACCCGGAGCACAGTGGTTTACAATAAACAAAGTACCAGGAAGGGATGAGGCTTTATAACAACAGTTTAAAATACCTTGATCTACCTTTGAGTGCCAGTCCTAATCCTGTAGAACAGTTTGAGACATCAATACGCTATATGTTAATAACTTTTATCATTTGTACAACAGGCTATACAAAATGTTTTGATGAGATGTGTAAGTAAGAGTGTCACAACACTTCCTGTGGCCAGAGGACACGTTTTAGGAAAGAAGTCCCCCCTCATTGGTCATTGGTGTTCAGATCAGCAAAAATAAAAGCTTTGGAACATCACGGAGTTGCTGTTGTGATTAATCATTTGGCAATAAAAAAGTAATAAATTGCACATTTATCTTTGTGAAACAATTAGAGTATTTAAAAAAATAATAGTTGTTATCGTGGTTTTCCTGCATAAATCATGAAATTATAACATTGAATAGGTTCAAAATGTCTCCAAAATAAGTAATAACCATTTGTTTTCCTTTGGTTGCATGAGCACACTAAATAGTCTCTGAGCGGGGACGGAATTAGTAAATCAACAGTATTAGCTATTGAGGTGTTATTTATAGCCTGTGGCGTGTGTTGGGATGAGGCCAGATGGACAGCCGTGATCCTATTACCTCTGTTACTTCTCACTGTTGTGTGTCTGCCTCCAGATCCTGCAGTCCCGCAGTAGACAGTACACGCGGACAGGTTTGGTTCTTTGGTTCATTAACTCTGAGCTGGCCGATTTCCCTGCCTATACATTCAGAGTGCAGGACTGAGCACGGTTCATGGTATGTGTCTCTAAAGAAGGACTTTGTTGATATTTGGTGTTGTGATTAGATACTTAAGTCAGTGCATTGTACTCTTTGCTGTGTTGCCTGTCTTTTTAGTGTAATGTGGCAGATGCATGCTCTCAGACATGCATATTGGGGTATTCATGACATCTCCTGAATTAGTTGTATATAAAAACAGGTTACATGAAAGAGAGTGCTTTTCTGGTTGGTCGACTGAACATGGTTCTGCTGCTTGTAAAACATGCAGCTTTTATACTTCTGTACTTTATCAGGGAACAGTAAGGTAAAGTGAAGTGGTGAGCTAGAGAGTGAGTGCAGAAATGTAGTTAATCTCAGCTCACAAAATGGTTTTGATTTGTTACTGGGCTTTTTATTTTGAAATTGAGTAACTAAAGGGGTCTGAAAGGTGGCCATGTTTAGTGGAAAAGTCACAAAGTTGGCACTGAACAAAAAACTAAACAGAGAAAACCAAGAAAAAATACTTATCACTGTATCTTTGTTAAGATACGTGTTCCGTGTTCTGATGACATTTTTATATTGCTTGCAATACATGTTTTCAAAACCTAAACAGGCAACACAATACAGCAACACCCCAGACTAAAACCTACATTTTGCATCAGATCTCCCCACCTGCAATGGAAAATTACGCAGAAGGAAGTAAAGATTAATGATGATTAAAGATGAAGACATTTAATTGTTGTTCAACTGTTTGAATGGTGGGCTCCAAAATGGTAGAGATTGTCAAGAGGAGGATTTCACATTTTTATACATCTTTATCATCTCCCTTTTAAATATGTATGATGACTTCATTTTCTTTTTTCCCAAAGTCTGTTTCATGTTGCTTATCTATTTTTTGGTTGGTAGATAGGCATGGTGAGATGGAGGATAAAAGATGTTCAGATCTTATCTTTTTTTCCTTTTACATGAAGTCTTGGTGGGAATAGGAAATAAAGGGTCTTATAAAAAGACAAGAAAACTGATTTTGTTTTTCTTGCATTTGCTCACAAGTACATTGTTGCATTCATCTACATGGTGGTAAATCTGTCAATAGAGACATAGTTTTGATCATAATTTTATTCAATACTTGAGAGGCCCTGTAAAGATGTATAAAGAACAACTTTAATCTTTGGAGACATATGGCCTACCTGCCACCACTGCTCTAATTGTCTTATTTTTTTGTGATTGGAAACATAATAAAAAAAACTAAGATAAGGTACTGAATTTAAAGACCAGAGCAATACTCTCTGGAAGTATTGGCATGGTTTAGTTTAGTTTTTCTAATCTTATGTTTGAAAATCAACTGATTTAAAAACAGCACCATAGAAACATTACATGATCACTGAGCCTTGCTTCTTCAAACTCGCTTAACCACACACTCACACTTTGTTTGTCCCACACTACCCTAACCCCCTCACCTCTTCCCTCATTTTTGGCACATTTTGCAGCCTAGGAACCAAAGCTTAGATGGTAGAGGAGCCCAAATTGTTCCACCTTCAGTAGAATGCCACACAACACCAGCTGTATTCTCTGTGCTGATGTATTGACAGGCACTGCTGCATTAATGAGGCAATGGGAAGCAAGTGTTGTGTGTTTGTCACTAAGTCTGCTTGCTCTGTCTGCGACAACAAGTTACTGTTTGTCACTTTGATCATGAAAGTTCAAATCAACAGACATACATTTGATAGACATCCGTGACAGCAATAATTCAGAAATGGTGACATGCTGCCACTGAATGTCTTTAGGGGCAACTTTGAGCATACTGCTTGCCAAGACGTGTTCATTTAAATCAGCATGAAAAATTGGAGTGTCTTAGCTCATTAATTTGTATTTCAAAGGAAAGTTTGTATTTTGACCTACAGGTTTTGACTTTACATTTAAGAGAGCACAATCCTTTTTAGTCAGGTTTCCAAGCTAAGGCATATCTTTGCTCTTTTTTTTATTAATTGACAGCCACATGCTGAAGTATTCAGTGTTGGCTTTATGGAGATCAGATGTAAGAGTGGAATATATGCTTGTTGATGAGGTGCTTTACCTGAGGCAACACCACTTACCTCCTCCCACTGCAGATGAAATTATGAAAATGAGGAATGATGGGTCATTAACACAGCTGAATATCACTCAGACCTTGAGAATGGAGATGCATTTTTACTGACTAAAAGCACACTTAGAGTGCATTAATCTGCACTGCCATGGGATATTATAATGTACACATACACATTATGTCTCTATCCAGTATCCCAATAGAAGAGTATAGAGTATTTGAAGTTTTATGAATCAAATGCACAGTAAGTGCATTTCCATCAGTTGTGTGGAAGTGAACTTGATTAAATACTGTTGTGTTAGGTCATGGTACATCCATGGTTACATACAGTAGCTTTCAAGAATCACTAATTAATATTGGGCGGTTAATTGGCTGTATTTCTAAAGTGCATCTTAAATATGCTTGTAATATGCTTTCCGATACTCACAATTGGTAACATTATTTCATAAAAAAAATGTATGAAATCTGGATTTTCCAACTCAAGTAAACATTTAAATGTTTTGCAACATGTGTTTTGATTTATATTCATCATAATCATAAAATACTTATTTGGAATTCTCCATCCTAAACTTAGAGAAGGCATGTGTTGAAACACATCAGCATTTGCTTTGACTGCCATTGCCCCAAGGCATCAACCAGGACATTGCCATCTTCATCAGACTCACCATCAGCACTCTCAGTGTTATTCAGCTTCCAACCATCGGCTGACATTTACATTCAATAAGAATGCAAAGTCACTTCAGGGCAGATAAGATGGAATGCAATGTAAAATGCCTATAGAGGCACAGAGAGAGAAGAGCTAATAGTTGTTAAGTATTTTAATGGACTGTTAACCAGTTATTTCCTTTGTTGGTTTCACAGGCTTAGTTTCAAGTTAAGAATTAGATAAACTGATTAATACCCATTTATAATTGGGGCTTACGTGTTTGTTTTCTCTGCTCCTTCTGTCAGCCTGCCTTTTTATCATGTGCCTTAGTCACTATCTTCCAAAACATGCAAATTGAATCATAATTATGCAGACATCATAGAAAGTAGTATGGAAGGGCTGCTTTCCATCTTGCCTGGTTCGCCATTTCTCCGGCACCTCTGCTCAAGAGTCTGGCTGCTTCCCCAGACTCACGATCCCTTTTTGTCTGGCCAGCTGGTTTCAAAGTAATGTGCTGAGGTTTGATGTTAAAGAGCCATTTCTTTTCCCATGCTGGTGTAAAATCACCATCTGTCTCAGTGTCTGCTCTGATTTGAGTGGTTTCTCTGCCAGGCTGGCCTGCAGATGCACCTCCATGAGTCCACGCTGTTGCCTGTACAGTTTTCTACAGTATACATACATGAATATTATATGTATTTCTGGTAATATAACATCTGCTCAAAATAGAAATGTTAAGATATTTTGCCCAAGACAGTGTTGCACTGTAGTGTGCTAAACACTTGATTTAAAACTATATGAAGCAAAATAATGCAAAAACAAAGTCACAGTTTTTGTCACTGGCAAATATTTGTTCAGTTTGTATGCTACTTATACAATTCATAGCCATTAAGGGTTGTTTCATTGTGCCTTTCCACACACTGCACAGCATTTTATGTGTAGTTATTGTGGTCTATATGTTTTTGGTAGCTGGTCATCCAACAGGACTGCCTTAGTTACTATCTTTGCAGATATCACTGCCAGTCAGTTATGTCAAAAATTGTGAACTGTCCCTTTGATGATTATTCTTTATCAAAGGCTGGTTGAGGCCCACAGGTCTTCACATTAATGTATATCTGTGTATCTGTTCACGTACACAAAGAGGTCACGGATAAACACAGTATTTTAAATATTAATTATAAAATGCAGATATAAGGCACTTGCTTTGTAAATTGTTCCAACAGAGAGAAGAGATTAGCATGATTTGCATTAGCATATTGGTAAAAGAGAGGAAAGAGCTACCTTTACACTGGCGGTTAATTGACTTAATTTCAAATGCATGCTCTCTCTCTCTCTCTCTCTCTCTCTCTCTCTCTCTCGCTCTCTCTCTCTCTTTTTCTTTATCTCTCTCCCTCCCTGTCATCCTCTGGGCTGAATTAATGAGAGATCAGTGAAAGGATGTTTACAAGATTAACAAATGCCTCAACACTTAGTCTGTGTATATGAGTGTCAGTGGGGGTCTGTGTTGTCCCAAAGGGGCTGTGAGGATTACACCAGCATACAATTTACCAGATGCATTAGTTTTCATAAACATAATGATAGCCCTACATAGCACCAATCTGATCTGAAGCTATTATACATGAACAATCTTAAATATTGTGTATATTATGTAATGGAATCACTGGTAAGATGTCAATAAATAACACAGAGGCCATGAAGTCATATCTGTCCATTCTCTGTTTGTACTTTCTGGTCGGCAGACCTAATACTGACCCTAAATGTTCTTTGCTCAAGGGAAGCTTATTGTCATAAAGTTGTGTATTATTTTTTAAAACCATACATTAATCACATTATACTGGGCAAACATGGCCAGTTTTTGAGAAATGCTGCTTGATTGATTTTTCTGCTGCTTTATTTTTTCCTGTTTCTCATCACTGATCCTCCTCTGCTCTTGCTCTCAGTCTATTTCTCCCTCTAAGCCTTTGTAGGCTTAGAAGTGATTACAGTAAAGAACATTTTTACACAAAATCTGCCACCTCAATCTGGGACTGTTCCTTGTATGTAAATGTGAGTTAGCATTTTTGGAGATATTCTATTCTTTCTTTTCTAGCTTTTGTGTATCATAATTAGGCTCACGGTTAAATATTCGCATTCCAAAAGAATGCCCACAAAGCCATGAAAAATGCAAATATAAAATCACATGTTGATATCGAGCAAGTTTGAGCAAAAAACAGATCTTGACCACCTTTCCATATCAGTAGAACATTTCCTGCTCCTGTTGTATTCAGATGAGCAGTTTGGGGACTGAATCTGGTCTTCTTTGTGAGTAATTGTAAAGGGGAAGTTATAATACATCTACAATAATAAAAATACAAATTTTGTTTATGGGATGAATGCACATACACAAAAATCTTTACATGCACACACAGCGAATATCCCCTCAAGTATAAGAGAGCAACAGGTAATTACCATTGGCTAAGGGTATTGACACCACAGAGGGAGAGATGAGAGGAGATGCTCCACTGAATTATTCCTACTAATTACTTTCTCCCATACACCTATGGGAGCTGTGTGTGTGGGTTTAGTGTGGTTTACATGTGCATGTGTATTTGAGTGTAGAATGTGAATTTGTGTGTGTGTGTGATATGTCTGTGTTTTTTTGCCTCCCAGTGCCAAAGGGAAAGCTATTGCAGCTTTCTGTGTCTGGCAAAAAGGCATCTTCAAAAGCCTTTAGCTGAAGGCTCACATTTTTCCCTAACAGCTACACTATAACCAATTTTAGCTTCTTTTGAACACTGAATTACTCCAATACATATTTGGCAAATATTTTTGTGACTGTACTATTTGTTTGGTTTAATGGGTATTTATTTAGCTTTAGGGCCAACTTTTGTATGAATCAGCACTCTATGTGTCAGTGGTAACTGGTTTAGGTATGAACTAGGCTACTTTGCAGACATTACTAGTAGATACCAACATTTAACATAATTATGGGTCAATCTGGGGAAGATTTTGAACTCAGGATACACTCCATGTTACACATGTGTATGGGTGTCTGTCCATGGTCGTCTTTCTTTCTACTTATGTCTGTGTTTCTGCATATTCCTCTTCTCAGAGCACAAGACAGATGACCCGACCCCATACTACAGGGGGTCTGTTAATTATCCAGAGGGAAGGGAATCCAACCTGCATACATTACAGCATACATTATATAAGGTTAATCCCAAGACTGGCAAGTCCATTCATTATTCACTATTCATCTAGATCAACCTCTTAAGATAATAGTGGAGTCAAGCCCAACTGTGATACACAAGCTCTTAACCTCTCGTGAGGCTGGGTTTCCATAGTAACCCCTCTGACTTGCGTGTTCGTTTTCTAAAGAATGTAAGGTGATAGAAAGTAGACTAAATGGTGTGTGTAAGTGGATGGGAGGCAGTGGAGGAAGTTTAAAAAACGAAGGAGAGAGGTATGCAGATGTTAGAGCGTATGTGTGTGGGAAGGAGGGGCATTGCGTAATGATGCTGACCACGCTCCAAAAAATGACAGTGCTTTGGATCAAAAATGGAAATGCAGGCACCATCCCATTATCCCACACAGGCTTAGTGAGTGGCATTTTAGTGAACAACATGCCAGCTAATTTAGTAGACAAACAACTGTTCAAAACAGAATGAGCGTAGTGAAAAGGGGTTTGTGTTATGGCTGGATGATATAGCTGAAAAATGTATCACAAAAAAATATTTCATTACAGTTGATATCGATAGTTGTATAATTATAATTTAATGCATTTAAGTGAAACTATGGAAGATTTTATCAAACAAATATCTTATTGCTATAGATGAAGTGTGTATTGCCGGTACATATCGCTATCGTTTTACCGCCCTGCCATAGTTTTTGTGCACATGATTGCAATTACTGTCTAGTTTTAGTATAGTTAGTTACTTAAGTGTAAGCCTAATACTTCTTCAACTACAGCCTTCAACTTCTTTTGTGTGTATTTCATGTTTTAGTCTCGATCAAGTGCATATTCACCAAATCCACTTTTAAATTAACACTGCAATCAATAGTTGATTAATTATAAATACCTTTTGGCTTCTCTGTTGTAAGAAGCTGTGCAGTTCTTTTGGTCAATTATGCATAATCCCACTCAAAACATGATCTGATTATTATGTACTGGTAGTACAGTACAGTAGATTTCTGTGACTGGAAAGTGATATTTTTACTGAAGCTTGCACTGACAACTTAAATGCAACCAACACTGTAGACATTTCATGTTTCTTGATTTAGGCTACTATACATTGAACACAACAGAATTCACCTCAGGTACAGTATGCAGAATGTAGCAAGGCAAAGCAAACTGTCTGTCAAACATAGCAGTAGCACTGCTTTCATGTTTTCTGTGATGTCTACCTGCTGTGCACAGACTAATGTTTAAACCCACTGGAATTAAACACATAAGTACATTAATATAAATGCACAAAATGGCTAGTTGTTTCCCAATATGTATGTTTATATGAGTTAATTTGTGGCACCAAACAGCTGCTCTGTGTTACACACACACACACACACACACACACACACACACGCACACACACTACTGCCCTCATTATGTCACCCCTGAAGATGCTCAGATGTTTATGTGATAAACATCTGGTTCAGTGGCGGGGCCAACCACATAGCAAGGTCAATGTTTTTATGCATCCAAGCTGTTTTGGTATGAGAGTGCAGTGAGCTGTGCTTTTCTTTTTCTTGCATTAGACATTCACTTTGTATCTACATCCTACCTTTCCATAATTTGTTCCTGATCTGAGTGGTAGGTGTGCTTTGTGAAGCAGAAAAAGGCATTGGATGCAACAGCTCTTAATTCACTGCCCCTGAGAAAGAGGGGAATCATTTTTCTTAGCTGGCTATTAGGCTGAAGGGCCACAATTTCACATTCAGGCAAATGTTCACACACACACACACACACACACACACACACACACACACACCCCATCATGTTTCCATCACTTCAGAGGACATTACATTGATTTACATTCATTTCCTTAGACTTACCCTAACCCTAACTTAAAACTAGCCATACCCTAACCTTAAACCAAGTCTTCACCCTAAAATGTAATGAGTTACATTATGGCGAATTGCATTTGTCCCTAAAAACAGACTTATGTCCCCACAACATGAGTAATACACACTCACTCACATACACACACACACACACACACACACACACACACACACACACACAAAAGCACGCAGATCCCTGTGGACGTAGAAGTGGAGGTATTAGGTCATTACCGTAGCTTTAGAGAAATGAACACTTCATCTCCAAACCCTCTCCAGAGTCTATTGATTAGCCTTCCCTCTGCATATTTGTGTGGTAGTTTTGTGTATGCGTTTTCAGGGCATATTGCATCCTTCAGGAAATGTCAGATATGAATGAAGAATGGGAATAATGGTAACATACAGTTGTCTTTACCCAACCTACACATTTTTGTAGTGCATGATAAAATAATGGCCACAAGCAAAATAAAAACTCATGCTGCATAAACCAAATCTCAGGTATCTATTCATATCCTCAGTGTATCCCAAACACATGTATTTTTGCTATAATTATTACTGAATAAAACCCTCTCATTCCTGCTTCTTTGTCAGCCACTGGCAAGGAGTTCTGCTTAGTAATAACTCTATTTGGTTAATCTTGCTATGTAGTCAAGGGGCAGCCAATGAATGACAACCCATTAGTGTGACCATCAGGATAGCCAATAAATGACCATCCTTCCTAACATTCATGAGAGACTTACCACAATTTAAGGCTGGTAGTCAACAGTGGCAGACGTGTAGTCTGCAGTACCACTGGATAGGCTTGCCACGGTAGTCTGTGTTACCGTTGTGGCATGGTGTTCGGACACACACTGATTACACAACGTAGCAACAGCAGCAGAGTTGCAGCACAGAGTACCAGCAGTCCGATTTCACTTATCATGAGAGTAAGGAGAGTTGACCGACAAGACGTTGGTGGAGGATTTAAAATTAAAGATCAAAGTAAGTGCTCTACAGATATTGAGCGTCACTGACGAATATATTTTCTTGTAAAATGTCCGGTGTAATCCGGTGTGTAGTTTATTAACCGATGGGAAAATTTCCTCACTGTGGCATCCTTACCACCAGGAAAAGAAACATGTTACAAATCATTTGGCCATTGCCAACATTAACCTCATTTATATATTTATGTATTTTTAATAGAGCATTAAACAAAATCATCAGAGACTAATATGTTTATAGTGGTTTCTGTCATTTTTCTTGAGGCATGCTGTGCCTTGATTCTGTGCATTATGTTGTAACCCGCCCACACAACCAGCCAGAGTAGCGTACATTTTAGTTTTAGTTTATTACATTTATTTATATCAGGGACCATGTACAAAATACATTAATCTCAAAAAAGAGAAAAGATTCTTTGTGACAGATTTAGCAGGTGAAAAGTAACAATAAAACACATCATCTCCACTACAAATGGACCAACAACCTATTGATACCTACGCAGGCCTCGTCACTGTTGTCTCTGAGGTGCATTTGATAATAAAGTTATTTTTAACCGTGCCTATTATTCCCAACATCATAAACTATCCACTGCTCTGGGCCCACTGCCAGTACTGTCATTGCTGTGTAATAGGCAATACATCAACAAGTGTGTGTGTGTGTGTGTGTGTGTGTGTGTGTGTGTGTGTGTGTGTGTGTGTGAGAGAGAGAGAGAGAGACAGTGTTTGTGTGAGATCTCAGCATTTTCAGACATAAAGTGGCCATGTCTGGAATCACTAGGTGTCTCAGTGCTCATCTTTTTATCAATGGACTATATCTACTAGATGTGTGCTGAGAAAGGTGTGTGAGCGGCCTGGTCAGAGATTAAACCTGTGATTTATTTTATATAATATACAGTATATAATAAAACCAATTTCAATAGCTGTGATATTTATAAACTCTAAGTAAATACATAAGGAGAAATCAAGACCATAAAAGTTGTTGGCCCGGTGCTCTGTGGCATGCGACAGCCTGTAGTTCTGAGAATGAGCTTTTACACCCGTTGCCCTATGCAGTCATGTTTGATATGCTGCTTCTCTCTCTATTGCTCAGCTCCTACTGCTGTACTGTAATTACTGCACTTGGCAGACAGTCACGACACATCGACAACAGATGAATTTGGGTGTTGGGAGGGGATGAGCAAAAGAAAAGAGAGATGTGGGGGTGGGGATGGGTTTTGTGAGGAAAAAAAGAGTACCACAGAATTTTTTCACAGACTTATCCTGAAAAATTACTGCGCTAGGAAAAGTTAAGTTCTAGACTAAGCCATTTATTGCTGAGCTTGTGTGCTTATCTGTGTCTCTGATGTGACATAGCACAGTGGCATGCTCACCTCGATAATTAGCAAATCTAGGTTGCAGTGTTTATATCTGATTAGTCTGTAAGATCTTCTACAAATGATCACCAGCAGAATCACTTTGTGCGACCCTTTCAGCCATTGTTTATGGAGAAAGTCTCAAGCTCAAATTATTTGAACTAACTTTTTTGCTATTGTGTGTTCCAGTCAGGTTAGAACTGACCGAGAAGCTTAAAGGTTGAGTTTTCATACGTATGATATTGCTCCACTTCAACATTGTGTATTGGCATCTATCAGTACTACGTACTGTGTATATAACTGTGCTGTTTTGACTCAACTAGAGCTTTGAATTCAACAACTATTGATTAATCTATTGATTATCAAGCTTGTGTTCATCATGACGTTTCTAGAGCCTAATGTGATATCTTGCAGTGATATGACAGTGTCCTTCACAAGCCAAATATTCAGAAATACTTAGAAAAAGGTCAATATATTTTGGTTATTAACTCCTAACTAAAAAGAGGTTATCAAACATTACTGCTCCTCTCCTTAATGGTAACGATGTAAAAACCTCTAGTTGTTGTGGATGTGCTGCTTGATTGGAAACACTGTATACAATGGAGAAAATCAATTAAAATATCATACTTACCCTTAAACTAAGCTGTAAATATATATTTTTACATGGTGTATTTGTGTAATGATGTTAATATTCTGTAGTATGCTGTATGCATGATATTCTATGCTTGAATCATAAGTCTGAGAGTTTGAGTAAGAAATGCAAAATATTCCAGCTTTTGAATATGGAAAGAGGAGTGAGTGTGTGTGTGTGTGTGTGTGTGTGTGAGAGATAGAGTTGTCACATGCTGTGATAATATCAGGAGAAGGGGAATGGGAGTTATTATGTAATCAGAATTTAACAGATTTCTTTACTGTAATTATAGCTGCATGTTGCTAACACAAACAGTACTAACTGCTATCGAACACAGAAGAGCTTACGTGTTTGCGTGCAGATATATTTTCTTTTCATTACCTCATCTGAAAATATTAATTTCAAACGCCCAAATAGTCGAAACCTACATACTCTCCAATGCCTCTACATTGTGGCAATGACAAGCGCGAGATTCTGTGTTTCACATCAGTAACACTGTGATGTTGATAAATTACTTCCACTTTTCATCTATATATTTCATATTATCTGTTATATATATTATTATCAGATGATCAGTTGGTGTGGTTCATGTCAGTAGTCGGTAGTTTATTGAAAGATGATCTTATTTTGTGTCGTAGACCTTCATTTTCATTGAGTGTATGTCACCTCAAACTTGTTTTACCTGTTTGTCACGAGTAGCACAACTGAATAGTCCTAATTGTATTGAGTATTGTTTATAATTATAAAAGAAAATCATTGTGGACATCATGGCACCACATAAAAACATAACATGAAAGGAATAGAGCTAAGCAGCCCTTTAATACAGTCTTTGCACCAGGTAATGTTGGTGTGCAGTGGCAGAAGAGAGAAATAGCTTTTTGGAATTGATGATGCCTCTCAGAAAAGAGTTTTGCTAATGCATACACTTGAAATGCAGGTTCAGGACACATTTCCTTAATGCTTGATGAAGCTGAAAAGGATAAAGACTTCAACAAATCAACAAGGAGTTCATGGATGGAAGAACTGAGCAATATGCTTATATCATAGCCAACGTAAAGCCTGGCATTAGAATCAGTAACAGCAAATATCCTGTGGGTAAAGAATGAAAAAACCTTTACAACATTTCATGGTTGTAAATATTCAAAATGCATATAAAGTAGGGATGTTCCAATCAAGCTTTTTAAGCCTGGTACCAGGACATTTTTTAATGTCATTATGCAGCTGAAAGGGTGCACGGAAATATTTAGACATCTCTGTTTCATGGTATCCGGCGAAATGCATAATGGCAGCAAGCAGTCAGATCAAATAGTTTTTATACAGGCAAGTCATTGACACACAAAGCCACACAATTAAAGAGAGATTGAGGCCCTATCCATGAACAAACTCCGGATGCAGTGAAGGGCTGTCACTTTCAAATGATGTCTTGATACCATCTGTGCTTCATTGTTTTGCCATCTCCTTTAATGATGCCTTAAAATCTTGAGCATATAAATGCCACATCTTGTTTGCATAACTGTGAAGAGGCTCACATTAAATACTATTCAGTTTTTTTCACACACCAATCAACACAGCATTGCGCAGTGTAATTCACTTCCTCATTTTACCTCCTCTTGATGTTACTGGCATCTATTTGTATGCAAATGAATTGTGTTACATTAGGCCACTGATGGAAGCACTAGAAACATTGCAGGGTTTCAGGCATGTTAGGTTATGAATGTGAAGTTGATCATATTCATCAATCCAGTTGTGCATCTTGTAGGATGCATTTGCCACCCTTAAATCCAGAGTTAGAATCACTTCAGGGAGATGCCACACACATAAAAACTACATTTTATGCATGACAGCACAGCTTTACATGCTGCTCATACATCAGGCTGCAAGTCAAACATGGATCAATCAACATGAGACTGGTGCACTGTTGTGTTCAGCAGTTGTTTAGTAGACATTACAGTGCTAAAACGACAGTGGTGTTCGCATGTTGAGTTTTCAAAGTCTATAAAGTTGAATTTGTTGCAACAACATGTCACCTACCAAGCACTGAAAAACCCCTCTCCTACCTGTTTTCTTTGCAATAACAGAGTGCAATCTAGTAAATTATTATTAAAAAACATATTAAAAACATTATTTTATAATTCACAAATGTCACGAAATTAATTAATGAAATATGGTTCATTAATTCTGGACATGAGGCTACGACTTTTTGCAGCAAGCAGCCTTATCTGGTTAAGAACTGCCCCTTAGTAATGTGTAGCTGTTATGATCTACCCTTTTCCCTTCTCTTCCCATTACTCACAGTGATGGGGATGGGTTAGAGCTGAAACACTGTGTTTCCTCCCAACCTTTATCTGTTTTTATATCAGTGAAGATGACAGAGAGGAACAGTGGAAAAGGGGGCTGCTGCAAGGACTGAATAATGCATCTGCAGAGACTTACTTATAGTACTTGAGACTCCTGCAGCAAAGACCTCTCTCTAATGAGACTGTTGTTTGTTTACATGTATTTTTTTTAAGTACAAGGCCACATCCATACATTTTGAGCTCAAATATACCTAGTGAATTGGTATGCATGTTCAGCAGTGCTTTTCACATCTACACATTTGCACCCAGCAAGTCAATGTAGGCTGTGGACACACATCCTGATTGTTGGGAAGAATATATGGGTATCACAACTGCTCACACCAAGTTAGATCCATGCACGGTGTATACGTCATATCGCCCAACCCTAAGCTCACCTGAAGTTCACCTCGTGCTGTCCACATCTTTCCATCCACTGTCTCATTCAAATGTAGCATCTTCCTCCATTTCATTTCCTTTTCCTTTCAAATGTGTTGCATGAATTAGCAACTATTTTTCTTAAGATTTGTCTTTTTGTTTGATACAGGGATTGTGGGGGTTGCCTAGCCATTGATTAATCATAGTGTGTTGTCCTCTGTTTACTAAGTCGTTCAATATGTGCTCCTTTTTAATTGCCAAGACTAAAGAAATTGTGAATGATGTCATTATGTGTGGGCTATCTAGTATTTGTAGATTTCAATAATCCCAACCAACTTTAGTGCTTCTACACATACAAAAAAAACCATAAACACACAGCCACACTCACATACACTCACACACACTACTTTTTTGAGTCATGTTTCTTATCCCAGATCAGAGCTCCAGTCTGATGTGTCAGACTACCACTGTACTGGATTGTGACCCAGATACAGTATGTCTCTGCCCCAGATGATGCAGATCAATAGTCATAAAAGCTTAGGAATAGATGGCTTATTAATGGCTTATATTCCTGGTTGAGACGGATCAAATGGGTAGATCTTTATGTGCTAATGAATAGTGGCTTACCATCAGTCTGTTTCTCATTCTTTCTCCTACATGTGCAAATAAATAAGGAAAAACACTTTTCTCGTTTCAGTCCCTCTTAATTTTCCATTATTATAACCCCTGTAATTTCTCTTACAATTTTGCATGGATAAGGGTGCATACAAGCACACACAAAGATAGAATGCTGTGGGGTTTAAGGGCAGCAAAGGAGTAAACAGCGTGAAATATTTATGATTGTATAGAGGGAGGATGCTAGTCCATAGTGCCACATTGTAGTTGGAGGCAAATATTATGAGTTGCAAAAGACACATCCATATTAACCTCCCTCCATTATTATTCCATCATGATTCCTGCTGCTTCTGCAGGAATAGGGTCAACAGTGTCTTACAGATACATATATGCACTCATTATGCATTGGGTTGTTTAGCTGATTGTGTAATTATAGGTGTAATTGTAGGCCATAATTTGTTCTATTAAAATGTATATCACTTCAGTAAGGTATTTAATTGTCTTCAGGCTCAGGAGATTGCAGAGTTTATATGATGACTTATGTCGTTTTTTATTCAAATATATAATTTTATATCACTATGACCACTTCAGGGATTCATCGGGATGACTCCACAGCCCTGCTGTTGAATCAGCAGCTCCATTTTCTGACAGATGTATATGAAAATAACAGAGAAGGGAGGCTTTGGGGGAAAGTGCTTTGATGAAATGTACTGGTTTGGAATTACTCCCTTTTCTAAATGCAATACCTACATGAACATTCAGATTAGAAAAGCTGTGGTATTGCTTTTTACCCAGCAGTACATATTACACTTTCTGTGAATATTTGAATTTTATCTACAGTGTATGCCTTATAGAATTCATTAATATGGCATTTGTAATCAAACTGTATCTCACTTTCCATGAGCAAAGAATGAGAAAAGAAGGGTTCACAGTTGTTGATCTGCCTTTGGCAGTTTTGTATGATTAATGACTTGCTAATCTATCCTGATCTGTCCATCTTATTGTTTCTGTACATATGCATTCCCATTCATAAACACATGTGACATACCCATATGGTTTATAATTGTTCATGATGTATAATCATACACATGCAGTGTATGATAGTAGTGTGTATCTCTTAGATTAGACAGTTTACAGATAGACAGTTTACATACTCCATTGATTAGAAGCCTCTTTGCTGACATAAATCAGATGTCGTTTGGTGGTGACTAATTGCCTCATGACTTCTTGTTTTTCAGTACTTTAATGCAAACTGAGTGCATGTGTGGATGCAAGCTTATTGTAAAGTTGAGCAAATAGAGAACGTCCCCTAAATTGATAGAAAGTGGCAGTCCACTGCCTGATTCCATTTTTTTAGCAACGTGCCTCCGACTCAAGACCACCGGTCAGCTAAGGTAAACAAGCAGTCCAGTCTGAGAGTCACCCAAACATTTCTTTGGTCTAATATTGATTTTTGTATATGGTCTGCACTATTGAAAAAATGTTATAATATCTATTGAGATATGGGAGAAAAATATAATTTGGAATTAGGTTGATTGCATTATGGCTTACATTAAATATTGTGTTGTCGTGCTCTGTAGTTTTGCATTATGTTGAAATTAACAATAAATGTCTCCTAAGGCCGTGTTTGTCTTAAAGGTGGTTTTTATGTTTTATGTTGGTCATTGTTTTAAAATAGTTATCTCAACAGGCGACTGATCACCAAATCACAAAACTGCAATGCGGTGGTACTTTATTTGGGTTGACATTTTCAAGTGTGTTGCACACCCTTATTAGTGATGTCATAGCAGGGGTTTGGTCTTTGGCAGCTATTAGCAAACCCCTGCTGTTACATAGCTTATTTATATATACATAGAAGTGCAGTGTCAAGCCATTAGGCTCAGCGAACCATTTTGCAAACAGGACAATATAGTGCAGTAAGTGTGCTCAACATGTACAGTTGGCTCATTGCAGGAGGAGGTGCACTGGCAGTTAGCCTAGCAGGAGGCTGCTGCGTGACAGCTTCTAATGAGGGAGCAAACATATCATTGTCATTGGCCATCTGAGATGTTTGATTAGGAAATGTGATGATGTCTAAATGTTCAGCATCCAGCAGCCCTAGTCTAGTCTAGTTTGTTGACTCAATGTATTGCATGTTTTCTTAATATTTCATATCTTTTCATGTTTAAACTAACATGGGCCGTTTGATTTAATTGAGTAATAAAACACCTGTATGTATCTCACTTTACTAATGCCACGCATGCCTTGTAATAGATTAAAGAGAATACTTGTTGTGAATAGTTCAAAAGCTCTGGTTCTTCCAATTCCAGTACACAAGTTAATATGTGCTCAAAATATTGAATGGATGCCAGTCAATATATGAACCTGTAGAGTTTTGTTTTTTAAAAAAAACATTTTTAGCTATGGGTTGCAGAACTAGGCATCTTTTAGCCCTGAGTATATACATAAACATACGGTAGGTCTTTTAATAGCCTGTCCACTTGATGCTCGACTTGATGATTCAGAATGCACCACACAACATTTTAACCACGCTTTGTACAAAAAAAACTGCATTAGGCATTGTGGCAGTATTGTATGCTAAAAGGCACAAACCCTGATTCCCTTATTCCCTGATTCACAGTGACATCCTTGACCTCCCCAGCCTGCCTTTTAAGAGCTTTGGCGGTTTGTGGAGAGATAATGCAGCGCATGCTATGAAACAGGTCTTAATTGGCTGGCTGGCTTTATGAAGTTCTCTCTGGGGATTATTAATAGGCGGGCTGCATCAAAGAGCCGACTGCCACTCCAGTAGCAACCCTGGAAACACAGAGATCAACATCAACAGATACTGTACATCCACAACTTTCTGTGGTCATAGAGAGAGAAGATGGGTTGTGACAGAAGGAACTGTGTAAGAACAGGAGGAAGCAATAGCAGCAAAGATAAGAGGAAAAATCAGTGAGGATGTTGGTGGAAATGGGTTTTGGTGCACACGATTTTATTCCTCTGCATCCCTACAAATGCCATAGCCATATAGCTTACACACAACTTGTTTTAGAAACCTGCGTTTCTTGATGCTTGACACCCTTAAGGATTATTATTTGTCATCAAGAATGTCTAGGGCAAAATTGTTTACCTCACAGTCACCTCAGTCTCATTTTTCTGATTTTGCATGTTAATAGAACTGTAAGCATGTGTGTACGTTGTTGTCTGTAGAAGAATGTGTCACCACAAACCAGTGTCAAAAATGTCACATCAGCTCCAGTGATGCATTTCCCAGACAGAAAATCTTTTCTGACAGAGCGTAGAAACAGTATAGGCAAAAAGGAGATGCAATAGGTTTTCCATACCATTAAAATGTTTCTCTCTGTCAGTTTGTCAGATTTCCAGGCCTGTCTGCAGGGATGACGGATTGAAAAGCCATAGTGAAGGAGCTTGCCAAGCAGGATTTCTACCCTGCCAACCAAATCAAAACAAATATTAATAATATAACTCATGCATGGCATTATGATTACCCTGCTGTGAGCCTAGGAATACCACTGTAGTTTTTATATATGTCACCTGTGTGTGTGTGTGTGTGAGAGTGGAAAAGGAGGGGCACATCTGCCTGCTGCGTCAGCCCATGCGAACTGGATAGAGACAGTGACTTTGGGATGTGGTGCAGCTACTGTAGAGTATTGATTCCAAAAGCTTTTATCGCATGGCTAATTTTCCATATGGGGCCTCTGCATGTGGCCCGGGGGCTCTGGATGGGTCAGGCAGTGTTTTGTTTACACTGAGTGGCTAATCCGGGTGAGCTGGCTATGTATGCGTGTGTGGCAGAGAGAGAGGGAGATTGTGTATGTGTGTCTGTTGACACTTTGATTTTGAAGGAAGCCACTGTAACAAAGCATCTCTCTACTCTAACATACATATACAGACAAACACACACACACACACACATAACAATATTTGCAGTTCTGTATGCTTCATGTATTACACTTTAAAGTGAGATTGGGGTGTCATTTATAGACAATAATTGACGTTTTAATTTCAGAGATGCTACAAACAGGGCTTCTCCAAAAGTCCAGCTTCAAGTAGATGATGATACTGGGATATGAATCAAGCTTTTAGTGGGAATGGTAAGTTTTGCATTTTCACCGAAAGAAATCTAAAAATTATGATGTGATTTTTGCTGGGGTCTGTACCAAACAAGCATGTTCCTTTACATCTGGAAAATATGATTTGTAGGCTGGTGCATCTCTGTGGCACCATAATGCTTCATTTACAATGGTATATTTTACCTTAATCAAAAAATTGCAGCTCCTGTGATTTGGATATCACACTTGGCCATATTGTGATTCAGATTAATTGTCTACTAATGAGCCCTACTAAGAATCCCTACATTGAGGGGGTACTGTCTGCAGTGGAACACAAAATCGAGAAAAAAACCTGGTACCAAAAGCAAGTCAAGTTGAGTTGAGCCATACCATGCCGAGGAAATGAGGCTTTAGTCTTCTATAGGAGATATTAGTTAGTTAAACAGGTAACTGCTGTGCTGCTTTCCTGATAAGTCAACTTCAACCTGCCTGCTGGACTGGTAGAGGAGGGCTGCAGTCATCGGTCATTAATGTCCAGACCAAAGCAAATCCACCAGCTTCCTCTCAGTATCCTTCAGGAGGCTGGTAGGACTCTGCTATACCCTTCCAGTTCCTAGACAGTCATCCAACTCAACTCAGGTGTAACCTAAACAGCCCTATCTCCTGTTCTTGGAGACCACTCAATTATTGTGAAAGGAAACTCTCCTCCCACTACAGTGCCTTCCCCTGATAGTCCATAGGTGGCCCAGCCCAGTCCCTGGTAGCACTTTGGAAAGACATGCTGCTTTCAAAAGCCTTCTCCTGACGCAGGGACATGGTGCCACCTCTCCTGTCCAAGAGTGATGGGATGGGAGAGAGAGAGAGAAAGTCACAGAAACAAAAAGAAAAGCTATAAATCAATTCACATGAAAATTAAATTCTATGAATCGAGATATAATTATCACCCAGTAATATCACAAAGTTTAAGTCTAAGATGAAAAATGTATTTTCATCTTATTTATCTTTATTCAAAGTGAACAATGCCTGTCTGCTCTCTTCTGAGGTCAGCGCTATTGAAAGACAAATCAGCCTATTAAGCCTGGCAGCCTTGTAGGTACTTCAGAACAGAACCACTTTCTCCCTCTTTGTTTGATGCTTCTCAGCCTTACCAATGAATTCACCTTCATTCAAATTCACTATGAGAGTGAGGGAGGTAGCAAGGGAATGGAAGATGGAATGAATGAAAATGTTTTAAGGGACAGAGAGATAAAATGTGTATGTATGTGTGTGTGTGTGAGTGTGTGTGCATGTGAATAAATATGGCCCCGGGTGACTTCAGTTTGTGAGTGGCCATGACATTTGCTTTACCAGGTGTAGAGGAGCGTGAAGCAGACTCTGATGGGGTCTGTGAACAGTTATCACATTTACTCCAGGCCATGGGCTATGTGGCTGGTTTGTCAAAGCTGCCTGTATGTAATGCTCTCCCTCCCTCTCTCCCACCCTCTCGCTGGCTCTCCCTCCTTCCTTTTCTGTCGTCACTCTGCTACCCTCCCTTTTTCTTCCACGCTCCCTTTCTCTCTACTTTTTTCTTGGCCCACTGACTGTCTCAGCCACATCCTCTCTGACCCTCTCTGCTTCATGCTACCTCAGCCAACTGCTTACCTTTATCTTTCTCCCTCCTTCTGCTCCCTCCTCCTTTTTTTTTCTCCAGTGTGTAAGTCTTGTGGAAGGGGAGCAGGTAGAGCTGGCAGTGGATTTCAGTTGTGTTTCCGAATGCACAGCTCTGGCAAGGACTTTTAAAGCCTAGCGGATGTTTCAGATACACGCATACATTGCACTGGATTCATGCACATGCTGCTCTGTATGGTCATGAATTATTCACTTTGTTTTCACTGGGCTAGAGCGCGAGAGATGGGGTGAGAGGGGATGGGGTGAAAGAGATCTGAGCTGAAGAGAGAAGAGGCAGTTTCTGTTAGCTGAGGCAGGGGAGCTAGCCTCCTTATAATTCTAGTCCACTCTCTTAATGTTCCCAAGCAATTGGAGTTAGACAGAGTATCTGGACTGCAGTGTTAACCTATAGGTACACTCCTAGCTCCCAAATGTTTTTAGCTATTGCAAGCCAAGTTTCTAAACAGGTAGAAGATATCATCACACTGTACTATACACGTTATTTGTGGTGCAGGTGAATTTTGTCAGTTTGCAATTACAACAGATGATAAATTATAATATTGAATTATTATCCAGCCCTAGACATGCCAGTGTAATTTTTTCAGGCCAGTTTCAAGGTCCATCTATTTCACCAAGCGGTTGAACCAGTGCCAAGTACTGAACATTTATTCATTTTATGCCGTTTTTAGTAGTATAGCATGAAATTAAACATGTGTATGAGAGTGGGTGTCTCCAAAGACTACTCATACAGTACACTGTGCTCAACAGATTGTAAGTAGGGCTGCAATGTACAATCTATTGATTTTTTTAATTTATTTTTTAACTTAATTCATAAATTAATCAAATTAAATGGTGGACAATAGTCATGATAATTTACCCAATTATATCCCCACTGTAATGTTTTCAAATTGCTTTTTTTGTCTGACCCATGATCCTCAAACTATTGAATTTTCAAAGATTATCAAACAGAACATTTTGAGAAGCTGGAACCAGTGAATGTTTGGTATTTTTACTTGATAATGAAATGATAAGTTGATGATCAAAAATGAAGATCTGACAGAGTAGGCTGTAGAAACCTGTAAACTGCACCCCTGAAAATTAAGGTGGAAAGAGGTTTAATCAAGTTGAATAAAAAAGGGTACTGCATATTAATCCCAATTCCTCATTCCCTGTCTTTTCCTCTTGCCATTTCTCTAGCCAGAACTTGTTCCCTGTATCTATGTAGATCTCTTCTACAGTGCTGTTGCCCACACAGTGTATCCTTGTATGATGCAAGTAGGATGAAATGCCTCCCTGGCCCTGCCCCAGCTATCTAGGAGAATCATTATTGCTTATTGGCAAGCCATCTTAGTTCCCTTTGCCACATTACCAGAACTTAATCCCTCTAATTGTGTTATCTGTTGTTATTTATTATGCATTATGTACTCTGATGATTCTAGATACCAGTCATTCTGAAAAAATCAAGTGTTGCATTCTGGCTGCTGATGTTAACAAATATGCAACTCAAAGGTATAATCTTAATATATAGTAACAATATGTGTTGTTAATTGTTGGGAGATGTTGGTAATCCATTGTGCCAGTTTTATAGTACATACAGACCCATTTGGCCTGTACTGTAAGGGCACAGAATTGCTTTATAAAATGTGAATATTGAGCTACACTACAAGGTCTGGGTAAGACTTATCAATTTTCCTTGCCCTAAAGACCTGGCGGGCCAAAGTCGCATACAGGTAGAGTGATCTGCTAAATCCTCTAATGTATTAGGGCTACCTGCCATGCTCTTTCTCCAATGCTAATGGGATTACATACTGTAGAGTGTCCAGCAGTGGCAGAGCACTCATATGCCATCCGCTGTAGTGCAGGGAAATACACACAGTTCAACTTCTGCTGGGTGAATACAACATGCAATTTTCAATGACAAGAAAATGTTTGACTTAGGAAAGCCAAATATCTTCACTAATAATTTGTGTTTACCTCAGCTGAAAGCAAACACATGCCTCCAAATTAGCACATTGGTATCTACTCCGAGACTCTCCTGTCAGTTAGGTCTTCCCACAAGGTCGTTGAGCACATGGTATAGCAGCGGGATTTGCTTTTAAACTCTTTTCTCTGAGAAGCTCTCTGCAGGAATCTGAGGCTTTTCTGATATAATGAGGTGATATTGGCGAAAAACTGTCATCACAGGAAGTCCAATAAGACATGCTGAAACTTTAAAAGAGGAAGATCCACTGGCAGAAACTCTACCCCCTCCCTCTCTGTCTTACTTGTCCCTCAACCCTTCAGTCACATACAGTAATACCATTTGTTAACTTTGGTAGTCTAATCTGCTAATTTCATGTAGCTATTCTTTTAGTTTGTGTTTCTGGGCCTTGATATCAGCAGCTTCCATGTCATACCCCCGAATGTCTGATGATTGGAAGAGCTTATGTGATGATGGCCTTTGATCTTGTTCTCTCCATTAACCTGACAAACGTATGTGAATTGTGTAACAAATGAGGACTGTCATAAATCACACAGAGCAGAAGAATGTACATATGTGATTAATGTGTAAATATTCCTGCAGCCTGTATTTTTGTAGGAGTCCCTTGTGTTCGTTTGTGCATATATGTGTGCATATAGGCTATATTAGCATGTGTGTGTCAGCTCAAGTGCCCACATTATCTTGTGTAACAGCAGCTCGTATTTTCCCTGAAGTGGTTGCTTTAAATTCCACCCAATAAGAAAATGCTGTCTTGGGGCTGTTGGGTCAGCTTGAACCATGATGGCACTGAGAACACAATGGAGAACAGCACTGACTTAAGATCACAATTAATAATTTACAAACCTGCCACAAATGTTTCATGACACATTTTCCTTGCATGAAAGGCTTGCTTGTTCAAATGGTGGGTTTTGAGACTGGCAATACTCAAGCCCTTAAGTATTTGTCTTACACACCACACAGAGGTCATGTAACTCTGATAAGCATTTCCACTGTTATCTTGAGTTCTGAGTTCTATTGAATATGACAGCAAGAACCGAATAGGCCAATACCTTAAGCATGTTGGTTGGTCAATGTAAAAACAAATCTTTCGTCATAAAACATGACAGTTACAGGTTATGAAATCGCTTTGGGATGCCAGCGCTCTTAGATCGAAATCAAGGTCAGAGCGACATTATTTGTTTAGCCCTTAATCACAGTCCCAGTCTCAGGGCTTGCATGATGAAACAGTAAATGAAAACAGCACCTCCTATGAGAATGACCTCATCTTCTCTTATGGCAGCTTGCTCCGTCTATGTGTCCCTGTGCATTCCAGGGAGGCATTTGATCAGCGACACCCCCCACAGATAGATAAAGTGAAGCATGAAGGCCAAATCCTGCCCAACATTGATCTGAACAAACCCCCCCCCCATGCTGTTCTGACATCACCACAGTGTCAGCACACTACAGCAGGACCAACAGTGTCACAGTATTAACATTGCAACATCAACATGTCCAGAGTTTTATGTGGTATTGGAGATTAATTTAGCATATTAAACAACGTGCAATATCAAACTAAAGTGAAAATCTATCTTTTTTGATCAGCAGTCATTAATAAGGTAATAGCTGTTAAACACCATTCAAACACACTTACAGTTAATAGTAAAGATCCAAATATTGGTATGCAAATGTAGAGTAATCCTCTCCATCCATTCTGCTTTTTGTCTTCTGTTTTTGTTTAATGTATTTTGTTCCATTTAAAGACTAAATGTGCTTCATTTTTTACTAATTGCATTAGGATTATCTTTTGTACAAATCATAGACTAGAATTAAATAATTTTACACCATTTTATGAATGTAATTCCTTCAATCTCTGCTTCTCTTCTCAGTTTTATTTATATATTTTTAAGTTCCCCTGGTACTTATTGTCTCTCTTTGTTTTTACCTTTCATCTCCCTGTAATCTCCTATTACCCCCTCCTCTTTGCCCATTCCTTCTCTGCCACCCTCCTTCCCTGCCTCTCTCTCCCAGGCGAGTGATGCACGCTGTAAGCGGTGTGTGCGTGTAGTGTGAGTGAGAGCCATCGGTGTGTGTGTGTGTGTGCTTGAGTGTGTGTGTGTGTCTGGAGAGAGAGAGAGAGACATAGACCGAGCCCCTAACACGGAGCATGCCTCTGCGTCCGGCAGCCGGCAAACATGAGCCACCCAGCCCTCCACGGCAGGACCAGCAGCAGCAGCAGCACACACACACACACACACTCACACACCCTTACACACACACAGCAAACGGCAGCCAGGGGGGCAGCACTGACAGCGGCAGCTCCCGGGAAGAGGACAGCGGCGTTCCCATTCCTGTCCGTGTTCCGGCTCTCCGTCCCGGTGCAGAGCGGAGCCACAGTGCAAGAGCACCCATGGAGGAGCCGACAGGCAACACCGTGGTCATCCGCATTGGAATCCCAGACCTACAACAGACGGTAAGAGCTCGTTCTGTAGCCACTGCTGGATAGAGGATAAAGGAGAGGGAAGCTGCCTCTCCCCCTTCCTCTCTGACTGGATGCTTTCTACCTCTCTTCTGTCTGCTTTATGGATTTTGCTTTATTTCCTTTAAACATCTTCAGTTTGATCTTTCTCTTTACCCCATCCCTCTTTTTTCTCTTTTCCCTCTTTATTTCTTTTGGTATGCACACTTAGTGGCTGTATTTGCTTCCTTGCTTCTGGGGGTTCCACCCCCCACCCCCCCGCCTATTCCACAGATGTCTCGCTAATAAATCTACCTCTTCATTAACTGGGCTTCAGCTGACTTTGACAACTGGCCACTTAGGGTGAGAGCGGGAGAGGGAGGGAGGGCAGAGGGATAGAAAAGGCATCAGAGATGAAGAGGGCTATGAGAGGCATTGTAAATCCACAGGAAGACACAAAGTAGAGAATCACGGTAGTTATACCTGAACTGTGAAACTTTATCTCAACCTTTTGTCTCCCTCTCTCTGTTATATTGCTTTGTGCCCAGACAGAATAAGAGATCCAATCCTGCATTCTTAATAATAAAATCTTTACGCAGGAGTTTCCCTGAAGATGTTGCCTGCGTCTGTGTTGTATTGCAGCTGCTGAAAGAATGCAGAACCATTAGACTGTGACATTTATCTTTTAACTTCCCTTTGTTTTCCTATTTTCAGCATACTGTATGCACTGTCCCTCTCCTCACAAAATCACTGTGAGCATACTGAGGTCTGGTTGTCTGTATTTGTTTGCTGCAGAAGGTGATATGGAACAGTGCAAATGTCCTGATCCTAAAAAAGTTCATTTCATTCATTTTTCAAGCTCTGCTATTGTGATTTATATGGATTCAGCAGCAGCTATTCTGTCGTGTTTGAGTAAATGTTTGGGCAATACAACAACAGCCATTCTCAATGAATTATTCTAGTATTGTTTCTGTTAGCTGTTTTAAAGCAAGTTCTTCATTCTTTACTGTAAAGTAAGGACAATAATCGCATTAAAATGTCCTTCACAAGTGAACAGAAAGTGATTGGCTGGAACTGCACATGAACGTGAAGAGGAAGAAACATTTTACCCTTCATTGGCTGTAGAATGAAATGAAGTGTTATCGATTCAACATATCTCTAAGCCCATGTGTGCTCTCTCTGTCTCTCTGTGCTCTCTCTCTCCCTGTCAGTAGCACACATAAGATCACACTATTAGAGAGATACCATGTGACATTTCCTATGTAACAACACAGCATTAAGCTTTTTATCACTAATGTGCCTCTGTGTCAACACCTCTCTACTCACCCCCCCTCTTCTGCTCTCACTTTTCCACTGGAGTCATCCTCTCCTAATGGTATAGCAAAATGCAGATTTAACTTTTACAGCCAGTCACTGCATACTCGTGCTCATGTGCTCGGTTGGCTTTCTGTAGCTGGTTTAGTGTTAGAGTGTCCTTTTTGATTCTTTCTCCAGGCATTGATGGCAAAGGCAAGCGACTGCTTTTGTGGTTGTTATTGTTGATTACCTCATTGTTGTTGGCTACTTGGCTGAAATAACCCATTGTATCTGAGCGAGGCTCTGGCACCGCATGCTAGGAATAAAGACAGGAAGTAAAAGGAGAGCAGTTGAAAAGAAAGCAGAGTATTCCCCAAAGGTGTTGCAGAATCGCCGTCTGTGAACAAAAACGGTTTTCAATCGAGCTCAAACACACACACCCTCTCACACACATTCAAGCATGCACATACATATCATGTAGACACACACAAAGATGTACTGTATGCACGTGCACACAAGCACACCTAAACATGCTCTTACATGAATGCACGCAAATCCTAATCCCATTGCCAAGGGACTTCCCTTAATGTGCTTGTGTAATGTAAAGATGCTCAGATCATTAGTTTCACTTTCAAGGAGTCCCATTTAGTCCAATATACGGACAAACAGGCAAGAACACATACAGCGTGACATAGTGATAGATGGAAAGACAAACGGAGAGTCTGAAAGTCTGACAGACAAACATACAGGCAGATGACAGATGGCTAGACTCTGACAGTTTGAATCTTTTATGGAGCAGTCAAAAGTGGCTTGTGTGTACTCTGAGTGAGCTGGAGATTACACTAGAATAGTCGGCCTGAAGTGGGATTACACACCTCCTGCTGTGTTTCAAGCCTGGATCAGGAGAATGAAGAACCATGCAAGGATCACACCAGGCAACACTTTCCTTTTCAGCAAGAGAGAAGGAAGGAGCGAGGCCTCACATGGGAGGAACGAGACTAAAATGGCTTTATCCTCACACTTCCTTATTCATATCAATTTAAAGGATATCTTTAAAGATGAAACCCAATCTGTGTTAAATGTGTTCTTCTCAGTGTTTGGTGTGGTGTTGAAGTGGAATAAACAGTGGTGCTGGAAATGTCAAGTGTTGCTAAGTGTTGAGAAAGTTTGACTTGGAATTGAGAAAGTTTTTCCTTTGTCAAAAGTCGTACGTTTTGTCAATTCCACTTTGTTAAGAAGACTTCCCGTGAGAAGGCATACCCCAAAGTAATTATTTGGAAATGGGATGGACTTTGGTGATTTAGCTTGTGATTTAAACTAAGCCAAGACCATTATTACATAAAAGTGTTCAGTGCCCAGTCCTTGTTGCAACTTGAAGTACTGTGTCTTGGCAGTAGGAGATGGTGAAGTTGCATTAACAGTCGATTGTTCAGTCAGACTGTAGGGCATATTATTTGCAAAGATTGTGCTTTTTTTTCAGATCATGGGTATCATTGTCATTCATCAACTCAACCAAAACTCTATTTCTATGATTGGAGCAAAAAGAGACAGCTTCCCAATACTGCTAATGGGTGTCATTCATCTCTCAACAGGGGAGAGGGAGACACTGACATGAATAGTCTGCCCCACTCCTCTGTACCTGCATTCATCCTTATTCTCCATTTGCTTCTCTTGTTGCCTCTTTTAGTGCATTCTCTCTCTTTATTCATTCACAGAAGGTGAATGGAAAAAATCCAGGTCGGCATTTGTCCTCCTCAAGTCTGGTTTCTGTGCATATCTTCCTGTGTGTTTATGTCTTGAATACTTGATTGTGTCATGTGTCCTGCTTGCATCTTACACCCGTATACTATGTGCAGAACTTTCTCAGTGTCATGTTCGTACAGTCTGCAACTATGGTCTAGTATAGTGTGGTTGAACCTTGCTTCTGTTGTTGAATCTCTATTCTTGTGCTGCTATGACCCGGTGCTGTCCTTTAGTCTGACTATTTTTTAGCCATTGGTGGGATTTTTGGTTATCTGCCACATCTTCCAAGATACCTCCTCTATCCTCTCTGCAAACAATCTCCCTATCACCTGCTGATGTTCTCTGAGCAGTTTATTTGCAGGAGACATTTTACTGATGCACTCGTGGATGCTTCATGTTTCATTCAGGACACTGGCCTTGAAGCTTACTAAGCCCTTCTCTCTCTAGCATTCAGTCTCTGGATGCCAGAATTTTAATAAAATGCTCAGTGTATTGTGACAAGTTTCCTTTACTAATGAGAAGATTTTTAATGCTGTTGATGTTTAAATTACCTTTATGCCATCAACTACCCAACTATTCTTGTAGAGCCTGAGAGTAAGAAACTAAACTTAGATTAAATC
Organism: Enoplosus armatus; assembly: GCF_043641665.1. Lineage (NCBI taxonomy): Eukaryota > Metazoa > Chordata > Actinopteri > Centrarchiformes > Enoplosidae > Enoplosus > Enoplosus armatus. Next base: position 7,995,736 of record NC_092185.1, read on the forward strand.
TTTACTTCTTTTGGTACTTATTTCTTTGTGAGAAAAACAAAATCATAAATCCCACAGAAGCAGCAGGGTTGCAACAATAATCATGAGCCAGCTGCCATAGCTTTAAGTTTTTAAGACTCTTTCCTTCCACCACACTGGTCGAGCTATACATAGATTTTAGCTTAAATGACTACTGATGTGGTCTAGGAAGGCACTTTGTTAGTTGGACTTGATATCATCAGCTTCCAGGTCCCCCCTTGGCCAACTTACCAGGCGAATATCTGATGACAAGTAGGGTTTATGTGATGGCCTTGGACCTTGTTCTTTCCACTGAGCTGACACTTGAGATATTGTCTTTCTTACCTATAAAGGTACTGTTTCCAGTACCTGCTATTTAGCCTTCTGGTAGTTTGATACTTTTAGATCCAATTATCCTTTCTTACTTAACCACCATCTGCCCACACCTTCAGTGTGAATGACATTCTGATGTCATTGTTTTAGTTCCAGATAAGGTGAAAGTGTTTTGCCTTAGCCAGAATAGGAGCCTGCTGTTAGTAACTAGTATATCTGTGCTGCTGGTAGGGCTGACCCTGTTTGGTCAATAGATTGATTGGTTGGTTGATATGCAAGTGCACAACCAAGAATTCAGTGGCCAATTGCTGTGTGTGATACTGCTCTATTTTAACTAAAATCATCGTGTATAGGATTTAGGAGCATGTTCTCTTCAAATATTTAAAGCAAAAACCATTACATTTTGTGCTTTGGATTCTTCTGTAGTGCTTCTCTAGCCATAATACAAAAATCTAACACAATATATGAAAGTGTCTCTCTTAGCGATGTATTCTATATCACAATGTAGTACATTTTAATTAGATTAGATAAAATAATCACATGAGAATGTGAAAGTTTGGGGATAATGTAGTGAATTGAATACCTGACAAATCAAGCCACTTCATCGCAGAGATGCAAAAAAAATAAAGCAGCCCTGGTCATTTATTTGCAGAAGTGCCCATAAAGGCTTAAAACAACCAGAGATATGAAAGGAATTAAAGCAAAACATCTACCAGTTGACAAATCTCTATTAATCTCATAGTATATGTTGCCATATTGCCTACTCTCTATCAAACTGTAATCTGATGAGAGACCTAAAACATGACAGAAACGAATAACAATGACACTTGGATCTTTAATTGGAAGAAATGATTATTAAACTACTCTCTTGTGTTTTATTGCATAGCTTTAAAACTATGGTTTTTAGCAGATGTTACTTTTTTTCAGCCAACATTTTCCTTGGTTGTGGGCAGCCCTAGATACTAGGCACCATCCAGTGCTGTTAGTTACTGTAAGAAGCAGGTGTGAACTACAGTCAACTGAGGCCCTTGTCCTATCCAATTCTTCATGTTCCTGTTGTTGGATATCTGCTGCTGTGGTGGTGACTGGTTCCTGCTCTGGGAGAATGTAGTCTGCTTTCAGATCTGTTACCCGCTGAGCATCAGTGGTATGTGATGATTGTTTCTCCCAAATGTTCTTCCAGTAGTCTTCAGTTTCAGCTCTTGGTGGGTCGGCAGCAGGTATTGCACAGTTTTTTGAAATCAGAGCACTTATCGCTTTGGCCTGTGCTTCTCTGGTGTGTTTCCTTAGTCTGGCTGCCAGCATTGTGGACCTTTGTTTAGCAGTCTCCAGGGCCTCAGTTATGGACATCCAATTGTATTTCTTAAGTTGCAAGGGCTGGTTCTTGATTGTTACACTTTGTTTTCCAGGGAGGACCCTGTTTACATCTTGCCTTCCTGATCTTGTGGCTGACAAACAAATTGTTTGCATGTGGTATAGTGGTGGTGGTGGAGTGGAGATTGTGACATCTCCTCAGTACTCATCATTTTCCAGTTGTTGTAACAGCTTTATTTTTTCCCATTTTAGAATGTTCACTCATCAATGTTGAGTTTGATAAGTATGGAAATGATGGTCTATGTATTTCCCCTTTCACTGGGCTTTCATTCCAGCAAATTCTGGTTTTCTCCTGTTGTCTTTGAATCTTCTTTCTAGTAACTTCTTATATCAGACTTTCCTGGTTCTCTAACATCTGATAGGACCTTGTGTGTTTGTTAAAATGTCTGTCAGTGGACCTCGTGTATTTATATCTGTCTGCTTATGAATGTTCCTATATGTGTACGTGTACAATACATATGTATGGATGTATTCTATTATTTTCCTATTTCCCATTGTTTCGTGTCTCATTATGTCCATAATTTCATTATATCCCTTTCTTTTTGTCTCTTTCTCTCTCTTTTGCATCCCTTTCCACTGTCTTTCATCCACTCTTCATGTCTTTCTCCCTGCAACTGTCTTGAGTCTTACATGCAACAGTGGTTTGACAGTTCCTCCAAATACACTCATGCTCACACACACACACACACACACACACACACACACACACACACAGATTGACATATGGAATGTTGAATCAGTGATTGGTTGGCATCTCTCTGGAAAGCCTCCCACGTCCCCATGTTACTATTTTTAGCTTCATTGACAGTGGCAGCAGGGGCACGAGACATGGCTAGCATATTCCTACCTCCATTTGCCCACAACACCCAGAGAGCTGGAGAGAGATTTGACCCAGTGTAACTTATTGTTATTCTAAGCTCACTTCCCATTCATCCCTCTTCCTCCCTAACTCCCTCTCCATCTGTCCGTCAGGTCCTAACCAAAGAGAGATAAAGCAGAGAGAGGGAAGAAGAGGATGGAAGTAGTGTAATGTAGTGTAGTGCAATTCCTGGCATATCTGAGAGCAAGGTGGGGGAAGCAGGAATGTGTTTTGAGAGCTATACCCCATACAGACCTTTTTTGATTTCCAGTTTTGAAGCTATCCCACACTTTCCCATTTCACCTCCTAAATCCCATATGCTGGTACAACCTTGTTCTTTCTTTAGTGCAGATACTAACAGTCTTATATTAGGGAGAAAGAAAAAAAAAACTTTGTGATTGTGATGTAACAAGGGAATAAATGTTTTTGGGACAGCGCATTTGGATACTAATAAATTAAATCATAAGGCAATTAATGTTCACTCGAGGATAGACAATTCTCAACTCTGTAATTAGTTTATTGATCTGCTCTCCTTTTGGGTTAACTCTATTATATAGCTTCTTTTTTTAATCTTTCCCTGTTGTTGTTCCCTTCTCTGTTGTTTTTCTATCTTTGTTTTCCTTCATCTCTTTTTCTCGGAGTCTAGTCTGAGAGAAGCCTGGGAATAGATGGAGACATTAATATTAGCCCAATCAGACTGAGCTTTTGTTACAGGTCTGGGCTGGATATTCTTTGTGTTTGTGCAGGGGGAACACCTCTCGCCTTTGTAATAATATCTCTATAACCAGAAAGGAGAAGACACTAGATTTTAATATGTGATTTCTTTTTTCAGGCATTAGATGGCCGGTGTGGCCTCCACCGAGAGATGAAATCGTCTAATTGAGTAATATTTTATGAGACTTAAGCTTTCTGACTATGCAGTTGAGCTGAAATTGTATGTACAGCGGCAAACATTCTCATAGACCCTTTGAACAAGATCCTTGCAGTCAATACAGTAACACTATACTCCCTTGCTGCCAATGGGAAAAGGAGACCCCCTGGCAATTTACACACTTCCAATAAGCTGCGCTACAATAGTGCATTCCCCTTAACAGCAGGGAGATCAGTCTCCACTATTAAACCCGTAGTGAAATTAGTCTCTCTTAGCAGTAGCTCAAAGGAAGGTAGAATGTCTTTGTTTTTCACTCTCCTCAGTCAAATATAAAAATAATCACAACTTAATTGCTTTTGGTTGAAGCTACAACCCTACAGCAAGCTTTGCAAAGAACCTAATTACACCTGTTAGTCATCATTTGGTTTTGAACTATGGTGATCCACATTTAAGATCTCAAACATGTTTATGTTCAGATTCGGGAGGAAGGTTCTCCTAAGGGTGGGCCGGCACAATGTTTTATCACAGTCCTACAATTTTCCAGAGATGATATATATAATGTTTTCATTCCCTCTGGAGCTGCCTGCTCCTCCATCTTAACTTGATTTGGCCACATGGATGCACATTGTGCACTCAGAGGTTGTAATTAGTCACGCGTTATGGAAAAGCTTGATAAGCCACACTGGGACTATTACTGTTACTTGATTTACATCATTTTTAATTGTGAAAGTATAACATTGTTATACTATTGTTAAATATCTATTATTATTAGTGAATTCCAAGATGTCAAAATTATTGGTTTTAGCTATGTTTTATGAACTTCATAAATTGTTGAAAAGTTGACTCTTACCAGGAGTAAGAGTAAACACATGCTTTAGTTCTTTGCAAATCTGTGTGTGTGGATATGTGTGTCTGTACTGTCTGTTTGTGTGTCTGTGTCTTGATGAGTGTTCATATCTCCCTGGTGACTGACGTTAACTGTAGATCTTGTTGGCATGTTCAGTCTCGCCTGTCAACAGTAATGGAGAAGATTACTTTAATCGATATTTGTTGTGTGTGCTACTGTGTGTCTGCCTGTTTATGCAAGTATAAAAACACATAGTCTCTGAGTGAAACAGATGTAGAGGGCTGGAAAGAGAGAACCTGCCCTTTGAGGTTGGGTGATATGTTAAAATTTTCCAACCAGCCACCGCCATCCCAACTGTGAACAGGTTAATTTTCTACTGAGTTAAATTCTCCAGGAGGCAGACCGTTAAATTAGCAACATAAAATGACAAAAATTGCCACTATATTTGTCCAATTGCCCAACCCTACTGCCCTTCAGTTTATAACAAATTTTAAATATATTTAGTCAAGCTGTGTGTATGTTTGGATCTCTCTATGTGTACACATTAATGTATGCGAGTAAGGCTATACTTATGTCATATGCTTCTTCTATATTGTAGCTTATTTAAGATTTTCCTTATGACTCCAACTCACAACTAGAGTCACTCTCACTCAGAGCGGCTTGTCACTAACTATCTCACCTATAATTGTAGTTGACTCCACGCTGGTTGTGTCCTCTTGTATCATGTTGTTTGCAGTCAGCTTATTGCTATATAGGATGTTGTGTGTGCGCACATCTGCATGGGGAATTGTGTGTACACTTGTTCAGTAATCATGGGTGAAATTTAATATTCAGGTGGTTCCTGTGGTCAGTGTAGGTCACGGCTGAGCAATCAGACCTGTGTGTGATATGTGTGTATGTGTCATCACTTTGTGCTGCATGGGTGAACATTTCACTGTAACTCACTCACTAACAATGTGAGCTGGGTGTGACGCAGTGAGATGAATTCAAATGCTCATTAAGCTGCAAAAATGATAGGTAACCACATATTTCATCACCTGTGCAAAACAAAAAATGTGAGTTGAATTATTGTTAAGGAGAGAAGGACTATTAAGAACTCTAGTTGAAATGCATTGCAAAGAGAACAGCTTCTGATGGACAAATAACCAGGGTGACAAAGCAGGACATCACCACCGTGATGCACCTGACATGTGGAAAAGGCAGGTTGACAGTGACATGTAAAAAAAAAAGCTTACATCCCATCAAAAGCACACAAGGGATATTGGCAGGTGATGTGTCAGTGTTGTGCCATGGGTTCAGACATGCCTCCAGCAGTTACACTTGAGAAAACAGTCCAGCTATACCACAAAAAAGCCCGTAGGTGTTACTGATCTTGTCATTGTCAGCTTTACCAGGGCTATGACAGTGGACAGGTGATACCAGCTGAGCTTTGCCTGCTTCGTGACAGGACCTCATATGTCAGTTGATGAAAAAAAGAGATGGATAAAAAAGTTTAGAAAAAAAGCCTCAATTTTAATCAGTTAATAAGATTAGTTTTGAGCATCTGTCCAAATTGGGACAAAGGATGAGAAAACTCATACACAAAAATGAAACAAATCCTTTCTGAGCAAGTTTTCTGAAGAGGAAGTCTAGTTTCCACATAAATGAACAATATCAAATAAATGAATTATTACACAGAGGAAATGAGCAGTGAAAAGCAATAAATACATGAACGAAAAGCTTGATCGAAATGAACGAAAATCTTGATCACTATTAAGATTAAAGACGCTGTACCACAGTATGTGGCAAACAATAGCAGAAACTCATAATGACTATTTCCAGTTTGCCTTTGGTCCTCCAAAGCTCTTTTCATTCTTTAAATGTCCTAAAGAAAAAAAATATGAATGCAGCAGTTATTTGGTAGCCTATTTATTTACATTTACAAACTGCTTATTTAGCACACTTGTTTTGTAGGTATAGGTTTTAAATTATTTATCTTGGAAAATGGAAAGTTTGATCAAGTAATGAATTTGCCTTTGAAAATGGAATCCATCAAATGAACTGTGACATTGCTACACACATGGGCAGATATAATGAGAAGCGTGTCATCATACTCAGTAGTGGTTAGAGAAATGCATATGCTCAAAAAGCTTTAACCAACAGGTACCATTGGCCAGTTTGAAAAATTCAGCAAGTTTCCTTGGCAACCAGCTCGGGTGCACTGCTCCTTGGCACACCCTGAGAGTGACTGGCTGATGATATGCAAATTTAAGGAAACAGAAGCTAAAGTAAAAAAGAAGAGACAGTATAAATCTGTCCTGTAAAACAAAAATGTTTCATTCTTTAACATCTACATAAAATGTATACTGTACGTTTTCAGTGTGTTTACTGACTGCAGACATTGTGCCGCACCTGTCTGAAGTGGTTATTAAGATGCAGGATAGTCCTCTGTGTCATGCTGCTGTGCTCCCACAAGGGGGGATGCAGACAAATAAAGTGTACATTTAAAATGCAGTGTGTGTGTTACAGAGACTGAGGCAGAGAGTGGCAGAGAAGGCTGCTGAACAATATCTTTGTAGCAGCGCCTGTTTCTAAGTAGTGAACGTTTGTTTACGAACATTATGGGTGTATTTTGGTAGTTCTCCCATTCACTAATTTTCCATTAGGGCCTCAAGTCTTTTGTAAACAATTTCCATTAGTGATAGAATACTTTCTCACCAGTACTACTGCAAAAACGGAATCCTTTTAGTTCCATCTATAGTTCTGGTTCTGTGTGTAACAAGTTGACCAATAGTTATCTCTGTAGTAATGATACACCATATTCTCAGGTGGTAAATCTGACAGTTTTACCACCTGAGATTCACAGGGGTTCAGAAAGGAGAGCTCAAGAAACTTTTGCGGTCACCCGGTGCTAGTGAGGGAGAGTTCGCAGTACAAACGAGGCTAAATGCTGAATGTGAAGTGGCTGCCAGTGGCCACTGACTGGCGATTACAGCCTGCTACCTCTTTACAGATTCAGGTCCAGGATTCTCTGCAGATGAAAGATAAGGTTTCTCTGAGTCTCAGCATTTAAAGCTGCTCAATTTGAAGCTGTTAGAACTACACATCTATAATCTCTCCCTCTCTGCCTGGCTCACATTCTCACTAATACACTCCCTCTGTTTCTCTGTCTTTGGTCTCTTTGGTCTCTTACATACACTCTGCCCCTCTTTTACAGTAGTACTCTTCCTCTCTCTCTCTTTCTCTTCCTAACTTACACAAATGACACCCCTTTCCCTCCCAATGAAGCCAGAGAAATGAGAGAATGTCCAAAGAAGTCTTTGTGTCCTGTTATCTTTACCATGAAAACAGGACATTGTTTTATTGGAGACATTTAAAGTTGGCTTGAAGAAAATACTGTAAAATCCAGTCTGTAACTAGGTCTGACATAATAGACATCCCCTGGCTTTGACTGGTGTGACTCATCTTCATGATAAACTGTTCAGACCTGGCACTAACCTGCTATATAATTATATGCAACATTTGCCTTCAGACAGAGAACATGTTAGTCATGATATTTGTTACCCAAATCTAGTCCATATGGCCATTCTTGTCATACATTTTTGTAGAATTACAGCAGTTGTTGCTGACTCTACATAATAGATAGACAATAATTTCTTTGTTGGTCATTGTGCGCTATATTGTAAGATAAAGTGGGTGTTAAAACACCTTTTTATCACTGAGAATCATGCACACACACACCTTAGCTTTCAGATCCACTTTCCTTGACAACATGCCACTTCAACACAAATTAAACTCAACTATTCGTATCAAATGGACAGCATGAATCACGCGCCATCGTCCATAATTAGGGAAAGTCCATCCTCAGCATTTTCTGCGTGAATAGTGTGTGTTCACACGGCGTCTTTCAAGGTGTCTGAATCTTGATGGTAGCCCATTAATCCGAGTTAATTGAATCAATGCTGTCCCCCCCCTTCCCTCAGAGGTGCAGGATGGTAATAGTTCAGATGTAAACCCTTGGGTGATGTGTTCATTTTATGCTATGGGATTTGGAGATTGACTAGAAAGTCCACTGTGTATAGACCTGCAGTTAGTTTCCTGTAGCCAGTAAGACTTCAGATTAAAGAGAGAGGCTTGTTCATGGTATTTCATTGATAACACCCCATATCAAACAGATGTGTGTAAGAGTGAGCTCAGCTGTGTATGTGATTACCAAAAGGGGTCAGACCGTCTCATTCTACAACAAAAGCATGTGGATGCAGACTGTGATAGACACAAATGGAGACAAGTCTATGTTTTTATTAGTTTATCTGTAGCCAGATATGTCCTCATGACCTGTTCACTTGTAACAGCAATGTTTCGTGGTTGACTTGTCGCATGCAGTGATGGCAGGATGAGAAAAAGATGGCTGTTGTTTGTTAGCGCTATAGGTGTCTGAACGTATTTCACTGATGGAAAAAGGAGGCTCATTTTATTTGATAGGCTGCTTTCAATATGCTGAATTAAATGCTCTTTGATATTAATTTTGGATTAATTTCAAAGTCACTGTTGCGAAGTGACAGTTAAATTGTGTGTTAAATTGTCCTTGTCACAGAATCGGTTTTACTTAACCAAACCAAAAAAACCCCAAAACAAATAAACAGAAATAGACAAATGTGACATATGGGCTACCTAGAATCTGTCAAAGCACTGTGTGAGAAAAAGTAGTTCTTGCCTTTTCAGCATTTGTTTAAAATATGAAATTTGGCAGTGATCCATTGCTCAGCTCTTTAGCATATAGCTAACAAGGCTAAACAGAGAGGAAAGGACTTGTGTAAGATATTTCAACACCACACTTTAGTGACTGTGTCTGCACTCTACACACCAGTGAACACCTAACAAACCTGAGTTTGGGGTGGTGTAACTTTTAATTACACCGCCTCAAACTGTGACTGATTTCCATACTCCATTCTAATTTGTCACTTCATATAAGGTACTCAGTTTGTGAGACAGTGACTGTTTACCCACTTCACACACTTGTCGTGACAAATTTCATCAGCATAGCCTCAAGGTTAAGGAAGGTGTTCTCTGCCCAACCAAGTAATGGCCAAGTTCATTCCACTTAAAGACTCATATTATTAAAGAAAAGGTGCATCTGCTTCAACAAGATATCCTAAAAAAATGCTATTTGCTGTTCATTTTGTTCAAGGTTTTAGTCACAGCATAATTGCTCAACGTTCTTGAACATTGATTACTGCTGTTACTGATGAATATGCTACTCAATTCTTTCTTGTGTGCGCACTGCTGTGACACATCTTTCTGATGTGAAATTGCATGCCAGGTCCCCCTGTATTACAGTAAATATAATGTGTAGCCTGATGCCACTGATGTCATGCTTAATATCATATGGTGTTTGTCTTCTGCTACACTTGGGTACTCCTCTGACAAGAGAGTAAGATGAGCTCTCCCTGAAATTGTGTCTAAGTGATTGCTGCCTGAACGTCTGTAAAGCTTTAAAGAACAGGTAGTGTAGTTAGAAACAGATTGGATACAGAGAGTTATATTTGGATGCTTTTTGAAACTGTTGTTAATCTAACATCTTTGTCAGTAGCATATTGAAATAAACATTGTAGACAGAAAGAGAGAGAGAAGCAGAGATAAACAGACTCAGTAAGCGGGAGAGCGAGTCATTCACACGTCAGGCACTAACATGTGCTACCTCTTGCTGCTCATCTATTATACAGTGCTGCTTTAACTGTGCTATGAAATATGGAGGGCTGAAAGATGAAACGGTATTAGTTTATATCCCTGTTGCTGAGTGTACTCCTGCAGGGTCCTCAAATTGAGACGGAGAAGCATATGCACCTGCTATCGTCGTTGGACTCCAGCCAAACAGAAGGAAACCCAAAGAGCAGAGAGCCAGGGGAGGATACGAGGAGAAGACGGGAGGCAGTTCATTCAGTCTTCCTGTCAAATAAACCCAAGCTTGTCCATAGTTGATTGCAAGCGCAATGAGGATGCATACCTACCATACAGTAGTATCTAGGAGCAGAAGTCTCTTCTTAAACTCATCCACTATATGATCCAGTTCACAAGGGAACAAACACATGTTTGCTATATTAGTGATCTGTATTATCCCTTTAGGGCATTGGCTGGGACTCTTAGCTCTTCCCACATCCAGTTGGAGGCTCAGCACTGTTAATTAGTGCATATGTCATCTGGGCAGCGACAGCCAGAGGTCTTGGGAGATGGAGACAGGGCTGTGTGAGAGTCATTACACTCCATCATCTTAGCACTCCCCTCTTTTTCTTTCACTTCACTTTACCACTACGCTTCACTCTCCTTTCTCTTCTCTGTCGGTGCATCATTTCTCGCTAAAAGGCAACAACAATGCCCTGTCTCTTTCCATTGTGACTGGATGCCATCAGTGCCTTTAGAGATACTATAGTGATGCCCTGCTCCATGCATCATCCTTGCTTGCATAATCATAAACAAACACACACAAACAACACATCTTAATTAGTGAGGCACTTTTGGGCCGTGTTTTGAATTCAGATGGGGAATGATGTAATGTGGTGTTTGTGTTTGTTGCCACTTAGTTGACCTGTTTGCACTTCCTTGAACTTGTGTTCACTTTGGCTTGTATTTTTTATGACCCACTCAAACAAAACCCTTCTGCCCATAGCCCTAACTTGTTTAAAATTCTGTAATGCATTTTGCCTCATTTCTGTGGCATAATTGTGTCTGTTAATGTGAATTCAGAACTCCAGGCCAGACTTATTAATTAGTTAGTGCATCTAGACAATAACTTTTTTTTGCATTAGTGTAGTTCTACACAACTCATCTTTAGATACATACCTGCAAAGTCAACTGGGTAGGTGGGCTCAGAGTTGCTCCTTGCTTATACAGCAGGTTTTCATTCATATCACATATTGTAAAGTGCTGTGTTCAGACTGTAGAATCACAAGAATTAACATATTTGTGATTCTTAGAGGCATAAAGACAGACTAACACCTTTAAACCTAGTTAGCTTTACCCTCCAAATGCCCAATGATCCATGTCTAGCTTTAGGCCATCTAATATAGTGATTAATTGGAAACACACAGCCTTCTCTGTCTTCCTTCACGCCTCCTCTGTTCATTGTCCCACCGTGCTCCACAAGTGTGACCTACAGTTTGTCTCTCATCTTCTCCCTCAAGCCCATACTCTCCTGTCCAATCATCCTTCACTTATGTCTCTAATTTAAGCGGACAAAAGATCAAGGCTTGGCCTTTGATGAAAGAGTGTGAAGACAAGAGGGAGACTGAAGAGAAGAATGTTATACCCCAGGGTGTCTGATCTCAACCAGTGTGTGAATGAATTTGACATGGAGGGACATTGATAAACACACAAGGCCACACTGGCTGCACATGTAATCAGCGACACAACCAACAATGAGTGGCAGAAGAATGTGATTCAGCATTTCTCAGAAAAAATTGCAGCTTAAGTGTTGTGACCAGCCACGTTTCTGCTGTGCAGTGAAGCACCTCACTAGACTCTCTCTCCACTGAAATGTATACCTGCTGGTGTAACTTATTCTTCTACTCTAATATACTCTTATCTTGAAGTAAGCCCATCCAGCTCTCCTTAGCTCTCTAATTCTAGTGTCACAGGAGTGTAACTGTACCGAGGCTGTATGGCTCTAATGCTTTCATGGACTGTGTAGAATTCAAGCTTACTCTAGTCATCATAAGTTTCTAGATTAAAAACACACCAAAATGTTAAAAGGACATGTAACCATAGCAAACCATTAATGTGTATATGGCCCATTATATAGACTATACAGGCAACTAATGATTTTTTTCATTATTGATTCATCTGCAGATTATCTTCTCGATGAACTGATGAATCATTTAGTCTATGAAATGTAAAAATTGTAAAAAAAACGCCCATACTGAATCAGTTTCCCAGAATCAAAGGACAACAATCAGAGCGAGAACCAGCTCACAACAAGGTATACATACAACATGTCAACATTTACCTGATTCTTCGTTTGTGTCAGTTCTCATTCTTTTTAGAGCTTGTTGTGGCATTGTTATGCTCTGTAAACACAGGCTCAAGAGTTACACATGGTTGAACATGACACGCTACAGAGCATTATCACTCACTGGCCATTGCAGTGAGGATTTACCCAGCTTGACACACATGCACGTGTATTTACTCACATGCACTTAATGTATTTCCAGGCAGAAAGCTGCTACCACTGCATATGTCACCAAACAATGTTGTGTCATTTGGCAGCAGTGTGCAAGTCCACCATCGCAGCTACCGGCTACCTATGACATGATTCATTTAAGCTAATTAATATCATATACATTCAACAGTTTATATGCCCAAACCAGATTATCAAACTTTGAAGATGATGTTGGTCCATAATGCAACACATTATTTTAAATGGTTAACAACAGTTTCAGTTATCACTTGTGAGTCTCCACTTGTATTTATCATAAGTCAATAATGTCTTGACTCAGAATGAAGAATGACATCCTCATCCTAAAATATTAATAGACGTGGTTATCCTTGTCATAATTCTGTTTGACATTGCATGGCCAAGTACCCAAGGTTTCTAAGAACTAAAGTGGCGACCTATTATGTGGAAAGAAATTTCAATGACAATACATTTCCATGTTGTATTCACTAGCACCTAATGCTTTGCAAAGGTTGTTGTGATTGCGCTGTCAAGACCCTTTGATCGACTGGCAGGCAGACACACAAACACACATACACACAGTTGCATATACTTAATAAATGCACATTATTCCTCTTGGTGTTAAAGGCATTTTTCACTATCCTGCTCTTTCTCTCTCTCTCTCTCTCTTGTTAAATTAATCTGTGCTGCACTCTTTCTTTCCCTTTCATGCTTTGAATGTTGTATTGAGTGTGGCTGGCTCTGCATTGCAGTTCAGAGTCACTATTGGGGAGAATCCATTCATAGCCTTTATTAGGGTTGGGCGATATGACGGTATATACTGTGAAAGGATAGAAATGTGTCCACCGGTAGAGATTTAGTAGTACCGTCTCCACTGGGAGCTGTCTCTGCTAGATTCCCACGTAATCCCGATTCTTGCTTGATCTCGTGAATCCAGCTGCCTCGCAAGGTAACGTTATTTTGGCAGCAGAACTGCTTACCACGTTCTCATGTGACGTGAGAGCGACAGTTCAGTTTGTGGTGGTAATGCCAACCTCTACAGGAAAAAGAGAGTGACAAGAACACATGAAGGAGGAGAGTGAAATTGTAAATATAGTACGATATAGTTATTTTAAACCATTTCTTAATTCAATTTACACAATAGTTACAGTATCGTGATATATACCGTTATCACCTGAGCCTTTATTTAGACCTCTGGGATTCTTGGGGGGGAAGACCCTTGTTTTCAATAGCACCAACAAACCACAGCAAAACAGTAAGGTATCTGTCCATTTATTCAAAGTTTGTGTGTGTATGTGTGGAGCACAGCAGAAAAAAGAAATATACAGAGACAAGCAGAGACAATAAAAAGGGAGATTTAAACATTTTATTAGAAAGACCTTTCAATTACCTGTGGCAGGTCTGCTCAGCATACATTTTCTCTTTATTAACAACACCCTCCAATAATAATCACTATTAAACCTTAAAAACTGTAGTCTTAATTTTTGTTTCATTGGATTATGTGCACATTAGGTATGCCAGTCAAACATAATGTGTAAATTGTTAATGGATAAAAGAGTTAATGGAATTTGGTTTGAGACTCCCTCCACTGGCTCTTTTTTAGTGTGGCGTGAAAATATTCATCAGATATTTGATAAAATAATCCAATACAATTGTTTTTTTTCCTTGTTTTTTGACTCACATCTGGGAAAGGGGTCTCCTTTTCTCAAGTTTATAACAGAGACAAACTATCTGATTTACTCTAAAACAGCCAAAAACAAAATTGGTGCAAATATGACATATGGTACACTTTGAACAATATGGGCAGTAACTATACTGACACAGCATGGAAACAAGGTGCAACACATATACACTATATTGCCAAAAGTATTCACTCACCCATCCAAATAATTGAAATCAGGTGTTCCAATCACTTCCATGGCCACAGGTGTATAAAATCATGCACCAAGGCATGCAGACTGTTTCTACAAACATATGTGAAAGAATGGGTCGCTCTCAGGAGCTCAGTGAATTCCAGCGTGGTACTGTGATAGCATGCAACCTGTGCAACAAGTCCAGTCGTGAAATTTCCTCGCTCCTAAATATTCCACAGTCAACTGTCAGTGGTATTATAACAAAGTGGAAGCGATTGGGAACGACAGCAACTCAGCCACGAAGTGGTAGGCCACGTAAAATGACGGAGCGGGGTCAGCGGACGCTGAGGCGCATAGTGCGCAGAGGTCGCCAACTTTCTGTAGAGTCAATCGCTACAGACCTCCAAACTTCATGTGTCTCTGGAGTGACGAATCGCGCTTCACCATCTGGCGATCTGATGGACGAGTCTGGGTTTGGCGGTTGCCAGGAGAACGGTACTTGTCTGACTGCATTGTGCCAAGTGTAAAGTTTGGTGGAGGGGGGATTATGGTGTGGGGTTGTTTTCCAGGAGCTGGGCTTGGCCCCCTAGTTCCAGTGAAAGGAACTCTGAATGCTTCAGCATACCAAGAGATTTTGGACAATTCCATGCTCCCAACTTTGTGGGAACAGTTTGGGGATGGCCCCTTCCTGTTCCAACATGACTGTGCACCAGTGCACAAAGCAAGGTCCATAAAGACATGGATGAGAGAGTTTGGTGTGGATGAACTTGACTGGCCTGCACAGAGTCCTGACCTCAACCCGATAGAACACCTTTGGGATGAATTAGAGCGGAGACTGAGAGCCAGGCCTTCTCGTCCAACATCAGTGTGTCACCTCACAAATGCGCCTCTGGAAGAATGGTCAAAAATTCCCATAAACACACTCCTAAACCTTGTGGAAAGCCTTCCCAGAAGAGTTGAAGCTGTTATAGCTGCAAAGGGTGGACCGACGTCATATTAAACCCTGTGGATTAAGAATGGGATGTCACTTAAGTTCATATGCGAGTCAAGGCAGGTGAGCCAATACTTTTGGCAATATAGTGTATGTGAGAATGAGAAAGTGTGGGTACATTGACAGTTACATATTAATTAGCCAACTGGCTTTTGTGTAAATAAAAGTCTGTGGGGAGTTGTGGTGTGAGGCACAGTTAGTTTGATTGCACCAGTGTGTCTGCTTTGAAGTTCAGCTGACATTGTTGGTGCAGTTATAAGTGTTCCAGTACACTGCAGCAATTACTCTTTTGGCCAGAGAGCCCTGCGTTGCTTGGATCACGCAGAGTGAGAGACTGTAGATTTATCAGTGGAAATCCAGACGGTGATTTTAAATGAATCGTTGGTCCAGTTCAGTGTTGAATGAAGTTCAATCATAGGGCTTTAGGTACATGTAATGTTGAGCTACACAGTTCAGCCAATGTAGAATCATAAACAAGGCCGACTCATAATTTGAAGACAAGCCCCAAGCCCTCCTGGGGATAGAGGATAAAGATCCGGCAAATCAGTCAGCTTTGAAAATGCTGACAATCTAAGCCTTGTACAACTATATCTTTCATTTTCAGTAGTAGCAGAGACTAGGGGTTCTGCTACTGTATTGAATTTACATTTTGATTTATTGATTTTCAGTTCTTTATCGAACATTTAAATGAAATGTCTGTCGTTGTTCTGCAGTTTTAGAACTACTAACTAATTGTAGTGTAAGGGTGTTGAAGTCTCTGCATAAAGACCCTGCACGCTCACACAGGTGTTTTGATTTATTCTGGCTGATACGAGTTTGATGAGGTCACCAAACTCCAAGAAGGTGTAAAAGGTTGTTTTGCCCTATCAGGTGCAACAAATGAACAGAGTCAAGGAGATGTCAGTAATGTCAAATAAAAATAAGTTATAACACCTGTGTGTTGGGTCTTTAAGAGCTAAGCATCTTAACAAGGGAGGGAGGTTGGAGAGTGCAGATATAACACTGATATGTGTAATTACATAACTATTCAGTTACTATTGCTATATAATTTGATTGATTCAAATAGTTTTTAATCATATTGTCTATGTTTGATGGTGTTGTCAGACTATTTGTCTGCAATATAGATCAATAAACGGCAGCTAGTTGCTTTTAGCCAGGGAAGTTTTTCTTTTCTTTTATACGTGAAATGTGATAAGTACCACAGTTGGGAGATTAATTTGTAACTCAGTTTTAAACTGATTTAATATTAGGCTTACAAGTTCTTTATCCAGATTAAGTAGTCATATACGAATTACACTGCATGTAAGTATAACTGTGCTACCTTCTCTTGCTTTTAAAATTATAGATGAGTTGGTCCGAAATGTGGTGATTACAGTGATTGGTTTTAGTATTAAGCACCAAAGTAGTTATTTTATGAAACAGTGATTAGGGTTATGCCCTTCAATAAAAGTTTGCTTGCACACAGACTCAAGGACCCACAATTACATAAACGTACATCTTGAGCTGCCACCTTGAGAACTAAAACCAAGGTTATCTTGCAACAACAGATGTGGCTACAAATGTTCCTGACGAGAAAAGTAGAAAGTCACCCTATAGAGTTTGATCACTTTCCCAGTTTCAGAAGTGTGCTTGAAAATGCTATCCACTATGTGCTATCCACAAATGCTATTGTTGTGTGTACAATGAGAGATGACATCAAGCAATATATTTTTATATGATGTATTTGCATTGAAAGATGACACTTAAAGCCAGGACCCAACACATATACTGGAGGGGAAGGAAACCTATTTCAAAAACAACAAATAGATGAATGTGTAAATAAATGAATAACAAGATGTCTCTCTTAGCTAAAATTAACAATCAAAGTCTCTTTTCTTTGCTTGAAAAAAGCTCTAATAGTAGGTAATAGGTTTAGTTCAAAGTCAGTATTAAAGGGGAGATGTTTACTTCCGTCACAGCTTACTCTCCACTCTCATTATTTTGCATGTACAGTATGTATCACTTTTTGTAATTACTTAGTCACTCTTGAAAGTGACTTTGCTAGCTATGACTCTTTGATTGAGTTTAATTTCTCCTACACGAGGCTAATAACATACAAGGACATTTTGCCATGAGTGAGCTTGTTTTATGGGTATTGCCATGGCTTTTGATTTTGTAGGTGAACTTTTTAAGGGTTGACCTCCTAGCAATTTCCTTGCGGCGAAAGCAACGAGAAATAGGGCCAGGGGGGGGGCCGGGGGGGTACCTAACCACTGCGTCTTTATGCACAAACACAGATTTAAATCTCTGTGATTTTGGGCATTGTCTTGAAGATTGTTTATTTTGATGGACTTTTCCCACTACTCTGATGGGAAATAATTGACATCGTCAGTGTAAACATTACTCTGAGGGATAACTAAAACAGTAGTGTCAGTAAGCAGTGGGCTTTTATACTAAAACTAGAAAACTAGTGCTACTGTAGGTTTGACTATTTGAAACACAGACCTATTGTCATCAGAAGCCTAATAATACTGATGTCCAAAAGTGGGTCTCTTTCTGTTCACAGAAACCTAGTTGTAGATTGATCTTATTTTGACTTTTTAAAATGGTTGGAGGAAAAATATGTGGCTTAAAGGGTCATACTATTGACCTGCTTGTTACCACAACCTTATTTTCCATTCTAAAAACTAAAGTAGCTGTAAGCAGTAACAGTGCAGCAGTTGTCTACACTACTGTATATAGCCAGTTTTGTAGAAAGCAACCAGACCAACTCAGAGGTCTTCCAAAAGAAAAAAGTAAAAAGAGTGTTTATGTGCAGTAAATAGCAAAGTCTTTTTGTAGGCTGGAGATACATTTTAGTAACGGCTGGATTTGATGGCCTCACACAACCAGACTACATCTCACAAGCTCAGTTAGTCATAAAGAGATTTAAGTCCGGAAATAATTACCCGAGAACCGATTCAGCCCAATCAGATACTTATCAACCAATCAGTGAAAGTTTAGATGATAACATGGCTCGCTGGCTCTATAAACTCCCAACAGCATTATCTACTACCTGTCTGAAGGAGGAAACTGTCGATCATCTGCTGCTTTTTATCAATAAGATTGATCATATCAAGGGTATGATGGCACTTTCCTTTCCCCTGAATTGCTTTAGGCTTATACCAGTGTATGATCTAATGGATACCGTGCAGAACAAGAGTCGTTCACCTTGTCATGACATTATCTCTTTAAGACTGTTAAGAGACGTAATTGGGGCTGTTGGCTCTAATCTGCACTGTAATCTGTAATAAAAGATCACCTTCTTCTGGATGTGTACCAAACTTTTTGTCTTATGTTCAACTGCTGCTGAAGAGACAGCGTGTCTTGATCCCACAGTAAGACCCTCTGACCTATTTCCAGACTCACCTTCATTTAAAGAGTCTTCTAGGATTGCTCAATAGTAATAAGCCTTCTGACACAGGTACATGTCCTGCACTGCTATTGGTTGAACATCATTTGACACTACTGAGGACACGATCCTGTGTCTAGCATACTGATGTTTTCTCTGTATATGCTACTTTTGGAACATATTTTATCATTTGTCACAACACATCATCATCACAACATGTCTTTTCGTATGTACCACATCTATGCAGATGATGTGCAGATACTCATTCAATCCGAATGTCTGCCTTAGTGTGTCTCGGTGTTGTTTGATTAAGTTCAAGCCTGGAGCAGCACTCAAAGACATTTGTTCAGTCATGTTTTTTTTGTTTATATGAATATTTCAGAATTCTATCTCTAAATAATACCGGGAACATTCAACAAGCTGCTGTTAAGCCCTTTTTTTTTTTTTTTAAATGGAAGCACTGGTGTTTCAGTCAGAGCCGCGTGTGTGCATCTGCATCTTGGCTGTGGTTGTTACAGTAGTTGTGCTGCACTGCTGTGAGAAGATGTGATTTCTCAACAGTTGTGTCTGAGTGTCAGAAACATAGTGGTGCTGAACAGGATAGAGTTTCCGAATCAATACTGCAGGCAGCATTGATTGATTTATTACTTGTGGGTTTGCACACTCCCTCTCTCTCTGCTCTCTCTCTCTGCCGTCTGTAGCTCAGGCTCCACAATGTGGTAACGAGAGGGAAGTGCTCTGCCTAGCCGCAATAACCCTAGTTCTTCACACTCCTAACAGACTGCATGACAAACCCAGTGTGTGAGGTTCAGTTAACAGTTAACCAGTTATGTATTACATATACAGTTGTTTATTAGAGTGCAGAAGTTAACTGAGTGGATTCTATTTTTCACATTTTTCCCAGGGGCATCCATACCTGTGAACTGTTTCATTTACGACTGGAGACAGAGCTTCTGCAGCCATTGATGTAGCAGTTAAATATTGTCCAGCTTAATTTTCAGAGCATGAATAATGCATGCTCACATGCAGGCTCAAATTTATATTTTTGAAAAATTGGTATCAGGAGAGTGTTTTTGTAAGAGCTTTTGCTCATATTATGGGTTTGTTGACTTTAGTGTGATAACTACCCCTGGCTTTTATGATGACCTTTGTGACAAGTAATGGATTACGGTGAAATGCGACCATACCTATGTGAATTGCTTATTATGATGAAAGGCCTAGCTTCTCCCCAGGGCATGACTTTGGAAGTTCAATAAATGCCTCACTGATGAAAGAGGTCCTATTTAAAATTCTAGAACATCTTTCAGCACATAAATGTTATATTTATGTTAATCTGCAAAATATCACTCTTCAATCTCTTAGTTTTACTTAACTGAAGGGTAATATGTGATATTTAGACAAATGACGTGCTTAACCTTCTCCCGTCTTTTGCTCTTGTCTCTGCAGAAATGTATGAAATTCAATGTCGATGCTCCTATCTGGCTGTCCAAGCAGCGGATCCTGTGTACTCTCAACCAGAGCCTGAAGGATGTACTCAACTATGGCCTATTCCAGCCGGCTTACAACGGCAAGGCTGGCAAGTTTCTGGATGAAGAGAGACAGCTAAGGGAATACCCCTTCCCATCCATCGCTCCTGTACCTTACCTGGAGGTAGGTATGGATCATGTGTATGTATGAGGCTTTAAGGAGTGTCTGTAGCAGAGCAAGAGGTGGTACATGCCATCACACCATATATAATCTCCTATATGTACCCTATCATGGGGTGGGGGAAAAAATAAATTCACATAACAATCGCTATTCTTATCTTTTACGTTTCTGAATCAATTCTCAGATTCTAAATCTCTAAATTTTCTATCGTTGATAAAAATACCTACCACACACTGAGGTTATCTTCAATAAACGCACTAGCAAACAAATCGGCCGACCAACGCATACTGCACCACTTAACAGAACTTCCAGCCACCTGTGATCAGGTGAAGAAAATAACTCCCATCATATCATATCCTGTTTCACTCATAAAGACCTGCAGTGGTACTAAGTTATGGATAATGATGGGTTTCCATAGTACTAGTGTTACAGTGGAGAGGGAGTTGTCACTGCTTGAGATGTTAGTAACATTAGTGTATCGTAAAAGATGTGACATGCAGTGCGCCTGTGGCTTTTGGGGGACGAGGGCCTGTGGGGTCTGGGGCCATTTACCTGCTTTTCCTGGTGAGAAATCCAGCCTTGAAAGAGAAGAAAGAGAAGGAGACTGAACAGATATACAAATAATATAGGAATGAAGTTCCCTAAATCATGTCAAACATGTAACAACAAGGTGAGGGTATATGTAACCCCCCCAGTGTTCAACTTAACCATTTCAAATTGACCTATAAGGTCCACTGTAGTGGTGCCTCAGGTCATTTTCTCCATATAGACTGAATACACGGTCCCTGTTGTCGTTTGTTAATCATCCGATAAGCTATTGTTATTGAAGAGTATCTGCTGTAGTCTTTTTGAAGTTGTCTATATGGGTGTGTATGCATCACAGGCACACACACATGCAGGCTCACACAGCATGTGGGTGTGGGTTTGGCCGTGTATGCTTTTGTTTTAGTTTGTCGTGGAGCGTCAGTCAAACTTAGCAGCAATAATACCACGCTCAATGACAGTGTGTTGTATGCAGCAGCTGTCATCTCTCAGAGATAATTGTTGTGCTTGTCCATCATGGTTTTTGATCTGAGAGAAACGCAGGCATACAAAGATGTGTTGCCCTACAGACAGTGGTTTAAAGGTGTCAGGTGGTTTTCTGACAGGGCCTCTTTGTTTTCACTTGTTTTATGATGTGTCAAGAGATGGAGAGCAATTCACTTTCCCCCTTGAGCCTCAATTTAATGTCAATCCCTGATGCATCGGGAGATACTACTATTATTATTAACTACATTATTACTTATGATAGTCCCAGCTTGCTTTGGAAATTGTAATACATCTCTTTAATAAAAAGGCTTTCCCATGTTTTCTTTGGTGGTACAGTTTTGGCTGTAATGAAATGTATCAGCATATGGCAAGCTCATGGTAGGCCTATTTGTATTCTTCTCTTCTCTTCACTCTGTGTCAGTAATTTTTCTCTCTCACCTTCTTATCATGGCTCTTGTTATTTCAGATTTGATTTACTGTTCCAGTTGGGCTCTTAGTTGCAGTCAGTTTACAAACGTAAAACTGACAGGCTGAAATATGTTTCCAGGATTTTACCTGCCTTCATGATCAGAGCCATGTTTCTTAACAAATGCATCAGATGAATCGCATCTGTATTAGCATTAGTAAAACATTGTTTGATATAACACACAAAAGGCTCAACTAATTGTGCAGTGAGTGAATCAGAATATTCACAATGTCATCTACTTTATAAAATCAACATTCTTCTTCACAGTTATTATCCTAGACAATCACCAGACGGTAAGAAATTATTAAATTTGAATAATAATGTAGAAAGTAGAGAGTAGAGGACGTAGCTTTCTAGAAAGCATCCAATCGGTTTAACCCTTTTTACTATACTGGAACACCTAGGGACAATGTCACGAGTGATACTCTGCGTAGCCACAAGTCTGATGGCAGATGAGTGGTAAATGGCAAGGATCACCGTGTTTATAATGTCATTTTAGTGGTCTGCAGCTGTGTGCCCTCATTGTGTCCAGTAGGTTCCCCAAATACTGCTGTTCCTGGCTAAAACTATTATTTGAGGAACTCTATAAGTAATAAGAATCCTTGATTCAAACATGCTATGTATTAACTGTCTGAACTGAAAGCAATGATGGAAGAAAGGCGTGGTGGGGAAAAGAGAGTGAAACCTTCCATAAAAAAAGTGGCTGCTACTTCCTGGGCTGCACATATAGCCTGATAGAGCCCAATGTGTCTGCCTAAGGATCGATATCAGTGGACTACTGGTTTTAAATGGCATCTTCCAACTTTTTTCTGTTTCATCTCTAACTTTGAGTCTATGGTTGTACTTGCAAAAGCTTACGATGTAGCTGAATAGGTGTGGCCTCTGATTAGTTTGTGAAGTTGTGTGAGCGAGTGTCTGCTACTACTCTGTTGAAGCACTGTGTGTGTCATTGATTGACCAGCAGCTATTCCTTGAGGCCTGTGGTGTGTAGAGATGATTGACAGGTTTGGATTAGCTGCTCAAAACCCCTCTGCTCTGTCATGGATTTAGTGAAGACCACACATCGCTGGAGTAGCAGATGTGCGCACACACACAGAACTGAAATACATTGCGAGTCCTGGGCAGTGAAAGTTACGCATTTTTAAAGCTATTACAGGCTGTCAGTGTTCAGTGAAACCTGTCTATTAAACAAGCAGCTTGCAACAGACTTAATGAATGATCTGGCTTTTGGTCCGGAGACCAGAGCTGCATAGTACAGAAAACAGAAACCATGCCAGATGATTTTGCAGTAGTGAAAGCACAAGTACATCAAGAGTTTTTTGGGGGTTTTCTTAAGTTGTAAAAGTTTTCATAGTAAAAGTGCTGAAGTCTTTTTTAACAGTACTTAAGAAAATATTTACATTAAGGCATTTGAAAAATGTTGCAATGTTATACAGAAATTGCTTTTAGTTACTTGAATATAACTACATTTAAATACAAATATGAGTACCTTTGTTGTCTTCAAATATTTAATACTAGAAATACATAAATATGTCTCAGTGGGCTAAAGCACATGCCATAGACAGTAATTACAGTCCACCCTACCCATAGTCAAAAATCATGCAATTTATAGACACTGATATTGCAACACCACAATGTGGAAATGACTTTGATATATTTTAAACTTTTGTCAGTATATTGTTAACAGTGTTGATTAGAGACAATATGGTTTGATTCACAATACATCGCTGCGAGTTGCTGCTTTTTGTCTCAGCAAATTGCTTGTAGCCACAAGACAGTTTTAGTGGTTAAAGTGAGCAGACAATTCACTTCACTGTGTATGTAAATGCAGTTTGCTCGTTGTAGTGAAAGAACCCATGAGATCCAACTTTGAAATAATCCATTCCCAGTTTGCATATTGCAATTTTCAGCTCTACGATGTGAATTGTCATATTTTATATTACATCATTTTTGCCACAATATTTTTTCTACCTTCTCATTACCTTTTAACTTTTTCTTATACAGTATTCTGTGTTGTCAGTATTGTATAATCCATCATGGTGATCTGAGTTCACCTTTGTTGTTTTGTGTTACTTCTATCAACATATTTTTTATTCTTTAAATGTCACGAGTGCTATACATATATATACATACGCAACAGAGCAATAAATACTTATATATACATACATATACATTGTTATTGTATATATTTTTTACTTTTATTTTTCACTTAAATATTGTAAATGTGTATATTTTTTATTTTCTGTTTCTTATTTTTTATATTTTTGTACATACTCTTATTTCTAAATTTGTGCTACTTTCTACTCTTTAATGGGAGCACCAGTACTGTATAATTTCCCCCTAGGGATCAATAAAGTATTTCTGATTCTGATTCTGATTATTGACTAATTATATATAAACAATATATATATTAACAAAATATATTTTTGTTTTGTTTAAACTTAAGCTTCAAGGAGCAATAGATACGTTTTCAAGCAAGGTCTGCAGGGCTGATACTGTGTGACAAATTGATATTGAATGACTTTGATAATCAACGCTATTATTGTTGGTTTTGTTTGTGGTGTTTTTGTTAAGCAGTCAAGACACAAACAAAAAAAGGGTAAAAGTTAAACTGCTTAGCCTCTTATGTTTGTTGTTGTTGTGTTTCAGTTCCGCTATAAACGACGTGTCTACACCCAGACTCTCCTGGATGAAAAGCAGCTGTCTAAGCTCCACACCAAGGTAAGCTGTGACTCCTGACATCTGAAGAGCTCATGCTTTGTGCAACCTTCTACTCACTCTGCAACTGAGTGATTGACATGTTGTATATCCAGTACATTAAACTGTGGTCATAGCCTTGATAGCATGGTGGCCAAGTGGCTACGGCAAGTGCATTTATTGACAAAGTCTCTATCAAATTGTATCTCAGGTTTAGAATATGCGTAACAAACATTTGTGTATCAGTGGTTTATTACTTACTGACTGGGTATGAACAGATGCAGAAGGAAAGGCTGGTTCAGTAAAATCACTCTTTACTTGTTGGATAGGCAGGCTGAGAGACAGCAAGAAAAAGGCAGTCGAAAACTGGCAAACAGAACCAAAGAGGCAATGCTGGCAGATGGTGGGAAGGGCAGGCAGGTGGTCACAAACACAGATATAAAGAGGCAGAATAGGACAAAGACTGGCATGGTAAGGCTATTGCGCAACCCAGATAATTTAGCAGAGTGTGACTGCAGGCTGGGCCCTGAAGATACTATGACTAAGAAGAATAGGGGAACAGGTGTGCAAGCAGGTTACTGATCAGGTGATGGTCTGAAGCAGAAACTCAGTGGGGACGACTAGTGGACAGGTGAGGAATGGCATGTCTGAAATGCCAGGAGATGTTAGTAAGTGCAGATGCAGATAAGGTCGATTCAGTAGAGCAGATAACACCATGATTGTATGTGTGTGGGTGGGTGTGTGTGTGCGTGTATGTGTGTGCATATGTGGGCGTAATAGTGGAACAGACAACAGAGAGAACTGAATGCATTTGCATCAAATCCCATCAGGGGGCAGGAGATTTACACTGGAGGGAATTAACAGTGTCAATTGTGTGTTTTTGTGTGTTAGAGGGAGAGAGACAGAGAACAATAGTGGAGATCTGCTGTTGGGTACAAATCGTGGAACTGCAGTTTTTTTATTCTGCAGAATATGCTGATTTTGTCATCGATTACTCTTGAAACATGCTGCATCACATAATCTCATGAATAAAATGCCATTAAGTTAGACCACAAAGTATCCACTTACACTCCTTATGTGTGACTAATGCTCTTAGATGTGCTTTTCTTGTATTTAATTTACTATAGCTAGAGAGAGCAGTTTAACAGCTTATAGCTTTGCAGTGAGCTCCATGTATATCGCATGAGAACATTTGATTATATTGTTAATCCTCACTATCATAGTGTGAGGAACTAAACCAAGTGCTAGGCAAATATTGGGTGGTTCAAGACTGTTGATTGGCCCCCCCACTGTTTTTTTTTCTTTTTTCTCCCCCCAAAGTATTAGTGAAAGGGCCTCTGAAATTGTACATTTTGCATTATAGGTGCATTGGTGTCTGCTACTTTTATAACTGTCAAATTCAGCTATCTTTACTGCCTTTGTGTGTTTCTCAGTTGCTTTCAACTTAAAGAACAGACAGGAAAACAGCACGTAAGAACAATCAGTGTATCCAGGATATTGCAAAATACTATTCTATATACAATGAATGAACAGAGCATTGTTTTGCAGAAATGTGGTATGGAGTAGGGCCTTTTTTGTCAGGGTCCAAGTGCTTGTTAGAGACTTTTCAACATTTGGAAAGTAGAGGCCAAAATGTGGCCTGCTAAGAATCCTCCTGAGGTTTTGGGAATTCATGGCTGGTTTGAAAATGGTTTCTTAGAAAGAGAGGGAACTTTGAGTTCATTGTTGGGTTTCTACTGTATATTCATGGGCAGGGAGTATTTTCTGCTATGTACTTCCATTGAGTGTCAGAGGGAGAGAGTGAGAAATAGTGAATGAGAAGGACATGCAGAAAAGCAGAGATGAGAAGAATGAGTCATGCTCTCAAATATTGTCTCCTGTCTAACCAGTCTGTTGTGAGGTGCTGCCATCTGCTACTGTGCTGCATTGCTATGACAAAGTATATGAGTGCTCCTCAACTGACAGACTCAACCCGTTTCTGCCCAGCTGCAGTTTAGGTGGTAATTTCACACAATAAATCATCTATAAAGAGATAATTTGTTGTGACTGGCCTGCCTTGGAGGCCAGTAGAAGTGGAACTGGTAAAATTCTCAAATGGGAAAAAAAACAGTGTGAATCTCCCAGCCACTAACACTATCTCACTGAGTAAAAATCTGAATGTGTGAATAGCCTGTGAAAGCCACCGTGTTGTTTGAGCTATGTGAGTATGAGTAATCCAGGACAGCTGTGTTGTGAGGAGAGAATGAGGGTGGTAATTTGGCTGTACAAGCTCCAGAAACAGCCATAGTAAATTCTTGTTTTCCTCTGTTACAAATCTGCATGTCTCAGAACACGGTGGCATCAGCCATTATAATATGTAATATGTAATATCAGGTCACAATCTGTTACAAAGCATGTATTTGTAAAATATTGGTGTTTAAGTGTGTTTGTAAAATATTTTGTATAGACTTACATTCTGAATGTTTCAAAGGTCTAATGGCATTTACTGCTGTATACAACGTGGCTGCTGTTATAGGCTGCAGTTCAATTTATGACATTGTTCGATTCCATGGTCATATCGAAGTTAGATAGTATTTTCCTCAGAACAATTTTGAAGTCTGACTTTATGGCCGTGGTATGCTAATTATTCAATCATGAATGTTAAAGGTTCTTACAGCTGTCTAGGCAGAGGTAATAGAGAAAATATTCTCTGCTTGTGTTAGCGAAGATTAGTTACAATGTAATGGAGCCTTGACGTTTGTCCCCCTTTCTCTTTTTTTCTGGATGGCAAATTTGCTTTTGTTGCATAATGACCTCCAGGGGTGAAGAGGGAAATCCTGTTATGGTGACTCTTGCAACCTTGGCAGTCACGATATTCACTATTCATCCTGCAGCAAGCTGCCCTGTTAGGCAGAGGTCAAGCATTAGCCTACTTTGCTGGTATGGAGCTCATTAGCCGCAGGGTAAAGTTTAAAATGAGGTCATAATTGATAGGATTTTCTCATTCTTTTTTTCCCCCCTCTTCACCCAACCCAACCAGACCTCCGCACTCTGAAAATGTCCTGGTTAACCACGTAGGATGGCTGGACAGAAAATGTACATAGTATACTAAAACAAATGCGTGTGTGTGGGTGTTTGGTGTAGGAGGTCGGCCATGTGATAGACAGGGCAGGAGAATGCATGGCTTTCTCGCAGAGTGATGAAGGGCCTCCAGTGATAGAAATGTCCAATCCCTTTTTTATCAGTAGTCCTTTAAGGAATTTACTCGAACTGACCCAATGACTGTTTAACATCTAAAACTTGATTTCTCATTTTCACATAAGTTAAGAGTGAACAAACTTCGTCTTCATTGTATTACAATATCGCATCTATACGATGTACAGTATATATTCCAACACAATAACATTCAACACAATCTATATGATGCCTACAGTGTATTGAGTCGTACACAGTTACATGTTTAGTCACTAGCAGGATCTTTGCTAGAATTTAAAATAAAGTTATGTGGGCTTGAACATTACTACACTACTACTACCCACACATGAGTTCGTAATTAAGAACTGGTGGACTGCATGAGACCCGCATTCCATTATTAGGAGCAGAGTACTAATGCTTTAGCCTCCACTAGGGATTCATCAGTGCAGATATAAGTGACCTTGTGAGGAACTCCTTATGTGTTCTGGAGAACAGATCTCATGCAGTGTTAAGTTTATTGGACTTTTATACCTTTGCAGCCAATAAAAGATACATAGACAGTAGACATGCAAGATCAGATGGTTGGATGGTTGGATAGATGGATAGATAGGTCTGCTGTATATGTAATTATAGC
Source organism: Enoplosus armatus (assembly GCF_043641665.1). Classification (NCBI taxonomy): domain Eukaryota; kingdom Metazoa; phylum Chordata; class Actinopteri; order Centrarchiformes; family Enoplosidae; genus Enoplosus; species Enoplosus armatus. The sequence goes on from NC_092185.1 coordinate 8,024,024, forward strand.
TGATAGCCCTGGGCATCATGGCCATAGAGATGGCTAGGGAGGGGGTGGGTTGAAAGAAACTAAAGAGGCATATACAGTGGTGGAGATCATTTAGTAACGCACTATTTGGTAATGTGGTCACGAACGTCACAGAGTGCACTGCCAGAGTGAGGGCATTTCATATGAATCAATGAATAAACCAGTTGAGGAATCACAATTCAATTAAATTGAATTTAAATAGTGCCAAATCATAACAAAAGATATCTCAGAGAGCTATTCATATAGAGCAGGTCTAGACCATACTCTTCACACACAATATCAAAATATAAAATGTGCTTACTCTTTGGATAACAATGTCTTGTATGATATGATTCACAGGCCAAATCAGTGCCCACATTATGCACATTTTTTGTTGTATACATGTGTGGAAAAGCATCACAAAACGTATTGCAGAGTAATGCTATTCCTCCTACACTGAGGCTTTGTATTGTTGTTACTGTAGAAGCTTGTTGTATAAGAATGAGAATTCCTGCATTGTTTTCAATTTACAATGAAACTACACAGAGAATGTAGCTCATTGTAGGTGTGATATTGTTCCAGATGCCAGATCCCACCGAGCATTTGTACAGTGCCTCAACCCTCCTATCAGTGCAGTGTTATTGCAACTGCAGTCACTATGAAATTTGATGTGAAATTTCTGCATAATACACACACATTCACACACAGCTGCATGGCACAGAATGAGAGGTTTTTCCAACGGGGAATCCCTCACACACAAAGCTCCCCTTATGGATAATCCCCTAAAAGGAAGAGATATTTGGTACTTTGAACAAAGTAGAGACATCTCTGAGTAGAAACAAGAACACATACTCACTTGTGCATGCATGCGCGCGCACACACACACACACAGACATGGAACTTGGGATTTAAAAAAATATTTCCCAGTCGTAGAGAGGGCTCAGCTGAAATTGTTTGTGCTGTTTCTAATGTGTCTCTGTGTTTTCGTGTTATACCTCATGTGCATGCACAGATACTGTACTGTACATGTGTGGCGTTGTTTAAGTGGGGTTATTTGTACAAACAATTTGTGGATTTAAATATAACAATATTTTCAGGAACACTCAGATACAATAACATGAGCATTACTCAGTAATCATAAAGTTCCCACTGTCATGTAACACTATTGCACCAGCGCCCCACAGTGTTTTCATGTCTACTAAGGGATTTCCACTCTTCCCTTCTTCTGCCTGTTCTTTTCTATCATTCCTCTCACTTTGGATATCCATATCTTCCCTTGCTTCTACACCCCACCCACTCCATCTCATTTTCCCTTTCAGTTTTCCCTCCCTCTATCTTACGCTTTCTCTCCTCCCTCTATTTTCTCTCCCTGTTCTCTGGCTCTCTCTTTCCCCACCCTCCCTCTGTTCTCTCCAGCATCCTGCAAATCACCCCTTACCATCTCTCCGTCTGTCTATGCATGGACAGGAGTCAGTGTGTGTGTCCGTGCTCCGTGTCCGTGAGTGTTTGTGTGAGTGACCATGTGAGTGTGCATGTGCTACTTTGACAGGACGAGAGGTAGTGAAGGAGAAGGAGAGAACAAGAGGAGAGGAGACGAGGAGGAGGGGGACTGGATATGGCCATGTGGATGATGTTTTGGCATTGGGACTGTAGCTGACCTGCGAGAGTGCGTGTGTGACTGGCAGTGTGTCCGTGTGTGTGTGAGATGGGATCCGCTCTGGGCAGAAGACAAGCAGCCGGGAGAAGGGAAAAAAAAACTAAAGAAGCCAGGAAGGCCAGACTCAATAGTAAGGTACCCCAATTGCTCTCATCATCTCTTTAATTTAGTTTTATCATTATCTCTGGTGTAAACGTGGCTTATTCTTCTTCTGTCTCTCTGTTTTTCATACTTTCTATCTATCCAATTATTCATGAATACTCCCCAACCCATCCCTGTCTACCTGTCCCTATGTTCTTTCTCTCTCTCTGGCTTTCGTTCTGTTGTTATGCTCTGCTGCATGTTGGCTGTGTGAAGAGCTGGTGCAGTCTTGTCTGAAACCCTGACAGAATGCTAATGTTTCTCTCTGCACTGATTCAGTTACTAACCGTGGGCTTGCATCATTGTGTCTGTTTGTTAGTGTGTGTGTGTGTGTGTCTGATATGTCAGAGGATGTGCGGATGTGTGTGTGTGCTGTGGCCAGTATGATTGGCTATGATTTGCTTTTGGATCTCTGAGTAAGTAAGGCAAACATATTTGTGCGTGCGCACGTGTGTCTGTATGTAGCAGATATTCCTGTATGCAAGCGTGTATGTGCACATGCAGGTGCACGTGTGTATAAAAATGTGCTTACGCACGCACATGCCAATGTGTCGGTGAGGATCTGCCAGTGAGTCTCCCAGGACAGAACTTGCCTTGTGGTCTTCACTGTCTGTTATCATAATGCTCTTCTTGTGTCTCTTGGATGGAGACAGCCTCACTGTGTTTGTGTCAGAGTGAGAGACAAAGCTGAAAGCGATGAAAAGACAGCATAATAACTTGGGCACAGTGGGTAAACTTATTAAGCAAAGTTACTGCCTCATACAGTATTTTCTGTGAACCTCTGCTGAGAGTCTCAGAGCTGTCAGTCTCAGCCAGTGAGGGCTCTGCAGCTGGCAGCTGTCAACAGGAGGGCCTGCGGGCAGCTTGACCTGAGCTACTGCACAAATGGGCAGCCTGACCTACTCAACAAAATATCCCACATAAACATGTCTCCCATGAGTCTATTAGGTAAATTGTTGATACAGTATGTATGGAGTCTATGGGGTATAAAAAAACATGATTTAGAGTTTAACACCATGTCCCCTCTGTTGTTTTGTAACTTGGTTTTTCATATACTTTTTCATACACTCCATTCAGTGTCTTCTGTATGCTCCTGCTTTTCTAGCATGTTTGTAGGTTATTCTGTGAGAAATTGCAGCACTGTAGTTTAATGTGTTAGTTACCACAAGAGTATCTCACCTCCCGTCTTAATTTCTAAGAAGGGTGTGTACAGTATGTGTGTGTAAGTGAGAGAGACAATGCTTAGACAGATTAGAAGGAAGGAATTGATTTTGTTGTGTTCAGTATGCTCTGAAACCAGGCCATGTAGAAACTATAGCCCCAGGCTCTTCATAATACTACCCAGTAAGCTCTATGTGGGTCTGTGCTTGTAGGTACTGCTAATGTTAATTCTTTTGGCTCAGTTTTTGTGATTTAAGTTAATTATTATGTCAGTGCAGTAGGAGGAGGATGTTGTTCATAGCACCGCTTTACGTTTAATTTGAAACCAGAAGTTTCGGCAACTTCTGCATTGACATGTAAAAATCTCTGACATCCCCAAATTAGCAGCTGATACTGTACAGACATGTCTGTGGTACGTGTCTTTACAGATAATTAAACCCAACAGAAATGTCATTTAGCTTGCACAAAGCTCCACATACTCAAATTATTTATTTCCTCCCTGTATGTGTGTGTCTGCAATATAAGGGGACCTTTTAGACACTACCGACCATCACTGTTGCTTTTGAAAAAGGGGACGTATCATGCATTTTGTATTTATCCATCCATTCATCCATCCATCCATCAATTTAACCGAACTGGAAATTGACTTGCTGTTTGGTCTTGATGATGTTACGCCTCATTGCAGAAGTTCATCTCACAATAAAACAATATAACATTGTATAGCTCTTGCTCCATACAGTACAATATCCCACTAGCCGGAAACTCCATCATTCTAGGTCAGCCAGTATGAATAGATGACTGTAGAATAGGATGCCAGAGGCATAAAGCACAATAGAGTTCTAATAATCATCTGGCTGAATAAATACAATACCCACATACCCCTGTCTCAGCCTGGAGCTTGCTGGCTGCCCTCGTCTGTTCTCTCTCCGTAGCCCGTAGGCCTGTTTGCAGCCAGGGTTCAAATATAGGGGAGGATCGTTTTTGCTATATTTTCAGCTGTATTTTGACATAACGTCTACCAGGCTGAGCTCCAGTTCACCTTTTGGTCTGTTTAGTTGTGTTTCATCCTCTGGCTCTGTCCCCCTACTGTCCGCCTGCCTGTGTCCTGGTGTCAGTTTGTGTGTCTGTCTAAAAGCACATGACTGCACCTGATTCAGCTCTTTCTTTCTCTGGACTCTTTGATTCTGATGACAGCATGCATTCCCCTCATCCTCCCTGACCACCCTGCTTACAAACACACAAAAACACACAGTCATGCATACAAACAAATAATAGAGCTCTGTTGTCATATTTCATGTGACATCATGTATGGACTGTAACTTAGACTGCACACTGATTTTTAGTTATTACCCAAAATCTTTTGAGTACCAAACACCCCGTGTGGAAACAATGGCTGTGAACATTTTTGTTTTTACCTCCACCTGGTCAGCTTGCATTCATGATGGAAATAGTAAGTTTTTAATAGTGACACAGTGGAAAAATGTATGATAATATCTAAAGAAACCCTCTCAAACCACTTCTGTAACATAATCAACCCCTCCATCATCCACCTGTATGCTCAGTGTGTTCCAAACAGTCACATTTATACCAAAATATGTCTAGATACACCTTTTCCATCGCAGTCCTCACACAAAACGTTGTCTACCTTGCAAGCAGATGCACCCGGTGGTTTGCAGGTGCCATAGTGTCTGCCACCTGGTCTTAGTTGTAATGAATTGTAACTTCCTTATGCTGAGCCTCTATTTTCGTGGACCCTGCAGCACGGCGCAGATCGCAGTCAATTGTGTCCTGCCCCACCATTTGGTATTTTCGTGGCCAGACTCTCCTGGCGCACCTCTGGGGTGGGATCAGAAAGAATATATTATCATACATTATAGGTGGGCGTGTTAGACGCTGCTACAATCATGTCCAATCCCATTTGCTACTTTCATTCACTTTAAACTCAGGGCTCTGACTGCTGGAATCCTGTGGAGAGTTTTCCTCAGAGGGAACGTATTGTTGTATGTTTCGTGCAGATCAGACTTGTAATAAAAAAGATGACATGTGTAGCCGTTGCCCCGGTTACCTGGTGTTTTGGATGAAGACACCGGGAGAGGAATTGCAGGAACGGACTGTCCTGAGGGAGTAATTAGCTGAGAAAGAAGTTTTAATTGATCTGCAAAACAACTGATTTCTGTCTCAGATATGTCTATTGATTTGCAGTAGAAACTGTAGAATAATTAATCAAAAGAACAAGCTTGGTGTGCACATGGGCACAAAGGTTTCTGTGGTTATTTTACAACAGTCTGGTGCTTATTACACAAACTTTAACCAGCATATCTGCTGTGTGCAATTGTGGCTTGACAGTGTGCAACATGACACCAGTTAGTGGCTACAGATGGAACAAATACCTGCTGCCTTAAGATGGCTGTAAAGACCACCAGAGTAAAGGAAAGGCCGTCAGTATAGGCTACCTACTAGCTGTCATGGATTACAGAGCTGTCATTATCACAGGTCTGCACGTTCACATTTGTGTGTTCCTGTTTATGCTTATGCCTTCTTTTTTTGCACTAATGGGTTGGCAAATAAGCCAGCACTCAATTGTACTGATAGAAGAGACAATGCTGGACAAAGCTATGCTGCCAGTGCAGCTAGGAGGGTGGGTGGAATTGGTTGAGTGTACAGCAGAATGTGTTTGGGGTCCACAAACAATAAGCCAGTGCGCTGCATGTTTGTGAGTGTGTTGATGAGTGGGGAAGAGGCCGTGGTTTTGACGTGCTTTGTTCCCGCCGTTAGCCAACGATAGCAGAGGTAGCTCACACAGTCCTGGCTGCCCAAACTGTAGTTCATCAAGAGGAATACTAGATATTATACAGAGCTAAAACATATTATTCCAGTGCCTCTGAAAAGGATTACTCAGGAGGCACCATGCTGCTACGTTCAGAGAGAGCTACCAGGAGCCGGGCCACAGAGGTTAGACACAACACACTACAGATAAAATGACTCATGTGATCAAGAGTAAATGCAGGTAACTGACACAGCGGGGCTATGCACTGTTCTTATTTATATACTCGTATAGAAAAGAGGTTTGTGGAGCAACATTTAGTTTGTAGTGCAGATGTTTGTTTGTGTGCCAGCTTTGGATTTTCCGGACTTCCTATTATAACTCTGTGGCTTGGCATTTATAGTACTTCACGTACACATGTTCAGCTGGTTGTGACTCAGTAAGTCGTGTGTTAAGTTTTGATTTTGGGAGCGTCAGTTTATCTAAAGTACAGTGCAGACACTAGTTCAGTACTTCATTTGACTGCCGCTGCTGATTTTTCTTCACTGTTTCGTGTAAGAATGACTCAGATTTGACTTCACCAGATAAAGGCTGACCACATTAGTGAAGACTGCTTTCACATGCTCCATGTAAGAGGGTTCGCATCAGATCGACTTGTCTGTCTGATTGTGTCTCATTTTATTTGGTTTAAAAACAGAGATAGCTCACATAATAGGGTAACTATACTGGTATGTGAACGCTGTGTCAGCAGATGGCATGAGTCCAGGTAAAGGCTGGCTTTAAGCTAGAATGCAGAGAGGCAATTTTTGTTTCTCTTTCTTTGGCTCTTGTTGTCCTTTATCTGCTTTCTATTACCCTTTAAAAACATCAATAAAAAGATCAGGAACTCCCTACATAAACAAGACAAACAGAAACAAATCTGTTAAGGGACTGTGTGTAAAATACTGGATCTCTAAAAACCATGCGGGACACTGGAGGGAGCAAGTTATTTAGGGTGTTACGATTACTATGATAATGACTGTGACTCATGGGAACTAAGTAAGCTGTGAAGTCTTCACCAGAGAGGTGTAAAATGCAATTGCATGTTATACAGAAACATACACGGTCAATGATGTGTTAGATGTTGTTGCTATAGTAACAGCACCCCGATCACTGAGTGTGTGTGTGGGGGGGGGGGGTATTTTTGTTTTTTTACTGCACTCAGGATCATGAATAAAATGTGTGTTTAGTGTGCTAAATTATGAATCAGCAAGTGTGTGTGTGTGTGTGTGTGTGTGTGTGTGTGTGTGTGTGTGTGTGTGTGTGTATGTATGTCTAGTCCTCTAAGTCCAATAGATTTCATCCTCAGGCCTCCATGCTTTTTCATGTAGTGTTAGGCCCCCCTAAGCTTAAGAGTGTATCAAATTACTCAGAAATGTATTTTGCTGCTATACAGTGAAGGTTGAAGATTCCCCTCACAGAAAATCCTATTCCTCGGGATCAAGTCCATACTCTGTCATACAGTATATTGGTCTTTTTGTAGCTGAGAGCTTTACACTTTAAGCCTGTTAGGTATGGATATTGGAGATTCTCAGACAAACATACTGTAGGCTGAGGTCCAAACAGACATAGATAGATGCAGAAGTGCTTAAAGGCACATACAGCTAAAACACACAAAGAAACACCATTCTGTTCTAACAGGCGTGAAGCGGTACGCAGCAGCTCTTTGTCTCTAAGGGGAGTTTAAACACCCACATTAAACCGAGAAGGTTAATTAATATGTTCTTTTACTGGGCCGCTTTACTAAATCCACCAGCAAGATATATTGTTAAACGTACACTCTACCTCTGTTTGTGTGTGGTACAGTTCTAAACATTTTAACAGGCAATGTGTAAACCAGGTCTTTTAAAGGAAAACTCCACCAAAAACCTTTTGTTTTAAGTGTAAAACACTCATCTCCTGAAGGCTTAAAAAATGCTTCTGAAAAGTTGCCTCCTTTCGGAGGATTTGCAGCAGTAGTCTTGGATTTACATTAGTTTTCAATAGTGATTTAGATTCACCGCAAAAAAACCTGCACCACTTGTTTGTTGCCCACCTACATGCTCACTATGCTACGGTCATTATTGTGACAAACATAGGTTTCTGGTGGAGTTGTGTCACCCTCCCAAATCGCAAACATCAAAAAGGAACGACTTTAGGGAAATTTGACATAATCGTCCACTTTTTTTGGCCATAACTCAACAATTAATGACCATATTTCACATTTGGTTGGATAATGACACTTTTGACTCAAAGGTCAAATACGATTTTGGCCATAATTGGTGTGGTAATTATGACAAAATTTCACACAGATGTTTAATGGGATACAATAATGAAGTGATGACATTTTTTACCCAAAAAATTAAAGGTTAACGTCACTGTGACATCATAATGTCCTGGAAAAACACTTGTTTTGGCCATTATTCAACACCATGACTCAGGAACAGGAGGGGAGATTGTGATCATATTTCACAGTTGGTTGGACACTGAATAGGTGACACTATAATTATAATGAGAAAAAATGAGTAGTTGTGCAATGTATGTACAAAGACAGCAATGGGAGCAAATGCGCGCACATACATACACACTCCTCTACCTTATTTATATATGTGTAGCTAATATTGACCTGATATTGCAATCAAGTATTAAACTCCGCAATGCATAGCATCACAGTTTCTGAGCAGTAGTATTTCGTATTGACTGGGATGTAGTGTGTAGTTGTCTGGTATGTTGTGCCAGGCTGGCAGTGAATTCTGTTTGAGTGATGAAGGCAGAACATGGTCACAGAGCTAATGACTGAACTTCTATCATGCTATCCATCCTGAAAACCTAAAGTTCACAACTCTGGTCCCTTTTAACAGCAACACAGCACGGTGCCTATGATACACTGGAATACTCAGTTACAGTGTATATAGGTTAACCCGATATCTTCAGCTCTTGTACTGTCAAATGCAATCAAAGACAATAGTCCTTGAAGAAATACATATAAACTTAATGAAGCTTCAGGTTTTGTTAAAATAGTGTCAGAAAAGTGTTGATTTAGCTTTAAATAAACACTCTCACACGCTCTAAACACTACCACAAATTATGGCCCCACTATGTTACCACAGAGTGAAATTAACCTTTTTTGAGTAATCCTTTTCAGAGTATTTTAATCTCTCTTTTTATAGCGTTATAGCAAACATAATCAGGATCATGTTTGACACTAAGCCATTATTTTGTTATAATAAGATTGGCTCACAGTCATCAAGAACGTACAATGGTCAGCAAGAATAAAGTCTGGAAGCAGGTCAAGATCTTATCTAAACCTGGGATGAACTGAAGAGAAAAAAAAACTGACTCTAAGATCAAAATAATCAAATAGACTCAAGATTATTTTATAATAATATAAATGTTACCTAATGTAACATCTACAGTAGTACATTACAGTATTACACAACAACTACAGTTCATTTGTAGGATGTTTCTGTCAGAGGAGTTACTCTGTCTTTTATTTGCTTAAAGTTTCAAGAGAAACCAATATCGCACAGGATAAGAAAGACGAGCTGTAAATAGATTGCTGCTCTACTCACATTTCTCTTCTTCTATCATCTCTTGGCACTACTCTCCTCCATTCCTTCCCCTCACGTGACCCCATTTGCTTGTGTTTGTGCCGCCCCACGTCATTGTGTTGCATTTTTAATAGGAACATGCTTCTAGACCTTCATACTTTGCAATAAATCCATGAATTATAGAATAAACTCACAAATATAACTAGGTAGCCATTTGCCAACCTGTTTTTTTTCTCCTTCGGATGAGAAGAGGTTTGAAAAGAGGAGCCTCTGTTTTGATAGTGAGCCTTGAGTCAAATGGAGGATGCAATAGACCAGTGACAGCTTCACTATACACTCACTGTTTGCTTTGAGGTTTTGCCAAAGCATCTCAGTATGCTTACATGATGCCTCTCAGATAAGGAAATGAGTGAATAGACTGCATGCTTCCCTTCATTTTCAGTTTGTGACTTGAGTCTGTATCCTCAACCTCAAGTCCATATTTATACAAGATTATCAAAAAGACCCATTTTTGTGAACTATACAATACTTCACTATCTTTATTGTGCTACTGTTTTTTGTCGTTGTCATCTTTTAAGAACTGTGCTTGCCTTGTTTGCCCTGCTTAGTAATCTATCTACATGTATGTTATCTATGTTATCTACCTATGGCCCTGTTTACACCTGGCATTAACATGCGTCATGTGTCTAATGTGCCGGAAATTTTGTCGGAAAAGAAGTTTGCAAAGACCTTGGTGTGCGGGCCATATACGACTCAGGCCACCTACGAATGTGGTCTAAGCGATCGGATCTCAATGCGTCCTGGGTGCACTCACACCTGTACTTAGAGCTGTCCACTTGTGATCGAATCACCTAAGACGCATGTTAATTCCAGGTTTAAACGGGGCCTATGTTACCTTCTCTCCCCGTTTTTACCCCTTATGACTCACCAGAGCACTACTTACCAAAGCATATCCTACATTTGTACTGCCTGTTATAGAATATGCCTCATAATCGAGCACTTTTTAGTCTTCATCTCAACATGCACCACTCTAAGGCTAAATATTCTAATGTGTGTTATTATGTATTGTGATACTACAATACATTCATTTAAATACCCACTCAGGCAGCCCAGTTTTTATGCACTCTATGATTTTATTTTCTCATTTTTCATATTGTATGTCAGTAGGGGCTCAAACATCACCATCTACCATCAGACACCTCACATCCTTATACAATCAGGCACTGAAAAAGCCTGTCTGGTGGCATCACTGTCACATACAAAAGAGATACAATCTACTTAGGTTTGAGAACTTTACATCAACATACATCATTTTTCAAAGACAAGACAGTAACAGTGTAAGTGCGAGCATGGTGAATGGCAACTGTAAAATACCACATTGTAGGTCTAAATTTGGACAATAAGTTTTCTCCACAAAGGGCTGTCAACTCTGAAACACAAAATCAACTGAAATCAAATTAATTCCAGATATAAAATCTTTTACAACAAAGCAAACCAGAGCTGTACCCATTTTTAGCTAATTATACTCTTGGTGTAAGTGTATTGGTGTATTGTGGTATGTGTATTTTATCGTATTTTCATATGATACTGAAAGCTGTATATTTTAATTACACTGTACATGTAAAAGCCCAGTAAGAGTTGAAAATTAACAATAGCTATAACCTTTCTATACAGCACATGAGTTTCATGCTCTATATTGGAACTATGTGAAATTGCGTCATCAAAAATCTATTATTTTACTTAATTTTAAGTTATCTTTTACAAATGTTTACTTTCGATAAAACTCTAATGAAAGTATGACAAATGCCGGTGTTTGTAGTGCATTGCTAAACAGAGGTGTCATTTGCGTTCTCACTGCTGTTAAAAGCTGTTGCGTGAGAAGGACTGTAGCCGGATTCTGTATGTATCTAATGGGGAGTTGTGTCTCTCGATTTGTGTGTCTAATTAAAATGCATTGCCCCTGCAGCAGGGCAGCCTCTGTACAAAGCATCTGGGAGACGGGGGTCAAGGCTTGCCCACTCTCGCTCCAGCCTTTATATAAGTGACTGTCAACAACGCTCAGACAGGCAGAGAATCAGGAACACTCTGTGCCAGATAAGGGTGTTTGCTGACGTGACTACACACAGGAATAGGCACTTTTAATGTGTGACTGATTGTTGGTGCCAGAATTTGTAGTAAGAGCACCTCTATTTCATATGAAGTAGAGAAACATAGTCAGCTAATACTTTTGGTAGGATTGTATTAATGGACACTGAATCTCTGCCCCCATGATGATTGTAATTTGCAATATTACATTGTATATGTACAGAATTTCCTACATTTTTTATCAACAGTGCTTACAAGTAATTAAGTTAATCAAATTGACCACAACAGTTTCAGCTGTTTTGCTGATCAGTGACACTGTTGGGTCTGATTTATCAGACTATCAGTCAGTGTCACCACTGTTTTCCACATCACTGTCAGACAGGCTGAATAGACGAGTCATCTGGCATCTGACTATGCTTCACTACACAAATATGACAGCTCGACGCTGACAGGGTATACTCACAATAAGATCAGTAATAATTTTACAGTAACAGTCTACTTTGTTGCCAACTATTAGGGATCACCCTAATAACTAACTAACTTCACTATACAATGCGGTGGGTCTGAACTCACACACAAGGACTTCAACACATGGGTCTATGTCACATGTAGGCATCTGCAATAGGCCTTGATGGGGATGTGGGAATATCTTTGACTGTAACCGTATGCTTGTCTTCATGATACAGAATCTGTAATGTGGCTGGCACTGACAGCAGGACTCTGTGGTGACGGGCTGAAGCATTACTTCTACGCCCGCTCTCTCCCAACTGTTTAGGCTGTGCTCATATCATCCTGATGTCTGATGGTCCCCAGAGAATCCCCATGACCCACTGCACATGCTCACTGTGTTTATTGCCTAAGCAGTTGTGACGCTTTAGAGCATGTGTTGAATTATACGGGCCAGCTCACATTAGGCCAGTATATGATCCTCCTGAATAAGCATCATGTTGGTGAGCATTGTAATTACAACTCATCCATGGCACAGCGTACTTTAGGCCAGCTGTGAGGGACCAGGGGCTATGGAGCCATGTGGTAATGAGTGTAAATATAGGGCAGTGAAAGTGTCTGACACACATACGTACATGCTGCATGGATCACACATGGATGCACATGAAGTATTGAACACCTCCTTTTATGACGCTACGGCAAAAATGCTTAAAAAAGGAGGAGAAATCTGCAGAACACAGTGACCAAAAGAGGCAAAGAAGTCAGCAAGGGAGGCAAGGAGGATTCATGCTGTCCCTGTAATTTCTGGCCTCCTACCCAGGCTTTTTAGTGGCAGATAATCCCCCCTTAGTGGTAGAGGAGACAAGAGCCTCCTCAGGGTACTGAAGAAGGAACCTTTATCCTCTTTGTCCTGCTAGATGGAGTAGCTCTCACACACATTTTCTGCCTCTGATTGGTGATCCAAAAAGTCTTAAATGCAGTAGGTTTTGTAGTGTAGTGTTGTTTTTGGTTAGGAGGTATCTCACTTGTAGTAGTTGTAGTAGTAGTAGTAGTAGTTACTTTTATTAATAACCTATCTTTAGCATATTCTGGAAATGTCCAGTAGTAGTAGCACTAAAGTTTGTAGCCGCCTGTGAAAGGACACAAATAATATTCATATCAAAGACAGCACATACCAAATGGTGTAGTTGACGAGTAAGCTAATTTCTAATCATATGTGGAGCATGTGAGGACACCGTGTGCTCAGCATCATAATGAATCTGCAGGCTATTTTTTAAGTTGGGAAATTGCCATAGATTCTTGGAGTTGATTATTGCTGCAGTTTCTTGCTCTGCTGCACTGAGATGAAACACTATGTTCAATTTCTTTCGTCTTTTCTTTGTTTGTCTTGCCTCTCTCTTTTCTTGATCCAGCACATCAGGGTTATCCCATCCCATGACAGTAGTGTATGTACAGAAGCTGCATAGACCACGAGTCAAACAGAAATAATAATCATGTGACATTGTTGTTGCAGGTAATGGAGTATTGGTTGGCTGTTTAAAAAAGTTGGTACACCATCTATTTTGGCTGTGCAAACATGCAATCGTCTCTTCTCTTCGTAGTATTTCTATTCAAATACACTACTGTCACTGTTACCACACCAGACCAGACCACGTATCGCTTGGAATGAAGTGTGAGATATGAGAAGCAGTTGAGGTGAGACACTGTAACGGCCAGGTCACACATCCTGCGCGAGCGGCGCGTGAAGGCTACCTCGCTGAATTGCTGCGTCTCGCAGGCGTGTGGTGACAGCATTGCTGCTGCTGCGATGCTGCTGCTGCCAGCCCTGTCTTTCTGCATTGACTTTGACTTTGATGGCCATAATGTTTCATATGATTTCATTAGAAATTTAAACTTTAGCAAAAAGACAGTGAAAATGATCTGTGGACAGTTATATTGAGACCATACCAGCAACATTACACACATTTCACTGTAGTTTTAATATCTGTATCTGTAGAATATGTCACAGGCATGAAAAGAATTTAATTCAACACTTACAATTAAGTACACACCTCTTAACCTTTTTCTGCCTAAACTAAATAAAGATTAAATTTATAATGAAATGATATGAAACATGCTATTATTGATGATCCATATCAAAGGCAGAGTCAATGTAGAAAGACAGGGCAGGCAGCAGCAGCGCTGTCTGTGTGGACACCACAAGTGTGCGACATGCAGCAGTTCAGCGAGGTAGCCATCATGCGCCGCTCACGCAGGATGTGTGGCCCGGCCGTAAGACTGAGAAGACAAGCTGCATGTCGTGACTTCTGATTGAAAGTGATGAATTACATCTGTAGCCTTTTGAAGACTAGATTTCTTTTGCACTTTCTTTCATCCAGAGTGCTCCTCAACACTTAGTGGTATGTTAATGCAGAGTTACCTTCTTGTTCCCCCCATGTGTGTGTCAACATGTGTACCAAAGCATGCACAGGTATCTAGCTATTTATGTACATATGTGCGTGTGTACATACATGTGTGTACATGTTGGGCACCACAGTGTACAGCATCTATCATTTTTATTTCTTCTTTCCTCTGTTTCTATCCCTTTGCTAGGGTGACCCTTCCTCCCTGGAGAGGACAGTGGTTGCTGTGATATAGATCCCAATAGTGACATAAGTTGCATTTGTGTGTGCTTGTGTGTGTGATGGTATTTTACCAGTCAACTCACGTGTTATCTATGGAGGTAACTACAAGAGATGGTCATACAAGAAAAATTGTAATCAAACTGTAGAGCTATAAGAATGTATACATGGGTGATAGAGAAGAGGTTATAAAGTACTTCTCCCTTCAGCTAATTGCAGCTGGCACCTGAGCAACTACAACAAACTGCCAAGTTTAAGGCTGGGAATAAAAAAATGAATTTGTACTTCACAAAGTTAGTGGCATGCATTGCGCATTCAGGGACTTTCCTTAAGCAATTATTGTGCCTTTATATGGACATAGTTACCTATAATATGGCTTCACTAGGTCATGTACACATCCACTCCCTCATCAATGAGTTTGATCACAGCTCCCCATCCATCTCCTGTTAGTGTGATTGATTGGCGTTCCTACAGCAGTTTATTCAGTGGTTTCAGACAGGCTGTCATGCTGTTACAAACATGGCTGACTGCCAGAGAAGCCTACATGCATGCACATTTTGCCTCACACTTCGTAAAGCCTGTATAGTGTATCAAGTCTGACACAGTTTGACACAAAGCAACTGTGTTTGTGTTTGAGGTTGAGTGATTCATTATTTTTTCGCACGCTAGATATAAAGTCAGGACATTTGCTGATGATTGTAATGTTCATCATTTTGTTTTTATATGACATTTTGCATTGGAATATAATGTACATACACTATCAAGGATGATATCACTGGTCTTAATGGTCTTTCCCACCAACCACCAAGGTTTTATGGAACATGATAATAACTTGTTCATCATCCACTCCTCAGTTGTTGCGTAGTTTTTACAGAATTAATGTTTTTTTTTGCTGACTCAGTGGTTTTTATGGGAGCAATGTTTTTATCTACTGCTGTGTGCATGATGTGGCCGCCAATTTTGTTTCTGCTTTAGATTACATAACTTGTCATTATAACGTTAAAAAAAGTAATTTTTCTTCCCATAAAACAACGGAAAGAATGCCACATCCAGACTGTCATGAATAACCTACACTCTGATAGCCCATGAGGAACAGTAGTCACTTTCATATGTAAATAAAACATGGCAAATGAATGAATGAAATGCGAACAGGCTGGGGTACTACTCGTTTTTTTTTCTACTCCTTTTTTAAATTTTTCCACTTGGATGATAACAGCTTGGGTGATAAATGCAAAAGATAGACCTATCTACTGTTAGGTGGTTGCTACTAAAAGTAATAGGTAATCTGTGTGCAGAATGTTGAAGTAAAATGATCCATATTCATCTCTCTGTACCAGCAGAAGGCTTTTTTGTTCAAGCTGGGGACATGACAGGGACTTTTTTGACTGAGTCAGGAAGAAAGAGAACTGCAGTATCTAAAGGAGGAGAAATATAAGTATATAATAAGAGGTGCAGAGATTAAAGTCTGGATGGTTTTTTGATAATGATGGGAATTGAGAACCGATTTCCAAATTATCCGATCCATTGGAATCGTATGCCTCCGAGCTTATCAGTTCCTTTCATCAATGTCGGCTTGTTTTTCTGACAGTTGCACATTGCAAAATGAAATGACGTCAAACGTATGCGTCTACGCTGCTGGAAACTTGCAACAAGAAGGAGTCATGGCAGAGAGGAAGAAACGGTCAAGTGAATTTTATTGATATTGCCCTATATGACAAATTACAGTTTGCCTCAGGGGTCTTTACGGCCCAAAATGTGAAGAAAGATGCTGAAAGAAGAAGAAAGAAACAGTGCTAGTTGTAATGTCTGTAAAATTTCAATTAAGTTTGGAAATGCCAGCAATTTGCTGAAACAATGATTAATTCAGACAATGAAACATGATGACAGACAATATAACAGTTGCGTTTACATTGAAAACCTTTTTTTCCACACATAAATCAATGAGGGAATCGATAAAGAATCGGACAGAAAAGCAGAGGTTATAATGACATTGGTATCATAAATCTTATCAATTCCCATCCCTATTTTTTTATCTTGTCAAGGGATAAAATTGGGGCAATTTTGGAAACGTTTTTGAGCTTTAAATATAAACTCCCTATTTATTTAATAGTTAGATGGATGGGTTTGGATTTCATTTAAATTTGTATACAATTCTCTTTAGATCAATGTTTTAATAGTAGATATTGTTTAATTTTCTTCTATTCATTTTCATGGCAAATTATTGGTCTTGCAAAAATAATAACAAGCACATTGTGTTTATTCACTCCACCAGTCAGTTCTGCACAGAGCTTTGACTTTCAAATCTGGTGCATGACAGACGGTCGTCCCTTTGATTGTTTTTCAGAATATTTAGACAATTGTCGGTATGTCATAGTGACTTGGAAATAATGAAGTTTGTGTCTTTGCACATGTGTGCATTTATGTGTGTGAGTTACAGAAAGAGAAAGATAGCGAACGGGAGAAAATATTAGAGTTTATTAAGACCCTCACCAAAGCAGATAAAGCAAAGCCTTTTTATCAGCCCACTGTTCAACAGGCAATAAAACACACATCAGATCCAGCAGATCACTGGCTAATCATCCCCGAACATTATCCCAGGCATTATGCAGGACACACACGCGCGTGCACACACACACACACGCACAAACACAACCCAACGCTCTTCCCACTCATGTGTACATTGGCTGCCAGAGCTGTCTTTGTATCCCATCACCATAACAACTGCCTCACAGAACATCTACAAAAAAGGAAAAAGCCAAAGTGAATTTCTCTCACTCAGTTTGACTTGGAGATGGTGAGAGCAGCGGTCGGCAGCTCCTCGCAGCATGTCAGTGTGGCGTGTGTGAACAAGAGGCAGGCTTGTAGAAGCAAGCGGGCTGCAGATGTCTTGGTGTGATGAGGAAGGGGTTGTGTGATGTGAAATTCGGAAAGGTGTTGTAGAGACTTTTCAGAACGAGGGATATGCAGTGTATGATGCAGCACATGGTGAGTGTCAAAACGGCTGCTGCGTTCTGTTCGCATTCTTTCGCGGGAGTGTGCATGTTTGTATGTACACGTATGTTTTTAAGTTTGTTATGTTACAGTAAATGCATTGTGTTTCTTTTGCATTAGTAATTAAGTTGTGTAAAATGTAATGTGTGTGTGTCTGGAGGCTTTGCACATGTGGATGTTACGTAATGACTGAGGCTGAGAAACCTTGGGAGAGTGCAATAGTAATGAAAGTTCTCTGTGAAGCTCTTTTGGGATACTGCAGATTTTGTGTAATTACATCCTCTAGATACATATTAGGCTATCATCCATGTTTTCATTGATATTGTATATGTTCAGTATTAAACTATAGTGTAGTAAATTTGTTTTACTAATTCCTGTTTTGACTTAATGTCTTTTGTAAGTACAGTACATAGTCATTAGATACATTCTGGGCTATAATGTTATGTCTCAGATAATCCAAGATAGATTGTTGCCATGATTCTTCAGGCTATAGTAATCTATTATGAAATGTTAGTGCTGGTACCTTGCTCACAGCTTCATTTTTCACTCTATACTCTACAGGCTTACACCCATCAGCAGAGGTGATGAATATTTTTAATCATACGTCACAGAGGGAATTAACTGTATTTGTGTGTGTGTGCACACTATGTGTGTATTAGGATTTGGGTGGGTAGGATTTGCATGTAGGTTTGTGAATGTGTCTGTGCCTGTTTTATGGTAATGGTTTTTAACCAGTGTTAGACCCAGTGATGTAAAAGTGTTGCTCTCAGGCAATGTATATTGTAACCATTGCTTTTCAACTCAAGATGTGACATTAGCCTCAGGATCTCATTGTCTTGGCACTAACTCCACTGGAAAGGTCTTCATTTCAGTGTTACTTTACAGCCCCTTTCCTTTCTTCTTTTGGTCCACCCTATTGTAGCTTACATATCTGCTGCACATGGTCCATTTGCTTGGCATGACAGAGCAGAAATAAAACCTTCAAACATGGAAGGAGAGAGCAGCGACTTTAGCTTTCATCTCTGAACTGCATTATTAAACATCCCACATCCACATGAATCTGACATCACCCAATCACAGCTGTCTCTTACTCTACTTCCCCCTCTCACCATTCCCTTGTCTCCCTCCATTAGGCTAACCTAAAGAAGTTTATGGAGTATGTGCAGCAGAGGAACATTGAAAAGGTCTCAAGGTTCCTGGAAAAAGGCCTGGACCCCAACTTCCATGATCCAGACACAGGAGGTGAGGAAGTTGGTGCTTAGAAAAATCCCATCCGTACCGTTAGTTAATTAATTGTCTTTTGTCTTTTCAACCTTGATTTGTCTTTTCCCTCGTGCTTTCACTCTCTCTCTCTCTCTCTGCCTGTCTTCACCACAAAATGACCATGTATGGATTTTCTGCAATAAGCCTTCTGCATGCTGAGCAAAGCTGGATTACTCTCTTTGCTAATCTCCTCTCGTTTATGCAAATGTTTGTCCAGCCATAAAGGAGATTTCCCTGTTGGGTGACGTGTAGTCTGACAGAGGTGCTGTGAAGCGAGGGGAGCATGAGAATAGGCTGGTTTAACACCAACAGGAAGCAGCCACTTAGGCAGACCGGCGGGTGACAATCACGACAGCCAAGGCAGTATCCAAACACAGAGTCTGAAAATGTACCCATAGTTTTGATAACTGTAGCGGGCAATTTTGTCATCAAATATTGACAGCTTCAATTGTTGGATGTTCATTTTCTAAGGAGAATGCACAATAATGTCACTGGAAATAAGATTTTGTGATATTCTTTGCTTGCTCATCCTTGGATTTTACAGAATGTCCTCTAACGCTGGCAGCACAGCTGGAGGGATGTGCAGAGCTCATCAAGGTGCTGAAGAGTGGAGGGGCGCATCTGGACTTCAGAACAAAAGATGGCATTACTGCCCTACACAAGGCCGTGCGCAGCAAGAACCATACAGCGCTTATAGTGAGTATATCACACACACACACACACACACACACACACACACAATCATTGCAGAAAGCTGACTCATCTCTTTTATCTATTTTGCTACACCAATTGCCTGCTTGCAAACTTTTCCTCTGAGAAAGGAGAGTTTACAGGCAGGCAATCTCTGGCAGAGGGTGCTTGAGCAATTGAGTACAGAGGGTGCTTGAGCAATTACTAAATACGTGAGGCTTAACATGCCCTCTTTGAATGGGCTGGAATATTCGCTGAATGGCCTTGCATGTGTCTGGTTTGAGGAGGCTTGTAACCTAAATGAAAGGTTTACATGAGTCATATAATTAATTTCCTGTTGAGCCAGAACTGGAATTGTTTTTTCCGCTTCACTGTCATTCAAATATTCAATGTCCCTGGACTGTTGCTGGGTATCATAAGTCCACGAAAGGTCATACTCTAGCTAATTTCTTCAAATAAAATCTATAATAGTGTATTTACAAATATTTTATACATGTCCTATTGTACAAAAATGCTCATAATACTACATTTGCAGGGATGTGATTGAAATGATCAGTACCACTGACTCAATGATTCCTTTGCTGAGGTTTCTGAATTTTTTCTTGAGACAGGATTTACTTAGTGTAACATATATAGCCCTATGTACTGGTTTCTTTGACCTTCATCTTGCATGGTGATAATAGATGCAACAGAGACTGGGAATTGTATGAAGTCATTTAAGCATTATTCCTCTCTAACCTTCTTCTTTTCCCACCAGACGCTGTTGGACTTGGGTGCATCACCTGACTATAAAGACAGTAGGGGATTGACTCCTCTCTACCACAGCTCGATGGTAGGAGGAGACCCCTACTGTTGCGAGCTGCTGCTGCATGATCATGCACAGGTCGGCTGTGTGGATGAGAATGGCTGGCAGGAGATACACCAGGTAATACACACTGAGACATACACATACAGATAGAACAGTGATGGCTGTGTGCAGAATACAAATTCATGTGCAGGGTAAGAGGTCTTGTCTGGTTTTCAGAGTTTCATTGAATTGATTTTTGTATTTTCCTCAGTTTAAGAATTCTTTCGTGGTGGTGGAATCCCTTGGGGGGGAGGGGGTCATGTGCTGGTAGGAAGCTCCTGCTTGGGAAGAAAGTCATTTTTTATCTAAAAGATTGGACATTCACTATTTTGGCACACTTTCAAATCAATCTGCACTTTCAACTGCATTTCCAAGCAGAAGAAATAAATACAAATACTTTTTTTTTCTGCAAATGTTTGTGGGTTGGCTGCTTCAATCAATTTTATATTTGTAAAACCACTACTGCTATGTGGCATAGTTCATTGTGTGACCACCCACACCTATTCATGTACACACTCACACATTTTGAATGCTCATTTACTACGAGATACGCAGTATACAGCACAAATACTGATGACTACTAAGATGTCATCACCTATACATATGTGTTTCTATACTTAGTGAAGTAGAGGCCTCCAGAAATGAGGTGTTACTAGGACTTCATTGATACCCACAAAGTCGGTGTGTCATCTGTGTCAAGCATAGAAATTGGTTCTACGAAGAGCAAACACAGCATATTGTGTGCATTTTATACACATATCGCCTCAAGGCATGCCCTGCTTTGTAAACATAATGGAGTCTAGTGCTTACATGCTGTTTTTGTTTGTGTCAGTGCTTTTTAGCTTACATGTGTGAGTAGTGACAGAAAGACACTGGAGGTCTGAAGGTTCTCGTACTGTGGGATTCATCACTTCTGTCGCGGGCACTGAATATGAATAAGTGCAGAGGAAATGTTGAATGGCAACATTTAGCTGTATTGAGAGTAGAATTAAACTAATCTTAATGTTAAATACACTCAAATGTGGTATACTTGTGTGTAAAAAGTCTCATCAAAATTTTTATCATAGGAGATGGCATGCCACTATTTTTATTTGATCCATTATCTGTTGCCACTGTAAATATAATGACTCGAAGTGAGTAGCCGAATAAACCCAACTCGGCAAATAAAACTCCAAAAGGAGGCACCGTGTCAGTCAATATTTGCCTGTCTCCTGCACCAACCTTTTATTACTCGCATGTTCCCACCAACTTCCCCTTTCATCTGTTATTCTCTCTTTCATAGTTACTCACGCTACACTCTCAGCCTGGTGTAGTTCATCTCAAGGTCTTGCAATTGTTGTTATTTGAAAGTAATGATGAGCAAGATGGAGAAAAAAAAGTTTTTTCACCATCTAAACTGAACTGAACTTTGTAGTCTAGGATAAAACAAAAATTAACCAAAAGTTTAAATGAAACCTGTCAGTTATTGGTGAACTATGATAACTGTTTTGTTGTGGAGTGTTTCACTGAACATGTTTGTTCAAAAGTTCTGTACTGGAAAGACAATGGGCCTCATGCAAGAAACAGTCGAATAAACAGATTTGTGGCACTTAGGAGCGATTTAAGAGAATTTGTGGCATTTGCAGATTTTCTCTAAAGTACAAACGGAATTCACGAGTGGTCCGGACCTCTCGTGAACAGATAGTCTGCCTTTCTTCACAGGGGGAAAACACACTAGTTTAACCTAAGAATTGAAATATAAATTAAACAACACAGGCCTGATTGGTTTCTGATGTTTTGTCTTTGAACTTCTTAGCGCAGTGGTGCTATTTCCATCACACGCTATATCTGTCCTCCATTCTGCTTTCCCTGAAGCAAGCGTCTTCAGTTGCTACCGTAGGGGGCAATGAAGACATCTGAGGGAGAGAAGACGATGAGGGGTTGTTTTTACACGTGTGTCCTTTCAGTTCAGATACAGTAAGGGGTTTAAATGGAAGGAGTTTTAGTTCAACGCTGAATCAGATCATGTTTCTTTGTTCTTTATAAATTCAAGATACTGCACAGTAAATACAATAATCCTTCAGCCCTACACATGTTCTCCCTGTTTCATTTCTTTCACCTCCTTCTAGTCTCCCTTTTTCTGTGTCCTTTCCAGCATCAGTATTCTAGCGGTATATATTGTGTACATTAGGATACACTGCTGAAGGTCTGATAACCAACAACAATCCCAGCATCATTTGTGTGCTGTCTCACTGCTGTCACACACTCTTAGTGAGACAGAACACAGGAGGGAGAGAACAGTTTCTGGGGAGAGTTGGTGTGCTTCTTTGTCAATGACACAGGACAAAACCAGGGAGTAGGAGGGGGGAAAAGAGAGAGGAGATAGAGATTAGATGAAAAGTTCATTGCTCCCAGATATGTGAAACAAAAAAGCTAAAAAAAAAAAAAGCTTCACTCTTGTCAGAATAAATTTAACTCACAGATTTACATTTAGCCTCAGGTGATACAAAAAATGTTTTCTTTTGCTTTTAGAGAATGCTAACAGCTTGAGTGAGGAGAATTAGCCCAAGGTAAAACACAAGGAAAAGATTTAATAGTTTTAACATTTCTGAGGTTTACATGTTTTAGTTTTTGTTACATTTGCTGCATATGTGATCTGTAGAATGTATTTGGGCTACCTTTTGCATTTGAGAATGTTATTCCACTACAATCACATCTCCAACTGTATTTAGTGGCCAAGGAAAGAGGTAGGTTACATTATAAATTGTCTGGTTTCAGCCAAACAGGCAGAGCCAGAGGGAGGCTGCTGCCAAACTCTCGATTGTTTATGTAGCATCAATTTTCACCCTTTCTTCATTGTGATTGGTCAGCTCACAAAAACACAATGTGCTGTCGACTCATTTGGCCAAGTTGCACATACGCATTACATCCCTGGTTAAAATCCAGCTTGAGACCTTCGTCACACTTTTATACTTGTTCCTCTTCAGTACAACAAATATGATTGAAACATGCTAACCTGCTCATGTGCATTCTCAGAGACACTGTGGGATTGTTCCCTTTTGACTTTGGAAGTAAACGAAGGTTCATTTTGTAAAACAAAAAATATTGTAAATCTGTTCTTTCAGGCATGCCGCTACGGCCACGTGCAGCACCTTGAACACCTGCTGTTCTACGGAGCTGACATGAGCGCCCAGAATGCATCTGGAAACACCGCCCTGCATGTGTGTGCTCTCTACAACCAGGTACCAAAACATTTATAATGACTTGTGTGTTTGCGGAGTGAAGGTGGTTCAGTCTTCTTCATTGGACAGTTGCACATTACACAATTTACATCCAACGCCAGTGTTCAGTGCCAACGCCAGGAGGAAGTGTCATATTCGCATCGCAGGGCAACAAGTTGGAGATAAGGGAGTTAAACCGCTATTTGACATGTTTAGCTGAGACACCAGTGGCAGTCTTAAATAATTAAACGTGACCACAACCTTTCCCTAACCTTAAGTGGTTTAAGTTGCCTAAACTTAAACATACCTTAACCACTCTGTATTTGTCACGCATAGACCTTGTATGAAGAACCACTCAAAGAGCCTACAGTAAACATTCACAAACGTTGTCACTGAAGTTGTTCTGAAGAATCATCCGTGGGTTGGTGTGTATGTGTATGTGAATTGTAGCATGTATATATGGACATTATGTAAGTGTGTAAGCTTTTGTCTGTTTGCTTGTCCTCCAAGAGTTGAAGGAGCTGTCACTGTGCTGCGTCATTGAACACGGTTGGGTTCAGTGTCTTGCTAAAGGACACTTACAATACTTGCAATACAGAGACTTGCTTTTACAGTATAGGGCCTTCGGGTTTGCAGGATAGCATTCACAGCATGCTTTGCCTCTTTGTGTGTGTGTGTGTGTGTGTGTGTGTGTGTGTGTGTGTGTGTGTGTGTGTGTGTGTACGGGCACATGCACACTTGTGTGTACTTGAGTGGCAGTCTGAAGCGGAGGTATCCATTACTCCATTATCTGGTCATTATCTCCACTGTATTTGTTGTATGTTGTGATAATGAACTGAAAGGGGAGATTGAAGAGAAGTGGTCCAAGTAGGAGTGTGTGCCACCAAATTGGCAAAAGATCAGGAATATTTCTGTCATGTGGGTTGCCATCAGTGCACATTAATGCAATCTGTGTGCTGCAATTTGGATGAAAGCAGCAACCTGTTTTTTTTGTTGTATTATTTTTTGATGCTTTGTGTTCAATATGTGACTGAAACCTTAGAGACTATCAGTACCAGACTGGGCCTGTGTGCAGTTGTACAGTACAGGGCAATTATTGAGCTCTCCTCCATAAGGACAAATGATCAGCTTTGATTCTTTGTACAACAGTGACAACCTCTAGCTCTAATTCATTACTACACACTGATGATCTTACCTTGGTCTGTATTGGTCTGTAATAATTTTCTGTTTGCACAGCATGTCTTAAAGGATAAGGCTGGCGTTGTTTCATATTGTTCTTTTTGTCAACACATGCCATGAAAAGACAAAAACCAATGCATTAGTTTGCTCATACTTCCCAACTTCTCTACCCTGTCTGTGGCTTTCAGCCCCATGACCATGTACTTATACTGACAATTTCAATCTTAAAGGAAATATATAGTTTTATTTTTAGGAGGACATTTGGTAAAACAGCTGGGCACGATAGTTTTTAGCAAATGTTACTCAAACAGGAATAAATAGTGCTTTGTTGGGGACTATTTTCAGCTGTGCATTAACACACATTTGTTGCTCTAGTGAGTATTTTAGACAGCAGAACAATGTTATTTGCAACACTGATGTGTTTTTAATTGTTTTTAGAGAACAATAAATTGGAATTTGCACAGAGGAATATGCTACATCAGGCTTTGGCTACACAGGCAATACTTATTTACAGGATAAATTCATTCATAAATTCATTTTGGTCTTGGTATAGGATTTGTTGACATAAGAAAAGTACATAGAACATTTCTAGCCTCATTCTTTTAAGTCATTTTCTATAATCTCCCCAAAAATCAGCATTGATTTGATTCATCCGAAAGAAATTGTTGCCTAACTTTGCAGTCCCCAAGTGAGGAAACTTTAACTGCCTGAGATGATGGTCGGGGTGGTGATATTTGTATCGCACTCTATGTGATATACCGGAAAGCTTCAATGGTAGTAGCAGCTAATAAAGTAATAATACGATTTTGGGGTCTTGAGGTTGTGATAATATGGAAAGAAATACATAGTGTATATTTTAAAATATGAATGAATGTGTTCTATATCAGCAGAGGGAGAGGAGGACACTGGGAGATGAGGGCAGTGAAAACCAGCATACTCCTGGGAAAATGATAAGTGTTAGGTATAGTATGCCCATGTGCTGCGTTGTCCTGTTTGGTTAGAGGCTGCTAGAAGAGAAACATGTCTCTGGGCATTCTGGAAGAGGCTTTTCTACTCCTTCACTTGCAAACAGAGAGTAGTGCTCAGTTCATGAACATTAAATGAGCACTTTACTCCTCTCTCTTTCTCTCTTTTGCATACGAACAAGTGAAAAATGTGTGCATGCATGTGTGTGTGTTTGCGTGTTGTTATTATAACTGTGTACTGCTCCACTAATTCCAGTCATGAGGAATGACCTGCTTCAACTGGACTGGAACACCATAGTCTCAGGAGAGAGAGACTGTGTGTGTGTGTGTATGTGTGTGTCAGCATGGGTTTGGGAAGCACAGCAGCATCAAAACTTAATACAAGCTGTTCGTAACACATCCACGTGACTGAAGTCATTACATGTTCCACTTCTCAGTGGTGGGAGGGCCAGGGGTTGTATGTGTGTGTGTGTGTGTGTGTTTCATATAATCAAAGATAGAATGGGTGAATAGCTTAATTTACAGTCACTTGTAAGTCTACAGTCTGGTAATGGACCTTGGTCCAGCTCTTGTGTGCTTCCACAGCTATGGATGGCTGTTATCCTGCCAGTGGAAGCCGAACACCACGGTGAGCTGATTGATCCCAGAAACAGCATCTCTTAGCAGGGTTCCAGCATGCTCGAAACAGGCCTGGCTCAGATGATTATGTACTATTACAGAAAGTAATGGGCTGGTTGAATTGACCGGGAAACTAGTAGTCCAGTGGCAAAGGTCAATATATCCATATGGAGAGAGAAAAGAGAGAGTGTCAGAAAGAGATACATATTGATGAAGAAGGGAGAGAGTGGATGGATGACAAGATAACATAATCAGCCTGGCTGGCCATTAACATTTACTTACTGGGATTTTAGCCTGGCAGATGTGATCAGCAGCAGTGAATGAAGGCATGGCAGGGGTCTTTCTCCTGGCAGACAGATCCATTGGAGGTGGTTGGAAGAGTGATTGAGAAAACACACAGTAGGTAAAGGCAAGTGGGGATAACACTGATGAGTGAAATTAAAGAGATGTGGCGCAAGACACACACAGAACTGTTCAAACCAGTCAGACCAATGACATCTTGGGACAACTCTATAATAAGCTGTACAGAGGAAGTATCACTGTATTTCAAGCTACAGTGTTTATTATGTTGCTGTTGTGCACAATAATGAGGAAGAATTCAGCTCTTATTTAAAGTGTGTCAGCCTTACATCATGCATCTCAGGTGCTTTAGATGTCTGTCACAATCCAATGTAAAAACAAGCTCAACATTCAGTGGAGGATGCCAAATCTGCACTTCAGTTCCAATGAGAGAAAGAATGCTCAACTGTATAAACATGGCTGTGAGAGGAACCATCTGTCACAGTCTTTACACATGACTGACCCGCATCATCACTGTAAAGCTTGACTTAGCTCACTATGTATTCCTATGTAGCTAATGTAATCACATCTAGCAAACCATGGTGAGGACTACTGGAATGGTTTTCTTAATGAATTCCTATAGGAAACCTTGGAGAGAAGAGCAAGACAGATGGCCCACACTGTAATTGGCCTCCGCGTGTGTGTGTGCACGTCAGTGTATGCGTCTGTGAGTGTAGAACGTCTCTAAATAGCACAAATTCAAATATTCAGCTGTTGAGGTTCTCAAACCTTTATTCCTTTGATTATTTAAGAAGGTAACACTTGTTAACATTGTCACCAGACACAGACACAATAAAACAAGGTTAATATGCATGTAAATGGAGAGATTCAGGTGTGCCAGATGGGCTCTGTGTGTAACCTTTAGACCAGTGGTTCAAGTAGAAGACAAGTTGGTGCCGCGGCACCCTGGAGGGCCTTGAGGACGGGCCAAGGGTGCTGCAAGATTTATAACATCATTGTTCATTTATTGTGCGTTTGATAACGTTTCACCACATTAAAAAAATAGACGATATTTACATTAGCTACGTTTTATGTTACGTTTTCAAGCATATTAAAACGCAAATGAAAAGCATAAAAAATATATATCGAAATTAAAAAAACTCTGCTTAATATGCAGCTATGTCGGAGCTAATGAAATGACCGCTCATGGTTACTGGTTGTCATAGTTACACAATACTCTTTGGCTGGGGAGTTTTTCAGGTGCTCAATATTATGCAAAATTATATAATTATTGGGGGTTGGGTGGCTTGGAGCGAAGGGGTGCAGTAGTCTAAAACAGTTTGGGACCACTGCCTTAGACTGTCACTACACACAACACTGAGAGCACCCAATTCTTCTATCTCCATAACATGTTAGAGACATAGAGACATGTGTAATAATGGAGCAAGCATTTTATTGATTTTCTTTGCTCACCTAACGTGATCCATAGCTTAAAGAAAAGTTATGAAACACTTTGCAATAGGCTAGCCATGTTTTCTCATTACTGTGTGGTAAAATAGCAGGATAGGCTGTGATAGATTATTTAAAACGGCCTGCAAATAGACAAGGGTAAGGGGATTTTATCAGCGTTTGTGCTTCACTTGAGTATGTCTTTGTATCGTTCTCAATCATTTTTCTTGCAACATGTCTCTAATTAGTCTTCTACAGTCCTTTAACACTTCTCTCCAACCTTGAAGTATTTTTCTTCAAAGCTACCTCATTTAGCTCGTTTGCCAAAATAAACCAGTTTTTCGCTAAGGCAGAGAAGTATAATATACACATGCACTCACAGATCTCTCTTAATAAAACAGAAGCTTATGCACAGTTAACTCCTCATATTTTGTTGAAATTACTCTGGAAATGGTGATCATTGTGACTCTTGATGCTGAAAAGTATGTGTGTGTGTGTGTGTCCGTGCATTGTGCATGTAATTGCTTAATGTATGGGTGCTTAGCAATTAGCCAAGCTAACAGCCGTAGGCGTTTATCTATATAGGTTTTTAGATGTTTTAGACCCTTATTGGTTGTGTAGGCTACTAGCAGCAAGAGTAACCATGCATTATTCATAACACCTGCTCCATTTACAAATACCCCCATGTCTTCACCAGCTATATTTACATGGACTTTACAGGTTTATGTAGGTTCCCAGCTGACACCATGGTCATTATACATCTTGCTCAGTTCAGGGCAGTCAGGCACAGCACCCACATAGTTACCATCTATGTGTTTTACCAGAAGAGGGTGCTCCAGTGCATCAGTATTTGCCTCATACAGTACTCTATCTGGTATATTACAAGAGTGGTTCATCAGATATACCCTGCTTGATGAGTTAAATCACATGAACGTTATTAACTGAGCCACATGTTCAATTAATCTGTGCGTGCATGTCCCTGAATGTGTGACAGGAGTCACCAGAGTCATTGTGCTGATTGTAGAGCAAGGCAGTCCTGTTAATTCTGCTCTCAGTGTTAAATTACATATCGACCCTCAGCCAGCCAGGACATGGACACATAATTATGTCTATCAATCTACAATTGGGCTTTTTTTGCCAGAGGGGCCTGTGCTCATTTACACACACACACACACACACACACACACACACACACACACACACACACACACACACACACACACACAAAAGAAATATGGCAGTAGTCTGACACATAAGAGAGAGAAATGTGTGGTAGTGAACTAATGAGGATGTCAGTTTTGTGCTTTTTGTAATGTGCTCCTTGTATTAAACTAATTTAAGCCTACGTTTTTATACATACATGTTGCTTTTAGTTATAGTTTAGCCATTGCTTTGCCAACAGGCTCTACATTGAATGCCTTTTATGGCAACCAATGTTACTTACTTACAATCTTACTAAACTCACTTGCACACTTTCATATCAAGAATGTGTTTGTACAGGGCATGTTTGGGTCTTTTTATACAACAGCTGTTGTACAGCTTCAGGGTTGCTTTGCTTTGGGTGAAATGTTTGCAGATTGGTATAACATACTATAAATACATTGTTTTTGCCAATACCCTAAAGCGTTTGTTTGTAACAGTTTTAATGAGAATCATGTCTATTATATTGACTCACAGTTGGAGTGGGTATAATTCCTTTCACCTCTGGCTTTTCTTATTGTAGAAACAGTGACTAGTTGTCACTGACTCAAGCTGAGATGTCCATGTTGTGATTTTTAGAAGCACCTCGTGGAACTGCCTCATTCACGTTTAGCCGGCTGCTGATTTTCCACAAAAGGGGGTCAGCTGTCAGGTGGCTTTTCTTTGCATTTGTCATCAGCGAGGACGTTAGTATGAATCAGTTGTTTGTAACAGTATAAAAAAAGTGTTTAGTTGCCAAGGTGGAAACTAAAATCCTTTGTTGCCAGCATCTTCTCACCATGTTCATACACAAATGGACCGGCTTATTGTTGCACCAGCCTCTCGTAGCTTTAAATTCGTCTGAGAATCCGAACTGTGGTAGCTTGACATTGTATGATCAGGGCTTAATTTTCAGCAGGAGCATTTCTTTAGTTTCCTCAAGTATTTGCTATGCTTTAATATGTACTTGCACATAAATGCCTCTTAATGATATTAATTTGGCTTGAATCATGATGAGTCTCATGTGATTGTTTGACAAAGGATTGTTTGACTTTCCATTAGAAAGCTGTTGCGCTGTTCCTCTAGGTCAAGCATTTCAAAGACGTGTCTCCATCTCATCGTGAGCCCAGAAGCTACCACAGCTTTCAAACATCACTGATTCTCTTGTAGCCAAATGGATGCGCTTGTAGTTGGGGCACCATGAAATTAATCTGAGACAAGAAAGGAGCCGTAGCCAATGAGACCGCACGGGAAACCGGAGGTGGGGTGAGCAGGGAGAGAGGCCACGGATACACACACAGAAATACAGCAGGTGGAGGTGAGATGGTGTTGATACATCTGATGTATCAGTAGAGCACTGAGGTAAATGCAGTAAAAAAGATATAATAAAAGTTCCGTTCCGCTGTAATGTTGCAATTATTTGAATGTCAAGTTCAAATTATCGTTTATCACCACACAAACTACAAGTCCCCGCCATCTGTTTACTTTTACTGTTGGACAAAGGACATTTAATACTCTTTGTTCTCGAATTCCTTCTAAGAATCGTTTACTTTTTCATTAGTTGAGTTAGTCTTGTTAACTTTGTTGCTCTCTGGATAATTGTGTAGTCTGTTCACTTTCCGTCTGATGTTATTGATATTTCTATAGATCAGTTAGTTCATTCATGTTTTATTTCTCAACCACAACCTTCCATTTGGCTCATGTAAATCCATTCTGTGCCATCTTTGCACCTGTTCTTTTGTTTGATACATACACCACATGTCTGGGGAAGATTGCATCACATTTGCACATAAACACTGTCACAATCTGCCCCACAGTGACCTCTCACATGATTTTCTTGTAATATTGCGATTATTTAATCCAGTCTTGGATTTTCTTCAAGTGGAATAATCTTGTAATCAGTAAAACCTGGTCTGAGATCAGTTGTGCAGTTTGTGCACCCTCACGTCAACACCACAATAGTCTGGGACAAAATATGTTTTGTGGTGTAATCACGTAGTCTGCACATTGCTTAAGTAGCATATATGTGTGTGTGAGTGCATGTGTGTGTAACAGAGATGGATGTAGTAGTGTTGACAATCACTTTGATAGTTAATGGGAAAGAGAAGGGAAATTATGTAAAAATAAACTAATTTCTTTACTGTAATTTATAACTGCAAATCTATCTAGCATTCGATTCCAGTACGACACTGCTGTTAAAAACAGCTCATCTTGAATATCAATCTCATTTCCTCTATATTCCACTCAAACCTACATAATCTTATGTTCGGTAGGTTGTGGAGATAACCACATGCACAGCACAAGGGTTTCTCAAGGCGCGTCCTTGCTCATTTCACACTGCTACTAGAGCTGCTTCTGTCTGAGTCATTCTCAAACAGTCCTTGTACGTGCAGGCATGTTTCTTTTGGAGGTGATCAAAGAGGTTTCTTGCAAAATGCTGCCTCTGGCAAAAACTGTTGCACTGCTAAGCCTGGTAATAATTGTATTTCACTTGATATTCAGCTTTTTAAAACCAAATCATGACCAAATTGTATAAAGTTTTGTTTTTCTAACAATTTTGTAATCGTTTAGTCCTGCCTCTGTAGCAGTGTGTTGTCCCTTTCTTCACCTTCCTTTTTTTAGAATTCACACATGTATTTACTTTAGCGAAATATGATTTGATACTGTACTTTATTTGATGTGACATTTAAAATCCCGTCTATACTGATACAAACAGTGCAGCCAAAATCCATTTCATGGCACATGACTTATACTTGGTATACCTCCCACCTCTAATAGAGACACCAATTAGAAACTTGGAAATGGCACACACAGGAGCCCCATACATCATTGTGTGTATGTGTGTTGTTATGGTAAAATCAAATACAATGACATTTAAAAGTCCCAACACATACATCTCTCTGTTGTCATTCAGGATAGCTGTGCACGAGTTCTCCTGTTCCGGGGGGCCAATAAAGAGATAAAGAACTACAACAGCCAGACCGCCTTTCAGGTATGTATGGTATCCAAGAACCACTGAATGCTGCTGTGTGTATTATTATACCATACATCTTTGACATGTCAGAGCTGAATTGAATGTCTTACTCAGCAACATTGAATATGTTGATTGCTCTTAAAAATGTAAGCGCCGTAACGTCCCCCACCTCCGGCGGCTCGCCTTTGTGGTCTGTGTCTGAATTCCTGCCTTTCTGGTTGATGAAGTCTGCGTGAAATTGACACCGACACAGATTCCTGTGCAGATCAAAGCTAATTTGTTTGTACACAAGGCAGTCTGGTCCACACAGTGCCCAGAACATTGCCACACATACAGATTTTACGCATCTGCCACAACTAAGGACTACATTTCTAAAACATTTATTAGGAGAGTGAGTGAGAGAAAAAATGTGATTGTATTTATAATCATTTATTTTTGTGATTTTGTGTTTTTTTTTCCATAGAATAAAATATTGCTGTTTTGCATTTGTCATTTATGTGTTTGCCCCTCTCTCTTCCCTCTACTCCTCTCTTTTCCCCACCTCCAGGTGGCTATTATAGCAGGAAACTTTGATCTGGCTGAAATCATAAAGGTCCACAAAGTATCAGATGTTGGTAAGTTGACAGCAATGGTAGTATATCACCAGGCTCCCTCAGTATTTTATTGGTTAAATGTATGAATGTAGTGCCAGAAAGACATCAGACAGAAGAATGGCTGAACGTGGATAGTGGAGAAGCTCAAGGAAAGTGATTACAGGTTATATACCTGAAAGAAAGGAGATGGAAATTTAAGGAATGTGGAGAAGGTTTCAGAGATTTTTTTTGGATCCCTGCTGAGTTGAGCCGTTTCTCTGTGACATAAACATAAAGGAAAACTCTGCCATCTAGTGTGGACAGGATGCATTACCCCACTTTTTTCATTGGGAAATAGTTTTATTCAAATATTTTATTCCTTTTAACAATAAACAGGTTAAAATAGGAATCACATGTAATGTTTGTTCATTACATTTTAATTAAAATTTTACCATAGATACACTGCTCTGCCAATGTGCTGTTAATGTATGTGTGAATTTAAACGCACATTGTTAATTATTTTAGCTTTAAAGTTTAAGTTAAACATTTTAACAATGAGAATATTTTATTCACAGCTACAATACAAGTTCCATCATCAAATATCCTAAACAGCTTTCCTTATTCTTATTTGGTTATTCATTCATATGAAACAATAATTATTATTATAAATATAAGATAAGATAATCCTTTATTAATCCCTCAGCGGGGAAATTTGCATTGTTACAGCAGCATACAGGATAGTGCAATAGCAGAGACATACATAGAAGATAGACAAAATATAATTATATTTTAAATATAATTGATAAGATTGATAAGGCACTACTGTGGTTCTCTAAAGCTCTGCTACAGCACCATCAGTGCCAGATCCATTGTGCATATCCTTAACCTGCTTGCTACATATCATGTGATGTGATGAGTCTGTTAAGAGTTGCTCTGGACCTGCATGTGTCTCTTTCTCCTCTCAGTGCCTTTCAGGGAGACCCCCTCCTACACCAACCGCCGGCGTGCAATTCCTGGCCCCCTGCCCTCACCGCGTTCCTTGCTCCGCTCTGCGAGTGACAACAACCTGAATGGGGACCACGATCACATCCACAGTCAGGCCCCCAGAGAGATGCGTGGTCGTCAGGGTCACTCTCCTGTCCCCTCACTGCGCAGTCTGCCAGCTCTTGGGCAGCAGCACAGCAGCCTTGGAGAGGTAAGATGGAGCTAGTGAGGCTGTGCAGTTGTGTGTTAGCACATTTTAGCATTACATTCAGAGAAGACAAAAGCAGTGAAGGAAAAAATGAGAGACAATTTGACATAATCTTGGTATAGTCTCTTTGTAGTTTTGGTCCATATTTTAAACAAAGACGATTCTTGATTCTTCTGCTGTGTCAGAGCCGTCATGGTGAGATCCCTGACAGCAGTCTCCAAAGTACGGGCAGCTCCAGGTCCTCCCATTCACGCTCGCCTTCGCTACATCACATGCATGAAGATGACAAGCCTGTTCCCAGAAGGTCCCACAGCCATGGCTACCCTCACGGACACGGCCATCGTGGAAGACTCAGGTCTGTAAGGTCTGTTTTGACCTCAGCTCAACCTCATATGTTATTTCTAACGATTACACAACTAAACAACTTTTTGGAAATATTTGTAAACAAGACAACCTTTTTCTTCCTGTTCCCAATTCATGTCTCACACTTACCAGTATTGCCAGCTATTTACTTTAAATAGATAATCTGTAATTGGCCCTATGATTTAGCACCTACTTTGATATTTAAACCAAATTTCAAAAATAAAAAATCCCAATGTGATTAATCTGAATCACTTGTTAGTCACCAGGCAGCATTCTGCATCTTATTCCATCTGCTATCCTCTGCTGCTGGTGATAAACATGACATGACATCAATCAGTGCAAAATCTTGTTTATCTATTCATACATCAATCCCAGGCACATATGAAAGTCGTTTTCCTGTCGAAACTGTAGCTGCAACCTGCCCAGAAAAGTAATCTGTATAAAGCATAAACTGTGAATTGAATCTGACAATGTATGTTGATGAATTGGTATCAGATATATAGTTGCTGATTGAAACACTGATCAGCATGAGGTCTGTTACAATTGCATTTGGTGTAGCTGTTGTGTGGCCCGTGTTGCTGTCAGTGTATGAGGGCAGTGATCAGTAGCATGTGTGTCTGGCATAGACAACAGCCCTGTTTATGTAACAAGCTGGGCTGCAAATGCAGCATTTATCCTGCTGGGAGGACAGAGGGCAAATAACATACTTCAAATCTGTGTGTTTGTTTGTCTCTGTGTTTGTATGCCTGAACGTGTATGCATAGACACTTGCACATGGCTATGTGCATGGGTTCTTGCACAGTTCAGAGATAGACAGATGGAAATCGGCTAATAATGATCACCATGGGGACCAATTGAAGGCTGCCAAGCTGTGGCTGTTTGTGTTTGTGAGTTTGTGAGAGAGAGACATTGAGAGACAGAGGATACTTTCTGAAATTAGAGCTATGAGTAATGTCATTGGACGGGCCACTCAGTTCAAAACAGCTTGTCACTCGATTGATACATAAATCCACAGATGTAGTTGTGCTGCTGAGGTGCTGGAACAAATCTCCTCCCTTGTACACTGAACCATTAGACAAACTGCAGTAAACTAGGGCTCTGATCTAATCTCACAGCGATAGATTTAAATGGTTTACTGACACTTGGTTTGTTAAGCTTTTTATTATGATCATATGTCAGAGCAAGATCACCTACGTACAGCACACACCTAATGTGATTCCTGGATGCCACACACTGGGTGTACGTGTGTGTTTGTGCGAAACAGTCTGATGTCTGACAGGGGAATTGCATTACAGACACAGCTCCGGCCGTACTCCCCTCTCCCTCTAATACTCTCCTGTCACTTTACTCCATCCATCAAACACTCTCTCTCTCTGTCTACCTCTCATTCTGTCATTCATACACACACACACACACACACACACACACACACACAAACACGTACACACAGTGCCATTAATCTATGGTTTGAAGCCAGGGAGCAGTCAACATCCTTTATTAAAACATGCACACATCACACAGCATAGAAACTAAAGCTCTGAAGGACTAACTTGTATAGGCATTTTTTCCACAATTTTAAATTGAATTATATGAAATAAATTTAGTTCATTAATAAATTCACACTGGAGTGTTTAACCACCCCCTCTCTTTCTATCAAATAGTGTGTCCCATAATGGTAACAAGTTAAGTGCATCTTCCTCTGCTATATCTGGCAATACATTGACATTAACAGCGATACACATCTTTTGCTCTGTCACTGTGTTCATTTTGTACAAGGTTGAAAGGCAAAAGGATAGAAGTGAGGAAGAAAAAGGAGGACAGCAGGTTCAGTATGTCCACTGTGTCCTGGCCTAAATGGCCTTCTGTACACAGGGAGTTGAGACCTTGTTCTTCAGTGTGCATTACCCTTACACCAAGTATTAAAGTGAGGTGAATGTATAAAAAGCCAAAAATGAGCAGCTGGTCTCCATGGCCAGAACCTGCACCCAAGTGAGACTGATGCTGTCCTTGAATATTTTCCCTCTAATATTTCTCCCTCCCTCTCTCTGTTTCTCTCTCTGACCTTCTGTTTATGCCCATGGTAACTCTAGAGGCATTATGGGTACCAGGGGAGTGTGAAATTAGCTTGGCCGGTCAACAGCCCGCCCAACGGCAGACTGCAGCAAGTTCCTGTGGAACTCACCATCACTTCCTCCTCGTTGCACGTGTGCAGTGCTGCCAGGGTTCAATAGCTTGGCAAGGCTTCAGCAGAAAGTTGAGATGGAGACAATGAAGAGGATACGGATAGGTCAGAGTGACTTATCAAGATCTAGATCACGAAAGAAAAACAAACAAAGCTTGCTCGTCATGACAGATTAAAGCATAGAAGTGTGGGTATAACAGTCATTCTAGCTGGTGTAGTTGACAATATGATAAGACATGGAGCTGGGTGATACTATGATAATAAGGCAACATTTTGTTTAGAACAAAACAAATTTGCCTGTGTCATAAGGGTAATTGGTTATTTACCATGATTTGCTGTCAATACAAGGGATAATTAATCATCAGGAGGACACTTGACAGTGTCAGTGTTAGAAATTGTGGTATTGAGCTGTGGACCTTAGGACCTAGTTGTCAATCTTGGTTTGAAAGAAAAGCTCTCAAGCTGCCAGATAGATAGAAATGATGTTACTGAGTAAAGGATACCAACTTTTATCTTTTCCATTTCGAGTGTGACCTTGTTTCAGTTTTCCTACAACAGCAGAGAAAGGGTGAATACAAAGTTCACATTGTGAAATTGTCATGCAAAGGCAGTTGGTTGGTGAAATTAGTTTTTTGCTAGTATTTATTAGGTAAAATCAGTTATTACATACCTTTTGACTGGTTTGGGTAAGAGTTTGATATGTATGGTATTTCTAAGAGTCAAATTTTTAAAGCAATGGTTTGTCTGTCTCTATGTGTTAGCTCTGCGATAAAGTGGTGACCCGTCCAGGGTGCACCCCGCCTCTTGCCCAATGTCAGCTCAGTTTGGCTCCAGCCCCCTCGCGACCCTGCACAGGATAAGTGGTTACAGAAAATGGATGGATGGATGGAGGTTTTTAAAGCACCGCCACCACATGTTCTGTTAGACAAAATGTTTGAATGTCAGGATAAACTCTTGCTACCCTTTGTTTGAAAATTGTGGGAGGAGATTTGGACACAGAGGGCCAAATCTTCATTTCAAACGAGGATTCAGTCACACAGCATTACTTGAAACATGTTGCCATGTAAGGTTGTTGTGGTAGCTTGTGGTGCCAATGAGCAAGAAACTGGGTCATTACCTGTGGAAGTGCTGTATTGTGACCCCTTACATGATATATAATGGCAACAAGCCCAACATGGAGGTGTCTCATTCCCTTCACCTTTTAATTCTTTGTTTTCACTGTTCTCACCTCCTTTTCACCCCACATCCCTCCCTCTTTCTTTGCATTAGTCACACCAGTGGCTGTTGGTGTGTAGATTATCCGCAGCGTCTTAACACAGCCAAAGGGCTGAAGTACACAGAGAAGAAAGGAGGACAGGAAAAGGGAGGAAGGGGAGGAGATGAAGAGTTGAGTTTCTTCTGCTTCACCTGCGGAGAATCCACATCAAAGGAGGACACAGTAGTATTAATCTGTGTACGTCATAATTCGTATTAGAGGGTGATGTTGTGATCTTTGTGTAAAACAATGATGCTGTCTGCACTGGCCTGGCCACACACAATGAATCTACTCTTAAGGATCTTCTGCCATGGTAGCCGTAGGATAACCATGATAGCCTTGATGTCCTTCTTGCCAGCCACATCTTCGAGCTATTCCTGGGAGATTTTGAAGCTTTCCCAGGCCAGATTGGATATGTAATCCTTCCAGCGTGTTCTGTGTCTGCCCTGGGGTTGCCTCCAGTTTGATGTGCCCGTGTGGTTTTACTCCAAACTCCTTCTGCATATCTAAGCCATTCACCTTGTCCCTGAGGGGGAGCCGAGAGACCCTGCGAATGAAACTCATTTTGCCTTCTTGTATCTATGATATCCTTCTGTCTGTCAGTTCCCAGAGCTCATGATCATAGGTGAGAGTTTGAATGTAGATCAACTGTCTCACCGTCAGGTTCAGGTCCCTCTTCACCATAACAGGCACTGCATTGATTAGGGCTCTAACAGTTTGAGTATTTGTGCCAAACTGTCATGGTACAGGGGTCACGGTTCGGTGCATGCAGCCGGACGCAGACTGCACGGTCTGCAGATTGATGCTGAGGTTAGCACAACAACTTACTTTTATTTTTCACTTAAATATTGTAAATGTGTATATTTTTATTTTCTATTTCTTATTTTTTATGTTTTGTACATACTTTTATTTCTAAATTTATGCTACTTTCTACTCTTGAATGGGAGCACCGGTACTGTAGAATTTCCCCCCGGGGATCAATGAAATATTTCTGATTCTGATTTAAATCAATCGTTTGGGAACAATTTGCTCCGAACCGTGACTGTTAAATCAGGGTATGAAACAAACCAGGACTTCTGTATACCGTTACACCTCTAGCATAGATATACCTGTCAATCTCAGATTCTGTCTTACCCTCACTCATGAATGAGATGAAAAGATACTTAAATTCCTTCATTTTGGTTGGGAGTGAATTGTTGATGACTGATGATATTGAAAGACTGGATGGCTCAGAGGAAGCCCTGGCTCCCCATATTCCCTCCGCACACACACAGCACATTCTGAGGGACTTTGTCAAAAGCCTTCTTCAAGTCCATAAAGCACTTTTTTTTTTGGAGCCGGAGCCTCTCCAAACGCCTTTTCGACAGTCTATAGACATTGGCCCTGTTGCTAAACATAAACATAAGCAGTGAACATACTATCCAAGCCATTAGACTGGTCTTTAAAAACATATTAGGGCACTCTTCCTTTACACCATACACTTAAGTAAGTTTTGTAATGTTGTAAATCAGGACACATGTACCCACAGAAAAATGTACAGCAAATACTTTAGTGTAGGTGAATAGTGTACTGAAAAAGATGCCATACAAATGTTGTCAGTGTGGGCTAAGTGGTTTGTTTATCTGGCCCTCCTCTACTTTCTCAAATTGAGGTGGAGTTTGGGGTTATGTGTTGATCACACTAATTGACCCTTTCTGCTAATTTCGCTTAATGGTAAAGTCTGCAAATCATAAGCTGCCCATGTTCAAACAGATTTGCTGTTCACGATCTTAATATGTTCTGGCCAATGAGCAGAGTCCACATTCTACTTCCACCTTGATAGACATAAACCCTCCCACGTTGGGCAAGAAAGAATCAGAGAGCATATATTCATTCAAGTGCAGCAAAGCAAGGAGAGAGTGATTATCATTAGGATGCAAAGTGCGATGCTGATTATGACTGTGTTTATAATGTGCTCATCTCACCTTAGAGAGCTGGGCTATTTTAGAAAATAGCCATTTACCTGAGAAGGCAAGGCAGTCATGTGAGAAAATGCTACACTGAAGCTGCTTAGTTTGATAGCATCTGTGTAAATGGCATTTAATGACATTTGCAGTTGCATCTTCAGAGTTAAGTAGGCAGTTCATAGATTTTGACTTCCAAACTGAGGCAGCTGGACTCATTATAGAGCCGGTCAAATGTTAACCTGTCTTTAGTGGACTCATTGATCCTAATCCAGCATCTGATAGCTGGCATGCTCAAATTATTGGCTTTAAGACTTCTGATAAGGGCCACTTATGTGGAATAATCTCAAGTATGGTCCAATCTTGAAAACACAGATGAATAGGTGAAAGGCATGAAATGAATAAGACACAAGCATTTGCTCGTGATTTAGCACAAAATGTACTTAAAAACCTCATCCACATTATGTGTTCTCGGTTGCTTTGTGCAACTCACAACTTAAAGATACATACTCATGAACAGTTTGTTTGAATTTCAGTTCTTCCCATTCTGACTCCCATTATGAAAGCCAAGTGACTTTTGGTGAAACCAAACAACAAAATCATGTTTCAAAGATACAGTTAATAACCATTATATCACTTTTTCCACAAAGGTTGTAAGCCCCACATACTGTATACTATTTAGTTACAGTTGCATCTTATTTTATCTGATGTCTTTTTATTTGTATGAAGAATAAAGCGACATTGGGAGTCAATGTCATTATGATCTGTGCAAGCTGAATTACTGCTACTTCATTCAATAGCTGTGGTGCGCTGCTCTTTTTCCAGTGAGATTACTTGAATGTGTGAGATGAGAATATAGAGTGAAAATAGTCAGATGGGACAATAATCTTTGTATTTTAAGGCAAATGATTTATGACAAATTGACTGTTATAGAGATCCAAGTTCATATTATTGACTTATCAGTTCATTGTTGGCTATATTTCCTTTCTTTTTTATTGACAGTTGCCATCGTTACAGAGGCAGGGGTGGTGTCCTAGGAAACGATGCAGCTTTTCTAATAGACTGCATTAGAACTTTGTGTATATGTGTGCACTTGTGTGTGTGTGTGTGTGTGGGTGGGTGTAATGGATCCTACATCCTTGTAGAAGCCACTTATAATGAGGCACAGTGAAAGAGAAGGAAAGAGAAAAAGGGTGCAACGTAACAAAATAAGCAAGTAAAAAAAAGCTATTGTGCCAAATACTGCTCAAGTTTGCATAGTAAATGGTGAATCATCCTGTAAAATTCATCGAGCGAGTGGCATGTTTAAAATCTAAAATTAGATGTTATTCGTTTCTTATGGAAAGAATGAATAAACATCATGCTTACATACAATTGATATATAGATCTAGATAAAATACTGTTTTATATGCAGTATCCAACAGTAACACATGGACAACGAAACAAAATAGGTATGAAACCTATGAAAAAGTCAAGAACACTGAGTATTTGTCATGTCCTGTCTGAGTGCAGATGAGAAATAAAATAGAAATGTGCAATTAGAAAAACAATTTTTAAAGCTTCCTGGTCACTATAACAACAAAGAAGAGTCTTCTCTTTGCTCTCAATTGGTCTAATTTCAAAGTGACTGTACAAAGCTTTCCGGTAGACTCTGTATTTCAGCCAGAAAGGATATGAAATCACTTAAGTGAAATCTAAGATATTATTAAAGGCAACTCATGGGTGGACTATGATATTAACTTAGACTATATATAACATCCTACATAACATGAGAAATAGTAAAATCTTACATTGTAAATGTAAAGACAGTAGAAATGAAATAGTGGAAAAGTAATAAATGTGTGAAAAGACATTTAGGCATGTCAAATGTTAAGGTTATGCATGTTTTTGAATTTCTGATATGTAATCTATGGTCATTCAAATGTCATTCATTTTTTTTCATCTAAAATGTTGAAGTGCTGCCAATTTTAGCCTCATCCTGTGAAACACAAACGGCTCATTAAAGACGAGAAGAGAGCAGAATCCACCCCACCCCCCGTCTGACACAGATATCATGTGTCAACCCGACCATCAGCAGCAGCTCAACTCTCAACTGCAGGGAGCGGCTGGGGTCAAGCTGTGTACATAACCTCGCAGTAGGTGTATGGCGTGGCAGAGGTGTGTGAGTGGAGGAGGCAGATTTGAATCAATGAAATACTATAGATCCATTTACGGGATCAAATCTTTCGGCTGTCTGTGTCACTTTGACTGCTCCCGCTTCTCCAGCTCACCCTCCTCTCAGCTGTGTGTGCTGGTGACGTTCAGTGCCGGGGCTCAGACATTAACATGCGGCAGCCATCCCGGCCCCTCAGTCCCTGCGGTAATTGGAAAGCCGTCAGCAAGCCGTTGTTTCGACGGAGAGGGGGACTGAGAAAGAGAGGCTGTGTGAGGTGGGGAGAGCAAGAAAAGCAATAGAGAGTTGGGGAGAGAAAGAGACAAACAAGGCTTGAAATGAGGAAAGGGGTAGACAGAAGGACGGAGAACGAAGGGGAAAGGGCACAGGAGGCTGGAATGAGGTGAATGAAAGAATGAAGGCTATAAAGTGACTGATACAACGTGCCAGGGGAGGAATGGCAAGAGACTGAAAGAGGTTGAAAGGTGGATAGACAGGGATGAAGGGGTTTAGAGATTTCTTGTCTTTCAAGGAAGTGTTGCAGAGAATAGCATCAAAGTCCCAGTTCAGGGCATAATCAAGTCACTTGTTACAGTGAATGAACGGTGAACTTGTCTGTATATGTAAGCAAATCATGCAAGCAAATCCCAGATCAGATAAACATGAGCATCTGATTTTATTAGGAATGTGATTCATATATGTCAATACGTGATATGATGTATGTCAAAACAGGCTTGAGAGAAAGCTTTGACAACACAAGCAGCAGAATGATGCTGAATGCAACTTACACAGCGGTGTAAAGTAGTGATGAATGAAGACTAGGCGGAGCTCTGCCGCTGCTGAATTAGAATTCACCGCCAGAGAGAGAGAAGGAAGGAGAGAGAGTGAAGATGCAATGCGAAGAAATGTTGAGAAGGAGAGAGATAAGAGGTTGAAATGGAAGCAAGAGAATGAGCGAAAGAAGGAGGGGATTCAAGGCAAAAGGAAAGAGGGAGGAGCGACAATTAAACCAAATGGGCTGGAGCTTTTTGCCCCCCGCCCCACTGCACACAAACACACACACATTCACACACTCTCACACACACACACACAAACACACACACGTACTCTCACAGCCTGCCTCAGGGAGCCATGGCGCATGCACGCTCGAAGGCAGACAGGCAGCGAGAGATCAATCGTGCTCTGGGACTAGTGTGTGTATGTGAGTGTCAGCGATGTGTTAGCAACATGCTGGTGGTGGCGTATGCCATGCTAGTGGAGGTGCAATGTTAGCAGGAGTGGAGGGGGCTGTCTGTGTATGTGCCTGTGCGCACGGCTAGAATGCACACAGACGGCTTGTGGTGTGTGAGTGTGAGCAAGCCGTCAAAGGGGAGGGGAGCCACGGAGCGCATCAACAGCA
The DNA here is from genome assembly GCF_043641665.1 of Enoplosus armatus. Taxonomy (NCBI): domain Eukaryota; kingdom Metazoa; phylum Chordata; class Actinopteri; order Centrarchiformes; family Enoplosidae; genus Enoplosus; species Enoplosus armatus. The sequence continues at coordinate 8,067,158 of NC_092185.1, forward strand.
GCAGCAGTAGCAGCAGTAGCAGCAGTAGCAGCAGCATTACCAGAGTGTGTGTGAGTGTGTGTGAGCGAGCGTGTGTGTGTGAGGGGTGGAGGGGAGAGGAGAGGCAGACGCGGCGGGACTCCTGGGAGAAGGAGTGGGAGTCGGGGAGCGAACCCAGCCTCTCTCCTCCACAGCAGGAGAACCTGGACCCAAGGACGAGGCAGTATCTGTAGCCCAGCCTGGAGCAGCTGGAACAGGGGACACACGGGGGATCTCTGTCCCTCTCTGGAGGGGGCTTCTGCTGGAGCCCCAACTCAGGATGTGTGTGACTAAGGGGGGCTTCCAGACGGATCTGACAGACCCACACAGAGAGAGAAACAGTGCAGTCCCTCTTACCGTTAAACATCTCTGCTTCTACCTCTGTTAGGATGCGGGGGAGAGTGGAGAGATAGAAGGAGAGGGTAAAAGGGAGCAAGAAGGATATTGTCTGTGCTATTAAGGAAGGAAGAGAGGGAATAAGAAGAGGAGGAGGAGGAGGGGGAGAGAGTGGCTGGGAGGAGTGTACTCTCCTCTCATGACTCTCCCATGGAACACTGACTGTTGACTGTTGATCGGCAGGCACTGGGACTTGTTTATGAATCCCTCCCTGGCCACCGTAACAACCAGGGGGTGTCACCAGGTTGCTGTCCCGCTGACGACCATGTCGGTGACCACAGGCTTCAGTTACCAGCTCCCTGGAATCACCACAGTAACATATGTGTTTGTTTACAGCCCCGGCTCAGTGCAGCGAGACCCAAGCCCCCCTCATCACACCCCTCCAGCACTGACGGGCCCCCGCGGGCCCAAGCGGAAACTCTACAGTGCTGTCCCAGGACGTACCTTCATCGTGGTCAAGCCCTACACACCACAGGGGGAGGGAGAGATCCAACTCAACCGTGGAGAGAGAGTCAAAGGTAGGTTGTCTATTATTATTTGTGTTGCTACATATTATATTATATTATATATATATATTCCCTTACTTAACCTACTACTGTAACTAATCCTTTTTGACACTACTGCTGTTAATATTCTGTATTTCATAGCATGTCAGCAACGCTCTATCATCACCACTAGTGATGTTTAGGATCCCCTGTAAAGCTCATGGCTACATGTGGCTTTCATGACTGTCAGAGCTGAGTATGTTGCAGAATAAAATAAGCAGACACTCCTGTGCTCTCATACTTCTCAGATACAAAGCACACCATTACTTCACTGTGTTTCTGGCTGCAAAGCTGTTATGTAACCTCTCAACCTGGAAGTCATTTCAGTGTCGTTTGAGCTTGACATTGTGGATTATCATTTCATTCACTTTGTAAATGTGCTGTTTTCTGCTTTACACAGAGGTGCAGTGGCTTCGCTTTCATGTGTTTGTGTGTGTGCTTTTGTCTCCGTCCATGCTTCACTCAAGACTATGACTGTAATGACGTAGAAGGTAAACTCCATAATATTCTCCTCACCCTGTATCTCTCCCATACACTTCAGTGTGTCAACCCTGCACCTACAGTGTAGCAATTAGTTCCTGGCCCTGTTTGAATCCACTTGAGATATGTGTACAGTCTCAGTATAAATCTGTTATTACTTCAAGGAGAGGGCATGCAAATTCAAACAGGTCCTGTGTGCTTTTGGTTGTTGGTATGCATACACACACTGTGTCCTTCCTCCTCTCTGAGAGTGCTTCCCCCTGAACGTACAACTGCTGTTCTCCCTCCTCTTATCACTTGTCCACAGACACCCAGCTCCACATTGACCCCACACCTTACATCCTGCCACTTCACATACATCACCATGGATCAAACCCACATTAGCTTAATGGAAACAGTTCCCTCATGTCCTCAGAAAGGCCTTAGAGAGAGCGGCCGTACTCATGCTGAGACCTCTTATGTTCCGTTCAGATCTACAGAGGCACAGGAAGTACAGATTAAGGGTCAATTTGGAATTTCAATTTGGATTTTGTGCAACCACAACACAAACACTCATATATCTGTCTTTCTCAGAAACATTCAGTAGCAAACAACACACAAACACTATTTTAAACCCACTGACAAGACCCCCTCTCTCTGCCTGGGTACATACTCAAGTATTCCCACCCCTTCCTAGATGTTTTCTGTCTTCCAACTTCCTTTTACAAAAAAGCTTTACCAGCGGACCCCCTCCTGAATGCTTTGATGCCTTTTCTTTAAAGGATTGTGTCTTTTTTATGGAAACTCTGCTGTCATTTTCACAGGAATTACTAATACAGATGATAAACAATTCAGATTCAACAATTCAAACTCATGTTTTTGCTGAACAAAACCGAATGATACAGCATTATCTGGAACTGTGATGCATACTGATGTTGACACAAATGTTATCGGAAATGTGATGACTCAACAGCAGCCAGTATGCCTCCATCTACTGAATGGATCTGCTGTCAGTGGCTTTTCTGTCGGTGCAGCTGAATCCATAACCCTGCCACTAATGTGAACACACAGTGTTTTGCCGTTCTTTCATGTTGGCCATGCAGGAAACAAGCTTACGGTCGCATGGCTGCCAGCACCATGGCCCAGCCAAGTAAACCATCTGGCTCTGTTATGCAACACTGACCATCATAACCATTACTGTCTTGCATTCACTATGCTTCTGTAGTCCTGGGATATAAACTGAGAAATACGTCATTGGTGTCAACTGGTTGTTGGACAGCTTATAGCCCAGGCAGGTCAGGTTTTATGTAAAAGATTTGTTTTGGTAACCAAAATCTGTTTAGCCCAAGCATGTAGTCCTAGCAGGGAATGACCAGCCCTCCTGGTGCACAGAGAAGCCAGGCATGAGAAGCCACTTCCTTTAGGGATGGATGACCCTTGGTTTGATACATAATGCATTTCATCTAATCTGCATTCATAAATGGATGAGTTGCTAATAGTGATAGGGCTCATTTGCAATGGAGGGCAAAATGAGGTAAGCCAAGTAAAAGAGAGGGGAAATGATATGGGATTTATTTCTTTATCTTTTCCCGTATCATCCTCCTGATTAGGGTGACAAACAAATCAAAAACATCTGAGGGATGTTGATTAGCCCCAAGTCAAGACTAGTTTACATGTGTGCGTGTGTAAATGTGCATGTATGTGAAGTAAATATCAACAGCATTGTTTGTACCCTGAAGCTAACTCTGATTCTACCCCAGACTACAAACATGTTGATGATTCAGTTATAGTTAGATAATTAGGCTCTTTACCCTCCCCTAACCCCCCAAACACACACACAGTCAGTCGTACACTCATCGCTGTCTTCCTGTTGATGTCCTCACACCCTTGTTACTCACCAGCCATACCAGAGGAGCATCTTTATGATGAGATCAGACTGGGTAAATCTCACTGAATGATTTGTCTTTCTGTGTTTGTGTTTGTGTATGTGTGTGTGACATGTGTTGGCATCTATGCTTAGCATAACTGTCTATTAGCTGACCTGTTAGTAGGAAACATTGGTGGCCTGTTGAGGCCAGAAATATTGTATGCCGTAAATGGAAGTATCAAGTGTCACACTGTGTAGTTTAACGAAACCATTGATTTTAGTCTGGTCAGTGTGTTTATCACTAAAATTTGATGTAAAATTATGATTTCTTGTCTACTTTTTTTGTAGTGCAGGATGACTATCTGGACTTGGATGGTAAATACAGTAGAGTTTCATATCAAAACCCACAGCTGAACTAACTGGTTCTAGACTGTATCATGTCACTAAACTAGGACATTTGTCTTAAAGCCTTGATATGTAGTTATTAGTTGGCTTTTGCTCACTGCAAGATATTCATCATAATTTAATACATTTAATGAGATCAACTGAGGAATTCTTTCAGACTCCACACTAAAACTGAAGAGTCGTAATTTAATGCTTTCTAAACTGCATGACAGTTTTTTGGCAGTGTACAATAGCCACCTAAAATTCCAAACTCCTGTTATGATTCCCCATACAAGTTAGCAGAGATATACAATATGTAATCCATGCTGTCACAGTTCGGAAGTATATTAACAAGTAGTGTATGTTGTGGTGGGATAGTGCTAGTAACGTGACTGTAGACAGCCAATACGTATGTTTGGATTTAAGCATTGTGGTTTAATTAATTTGTTTACTTGTACCATTTACAGTAATGAAGTGTATACACTGTAAGGGAAAAAAATATTTTTATCAGTTATTTATTAATGCATGTGATGCCTTATAGCTGACATCCTGTATAATGAAGACAATGACGATTATGCCAATGACATTAATGATGATGGTGATGAACAAGAAGGTAAAATTCATGTTTTTCTTTTTAATTTTGAAAGAAGGATGACAAAGTGGTTTAAAGTGTAAATCATTAAGGAGACACAATCATTTAATTGTGTTTTACCTAGTGACCTCAATGACTGAGAATCTCCAGGGGTTTATTCCCAATTTTGATCTAACCATTTGAAAAAAAAAAAGAATCTGAGCGATTGAGATTATGTTTTAGCCGAAGAAAGACCGTTATGCTTCTCTAAAGTGGCACGTGACTCCACATTTTCATCCTTCATCTTCACTTAGACTAGCACTGATAGATACACATGCTGTGTAACCCCCATGAACAACAGTAGATGAGCTTAAATGTGGGCCTAGTTTCAATGACTGGATCAAATGCTAGTCCCCATAAGCACATGTTTTATCCTCCATTATGAAGAATGTCTTGAAAAAACTCCCAGCCTTCACTTGGTGATTGTCAGTCCATCGGCCTGCTGTCTGAGATCAATGTCTCTAGACAGCCTTCGTCTAGACAAACAGCCCCGCTGTCCGCCATTTAGCAGGGTCATCCACGTCCAACTCTCCAAGCAGACTGTTAGTCTCAGGTAATGAGATCTGTTTGTCCTTCCTCACTCACTGACTGCCACAGAACCACAAAACTAGAACGCACTTGGTATCATGGGGTGTTTGAGGGTGTGTATTTGTGTGTGTATATATGTGTGCTTATGTCAGTTCAAAGAAATGGATGCTTCCAAGATTATCAGTGGTCTTATCATTTCGTGGTCTGTCTGTGTGTACATGTGTGTCAAACTCACAGCTGTGTATGTGTGTGTTTGATAATCCCTTTGGTGCACTCCATTAACAGGTCGCCCATCCCCCCACCCTCTTGCATCCCCTGTCTATACTCATTCCCCTGCTCACCCCTGTGTTTGTTTGTGTTCTTTGCCTTCATTGATGTAATCTGATCTCATCATCCGGATGGACATTTCTTGAAAGGCCACTTACCATCACCATGGTAACCAACAGGGGACACATACCACCGTGACCTGGTCAAGCTTTTTGCACACTTGTGCACCAACACACACCCACACTCGCAGATACAAACACATTCACACACTTGCTCAAACTCTCAAACTCAAAACACAATTGCAGGTACAAAGGTAACACCCAGGAACACAAAAGCACAATCAAAGGAGCAGTTCATGCTCCAGGGGGAGGGAGCATGAACTGCACGCTCAGGACATTCTTCTCCTCAACAAGGTGACACATTTAAGAGCATGCTTCCGTAACAATGTATTACATCTCTCACACACACACACACACACACACACACCACATACACCACCTCCAAACGCCATTATAAATCTTGCAGACAGCCATGAAAATGAAACCAGCGCAAGTAACGTTGAGATTAGACATTCACAAACATGATTAATGGGGTTCGGCCGCACCCACTGTGTGCAGAATATTAACACTGCTATGGGCAGTGGAGGATACCTGGACCAGCTATACTGACACAAACGCACACATATACCTGTTTTAATGGATCATTCCAGGTCTAGCTTCACACAGGCTCAGAAAGCAGCTATTACTGCTGTTATGATCTCTGGGAACACACACAGTAGCTCAGCCATTTACTAATGCTGGCATGCTGATCACCTGTCATAGAACTGCAAAAGTTTTCTTTTGAACCCATCATTTGAAGGTATGCTTCTCTTCTCACACACTCTCCAACAACAGCTACACCTATATGCAGGCCAAGAGCCAGTAGATTGTATAAAGGAAGCAGTGCACAATGCATTATGTTTTTGACCACACGGCTTGCTATTGTTTAGACTAAAATGCATATGCATCTGTCTGTTACCAAGCAACAGGTGGTGCATTTCAGCTCTGACATGTAGTTTTAAGAGAGAAATAAAAATGAACAAATTATTCCTTTGGTTCTGAGGAACAATATTCTTTTACTTGCATATTTCTTCTTAGATTTTCACCATTTTCTCTTTCCATCTGCTACTTGCAAATCAGGTTGGATGAGAGCCTGCGTGCTAAGTGTTGAATTTAGACTAAATATCATTGTTAGCTTCCCACAGTGAGCTTAGGTGGATTTAATTAGACTTCCTCTCTGTCTGGTAGTAGCATGAAGTGTACCGCGTGTGCGCGTATGTGTGGGTATTTGTGTATGTGCAAAGTATGAGCATCTCGCCATTGTTGTTTGTATCATGAAGTGTGTGTGTGTGTGTGTGTGTACACAGGTGTAAATGTGTAAGTGTATGTCTGTCTGTGTGCTTGCTTTTGTGTGTGTTTGTCTTTGTGCAGCATAGTGTAAGTAATTGCCTCCCACAAGTTAGATAAACAGCATCCTTCAAGTGTTCAGCAACCAGCTGTCCTAATATCTGAGGCACATATGGAAGCAACATCTCTCTCTCTGTTTTTCTATGCCCTTGTTCTCTCTTTCTCTCTCTGTTATATACCAATGCACACATAACATGCACATACACGACATACATTTATTTTTATGAGTAACAAATGTACAGTATGCTTATGCAGATTTGGTGGGGTTTGTTTTTTTGCAGTTAACGTTCTGCTATATAGCTGCTGCGTGTCTTCCACTCGTTTACTAGCTACCAAATGTTTGTAGTGACTTTGATTCATTTGCGTGTCTCAAGAGAACCCTACTGACCTGTTAACATGTGTGACTTTTTGCATGTGGAAACCAGATAGCCACCAGGCAGGAAGTTGTAGCACATGGAGATGGATATTCAACCTTGACTGATTAACTTAGTGGGACAGAATCCATATAAGCTACAGATGCTATTGGATGCTAAATATTTCTTGCCAAGGAATAGTAATTGTGATTTTGACAGTGGTCACATCCTATGTACATCCTAGTACAGTATTCTATTCAATAATCACTTTTTCAGGTGTCAGTAAATAATTTGTTAAATATATTGATTGCCAAACTTGAGATATATAATATAAAAGATTAACTAGAACCTCATTTCCTGTGATTACCAAGGTTTTTTCACTTCGACACTGGACATGAAAAACTGCAGAGAAAGTGCAGCCACATGCACTAATAAATTATATATGTCCCTTTTTGTGTGCAATGTGTTCCTAAAATAACCTTTCTTATGGCTAAAATCACAATAGAACCCAGCTGTTTCCAAGTGCTTCCTAGCTACACCCCATAAGACACATATTTAACTATTCTTGGACATGAACGACAGATGTGAAAAGTATAGCCATAGGAGAAGTGAATAAAAATATATTATACTTAAAAAGCTAATTTAAAACTCATTACGATCTGTTGATAGTATGTTCTTATGCCACTCACCAACCCCCATTAGGAAAGCCATAGAGACTTTTTATAGTATAGTGAGGTCTGCATGGGGGCATTTGAGGAAAGAGTGTGTTGGGGACGAGGGGTTTAGAATGTGTGTCCCATGTTCCCCAGGAGAAATTAATGTTATCACAGTATGGACCTGAGGCTAGTCGTTTTATTAACAGATTTTACTCGTTGGTCATTCATTATGTTCCAAGCTGTGTGTGTGTGTGTGTGTGTGTGTGTGTGTGTGTGTGTTATTGATACTGGACAGGGTCACAAGCCGAAGGCAAGGACGTTGATGTCACAGCTTCCCTTCTAGCTGTCCAATCAGATCAGCAGCAGGGTGCAAAGTCCCGCCCACGCACCTACCTGCTCCCTGCTGAACACACCACCTGTCCTCCTATTACACTCTCATCCTCTTTGTTTGTTTTTTTGTTTTTTTATTTTCCAAACACATGTCCATACGGTGCACTCTAGCTCACAGGATCATCCCACACTTACCCTCTCACTGAAATTAAAATTCATGCTTGCCTAACATACATGACTGTTACTGAGATGTGGCCTCACACAAAATGCTAATTAGAAACACAGCAGGAACGGCAGTTGCAGAGTTAATCAGCATATGAATAAACATCAACAGGAAAACTCCTGCATAAACAGGAGCCATTGACTGACGCAGATACATATTCACCAGAAACACTGATATGCTTTTGATTTACAGTCACTCTGTCATGTACAATGTGACGCACACTGTTTGAGTTGAGGGCAGAGTTGAACTGACTTAGTGACTCCAGATGGCTGTTAGCAACAGGCGTTTTCTGTCCTGCACAGTGACAACCTACTTTGGAGTCGTGGGTGTGAAAATGCGCATGTAAAGGTCATGTCCTTACCCGGTAAAGTCAGGTAGAGTAGCTTTTAACAATGTTTGAAAACCTTGTGTCTTGACCTCTTCTTGTTGAGTTCACTCTCCAAATGCACGCAGAATCCCCCTGAAATTAAAAACAATCAAGAATGGACTCAAGTTTCCTACGACATTATCCTTGTTATTAATGTCCTTGAATTCAGCCGCATGATCACTCGCCAACGCAACTCTCCCGTGCAGCCACAAGCAATTTCAGTCAGCAACAGGCATTTTTGCCATGTAATAATATGTAGCAGAAGCTGGAGCATGGGCGCTGGTCAGCCCATTACAGCATGTTCATTTATCACTGCATAAACACCATCATTTATGTGACAGCCTGACTGGTCAATAAAACGATCAGGTTTGTGATTAACGACTCAACAACAAACAATCTTTCACTGATCTATTAACAATCAACGGACAATCAATGGTTGGTCTACAGCTAATCAATTACTGGAATTCTCCACTAATTTTTTGTTCCTTGCTGCTCTGTGTACCAGGTGATAATCACTGGATATGATTTTGTCATATCAGTGTGTGTCTATGTTTTGATGTAGATTTAGATATTAATGAAAATTCACTATTGTATTTAATACAGTTTCCTATTTCTGTGCCAACAGAGCCAGGCATTTGTATGATATTGCCCTGGAGTAAGAAATAAATAGAAGCCAAGACAGAGCGTAACTATTAGGTAGCCTGTTCTATTTTTGTCTCCACCTGAGGGTTAGAAGGAGAGAAAGAATGAGAAATTGAATAAAAAGGAAGTGAGAATGAAAGAAGAGCAATGTCATGTAGCTCCCTTCAAGCCTGGGAGGGAGGGAGGCAGGGAGGGAGGAGATGAGATGAGAAGAGAAGAGGGATCCCTGCGAGTCAGCCTTGGAGTTTTCCTCCCTCCTCTCTTCCTCCTCCTCCCACTATAATTTACAACACTCCCGCCCTCCTCGTCTTTTCTTTTTTTTCTGTAGCCTTCTTTCTTTGATGCACTCCTTCGGACTGTGCTGTCATTCATAAAAAAGCAATTTCTCATTGTTTCCATATTTTTTCCTTCTTTTTCTTAAACTTGTCAAGTCTTTACTTCTTTCAGGCTCTCTCTCTCTCTCTCTTTCTCTCCAACTCTCTCTCTCCCTCAGTTGAATACTGATGAGCCAGAGACTGCACCATTCCCTCGCCCTCTTCTAAGCAAAAGAAGTCCTGTGAGGACGAACACGCAGCAAACCACAGCACACATTTGACTCAGAGCAGTGTGACTACCCCTCTTCCTTCTTATTTATTGGCTCTCTACTTCATTCAGTCTTGTGTCTACTCTGGGGTCCACTCGCCCTTCTCCACATCACCTTATTAATTGTCAGCCACCTCTACTTCTCCTATTCCATGTCCACCTCCATCCTTATCATTAAACTTACCTGTTTATCTCTTTTTTTTGTTTTTGCTGACTACTGGTATATGGTCCCATGTGTCCTCTGTTCTCCCCCCAGTGCATTAGCATGTATTCTCTCATTCTCTCGTATATTACAGGTAATGATGACCATCCCTATTGCACTGCTGTACATAGTCATCCCCCTTTCTCTTCCTTGTTGTGTGTGTGTGTGTGTGTGTGTGTGTGTGTGTGTGTGTGAAGGTGTATGTCAGCATGTCCCTGGTTGTTTCATAAAGATGCAACTCTGCTCTCTCTCTATTACACTGAATTGAACTGAGGTTTAATAAAGAGTGCAGGGATCCAAATCTAATAACAGCTCCACTCTGGTTATTGGAATGCTCTCCACGCTCACCTTCACACACTTTGTGTCACGCACACACACACACACACACACACACACAGCTATGTAGGCTCAGACATATACTTCCTCTTTATTCAGAAAATGCCTTACTCAGCAAGTCCCTCTTTCACATTACATTACACTTACTGTACTTTGCATGCACACGCAATAATGCTGTCAGTTCTTTTCAGTAAAGCATCATAACAAGGTTTTTTAAAAAGAGAATAGAGGGATCCCCACATGTGGTTGTGGGAGCTAACCCAGAGATCAGGACCACGCACAGGTGGGGTCACTGATGTATTCATATTTATTTGATATATTTAGCATTGATAATAATGCCTTTATCTCATTTTTGAATAGGTTGGTTAATTTCACTTGAGGTTGAGTCGTCTGTCTGAATCTCACATGTGTGAGAACACGAGTGTTACTGAGTTACTCATAATGCTAAAGAGAGACAGACGAAACTGTGAAGCAGAGCACCGGGCATGAAGTGAACAGCAGGGAGCAGCAACAGAATGGAGCGAAAATGACTTTAGCCTGTGTTTTGTCAGACAGCTCCTGGTTACAACTATTTAGATGTGTGGATCTACCAGGTAGCTTACTAATTGCTGTAATTTCTTCACTCTGTTTCACTGCAACTGTGGAATATGGCTACAGAAAATGTACAGTCCCATCGCTTTAAATGTGATCCTGTTGGATACATAACTGCACTAATTTATGTGTGCCTGAAGACCACAGTTAAAAAGTGGAGACTGGCAAAATGAAAAGGAAAATGACAGATACTTTTTTATTGGGCAGTTAAATGGAATGCATTAAGAATAGTATGCAGCAGCTAGAGAGACAAATTGAAGAGGCAGGTTGTCTGAACACACGACAGTGGTACCATGAAGTCAGCAAATCTACTTTCAATCAGCAGTTAGGAATTAAATAGTTGCACCAAGTGGTTCATCATTTCGCCAACATAGCATTTCCTTTAACCTTGCTACATCCCATTATCATATCAGAGAAGCACAGTTTCCTTGTGTTTCTCACAGCAAATCCAATGTGCAGAGATCCTGTCGTGGCACTTCATGGAAATCAAGCTGTATTTTGGCTTTGGCAAGTCTTCCATGGCATCTCTGTCTGAATCAGTGTGAGTGCATCAGTGGCAGAAAGCCATCAGCCTCCCTCAGCACAGCTGCATCCTTTATTGTCTGTTTCTTCAGGCAAATACAGGAGTTTGACGCACCCACTGGTACCTGTGAAAAATATGTTTGCATGTGTGTTTTGAAAAGTCTACTCTTCTACTCACCCTCAACAGCTGTCACTCATTCATTCATTCACAACAGTTGCCCTCACTCTGTATGAGTGCATGCACCTGTGTGGGGGTGTGTGTGTCTGTGTGCGGTTGCTCGGTATACAGAGAAACAAAGGCGATGAAAGAAGGAGAAAGAAAATGAATGAATCAGCTCAAAGCAATAGAGCGAAGCAAAGCAAGAATTAAAATGAGCTCAATGGGTCGTCACGTACAGACACACACACACACAAACACGCACGCACACACTCGAGCAGGGATGCATTAAAGCTTGCAGGCAGGGCGTGCGGAGAGTATAAATAGCTCTGCATCCTCACTGGTGCTATTTTTAAACCAGGAGCCGTGACTGACTTAACCAAGGGCAAAACTCAGAAGTAACGTGCACACACACACACACACACACACACACACATAGGCACACACAGACAGACAGAACAATACTGTACCAGACTTTTCACCAGACAGCAGACTTCTTGGACAGTCATGAATAACTAGGCGCCTGTGGAAACATAGCTCTTTCCTTTTGTCAGCTTGTGTCTGTCTTTAGCTGGCTCTCATCTCTCTTTGTCATTGCTGAATGCAAGCCTCTTTCTGTCACATTTTTTCCCTTTGTTTCATTCTCTGGGGCTCTCTATTATGCTACTCTCCTTTCTGGTCACATTTCATGCCTCATTTGTATGTTATTTCTATATAAGCTCAGAAAATTTTCCATTAATGGCCCGGTGAGATGTTGTACAATCTACTGTGAGAACTTTCTGTGAATTTCTATGAGGCCTGACAATACAGTGTGTTGGACAGAGTTACAGAACATACAAGGTCTTACTGCACAGTACACCTGAGCAGTAACAACCTTTAATTGTCACTCTGTCCATTGTTCAGTCTGGGAAAAGATAAATGTGTGCACTGTGTAGTAAAAATCAAGCAGATCAGAGTTTCCATCATTCTCAGTGTGACTTGAGTGACTTTTTATTATGATCAGCAATCCTGTGGATTTTTTTACTGTATACTGTAAGTGCATGATTTTTCAATTCTCATGCTGGCTCACTTCTGATTCGTTGGTCCTGCTTCATGCAACAAGACCCCAAATAGATTCTGAACTTCTATATTGGACTATATTATTGACATGTTGCATTCTCAGTTAAATGAAAGTATATTGGATTCAGACAATCTATGCAAAACTGTGGTATGGAGAAAAAAAGAACAGGAACATCCAAACTGGTCCATTGATGACACGACATTTCCGGCCACCTTTGCATTATGCTGATGAAAGAATCAGAATTTGGCACACGCAGCGTCCTGTTAGGTGTAAATATCACAGGCTGGTTGTCGCAGTGTGATATTGTGATGAATGTTTTTTTGGTATATATTAGCACATTAGGGTTCCTGAAACCCTCTGAAGAATGGCTGAACAGCATATCTGAACACTGTTGATGACCACGCCAGTCCCTCATGGCTACAGTTTGAGGAACACGACAATGGGTTTGCATTGCTTCAGTGGCACAGTGCACAGTTTGCGGACCTCAACCCTACCAGTTTCAACATGACTGTGCAGCTGCTGAAACACCACATTGCGCAATATTCCCACTCAACGCGTCCAGCATCTTGCAGAATCATTTCCCAACATATATATGCTGTTCCAGAGGAAGCACAACATGCTTCTACTATAAATAGGTGTACATAGAAAAGTGGCTACTCTGTGTATAACAATGTGTGCGATGGTGTGTGTGCCTTCATGTGTGACTGTGTGTATGAATGCATGTCAACATATGCTGTGTCTTTACTCCCACTAGTTTACCTGTGGAGGTGATTATGACTCAGAGTGGCAGCTCACTGCTTCTAGTGATACAGTTGAGATAGGCCTGAACTCTTATTGTGCAGTAGAGGGAAAAGCTGGTGTCCAGCTGAGGTGTTGATTGCCTTATGTAGTGAACTATTGTTTAGTTAAGCCTCAATAGACCTCCATAGAGAGCAAAACATAGTAGAAAAAATGGAATTTATTGTTTTGCACTGAAGCAACTCTTCTTAAACACGGCCCTCAGTCTCCAGTGTATGCGTGAGTTCCTCCTACAGTATCTAAGTGTATTTATTTTTCTGCCTGAGCTCAGCTGTCACTCTTACGTTTGTTCAATATAATTATTCGTACAGGAGACGTCCGTTAAAGAAATAATTGCGTTCTTCATTTTGACCCAGGTATCCAGTTCCTATATCTCAAAAAATGAAGTTAAAAAGAAAATGACCATTCAGTATGAACATCAGAAACCCAATTTTTACGGCCCTTGCCTCTCCTCGCGTCTCCTCCTGCATCAAAATTATACTTATTTCTGTGGTCACGCTTGTGGAAATCTCTTAAGGCCATTGAATCATTTCCAGTGTCCATCCAGAAAAAACAAAGCGTGTGGCCTCACCTGCCCTGGCAGTGAGAGATTAGGGAGTGCTACCTGTATAATTTCCCCCTGGGGATCAATAAAATATTTCTGATTCTGATTCTGATTCTGAATCTTAGTCTTGAACCACAGAACACCATACTGTATGTAGTCCCTAACAGTGTTTGAGTTGGGACATTTTTGCACATTGTTCGAAGCCACCAGGGGTTTCAGACTGCTGCCTATTAGAAACCACAGCCCGTGCTTCCTCAAATGCAGTTTCATTTGCAGAGCTCAGCTTTTTGCAAACCTGCACAGATTGTTTTGGATTTGATGTAAAGAACCTTCAACGTTGAGTAATAATGACACCAGCCCAGCTCATTGTGTTAAAGTGGTCCGATATGGAGACCAATAAAACAAACAATCAAGTATAGCATTTTCTTCACTACAGTTGTGACATATTGTAGACTGCCGTGACTGTAGGCAGACATTTCCCCACTGCTTTCTACAACTGTAGCTCTGCACATGGCAGTGGTCCCAAAGCGGTCTGGTTGGACGAAAACATCCACATGGCACACATATTGTAAATCCTCCTGCACAGACATGCACTGTTTGAGTTCCTTCCTGCCACTTGGCTCCTGTGAGCCCACATCTGATTCACAGAGACAGTTGTCATGCCAACACCGTGTTGGCAAGCACCAAAACAGAGTGGCAGCGTAAGGTAGAGGCTACTCATACAGCAGGGAGCCCTCTAAGTACACGTGAAGACATATACTGTTTTACTGTGTGGACATATGCAATACATGCATGTGGTTGTTTGTGCCCGATATGAAGTAAAGCCAATTGTGAGAACTATGGTATTTGGTCTGTAGAGTCAGATTTACTATAAATGCATGCTATTACTTGTATTGTAATTTTGCCAAAATAATAGCCCAAGATGTTTTGATTAAGGACTTACTAAGTGTGTTAGAGTGTCAGTCAGACTTTGTTTACACTGTTTATTTTTTCTCTCTTGTGTTTATGCAGACTCTAATATGCTGAGGGCATTGTGAGGATTAGTAAGCATGTTATGTATTAAAATGCTTCTTTGTTAGAGAGAGAGAGAGAGAGAGAGAGAGAGAGAGTGTGTGTTTCACTAACCTTTTCTTGACTTCACCAACAAGCAATTAATTGGCTTGATTACAGCATTTAGAGTGCTTGGGGTGTGTTTAAAGTTAATTGATGAGGATGTTTGTGTGTACATTACATATTTATGTGCAGAAGAACAGCCTACGGTATGAAGGTGTACATGGATATTTCAGATGTCTAAAATGGTGAATTTTGCTCGCATTCTTAGTTACTCAGCGCTCGATTCTGTCCATATTGTCCAGTGTTGGAGTCAAGGACCAGAGATGGATTAGTACTGGGGGGATAAGGAAGTGAGGGAAGTGAGTGAGGGTGGCCTAGAAGATCAATCAGAGGTCTCACCTTTTCTTTCATTTCTGTCAATGGGGAACAGAGAGCACATCCGGCATCTGTCTACTGCAGGGACACCATTACAGTATAGACGGACACACTGACAGAGACAAAGAGGGGAATGGAGACGATGACCGGGAAATCATTCAGAAACACAGCGAAGGGGACTGGGAGAGAAGGAAGTGTATAGCAGAGAGAGAAAGAGAGAGAATAAAGGATTTAAATATGGGGGAAAACGAGACAGAGGGAGGCTTTTCTCAGGAGACAGGCAGGGTAAAGTTGTGTTAAGCTGAGATCAGAGAGGGGGATCAGTCCATGTATCCTCTGTGTGCTGAGTGTCATAGTTTTTTTTTTTTTTACAGCAGGAAGTCGATAAACAGCCGTTCTCTCCTCTTGCATGCCACTTCACTCTCGGCTCGTGTATGTTTAGCCTGGCAGAGGCGAGCTATACAGGTGTTAGCTGGGTTTGCATCTTCAGTCAAGTGAATATCAAGATTTAAGAAATAATGAGTACTTGATAGTAAATTGTTTCAGCAGCAGTATAGAATAACAACTTGTAGGCATAGCTTATTATTTATTTTTTTTATTCATGAAAACGAGTAAATGTTGTATTTAGGCCCAACATTTTTTGGCATTAGTTATGTAATAAACCAGGAGAGGAGACAACTGTCAGGACAAAATCTGGAGAAAGCATGCTTTGAGATGAATCCTGTAAACTTAATGTTTCTTTGATGTTTGATTTGAATATGGCTGATCACACAGTGTGCTGAAACACACTCTTTCTGCTCTGGCCTGTGTGTCTCTAAACAGGATGTGAGTGTGCACAGTGCAGCCCTAAGTCCTCGAGAAAAGAACGTATTTGTTACAAGCAAGGAATCCTGTGAATGGCTGATATTTGAACTTTTACTACCATGTCACTTGAGATGAAGTCCAGTTGGCTGCTTCTCATAGTGCCCCAGGTTACATCACCGTGACACGTCCCCATGCCAGAGTAGAATATAGTTTGGAGGAAGTAGACTACATCATTTAGTAGGCTGTCTGCTGGCTGCAACATCATACTGCCGTATCCTAGCAACCAGTTTAGAAGAAGGGCTCGCTCAGGCAAAGCTTCAGTTCCAGCTGGTGATCTCTGAGGAGTGTGTGCGCGTGTGTGTGTGTGTGTGTGTGTGTCTGTGTTAGCTTGCTGGGATAATGGATGAGTGTTGTAGAAATGAGTGTGCTGGCTCAGTCCTGCAGGGAAGATCAATATCAACTATACATTCATCTCTAATTACCACAGCGGAACTTCGAAGGAATCTCTCTTTCTACTTCCCGCCTTCTTTCTCTCTTTCTTGATCTCCCTCTGTTTTTTTCCCTCCACTATTTCCCTTTACTTTTAAATCTGTCTTTCTCTGTATTTTTCTAATTTATTGTCATGAACGATAATAAAACCTATGTTCCCCTCGATACAGTACATTAGTTACAGGCCAATATTTTCACATTACAGTTTCTCCCGTCTTGTATCAGTGTGCTTTATCTGTGTGTATTTGTAAAGCAAAAATCTTTCTCTCTCTTGTCCCTCCTTCCCTCTCTCTCTATGCACACTCCATTATAATTTATGAACCCAGAACATAAAAACCTAAATACCTCACTCTGCTATATGGCTCTTTGTCCTTTTTTGTCTCTTTTCCAAGGCTCTACAGGCTTCTCACAATGATGACAACTAGGCTTGTTTTATGACAATATTTGACTGATTTAGACCTCCTCCCTGTTCTTTCTTTCTCTGACAGTGCTGAGTATAGGGGAAGGAGGTTTCTGGGAAGGCACGGTCAAAGGGAGGACAGGCTGGTTCCCTGCAGACTATGTGGAAGAAGTTCAGATGAGGCAGTATGATCCACGGCTAGGTAAGACGCCTACATGCACACAGACACACACACACACACGCGTACACGCTGTACACTCACACTGTTACACTCCAACAAGTTTCTATCTTACTCTACTGTGTTGCACTGGTGTTTGGCCATAGCTCTGTCCATGGTGCTGAAAAGCAAAGTCCTATAGCTCTTGCTATGGTGTCAGAACATCTGCTAATGTATTTATCAAATAAACCAAAAAAAAGTTTTAACATTTATATTTATGTCTCAAATGATGTGATTGTTAATTAGTGTAAATACCCTAAAACTAGAAAATATAAATAAGGACATAATACATTGTATTGAGAAATATTTCTACCATCCATTTTCTGCCGCTTATTTGGGGCCAGGTCAGAATGGCAGCAGGCTAAGCAAGGTAGTGCAGATGTCTCCAGTGTGTGTTGGGTCTGCCAAGGGGTCCCCTACCAGTTGAATATACCTGGAAAACCTCAGGAGGCATCCTGATCAAGCCCAAACCACCTCAACTGGCTCCTCTGATAATCTTGGAAGCATTCATTTCTTTGAACCGACATCACTGACATAAGCACACACATATAAACACACACAAATACACACCCTCAAACACCCCATGATACTAAGTGCATTCTAGTTTTGTGGTTCTGTGGCAGTCAGTGAGTGAGGAAGGACAAACAGATCTCATTAGCTGAGACTAACAGTCTGCCTGGAGAGTTGGATGTGGATGACCCTGCTAAATGGCAGACAGCGGGGCTGTTTGTCTAGACGAAGGCTGTCTAGAGACATTGATCTCAGACAGCAGACCGATGGACTGACGATCACCAAGTGAAGACTGGGAGTTTTTTCAAGACATTCTTCATAATGGAGGCCACGTGCTCATGGGGACTAGCATTTGATCCAGTCATTGAAACTGGGTATGCATTTAAGGCTCATCTACTGTAATTCATGGGGGTTACATGGTATGGCCATCTATCAGTTTGAATCAGGATTAAGACTTGCTCGATAATATCCCCAGTCAGGGTCAGGACTGCTGAACACAGCCTGAGCCAAGCCCTGCTTTCCCTTCCTGAGACGTCTGACCATTTGCCAGAACTTCCTTGAGGACAACTAAAAGTCCCTGTCCATAGCCTCCCTGAACTCCTCCCACATCTGGGTTTTTGATTCAACAACCACCGAAGCCCATCTGGCCTCCTGGTACCTGTCTGCTCCTTCAGGAGACCCCTGGGCCAACAAAGACCCCTTTGTCAACTACAGACATTCTCGCAGTAAAATAGCTCTCCTGCAACCACCCCCTGCTGCATACAAAATTGAATATTGATTTTAATTAAAAAATGTAAGTATGGACTTTAATGATCAGGAAAATATTGAACCACAATGCACAAAGTGGCAATGATATGACATGTGCTTCCCCAGGACATTGCAATATTGCAATATAACTGCAGATTTTGTCAACAAGAATTGAGCACAATGTGCCGACAACTCACCTCTGACCATATATATATAGTCTTATTGTAAATAAACACCAGTAAGACCAATACAAGGTTCTGTGAAACAAAACGTCTTGATACAGGGACTGGTAGAGTACAGCCACTTTTGGTGGGACAAGAATGGGTTTTAGGCATGGTTTTAACTCCCCAGCATGTTTATTCTCATCTAATGTACAGTATGTTCTACAGAAAAGCGTGTACATTGCCCAAATGGTTAATGCTTTTGACATTTGTTTGGCTTGGAAAAAAAAAACTGCTAGCAATTTTGTTGACTCTAATTTTGAGGAGCAATTTTCCTTTAAAACTATCTGTCTATCTGCCTTCATCTGACATTTGCCTCCCATGCTGACTGCCAACTGTCTTGAGTTTTCCACCAAAGATTGTCAGGCTTTTAGGGGCACTTAATTAGTGCTTAATTAAGCACAGGTGCACTGAAAAGGTTGACCAGTTTAGCCTGTGTTAAAAACACGGCCTACTTCAGTTGCAAGATTGAGGGACATTTCAGGAAATGTAGCAGCAAATATAATTGTAAAATGTCGTACCATGTCAACATTTTCGCAATTCACATTTTCCTTATATGTTTTTATTAAAATTTCAGTTTTAAAATTAAATTTCTTATTAGGGTTTTAGCATTAATGAAAAGTTAGTGTGATTAAAGCTCTCTCTCTCTCACACACACACCAACACACACAGAGAATTAGTTCAGTAAATTGCATTGCAAAAGAGTATTGAATGTTTACCTATTATGTTTTTTAAACTGATTAACCCACGATTTGAAACTAAACGCCGTCCTTAAACACCCACCCACACTGTTATTCATGGTATCATTAATCTGTGATGTTCATCAACTTCTACTTCAGTTTGTTCTTTCCCTCAATGTCTGTTAACAGCCACCTGAGAATGTGCATGAGCTTGAGTTTCAGAGGTTTCATGTACGTGAAGAAAGCAATCGTGCTTGAGATTACATAGTATGGGCAAGGTAACTTTCCCTTTGTCAGATGGTTGACAGATAGTAATGCCTACTCAAAATTACTCAGTGTCAAATGTAACATACCTCATTATACTTTATTTTGGCTCCAATACATCTGTCATTTCAGCAATAGATTTATTTATTTTTTTAAGATTGAGACAAAATCAGGCTGGCAAAAAAAACAACATTTGGTAGTAATCCCTGATGTTTTAGAAAGCTGATATTTATTCTTCCAGAAAAGCCAACTGTTACTGGACTAAAATGATTCAGTGTGATATCATCTTTGGGCAGTTATAGAAAATGTACAGAAAATACACTAAGAATTAAAATTAAGAATTGAAATTGGTACTCCATCTTACAACAAAACAGGCCCAGTCTTATAGTCACTGATGAACGAGTATTAAAACTGTAAATCTTTTTAAAGGTCAGCACTATTTTAAAGAACTATTTTGTGTTGATTTTCCTCCTTATTACATACTTTAAGTATATACTGACCATGACGAATCTGCCATCCATGCTGCTGTGACAGATTTGAATGGAACCCTTTGTAAACAACTGGGAGTATGTCAGATTAATGTGACCATATTCCCATTTAGACTGTCATTTAATTAGCAGGTGGCACATTTTGTTTGCTGTGGTCTCAAAGGCAACAACATGTGCAGCATCATGAAAAACATCTGGTCATTGTGTGAAAAAGTTTAGCAAGATGCTACAGCAAGTACATTTGGAAATGGGACAAGGACAAGTTTGTCATAAATGTCTTCCTATTCCTTACATGTTTATCATGCATCTCCCGGGACCTATTTCTGGAGCAATTGGGGCATTTTCCCCTTTCAAAGGGTTGTTGAGGGATTGAGGTTACCTCAGAGTAGGTGTGAAGAGATGAGAAAGGCCGGAATCTCTAAATACCCCATTTAAATGCATTGTGAGAAAAAGATAGGGGAAGGTGGGAAAGAAAGGGCCAGATAGCGAGGGAGACGGATGGTGGAGCATACTCTAAAGGACAGCAAAGTGGAGATGCCAGAGCGTGTCTTTCAGAGAGCTGGAGAGAAAAAGAACGAGGAGAGGGAGGGAGGGAGGGAGATGGGCCTGATATTGAGCCCCACTCACTCATAAATCCTGAAAAACTCACAACCCACAGATACCAATTTCATACTGACACTATGTATTGTTGTTTCTCTTTCATATCAAACTAGGATGCTTGGTGTTTTTAATCATCATTTATTCTTACTGTCAGTGGAAAGGCTGATAGTTCACCATCAAAAACACCCAATTTTAATTGTTTTGTTATGTCTTATTTTATGCCAAATATAAGTTGGCATATAATAACACTTGGCCATTAGCTCTTGGATCTTAGCTTAGCTTGCAGAGACATATCATAGGACGGGGTGTGTTTTTGGATGTCAGTTGGCAAACACTTGCAAGCACTCGGAAATTTGTCACATTACGTAAAGATAATCTTAAAGCCCCCTGGTACGGCGCTGGGATGTGAGTATGACATGACACGCAGCAGTTCCATAAGTCTTTATCCCTTACACAATCACTAGAAAAGGAACGGCTGTAAAATGTGTACATTTAGGTCACAAATACACCAAGAAAGTCAGCCGGCTCAGCCAGAGGAAGTCTCTCACGTGCAAGCTCTCAATCAGCTGAGAAGGAGTCTCTGTTATAGCCTTAAAAAACCTGCATATACGCCCAGTGAGCAACTTTCATAGGCATGAATTTTCTTGACATATCCATGCTTTAAACTCAAATCTTAGATCTGTAAGAGTAATTGAGTACTTCAAGCACTGCATTGGTGTTGACAAATAAAATATTTTTAAATTGTAAAGTTCTTTTACTTATAGATGAAGAGGATTTGATTGTAGTTGTGTTTAATGATCAAAATGAAAGTATATTATTCAGTGCAATCTATTTAGTATATTATTTAGCATTTCAAAGCTAATCTCACCCTCATCCTTAGATTCATCAACAGTGATACAACAGCAGAATAACACATACTGGGACACACTTAAACACACAGAGTTGTTTATCTGAAGGCAACCATTGAGGCGTCTCTGACAGTTAGGGCAATATGTCTCAGCCTAGTGAAGCAGGAAAGACAGCCCTGTCTACAATTAAGTAACCCAAATACTACTGGTCTTGGCAGCTAGCCAGCAATAGAGAGACAGAGAAGGGAAGCAGGTGACCATGTGAAAGAGGCACAGTTTAAACCATCACTGACTCGCTTGGCTATTATCTGTCACCACACTGCTCTTCTCTCTCTCAGCATGGCCAGTGCAACCTGCAGCCAACAGTTCATCTTCACCCGGTGCTCGAGGGGACAGAGAGGGAGGAAAGACAAAGGCGAAGTGTAGAAGTCAAAGGGAAAAAAAAGAAAAAATAGGAAAGAGGAGGACATGAGCGACTAATGGAGAAAATGAGGGCGAAAAGCAAAGACTATTGATTGAATTCATTAACAGTACAATGAGTGATGCCGTGGTGAAATGCTGCTGGCTGTGGGCAAATGGCTGATATGTGTTTTTTTATCTGGGAGGTGTGTGGTATCCATGTGTTATTAT
The DNA here is from genome assembly GCF_043641665.1 of Enoplosus armatus. NCBI lineage: Eukaryota > Metazoa > Chordata > Actinopteri > Centrarchiformes > Enoplosidae > Enoplosus > Enoplosus armatus. Next base: position 8,089,387 of record NC_092185.1, read on the forward strand.
AAATCATTCTAATGTTTAAGGTGAAAAACAGAACTGTGCTCTCCAGACTACTGAGAGTCCAGCTGAACAATTCTTAAATCTGTTGAATATGGCTGATGTCTTCACCCATCCTGCTAACACCCCATTCCCTCAAACACATACACAGCACATATGCTGCTGGCCTGTATGTGGGGGTTAATAGTAGATGTTTACCCGTGGTAATGGAGGGGATAATGATGTGAATATGAACTGCTCTTCCCTTTCTAATGATGTTACCAAATTGCCAGGGGCCACTCATTTTCAGCAATAGGACTGTTAATCTGTTGGCTGCAATCTGTTGGGATCTTACAGCCCTCCAGCCGAAAAAGACCCTACCCCCCATCCTTCTATGCCCCAATGAGAAATCGCCTTGCTACAGCCAAATATTCTGCCAAACGGTGAATGAAACAGCTATACATTTTTACCTGTCCCAGTTTCCATTATATTAGCCTTAATTTTTCTTAGATTGCCCTGCAGCCTTATATGTCCTTAAGGACATTTACACACACACACTCATGGCATAATAATGCACATTTTTCTCTGTGATGGGATAAGCAATGCTTGATTTTCTCAATGGTTTGATATCTTAACAAGCGTGCAAACTCTTATTTCTTTTCTCTTTGTGCTCGTTCACTCTATTCCCTTGCTCTCCTCACACCACGGCACAGTTGAATGACTCACAGCCGCATGAATCAGCCCAGTCAGATCCAGCCTGAGCTATTTTTAGCCTGCCCATTAAGAAGTTTTGGAGTGTGTCTGCACTCCCACAGAATGCTTAAACATCAGCGTTGCTGCGGCAGCTGAGACTGACATGGGCAGAGCAAGTTGGAGGGGTAGAGTGGAAGAGAGAGGTAAGCGGGGATAGAGAGATGGTGCAATGGATTGGTGAGGGATCATACAGGGAGTCATCTGGTCTAAACTGCGGAACTATCAGCATAGTTTCCCCCACAGCAGTGCGTCTGTATGGGCTTTTTGTAGCTTAGCTTCTTCCCCACTCATGTTCAGGAAGCAAGGTCAATAGTTACTGCTGCTACAATGATGGATTTCAGTCATCATCGAAGCCTGTGGTAGACATTTTTTGATGCTATTTCACAATGAGTTAAACATCCTTCATATTGTCATCTTAAAAGATGGATACTGAAGGCTGTATTTTAATGTTGCAATTGCACCAATTTAAGCCTTCTGTATTTAAACCTCCTGTATATTACTAAAATGTCTGCATCGGTTAGAAACATTCTTGTCATAGTTTAGTATAACTGTATAACTATAGCTGCAATAAACCCCATGTGAAACAAGTGACAACTCCGTACACATGCGACAACATACTACACGCTTGAGACTTAAATACAAAGGCTTGATATCGAAAGATAGATTAACTTAATAATTAATGTCAGTTAATGTCATGTCAGTCTCGGAGATGAGTGCAGACAGACCAGAAGAGTCCATGGGGACAGTGAGCCACATGTGGATGCTTTTTCCTTAGCTTAAACCAAATAGCCTTTGGATGAATTCTGAGTGGTGGTGGGACAGTTGTTTTGATGCATCACTCAGCTGTGAAAATGGATAGTTGGAGCTCATCAGCTAATCCGCACGACTTCAGGTGTCTTAGAATATCATTATTATCACTATTTTCATGATGAAAGGCATGTGTTGCTGGCTCTAATTCCTCAGTACTCTCACACAGTTATAATATTTCATCTAGAATTAAGCTACGTGATCTGTCGGCTAACAGAGCATTTGCCTATTTGACAGGAACCTGGCAACTTCAACTCTTTCTCTCTTTTCCATCACATGCTCTCCTTTTCCCTTTCTTTCTCTGCTCTTTCATCTTTGTATCTCTCCTTGCTACTGTATGTTTTTGTTTTGTTTTTTCAGTTTGTCAAGTGCATTTCAAGGACTGCTCCAATCTCCACCCGTCACACCTAGAGCGTCACACTAACAGGATGAATATGAATGTTTTTGTGTGTTAACAAGGCCAGTCACATCGAAGACATGTTGGTAACACTAGCTTCTTTCCTATCACACCTTTTCCCTCAGCTTGCTGTGGAGGAGATAGAAAATCACTGCTATTTCTCCCCTTTTATTTTATGCCTTCTTAGAACTGCTTGATGTCACCTCAACATAAGCTTTTAAGTGAGACAAAATTTAATTCTTTAGAAGTCAACATCTGCCTACCGGGTTTAACATAATTATAAGAATTATCATTTTATGATAAATACATTATTTATAATATTATATATATAACACTGTCATTTAAATGGACCTTCTTAATTGATCTATGGCATTTCTCTGATTCAGTACAGTCTAATCATGGAGACCAGTTCTGTGATGATGGAAAAATGAAAAAGCTGCTCCATAGAAAATAAATACAATACTCATTTCAGTATAAAGAAAAACACAAATATTGTTCTGATCCTCCAGTGTGTCCTCATCCCTCATCCAGCCACTTGTACTCTCACGGTCACCTTGTCCATCTTTTGCTGTGATTTATCATTGCAGCAATTCTACATTTCATTTCTTATTGTTCAGATTTATTCAGTCTGCAGTTTTAGTGTTTTCAAAGGTTAAACCGAGCAAGCTCATAAAAATAACTAACAGAAGAGCATTTACCTTTCAGTGACAAACTACTCTCAGTTAAGTTCCTCATGGTGCGATAAATTTGTCCGTACAGGCCCAGATTGCAAATCACGTAGATAGTGAGTTCAGTAACTAACTCTCTTGTGTCGACTTGTAAAATGCAGAGTGAGTATGCAAAATGTTCACACCACAGAGCAGTATGTGTGCACATGCATACAAATGGACTGGCTTTTTTTCTTGTGTATACTTATGCACGCACACACATTTCAGTTATTGTCTATATACTGTGTGGAGTCAGCAGATAGATTAGCATAGCCAACTAATCCATCTTATTAGAAAGAGAGAGAGAGAGAGAGAGAGAGAGAGAGAATAAACCACAGGTTGGAAGACATGTCTTTGGTATTAAAGTTTAGCTGAGTCAGTGTTACAGACTGGCAGTTCAAGAGGAGTCCTGCCGTTTACCCCTATAAAAAACTATGTCCTACAGTGACACATCTCAAGGTGTGTGTGTGTGTGTGTGTGTGTGGGTGGGTGTTGTGTTTGTTTGTTCGCAGCAGAGTGATGGCCACTATCTGTACTTTTCATCAGAAGTCAGTCGAGTGTGTTGAGCCATCTCTCTCACTCTGGAGGACAGATCCATATCAAATCATAATAGATGGCGATGCTATTTGAACAATGAATCAAAGCTGAAGCAGGTCTCACAGTGGAGCAGAGACATATCACATTTGACAGGGGTCGCATTGGATGACAGCAGGTCACCTGCACACACACACACAAATAAACAAGCACATACACACATGGTTCAGGTTACGGCATTTCTCTATGAAAGTCATGAAAGTAGTCGTTTTTACAAGTAATCTATAGACACAGCTGGTTGAATCATTTTATTTACATAAACTCTTTCACTGCCATGACTTGACAGCTACTGTGTTTTACTGTCTGGCGTCACATCCTAAAAAATGTGGCAACACACAGCAACTTACCTGGCAGAGCTGTAAAACATCCCTCTGACTGGGCTTGACTAACCACACGCCTACCTTTACACCAGGGCACCATATTCTACTCTCTCTCTCTCAGCATCAGTCCCTCACTCTCCTGTTGTAGAGTTGGAAAGTGGAAACAACAAATCTCTTTTTTTATTTGTATCATTTTGCTCGGTTCAGTTCAAACTGAATATGTAGTTCTTTTGTTTTTAAGCCAAGCAATCATCGTTTTCAAAGGCACATCCATACAGACAGACGCCATAATGTTACAGCGCTCCTTCTGGCTTTCTTCGGTCTCGGATTCTAAGTAAATTCAGTCTGTTGCTGGTTCAAACTTTTTTTATTGGTCATATGTAAGCATTGGAAAGAAAGAGGCTTTGTACACAGCATTGTAAGTGCTGGTAACTGCTAGTTGAACATACAGTCATATTTATCTTGTGAGCCTGAGTGAAACGCAATTCTCAAACCAATGTTGATAAAAGATTCTTGATCATATCCTATTATGGGTGGAGTGTGTGGCCACAATCACATATGTTTTTTTCTGCCTATATAAGCAGTGCTTACAGTTTAATAGCTAAATAGCCACCGATCTGCGACATGATTGTTTCTGTTGCTCTCGCTGTCTCTTTTTTTCCCACTTAGTGGGCAGTAGAGAGGTGGTTGAAGGACAGGAAATGAAGGGAGCGAGAGGAGAGATGGTATGAACAACTAGAACCACCACAATGCTCGGGCGTAAAACAGGACCTAACATACTGTATGTCATACTGCTGAGCTGACAACGACGCTTTCAGCCACCAGGGAGGGAAGTTCCCGTGCATAAGGCTCCTGATTCGATCAGTGACATTGATGATTCAGTACACTCAGTTCAGCTTGAGGATTCAGTGTTGCATTTCTTCCTGTGCTGAACACTCCAGCTGCTTCCCTTCTGTATGCTAGAATGTGTGTGTTTGTGTCTGTGTTTGTCTGAGTGCATCTCAGCTTGTCTTGACCTTGACTCAAAGGCGTGTCGTGATGAGCTGTCACAGTGTTTGAAGAGCTTGTACAATAGTTGTTTTTTGTTGTCTGAATTTGACTGAATTATTCAAGGATTCCACTTTGACAGAGAGTAGATATTTATAGCCGTTGGTCTCTGCCTCCGACACTTACACGGTAACAACGAGCTCTCTGAAGGCTCTTCAACAAACCAACCAATGCTGAGGGAGAAGAGGAGGAGGAGAAAGAAAGACAGCAGAGAAGCAGAGATGTGAAATATATGCTGGAGTTGTTTGCTGGAGGCTGAAACAGAACGGGACATTAAGACCAGAGACCAGAGAAAGTTTTCAGTGCTACTCACCCAGGAAGTCTTATTTCACTCTCAAAAGGAAGAAAACTGGAAGTCCTTTTACATGAAAATGGTGTTGAGGAATTTTGAATCACCATCTACACAAAATGGAAGTTTCAGGAGTGCTTTTATGCGTCTCTAGGCAAGGATTAGGGGGAGGCCAGGCCCGGCTCTTCTCACTGATTCAAGCTGCGAGACGGACCAGTGGCAGGGTGGAAGGACGACCTGCTTGTCAAAGTCTCAGAGAGGAAGTTGTAGAAATAGTGTTGAAAAAATGGACTGTTGTCCAGTCATGGTGTCAGATCTGCCTGTGCTGTGTAGCAGGATAGACGGGGTGGTAACAGTCGTGAAGGCAGAGCGACCAAACTCCGCATGTCATGAACTGTACTGGGGTAAGTCACTCCCTGTCCACAACTCTCTGCACTCCGACTACTATAGAGGGCAAACAGATGGCTCACTTGTGGTCATACTGCATGTAATGTTAAAATGTCATCTTATAGGAGAACCTATAAATACCCCCCTTCTGTAAATATGTGGAACTTACAATATGACTCAGCATAAGGAGGAATGTAATAAAGACAGAAGAATAGTGTTCATCTGCAAGCATACAAACGTTTCCATTTTTAGAAGAAAGGGGTGTGAATTACTACAAATTTAAGTGACTAGGGTTTAACAGCTTGATCAGTGCAACAAAAAAAAAACGCATTTCACTGCTTGTCAAATAAATATTTTACAACAAAGAACTCATTAAAGGTCTTCTCAATGTCCACTTAGATGATAATGGAAGATCATTTGTCCACGTTTTCCTCTGTTCTTGCTATGCTTTGCCTTTTCTTCATCTCAGCCCTGCCCTGCTCCACAAATGGAAACGTTTTTATGTTTGTAATTGAAGGTTCTTACTGGTGTGTCCCTTTTTATTAATATAGATATGTCATGATTATCAAATAAATGCCATCACTCTTAATCACTTCATGTATACAGCCTGGGCAAAACGTTGTCCAGCTCTCACATTTGATAGCTTTGATGAACTCTTTTCTTTTCTCTTAGTGCTGGCATTATTACATCTCATCTCCTGTTCTTTTTTATTAAAAGCATGTCATTGGCTTAGTCTGTACTTTGATCAAAGCGCCTTGTTGAGTGTATATTCAGACACAGTCTCTGCTCTCCCTCACTCCCTCTCTCTTTCCTCTGTTAGACAGTAAGTCTTGGTGTAAGTAAGGCTCGCCAGATAAAAGTTAAATCAGCTGCATAAGACCAGAAAAATGACAGCGTTGGTTGTTTGTTCAAACACATGAAACAGCTTATGTTTACGACATGTTAACTCAAAGTGTGTAACTTTGACACCAGAAACTGCAGTTCACGTCATCTCTTGGTTTTAATGATGACAGCTATGACAGCTTTCCCTAACATTAGCCATGCCCATAATTTTTCCTTTAAAGTTGTAATTCTTAAGATTTCGGTCCTGGTTGATTTAGTTACACCAATGGTTACTGTGCTAACAGCACTTACGGTTTAATACTACAGGTCCCATAATTTTGAGGGCAGCAAACAGCTACTCTTTCAGGAATACAACAGAAGAGCAACTGGTGTAACTGTTTACAGCACAGCCAAACAAACTCACGTTGTTTTATTAAAGTAGTCAGTCAAAAATAATTGCAGGGAGTTTGTGAAGCTATTCGACCAACCGACAAGCAGCTCTGATGGAGTGCTGTTTACTGGTGCCATTGACGAGGCGTAAAGAGACCGAACAGTAAACAGGCTGTTATCAATGAGATAAAATTACAGATTACATGCATGCACTGTTTCCTGTGAGTTCCTCATGCGTTTGATAGCTATAAACTTTAATCCAGCGCTGGGGTGGCGGACTCTGCCACCAAAATAAAAACTACTATATAGAGAGCTAACTACAGAATGTAAATACTTTAAATAGTTAATGCAGAAAAACTGTAGACAATTTAGTGTCAAAAATGATTTCATAAAATGATTATTATAATAACTTTAGATCAGAAAATTATTAATGTGAACAATTCATTTCTTGATCTGTCATATGGGTTGTTTTGGAAGACACTAATGAGGGCTATTTGGGAGGATACAGAGTTATTAACTTTTGGAGATATTTTCATTGTCAGTCTGATGCCATCTACTGTCCTCCCTGTCTTTCCACTCTAACATTCTTTCTGTTTTTTCCTCTCCGTCTTTCTCTTTTTGTTCTGACACCCTCAATTTCACAGTTAATTAAGCTACCCTACATTCTCCTTCTCACGTCCATGTATGCAGACAAATGGCTTGGTGAAAAGATTTAGTAGTGCATCATACCTATATCAAAAGTAAGTTTTGTCACCTTTGATGTTGGATATTATCCTGCAACTCCAAACCATGTGCATGGTTTATTTGAATCTCCTATATGTACACAATAGATAAAGATTAAATTGATACAGAGCCTGCTTTAATTCTTTCTTTTGTACTGATTTTTCTCTTCCTTCAGTGGCCTCTCTATCACACTGTCCTATTGTGAGCATGACTAATTTTATCCAGGAATGAAAAAATAATTCACCTTTCTTTTAAAGTCTTATACAAGAATCGTTTGGTAGAGGAATGGGAAATCAGGATTAGACACAGGAAGATGAAGAGGAAAAAAGAAAATGAAGACATTGCTCTGTCCTCTGTGCTGTGTGGATGTGCCTTGTATCCACCTGCACGGTCCAGCAGCTCCCTGTTGGATCTGTGGAGCGACAGGCACATTGTGTGACAGCACAAAAGAGAGAGAAAGAGACGATGATTCTGTCTTTATTTTTTATTTTTTGCCACGAGCATCTCCTCACAGGCTGTGTTGTCACATCAGAGTCCAGCATTGTTCTGATTCATTTAAACAGTGTTTTAGTATTCAAGGTGTAGGGAGCCCTCTGAGTTTACTACGCCCCCCTGCTTAGTCTTCTATCCACCTAGTTTAGGAGGTTAATATGCACAACATGAATTAGGAGGCAGAGAGAGAGGGAGGAAAGGAAGGGAGGGATGAGTGGGGGTGTGGAAGGAAAGAATTAAAAAGTCAATGAGGCTCACTTGATAAGTGTGTGTTTGTGTGAGTGGATGTGTGCATGTTTGTCTGCAGCTCTTATCAGTAGTAAAACAGCATAGGTTAATTCTCATTCAGCAAGGTTCAGAGACAGTGTGTGTGTGTGTGTGTGTGTGTGTGTGTTGGTTTGTGTTTCCGTGCATCTGTGTGTATGTGATGTAGCTCTTGCGTCCTTCAGACAAGGACAGTGAAGGTGTTACAATCTGTCCAAAATGGAGAAGAACTGTGGGCTAAGACGGCAACGTTTACGACAGAGCTCTCTGAGATGTAGCAGGTTTAACAGAGTGGCAGAAAGAGCTGCAATGTTACCGCATGACATATAGCTTGATGTGCTAAATATGCTTTCGTCTCAAGTATAAAACACTGTGTTCACAGCTATCACCAGCGAGAAGAGACAAACAGCTTATTCTCACATTTTTATGGATGAGTTATCGCTCATGACACATAGAAACAAAACCTTTCAATCAATACCACATTAAGTCTGTAGATCAGGCAGAGCATTTGTCTCTGGAAGGTAGTGAAAAATCAGTGCTATTGTGTGCAAAAGAAAACTAAAGTCTAGATTTCTAGTCATGTGTGCTGAGAAGAAAAATATGACCTTGTGGGGGGGGGGGGTTTGGAGTTACTGTACCCGACTGTTACCATGGTTAGCAAAATAAAAAATTACTTGGGCCTTTATACTCATTATGGAAAGTGCTTTAATAAGTCTTACTAAAATTAAAGCTACAGTAGGCAATATTATTTAATTACAATTTTGGTTGAAATAAAGAATTTTGACCATTGCATGCCACTAACAATATCTAATTGAAGGGCTCCTTTAAAAAAATGTGTCTCTGTGAGCACCCGCCCCTTTGTATTTAGTATTTAAACAAAAAAAACTGGACCAGGTCTGAATCAAACAACCAATCAGGGTTAGCTAGCACGTAACTGGCCAATCACATCGACACTGTACAAACAAGTGCTTCTACAGAAGGTGAATCAGAACGGTTGGTAAAGAGGAATCAAAACACAGAACCCCTGATTACCCTGTTTGGTTGTTCGATTCAGACCTGGTCCAGTTTTTTCAACAACTAAATACAAAAACCAAAATTATAATTCAATGATATTGCCTACTGTAACTTTAACTACTTTAGCTGAATGTGTTGTCCTAAGTAGTTATTACAAGATGTTTTAGCACTGCACCTCCAAGGAATCAGTTATCAGTCACACTATGTGGCCTGGACAGTAAAATGCTGCCAGTTAAACTGTGGTTTAGATCAAATAACTGTACCAAGATAGCTGGGCCTCAGTCTGCTTCCAGGTTAAGTCTGGTGCTGTTTACGGTGCTAACACAAAGCAGATGAGCCACAGGGTTATATGATATGAATAAGCAACTCGTGAATTATTATTATTATTACTATTATTGAAACATATTGTCTCCTTCCTCTGATTGTATCTGTGCGTTGTTATGATGACTCCAGCACTATTTAAAATAACTCACCTCCAGGTATTTCTTTATGAGACTCATGAGCTCCATGAGCTTCATGACTGCCAGAAAAGATACTGTAAGTAAATCTTTCAACAGGACTGAAGAGTAGCATCAGTTGAAGTCAGTCCCCAGAATTTGGTCGATTTTTGAACTCTAATGATGCAGGATAGGTTTGTCCAATAAATGAGTTACCTCTCAGACCATATGACCTTATGTTTGGAACTTGTTTGTCATAGGTAAGTGTAAGCCGGACTGCAGGTACTTGCCTGCTGTAAAATATTTTGACCAGCAGGTGCCCCTAGTGCGTTCCTGAACCCTTGAATGCTCAACTCAAGTGGCTGAAAAGCTTCAAAGCTTCAGTAAAGTGCCTTCTCTCTTCTTTACTCCCACTTTCTGTCATCAGAAATGTGAAATTCATCACCTCCATTGCAGCAGAGAATTCCACCCAGGAAAGACCCAATAAGCGCCAGGTGTTTTGGACAGAAAATGTAAAAGCTTTAATGAGCTTTGGTGCGGAGGAGTTGTTGCGTCATATCAGTCTGTGAAAGAAACAGGGGAGATTCAAGAAATGCTAATTCTATCTATAGTATCCATCATACCTATAGTGTCATATCTATGTCGGTCCATCAGCAAGCAGCTCAAAATAATACTTTAACTTAGACCAAATGTTTCCATTGTACATTTCATGTGCTTTCATTGTTTTTCGAAGGACACCATTACCACCACCATTTCTTTTTTGTATTTTTGTTTGTCTGAAAGAACTGTTGCTCTTTCGATATTGTGTGAGTGGTTTGGAGGAGAACAGGAACTGAATCATCTGGACATTAATAACCAAACAGCGACACTATGTCTAAAGCCAACCAACTGCCACTTTTGACGTGATACTCGAAAATAGATGGTAATCCTTTAATGTGCTTTATTTTAACATGACTGTATATAAACCGCAGCAGCCTGAGTTCGATTCCAGCCCGAGCCTTTGGCTGCAAGTCATCCCATCTCTCTCTTCCCTATTTCCTGTCACTCTCCAACTATCACTATCCAATAAAGGCAAAAATGCCCAGATGCTTTGCCAAGTTGGACATGTTGGCTCCCTTGGTCTGCATGGGTTTAAAACATCTTTTATTTCTTAAACAATAGCCGATACTTACAGTAGACGGCCTTTGTCCTGACTCTCGATCCCTGTTTGTGTGTGTGTGTGTGTGTGCGTGTGTGTGTGTGTGTGTGTGTGCGCCTGATAGATGGAAGTGGAGTTTAGGTTATCTGTGCTATCAGGGCCCTGCCTTTAGATGCTCCTGGGCTGTACAAAATAGATGACATCTGTGATGAATGAGCTGCATTTCACACTCTTAGACTGCATCTGGTATCACATGGTGTGCACGCAGGCACACACACATACTCTACATACACACATGTATATACCTCTCATACACACAATATACTGTCAGTGTGCACATTCACACTCGCCAGCTCCCCAAATTATCCAGAATTTGGCTGATTTTCTTTTTCTTTTGTCCATTTTTTGAAGTGAGGGCTTTTTGATGATGTGTGAGGTTTGAATGAGCGTGTGTGTGTGTGTGTGTGTGTGTGTGTGTGTGTGTGTGTGTGAAAGCTGAGTGAAGGCTGTAAAAGACAAGACTCCTGAATGTGCAGGAGAAGTGCTGACTCATCTACAACTTTCTCCCCAAATATCACCTCTTCTTTCATCACTACTTCCCTTTGACATCCAGTGCTAACAAAATGCCAAGTCTTTAGTAACCTTCTAACACAGACAAAATACCAAACGGCTCTCAACTCTCCTCTCTTTTCCCCCTTACCTCCTCTTATAACTGATAACCTCACAAAAACACCCACTCACCCGGCTTCATTCTTAATTACACAGCTCATTCTTTGATACTCACACACTCTTGATCAATTTCATTTTTTTCATGTTTTTGTGAGGAAACGTCGTACTTCATTTTCATGTTTTGCTTTCCCCCAACCTGCCTTTTATTTGTGGTTTTGCACTTTTCATGTCTGTGTACAGTCGTCTCAGTCATCCACGTTGTAAGATGCCAGAGCAAATTAAGAACAATTCACTGGGCTTCCTTTTGGCATCAGAGAAAGCTAAAAAAATACACTCTGATTGCCGGGGAGGGACGGTGACTTACTTCTGCTGCTTACAATGTTGCCATCATTACCTCGGCTGTACGCCAACTCACCTATAAACCCAGTCCAGGGAAGTGGGTGCCAAAAGGAAGATACCCTCTGCGCAACTACATCTTATCCAATTGAAGGATTTCCTCAGTTGAGCAATTAAAGGTTTTTATTTCCACAATATAAAGTCCGGTGGATTTTGTAGTTTGTTCTGACACACATTTCCCAGAATGACTTTTGTCTATCCTCCGAGAACAGGCATGAACTTGTTGCAGTCAGTTGTGGCTTGTTTGTGTAAGTGGAGAGAGGAGTCATTTATAGCATAGTAAGGGCAAGACAGCGAGAGATGTTTCAGTATATAAAATGTAAGACAAGTGTCCTGATGAATAACATCATCCTTTCAGGTCAGGTCTTTAATAAAGAAACACTCAATCAGCCTCCGTTGACTTAATGAATGTGTTTATTAAAGTACTGGCATCAGGGGCAAACAACAGTGACTACATAGGTTTTGCTTGGCAAAAACACTTTCAATAGACTAGAGACTCAAGAAAACAAGGTCACAAAGATCTCTTCTTGGCAGTCTGGTCTAAATAACAGAATCTAGTCTCCATCCAGCATATCTCGAGAAATTGAGACACCCCAAGGTCTTCTAATCTTGATAACTAGACATGCTGAGCTTTCTTCAACGTCAAACATCACAATGCTCCTTTTGAGTTATTCATTTTACTTACACATTTCAGCAACTTTAGTAATTTTCTACCACATGTCCCTTGAATGCAGATGATGCTGTTAGAGAAACTGGTGTCTCTTTAGCTTTTCAAGCTGAATTTTTCCCTGTATTATTGAACACAGCAGCAAAATTATGACCGTAGAAAGAATCGCATGCTTTCTTCTCCTGATAGACTGAACCCAAAACTTGACGTTTGATGTTGACGTTCAGTACCAAATAGCTGTCAAGCTCTTGTTTGTGGCTGTGCTGCAAATATCCTGACATGTCTGACTGTGTGTGGCTGATAATGCATGAATATAACAAAAGTACACCACCTAACAACGAAATAGTCCCAGACAGGGCAATTGGATCACCAAAAGTTGTTTTTTAACCATGAAAAATATTTTGGGGGAGAATTTTCCTTTCAACTAAGCCACAAGTCAAATTCACAGCCAGTGACCAGGAGGTGACTCACTGGCCAACTGATTGAAGCTCTTGCTCTGTGAAGACATGGGCCTTGTTATCAAATACTGTAGGCAGAGCTTGGTTTTGTATTGTTTTCATTAAAACAGCCTCCTTCCTGTGAGTGTGGCACTTACAGTGAGGGAAGAGGAAAGCTACACATTTGTAATGCTGAAACCAAGGAATGTGTAAGAGTCAGAGAGATTAAGATTCACACAGCAGTGCTCTCGGAGAACGAAGAACACAGCGCAGACAAACAACATTATAATAAGAATAACAGAAAAGCAGATGAAGAAAATGAGAAGGCAGGTGAGAGAGAGGAAGAGCTGAAGATGATAGTTCAGAGTTCTGGAAAAAAAAAACTGAGGATTTGGAACAGACTGCAAAATCTCTTTTTTTTTAATTTATCTTTTGCCCTTCTGGTGTGTCACCAAGTGTCAGTGGATGCAGTTATCAGAGCTTCAGCTGACAATCTGTCACTCACACGCACAGTCAGATGGACAGGCCGAAGTGGATCTGAGGATGCCTTCTCACTTGCTTTGATCTCTTTCCCTTTTCGCTCTTCACATGTCTCTTTCTTTCTCATACACACATATACGGGATATCTCAAACAGCTTGATATATTGCCTTTATTAGATAGCAGACAGTAAAAAGTGACAGGAAACAGAGAAGGGGGGGGGTGACCACGGTTACAAGTCAGACTCGTGGCTTCATGCCGTGTGTCTCACTTCACTACCAGGATGCCCCTCACTCTCACAGCTCTGCTTTCTAGTGGCCTGAAAGGGTCTTGGGCTGTGAAGTCAGCAGATTGCTGTTTAGTGGAGGTGCAGTGTATTATTGGGATGGGGAGAGGGTATCGATCTCTATCAGCACTCCCATAGGATAAATCCACCCACATGCTGACACGAACCACACACATACATACTGTACACGCACACACTATATTAGAAAGCTCAACACATTCCCATTCTAGTGCATTTGAAACACATTAAAGGCAGAATTATGCAATTATTTTACTGTTTCAAAAAACAACAAATTACCATGGAACAATTATACTCTGGTAGGTTATGATAAATGAAGCATGCTAATGATAATTATTTCTCTGTGGTAGCTTAATTCCTCTCTGTACTAACCGAATTAAATTTATGCTGACATTTTTAAACCAACATGCTAAGAGCCGGGGCGGAAGCAGCCTTGACATTTGGGGATTTGTAAGGATTTATCAAAAACTAAACTCTGTCTTTCCTAAATCAAATGTAAGCAGTGCGTTCCGGGGAAGTTTCTAGATTCATCTCATTTACTCAACTGTGTGACAAAATGCTGCAAGAACACCACACACTGGCAAATGTGGCTGACCTTGCTTTCAACACACTGCACTGCACTAGGAGTGTAATCCTTGGATGATGTGTGAGTAATTGTAATCAGAGTTCCTCTGATATGAAATTTGATGGCATTACTCTTCATCGTTCTGTGTGTGTAAATCAACACCAGCTGTGTTTTATTTCTTCTCTTTACTGTTCACAATTTAAATTACTCTACTTAATCCCAAATTAAGTGTACAGACTTACCAGATAAGTAATCGACAACTTAAATACATTTTTTCAACCCAATGTGAAAACATTTATTAATTTCTAAAATGTTTTCAGTCCTTGATGTCAGAATATTAATGCAGAACTTGGAGGCACTGGATTGTCTGATTAGATGAAAAGGCTTTTAATCTGTTTTACAGAGACTCGGGAGGACCGCACTAAGAGACTGTTCAGACACTACACTGTGGGATCTTACGACAACTTCACCTCATACAGGTATAGCCTCCTTCCCTGCGCTCGCATGCTACTGCACTGTGCAGGCCATGTGTATTAGTGTATACTGTACTGCACCAACTATATCGGTCGGTCATATCACAGACTGCTTCCTTACCTGAACGGGGGTAATGAAGTGCATGTGAGAAGATATTGGAGTGTTATGTAGCTGCTGCCATCTAAAGGCATAAGGCTGTCAGTGCACACAGTTCTAATTGTGAAATACACTTGAAATTGTATTGCATAACTCTGTTTAACAGTTTGTTTTTGTCTGTATGTGTGGGTGTCTGTGCACTGTGCGTACACGTGCATAATATATATTCTACATGCATGCATGTGGGCACATGCATGGTTTTGTGCTTCCTATTTCTATGATTTGTTGCCAAGATGTTCTTATTCAATCTGTTTAATGTTTTATTTTTTGACCCTCAGTCCATGTCTTTATTTTTCTTTTTGTCGTCGCTGTCTCAAGCTGGCATTCATTGTGTACACAGTGTGAGTGCTCTCTCTCTTCTAAATCAAATTGGTTTGCAGAGAGTGGAGTAGCAAGCTATGTGTGGTTTTGTTATGATGCAAATTCCAGCTTTAATGCCACAGTGTGTCAGTTTGAGACACTGTGCTAGTCTGAGAGAGCATTGTTTCCACCCACTTTCTCAGCCTTTTATAAAATGTCGGGTTCTTGCATTGTAGGTTTTAGATGGATTAGATGTCACTTCTGTTACTAGAGCTCCAGGTTTACAGAATTAGCATTACCGTAGTCAGGCAGTAACCAAATATAGTTTAGTTGAGACCTTGAGAAATAGAAAATATAGATACAGAATAGATATAGAATAATACATTTCTTGTTGAGAGGTTTTAGGGGGCAGATACAACATATGAGTGTCTGAATAAAATACCAGTTGCACATGCCAGCAAAAGGCCCAGGTAGGACAAATGTATTAAGTTACATTGTACTATTTCTTAGATGGATATCTGAACTGCAGTCTGAGGAATATTAGAATCACAAATGTCAAAGGACAGGTTTATTTTGAGGAAACACTTACCATTCTAAATTGTGAGTCTTACATTAGTGTTTTTTCTTTATTGAGTTATGTAGGCGGATAGAGATTCTGAACAAGGACAGTGAGCGTAATGCATTAATGCAGCGTTTTGGGGCATAGAGCAGAGATGAAAGCGTAGTGGATAAAAGGGTTTGAACTGAAACAAAGCATCTTAGTTGTGGTTTTTTGTGCATAATAATTGGTACAAAAGTGGATGGATAGCTTTTTATGAAACCAAACCTTTGACCTCCCTCCTGCAGAAAGGTTTGTTACGGGTCTCCTGGCTCCAGCAGCAGGAGCTCTGTGTGCCCTTGGTAAGTCAGAGAGAGTGGAGTGTAACTCAGCTAATGGAGACTGCAGCCGCCTACTGAGTTGCAACCTGAACACTAGCTCTCTACATCTGCCTCAGCTGTGAGGTGATGAGATGACTGATAATGCTGAAAATCACAAAATACTACAAAACTCGAGGCTCTTTTGTCAGGGTGTTCAGGCTGTAAATTGGCAGCAGTCCCCTCGGTCAAAGTGTGGTGTGAAAAGACTGGAATATACAAGTAACTCCGCAATTTCTTTGCCGTTTCGTGCCTTACTAACCCAGCTTTGGTTTTGGCTCACAGGCTTTGGACACAGATACGTGGCTAGAATACATACATTTAAGTGTGTGCAGAGCAGCATAGGTTAACACCATCTAATAGCCTCCACCCTCAACACACAGCAAAATCAGGCATTGATGAACTGCTCACTTACTTTTGCCTCCCATTCACTCAGTCATTAGTCGGGATAATATTGAATCTGAGCCATCTCTGTCAGTTTCTTTAGCAGAAGCCCTCCTCAGCTGCAGTCTCATCTGAAGGATCAGCCAGAAGATTGATTCACTCTTAGGTTTTATCCCAAAGATACTTCAATCACAAGGACTCTATTTCTGCTCACTCTCGCACTCTCACTCTTGTTCACTGTCTCTCTATCTGTGTGTGTGTGTGTGTGTGTCAAAATACTCCTACAACCCCCTGGGAATCCTGAGCGGTGGTTGCTTGCTTGGCTTTTAACTTGATTAGTTAAAAGGAAAGGAAATACAGTACAGGTGTGTGTGCGTGTGTGTGTGTGCTGCCATCTCGTCCCACTTGTCACCCCCCCCCCCGCTTCTCCAGCCGACCCTCTTTACTCTCTGCCCTCCCTCTCGCCCCTCTCTCTCCTTGTGTGTGTGACGATGGTGTTGGATTCATACGTGCTCTCCCTCTGCTGTCTCTTTCACAGTGACTATATCATAGAGGAGAAGAATGCTGTTTTACAGAAGAAAGAAAATGAGGGGTTTGGCTTTGTCCTGCGGGGAGCCAAAGGTGAGATACAAACACACACACACATACACCTTTACCAAAACATTCACATTCACTACCAACCTGTTTTCAACGTGCGAGAGTTTTCATGTGAGAAGTAGTTTGTTGATCTGAGTCACTGAGTACGACTCAGTCTGTATTGTTGCTGTGTGAGTCAACAACACAACCAGCTTTGGTCAACACTCAGCACTCAGGCTTCTGTGCGTGAGTATATGTGCATGTGTGAATGTGAGTGTGTGTGTGTGTGTGTGTGTGTGTTTGAGCGCGTGCAGCCCCTTTGGTGGCGTCATCCTTGGCTGAGCTGTCGGCTAGCTGTCCCATCTGTTCGCCACACATGGCGTTCAGCTTTAGTAGAGGCACAGTCCTCTCTCCCCTCCTCTCCTCTTTGCACTGTCTGTCCATGTTTTTTGTTCCTCTCCATTCTCCTCCACCTCCTTCCTGTCCATTATACTCTCAAAATATTTTCACCTTATCACTTTCATACCTTCCGCATTTTTACACAGAAATCGCCTCTCTACTCATCTCCATCACCACAAATTAATTTCACTCATGCACGTGCCAGCTCCCTGCTCAGGCTGGTTACCATGGCAACCCCTCTCAGGCACCTTTGCCGGGAGTCTGAGTGTGCTTTACTGCTCCATCACTCACTACCATGGATCTTGGCTCACCCTGCTTTTACTTACTCACTCTGTCTTTTACTCCCCAGTACCCTTAAACACTCACACACTCTCTCACACACACACACACACACACACACACACACACACACACTGCAGTTCACTCAGTGGTCCTCTGAGAACTCATGTGTCAGTGATTTAGTTGGATTTGCTCCAAGATTAAATGGAGTTTGTGGTAGCGCACTCACTAAAAGTGTGCTTGTGTATGTACGTGTGTGTACATGCATGTAGTAGAAAACGTGTGAGCATGCGATTGTGTGCAACTATGTGTATCAATAATATCGTTGAGGTGCAGCAGGCCACAGAAGAACATCCACTCAGGGCTACTAGTATTCCTGCCTAATATCCTCTTCAGTCAACGAACAGAACTAAACGTAGTGTAAATGTATTATTTAAACCATTTTAGTAAAGCTAAAAGGAAAGTTTTGAAACATTTATCATTGCCTCCAAGGAAATAAAAATAGAGCAGAATTAAACCAGCAGCCAACATTTTCCAAATATGCTTTGCAGCATGTAATGCATTTTGTGTCTGTGATCTTGTTGTGGTCATTGGCAATCTCACTTATTAGAAAAGCAAAAATGAGTCAAAGGAAGCTATAGATTTCACTTTCTGTTCTGGGCGGGTTTTCTCTGTGTGTTTCTCTTCAGCCGAGACGCCCATTGAAGAGTTCACCCCCACCCCAGCGTTCCCTGCCCTTCAGTACCTGGAGTCTGTGGACGTGGAGGGAGTGGCCTGGCGGGCTGGTCTGAGGACAGGAGACTTTCTCATTGAGGTGATTAAGGACAGCGCTTCACTTGCTTCTTCTGTGTCTGTATCAATCTCATTGCTGAACATGCTGTTGATGGGCTTGAACAGAGAAGAAAAACTAACAACTGCAGGATTCTGTACAGTCCTATGGTGCACTTGCAGATATAATGAATAGTTCTAGCTTCTATTGTTTTGAATTAATGAGATTCTGCTCGATAAAGAATAGACATGATTTGTAAAAAACAAGTATGAAGTTTGTGTGTGCTTTCTCTTAGGTAAACGGGGTGAATGTAGTAAAGGTGGGCCATAAGCAGGTGGTGTCCTTGATCCGCCAAGGGGGCAACAGGCTACTGATGAAGGTGGTGTCTGTCACACGCAAACCTGAATCTGAGGAAGTTGTTCGCAAGAAAGGTAAAGACCAGACGATAAACTCCTCTGTGCCCTCCCCTTTTAAGTAGAAGTACATGTTAAATTTATATTTCCACATGTCAGATATTACATTTTACATGTAATAAATGTAAATAATTATAATGTGAAATGTCACAAAAATGCACCTATAAAAACATAAATATGAAAATGTGCCTATATTGTGTGTATATATTATGTGAAATGTATATTATGTGCTCATAGGGATTTCAGCATGGCATGTGTCATTTCTCATAGGATGTCTCAGTTATTTGACAGTGAATTGTACTGTAATGTAATGGAGACATGTAAGTTGGTTTTATTGGACTTATAGGGAAAATATGTGTGTTTCCATTGTAAAGGTGATTTCTACCACGTTTCCCTGCTGGAAATTCATGTGGTTTCCATGTCAACCAAAGCTCGCCATTACTCAGCTCCCACACAGTGTTGGTGCTATGACCTCAGGACTGTGTACACTGCAATTGTGTATGTGTGTGGTAGAGTGGCGTGTGCTCCTCCTTTGCGGTTGTTGAGATACAGAGACACTGATACATGGGTTTGACCTAGTTTCATTGGGACAGGACTGTATCACCTACATCGTGTTACTCAGACTGCTCCTTATGGTCTCTCTTAATTTATCTTCTGTCTGTCTCTTTCTCTCACCCCTGTTGTCTTTGTATCTTTGTGTCTTTCCTTATGCT
Source organism: Enoplosus armatus (assembly GCF_043641665.1). NCBI lineage: Eukaryota > Metazoa > Chordata > Actinopteri > Centrarchiformes > Enoplosidae > Enoplosus > Enoplosus armatus. The sequence continues at coordinate 8,108,835 of NC_092185.1, forward strand.
TGTCTCCTTTAAATATTCCCCGTCTATAGACATTGGCCGTCATTCTTGTAGCTGTTTTAAGTTTCATCTACTTGATATGACTAATGCCAGTATATATAATTTAACATATTTTGACAAAAAGCATCTTAACTGAAGGTCCGTTTAGTACCTTTTTTTGGAGTTCACTCAGTCATCATAATTTAATTAAAGAAAAAGTTTGACATTTTGGGAAATACGCTTATTCACTTACTGGCAAAGAGTTAGATGAGAACATCGATACCTCTCTGAGTCTGTTTAGCATGAGGCTACAGCCGGCAGCTGCTTAACTTAGTTTAGCACTGGTAACAGAGGAAAACAGCTAGTCTGGCTAAGTAACAAAATCTGCCTTCCAGCACCACTAAAGCTCACTAATTAAAACATTATATCTCGTTTGTTTGATCCATACTAAATCCGAAGTGTAAAAATTACAATTTGCCGTTTTACAGTAAGTTTTGTGCCATTTCTTGGCTCCTAGCAGTTGCCAGGCAACCAGCGGAGACTCCGCCACATAAGCCTCTGTAAAAGTAAAAAAAAATGTTGTTTTTAGACTTTGGTTTTTGTATGTACTAAACAAACGAGAATGTGTTAAGTAGGTAAGTATGTGTTGGTAGGTGGATTTAGTTACCTTTGGACAGAGCCAGGCTAGCTGTTTTGCCCTGTCTCCAAGTCTAAGTGCTAAGCTCAGCTAACCAGCTGCTGGCTGTAGCCTCATATTTGACTGACAGATAGCGAGTGGTACCTTCTCATCTAACTCTCCGCCAGAAAGCAAATAAGCGTATCTCCCAAAATGTCGATTTATTCCTTTAACATAATAGACTTCATGACTTGCTTTCAGTATAGGCATTTGTGCAATGCAACATCATCACGGTAGATGTATTGAAACTAAATGAAAACATGTGGGTATAATTGCATTTATTTGGAGTGCCTTTACCTTAGTGGTTCATGGTGTTCCCAAGTTATTGTCTTGTTGCCTCCATTAAAACTTGCTTATCTCTGCTTGTGTCTAAGCTGCTGAGACCACAGATATTCGATAGGTGATAGAAGGAGTGATGTAGACAGAAAAGACGATGATGGTTGGTAAGCTTCTAAAGAAAAGACGGACAGACAGATTCAAGTGCTGAGACGCACACGGTGAAAACAGCTGTCGACAAGATGGAGTGTGTTTAGTGTTTCAGAGCTGAGGGATAATGGGATTCTTCACTCCTGCTGCAAACTTCTCCTAAATGTCTTTTTTTACATCCTAAGCTGCGTTGAACACCGCCTCCCGCCGCATTGCTCCTCCAGTGGGACTTACTCTGCATATTGTGCCGCACCTTTGCACAAATGCACAGACGCATGCTCACACGCAGAGACTTGCTTGCAAACACACATCCAAAACACACATTCTCTGCACCATGCGAGGCCTCACTACTGCCACCGTTGCCATGGTGACTACACTGCATGTTTGAATTAAGCATTACATTTCAGCAAAAGCATCTCTCTCTCCCTCTCACTCTGTCTCTGTTCCTCTCTCCTTCTCCATCCTCCTCCTCCATCTCCTCTGCACCAGAATGTGCAGACTGGTGAGGAAATGAAGATGTTTGATATGGACTGTACCCAGGATAGCATATGTGCACTAGATCTGCAGCCGCTGACGACAGCAGGATTGTTAGGCTCTAGTAAGGTACTAGGGCGTCTGTGGGATTTAGAGATCTATCGCTCTACAGTGGTGCATTGAGTGTTAGCTGGTCGATCTCAGGTAGAGTGAGCTGATCTAGTTGTATTGTGGGGTATTGTTACGAAGCATTGGTTTTGGTATAGCATGTAGAGAATGCTGCTGTATGTGGCTTTATGATCTCTGTCCGGCTGCATGACATTACGTTGTTACTGCAGACTTAACATGTTAAATACATGACCGCATTATGTTTTAATTAGGTTAATTACAATGTTTATTGAAAGCCAATTTAAAGCCTTTTAGTGAAACCTGTAACTCTGTAGTTTGCATTTGGAGCTAACATTTGGTAGATGTGTTTCACCGCTTTGAGTGGGACGATAACAGCCCAGTTGCCTTGTGTTTATAGTAGGATAGGGAGGCTCTCATGGGCTTTGGGGTATAAAGTCTGCAGCGCATCATTTTCCTTAGCTGTTGAATTTACTGTCATCTCTTCATCTGTCAGCCCACATGTCATTATGTCCTCCCTCAGGGAGTTTTCTCTGTGTATCTGCATGTGGTCCCGTATGTGGGAGGATATGCATGTGTGTGTAAGCCAGTGTGTCCGTGCGTTTCTGTCTGATGCATACCTGCTAAATTCCAGATAGGCAGCACATTAAAAGTAAGATGGACGACTTTCTCCCTCTCCTTGCCTCACTCATTTTATTCATTCTGCTTATTGTGGCAGACAAATGCTGTTGTTCTGTGTGTAATGAGAGGATTCAGAAAGCTAGGGATGTTACAGAGAGGACTGAGCTGTACATTTACTGCCTCTGGGCTCCTCAACAGAGAGGAATTCTTGCAGCACAAAGACTAAAAAACTGAAAGTCTTGGAGACAGACTGACAAATTTGCACACCGTCGGACCAACAGAGAACAAAACATGAAGAAGTTGGGCTCCAATCGTAGCCTGAACAAGGTCCTGGCTAAGTGCGAGGCGTCCAGTTCGACTGAATTTGACCAGATCAAATCAGTGAAGACGGGATGGGCTGGCCGTCTGGGGGATGCCAGGAGGGCACTGAGCCGCAAAGCCAAAGGATTTTCATCCCCCTCAACTTCATCCTCAACACCATGCCTTGTCTCCACAGCTCCCCCGCCACCCAAGAGAGCTCCCAGTACCACCCTGACACTACGCTCTAAGTCCATGACCGCTGAGCTGGAAGAACTGGGTGAGTGCCAGAGAGCTGGCGTGCAAACTCCACACTCTTTTCCTCCTTTTCTGTCACATTTCTGCTTTCCCTTTGTCATTAAAACTTGGTGTGTCTCCTAACTTTTAGAATAGTCACTTCTGTTGGCTTGTTCTTGTCATTTTCCCTCCTCTGCTGACGCAATCTTTTTCCCACCAAGCTTCTGCTCGGAGGAGAAGAGGAGGTGAGTCTTCGGCAAGAAATTGACACCTCACATGATTTATCACTGCTGTGTCATTTTAAGCAGTGTTGATTTTGAACAGAAGAGCAGAACACTTGATATGTGGACTCTTTCTCCACTTTTTGTCTTTTTTCTCTCTCTCTGTCTCTTTCAACTCATAGTACTCGCTCCCTAGTGATCATCAAAAAAACACAGTGAACCTATATTGAGATAGTAGTACAGTGATTTTGTACAATACCATAGAGCATGACCTCACATTGTAGTGTGTAGCTACATGAGATGCCTTTTTAATCACCCTTTGTATTCTCTACTGTGTTAGCAATGTCAGAAATGATGACACAACGTTTCCTTAGTCTTATGTCTTAGTATTTAGTTCTGGCTCATTTCCTTCTCAACAGAGAGACTAGATGAGATGTTGGCATCCCAGGAGTCTATGTTGCGTTCTCAGCCCACGGAGACAGATTACAGAGCAGCCACTGTCAAACAACGGCCTACCAGCAGGAGAATAACACCAGCAGAGATCAGTGTGAGTGCACCTACACACAGCACACTGACAGACAGCATATGCCGCTATGTTGGCATACATACAAAGTCAATCTGACACATAACAAACTCAAAAACACCTGGGCTCCGCAGCACTACACGGCACTGCATGCATGCATGCACTGCTTTGTGCGACTTTGTTCTTGGTATTCTGTATACAGTTTTTAACTCTTGGTTTTGTTGTGCTGCAGTCACTGTTTGAGAGACAAGGGATGACTCTACATGGAGGTCTTCACCCAGGCATTGAGAGAGGTCACATACCACTACCAAAGGGGATGTCCAGGACCAAGTCTTTTGGTAAAACAATCACCCATCCTGTACATATTCAAATCAGGTGAATGATAGTGTATCTTATGTACAGTATGCTTATAGGTAACATATTGACATGTAGAAAATATAAGATGAGGAAGCTTCATTCTATTTTCATGAATTGCATCACTACACCCACAAAGAATAGCATGTAGACAGCAGTACAACAATAGAAAATACTATTGATAAGCAATAATTTCACCTGTCAAACCTTGGCAGACTAACAAATGTTAACAGTTAACATGGTTAGTATATACTTACATTGCATTATATGTTCAGAATGTGCAAATGTGCTCATTGGATATTCACAGAAACAGATTTGCAGAGCAGATGTTCAAGTACAGAACTTCTTTCAAAAGTAGATATACATTATTAATACTCTCTGTATTATTAAACATTTTTCCTGTTTTCAAGTGCACTCATTAAATTAATGTTGAATTAATTGTTAAATAAGTCAAAAATAGTCAGAGTTTTATTAAAATATTGTACAGCTAGGTTTGAGACACCTGATACATTATTAACTGTGTGAGATAACAGATTTACAGATGGATGCATTACAGTGTATTTTTCATGAAGCAGCTGTGGACCTGCTAGGCTGGTATAAAATGGTCCTTTTTCATGAGCTTTCTCCCCGTCACCAGATGATCTGTGCTCTCCCCTCCATCAGGTGCCACTGAGGAGGATCGGCTGTCTGCCCTTGCAGGCGAGCACAGATTTCCCCGCAGTTCCTCTATGACAGACAGCCTCCGAGACCACTCACAGCCCCATCCCATCCCTCCACCTCCACAAATGGCACCTCCTCCTCCTCCCTACTACCTAGACACTGGTCCTCCCCCAGCTTTCTGCCCACCTCCTCCCCCATCTAGGACACAGAGTCAGGGCCATGAGCCTGGAGGACGCTCCAGCTTCAAGCCCTCCTCCTTGGACCTGCCTTATGAGGCCGCTCAGCGGCAGGCCACACACATCGAGAGACAGAAGAAAGCCCGCTCCATGATCATCCTCCAGGACTCTTCCCATCTACCTGTAGAACCCACAGAAATCCCCCGTCCTTCTGCTGCTACTCCACCTGAGCGAATCAAAAGGAAGGGTCGGGTTATTGACAACCCTTACGCTAATGTGGGTCAATTTAGCATTGGACTGTACACACCCACCAAGCCCCAGAGGAAGAAAAGTCCCCTGGTGAAACAACTACAAGTAGGTTGCATTGCATTTTTCTTTTTTACTTTAGTGCCAAAGACCCTCTGACTTTGACATGTTTGGTTGATTTTTTCTTTTGTCTTACTGCAGGTGGAAGATGCACAAGAAAAAGCTAGTTTGGCCTTTGCTGCTGCCCACTCCAGAGAGAGCTCACCCTCAGGACGACACCCACACACTCATGGGCACACACACACCAGCCGTGCAGACTACTACCAGCAGCAGCTGTTGGCTGAGCGAGAGCGTATGCGTGCCCAGGGAGAGATGATGTTTCAGGGTAAGGGTCCCTTCGCCGCTGCAATTGCTGGAGCGGTGAAAGATCGTGAGCGTCGCCTAGAAGAACGGAGGAAATCCACTGTCTTCCTTTCTGTTGGGACCATGGAGGGGGCGTCCACCACCAGCTCTGATGCCCCCTCTCTGACTCAGTCTCACTCCATCGATGAACGGATGCTCACCCGAGAGCTGGGACAGCTGCCACCCCCTGCCTTGGCTCTGAGCCCCTCACCTAGTGGGACCACCTTTATCCATCCGCTCACAGGAAAGCCCCTGGACCCCAACTCTCCACTGGCTCTTGCGCTGGCCGCAAGGGAGAGGGCACTGACCTCACAGAGCCAGTCCCCAACTAGCAGCCCAGAGCCTAGGACTAAACAGGAGCGGGCAGGCCAGGGCGTAATATTCATTGACCCTCAGACCAAAGAGTCTCCACATGGGGAAGGGGTGCACACATCTCCCCCTTTCTCGCCTAAAAGCGCCAAGGCAGCAGGGTATGGAGTTCCCCCAGCATCCATTTTAGTTCCCCAGCCCACCAAACCCCAGTGGGCCACATCACCATCACCTGTGTCATTCCGGCAGGAGATGGAGGCCAGAGTAGAGGAGAGGAAGGAGGAGAAGAGACTAGAGGATAAAAAAAGTATGTTGATCAGTATTATGGATACGTCGCAGCAGAAGACAGCAGGGCTAATCATGGTCCATGCTACCAGTAACGGCCAGGCTGTTGGTGTGAGTTCAGAACGAGAACAGACACCTGCCCCAGCGTCAACAGAGCCCAGCAAATCTCTAAGTCCACGGGCTAAATCCCCCAGTCCCACGGTCTCCCAGCCCCAGGCCCAGCTCCAAGCCCAGCCTCAAACTCAGCGTCCTGCCAGTCCAGCCCAAGAGAAGAGTCTGGCTCAGGGAAGCTCCGAGGAGGATGTGGATCCATACACAGTGACCCTGCCCCCTGCCATGTTGTCCTCCAGTGATGAGGAAACAAGAGAGGAGCTACGTAAGATTGGAGTTGTTCCCCCACCAGACGAGTTTGCTAATGGGCTGCTGGCACAGGCACAGGGGACCCCAGTGTCCCCAACTAAACCTGCCTCCTCTGCCACCACCCCTGCAACACCAACACCCCAAACTCCCTCAACCCCGACAACCCCAACTGTGACCCCCACCCAGCCTCAGCCTCCCCAGCCCCCACCTCCATCCAGTGCAGCAGCTGTCTCAGGGAAGCCCTCTGACCCTCTGGAGCCCCCACCGGTGGGTGAGTCTGGCTCTGCAGCTGACTCAGGCGTGGAGGAGGCTGACACACGCAGCTCCAGCGAGAGAGAGCGAGACCACCATCTCGAGACCACCAGCACCGTCTCCACGGTTTCCAGCATGTCCACATTGTCCTCAGAAAGCGGCGAGCCTGCCGACACACACACCACGCACACCTCCTATGCCGACGGGCAGACTTTTGTGCTCGACAAGCCGCCAGTGCCTCCTAAGCCCCGACTCAAGTCCCAGATAGGAGGCAGTAAAGGCCCCGTCACCTTCAGGGACCCTCTGCTGAAGCAGAGCTCTGACAGTGAGCTGCTATCACAGCAACAGGCTGCTGCCCTGGCTGCTGCTGCAGCTGGAGGAGCTGGGCTGCCCTCAGGTGGTTCAGCCTCAGTGACTGGACTAGCTTCCACCAAGCCGCGCTACCTCTTCCAGCGGAGGTCCAAGCTGTGGGGGGACCCAGTGGAGCCTCGTGGACCGGGAGTGGGGATAGGTATTGGGAGTTTGGGCAATCTTGGTGGGCTGGGACTTGGGCTGGGTGCAGATGAGGGAGCAAAACCATCTGTTATGGGGGAGCTCAGTTCACGACTACAGCAGCTAAATAAAGACACTAGGTCATTGGGAGAGGAACCAATGGGAGCATCACTTGACCCTGGGAGGAAGTCACCTGTGGCAGGTGCCAGGTAAGAGAAAACCCAGTAAAATGTAACGCAAAACTGTATTTAAAACTGAGTGACAAACATTAAAAGTAATGACTTCAAGTTCCATTAGATACTAGAGTTAGCAACTAAAGCAATTCCAGTGCCCAGCCTTAGAGAGATGGGTCTTAAATTGAATAAAATTGCATACTTGTCAGACACAGAGTTTAATTATTTTCACTTGTTTTTCAACATTTTATATTACTCTTTATTTGCATCAATTTTACAATTTTTTCTACAGTGAGTAATCCCTCTTGGTTCTTGCAGAGACATTGTAAACACAGGCTTTCATTTATTATTTAAAAGCAAACATTATATAGACCTTGATTTGGAGTGTATTTTAGTCTGAAATCTGATAGCATTTCTCTGGAAAGAGGGAAACGTAGAGACTGAGACAAAGACAGTTTAAAAAAGTTTCTATGCATGATGTGGTTTTACTCACATTTTAGAATATGCAGTTGAATACATATTTAAGCCAGTCCACTGTGATGGTAAGTGATACTGAGATTACACCTCACCAGCATTGCTGGCATTAGTTTCCCTGACTATGTTAGTGTACCAACATTGTTAATATGTGCTACATCTTTGTATGGGTCATACAGTTTGTTGCAACATCGGTATAGAAAAGAGGCAAAGATAAACTTGCCTCTCACACAGCGACACCAGGGTTATCTGAAGCATCTGATGCACAGTGCTGTTTTTTGTCTGTTATCTGTGGGTTTCTTTTTTTGACACTATACCTTAAAGTTCAATGAAGTCCTTTATATTTCTGCAGATGTGAGGACACCGAAGAGAATAAACCATAAGGTTATAGCCCCTAGGGTAAACTTGAGCTTTTTTTAAATATATTTTTCCTAACCAGCCTATCAACTAATCCCATTGAAAGAGAACAACCCTTTTATACATTTTTTTCTTTTATTTTCTTTTACATATTATGTGTTACCTTGTTTGCATCACCTGATTTCTTCACTTACATAACCTTTCAGATAAGATAAATTGGCTATAGTACTATTTTTTCAAGAAATATGATTAGTTTTAGAGATGTACTACAATCGATGGCTCTGGTCTTGGGCTCCTTGTTTCCATAGTTACAGTTGTACTTCTTTGGCCTCCTGTGAAGTGATCTGTGTTGTTAAGTACATACAGTAGACAGTAGAAGTAAATACGTTAGTGTTATGCAGTTATTGTGTGTGTGTGTTATAGATTAGATCTGTTGGTGCAAACAAGGTAACAGGGCTTAGAGGCATGCACTTCCTGAAAGCCTCTCCTCATGTCTCACACACTCTCACTGTTGGGTTCTAACCTATGACCCTGCTAATAGCTACCCTTCCAGCTTTTCCTCGAGCTTTTCCCAGAGTCCTTGTTCAAATGATACACAATACATCCTTATATCCACAGCTCTTTGCAGCCATCACTGATATGCATTTGATGAGACCAGAAACTGTAGTTGCCTTCTTATCACCGTCCCCCATCCCGCAGTGATATCAGTGATAACCTCAAAGATTTAAGGATGTATTTTCACATCTTTGAACATGACTGAACTACTATGGTGTTCATGTTAAAACCATCCCCTCATGATCTTGGCATTAACAGCCACGTTAATGACGAGACTACCAGAAGAAGTCCTGACCTTGTCAAAAGTCCTGAGGTGTCACGTGGAGTAACTGTCAAACAAAGGGTGGAGGTTTCTCTTTTTTCATCTACTCAGGATTTGGCTGAGAATTTCTCCTCAGATGTTTATATGGCTTGGCAGGTTGGAAGCTAACATCTGATGTTTGAAGAACAAATGCTTTTATGTCTTTCTTTGTTTGTCCATTGTGGTTTTACTCAACCATGAAATTGACACTAATTGATTTTAATTTTATTGTGCTGTTCAAGGAGAGTCGTTTATATACAGACATCTATCAATCTGGACTCTTCAGATGCAGTTGATTTTTATAGCCTTGGTCCTCTCCTTTCTTCTTCTCTCATCCTCATTTGTGTTCATGTGAATCTGGAGGGTGAAAAAATAGACAAAAGAGACATCTGTAAGAGGAGCTGACCAACCCCACACAACTGAAACCAAAGAGCTTCACACTTTGGGGTTTCCACCCAGCTGTCAACTAAATTAGTTGCATAGCTATCTTGGAAAAAGAATGGCATAGGGCTAGTAGTAATTGGCCTTTCATGCTGATTAGCGATGGTGTTTGGCAGAATTTCTTAACTGTATCTGTCCTCTACATGGGAGTGACAGTGTAGTGTGGTGTCAACAGAAGTTGCTACTTCTTGTTGTTGCTTCTGGACATCTTGGATGCAGGATTTACCTCAAATACCTCCATGAATGTAGCAATGTCATGTATTTAGAGCATCAGTTCTTTATAAACGAAAACAATTGTGTAAGCATAAACTTTTCTGCATTGTAAAAGCCTCATAAGCATGTTTTGCAGTCCCATCATTTTACCAGTATCGTACTATTATTAGTAATTGTTGTCTGTTACCAAAATAATTTGGGTTAAAAAGCTCATTCATCCCAATTGCTTAAGACAATGCATTGCCTGGGTGACCACAAATGAATCATTGAAATCATTGATTCGTACCTCAATAACATCATGACCCCCCCCCCAGATTGGAAAAGGTGACCATGATATCAAATACAACATATCATGTAACACTCACTTCTGATTGGGCTCATCCTTTCCTGAGATTATGCAATCAAAGTCATCCCCACCACATCCATCCTGACAGTTGATTGCCCTCGGCTGTGACAAAGATGATCATGCACACCATTATTTCTCTCTCTCTCTCTCTCTGCCTCTGCAATTGTTTCTCTTCACCTGCTGGAGCATTTCACATACAGCATATGTATCCCAGCACCCTTAATTGTAATGTTACTCCATCATTTACCCCATCCACCCCATTCAATCCCCTTCAGAAAACCCACATGCTGCTGTATTTTGTCTCTCTTGTATCCACTTCGTCCACATGCTGTGTATCGTAGCTTTGGGTGGTTTAGAAACCTGTGGTTCTCGTTTTATTTCAGTTGTGCTATTTGGTTTTCTGTTCTCCTCTGTTTATGTAATTTGCATAACTTTGTTTTGTTTTTCAGTGATTGTGTTGAGGATGGCCATGGTCCCTGACTGTCTTTCTTATTGGACACTGTAGGTTTCTTAAACCACGCTAAAATAGAACAGAATATCTTGCGATCTGTATTTCTTGATTAGAAAACACCCAACCTTTATATACAGTGCAGCACATACAAATGTAAATGAATAACTGCTACTTGCACAATACATATATGAATGTATGTTTCCCAACAAGAATATTAGTTATTTTATCCTCATCATTTCAGAATAATCACAAAAACAAACACAAAAGTCAAGGGACATGTGCCTTTTATTTGTTTATTTGTTTGTTTATTTGTTAGTTTGTTTGTTTTTCTTTGTTTGTGCAGTGTTTGATATGTGAATAGTGTGCTCATTTCTCTCTCATGTAGCCCACTGGTCAGACCTTCCGGTGCTGAAGCCTACTCTGCTGTCTTTGTCATGCTCATACTACATCAATAACACCATCACATGCACACACACGTAAATAAATGTGTGCGTACATGTACTCACAACCCACGCTCATACAGTCACATACACACACCTGTACGCGCACACACGGCACGTCACAGACAGCAGAGTTGGCTGACGCAGACTCTAAGTCTGGTTGGCAGGCTGCGTCTCATGGAGTGATGCTAACATTCTCTCCCATTGCTCTCTCTCTGCTCACCTTGCATGCTCCGCCCTGCTGCTCTGATCTGATTGGTCTAGAACTGACTGTGCGCCCAGGAGGGCAGGACAACTGTGTAAGTGCGCATGGAGCTCATCTCATATCCGTCGGCTCCCTGTAGTCTGATCATTTTTCTAGCCTTTGCGCTGCCTAGCTACCTTTGTTCCATTACACTCTTTAGTCCAAATCTCACCCATATCAAAGTTTCCAAACACATGCAGTAGAGGAAAAACACCTCTCTACACTTTCTACCATGCATGAATAAAACAGACACCATTGCACTAACTTTTACCACATTTAGGCCTCAACTTTCTGCTTCTCCCTGCTTGCACCAAGCTAGACAAAACTCTCATGTTAGCCGTGATCTCTAATCCATCCCTCTTCTCCTCTCTGACCATCTTTTCCTCCATTAGAGCAGTAGTATACTAATGGCTACTCTGCCCCTTTTCGACTGTTTTCTATTATTTTTCAAAAGAGGGTCAGATGTAAAAAGGTAGATAAAAACCTTCATTTATTGTATCTGTGGAAGAAACGTGAGTGACTGCTGTTGCAGTATCAGATTCCCACCACTTAAGAGTTATTGCCAGTTTGTGTTAGTGCAGTTCTTCCTCTTCATGCTGCAGATGGTAAGATCGGGTTGGTCGGTCACTGAGATTCCCTAAATGATAGACTTACTGCATTGAATCAAGTGTTATCTGCACTTCAGAGGTAAATAAGTATTCATTTGATTAAATGAAGATGCTCTTTTGTGATAAATGTCACCTCTGTTTTCTTCATACACTCAAAACTATTTACAAATAATGTGCAACACAATGCTGAAAACCAAATATGAAATTCTACTCTTACTGTAGATCTGCCTACTGTGTCTAAATGTAGGGAAATATGTGTGTGTTTGCATGTTTGTGCTGTGTTTGTCACATATTAATATATGAATTCAGTGCTTTCAGGTTAGTGTTGTCTGCAGTTTCAATATAAGACATTAAATCTGTTTGATACTGTAATTCTATTTTGCTGTTTGTGGGTCACAGTAATCACGTCAGGGAAGCATATCGTGTTAACAGGAAGTAGCTTTTGATTAAATTCATTAGAAGAAAAAGACTTTCACTAATGGTCAGATGGACTGAGTGTAGGATGGGTGTCAGTGCCATTGTATTCTCAAATGCTGCCCTATATCCTCTTACATAGTTCATTTATTACTTGAAATAGTGATGTAAGTCCTACGTGATGTCTCATGACTGAGTAGATTTTTATCCGAAGCTGTAACCTCAGAAACTCATAACGAGTGCAGCTTGCTGCTTTGATGTTGCTGTGATGTGACACTGGCTTGGTCTGTCTAACAGTCATTAACCTCTAGCCTACACTAACGTAAACTTTAGAGGAACTTACAGCGGTTTATACTTATAACCCAAAGCTTGGTCTCCTTTTCTTCTTCTCTATTTCCACTTTGTTCACCTTCCTCTCCTCTGCTAACATTCCTGAAACCCTCTCTTTGTCTCTGTCTGTCTCTCCCAGACTTTTCAGCAGCCTAGGCGAGCTCCACACCATTTCTCAGAGAAGTTATGGCACCACATACACCATCCGCCCCGGCAGCCGTTACCCCGTCACCCGACGCACCCCAAGCCCAGGTTCAGGCTCACCTGATCGGGGCGACCCTCTCGGACGTTTCTCAAGCTACGGCCTACCGACCTCACCAACTACACCACCACAAACCATCCTCAAATCCTCTAGCCTCAGCCTACCCCAGGAGCCTAAAGAGGTCCGCTTTGTAATGAGGAGCTCCAGCGCCCGGTCCCGCTCTCGCTCCCCGTCCCCGTCACCCTCCCATTCCCCCGGGCTGGGGTCCCCACTTTTAGCCCTTCGGCCCTTCCACCAGAAACCCCTCCACCTCTGGAATAAGTACGACGTCGGAGACTGGCTGGAGAGCATCAACCTGGGGGAGCACAGAGCAGGGTTTCAGGAACATGAGATTGAAGGCTCTCACCTCCCGGCTCTAACCAAGGATGACTTTGCAGAGCTAGGAGTGACACGAGTTGGACACCGCATGAACATTGAACGAGCACTAAAACTGCTGCTAGAGAGCTGACCCCTGCCCTGAGACACAGCAACAGATGGATAGAAAGATGAAGATAGGACGGGCAAGATATAGAGTTGATGAAAGAGAAAAGATAGGGGCCGCTCCTCTTTTACTCTGGCTGCTTTTATGTTTACCTGTGGTCCTTAGCGACACTTTACGTTCCCGTTCTGCATTAATACCCTGCACTTGGCACTGCACTGAAGAGGAGGAGTCAATACCTTCGCCCCCACCTCTACTCGGCCCTTTGTGTCTGCCCACCTCCTTTGCCTGCAGCCAATAGATCAGACCTCAAAATGGGCTCTGGTCTTTCTTTGCCGAGGAGAATCGCATGAGCTCCAATTAAAACATTTGATTTGTGAAAGCTTCAGTTGTTCCCTTAGTAACACCCACACTCTCTCTCTCACTATTCCCTCCTCTCCTCTCTACCTCTATCCCTCCATCTATTAGGCCTCTGGAAGCCTTTAGCAGTTTTGAGTAAAGGAGGAGGAGGAAGAATTGTCGTTCCAAACAGAAAGCTCAGTTGCCTTTCAAAATATTTATACAGAGATCAACAATGATGAACACAGGACTTTGGACATAGTGCTGACACAGCTCTGAAAAGGTGCGTCTTCTCTATACCTGCTGTTGTTTTTAAACCGAAGACTTTGGAGCCCAGAGGTGGAGCTCCACAAAGTAAACCACGGGAGAAAACCCCTCTGCCTTGGTACCCAGACTGTGCTATCTATTATATTTGGAGAATGTTTAACCAACACTCGTGGCTTTTTTCATAATCAATTTTTTGGTTTTTCCAAAGGGAATATTATATATATATATATATAGGTATTATATAATATGATATATGTATCTAAATATAGCTTTCAGAAGAAAAGACAATGTTGCAAAGAGGAAATATAATAAATTAATCTGCGCCTGTTTTTGGTTTTTAGTATAGAAGGCAGAGAGAAATAAATTTATTCCACCAATAGTTTACTCATTTCTACCAATTATATACATATATATAAAAAATATATATATATATATTTGAAATAAAAAAGTCTATAGATATGGAAATGAATTTTTTGTCATAGGTATACAACTTTCCTTATGGTCACCCTTTCTTGAACCGTAGCATGACGAGTTGCATCATGTCTTGGACAGAGAGTTTGTTGTTTGTTTTTATTTTCTTACGGTCTTCCTTCATACTAAAGGGCATCCCGTAATGTGAGGCCGAGACCACAGCTGACACCCATCCCCACCGCTTCAGCTACAGATCTCACTGACGTGGTTCTGACTCTACTCTATCCTTGATAACATTCAGTAAGGACCGCCTGATGAGACAGCTAATTGGTAAAAGGGGCTCTTCGTCTTTTGCCTGTTAATCACTCAGGGATGGAAGTTTGGGGCACTAGCATGGAGAGGTTGTTGGCTGTTGTTTTAATACTATCCATTTATATTCTTACCTGTGAGGACAATTTAACACCACCACAGTCTGAAAAATGTTAGAGGGCTAGTAAAATTTCCATCCCTGTGACTCCTGAGGATGCTTCAGACCAGGCTGCACAAGGTCTGGTATCATGGAAGCGCCAGACAGCAGAAATCTCTTTCAGATTTCCTTTTCGCCGCAGAAGGAAACCACTTTTAACTTCCAAGTGTATGAATCTGGCCAAATTAAACTGTTGAAATAAATCAAAAACTTTTACACAGAGTATAACCAACAAAAACTTGTCATACAAGGGCTTACATGTGCCCCTCTGAAACTGCAGGAAAGTAGTTTATCAGGCTGTGGGGATGGGAAACCCTCTGTAAGGTCTTGAAGAAAATTCAGTATTTTACAACCTGGCTGTGTCTTGCAACACTGCTGCTTCTCTGTATCTCTACGATTTACTTAGCAAGTAAAATATTATCATAAACGACGGCAGCCAGAACTCTAAAAATAAGACCCAGGTTGTAAAAAAAAAAAAAAAACAAGAACTGAATTTTCCTTTAACAATACAAAATCTGCAATTGTACTCATGAGTAGCTTCTGCTGGCAGTGAGAAACAGTGAGTTTTATTCACGCAACAAAAAGCATTTTATCCATAGCTTTTCTCTAACGGATGGACAGGTAATCTCTATTACCACTGAAAACCTCCGTACATCAGCAGCATCGTGTCAGTATGCCGAGGCAGTTTCACTTGGCGAGTTGTGTGCATCTCTTTTCTTTTTTTGCTAACAGTTTGTAAAAGCGGGTGGTGAATATATAACGTCGTATCTGGGTTGTAGGAATAGCACTCACTGCCTCACTGTGACCTCACTGATTATTTTCCTTCTTACTCCAGTGTTAAAGTATGTCTTCAGACTCATTTGGACTTTTTGTGTTTTATTGTTTTCTATTGTTTTTGTTTCTTTGTTGAGTTGTTACCCTCGGACACTGTGGGTAGATTTTGTAGCGTGTGAAACATGATACTTAAATCTTTCACTCATTTGAGTTTTAGAGTGACAGAAAAAAGACAGAAAAAATGAATATCCTGTCTATTCTAAACTTACTTACACTTGTAAAAATGAACAAACTACGGAAATTTGCTTTTTTTTTTAAATCACAAGCAATGTATATATGATAGATTTCATATAAATTTTTGAAAAACAAAAAGTATATAGATCTATATATGAATGTTTGGCATATATGCATAGTTAACCACCTGTGGAAAGGTGAGCAGATTTTATTCTTTCTATGAACTCTTGAACTTTTGAACTCTGAACTATGAACTAGGGGATGATTTGCACAAAACAAGGTGACAAGGTGCTAACATAAAAGCCACCCAACGTCCAAGCGCATGCGTGCATCTGGATTCCCTGAATCTCTCTGTGTGGTCGTTCCTCTTCACCATGTGTGTGTGTGTGTGTGTGTGTGTGACTGTGTGTGCGTATGTGAGCAAATGCTTGTTTTTGTTTCCATTTCTTGTGTGTATTAGTTTGAGAGAGAGAAACAATGAGAATACACGTGACAGTGAGAGAGTGTGTGGGTTGATTGTTAGGGTTTACATCTTTGGAGTTAGTCCACTATAGCCTTACTGTTTTACCATCAGAGATTCCCGGCAGTGGCTGTGTCACACAAACACTCTCACACACAATACACATAAATACACAAACAGAAAAAAATGCACACATGCACTCATCTTCTATTCCAGATTGATCATTGATCTGCATTTTTGTTTTGTTCTGAGTGACGTCTTCAGAAAGTCGACTGCTCTGCCCGAGATGCCGAGACAGACAGAGAGAGAGGTTACCACAGGGTATTGAACGAAACCATTGTCACGTTTTCTATTGTAAGACAACCACGACTCACCTTTTAACTGTGTAGGTACAGCTTATGCAGTGTCACTGTTTTGTAAACCCATCCCCAGATGGCATCTGCGCTCCTTAACCCTCCACTCTGTCTGGCAGCACTCCTTTTTCCTTTTTCAGACCTTCAGTTTCTGAGTTTTGGATATGCTATATGAGGTGATTCAGTGAGGAACAAACAACACAAAGGAAAAATGTGCCAAAAAATAACTTAACTTTTAACTGTATATTTGTCTTTGCTTTAGGACTATCTTAGTTACAGCATTCTTGAGCTGTTAGACTCAATAATATGGTGCCATCTCCTGGAAATCTTGAGAACTACAGACATTTGTTAGATCCTTCTGTATTTCTGACAGGTGGAAATACAGTCATTGTTATTATTTTGTAAAGAAGCAGGCTATTGCTTACATATATATATATTATATTTCATATATATATATTTTATATATATATATTATATATAGCCTGTGTATATCTACCTGTGAGCTTTGCATTAACATTTCTATTTAAATTTTGAGACAAAGTATCACAATTGCTTGATTTTACTGTGATGAAGGTTATTATCCAGCTTGGCTTACTGTTCCCATATAAATACAAACACAAACACTTTAGAGGTGAACGTGTACAGTCTGGACTCACACAGGCTGGCCTGGTTAGAAGAAACAATGCTGTAGTGAATACCTGGTCAGATGGTTATGTAGGTTTACCACAAACACAGATGCAAAGTGATGCTACAGAGCAACGTGTGACAGACTTACACATCATTAGGTCAAATAAGTTCAGTGAAGGGGTATCTTTGTCTTATTTTCTAATCAACAAAGCACAATCTACATAGTATAGGGGGAGCAGTGTAACCTTTTTAAAAACCCACTGGACGTCCGGTCACCCACTGGAACCAGTGATCTTATCATCAAAGGGTTTTTTCTTTCATTGTTGGTTTTCTCCTTGTTTGCACTGTGAAGTTTAGAATGGTGGATGTATCACTGCAACGCCTCAGCCTTGTCTCACAGGCGCACTTCCCCTTCTCAGCATCCGATGACCAGGCACACCGTCAGCGACTTTTTCTCCCAGCGACTTCTGGACGCTTACAGCATTAGAAACCCCCCCCTCCATTTTAATACGTGAAAGCCCAAGTAGAAGTCAGTTAACCAGAAGCTACCTAGTATTCTCCATGCAAACAGAGTAAGGGTGATAGTGAAGGCTGAGGCAAGATCTGAGATGTTGCCCAGGATATCTCCACCACAAAGATATATGTTTGTTATATTATGTAATAAATTTATAATTAAAACATGAACTGCATCAAAGTCTGCTAATTCACTGTCTCAGTAGTAAAAGTATGTTCCAGTGTGATTTATTGTGAGCAAATACCACAAAAAACAGTCACATATACATAGAAAATATATACACATTGTTTGTGTACAATATAATCACCATATAGAAATAGTGTGAATTTGAGCGTCGCCTTCTTCCAGAAAACTGGTTTAAAGTTCTTCATGGCAACGCTCCAGCTAATATGAACAAATCTACACACAACCACCACAAATCCATCATGAAGGACACAGCTGGCTGAGCATTTCACAAGGCTGAGACCTCCACTAGAGTTCAGACTGGCAGTTGCATCTTATAATATGCTGAAGTTGACTACGTAGTGCTCTTGTGCCTCCTGCTGCATCACAGCAAGCCGGAAAGAGAGACATGATAACGATTTGGTTACATGGTACATTAAGTTTTCATTTAAAGGGCGCTGAAAAATACACTTTACATCATAAAATGAATGCAACAAAAGCAGCCAACAGATACCGCTCCCCGCTGGCACTGTACACAACGCTACACACACACACACACACAAACAAACACAAACATCGAGAACAGCAGCAAATACGGTTCATAATCACACGTTCTCTTTGCTCTGTGAGTTTGTTTTCAATGCTTCACATTCTTATTACATGACACAAAATCAGCAAACATTCAGTCTCACTGTAGGATTTTCTACTATTACCATAGTAGATATTATTACACAAAGTATGAATGTCAATGCTAAAACAGCACCTATATGAACCTGGTAAACAACACAATTTCTAATTATTCCACCAGGTGTATTTCCCTGCCAATGTCACTGGACAGATAGAGGTGCAGCGACTTAAAACCTGACTACAAGACTGTCTGCCAACTTCTGGTGGTAGAGTTACAAACCAATGGTGTAAGAAACAGACCACCAAAATAACACAAGGACAAACAATGTGCCTGTTTATGGTGTCCACCACAGAGAATCAGAGATCTCTTGACATCTTGTCTACAAGCATACGCTATTCACAGCATCAACCCCAGAGGAGGATAAATTATCCATGAGACAACAGGAACGTTTGGAGGTTCTGTAAACATCTATGAGACCAACTCGGGACTCTCTTCTTTCAATCCGTCCTCATCTGCTTCTGAAATATCTTCCTTCTTCTCCAGGTCAAAGTTCTATAAGACAAGTGCAACAAATTACATCAATACAAACACATTTTCAGTCACAAATGATGTGACAACACATTTTAGCAACAAATAAAGTAAATCAATACAAACATTTTCCACACAAACACAGAAACGTCATTAAAAAGTCAAATGTGTTATTAATTAATACTCTTCAATGAATGCTCTCGTTTACATAATGCAGGTTTTGAGTACATTTCTATCCCAGAAAAACATAGGCAGATTATAAACCAATTATTAGTAGTATTGTATGATAAAACATGTTTTTATTCTTTGCAGTAAACATCCTTTAGTTGGGGTTGTATAAAACTACACCAGCTTAAAAGATGAGCACATCAGTGATCAGACTTTGGTATTCAGAGAGGTGTACCTCTAATTCTTGCAACACTTCATCCATGAAGTCGCTGGGGTTTTGCTTGTAGTCCACTGCTCTCTTGATCATCTCTCTGAACATCTGTTGAGACAGTTACAGTCAGAACTATAAACACACAGGGGCAGTTCAAGTGGTCTGGACAGTTTACGAGATACTTGATACTTGCTTTTTAAAAGGAGCACTGTCAATCCTGTTGTAACCTCATGTTGAGAATGAGTGTCTTGAAAAATGATATATAGTTAACTGTAAAACTACTAATGAGTTTGAAATGCATGAGGGAATTAACTTATGGATCACTGACATTAATACTGCAGGACAATAAACAAAAGCTCACACCTTAACTACATTAGTCCCATCAGCCGCTGACACAAAGTAAAATGGGAGTCCTTGCTTCTTCCCAAAGTTAAAGCTCCTTTGCGTCACCTTCAAATCAGCTGCAGACATGAAAAAACAAACATGTTCTCATCTATAATTCTAGTGTCAATTCTGTTGGTCAAACAATTCATCAAAAGGATAACGCTAATAGACAACGTGTGCAAACTAAAAAGAAAACATGTTCACTTATCCTGCTGTAACATTCACACTTAATACAATCGTAAGAACTGATTATTCATTGTTATGAGACAGACTCACCATCGATTTTGTTGGCAACCACACAACAGGGTATCTCCGGTCTGTACTCTCTCAGCTCCTTATACCAGTTGGCCAGATTCTTATATGTGATCTTCCTTTGAACATCAAAAACCTACGAGAGAGAAAGAAGAAACGCTTACAAAGGAGTTCAACCTTCTCTTCTGACAATGTGGCAGCTAACAAGTCCTTGTTGACTTCTCTGTCAGATGATCACCATCTTCATCTTCAATCCCAAAACAAGACTACATTTATGTGAGATAAACCCATAGTCTGTAAATAAAGATTATATTTATATAGGTGTTTATTTAGATACAGTCTATGGATAAACCCCTCAAGGCCAATGTGTAAATAAAACAATATTTACTATTTTTATGGAAATTTTTGTTCATTTGTTTTGTTTATTTTTGTCACTTAAATTCCTGGTAGGGAGCAAGGGGGAGCAGGCTAAAGTATTACTTAAAAGGCACCTGTCTTAAAAACAAGAGTGTGTCTTACCATGATGCATGCATGTGCTTTGTGGTAGTATGAGGGATGCATGCTCTGAAATCTCTCCTGACCGGCTGTGTCCCAGAAATCTGTGAATCAAAAACGAAAACCAAACCTGCTAATTTACAGACGACTTACAACTGGGTAAAAACAATTCCTAAGGTCACTGAGAACAGGACAAAAGCAAATTGCACAACACATACCGACTGCTACTGTCTTGTTTCCTACAGTGGCTGTGTGTTTGTAGAGAGTCAAAGCATAGGTTGACAACTGCTGGGGACGACTGTAGAAAGAGTTAAGGATCTTAACCTCTAAGCTTGACCTTAAACAGCATGTTCTTGTGCAGACAGTGGCTGTAATGGCTATAGCAGGATGATATAAATGACTTGTTTAAAGCTGCTAAAGGATACTATTCGTCCATGAGAAACCTCTCCATCAGCCTGAGAAAGAGAGAGAGGGAGAAACTATCAATAAAGTAATGTTAAACAGGACAACAAACAAACAATCTACTGAGGAAAGTTAAAACTATTATGAAACACATAACAGCTACATTGAGCCTACGCTTATTACACCTAATACTCACTTAGATTTACCAACTGCACTGTCTCCCAGACAGATGATCTTCACTTGTTCGTCTGCATCGTACTTCTTTTGGTCCAGTTCAGGGATGCAGCCAACGTCGCCAGCCATTTTCCACTTTCTATCGCTTTGACAAGAATGATTGTCTTAGCCAACACTTGCTTAACGCTATCTGGATTAACAAATACCTGAAAAATGACCTAAGCTCCTACAGGAGCTAGCATCCGACGGTTATTGACAAGGAGAATGAGCGTTAGCTAGCTTGCCTTTGATTAGCTGAGGTTAACATCGTGTGTTTCGGCTATCGCTCAATTCACCCGTTCGCTGGTCCTTACATCGACAACACTGATGCTAGCAGAAACTGAGAATAGTACAGAGACGGTCATTGATTACATTTGTGTTTTTAAAGTCTCTCCTGAGTACTGTACCGTTACCTTCACAGTGCACCATGGGCAACAGAAGGAGGTAACGACTGCTAGTTAACAGTCGGCTAGCGCTGCTAACTGAATTAGCGTTGATAGCATTTGTTTACCACGGCTACTTCTCCAAATGTCGCTGACTGTCTTGAGTATATTATTTTTGTCTGTCCCGAGGAAAAGTTAACTGGTTTCCTACACTCATGTAGGTATCCAGATAATAAAAGTTTGTTGCTGTTGCATGATGTCGCCGACGGTTATCGTTTCTATGCAACGGGGACGCTCGAAGGACCACTTCGTCATGGTTTGTGCTGTCTATACAGGTGCCTGTCAAAAGTAAAAAATAATTTGGTTAGTTTTTTTTTTTGTTTGTTTTTAGAAAGAGACATTAATTTAATGTCTTTTTACGAATACAAGTGTGAGACAAAAATATTTTGAAACATATCCAAAAGTTTACTTATGGTAAATATGTTATATAATAATAAATAACCAACATAAAGGTCCAAAAGGCCAATTTTCTTTTTTTTTTTTTTTTTTTTTTTTTACAAATCGACAAATCACCACAACATGATTGCTCTGCTGTGTAGGAGCTCAAAGCTAATGTATTGGGACTATTTCATTAAGCAATGTTCAAAATTAGTAATACGTAATACTGCATTATTATATTCACAGTAAATCAGTTTTCTAATAATTTGCCTTAATTGCCAGTGAAAAAGTAGGCAAAAGTACTTTGCCATAACTCTGCACCTCCTCTGCAAGCCCAAATCGTTAACTTTAAAGCATTCAAAGAAAGCAATCAAATTCTGCAGCCAACCTTACCTCTACTTGTTACCACCAGAGAGGTCCTTGAAGAACATACCCCTTCTTCTACAGTAGTCCCATCACATCGTTTAGGACATAATATCCAAGCTACAGTAAAATTGGAGAAGTATTCTTTCCAATCTATCCCAATTGTTACCACTTCTCTTATAGA
The DNA here is from genome assembly GCF_043641665.1 of Enoplosus armatus. Lineage (NCBI taxonomy): Eukaryota > Metazoa > Chordata > Actinopteri > Centrarchiformes > Enoplosidae > Enoplosus > Enoplosus armatus. The sequence goes on from NC_092185.1 coordinate 8,131,231, forward strand.
ATAACTGCAATGGATGTAATTAGGATTTTGTTGACATTAATGAACAGAATAAATACTTAACACATAATAATTAATTTCATGAATATTTAACCCCTCAGGTCAATATTTAGTGGGTCATCTTTGCCAGCAATTAAAGCCATCATATATATATATATATATAGCCTATGTGGATTGGCCTTTATCAGAACTGCACATCTGAATACTGCATGTTTCCCTCATAAACTACTCAAGCTATCATAAACAGCAATTTTCAAGCCATGACACAAATTCTGGCTGTTTGGTGACATTGTTTTTCCTGTGTGGCCTTGTATTTGACATCATCTCCCTGGAAAATACATTTACTGTCAAGTCAACGTTCTCTTTCAGACTGCAGCACGTTTTCCTCCTCATTTTACATTGTGGGAGCACTGCCATGGTGCCCCTGTGTGCTCAGTGTCTGGTCGAGTAGTAGTCCCATTGTGAGGGCTTGTGCCAGCACCATGTGGTCGACTGGGACACTTGATTTGTTCAGTCCACCAAAAACAACCCTATGACATCCTTATATAACATTCACTTTCTTGATAAAATAGTTGCATGGTCGCTGTGACATGGATGTTTTATTTGCCAGATCAACAGACCTCTCATAACACTGGCTTCACTCTATTTACTCTATCAAAATAATGATCACTTTTCCAAACCGACAAGAAATAGCTACTTGAAAAATAAAACTGGCTTTAATTACTTTCTTAAAAATCATGTTACATTAATACAAATGTCAGACGTGCCACCGGTGAAACTTTGTTTATTTCCATATAATTTAATTCAAATACTGTTAGTGGTCATAACCTGACAAAGGGACAAGTACTAATACAATAGTCTGTATAACTGTGGCAATAAAACATGATGTCATTCATCTTTAGTAGTTTGCTTTTTATGCTTTATTCGATTCTGCTGTGTGAATTTCCATTTGAAATGAGAGATCATTCAGTCACATCTACAATGAGGGGTGAGATATATTGTGAGTGACGCAGTCCAAAGGAGAAGCTTGGAGCTTTTGTTCTTGTGAAGGTCACCTAGGAGGAGAGAAATGTCAGTGAAGGAACAAAAATGCACAATATTTGGGGTCTTTGTGATGATCAAAGAAGACACAATGAGGTTCTTACCTGCTCAGGATAGTGCGCTCCAGGTCCTGGTTTCTTTGTGGTTTCACCAGGTGTGAAGTTGCGGCCTATCATGCTGTACTGGGGAGGTTTTTGCCTGTAAATACAAGGGTCCACAACTTTGTAGGCAGCAGGACCAGGAGTCTGGAGGGGAAACAAAAGTATAGAGAAGAAGAGTAAATCACAGGATCTCATTTTTTTTAAGGAAATTGTTTTAATGACTATCTATATGTACCTTCTTCAGGTCCTCATGGAAGCTTCCATTTTTGCTGCGGCCACAGAATGAGTAGGTGGGAGCTGCAGATGTGGCAACAGTTTTGGGCCCCAGCACAGGAGGCAGACTGTAGGAGGCTGGACCTGCAGTATGAGCAGCATGTGACGTTCATATTCTTTGTGCCATGAAACTTTGCCATCCACCGCTTAAATATAGTTGGCAAAAAAGGTTACCTGGTGTTTGGTTATTGATGCTTTCTTTGGCCCTCCCAAATAGAGAATAAGCAGGAGCAGAGTGGAAGATCGATTTTCCTGAAATCTCTGGAGAGTATTTACCTGAAACACCCAAGACAGTTTAATAAAGATGCTGCTGACAGGTAATGTGGCATAATGTCAGCTTTTGGTGGATAGTCTGCGTGTATCTAAGATTAGCAGTATTTCATTTTCATATGCTTTTACAAAGTCTGTTTTAATGTGTAAGGGGTTTTACTGACCTGGTCCAGGGGTCTGGAACAATCCTGGCTCCTTTGGACGGCTGTGGAGTGAAAACGCAGGAGTGCCGTCTCGACCCTGTCTGGTGATGTTGGAGGGGATGAGGTATCTTGGTCCAGGGGAGTAGTCAGAACTGGCCTGGTCATGACGTGTCCCAAAGCTGAACATTGGTGCTTTGTATTTAGTAGGGTCGTGTTTAGAAATACCTTCATGGGGGAAACATGGACAGACAATGTCAATTATTATAATAATGATGGTGTTGGTGGTGAAAAAAGGCTTAATGGCCATTTTGGCTGTACCTGTGAGTCCAGGCAGTGCATACTTGGGCCCTGGGCTACCGTACAGGGCAGCTATGGGCCCTCTTGTCTTGTGGGGCCTCCAGGTCCCAACCCAGGCTTCAGTGCTTGGCATTGTCTTGAGAGAGAGACAGAGAGAGAGAGAGAGAGAGAGAGAGAGAGAGAGAGAGAGAGAGAGATTGTGACAAAAAAGCAAATTAATAAAACTTTTTCAGTTATGAAGATATATGTGAAAAAATATGTGCTCATCCATGGGTAAATTGTGGCATAAAAGAATCTGATTCAAGGAACACTAAGTAAATAACCTTTGATGAATATTGGCTAGATTTTCTGTTGGAAATGTTGCTGTTAAAGCCTGAAGGTAGACGATGTAGTGGAAGTGCACCATTCAAACATTCTGCACCATTTTTAACTGCTTCTCGGTGTGATGTCACCAGGAACAGCAATATTGCTATTAAGTTTTATACGTTTTGGTAGACAGACTTTGAGGGGGAAATGTCACCAATGTGCTACATAGACATGCTGTACACTACTCAAACCAATGTGTTGCAAAAATAAGAAACCACTGACTAAGTTTGAAAGATAAAGATTATAAAAATAGTCTGGTTTGTCTCTAAATTCCATTGCCTAACAGATTTATTAAGTGTTTATATAATGGTCTTACATTTTGGCAGATAAAGATTTTTCAAAGTTCAGGATCAAGTTAATTTTATCACTTTTACCATGAAGATATCTAGTAAATGTTACTAAATAAGAACAATAAAAACACTGAGACAAAAATATAAAAACATCTAAAGTGTATATTAAATTTAGTAATATTAATATCTCTCTGTTTTTGTGGTTGATTATTTCCTTCACTAGTCACTCTTAAGAAATAAATCACTTGCCATGTTAACAAGTTAACGCTAGTGAATCATAAATCTCATACATCCTAACATTAGGTTACCCAGCAGTGAAAATGACTGCAGTAGTTACGTCCCTTATTTAACGTTAGCCCATCCAATGAAATAGCTAGTTATTGAGCAAGCTACTAGCTTAAATGTTAGAATAGAGACCTACTGTATAGTGGTTATATGTGGGTAAAGTGAAACCAATGTTACAACAAAACCAGTGATCTGTATCATACTCTAACAAAGCCACACCATGTCTACCTAGTGCAAGCCTACAAACCTGACATCAGTGACTGCTTTCAGTTTGGTTCAGTTACTGTCTTAGAATAATCTCAAAACATAGATGAATGATTTTTACCTTTTGAAAATCCTGATCCTGCTGTGAGTTTCCCTCTATGCCAGGTTTTATCATCGGAACTCAGCATGTGCATTGAACCCAAACACAGATTGTTTAGTGCTCGTCAACTTCACTATGACAACGTTGCCTTGGAGACGACTCTTTGACAGGCATGCTTAATATGTGTTGTGTATGAATGTGTGTGTGTGTGTGCGTGTGCGTGAACAGTGCAGGAATTCACAAAACGTGAATACATAAAACATAGTGCTCAGATGGTGTAAATGATTTATTAGGTATGAAAGGCTGAAACAGGCCAAGGGGTCACACTGTGGACACACTGTTTTTAATCTGCTAACACTAAGGGACAGTAGTTTACATACTAATACTCATTAGCCTACAGTAAACATTGTATCAGTGTCATTATTGAATTGTAATTTAGGGGCTTTATTTCAAGTTTAACCACTGTTCCAATATGCAGGCCTTCATAGGTGCACCCGCCTGTCTTTTTTTCATTAAACATAGCTTTTTTTAAATTGTGGTGGGGGTCTGTGAACCACACAGGACTGACTTTGTACCAACTGTTCATAAAGGGCAATAAATGCTTGGAAATGATAGGGAAGTCTTCACCCAAAGCCAACTAAATCATCGTTTGCTCATTTTTTTGGTGATTGGCACATTTTCAAGCATTAATTGCCCTCTGTGATTGGTGATAGTGCGGGAAAATATGAGTAAAAACAACACAAACATAACGTTTTAGCGTCAGCGAGAGCAGTTAAGATTGAACTAGAGAGACTCAGCTTATTACAGGAGTTGGAAAATCATAATTCTTATTACATTGACAATTGATTTGATGTATTTAAAAAATATAAAGACAGTTCATGTTAAATCCACATCCATTGCGTACTTGTGATATTTTGTAAAGGGGAAGATATGATTGGGTAATCTCACTTAGCTCCAAAAAGACTAAGACTTGTCCTAACCTGCCTTATTTACAGCAGACATTTTAACTTGTCATAGTAGGAAAAACACAGAAGCACAACAGTGTCACTAATAACATTAACAATGGCTCCAGTAAGCCATGACAGTGTGGCAGTTTTTATCATTTACACTTGTGCTTTTCCTACTGTTACATGTCAAAATGTCTTCCATGAAAAGGGCCTGTTACACCTCTTGATTTTGCCCACAATCAGGTGCCCTGGATGAAATACCACCAATTTTTTAAAATAAAAACTGCTCTGTTAGTTTTTTGTTCAGATATGGACTCTGGTCTTCAAAGTGTAGAATTGGTGCTGCAGGCCCTCGTGAGGTATCTGTAGTTTTGGAAGGTTTCTCTCAAACTCGCCTTCAGGACCTTCATTAGAGTGGCAAGGCTTCCCATTTCCTCTTGGGGGCGCTGTTGGTTAAAAAAAAAAGTTATTGACCTCAACTTCCTCTAATGGAACAACAGCGCACTTTAACATACTATGATTTGTCTTACCCTTGTGAGTGTTCGCATCAGTCGTTGCAGCACTGAGTCCTCTCTGTGTGGACACAGGCTGGTCACCGTACTCACACAGCTCAGTAGACAATAGATGGTGTGTTTCTGTGGCTGTAGTGATGTAATATTGAAAATATTTTTTTAAATCTTTGCCCAAGAGGTTTAGAGTAAGAAGAATACTAAAGAGTCAAAGATGACTTGACAAGATACATCAGTGTCCTCACCTTCTTGAGCACACTGAGAGGCATCCTGCTGTTTGCTCCACAACTCAACCTGTCTACATCCTCAGCACTCAGAACAGGCTCCTGGATGAAGTTGGAGGAAACAGAGATAGGACTGAGAGAAGGATTTTTACCACAGTATGGGAAGTGTAGACTGAAATTCAAAACATCCAGCCCCAGTAAAAACTGGGAATACTGGCTTTATGACGCCACTGACCCTTAACTTGTCCAGCCAGGTCCACAACAGACAACTGAGAACATGAGGATCGGACTCGGTGACCAGCAGAGCCCAGCCACAGTCACTACTGTTCAGCTCCTCCTGTTGAAAAGGTGACAGTGTCAGTTCAGTGGCTTTAGAGCTCAAAATCAAAGTGGCACATTTTGATGTAAAACCAGGTTTGCACCAGTGTTTTTCACCTGCAGCAGAGCCGATCTTTGCAGAATGGTTTCTCCTGGAGGACCTTGGTCTGCCATCGCCTTAGCAACAGCACGGGCGACTGAGGTTGGGCCTGGATTATTTGGATTTCTGCTCAACTTTATGTGACAAAAGATCAGAATGTTTTAACGCATTCACATCAAAAGTTTCCCCATCATCAGCTTTTTTCACAGTAAGAATCCCAGTTACCTCAATGTTGGAGCTGTATTTGTATTTAGTTGTGCACTTAGACCTCTTAGCACAGTTGTTGCTTGTTCTCATGCCAGATATTGGCATGTTGAGTGCATGAGATTCCTTTTTGGTGGTCTGGTGGCCTGGTGAAAGTGTGGCAAGGATCGGACTAACTGGCTTCAGATCAGGTTGTATCAGATCCTGTACACACCAGTTTCTCTCAGTGCAGTATGGACTCAACTCTAGATCCTTCAGGACAGAATGCGACAAAGTGAGAAAAGCCTCTATGACTAGTTTGACTTGACAGATGACATGGAACTTTATGTAATTCAGGACAAATAATGTGAAATTGGGCATATTTACTGTGATCTTGCTGAGGTCAGAGTCGCTGTAGCTGCGTTTGTCCAGCAGCACCTCTCTCTTCCTCTCCAAGAATCCTAATGGCTCTTCCCAGGAGGACACTGACCCTGAGCCCACCCACGAGCCCTTATGACCCTCCCTCAGTAAGGGCAAGTAATGTTTGGCCACCAAGGTCTCCCTCACAGTTGTGCTCAGGGTCCTCAGTGCTGACCTCTTCTCCAGCTCAGCATGGACCTCTGGAGGAGCAGGGCGACCGAGGGCTAAGCAGGAGAGACGCATACACAGGAGGTAGACCACCTAAATGAGATGGTGAAGAGGAGGTCAGAAAGGAGGCAGAGTTAAACTGTTCTACAGTACAGTCAGGTATGTTTGTAACACAGGATTAATGTAGCTTAATGATAAAGTCCTGACCTTGGGTGTTTGCCTGAGGGTGCGCGCCTCCTGACCATGCAGCAGTAGCGCCTGTCGGTTTAGGTAGTGTTGCAGGGTGAAAGGGGCTCCATGCCGCAAGCTGAGGTCTGGGTATTGGACCAGCTGTGTACCAAGCAGCCGAGCAAAGTCAAACACCTGGTTGATCTGTGCCCGGGTTTGGATAGAGCGAGGCCGTTTAACCCGCACGTAGTGGACGGCCTCACTCGGGCTGATGCGCAGGGTGTAGATCAAGTAACATGCTATCAGGACACCTGTTGAGCAGCAAGAACGCAGCAGAGACACACCGGATATACATGAGAGCATTATATGTGCAGAAGCTGACACACACAGCGTTTACATGAACAGTAGATACAATATGTATGTTTATCCCTACCTGTCCTGCCCAGGCCTGCATGGCAGTGCACAGCCACTCTTCCTTCCCTCACTGCAAAGGCCAAGACCTTCACCCCATCAAATATACCAATGAGAGATGACACACCAAAATCTGGCATCCCAAAGTTGTAAAAGTAAACTGCAAAGATACAAATATGTGCACACATGAATACATTTAGGAACATAAATGGACATTAGGGATTAACTGTGTTGCAGGCTACTTTATATACATATACAACACATAATTAGTCGCTGTCCCATTGGCACAAACCACAACTGTCTCTCATAATACCTTAACTGTTTATTCATCTCCCACTTCGACTTGTCCAAAAAAGCCTAATTGTAACTTCCATGTTGTGTATTTACTGTGTCAGGGTCTCACTGTCATTGTCCATGAAGATCTGTGGAGAGTATGTGAAGCCACTTTCAGGGTCCAGGGGCGGTCCACAGTGAGCATGCTCTCCATGCACCTGCATGTTGATGATCGATCTGATGTTCAACCTGGGGAAAAAAGACAACGGTTGACACCAGTGCTGTGTTTGGGTCTCAAAAATATTTATATTTTTCTATTTACTCGTTTAAAAAAATAATATGTTCACAATTGGAGGATTTTGTCAGACAACTTATCCTTGTTTTACCCAATAAAAATAACTGAAGTTTTTTTTTTTTTTTTTTTACACATTTCTCATCGAGATTCATCTCCCCACTTTGTGTTCAACTAATGACCTGTATGTGCGCAATGTTGTCACACTTTTTAAGAAGGCTCATAATTTGTACAACCACTCATGTGTCATGCATATCCACACAGCACAGACACACGGGAGAACAACACAAACATTGCAGGAATAATAATGAACTGTGATTACCTTCGAAATTGTTCTATGATGTTGTACTTCTCAATGAGATGATTGGATGGTCGTGCCATGGCAATAATGTCATCTGTCACCCTGCAATAGGAACAAGTTCATAATCAGTAATCTACTACTTACTTACTGCCACTAACATCTGTGAGGTTGCAGTCACATAGTCTCACCAGGAGGAGAAAAGGCCTCGAATGACCTGTTGATTTAACTTCCAGCATTCTGGTCCTTCATAGCGGCAGTCTATTCCCCCACAGGCCAGCAGACAGAGGAGCTTGGGTGGGATGGCCCTCACCAGGTTCTCCCTGGCCTGGGTGTATGAAGGCTGAGGTACTGGTATGTGCGAGGTCAAGGTCGGCATCATCCTGCACCAGGGGAAACCCCCCCCAAGATCAGCCTGAGCTATCACACTGAGGATGTGAAGAACTATTCCCAAACTGGACCAACTGGCAACCACGTCACCTTCTTGCCACTGCATTTGAGCTTTTGACAAAGATACAACTTGTTAAACAATCTTCTTTTATTGCGTGCTGTTGCTTTTTGCAGTAATTCTATATATTGTGCATGAGTCTCAAAACTGAAGTTGAGTTAGCTTCTGCTTCAGATGTATTTATTCTAAATGCCCTAGAGAAGAAAATAAAATAAGCCGTAGGGCTGGAAAGGATATCAAAAATAGCATCCAGAATACAATGAATATATAATATTCTATATAATCTTCCAATATAATATAATGCAATCAATCAAATTTAAAACGTACCTTTTTGATTATGTTGGACAGCGAAGCTGTAAATCCCATTTAATGTATTTCCAGAGTTTGAGAGTGCAGGAAAAAGGTTCTAATAGCAGAAGAATACACATGTGCTCCTCTATGCTGACCCACCCTGCTGCTTACACACACACACACACACACACTGCGCTGACCCAGCTCCACTAAGCCTGATTAGCTGTCATAAATACATTAGAACAGACATTCACACATAATAACAAGCCAATTATATAATGCTTATACCCTCACCTATAAACAGTGTGAATGTCCTAATTACCTGACACCAGCTAAAGCTTCATACATGATTGCGATGCAGAGAAAATATTGTTGATCTCACTACTGTTAATAAGCAGCAACAGGGTTTGTGTTTACTCCGAAAGAACAATATAATGTTGTTCATGTATCCTGGTCTCATATCCAAACACACCAGCGCTGTCTCAGATTTAAATATGTTACGGATGAGTGTAATAACAACCCTACAATAAGTAAATGTTGAAAGACTACTTAAAAACCTGACTTCATAAAATCTGTGAAATTGATTTCACTACCATGTCTTCATTTTAAGGGCCTAGCATGACAGGATAGGATTATCGTTTTATGTCTGCTGCAGTGGCACTGGACATATCGCCCCCTGCAGTGCAGTAATGGGAACAGCATGATAATGATGGGGATGAAAGTAGTGAGGTGACATCACCTCAGTCTCAGTTCCTCGTCTCTTCTCCTTAAAATGACCTGCATAATATTGTCCTTCCTAAGAGTGAAAATATTATTTTATGCAGAATTACCATAAAATTATGGTTTAAGGTCTCTGAAAATAATTGGGTGACAGATTATGAGAGTAACTCAGAACATGAAATTATATCAATTTTAAATGAACAGGTTTTGCGAAGTAAATATTAGACACAAAATACTAATGAAATGAAATCAACAGAGGAACATTTTCAGTAAGATACAGCATTATGCTACATTATGAAACATTTTCTTTGTTGGTTAAAATGACACCTACCTTATAACTTTACAAAATTAATTTGTCTTTTATAACATTTTTCTACATCTACATTCTACCAAGTCTTCCTCTGAATTTCCACAGATGCCTGAAAATGTATTATACATATAATTAAAAATCATCTTTTATACACGGTTATGTTTACTGTTACCTTAACTTCCATGCAAAAAAAAAAAATCATAAAACCATATAGATTAATCTCCCAGGTATCATTCAATAACATAGGAGGTCAGAACAAAGGTCAACTGCAGTGCAGGTCATACAGGCTCAATGCTTTGCTCAAGTGTAGCATTGATGGGCATTTTACATGTATTACTTTCGATTCTCCACGTTAGTTTACAGCTGTAAGAGAGCCACACGACAGCTTATTTACAGCCATAACCTGTTAGTTCTTAACTAAAATAAGCTTGTCTGCCTGGGGTTATTTTCAACATGCAGAAGCAGTTTATCTTGCGGTGCAGATTACCATCACCTAGTTTAGACAAAGATATATTGACAAGATGCAAGATATTTTAGAATAGTGGTTTGAAAGTGGGTAACACTTAACCAAAGACAGGCCGGGGATAAGATCTGTGTCTCAAGTCACAGGCCTTAACTTCCTCTCATCAGGCACAGTTCCTGATAGAAGATGCCAGTTGAATTTTTTTAGTGATTTGTTACGAAACAAAAGATTAATATTAAGAAAGCATGACCCGATTTGACCTTCTGTGAATACAAGAGTCAGTTCATGTTTTAATATATTTTGAATGGGTAAAAGTCCAGGCAAGATGACAACTGCCTGTCCTCAATAATGAGTGGAGTCCGAAACACTTTTGGGTTTTTTTTAACATTGGCTTTATTCAGAGCTTTTTTTGTAAAATATTTTTCGTGAATATTATTTTTAAAGAGTGGCAGCTCCAGCATCTGCAAGCATAGGTTGGAATGTATACACAAAAGAATTGAGGGGCAGGTAAGTTTTTGTGTTTCAATAGGGGCAGAATAATTAAGAACATAATACAGTATTTGCCTTTAGATTGTACAACAAATTCAGCAAAAAGCGCTTCCAAAAAAAAGGACAAAAACATGCCTCACTGACACTGGCAATGTGTTAACACAAAGACGCTTCCTTCCTCCTTTTAGGGTAAAAAAGATGTCCTGTTAGTGTGGATAGAAGAACTGAAATTTTAATTTATAATTTTTTTCATGGTGGCTATTTAAAAAAAAAAAAAAAAAAAGGGAGGAAGAGGAGTGACGACAAAATCAAAAATGTTCACACACGATAAAATGCTGTTGCAAAGAAGCACTCAACACTCACACTGGTGCGGTTCTGCTGCACCCCAGCATACATTTCAGCACAAAAGGAAGTGTCTTATTGCATTATTGTGTTTTTCAAAAGCAAAGTCACTAAAGCACCTTAGGGAGGGAGCACGACCTATGAATGAGATAAGGAAAGGATTACTCAGATTTGTGTAAAGAGGGACCAGAAGGCACAATGTTGCTTTTTGGATCCGTTTACTGGGAGGCCACGTGGTTCCACACTACTAACAAAATCTGTCTGTGAAATCACTGCAGTCCTCATCCATCTCATTCTCCAGGCTTTACAGAAGTTAGTTGCTATGAGATTGAGGACATCAGTGACGAGCAAAGGGTCAGGTCTGCAAGGGAGTCAAATATCCACGAAGGGTTGTGCAGATGAACAGCTTGTGGCAGCCTACAAGTTGATCGTCACCAAAGCTCTAGGGTTATATTATCATGTCCCCCACCCTCAGCTCGACAATGGCCATAAGAAAGTCCAGCAATTATACAAGTGGTTGATTATTAGCAAATGCTGCTTAGACAGGGGCCAAGGTGTCAAGTGGAAAAACAGCTCCCAATACTCTGTTCATTGTACCCACAAAATTTTCCCCCTAATAGGCCATTTGCTCACCATGCAACTAAATGTGTACTTACAACTTGTTCTCATGTAAGAATTTGGGAACAAAAGGAGAAAAATAGAGACAATGTCAAGAGATAATACGGTAATATTACTGATAATAAAAGAAAAAAAATGAGATACCAAAATTTCCCAAAGATGATTATATTGTCCACCAGCCTTGTCCTTTTAGTGAACATTGGTGCTGGAAGACCAAATGTTTCTGGATTGAATGTCTGTGCCTTCTCTCCTGTCTTGTGGTGTTCAGTCTCTCTCTCTCTCGCTCTCTCTCTCATCTGTCCAGCCGATCTTTCATCATTAGTTCTTGGACAACTCTTTGGATAGCCAGTCAAGTCCTTCATACAGCCCAGTGCCCTGGGTGGCGCAGGTTGACTCAATGTGCCACTGTGGGGTCAAGAGATTATAGATTAGATTACATATTAGATATGAATGCAGCTCTGAGCATGCTTACAGATTTGAATCTTACTGCAGGTGTAGGGGGCATGTTTCTACTCAGATTACTTACAGATTTGCCACGGAGGCTGTGTAGGTTGAGTTTTTCTTGGAGTTCACTGACTGATAAGGCATTGGGAAGGTCCTGTTTGTTAGCAAACACCAGCAAAACAGCGTCTTTCAACTCGTCCTCCGACAACTAGAGGGGTAGAAAACAGATCAGAACATCAGCTCTAAGATTTCAAGTTAGGGCAAAAGCACTAAAAACTGATTTTTTAGTCATTTCATTACATTAATTTACAGTGAGAGAACACTACTTGTTTTTCAAGAGTCTTTAAAGGAGCTTTCTAGCTCAACTAGAGGAGTGCAGTCACAAATGGGCTACAACAATGCAAATGGCTGATTAAAAGGACAGCCCAAATATGTTAGACTGGTTGTGGTTCATATCACTGAACAATAATGCAACAAGGAAGTTTTGGGGTGTACAGCATCAAAACGTCCCCGGTTTAAGTCCGGGCAGGGACCTTTGCTGCCTGTGATCCCTCCCTGTCAAATAAAGGCAAAAATTCCCACAAAATATCCACAAAAAATCCTTCCTGTTGCTCATTCCCCACTGGCCTCCAGCACTTCAAGGTTGAAATAAAAAAGGCACGTAACATATTGGCAAGTAAAAAGAATTAAATAATAATCAAAACAATGTAAACAGATTATTCAGTGTAAAGATTAAATAAAATACAAATGCAATGCACCGTCACAAAAACTGACTCTTTGCCCTCACCTAAGAATATTTTGGTGACTCATCAAGAAGTTGACCACACCTATTGGAATGAACAGGGTATGTCTGCAACACTGACGCAGCACAAGGCCATCATAATATGAGGATTAAGGCGACTGGGAACTTGGTTACCCAATGCTTTCAAAATTCATGGGTTAACCATGCAATGCTTGGTGATACAGATTTTACTATAAACAGATTCTGGTGGCATGAAGGATTGTCATCCAATGTAGAGTTGACACTATGTCCCATGACACAAATAACACACACACAGAAAATCAAGTGGAATGACTTTGAAGTTTGAAGTACATCTTGCAAAGATTAGGTTTTCGGCCTAAGACTGAGGACATAATGTGACTGTGCTGTTGTAACTGGCGTAGGGGCTTCATTCCACATTTGAGGAGCCGGGAGGGAGGAACAATAATATTATTTGTTCTGATTTAACTACGTCACAGTATGAGACAACTACTCTGCATATCATGAAAATCATGTCAAATTACGAAACTCTCTGCAATTCATCACTGCACAAAGAATACCATTGTTCAATTACAGCCCCCTCTGAGCTGAACATATTCAATACCTACCATCTTTGTGAGCTCCTCGCAAGACTCTTGCACTCTTTCTCTGTCATTGCTGTCCACTACAAAGATGAGGCCCTAGAAGAAGAAAAAAAACAGCACCAGAGTGGTTAGAGTTTTCCTTTTCTTATTTTTAGGGCTGCCACGATTAGCTGATTAGTTGATCGACAGAAAAATCATTGGCAACTATTTTGACTATCATTTTGAGTCCTTTCAAAGTCACAAAAAGAAATCTGGTTCCAGCTTCTCCAATGTTTGTGAATTATGATATTATTAATTATTATTAAGTAGATTGGCTGGTGCAGGACTGATGTGGGTACATAGCAACAATTGTATTCTTTCATTCAATCAAATAGAATATTTATAATATAAGTAACAGGCTGCATTAAGAGTATAAAGTACATAGTTTGAAATATTAGCATTACATTCATCTACATACCAACAGCAGCAATGTAGCCAGAAAAAACATACTTTCAAAAGAAAGCCCTTGTTGACAAAAAAATAAATAAAATACATTAATTTGAATGATGTTAAGTGGAATCTGTGGCCGCTTGTGCACTATTCCAGTCTGCTTGCTGAAGCTGCTTCAGCACCATACCTTGATGACATGAGTTTTGGTTCATTAAAGTATGGTACTGGAGCAGCTTTAGTTGGTGATGGGAGTATTTGAGAGCTCAAACCTGTGTGTTCTGGAAGTAATGTCTCCAGAGGGGTCTGATCTTGTCCTGGCCACCCACATCCCATACAGTGAAAGTGATATTTTTGTATTCTACTGTCTCCACATTGAAACCTTTACAGGGGAAAGAGAAGGGACAGGTCACTATAAATTATTGTACACTGTACATGTTGAAGAATACTGTAAAAGCATCAAAACAGCCATAACTGAACTTAAAAGTGTATCTCTTACCAATGGTTGGGATGGTGGTCACAATTTCACCGAGCTTCAATTTGTACAAGATAGTTGTTTTTCCGGCAGCATCCAGCCCAACTACAGGGGAAAAGTGTGATTAAAATCATGCAATAACAAATGTACATGTGACTGCACAAATGATCTGTATTTATATGACGTTTTCATCAAGTAGTATGAGGGGAAAACAACCCACAATTATTTAAGCATAATTTAATATTAAAATATATTAACTTCACCGAGAACACACATTCTCGCTCCCTAACTATCCGGAAACAGAACTGAATGAACGCAACACAATGACACTTGCTCATTAAACGTCATAAGGAGTTTATTACTCCATAACAGGTTAAGAAAAGAAGAAAACACCAAACGCCATGTAGAGTTACCGTTAGGTTAAGTAATAAAAGCGATATATTTCAAACAGGTTAACAATAAAACGGTAACTTTCTCCCAACCAATTTACTATTAGGAAGTAATTATTCGGCAAAAGGTACACTTCGCAATGGCAGCCAAACCTTGTTTTAATAAAAGTTTAAATGTTTTACTTTAATTTAAGCCTTTTCAGGATAAAGTTGCCGTTAGCAAACTTCAAAAACAGCCCAGATGTATAGGCTAACTTAACGCTTGGTGGGAGACCTAGTTTGACATTTCTTTTTAAAACAGAAGTTAATTAAACGAGTCTTAGTCGTGTTTTAATTCCACTTCTGTGCCACTTCTTCTATACTTGAAAGGTTTGAGAACTGCACTTGCCATTAAAAGCTCACCGAGAACAAACTTCACGCTGGCTAAAGCTAAAAACCGTAGCGCTCACAAACGTTAGCCCAACTCACCCATCAAAATCCTCATCTGTTTTTTGCCAAAAAGCTGGCTGAGGACCGAAGAGATAGTGAGTCCCATAACTGGCCGAGGATGTTTGAAACTACGAAAGAAGCACTGATTTTAGCCACAGCAGAGGCAATGTGTAAAAGATTTCACACGGATCTGTTTTCTCTGATTTCCACACAGGGCTACTGCCGAGTGCCACGTCCGGGCCAACGTGGAATCCACAACGTCATCACTTTGAATCAACTTTATCAACACACAACAACGTCGTTAAACACTGACTTTTTGAATACACTATGTTGTTGTTGTTTTTTTATACAAATAATTGAACCTGTTCTGTTTATACAATATACCATGCGCCGTCATTTTGGCTACAAGCAGAAGACAGTCTTTAACACTATGGGAAATGCGTACGTTAATTTCTTTGCAAAAGAAGTTGTTTTCGTAAAATGGAGGTCCGATTCCTACCACTAGATGTCTCTGTAACACAGCCGTTTATCACCTTATGAGTGTGCTGTAAACCGAGTAGCAGGTCTAGGTGTGTCTCACAGAGAACTTGTCATGACAGCAGGTTATAAATATTTAGCTTGGCAGCAGTTTTATTTTTTTTTTTTTTTAGGAAATTAGGCTAGAAGTACCAAGAGAGGGTAAAAATCCAAATAGTACAGAGGAAATTCCGTGTCACTGTTTTCCTGTTTCCCTTACTGTAAGTGTATTTGTGTCTTGAAGGACTGGAGGTGAGACATGAAAAATATTTCCCCTCCATGGGGATTCCCATGTGAAAATATTGCAGTGACATAACCAACGATAAAGCACACACTCAAAGCAGGTGGAGTCATTACAGCAGCACGTGACCAGGTGCAGACTTTTATAGAGGTGTGCTTTGATAAGAAAACACAAAGGCCTGTTGGGTTATTCTGCTGTGACCGAACAGTGAGTTGAATAGACTGACAACTGGATATTTACCATGGAGCTCAATGGTATACTGAGTGGAGACCAGGTAAGCATTGCACTTAATACTTTTCTGTACATGAATACCTTAATTGAACATTTAAAACAGCTTGCAGTTTGCATGAAAAGTGTTTGGAGGGAAATCATTGGTACATTTCCGTTAACATGTTTGAATTGTGTTTTTCAGATTGATGTTCTCTCTACTGAGTACTTAGTGTTGCTCACTCCCAGGTAACATGCTTCCTCATACTTTTTCTGTTTCATGCTTGATTTACCTTACCGGCAGCAAATGCTATGTATTTATCAGGAGTTTGTCAGGAGTTTATAAAGCAACCAGATTATGGCATATGAACATGTTTTAAACTGAGTTGTACAGTAAGCCTATTAGATCAGCAGAACAATGATTTTAAAATTTCAGTTTTCTGATTGTTGAAAGGTTTGACAAACCAACAAGACAATAAGAGGCAGGCTCATGTTTTCTTTCTGAAAGCCTCCAGTGTTCTTACGTAAAGATTCTGTTCTATTAAGGGTATTGTCACCTATGTTGCTTATTGAAAATGTAATATTCAACAGTGAATTGTAGCTCACAGGATAGTTGTAGCTGCTGAAAATTTTAAACTTCCCTCAGTGAACCCTTCTGACGGGCCTTTGTTTATGAGTCTCTCGGTTTCTTTCTTTTTCTCGTGACAAAGAATGCAAAACATTAACAGAGGGGACAAAACTGGTGCTGGAGAAAACGTGGGGGAAAAAATACTATTCTTTGTGCCTTCAGTTACTTTTTATGGAGCCAAAACGAGGATTTATGATTTAACGTATGTGTCATTTTACAGCTTTTTATGCTGGTGTCACGTGTCAGACATAGAAGTTTAGTGTTGATGTGCCAAACTACCATCAGTTTGCAACCTCATGTAATTCATTCATTTTAAATCTTATACACAGGGTCAAAATGAAGGCAGTGCTGATATCATTTTGCACCAGCACCCGTGATGTTATTTAATACTTCATATATTTCTGATTAACTGCAGTGTGATTGGGAGTTTTTCTGTCCTGGTGGTGTCCATAATGAGATGGAGGCATCTAAAAGAACAGGTGAGTCCAGTTGTATATATTTGTGTATGTGCATGCCTGTGTGTGTGTGTGTGTGTGTGTGTGTGTGTGTGTGTCTGTGTGTGTGTCTGTGTGTCTGTGTGTCTGCTTTTGGTAGCATGTGTATTTGTATGTATACTTTATTTTCGATAGTTTGTTGATGTTCTGAGCTCTGCTCCCTGCCCAAGCTAAATGTTTTGGTACAGGATGTTTCAGTGGCACAAAAGGCTGCAGGAAATATGTTGATTCTTGTGTTCTTATGCACATCACAGTTTCACAGTGAAGCAACTACCTTCATGTGTACTTGTTTGCAGGTGCACCTCCTGGTGCAGCTCGCCCTGGCAGACCTCCTGGCTGCTCTGATCCTGATGTCCACTAGTATCATGAACAAATTCAGCACTGACAACAGTGTAGCCATCTGCCAATACAGCCTGCCGCTGTCACTGGTGAGCAACAGTTACTTTCACTCTGTTAAACCCTTCAATCCTACAAATTAATCATTTACTGATGGGGTAAAGGGTCATATCTGAAGTTTAATCTCCTTAAACCAGAAAGTTGAACACCACTGCAGGATTTTTGAGTCACTTGGGACTGTAACGTGTAACGTCATTCTAGCAGTAAAATAATTCAAAAGTTTGTGTTCCTTTTATTGCATCTATAAAGCAAAGTGGTAAGCAGTTTCTCTGTGCTACGTCTTCAGTTATACAAACAATGAGTTGTTTCCTCAGACTGAGAGGTGAAGCTGCATGTTTCATGCTCTAATAATTGTTGAAATTTAAAAGTCTATTGTAAACTGCATCAACTTAGATTTAAACTAAGTTTTCTGAATTCACATTATATTTTACAATGAAAAGAGCTTGATATTGACTTTACATAAAACAAACAAAGAAAAGAATGTGATGTAGGAACAAAAACAGTGTTACTCAGTTTCATTCTGTTCAGATTGTGGATATCTTTCAAAATGCAGATATGGAAAATATTTAGCCTTTTAAAAGTCAAATATTTAATCAAGGCAAAAATAGCTGTGTCAGTTTACATTAATGAATTGACGGAAAAAGAAGATGAAGTGCCTTCAAGCCTAAAATAAATGTTTTCCTCCACTTTTAACATGCTTTTATTGTTTTATATAGATGCAGAATATGTGCACTCCAATCGGCTTTGCAATGAAGCTGCTATTCTACAATAACAAAATAATTTATAAAAGATCTATGAGATGATATTAGACCATGGCAAACTATTAAAGGAATATAACATCAGAGAATCTTTAATATGCTAGTCCAGAGTTCAGCTAAACTAGTAGCTCATGTTTATATCATGTCTGTTTTTAAGATATCCTATCAACTATGTTGACATGGCAATAAAGTATCTTATCTTATATAGAGGAGGTAGTGAGTTTGAGCCCAACAAAGGAAAGTTATCCTGACTGCTGATGATACATGCACAATATTATTAGTACTTAATGCATGCAAACAAAAATGAGGAATGTCATAACTGGTCAGATTTAAGTTCAGCTTCATGCTGACTTTTGCATCAGTATACTGTATATTTTGCTACGATGTATTGTTATACTCCTATTTCACTGTTTGTCCGTTCTGTTGCAGACATTTTATTCTATTTCATTTCTGCTTGTGGTGGTTTACGCATGGAAGTCGAAGAGCGCAATCCAAGGGTGGAGAGCAAGACCCACAGAGGATGAGGGCGGACAGGTGAGGCATCTACTGCATTTGTAGATTATAATTTGTACAAAAACAGTCAGGACTAAATCAGTAATTTATGTCTGTCTATCTGTCTGGTTTACAGAGTCTGTGTAGAAGGAAAATAGTAGCTATACC
The DNA here is from genome assembly GCF_043641665.1 of Enoplosus armatus. Lineage (NCBI taxonomy): Eukaryota > Metazoa > Chordata > Actinopteri > Centrarchiformes > Enoplosidae > Enoplosus > Enoplosus armatus. The sequence continues at coordinate 8,149,997 of NC_092185.1, forward strand.
TGTGTATGCCATTGTGTGGTGAGTTTGTTAACTGCATCTTTTTAAATTATACATGTTTAATTACACTGTCCCTGGTGTACACAATGTAATTCTGTATCTCTGTCTAATATCACAGGTTGATCCCCATTGCAATATACTTAGCATATGTGCTCACTCCATTCATAAAAACAACTTTGCTGATTCCAGTCGATGACAGATCATTGACGGAGACCGCCCATAATGACAGCAAATACTGCACCAGGTGAGCACACAACCTTCACGATGAACTTCCCTCAAAGTCACTGTCACATAAGTTTCACAAGTGAAAGAGGTCTTCTGCCTGACCTTTTTGATTCTTCTTTTTTCACAGTTGCATTTTGTTCTTGCATGTGTGGAGGGATTCCTGCTCTGATGCTGTGAGTGTAAAACTCTGTAAACTTGACTTTTATTGTGTACATTCATTTTAATTTGCAGCGTTTTATATAACATAATGTGTTTTATTATTATTTTACTGTATTTGATTGGTATTTTTTGTATAATGTATTTATTTTGTAAGTATTTTGTTATAGTTTATCATTAAAAGAAATACAAGGCAGCTTCAACTAATAAGCAATGTGCGTTTGTGCTAACATGATTTTTCTTTCTTTCCAGGAGATAATTCATGACATTTTCATCAGAGTTTTTCTTTTCCTCGTTGTGATCCCGGTGCTGTTGTCTTGCTCTGTGAGTCGTAAGCAATCACATTACTTAAAGAAGAATTTGGACATTTTTAATTTACAGTTTTGTCATGTATATTTGCTTTAAACATCTATTTAAATATAGTTTGGATTTATAATTTTTACATCTAAAGGCTTGAATAAGTATATTTACACATGTGTAAGCAGACTGTAATCATTTACTTTTTCTTGTTTCAGGTCATTTACTATAAGGTTGGTAAATGGTATGAAAGACATGAACAGGAGGGGCTTTTTCCTGTGGAGGGAGATGGACGTTCAAGAAGGAGATTCAAACAAGTGTTTTCTACAGCAAGAAATATGGTGATGGTCATCTTATTCTGCTGGACACCAGGTACACACACACACACACACACACACACACACACACACACACACACACACACACTTAAAGCTTATGTAAAGCATTTCATCACCTTTAAATCTTGTGTTTCTTCCTGCTGCAGCTCTTGTCCTCATCCTGCTGTCTACCTTGATGACCTGGACAAATGTTGAACAACGCAGCCTATTTGGCTTTTATATGATACAGGTGCGTTTCAGAAAAACAAGACCTGATTTCAAATGAGAAAATTAGAATTAAATCTGATGTCTGAGCTGCAGGTTATAGTGTTGTTTTGGCTTATTTCAGGCTGCCAGTGTGTCCCTGCAAGGCTTCCTGAACAGTATGGTTTACGCTTGGAGACGGCCCAACTTCACAGAGGCCGTCCTTGGGGAGAACACACCTCTGGTGGTACACGAGCGCTTGGCCTTCTTTGATGAATCATTGAGGAGCTTGTCTTGATTGTTGACTCCAAATGCACTGAGAGACAGAGAGGACGGTATGTCCTGAGGAAGACTGACTGCGTGACAGTTCAGACTGAAACATAAAAGGTTCCCATTTGCGGACTAAAGATGAAGACGAAGGAAACACAAAAACCCTTTAAACAAGCGACAACTGATGCAGTGTTTTTCATTGCAGCTGTTGATTTTTTCATGAATAGAACAAAGTCATAGTTGTGTATAGTAACATATCTTTCAGTATAAATGGGGTCACAAGGGACTTCTGGATAAATTGTATGATTGTGTTGTATTTATATGCTATTAATGTACTGTTTTGTTAAGATTCAAAAGATGCCATAGAGAATTATGTAATTACTGTGTTTTTTTAATTGTATTATTTTTTGTCACATTTATTTATATTGTTCCATAAGGTGCTTTTATTATTGAGTTGTTATTGAACAGTCTCTCAGTAATCTGTACTTCAAGACAAGAATGATGAAAAACCTGTCAGGGTTGCATACTTTGCAGTCACTGTTGTGTCATTTCAGGAGCACAAGTCACCCACGATAACATAAAGTTCAGCGTCAGGACCATATTGTGTTGGAATAGTTATTGCAGACAAGAAAAGGAACACAATATCTGCCTCGTCATGTCTGTCTGCAACCACAACTGTTGTGGTTAAGCAACTGAGGTCACACATGGGGCATATCTGACATATGGTTGTTCATACACACTCACACACATAGGCACAAAGATCAGTGTTATAGTGTGTGATCATGTTAAAGCATGTGTGTCTGTCTCTGAGTTGAACTCTCTGTCAATGTCTGACAGACTACAGGCCAACCTGTTGGTGCTTATGTAAGTGATCACTTGACTCATTTATCTGCTGTACTGTAAAGTAAACTTGATGTTCGGTTGTGGCTGTGCACAGTTCCTTTGTTGTAGGACACACAAGTCACCTACAAGGGACTGATACGTAGGATAAAACGTAAGGGTTGCACATAACACAAGGCTTGTAACAATCTAACACTTGTACATTGAATCAGGCAGAAATAACACAGGTAGAAATTTGAGATATGTCTGTCAAAAAAATTTGCTGTGACTTCAGTTAAGGAAAGAATAACAAACCTTTGTATGATGACAAGTTGAGCTTTTATCACATATCTAATTTTATGACTTTACTGTAATAAAAACCCATGCAGCCTTTATCACCCTCACCTGTTGACCTAATTTTAATTTCCTTGGAGCAATCCATTATCTGATGTGCCCCAGATATCCTGCCTATTCATGGATATCGTGATATACCACAGTGTTACTGAAAAAGCAGCCATACTCAGCAAATACAGTAGAGTACCAGGAGAATGAAACAGATTTGATAAATGCTGTTCCTTTTACAGCCATTATGAGTGACCCATTTACACTATTTATTACATTATTTTATTATTTTGGCCATGTATATAAAGTACTGTTTCACAAAGACTTGCAGCACTGTAGTATGCTCCCTTTAAAAACAGTTATTCTTTAATGCATTTAAGAAGAGTACAACGTTTCAAACCCAGGTTTGCTCTTCATCAGGTACAGAGACGACGCACCTGGACAACCAGCCAACCAGAACAAACCTTTTATAATTGTGTTAATTATTCTTGAGCATATCAGACTATACTTAAAGTTGCACAACACCGGCATAAACAGCAGCAGTGCTGTAGCAACAAGACTGCATGTTCATGTGTTTGTCTGTGTGTACGCATAGTTCCTCCATTAATTATCTGCCCAGTGACTTTTCTGAATATGATGAATGAACCTCACAGATTTGCTGACTGCGAGGCTGTGGCTCAGAAATGACTTTCTGGATTTCTAAATGTGTTCTGTCCTCCGGCACCAAGGATTTCTAAGTAGTTTGGCACACTGAACACAAAGCTGTGCCTGTGTAAGAATAGGAAGTAATACATAGATTTGGGGCGATTTCAAAAAACGCTTCTGTGTTTTCTGGTAACCGTATAAGAACAGTTTTCGCACATTTTCTGATTCTCATTGACACCATCATTGGGATACAACATGTTAAAAGCAGTCTGTTATAGCCATCTCTAAAAGGTGTATCCTTATCATGATGACAAAGCTTGTTGGACAAGTTAACACCTGCTAACCCATCAGTTATATTCAGTGCCTACAGCTAAAACTGAAAATGAAATGAAGTGTTCTAGTGTTTGGTGCGTGCCAGGGGCAAACAGTTGGTGCTTTTGGTGGTTATATAATTGGATTATATAACAAGATACTTTATACAAATAACTTTATATGGGAACTTCCAACCAGCATACCTGTGTGACACACCTTTATGAAGATTCCTAATCAACACGCACCTCCCATGCGATGGAGCACTGCTTAACTGCTAATGGTAATGTGGTGTTAAAACTTACTCTATATCAAAGGCAAGATGAGACTTTTCCTAAGCCAATGGTGAAGAAATGTATTAATATTTATTCTTTAATACAGGTAATATAAGATTTAAAAAAAAAAACAGAAGTGATTGTTCCATTGTTTGCTTCAAATGTAATTACACTTCCTCTTAAAACATTCTTGCAGAACCTTAAACACTGACTGAAAACATATTTCCACAAAATCTATTTGCTTTACAGTAAAATGTATTTAACAAAATGCATTGATAACAAGAACAATACACAGCATTATCATCGGTCTTCACTTTTACACTGATCACAAATACGACAACAGCTCCCCCCGTCAGCTGTTTCAGTGTACGAGCGGAGTCGGCAGCGCTTGAGTATGTTGAATTTCTACAAACTCCTGGAGCACTGCTCTGTAACAGACCCTGTGTTTCCCAGCCTCACTGAGAAGTCAAGGGTCACTTCTTTATAATAATTCTCATAAAGAAGGTAAGTGAGACATGTCCGCTCTGTGGTGTTAAATGACACTCAGTTCTGCCCCCAAAATTGCAGTATTTAGCGTGCCAACCTTGTCTTTTCTTCTTAGAAGTCCATGGACAAGGATCTTTGCTGGGCCATTTCATAGTTCCCTCTTCGACTTCCTGCTCTGCGTACATACACATCATACCTTCCATCTTCCTCCTCCTCTTCGTCCTCTTCCATCACTCTATCCTGCTGCCCCAGTGCTCTATCCCCAATACCATGATGGCCCTGTATTCGGCCTGGTTTCATACTAGGCCAGCTCTTCTTCCGCAGACTGCTGTTCAAGTCCCTGAAGGGAGGCAAGGTGCTCTGGATGTCCCCTGTGAAAGGGGGAAGCTCCATGGATCCCCTGCCCATGATATGTGGGCCTTGACTGGCCTTGATGGAGTTGACAGAAGCCTGGGAGCCACAGTGGTGTTCGTGAATGCAGCGTGAGCCTGACGAGGACCTCCTGAGTGCCTGCAGGGACTGGAGTTCCTCTGATAACTCCCCAAGGTCCCCAGACATCTCCTAAAAAGGATAATGTGTTAACTTTTGCAATTTTTAAAAGGAAATCACCATGTACTGCTAATAATGTATCAAAGTAATCAAACTAACCTTGTCTCTGAGAGTAAAGAGTTCATAATGCGGAGGGTCAAACACCTCCTGGAAGTCACCCCGCTGGAACAGGTTATTCTTACGTACCAACACCTTCAAATGATCATTAAACACGACATGACCCACACCAATATTATGTGGCATTATACAAAATAATTTCATGTGACTTGTCTTAATTACCTTTTTTCGTGGCTGCTTGACTTGCACCAGGATGGAGACAACGAGGAGCAGCAGCACCACTCCCGTAGACACACAGATTACTGTCCCATGAGTCTTTGTGATCTGGTGAAAAACACCCTTGTTCTTTTTCTCTGGATGATGGATATGAAGACAGCGACAAAGGGAGATAAAATATGAGGGACACTAAGAGCTACTGAGAGTACATCAGTCATTTACTGGTTGCCATCCCCCGGCAGGACAGTCTGTATCTTTGGTTGCCAGGAACAATTCAGAGCCTTCACTAAAAGCCAGTTTCACTGATAAACAGCCATCTCAATCAATCAAAGTGCTTAAGAGCCACTAAACTAAGGCTAAGGCCTTGAAGGTCTTTTAGCTGGAAAGACATTAAAGATGATGAGATCATTATTTTCCTGCCAAGAAGAAATTTTGAAGGAATATTCTGTACTGCCCAACATTTACCAATATGCACTGCTCTGTGGTATCAGGATGATAAATAACATGGAAGACTTTTAGAAAAAGAAGTAGTTTGAGTAAAAGCAGAGAGGGGGGGCCTGTGTGAGATTGTGAGAGTAACATTTTTGCCACAGATCCTCAAGGAGGCTCAATGTGACACAACAGAGCCAGACACACAAGCATCGTATTACTGAACACGACACAATTCATTGTAATACAGGACAACACAGCAGGTTTTCAAAGAAAGAATTACAAAGTCCTTTGGCACAACTAGAGTACCTTTGCAGTTGCTTTCATCCCAGGGAAAGACACAGTTTTGTATGCCGTTGCACACCAGAGAGGTGTTGATGCACATGTTACTGTGGCAAAAGAATGCGCTGCTTGCACAGGGTGCTGAAACACAAACACAGGCGAATCAGTATGGGATGCCAACAGGATTACAAAGCAACAAAGCCATTAACAGTAAGAGGAAATTCATCCTTTTCCTGTAACTCTTGGCCAAAGTTGTGTAACAGGGATCTCATTCATAAAGTGCTGAATGAGTTAAGGATATTCATCTTTCTCTCTTTTCAAAAGGACACAAGGAAACCCAGCTTTTATGTAACATTTGAATACATCATGTAATTGAGTGCATTTTCTACAACTGCTAACGAGACAACTAATCTATAAAAAAAAAGCTGCAGTATTGAACATAAACCACAGGAGGGTGCTGTTACAATTCTGTCTGCAACATACTATGCACACCCTGCAGAAACTAAAGGTCCTGTTCAGACCTGGTATTAACATCTGTCCTGGGTGATCCATTGACAAGTGGACAGCTCTAATACCAGGTGTGAATACACCCAAGATGCACTGAGGACACATTGAGATAAACGGACACAGGTAAAATTGTAAAATGGGGACACTCACGGTCTGCAAAAGAAGTGAACAGCATCCGGAAACGGCTGAGACGGCTTGCCTCATCAGCCCACATCCTCACCACCCCCACACCAGTGTCCAGCATGATGTCATTAGCTACTGTACTACAAAACTTGGCCTGCAAGAAACCACACACCGTTTTCTCTTGTGTAGTCTCATTGACACCAAGGTCTGTAGAACAGTTGCTTCATATTTATGACTCAGATATTCTAACATGTATGCCAATGAAAGACAGATAAACCCTGTTGTGTAGCAGAAGGAGAGAGACATTCAGACCGGAGAGTATAATTCAATATAATGTGCAACAAATAAAGTACATCAGATAAAAGGACTCTGGAGTAACATGCTGTATATTACACCTATTATAAAATACATTACCTTTAGGTCCTCAATGGCATTACTGCCATCATAAACAGCCACAAAGTTCTTCTTACATTCATTTGAGTTTTCCATCTGGTATTCCAAAAATCGCAGGTAAATCTGGAATAAGCAACGAGGAGGGATATAATGTACATTTTGTTCATTTTCTATGCAGTTCAATGTGTTCTGCTTTGCTATAAGAAGACATGTCCCGTTTGAAGACATCGCTACATTAAAGGATCAAATATAAATCATTTCGAGCCAGCTTTACTGTTTGTGTACTTATGTAGACTGTTGGATTATCAATGCACATGTTTGCTTTACACTTCATGTGTACATACTGCATGTCAAGCTGCGGATGTAACTGTCAGTGAATGTTTGATAATAGGAGACTTTGCACGCATTTATCTCGGGTTTTTGTGATATGAAGTTGAAATCCACACGCTTTGTCTTAATGGTTATGTAAAGAATACGGAACAAACACATCACAACAGATGTGGAGGCTCTGCAGGATGCAAAATGCACTGCAGGCTGAAGGCTGGAAATAACAACCACTGTGCCTCTCCTCAACTTCATTTTGTAGTATATTTTCATATTATTCTCCTCAACTCTTACCACCATACTTTTACCTTTTCCTTATTTGAGCATTCAGTTATCACTAATGTGGATAAGGTACGAAATGAAGCTTATTCTTCTGTTGTGCATTAGATAACTGGCAAAAATGTAAAACTTTAACATGTCTCATGTCATACCCTGTTGTTTGTTGGGGCTCGTATGGTCCAGATGCAGTCCACTGCCTGGTCCGGCTTCACTTTATTCTCCTCCTCCACCTGACTGGAGCGGATCAGGCCGTCAGCCCCAGACAGCTCAAACTGACAATCTGACCCACAGACCGTGACAAAGGAGGCAAATAAATGGAAACCATGAGAGAGAAAAGGAGATTAGAGGTGATGGTAAGAGGAAACTGTCATGACTTTGCATCACATATTAATCTAAAGATGTACAAGTGAAGCTATTTGAGTAGCTGTGTGGTTGCACTACCTGGGATGGGGTTTAAGAGTCCTCCCACATGCAGATGAAATTCAGGGTCTTTGGGGGAAATCATAGAGACAGTGAGATATCACAATCAGAGGCATCATCAGTGCGAGTACAGATATTGGATTAGTTAATAACAGCAGACACATTCGATCGAAGCGTTATTTGAGCAGACTGGATGAGTACCACGACGGTGCAGGGAGAACATTGCCATGCAGGGATCGATAAACCATCCCACTGTGTTTTAATCACCTGCAGTAAAGCTGTACTGGACCTGAAAGCCAGTCCCCTCCAGCTCTTCATCACTGAAGAAGCGGATCCACATGAAGCGTCCGCTGGAGAGGACGAGTCCAGGACAGGCCGAGCCACAGAAGCGGTTGATGAGCGGCGAGAAGCTGAAGGGGCCGTCCCGCACCTCGATGTGGTCGAAACGACACTCAAAAGACGCCTCGATGTAGAAGGTGTCATCAAACAGCAGCTCTATCCTCTGGCGGGGCAGGGCTGAGGGAAGCAGAGCGGCATGTCACATCTACTGCCACAGAGGTGATGCTACCAGAGAATAGACAGTGCAGTGAAAAAACAATTGCTCTTCTAAAACTTTCCTCAGTGTTGTTGACGTTTTTATATATGATGTTTCGTGGGCTCCCGTAGCAGTTATAGGGAAACTCATGCACAAAACTACAACACAGTTTGACGCGTTCTTTGCGGTGCAAGATAATGAGGAACTATGAAAAATATTGCCTGCCAGAAACGGCCATAGAGAGAAAACATTAGGATTGCATTAGCATTAAGTTGGTCAGACATTGTCTTGGCTTTGTTACCAAAGCAGATGCTATTAAAACACACAGAAAACATCCTTAAATATAATCCAAACATCACAACAACAGATTGCACTCCCTGTCATCTCCACCAGAGCTCATGAAAGACTCTGACCAAATATAATCAATGTCTGCAACATTCCTGAAAAATTGGAATAGGAGCTCAACAAATGATCAGGCTTAGGTGCACGTTGTTGGTTACCTTCCAGTACGTACAGGCACTCCTTGTTAGGAGGGTACGTATTCGGGTAGTTTGGGGAGCTGAAGCTGCCACCATCTGCGTTTCGTACCCAGTTTCCACAGTGACTAGACTGCTGCGGCCGCTGAGAGGGGTTAGCCCCCTTTGATCCCGTACCTCCATCTGCACGTACACGACAGCCAAGAGACACACAGCACTCTGACACTTTGTGCAGTTAATGATACACTGTGAAGGCAATCGACACCTGAGAGGCAACTTCCCTGATCTTTAATTAAGTTACATTATGTGTCTTGATTTCATGTAGTCCCTGTTAAAAGGAGTGAATATGTCAATCTTACCTTTAGTCTTTTGTGCCAGAGCAAATCCCTCCTCAATGAATAGGAGAAATATCCAGACTGTAAATAAAGGCGACAGTATGTGAGGAAGGGTTCAATCAAGGAATAAAGGAAAGAGAGAGAGAGCTTAGCAGGATTTGTGTGTCCGTGTATGTTGTCTCATCTGAATCCCTGAATGTATGTAACAGACCAGGGGTGTGGAGTTCAAAGCTTGACAGGGAGAGAATAAGGGCATGCTCCTTCCACCATCTGCTTGCTTTACTCTTCCTCCTGTTTTTACAGCCCACTTTTCCTTTTCCTTTTTTCTCCTTTGGTTTATATGTAACACAGTGGACGAGAGTATACCGTTGACGATCTGCTGTCTGCAAAGATGCTGTGCGAGGATGTTTCATGGTAAATCAGAAAAAAAGTCTCTGTGTCATGAAATAATATCTTGTGCCACATTTGTGTCTATTATATAAAAAATGACCTATATAGAGCATCACGCCCAAGGGCACCAGGCCACTAAAATTCTGGTTTGAGTTTTCACCAAAGTGGCATGTTGGCATGTTGCTGTGAACGTCCACTCACGAAACTGCAAGACACAAAGCAGCAGTTACCGTGTAGGCTGTGGGCATTTGTACAGTTTGTTGGATGTGGCTGTTTAAAACATTCAAGACATTACGACTATCTCTGTTCTCAAATATGAACCTCCAGCAGGGTCCTGTAACAAATGATTTCAATTAACTTTAAATTAACTGATGGCAAATTGAGGAAAGTGAAATTTAGCTCCACTGTCAACCTCTACGATGTCTCCAGCTGACTGATGTGACACTTCATGGAAGAATTGAGGGTTTTTTGTTCATTGACTGACTCCATTGAACCATTTCCACAGAGACAATATTCTGTGTGTGAAGGAGGAACTGAGGCAGCAGCAGCAGCAGCAGCAGCAGCACAAATCCTCCTGTCCAGGCACTGAGCCACCACATGCTGATGCAAGAGGCAAAACAGATTTCCCCCTGTAGACAAATTTGGATTTTTATTCCTTTCCTACAAAATGTGTCCTTACTTTTAAACCAGCACAGCAGAGTGGATGGAGGACAAGTGGGGAGCTGTCACTTCAGCACCATGAATCACCAGAGAAATGTTCAAAACAGAGAGATTAGTTTTCCTGTCTTTTAAAATGACTCAAGGAGGCAGATGCAAAAATCCCTGCAGGTGCCGTCTTTTTTCCCCACATATAGCCTGACTGTGATGGCAGGAATTATTTTGTGCAAAACAAACAACAAATTGCACCTGTGTAAGAAGTTTGTGAACAACGCACACGCACACATGTGTCAGGAGTCTGCCAAGAAAACGACATCTCGAAAAACGATTATCAAAGATTAGAAAGTCTTTCATCTCTCACTCTCTCCTTCAGACACAGAGGGCAACAATTTCATCAAACGCCCTAAATCATGCAAATATGGATGATCCCACTCACCTACATGCATCCTCTCAGCTGAGGTCCGTTTTGTTGGGTTTGATTTCAAACTTGACCAACTGTGTCTCCCTCACATCCCTCCGCCTGTTTAAATCAATGGTCCGGATTAGCGCCTGTTACAGCCGCTGATTTACAAAAATCCAACTTTCACCTTTTCATCCTAATCCCATTGGTCACGATGAGAAAAGCTTGTGGGGCAAAAAGAAGATCTGAACTTCTGACTCATCATCAGTCTATCATTACAGAATGAAAAGAGGACGCTGTTTCTGCAGAGCTCTGAAGTCTGTGTCAGTCCGGGACTGATCCGTCCTCTCACATAAACGGATCATCTGTCTGCGGCTGCTCGCGGTTTTAAGATTGGGCTCAGTTGGCGCGAGAAGGGGGAAGAACTGATTGCGCATGTGCATCAGCATACATGAGTAATAAGTGATATGATAATCCTCTCATAGCCTGTTCGGCATATTGAGGAATTGCATTAGGAATTCCCATTTTTTAAATTTTAATTAGCTGATACAGGGAGAGGGTCCAGAAGGCAAATGCGCGCGCACACACACAGAGAGGACACCTGTGCCAAAAAGCTCACTGGACATAAATCAGTGGACACATTGCATCCCTGTGCACATCTATGCCGAGCAGAGAGCAGGGCACATCCCCTGTTGTCTTTTTTCAGTTTTCTCGAAGGACACATATCGCCCAGAGCCTAAAAAAGCTGGCTAGAGCTGCAGAAAGATTAAAATGGAAGCCAAGAGTTTGGTGGGATGGAGATTTTCTTTTGATGTGCTTTTAACAACAGAACCTGTCACCAAGTCCACTGGCAGACTTGTGCCTCTTCAGCTGATTGTAATTGCTTTAAATCTGCGGCTTTGTTCCCAGAGGTGGACAACGTAAGGTCGCTCCCCGCAGCCAAAGACACTCTCACTTTGACTGATGCCTGTGTGCAAATGTGGGATGTGTTCTGATATCCTGCCATCACTGCCTTTCACACTCACACTTGGATGGTCATATGCATCCATACCACAACAAGCAGTTAAACAAGCTAAACAAAGCATGGGCAGAAATACGACCTAAAACAGCCGGCAGTTTCCTTTTCCATTATGACTTTGGGTTCACCATCAAATTGTCACTCTTCATGGCAAAAAACGGACACCTGGCTAGTGTTGTTATGGTGCTGATAGTGTCTCTGAACCGATTCAGTTACACATTAATGTCTAGCTGAGATTAGCCACCGTATGATGGTCGTACCAGACCAAGTGAGGTTGTATCAGCTTCTGTGTGCTGAACTGAGCTGTGGTGCGTTTTAGGAGGAAGACTGTTATTAATCATTTCAAAAGTTAGATAATATTGCTTTAAGTAAAAGTACATAAGTATCATCAGCAAAATATACTTAAGTAAGTATCAAAAGTAAAAGTACTTGTTCTACAGCAGTCAGTGTTTTATTATTATGTACTTTATTACTGGATTAATATTACTGATGCATAAACATTTAATTTTTATGTTGTAGTTGGTGGAGGTGGTCCTTTAACTACTTTATATCCTGTTGGGAAGTTTAATCTTGACAATTCATCATATTTTATAATCTGATCAAATGTAGACTCTGCTGTCATCAGATGCATGTATTTGAGTAAAAAGTATGAAGTAGCAGAAAATGGAAATACAAGTAATAAAGTACAACTACCTAAAAACCCAAGTCCAGTAATTAAGTAAATGTACATAGTTACATTCCACCTCTGCCTCACAGCTACTCACACAAGCAGAAGATGTGGTGAGATTAGTAGCTTCCTGACAATATGTGTGATTTACGTTGAAAAAGTCTAATATTTGTGTTATATTTTCTGATGATAATGATCTTATTACCTTTCCTGCTTCTTCGAATTTCATTTTCTCACATAAAACTTGCAAAACAAAGACAGGAGAACAACAGCAGCCAGCAAACCTCCCAAACAACCAGCGAAGCACAAAGCAACACATCCTATCAGAAAGCCCAGGGCCCGTATTTTCAAAGTCTCCAAGGCCATCATTATTCAGAGAGGAGGGACCAATTTCTCTTCTGCAGCAACAACCTCGAGGTGAATTAATTCAGCAGGAGATGAACACACTCACCAATAAAATATATGCACGAGCATAAAGTTGCATCATTTGGACCTGTGCTTCGAAACGACACTATTCCATCGCGAATGATTATGAAGTGAGAGCGTTGTCTCGGAGATGCATGAATCATTTATTTTTCTGGGGTGTGTTTGGTTTGGAGGGACTGCTGCGGAGCCGCCTCATCCTGAGCTGCGTGACATTTGAACTGCAGCGAGAAAGTGCGAGTGACAGCGCGTCGACAGGCCTCTATGAACACCAGCTGTTACAGATGACCAGATGCCACGGTTGCCTACTATCCGTCTGTCTGTCACTCAGCCAGTCACTCGTAAAACACGCATGCAAACTGACAAACTGATACACATGCACCTTTGTTTACTGCACATCAAAGAGGTTAAAATCTGCATCTGTTGCCATGGCAGCCAGGCTAGTGTCTTGCCTGCTTCTTCGGAGGCAATCAGGGGACCTAGAAAGCAGAGGTTTTAGGGGGTTTGACAGAGACGGGGATCAAAGTGGAACAAAATACAAAACCTCTCAAGACTGTCTACCTGTGCTGCCGCTGCTGCAGAAGGGACAGCTTTGTATTATAGCGAGCTAAAGCCAACGGAAATACTGTGTTTTCTTTGAATCCCCCTGTGACTTACTGTAATGTTGGGAATGTTTGGAGAGCTTTTTTGTAATTTGGTGTCCTTGAAGTCTTTAATTTGCTTCCACTATGCACATCTCTGCAGCCCTGTAATGTATTTGAGTAAAATGCTCTGTGATGCTGCATGTGTGTGGGCTCTCTCTGTAAGAACTATTCAACCGGCTGATGAAAAAAAGTATTCTATGACATGAATGCAAATCTGTTTCCTTGGGAACATTGCCCAAGGAAACAGATTTGCTTAAATTGTGCAGGTAATGAATGAAAACAAGTTTGCCGTGTCTTTGTATGTTTTGCTGAAACGCTACTGAAGCTTTGTAGGAAACGAACATGATTTATTTTGGCAAAACATCTCATCTCGATCAAAAGGAACAGCTAATAATGGACCTTGTGATGAGGTTTCTTTGCCAACCTTCACTCTTAACATCATTTTTGTGCAAAAAAACAAACTAGAAAATGTTTTTGTCTCTCTCTCTCTCTGTAAACATCCATGGTTTGGTCAAAAGGAATCAAGTGTTGGTGATTCTTCTTTGTGACTCATGAAAAATCTGCATGAATACATGAATGATGCTAGTCCTGTGTTGTATTTACTTGGATTCTAGTGCATTTTTCTGTCTTGGTAGCAATAGCAAAAAGAATGTATGGTGACCAAATTAAACCTTTATATCAATCAGCAACTGCACAGTGTAACATCATCTCTATGCCAATACCCAAAAGCTCCAACATCCCTCCAGCAGCTGTAGATTAGACTCATGCATTACATGTCAGAAAAGAAGTCCACTGTAGTGTGAAGATAATCAGACATCTTTTTGTAATGTCACAACCTTTTTTGGCAAATGGGATGCATCGCCACCACAAGGAAGGCAGAGACAGAAAAGTAGAACTAAAGGAGGATAATGAATCCTCAACTGTTCATTTGGAGGACCAGGATTGTAATTAGCATTTTGATTGGAGTCCTAACCAGGCAAGTGATTGCTCTTATTAGCGTGTGCTTGAGGATGAAATTAACATCTTTAATTTGGCCGAGTCTACAGTTGAGTGAGCCAGGTGACACTGCTGAGTGAAATCGACTTTCCTTCCTTCCCTCCATTCTTCCCTCCTTTTTTTTCATATTGTGAAACAACCGTCTGCATGAGTGCACGCGCATGTCTTGTATTCGAAATGTTTCTCTGAAGAAAACAATGAGCTTTCAAGGAAAGGGGTCATCTTTAAGGTCAGGGATTACACAGCAGGACGTTTCATGCATTTAATGATGGGGATAAGATAAGGGACAAATTATTTCCAAGCACATTATTTCTATAGAGACATACTATCTTTACTGGCTTTGAATCTGTGCCAGTGTCGCTTGATCTGCTCGGTGCAGTAAAACACACGCAGACTGACGAATTTAGAAGAAAAGCACTTTTATCGGCTTCAGAGAACAAGTCATGAAGATACTTCCACGAGCCTGTGATTGGCAGGAAATCCCTGTGGATTTGGCCTATTACTGTTGATGAGGAAGCACAGTAGCCTACAAGTCCCATCTTTAATAAGGTGGACCAGATTACTGCGTCCCAGTGACTTCTCATTTATCATCACATTGATTTGTGTTGTTTTTGTTGTTGTTGTTGTTGTCACACACATTTTAGCTCGACAGATTTTATTGCCTTTGCTTGTGGCATGGGCATTTGATGTTACAAGTGTAGATTATGTCGCAACTAATCACCCTCATGCACTGTGGTCCACTGTGGTAAATCCTACACTGAGGAGACAAACACAGGTTATCCAGTGAAGCAATAAAAGCCTTTACTTCAATGTACACACAGCCTCGTTTGCTTTTTCCTTTTATTTTTCTTGAAGGTACCTAAAAAAAACAGTTAATCAAAAACACTGTCTACACAAAATTTTGACATGATATTTAATCATCCCCATAGATGATTCCTTACATAATAGTCAGCTTAAGGTTCAAAGCCAGACTGCACCAACAGCCCCAACCAGTGAGAGTAACACAGGCGTCCTATTCCTAGACAGATTTAGACATATGTGATATCATGCAGCAGCAAGAGCTGATGCTAAACTCCATTCTTATGACAACAGATTAGACGGGGAAAGAAAGGAAAGAAATATACAATATGTACAATTTCCCCCCGGGGATCAATAAAGTATTTCTGATTCTGATTCTGATTCTGAAATATGACCTCATTAAACAAATGTCAGAAAAACAACTATACTATAAGCTGTCAAAACAACACAAAGCAAAATCCAATGTAGAAAAAAAAAACCTTAACATTTGAGATTTCAAACTCCCTATTTCACTTGTATCTTTAGGTTCTTTACCATCCTCGTAATCCCCTGCTCCCATGAAGCGCGGCATCTTTTCTGTATTATTACAAATTCGCATATGTCCGAGATGTCCACCTGATATCTTCTGAAATCACACACAGTTTCACAGAAAACTTTTGGTTCCCACTAATCTGCTATTTGTCAACTAAACACAAAAAACAGTTACTAACTTTTCTTCCTCTAGTCTTTTGTTCCTTTTTGAGATCAAACCTAAACTGTGTGCATCCTCTTACAAATGAATATTTTGAGTGGAGCCAAAATTTCTTTTGTAATTTAGGATATGTCATCTGGGACTTTGTTCCCTGAAGCATCTTCCTCATCTTCAAAGATGTGAAGTAAACCAGGAATGAAGTAAGTGTGTCGCTAATAAAGGCTTTTAGCAAACACCCTATAAGTGAGGAGAGGGGGGTTTGTAGGATGTTGATGAACTGATTTTTGGGTGTGTTTCTCACTGGTAAAACTTTATTTACCTGTTGGCTCTTTCCCATGCACAGGAAGTGTATCAGCAGAGATGTTACCAAAATGAAACACAGATTAATGTAAGCCCCCATGTGACCATGTCCAGGTCATGTGATAGAACAATTATGTCCAGTAAATTCTAATCATGCACACAGCTGTGCACATCAACGAACAGTAAACGTACATAAATACACTGAATGAGGGCTGTGAGATTGCGTTGTCTTTGAACATGGTTTCATACAAAGAATAATTGGCCCTCATGTGTTTTGCAGCAATCAAAGCCAAGTGGGAGCTAAAAAGACCCCTTAAAGGTAAAAATTACTTCCTCTCTTCCTCAGGTGTCAGACTGTGTGTGTCTGAGCTCAGACAGTTGAAGTTGTCTGTGTGTCCTTTGTTTGTTGCTACACAACAAAAAGAAAAAGAAAGAAGGAAAGAAGGGTTTTACTTTACGTTATACCAAAATCTGCATCTGTGAACATGCAAGTGCACTCGTGCACACACATGCACTACTATGACCCTGGCTAACATAATGAGATGATATTATGTCTCTTTTAACAGATAACATCACTCAGTTTGTGACCTGATGAATATCTTCATTCAATTTAAACATCCTGCTCTTCCTAAATCTCACTCTCTCTTACGCCATATGGCCAATCACATCGAGCGTTTATGGGACAGATGGCCAATGGTAATAACCCTTACTCAAAGCAGGGTTAAGCCCAGGAAGACAACTAGAAGATTAGTCTGGTTCTCACCAATTAGGGCCCTCAGAGTAAGAACAACATGTGAAGAGGAGGCTGTGGAAAACCAGAGGAGATGTAGATTAGATAAGGTGAAAATTAACTCACTGAACTTTCCTGATCAAGTCGTTTACATCCAATTCTACACACTAGCTTCTCATCTTTATATCAAACTAAAATCTGCAGTATGCCCTATTCAAAATGTATGCATAATGTAATTATGTATCAGTGTGTTTTACAATTTTAAATATCATACAAAATGAGGCTCATTAAAATATTAATTCTGAACTTTCCTTCAAACCGATGTTAAACAAACCCCAGCGCTGATGCTCTCATGTCAGTGAGTTTAGCAGACATTTCGGTCGTGTTCGACCCACAAATTCAGCAGCAAATAAAACAGCGACAAGCTTTACTCCTTTAGCAAACAGAAATCTTCTTATCACAGCCTGATCTGTGGATGTGGCAGCAAGCCTGGAGGAGGATGAGTTCAACGCCACTTTGAGATTTTTTTAATGTTTGAATCTTTTTTCTTTTTTTTTTTTTTTACAATTTATTTAATTATTTTAACAATGATGATGATGAGTTATAAATAATATTTATATTTATATTTTTTTCATTTTGGTTTTTAGTAACAAACAAATGATTGTTAAAAGAGAGCAGCAGCATTGTCTGACATGTGGTGTTAATGTTATTTCTTGTCTAATAATTAAGAAAAGAGGAAATAAGCTATGCGAATGATAAAATGTAGGTCAGTAATATGGTTATTAAGTGCCTCTGTTGACTTGACATCTGTTGTAAATAATAATAATATGGTGGGAGTTTCTGAGGATTTTGTTTTTCATTTGATACCAGTTCAGCCCTCTGATTACTTGCCGTTCCTAAAATGCGTTGAACTTGAGAGCTTCAGGGAAAGTGACATTGTGCGTGCATCTGGCTGTTAACACGCTCTTCGCCTTTTTTTCCCTCCCTTTTTTTAATTTAGTCAAATATACAAAGCTGGTATTTGCAATCAAGGCCTAAGCACTTGTAGGAAGGGGCTTTAGAGACATAATTAAAAGGCCTGAGTGAGAGACGGCAGCTTTGGGTACAAAGTGACAGAAAGTGAGAGTCTGATACAAGTCGAACATCAGAGATTGAAAGAGGGTGATAAAAGAACAGAAAGAGGAGAGAAGAGGGGAAAGTGAGAAAATAATGTGTCATGCGACTAGACTAGCATGGATTATCTCCTGTCGGCACACAGGGCTAGAAGCCCTCAGTGCCTCAGGATGTCCACACATACCCAGAATGCATTTCAACAAAAATATAAAAAACGGCGTTGATGATGAAACTGATTTTAATGTCGTTTTTTTTAAGGAAATGTTGCTTTATGTTTGTGAGACTGAAGAAATATAATAATAATAGAGGTAGAATACTGCAAACAGCCATAAGTAACAGCAAATGTGGACGAGCTGAGACAACAGAAAGGACATGGTGAGAGACGTGAATTTGGATGATCAGACTTTGCAACACAGTTTTAATTACACAGTATACTACTGCAACCCTGATTAATTCCAAACAACTGTACAGTGTGTGTGTGTGTGTGTGTGTGTGTGTGTGTGTGTGTGTGTGTGTGTGTGTGTGTGTGTGCTGGTACATTAGTATGAGATGTAAGTGAATGAGGATAAAGGGAGAGAGACAGAGAGACAGAGAGACAGAGAGAGATCTGGAAATCATAGTTGAACTTTGTGAATATTATACTTTACTATACTTTTTCAAACTACATTTTTTTTAACTGTACCAGCACTATGCATTAATATAGATATTTCAATATTGAGTACATTCAATATAGACACAATGGGCAATAGCAGTGATGTGAATAAGTCAACCCAAATTCAAAAATGTCATCCGCTAATGTCATAAAATCAAGTGTGTGTTGTGTTTTGATTAAAGTTAGTTTCAGTTCACCATGTCTTTTATATGCCAGTGGTGGTAACTAAGCATATTTACTTCTGTATTGTACCTAATTATATGCCAGTTTTTGGGTACTCACAAGTATACGTTTCAATTTCATTCAAATTCAAGGCTACTCCTCTACATTTAAGGAGCAAATGTTTCACTTTTTTTTAATCACTACATTTATTTGAGTGCCTTAATTACTAGTTTACAGGTTAATTTACATACAAAACAAATGACCAACAAATTAAATATGATGCATTGTTATGAATCAAACGACCCAACAGTAGGAATAACAATGTAAAACCTATTTTTAACCCTCTATTGCACATATTATGGTTTTTCATAAAAAAAAAACTCCTATTTTTTGAAGATTGAGGCTGATTTTTTCTCAAAAACAAAACAAAATCAAATATGCTTCTTCAGAGCTTCATACACATTATATTGATACATCATACCCACTCCTGCATATTTTAAGATCATAACACATCACCGTGCGCAGGAATTAAAAAAAAAATGGGATGAGGGACAGAAATGTTTTCTGTGGTGAGCTTTAATGCCACCTAATGGACTGGCTGAAATTAGTAGGAAAACACACTCATTGAATGTAAAAATAGGAATTGTTCAATTGAAAACAAAGCTAGGCAGGACGGTGTTTCTGTAATATTTTCTTGAGGCGCATTGGGCTGTCTGTCCGCTAAGTGGCGCTAAAGAGTCGGTCAAACCAGTGTGGTCACGTGACTTCACCAACATTCAGACGCCTTGTTTCTGTGTCCCAGTCATTTCACGGTGGATAATACCTCCGTATCCTCTGTGCAGATGTTTAAATTGTGTACGGTTGTCTAACGTAGCGCCAACATGTCAGGAAGACACCGGGCGCTGCCGTCATGGATGGCGAAGAAGGAAGAGAAAGTGAAAGAGAAGGAGCCGCTGAAGAGGAGGAGAAAATGCAAAACTGCAAGGTAGTTAGCGTAAAAAACGTTTTTAAAAAGTTTAGGTGTTATTCTTCGGTCGAATTCCGACTAACAAATGTTATGTTTCCATGTCATCAGGGCTGCTTTCTACTGTATGAACGAGAAAGAGCTGGTAGAAGCGGCTGTTTCATATCTGACCAGCGGTGCCTGCGAGGACGTGGCTCCCCTGACTCACCACAAGGTGGCGCTGCTTCTCTTTTGCTTCTACTGTTTCCACACTGGAAAGAAAGTCTATAAAAGACCCAGTTATTGACACGTACGAATGAAATATAAATACATGCCAATATTGTTCAGAATGTTGAGATTATACAAAATAATCAAACAAGTAAATTAAAAGTATTGTACATGTGAAAATCAAATATATTTGGATCACAGTACAGGCTTTTTGCTTTTTTAAGTGTTTTCAAAACATATTTTGTCCATTTATACTATACCTGCATGTGTCCCCTAGTTTGTGCCTCTCAGCTAACTTCCATGTACAAAGGTTAAAAAGATAAAACTTTTAAATCATATATCACACCATTTTAGTGGATGTAATATGCAGGATATTCCCTGAATCATTGTGTAACCTTCCTCTCCTCACACACACACACACACAGGTTGAAGACAAGGCAGTAGACGCCTCTGTGAAGATGAGGAAGACCCCTGCCTCTTCAAAGATGATAGCAAAGCCGGTGACTTTAGAGGAGTCCTCCTCAGACTGCGGAGATGCAGAGGGGACGACATATGTTTCAGAAACAGACTTGGACATTACAGAGGTGGAAACAGTGCCTTTCACCAAGAGCCCGCAGAGTCAGGGACCTGAGGGTCAGAGGCCGGGACCAGTTCAGGATCACGGCGGTCTCATGAACGTAGGACTGGAGGCTGAGAAAAAAGAGGAGCACTCTCAGATGCCAGCAGATGCAGCAGAGGAGGATGATGATGCCTTGCGGCTTGTGCGAGAAATCTTTTTCACATGATAATGAACTGAATTGAATGAAATATGTGCACTGAGTCTTGTTAAGTGTTTGCAGTAGATGGAAAACATTCTCTTTGAGATGTATGCCACCTAAATTACAAATTCACCAGACAGTCCAATCCAGTTCTTGTGGTCTTCTTGTCCTCCATAAAGCTACAAATTGCAGGACTGATCCTTTAATTGATGTCTCTGGTATGGTAAGATTTGGCACAGCTCCATAGACAGTGGATGAAAACACTGACACCAATAATGAACAAGTTTTTGCATTAAACGAGGTGTACTGTTCAATTTAACTGTCCGTGGCTGTCGCTGAACTGTTAGAGTACCACGTTATCTGCGTTAGGAATTCCCCCTAATGCAGATAACATGGTATTTTAACCAGAAATCCAGAACCCTTTTGATGTTGAGATAAGTAATCGAGCTGATGATCCTTTGATAATGAATGTAGCTATGGTAATGTTACAGTACATCACTGCACAGTTTTAGTGGTTAGAGAGATATATGCTTCAACCAGAAGACCTAAATTCAAGCCCACGTGTAGGCAAGCCCACGTTTCCATGAGCAAAGCACTGAACACGAGACACAGAGTTTCTACTGATTATATTTGAGTGTGAATTTTATGTCCACTGGATATCATAGTTTTTTCTACTTTATTAAATGAGGAAGTATCAGTTATTTGTACATATGTTTTACTTTCTTTTTCTTGAACAAGCAGTGTCAACTAAGCACTTATCCACCAGCTGCGCATTTCAGAGAAAGCAGGTCATATTTCTGTTTTTTTTTCTTTTTTGTGAGATATTTATTTAGACACTTTCACAAACCAGTTTGTCTAGAATTCAAAAACATTGTTACAGCATGCAAAAGTAATTACAGTATGTTCCAGTTGATTTAACAAAAGAAGGGCACAGTTTCTCAAAAAATCAGTAGTAACACTTTTTCATCAGCATTTGGACCCCAAAGCAAAGATTTTACCATAAACATAAATTACATGCACAAAATAACTACATTTCAATTGTAAAATAACAGTTTTGATTATAGACTTTTTATATGGACCCGTCTACTTCCAGTCAGACGTTAGCCTCCTCCCTGACACAGAGGTCAGTGCAGTCGTGATAACCAGCTCAACCTGCACAGCCACGCACATGTAGAACCAGAGGGTCATGTGTTCCCAGCTCACAAACGACCGATTGAGTAGCAAAAAAACAACAATGCCGGTCAGGATGAACAAGCTTGATGCAGCCTGGCAGGTCATGCTAAACCAGAGTGCTGCTCTGTCTTTGGCGTAAACTGCTAACAACATGGCCAGCAGGGCAAAGGCGACATTTGCCATTGAAACGTAAAAACACAGACTTGTGACGGTGTTAATTTCTACAGGGCTCCTGTTGTCGCATGACAGTTCACCATGTTGAGGCTTCATACAAAAGCGAAAGGGGCTGACGAGGGTTTCGTCAGAGTGGATAAACACACCAGCATAGAGCATCAGGGAGGTTAACATCTGAATGAAGATAAGCAGGAGAAACACCGAAATCCAAAAGGAACGCCCCGTGGGTCCCCTCACAGAGAGAACAGCCATAGCTGAAGCCGTCTTAGGCCCTGTGACCTCTGACCTGCAGATTTAATATATGTTGACAGACATCAATACAAACGCTCAATCATTTGGAAATCTAATCAGAAGAATGGTGCAATTTTTTCTGTATATATGTATGAAAAAGAGCATTTAACAGACAAAATTGCCCATCAATTCACATTTTCTCCATGACGTCACTTCATTATCGTCTGAGTGATCCTCAAGAGCCAGACTTGAATGAGATGGTTGTCAACCTCTCAGCATAACACGTACTTATATTTGTTACAGCAATAAATGTGTCACGCTATTCAACCCACAGTAGGTCAGCTGATCATCATGTTTAGGCAACTTGCCCATCATGATCACATTGCATTTAATTGAAATGGTCTGTGGTCAACATGGAAATCACTAACTTTAAATACTGATTCATGGCTGGCTCTGAAGTCTGACCAAGTAAAGAAAGTTAATTTGGCGTTGTTTACTCACATTTTGTTAACTCAGAGAAAAGGCGACCAACTTCTGGCTGAGGAAGTGTAAGTGGCTCGGGGTTGGCGCACTGCACGCGCTTAGACCGTGGACGTGAACGCGCACGGCGCGGGGCTCCGCTGGTGCGCGCCTCAACCAGAGGACTGCTTGGCTTCAGCAGACAGTCTGACGTGCGGACGTCTCCAAGTCGGGAGTGCGAGATCATCTGCGACTTTATCTACCTTTACTGCAAACGCGAAAAGGTTCAAAAGGTTGGTGACGACTTATCTACTTTGAGGTGCACGTTATAACCGGAACTGTTTTTACTTTTGAACACTTTGGGTCGTTTTAAGTTTGTTGAGCGCGAGAGGGAGGCGGGGTCGTCTGCAAGAGTCTCTTTGTTCGTTTTGCTTAGACCAGCAATTAATGGCAATTAGCGCATATATTGGTTGAGTTGATAATTAATCATTTGAATCTGGATATTTGTTTTGTCATTATGTTAAATAATAAAACTGTTCAAACTGCGTATGTGGCTCATGGTTGTGTCAGACAGCACAGCTCGGACAAGGTGTGGTTGTTTTACAGAATAATTAGAAAATAAAAACAATGCTTTTTAGACAATATAAAATAATACAACATCAACTATAATCTTTCTTTCAGGGGGGCTGTTACGTGATATGAAGTGGTAAACGTTTTCAGTGCACGTCTGAACTTGTCCAGACTTTATTTCAGATCTTTCGAGGTGGCATGCTGTGCAAAGCGGGCAAGAAAGAAAGAATCAAACAAACAAACAAACGCTTTAAATGATGCTCGGGCACTCCAGAAACATCCAGTGTAAAGACACATATCATATCCCCGCACTACATAGGACATGCTGTACATGCAGCCCGGGACAAGAGACCAGAGAACACAATGTACCTTCACACACACACTCTGGAATATTTTTGCTCAACCAGTTCAGTGAACTCTGACAAGTTTAAGAAAGTTTCTCTCTTTACTTTTTGTTGTTTTTGTAACCTTCAACAATTGCATATTCATGAATTTGCAAGAAAAGCTCTGAACTTAACGTACAACTCCTGCAACAGGAATCTTTTCTAATATTGAGCTAAAGCAAAGTTTGAATGTACTTTTTGAAACCTCCGAATTTTACATTTTATCATATAAAATAAGTGTGGCTTCATTTTGAACTTCTGCGCAGGTTCATCATGGGAAACCGGTTCAGCAGAAAGCTAGATGGCCCAGCCAACAGTGCTGAAACTGCTGCCACTGAACAGAAGACCGAAGAGGTGCCAGCAGCTCCAGAGCCAGCAGAAGAGGCCGGGATAACGCAGACTCTGGAGGCCGTTGGCACAGAGAGTCTCGATGTGGTGGTGGGGGAGCCAGTGACACTCATGGCGTGTTTACCCACTGAAGAATGTGTATCAGAGTGTAAAGAGGTGGAAGCTCCTGCTGCCCCAGCCCCACTAAATGATGCTGAACCAGAGCCTGTGGCAAAGGAAACCCCAGCTCCAGTCCAACTCGAGCCCCTGGTCTCAGTTAGCGAACCATCACCTCCAGAACCTGCTGCAGAACCAAAACCTGTTGCTGAAACTCAGCTTGCTCCAGAACCAGCTCCAGAGCCTGTTCCCGAACCAGCTCCAGAGCCTGTTCCCGAACCAGAGCCTACCTCAAATCCAGAAGCAGAAGTTGAGGCGGTCCCAGAGCCCATTTTAGAGTCATTACCAGCCCCAGCCGAGGCCCTGGAGCCGCAGACAGACCTGCTTACTCAAGAGTCTCACCCTGATCCGGTGCTTTCTTCACCCCCTTTGATCGACATGGGTGTCCCTGATGTAACTCTCCAACCTAACACTCCTCCCTCCCCAGTTCCCATTCCAGCCCCAGTTAATGCTGACAAGCTCTCAGACATCCCGGTGACTCAGGAATGCCAAGACAGTGCTGAGGTCTCTGTGATTTCCACGTTTGAGCCGGAAAAGTCTGAGGAAACATCAGAGTCTCTGGAAAAGCTGATGGAGGTGGAGGCGGCAGGGAATTTGGAGCAGCTTGTGAGTGATGTCAACGAAGAAAGTCTTAGTGGACTCCTAAAGGGCTTGGAGCTGAAAGGAAACGACCTTGTCGCTGACCTCATTCCAACTGATGTCAAGATCCCTGATGACACTCCAATCACAGACATGAGCCCTTCCACTGAGCTGATGTGAATCCAGGGTGTGAGGAGGATTTATGAATGGATATTTTTCTGTGAAACCCTCTTAACCCTTTTCATGAATTCTGAAAGCAATAATGAACCAAATGTGCCAAATGAACTCTGGAACAAACTGATGTCTTGTCAGTTTTTACACAGATTAAATCTTGATACATATATGTTTTTGATACATTTATACAGCCAGCAGGCGTGTGCTCGAGGGGACTCAAACAGCACAGGGAACATGAGTGTACTTGAGTGTATTGTTGGACAGCAGAGATCTTTCTCTATGCAAATTCACCAATTGAGAACTTATATTCACATATTTCTTGTAGGGACTTGCCATTGCTATATAACAACCCCACACAAGGGAAGGGGAGGGTGAAAGTACAGAGGGAAAAGTAAAAGCTTTTTTAAGGTGGATATGTGACGTTGCAGTGTGCAGAAGTTAATGCAAAACGACAGGCAAGGGACAGTAGCAATGCAACCAAAGGTGGAGACAGTATATGCATACCGCTATATAGCACGATACAAGTGTCCAATACACATTTATGCCTTAACATAGTCATATTTGGATCTTGTAATATTCCTCTAACAGGTGTGATCATCATCTTATTGTATTTGCAATACAATAATGGGATTTCTTAACCCAAGTAGTGGCTTGCTTGTGAAAATAAAATATATTATTCCTCATGTGCTATGGTAATGGTCATGTTTTTTTTTGTAACTAGAATAAATATTATTATGTGTTGGAGACTTCAAGAATGGAAATGAGGAAAAACTAGCTACATAAAGCTACAGTAGCTGTAGGCTCGTCCCATCATTTCAAATGTGGAATATGACATAGCTAAAGTGCAGAACCTGGATCTGTTAAATGCACGTACTGGAGCTTTCTCCATCACAGAGCATGTTTAACAACACACCAGTACATGTATGGGACACAGTGTACACATGGAAATCCAATCGAGCACAGACCATGCAAGAGAGACAGTGCCTTCTCAGTCTTGTGGGAGGGAAGACGAGAGGAGAGGAGGGGGGGGGGGGGGGACGAAGCCACATTCTTTCCAGAGGAAGGAGGTTTTCGGGGGGCTTGGGTCAAAAGTCTTCAGTGCGACTGCGTTTCAGTCCATGAGAAATCTGCTCCTCACATGCTTCTCCCACCACACTCCCCCTGCCCTCACTGCATTGCTATCCCAACATCTTGACAAAATAGTCAGTGGATTGGTATGAGAGGCCACTTCTGTCTGCCTAAAAATGAAACTTACTAAAATAACGATTAACTTTGCCAATTTGACCAGAATACTACCTAACGAAGGGAGGACTATTCTGTGATGTCATCAACATGTACAACGTGGAGCTGCTCCATTTAACTTTTAAAATACAATAATTAATCTATACAGAAGATCATTGTGGTGCATAATGCATGATCCATAATCATATTAGCTTCCACTCCCACTCTTGTCTTGTCCAGCCGCACCTAACTTTAACAGCCTTTGCCTCAGGGCATGGCGGACGGTTAAGTCCCATGGTTTTGGCAACGCACTGATGAGTCCCCGTGGAGAGGGAGAGGCACTCTTCAGACAGAGATCTCAGTCATGCTAGCCTTTAGTAAAGGATACAGTTAGCAGACTGAGCAGCTTCTTGATGCACACCGAGAATAGATAAAAAGCACGATTTGCACTATTTGTGATTCCTGTCATACCAGAGGCTTTCAGCTCAATAAACAAAAGTGCTGGACTCCAGTGCCCCTTCTCCTTGTTGATTTCCTGTCTCGCTGTGGACTCTGATGGCCCGAGTACAAAAACAAAGAAAACAGAGCTTGGTATTTGCTTCCGTGACACAGCGCGTCAAGGAGGTAACACACATTTCGGTTTAATAGTACAGGCAGAAGTGCAGGAACTATTGTTTTTTCTTTGTTTTCCTGAGAAGTATCTTCTTGTTAGGAATAAAAAGATAGATGATGGCTGATAACTGCTGAAATGAACATTACTTCACTCATATCCATGGTTGTGATCATGCCCATTTCTGCTGGACTACATTTTTTTAAAAAAACAACAACTTTATTATTATCCAAACAATATTATCCAAATCTGACCAGGCCTAAAATGTTATGACACAGAATTGGTATTAGTGGTTGCCAAAGTGTTTAGGGCTGGGCCTTTTTAATGCCATAACTCATAAACACATTGTGCTGTTGCAATGAAACTTGGCAGACGAGCATGTGACGACACAGTAGGTGTAGGTGGTGATTCATCAGTAGGTGGTGTTACAAGAAAACAAGGACTTTAAAATGGCCCTCGCTCAAAGGTTATATATCTAATTCACTCAAAATCTGGCACAATTTTTCCTTACAGAAAGTCCCACTGGTTTCTTTTAGTTTCAAGAGACACTTTGTACTATGAGCATATAGTAAATAGTATAATAATATTTCTAATTCAAAATGTTTATCAAAGTCGGTTAGCATGAATCAAACACGAAAACGTACTTGACAGAGAAGACGCTGACAGAGAATCTCAAACACTTGTTTTAATGCTTTAACAAATAATGAAATTAACAATATCTATCAGACAATGCAACCCACATACAAAGTATCAAAAATCTATATAGATAAAATAAATAAATACTGAGAGTACAATATATTATGAGTCTATGAAGTAAATGCTTCTTTAGATTTATTCCAATAAATACAGTGTTTTGAACTGAAGAGAGTGAATGTCTTTTAGACAAATCAAAGCTATTATTAACAACAGAGGGCCATTATAAATGGGCTGGCCCAGGACCTCAGGACCAGGATTAGGCACAGCCAGTATCCTGGGCTTTACCTTTCTGAAGGCAAAAAAAAAGGCAGTCATCAGGCAGTTACTCTAAATGCAGTTTGACAGTATGATAGAAAATATAAAATATCTTACTAAAAGGAGACTTTCTCTTGTTACCATTAGTCGCTTGTATTTCTTGGCCAGGTCAACGTTCATGCGTCCAGGTTGGAAGGGATACGACCACAAAATGGAGTTCCAGGAGAAGCCGTAAGTCTTCACTCCGCACAGCAGGTAACGCACCTCCTCACTGCTGAAGTCCTTCCTCTTCCTTCTCTACGAATAATAACAAGAATGGCAGAAGAGACAAAACGTACAGTGTGTCAGATGGACCGGAGAGTGTGGACAAATCACGTGTATGGACATCACTCAGTACAATGCCTGTGCCTCGTATGCGTGGTTTATCATTTCACAAACACTAGGATTTTGGAACTGCTAATGCCTTCTCCACTGACACTTGGCCAAGTTACTAAAGCCCCACTAAATCTAAAATCTAAAATAGATGAAAATGGAGAAAATGTGCATTTTTCCAGGAAGTTATTCCTATTTATAATCATCTGCTAAAGATGCCTGTGTGACTAATGCTAACATACCGTAATGGTGGTTTTGCAAATTGCAGCCTATTAACAACACATGGCATAAATGACTCTGATTCGGCACAGCATGTCGTACACTTTCAAACTGATTTTCCAGCCTCCATGCAGCAATTGGTTTCAACTTACTTTAGTACACTGTGAAAATCCACTTGTCGAGACTTGACATTTGATGTTGTGACATCTCTATTTGTGTCAAAGTTGCATTATGATTGCTGCAGTTGCAAGGACTGTTTTGAAAGTCCTTCTACTGGTGTGTTCAAGGACGCTCTGACATCTGTGTTTTAAGACTGCAACTTTGTAACGCAAGAGATGAGCAAATTCATGTGAACATTTTCAGTTTCTACATACATGAAAAAAATGCCAGCCAGTTGTTCACTGTGCAACCAAAGCAAACTTTTAGTTGATTTTCATATTGAAAATGAAATCTTTGTCTGCCTGAAAAGTAGAGGAAATTAGTCTTATTACTGGCATAAATCTACTAGTTAATTGGCTAACTTGAAATTAACAAATCCACCACAGTCCTTCAACATTATCATCACATTATCTTAACATTAGATTTTTACCTCAGGTAATGTACTGTATGCATGTATGTATCAAAAATGCAGTATGCCTGTAGATGAAGGCATTTTTTTTCCCCAGTTTGGTAACATACGTGCATACATGCCAACATTTTTTCTCCTCTATTTCACTTTAAATCAGTTTTACATCTCAGGATTACTGTTTGCAGTGTCAAAGCTAAATGATTCTCAGGAATTGAGCAAACTGAAACTGGAAATGGAAAATCCCATCCCTTCTTTCCACTGTATATTTCCTCCTTTTATTACTCAAATATTTTTTTCCACTTCAATGCACTGCAGCATGTTGTTAAAAAGCTGTTGGAAAACCTGGCAGGCCATACAAATATCACTGCATACATTTTTGACACATATATACATACATACATATACATATGTATATACATATACATATATATATACATATACACATATACGTATATATATGTATGTATGTATATATATATACGTATATGTATGTATACATACGTATACATATACATACATATACGTATATATATATATATACATACATATACATATACGTATATATATACACATATACATACATACACATATACATACATATACATATGTATATACATATACACATATACATATACTTATACACATATACATACATATATACGTTTATATATACACACACACATACATACATACATATATACGTATATTTATATATATACACATGCACATACATACATATACATACATATACGTGTATATATATACATATACATACATACATACATATACATATAAAATGTGCTTTCCATCTCTTAGTGGAACAGTGATCTGTGCTAGTCCTCAGCTCACCATCAAGAGCACGATGTCCACTATTATTCCCCCCTCTTCTCTCTGTATTTGAAACATTAAACAGTTTGTGTATGTGTGAAAAAAAAACCAGACTGAAAGGATGCCAGGTTTTTACAACTCCTTCTGTTACTCAACAATACGTCAACTGGCCCCAGACTGTACAGAGAGACAATTTCTCTTTTCTCTCTTGCCCTCCTCCTCATTGGAGCAATATTACATCACCAGTTATGGCTAACACAGCTGCCCTACAAACAACAATACAGACTGACGAAGGAAGAGAAGGCAAGAGAATAGAAGTGGGGACAAAATGAACACAGAAAAAAATACAGGGAAAAAGAGAAGTTTGGGGAAAAAATGAAAGCTGAGCTAGGCAGGGAAAGAATGAACATGTGGACTGTGCAGAGGAAGAAAAAACTAAAACTCACACAAAGTGAGAATTGGAAAATGGTTTGAGAGGCACAAAAATACAGTAAATCTCAGCATGACAGCACAGAAATCAAATTAAATTACATTGTATTTATATAGCGCCAAATCACAACAGAAGTCATATCAGGGCACTTTTCATATAGAGCAGGTCTAGACTGTACTCTATAATGTATAGAAAGACAACATGTCCATGTTGCAACACTACAGCAACTTTTAGGCTACAGGACGTCTGACTGAGAGCATGTGAAGAGGCAAAATGAGAAGGCAGACAGAGAAGAAGGAGCTGGCAAATATAACCACAGAATATAAAAATATATTTTTTTAATACACACTCTAGTGAATGAACAAGCAAAATTATACTGTGGAACAGACCAAAAGGCCTCTCCTTTCACTACCATGTCACTGGCATAACACAAAAGCATCAGTACACACCCTCTCTCTCTTGCTCACATGCACACACACACACAGGGTGTTATACAGAGTGTGAAACAGCTTAATACAGCTGTGCTGCACTGAACCAGCTCTGGCCTGCACTGTGAGAACACTGGCTGCAGTTCAACATTCCTTCTGCTCTTTGGTTTGTCTGCTGCCAAGAACACACTGCAGAGGACAGCTCCCACCACAGGCTTTCGAATCATAACATTCACACACACTTAAAAGTAGTCCACTGTAAATACCCATATCTGATATCACAGACCTACCTTCAGGAAGACGAAACCTTTTCAGCGGAGTCAAGCCTGGACCTGAGAGGAGGAGTGAGGAGATCAATGCTGTTGACATGTGACATTTAAAAGGACAACAAAATGTGAGACGTCGCTGTGATAATGTCACATACATACCGGTCTTGTTATAAGAGGTCAATTTGTGCTTTTTAGCTCCTCTGTGCAGTGGCGTCAAAGTGATGACTATGATGGAAGAAGAGGACACTCTTACTCTTACTTACACGCTGAACACAGAATATTGTGCATGTATGTTAGTGCAGTGGCCTACATCTAATAATATCAGGAAGCAGCTTGCAAGAATTCAAATCATTTGTTTAGCTTTTAGGAACAACTTTTTGCGACAGAGAAACTGCTTTCTGTACTAGTGAGGTTACATTTGTGAAAAACATGATTCTTTTCAGCGGGTCTTTGGTACGAACGAAGGAGAACCGAGTCGCACTCGGTGAGAGCCGTTCTTTTTATCGTTGTGCCCGAATTTCACTGCCTGCCCTAAGTCCACTCCCCTTTACGTAAACAGCGAGAACCAGCCAGTCACAGTGGTGCATGAATTGCATGTGTTATGTAAATTGCCATTTACATAACACATTTCATACAGAGGGTAAATTCAGAGCAGTAAACTCACTGACAAAGCAGAGGGATATGGCATCACCTTGTGTAATGTTTACAATGCACTGACTTTAGGTCTGGCAATATGAGTCAGTTAGTGCTGCTAAACCCAGTACACACATGCAAAATGAAAATGATTAAGACATCAGTGTGTTAAAGAGCTATATAAAAATCCACTTGCTGCATTATTCTTACCATTGTGCTTCTTCCAGGGGTGTTCTGGCAGGGAGCTCTTGCCTTCCCCTGCTCCTTTACGTATGGGAGTCAGGCCGACCTCTTCTACAGCAGAGTAGAAATCCAACATTTTATAGTAGTAGGTAAAGAGAATAATGTGCGTTTCATACTGAAGACACTAAAGTAACAGTTATGAAGCAATGGTCAAGGAAAATGAAATTAACTGTACCATAAAAACTCTTTGGAACAACAACAACCACGCATGTTTATGTTCTCTCATATCTAATCAACTCCAGATTGGTAAGGTTTGTACATTTATCTTGACTAAGCTAATGCACTATGATGAAGTTCAGAGATGTCTTACAATTATTCAAACCGAGGCAGCTGCAAAGTGAGTAAGACTCTCTGTCCACAAGCAACCAGACTTGAAAAAAACTGATGCGTGTTTAATAAAACATAAAGAGAGCACACAAAGAAGCTGCAGCGACTTGCAGTGACGAGTCAAGTGACCTCAATCAACACAGTGGTGAGTAAGCCTCATGGTAGCTGCAGGCCTTTTCTTTGGTATTTAGTTTACTTGGTTGGTTAACTGTCCTATTTGGCAACAAGGGGGTTGTTTTGTGAGGTGAGAAAATCATCTGCAGTAAACGAAAATATAAAGTACATTTTGCTAACCCCTAAAACACTTTTACCAACACTAGGAGGCACTCCACAGTTGTGGAAAATAAATAAATACAAATTATATTTACTCTAGTTAGCACAACAATAACTTCCATAACCCTGTCGTGCTTTACAGGAACTATTGGTAGCACTATACACTCTTTGACCAATCAGATCACGAGACTAGAACTACACCTTTTGATAAGATGATTTACTGAGCATTTCAAATGTTGAAGGTTCTTACTGCTCCAGTTTTTCCAGCTCCTCTGTGGCTCTGCTGCTGAAACTCTCTCAGAGTCTGGGTCTGTCTGCTCCACGGTGCTGTCTTGGTATTCTCTCCTGAACAGAAGGTTGCAGTGATGAGTCCTGAACCGCTCTGTGGCCTCCTGGAGAGCCTTGTGCATGTCACACCTGTGGTGGTTTTGGAGAGACGCAAAAGTGCGACTGGTCACCTCCTCAAAAGGCAGCACACAACCTAAAGGACAGAAAGAAGGGAATTAATTTATGAAAATCTAGTGTTTGCCTACAATAATCTGAATCTAAACTGAATGATCCCTTAAAGTTTAGAAGTATAAATAAAATGATGATTATTTGAGTGGCTGTATTACACAGTCCCAAGCTTCCCAAGTAAGCCTGGACATGTAGAGGACGACGAGAAACACAAAATGTGCTTAAAATAACATCTTACTTTACATGTCTGGACCTACTTATAACTTTAAGTAACCCAAATTCTTTGGACCCACACTATCCCCACATCCTACATCTACAAAAACTCAGAAAAAGATAGAAAAAAGACAAATTCCTGTTTGTTAAAATACAATATAGTAAAGGCTGGCCCATACACAATGCTCGCTTGAGCTCTCAACAACCATTTGATAATAAAAGATGGAAAGCATTTCACTGAGGGACAGCGTCATGTTCACCTACCTGCACACCGGATATGAGAGAGTGAGTGTTCCTCCACCTTACTCATCTCACGGCCCTGCAACTCTTAACATAAAAACATATTACTTGAGAAAACATGTAACTACACATCTACTGAAAACAAAAATTCAAGTAAAGACATTTTTTTATAACAAAGTTGATGTTTTTTTCTTAGAAAGTTAAAGGCATGAAGCTGTGACTCTTACCTTCTCTATTAGTGCATTTAATTTCTTTTGGTACACTGTGCCTCACTGGTGCTGGGGGCTTAAACAACTGACTAAACAAAGAAAGAAAGAAAGAAGAAACAGTAATCATTTCATTTGAGTTTTTCTGATTTAAGAAGTAATCAGCACTGAGGAACTCTACTGACTTGTCTGCTGTTTGAGGCTCTCTGCCTCCCTCTAGTGACCATAGATGGGAGGACATCAGGGCTCCCCACATATCTCCTCCACTTGTTTTACCCCTCTCTTCACGCATACGAAAATTGGAGCTCATGTTCTTCAGTTCACTGTCACACTCATTCCTGATCACGTTTCTGACAGTTGGAAGTTTAATGTTGTTGTCACCTCCTGTTGTTGTCACATGGATGGTTTTAATGCTCTCCTTTGTCTGAAGAGGTGAGACAGGAAGTAGACATGGTTGGCCTAGCCCTTGGTCTGTTTCTTCTTGTTCAACCTCAGCCTCCTAAAGATGAACATAAGCACACAGCCTGAGTCACCATGCTACCTGTACATGCTGATTATACCCTGGCCATGTGTGTGAATGTATGTCTGACCTTTGCCTGACTCTTCTCCAGCTGGTCAATTCTGCGCAGCAACTCTCTGGCTGAGCTCCTGAAGCACTCAATGCTTGTAAGATGCTCCATATTTTCACCCTCCCCCTGTCTTGCCATCAGACCAGACACTCCCAAGGACAAGGCTGCACAGACAAAGACAAACAAGTCATTATGAGAGCTCTGTATTCTACAATCAACCCACGTATTATTCAATCACTTATTCTCTTTATTAATTTGATCTCACTTTCAGGAACTCATTTAGTTAGTGAAGGGAATGCACTGCTGTAGCTCACATATTTCACACTGAAAGGGTTAGGGAAAAAATTAAACCCTTGTCTTTACTGCCTCACGACCACCATGCTACACTGAGCCAACCCTGGACCCAGAGTTTCCATTTAATGCTTTCCAAGGTGTCTGTCATTTGTCTTTATATACAGTATATTTATACAAGTGACTGTAGGGTGACAAGACTACAAGATATAAAAAAACTTACTGGCCTGTTTGCAGGTCTGCAATATGAATGTAGCAGCCTTCCTAACCTCCTCACTTGTGTCCTCTGTGAGTAGCGTTATGATAAGGGGCAGGCCTCCACACTGCACCAACTGGGACTGGTGCTCCTCTACAGACAGGAAGAAACACAGTTATGTATATGGACAGCATAAATACTCAAGGTGTACTTTAAAGCGGAGGAAGACCGTTGAAGACTGTAGCAGTCTGTGAAATTCTCTTAAGTGTTGAAACTATAAAGTTGAAACAAAACTCCACACTACTGTGCAGTCTTACCAGAGGCCTCAGTGCAGTGGCCCAGGGTGAGTAAGACAGAGAGCCTGTCCTCGGGGTCCAGGTGTGGACTAGCCAGCAGGGAGAAGAGGTGGGAAACCACGCCATACTGAGCCAGACCTGAAGCCAGAGAAGCTACAAAGAATAGATTGCGAATGGAGAAGGAGAGACTTTGGCTGTTTAAGTGAACTGTTAAGGTGTATGTATATGTGTGTGAGAGTGATACGCACAGTTATCTGTGATGCAAGCTGACAGGGTCTTGGACATGGTGACAGAAAGCTGGCAAGACAACAAGCTTGTATCTGCTGCAGAAGCAAGACAAACCAGTGCAAGAGTGAGAGTATCCAGAACTCCTGAGGCAGAAAAACTCTCCTGAACACAAGCTGCAAAACAAAGGAGAGATGAACATTCAATAATTAGTGTCATGGTAGATGTTTTATACAAACATAGAAAACCACAGGTTTAGCCATTCTGCCTCTTTCACTTACAGTTGTTGGCAACTGTCATTGCTATGAAGGAACATATGGGTTGAAAAATCTCAGTGCGTGGCAAATCAATCTGCTGAAGCCAGATTTTTATTATGGGAAAGGCTGCCACACAAATACGCTGACCCTCCGCTGGAAGACAAAAGAAAGACACAACTGAGCAAAAACTGTTCAACTTAACGCAGTATCACATGGTTACTAGATGGCAAGAGCATCAATGTTTTACATATTAACTGCACAGAACAAGGCACAAATACACAGATACCATTCTGAGGGTTGTTGACACATCCACAAAGAGCACTACACACAGATGCCCAAAGTTGGTAGGTTTGAGTAGCATTAGCTGCTCTCAAAATAGCCTCTGTGGAGAGGGGGGAAGTGGCCCTGCAAAAATATATACCGTTAAATGTATATGTATGTGCTATGGGTTTTTTAAATAAAATGTTCAAAAGACCTATTTAAACTTGGTGTGACTGATATTTACATGAGATTAAAGAGCGTTTAACATTGCAAAGTACCTGAAGAGGTCCAGTAGAATATCCAGACAGCCAGTGGTTTGGGCTAAAGTCTGTCCTGATTCTGCAATAGCGCACAGACACATGAGGGCTACAAATGTCTGCATGACAAAAGCAAGCTCATCATACTCTCAGAAATCTTATATCAAATGTAGCCCCCCCCCCCCCCCCCCCACACACACACACACACACACACACATACACACTACATTTCGTGCCATGTATATGAAATGACTTTCATGAGATTGAAACTAAACCAAACCAAAGAAAATATCATGTGAAGTGACAGAAAAAGTCAGTTGAGAAGCCTTACTGTTGTTGGACACCAACACAGACAGCAAATAGACAGACACTCTCTTCTGTGTCAGCGGGATGTCTTCTTTCATCAACCAACCAGCAATGTCTGCAAATGTCTCTTTTCTGCACAGAGAATTCTGGCAATACACTACCAGAAGGAAAGATTTAATGTGTTATGGATATGTAAAACTAACATTTACTTTAAAATGACTTGCAGTTGAAAATACCACATTACACCAAAACACAGATATTATTCACACATGACTGTACACAGGCTTGTTCTACACTTGTCCAATAAAATACAAATATGCGACAAAGCTAGCCTATGTGAGTACTTTGCAGCTTTTAATATCCCATAATCTACAAAAAAAAAAAGGAAAAAATGAACATTAACATTGACAGCGTTTGCCAGTTATTTGTTCTAGCACCAAAGTTTACCACTGATATTTACTACTTTGTCAGTTGGTGAGAGCAACTTCCTGCCTGTAAACTTGGAAATGTTCAAATTAACAAGTTGACAAGGACAATGTGAATGCATCCATAGCTTTGGTCCCTGTAAGGCTGGACTCTGTCACTGGACTCTGTCACTTAAGGACACAACTTTTTGGAATGCATCATTCACAAGATGTGGCCCTGAATTGGAATTCAGCAACTATCACGGACACATACCTACCATTGGCTTCTGCTAGCGTGCCAAGCGTAAAGAGTGCAGTCTCCTTAACATCCGAATGAACAATACTGGATTTGGAGAGGTTATACACAAATGCCACACCTCCCATTTCTCTCAGCAGGTCCACATTATCCTCTGAAATAATGAAAATTTAAAGTGAAACAGACAGTGGAACTGTATCAATTACAAGTGTTATGCTGAATACATGACTATCACTGATTTAAATGACTTTAAATGAATAAAAATTATTCAAAGGTACAACAAATCTGAAATGGGGCAGGAGGAGATGTTTAGTGTGTGTATGAGAAGGTTATGTACATGGTATGTTTCTGTCACTGATGGCTAACCATTACCTCTCTTTTCACAGATTGAGTGAATGGCAAGAAGAGCTTGTTTCTGCAAATCAGGACATTTCATCTGAAACTTCAGACACTCAAGCAGCAAACTGAGATCTGTCTTTATGGCTGAAAACAGAACGATGAAATCAGCGATGTTAATGTTAACCAGACAGACATACATTTGTAAAAGCGTAAAGTTACATTAGCTATGTCCATCTGCAAATACAAAAACAAAATGTGCAAATTTTACAAATGTCACTTACTATTACTGGAGTTGCTGCAAACCCCTTTCTTGTCCATTTGACCCTTCAACTGACACAGTGACTTTAAAGCCATTAACAATGGTTAAATGTCGCCCAAATAACAGTATGGCTAACTTAATACAGAAAAAACACCTCTTATTCCCCACATCTAGCCAATCTATCTTTTTAGAACTGATGCTAGCTAGCTAGTTAGCTGACCTAGCAAACAAAAATTAAATATCCAAGCTAATGTTAACTTCGGCTCAGCTAGCCGCTCTTTAAAAGTGAATTTGTTTCAAGCTAATATAAAAACTTTTGCTTCAGGAGTAGCTAACGTTAATCCTCAAGTCTAACTGAACAAAGGTGAGGGTACGTTAAGGTGACAAAACATTAACGTTAGCCAAAGCTAGCTATTGTGTCTTTCAGGAATCATTACCAATGGCAATGAGAACGTCGGCACTTTACGTTACCATGGAAACAAACAGGGTGTGGCCAACTTGCAAATAAACTGCATGTTTAGGGAATTACTAAAACTAGGACATACACAGATGAGCCTAGCCTATAACATAATAAAAAGGGAACTGATAAACTTGAAATATTGTGCGTGTGTCTGATTATACACTATGATTTAGCAGAAATCAAGCAGAAAAATATTATGTGTCATGTAGCTTATATGATTTTCCATTGCTAATTGCAGGAGGGAAGGGGGCTTTACTCCCAAACTTGTGTAGAGTTAGTTAGCAGATAGATGCCAAACGCACAACGCCTGTCATTGAGCACTATTCCCCAAGTATCAAGCTAACAAACAAACAAATAAAATACTACTTACATCGAGAAAGAATAAAACTAAATTGAAACCGAAATATGGCCTCAAAACCTACACCTTTATATTTAAATTATATTGGACCACTGAATATTTGTTGAGTTGATGTCATCAAATAACTAGGTAAACTACAAAACAAACTGCCAGATCCAGGCGTCTACTAAAGCAGCTAAAACAAAGATCGTCTATTTTGATTGCTCCTACAATCTTTTTCGGACACTTTTCTTTCTTCTGCCAAAGACCGGCAACAACTACAACCGTGCGTCTGATGGCAACGTCATACGTTGTGGCGCACCGCTGTTACGTATGGAGTGCGTTCGTGGTTGGCGATCGACTTTGATTAATTCGTAATATTACTACGTTTGTACGTATTTAATCGATTAATCGTTTATTAAACATACTCAACATATGCGCTGATAACATATAAATTGTGTATAGGTTTTGGGTAGTTGGTCGCTAATATGTTACGCATTTGCGGAGCTAGCCAGTTACCAAGCTCTCTTAGCTAGCTAGCTACGCTATAGTTAACGTTACATGTTGTCAACTCAGTGACGAGCCGGCTTGCCCCTGTCACGGAAATGTCATAAAGACAGCTAATGCTGCTCGGTATTGGCTTATAGCACGTTGACTGTGGTGTTATTTTGAAGCTGGCTAACTTACAGAACATCTAGGTTAGCTTGCTATCTTTTTACGCTAGCTCTTAAAATGTCAAGTGTCTTCACAAGGATCGTGCTGGTATAATAACCTTATTAGTTTCCCCTTTTTCTAGACGTAGACATCGGGGTGAATAAGTTACACAACATCATTCAAACAGCGTCTGGCCATTAGAGATGTCTGGACGTGTGTACGCCAGCATCCTTCAAAAAGCTTCAAGCTGCACATTGACACTTTCCTTTGCTACCCCAGTCCAGGTTTGTGTCCTGATTGACTTATTTAATTACCATATTTTTATATTCCATTTTATTTACGATATACCATATTCTAATGTTGCCAACACTCTTTTTGTTTAATCAGTATACCCACTTTGTTGCATTTCCCTCTTTCCAGCTTCGACCAGTCCACCATTGTCACTTCTCATCCTGGGGTGCCTCCAGGACAAACCTCTTGAGCTTCAGTGGTGAGGAGTCAAGAAATTGGTCTCAAAGTGGGCGACACCTGTCCACTCGTCAGGATCTAGACTTCCAGCTCAGCCGGGTCCAAATCAACAGTATTCTGCGATGTAACGAGCAGGTAATGGATATCATAGTGGCTCTCTTTGGGATGAGGAAGAGATTGTCATTATCTAAAAAGACATGTTGGATGTGAAAACACACAGTAGCCATGCATGTTTCTGAGGCTTGTTTTTTTTCTAATCACATACATCAGTACGTATAGAATTACTTTGTAGCTATGAGTAACCCAGTTCATCTGTGTGTCTGTGTCTCAGACTGTGAGTGTGCCAGAGTTTGATGGCAGGGGACTCAGTGCTGTGAGAAAGTTTGAGAGCAACCAGCTGGCTGCTAACACACCAAATGAGGACCGTCGCAGTGCAGCCACCTGCTTACAGGTATATGTCTGTACATCCACCTCCCTACTTTTGTTTCCCTTGTTGTACAATTTAATGCATGTTTCTCTATCTTCTCCAGTCAAAGGGCATGCTCTTTGGAGTGTTTGACGGCCATGGGGGCTGGGCATGTGCCCAGGCCGTCAGTGAGCGGCTGCTGTACTACATTGCAGTTGCAATGATGCCAAAGCAGAGCCTGGAGGTGCTTGAGAAATGCATGGAGCATAACAGACCTGTTCCTCCCATCTTGCAGTGGTACAAACACCATGCAGACTTTAACTATCGTGAATCTGCTTCACTCTACATTGACCACCTCAGAGTCTTCTGGCAAGAATTACTGGACAGTGAGGACCATGGTGAAGGCATGAGGTATGTCAATATAAATAGATATCTACATATATGTATATACCTACCCCTGATTGGTTTTCCTTTTACATCCTTCCATCTTCTCCCTTTTCGTTTAGTCCTTCAGAGGCTCTGTATTGTGCTTTCAAAAGGCTGGACGCTGACATCTCCTTGGAGGCTCAAGTCCCTCTTTCCAATGACCTGATGAAAAGCACAGCCATCCAGGTAATAAACTATTTTGTTGTTGCTTCACTCTTTTCAAGGTCACACAATGTTGAGACTTAGATATCATTATCTGTCCAGGTTGCGTTTGCCGGTTGCACTGCCTGTGTCGCTCATGTTGGCACAGATGGGATTCACATAGCGAATGCTGGTGACTGCCGAGCAGTATTGGGGGTGCAGGAGGAGGACGGTTCATGGAGCGCTTTGCCCCTTTCCCAGGACCACAACTCACAGAACCAGGCTGAGATGGAGCGGATCAAGGCCCAGCACCCGCCCTCAGAGAGAGACACAGTGGTCACAGATGACAGACTGCTCGGGGTGAGATTTCTTCATAGCATAACACTTAACAGGCACTCTACAATGAGTGGACTGCTGAATTTAGAAAATAAATCACTCGTCCTAAACTTTTATCGTGCTGTCAGGTTCTGATGCCTCTGCGTGCGTTTGGTGACGTAAGATTCAAGTGGAGCCATGAGTTGCAGCAGAGCATTTTAGCCAGCCTGGAATCCGGAGTGGACCTGGACTCTCTCAACCTGTACCAGTACACTCCACCTAACTACCTAACTCCGCCCTATCTGGATGTGGCACCCGAGATAACCCATCACAAGCTGAGACCTCAGGACCGCTTTCTGATCCTCGGCACTGACGGGCTGTGGGATGAACTAGGGAGCGAGGAGGCTGTACGACTCGTTGGAGAGCACCTGAGTGGGATTCACCTGCAGGTTTGTGTATGGAGTGAAAGTATTGTTATTCCTCTCATTCACAGCACACAACTTCTATATAAACCACTCGCCATTTTCTTGTGTTTTTATCCTGTAAACTTATCCTGTAAAATGCTTTCTAACTGTCCTTTCTTTGTTTCCAGGCTCCAGTTTCTCCATCTGAGAGGCAGCTGAAATTGGGTCAGATGCATGAACTCTTGCTGAAACGCCAGGCCCGTGCCTCCCCCGCCTTAGACACCAACGTTGCCACGCACCTCATCAGACATGCTCTTGGCACCGGAGATTATGGGGAACTTTGCCAGGAGAGACTGGCCTCTATGCTCGCTTTGCCAGAGGACCTGGCTCGAATGTACAGGGATGATATCACAGCTACTGTGGTGTATCTGAACTCCGACCTGGCCAGACCTCACCACAGCTAACAGAAGGGTTTTTTACAATGATGGACAGAGATACAAAATCATAGCTTTCAGCTCTGTTTATA
This sequence comes from Enoplosus armatus, assembly GCF_043641665.1. Classification (NCBI taxonomy): domain Eukaryota; kingdom Metazoa; phylum Chordata; class Actinopteri; order Centrarchiformes; family Enoplosidae; genus Enoplosus; species Enoplosus armatus. Next base: position 8,191,621 of record NC_092185.1, read on the forward strand.
CCATAGCCAACATTTTCTCCAGGCTGTCATTTTCTGGATATTTTGGGAGAAAAATTACAACCTGTTACATAAATAAATGTATAAATATTTTGAAATGAAAGGACCATTTTCAGTGTTGTATTGCATACTTTTTAAAAAAGAAATCACAGCTCCATAGACGTAACATAGGTTACATATTTATAGTTGCTGCATCTCTCAGGTCAAAATACAGATTTTGTGGAGAAAAGCTTTTGGTCCTTCAGTCAAAGGTGGAAAGACTGCAGACACTCACTTTGTTCCTTGTTTGCATTTTTGTTTCTATTTTTCTTTTTTCTTTAGACAATCCATCTGTGACGTTTGTTTCTGTTTACATGGCTGTTTACCTATGTGTAAGCTGTGAAGTATATTTTTAATTTTGTGTAAATATACTGTTGAATGTATTTAAGCTGACACGCCGTTCGCAGATGCTTCATATTAAACAATTGAAAAATTACTTTGTTTTGCTTGTGTGTTTTTAGAGAAATTTTGATTAATAAGTGAATGAAGTGAAATACAGAGGCCAATAAGAGAGTTTGCTGTGTGGGAAGAAGAGTTTTCAAAATAAACTTTGCTAACATATTAGTTGCTGAGTGTCATGGGAGCCAATCTGGCCCTGAAAGTGTTGTGTAAACACTGCCATTCTCAGAAAAAGGTGCATCACTACACTGGCCAAAAGGTGAGAGTGGAAAGCTTCACTGCACACACCTGCATGTCTGACGGTGCCTGAGGTCACCTCTAGCTTCTTTGTTTATCACCAACCTTTCGCTGATAAAATCAAACAACTACTCAGTTAGCATCATTGGGAGCACAGTAAAGACGCGATTACTGTAGCCACAGGCAGTTAAAAGACCAAACACTGACAGCAGTGAGTCTGATGATTAATCTTACTGTCTGAGAAACTCTGAAGGTGAAAAACTGTTAATAAAGAGGGTTAGTGAATGCCACAAACTTGGACGGCTGTCATTGGAACAAAGCAGCAGATCCAGTTCAGAGGGTCAGTTCAGTGGCGGTGGAGGAACGATCTGTAGGCTGTGTGTACTGGAGGAGCTGATGGGGAGCAGCAGGACTTTGAGGGTGCTCTTTTTGCTGTGCCAAGTCCAGGTGAGTGTTAAAAGTTGGAGTAATAAGGTATATTTTTTCTTCAGTCATCAGTTTTTAGTTGTGCCTGGGCCACTACAACAACAGTCAGAAAACTGCCAACTTTGTTTAAAGCCTTAAACTGTCTTTAAAATGATATAAAGCCCACCATTATATCGTTTTATGATTATAATGTTTATTTATTGGTTTTTGTTTTTCACTTTCTTTGTCTTAATTGTTTGAAATCTTTACTCTGTCGTAGTGGCTTTTAGTGTGTTTTTCGTTTCTGAAAAACAAACCACATATGTTTATATTGAACAACTACGTTTTTGAAAAAGTGCAGTATTAAAAACAGTATCCCTGTAAAAAATATATTTTTATATATTTGAATCGGATGATGTTTGAATAATGTTTGTTCCTCAGTGTTTGGCCTTTCTGGCTGCAGCAGGAATTCAGCCATGCTGCTTGAACAACAGAATCAACTGCTCAAATAATGAAATCCCAAGAAACAAAAATCAAGAGGTAAATGTAGAGGTAACCTTCAAGTTGGTTTATCAATTAGATTGCAATCACATATCTGACTTAACATGATGAGTCCTTATTCAAGCAGAACAACTCTGTCACGGGCCTCGAGCAGCTCCCCACTGCTGAGTTTCCACACGTGTCTGGCAGTTTGAAGCGGATTAAGAGGGAGTGGGTTATTCCAGCAATTAACTTTCCAGAAAATGACAGGGGTCCATATCCCAAATTCATGGTGAAGGTAACCACAGTAGTATTAAGCAAATTAAATTGTTTTGAATGCATTTTCACCAAATGTATATGCTGTGACTAAAGCTGACTTGACTGAAATATCTGTATTATTGTGCTTTAGATCAAGTCAAGCAATGAGGCAAAGGTGGCGATAACCTATAAGATCACTGGACCAGGAGCTGATCAGCCCCCTGAGGGGGTTTTTACAGTTGATCGGCGATCCGGGGTGCTGTATGTGACCCAGCCACTGGACAGGGAGAAGACAGCCAAATATAGTGTAAGTTTAAAAACCCCCCAAAAAACCTAATCTCACTTTTTGCAGTTAATCCCATTACTATGTCTTTATTTCTTTATTAACATACTTAATGTGTGTTGCAGCTGATGGCCCATGCACTGATTGAGAACAGTAAGGCCGAGGAGCCCATGGAGCTCATTATTAACGTCATTGACCAGAATGACAACGCTCCGAAATTCACTCAGAACCCTTTCTATGGCAGAGTGAGCGAAGCAGCTGACATTGGTGAGAGAAAGATTCAGAAAGCTTTACTTCCTAAAATGTGAATTTCAAGTGCTAATAGTCACTATTGTATTGTTTTCTTCTGCAGATGACTCCATCATGAAGGTAGCAGCAGTGGATAAAGATGACCCACAGACAAACAATGCTATAATAAGGTACAGGATAATGTCTCAGATGCCTAAAATGCCCAAAGAGGACATTTTTGTCATAAACCCAGTGAGTGGAGCGATCAGTGTGATGGCAGATGCACTGGACAGAGAGGTAATGTAGTAATACAATGAGAACACTACTCTTCTCTTTCCAAGACTTTCTCTTTTCTACTTTCCGTTGTAAATCACTTCCCTGTGTTAGACTCACCCAGAGTACAAGCTGATGATTGAAGCTGCTGATGTGGAGGGGGATGGGCTAACAGCCACCTGCACTGTTATCATTAGTGTCACTGACAGCAACGATAATGCTCCTCAATTCACCGTCACATCTGTGAGTTAAAAATGTCCAAATACTTATTAATAATGTTAGAATAAATGTAATATATAATTGCATTTAGCAGAGTTTCTTGATTTTTCCCAGATATCCACATCAGTCCCTGAGAATGAGGTTGGAGTGGAGGTAATAAGACTAAAGGTCACTGACAAGGATGAGTTAGGATCTCCGAATGCCAACACCAAATACTCGATAATCAAAGGCAACGAGCGGGGAGACTTCAGCATCACCACAAGCTCCAATAAAATGGAGGGAATCCTCAAAACAGCCAAGGTTGGGAAACACCTGGTCCATTTTTATCAATAAGTCTTTGTTGTTTCATCATCATACTTCCTTCCTTGCTCTTCGTCACTTCCAGGAGCTGGACTTTGAGAGCACCCCTGTCTTTACTCTGCTGGTGGTGGTGACAAATGAGGTGCCGTTTTCTGGGCCAGTGTCGACCTCAACGGCCACAGTGACCGTAACAGTCGTGGACAAGAACGAGCCGCCTGTTTTCAGTCCAGAAGAGATCCATGTAAGCATGTCAGAAGATGCAAAAATAGGAAGTTCTGTGGCCGACCTCAGAGCTAAGGACCCAGACACAGCCAGGAAACAGAGCGTTAGGTAAACACATACATGCATGCTGTTTACATTTGGATGATGTGTTCTAATCAGTTCTAATCTAGTTCTAATCAGGTTGTTTCTCTTGTTTCAGTTATAAACTACACAATGACACTGCCAGGTGGCTGAGCATTGATAAGGACACAGGATCAGTCAAAGTTCAAAGCAGCATGGACAGAGAATCGCAATTTGTCAAATACAACAAATACACAGTCCTAGTTTTGACTTACGATGATGGTAAATTAATACTTTTCTCCCTGAAAACACTGCCTTCTTTCCATTTTTTTCTGACTGGACAATAACCCTGTGTCTTTTCATCCTTCTAGATACTGTCCCCGCTACAGGCACAGGTACTCTGGTTGTGAGTTTATTAGATGTGAATGACCATCTTCCTGTGATCAAGCAGAGGAAAGCCAGTCTATGCAATAGTGACCCCTTTCCTGCTCAGCTGGATATAGTGGACCTAGACGGACCTGGTCATGCTGGACCGTTTACTGCAGAGCTTCAAGGGGAGCACAGGACCAACTGGACTATTAGTACCAACTCCACAAGTAAGAGAGCTCATTAACAGCATTCAAACCCATTGACAAAATGTAGAAGTTGTCATTTAATCTATTCTTGCAAAGTTGTGACATTTTAATCACATGCTGCATCACTTAATATAACAGTGGCGTGCTAGGGGAAGTCCAACTCTGCATGACATGTCTACATAAACAAATATTTACTCAAAACTGAAACTCTGCGTCTTTTCCCCCCTTGCAGGCAATGTGGCAGCCCTGGCCCCCAAACGGGAGTTGTCACCTGGTGACTATTATGTGCTGATGCGTATCTATGACGTTGGCATGCTCTACCAAGACAGCACACTGGTAGTAGAAGTGTGCCAATGTCAAGGAGCTGTCTCTACCTGCTTCATCCCACGTTCTGCCCCTCGTCTGCACATTCCTTCTCTCGCAACCTCAGTTCTTGGAGCAATTTTTGGTCTTCTGTGTATGTTGCAGTTCTTTCTTACTCACTTTGTTTTGGTTCACTTGTTCTGTCTTTAGTTGCTCAGATGTTTCTGTTGACCACAGTGCTGCTCTTGCTGCTGTTGCTGTTGCTGAGAAGGACGAGGAGGTCAAAGAAGGACGTCTTTCTTCTTGTAGACACGCCCAGAGACAACATCTTCTACTACGATGAGGAGGGAGGAGGTGAAGAAGATCGGGTAGGAGCAGGAGGTTTTAATGCAGTTGTTATTACAAGACATCTGCCCTGTCAAATGTATGTTTACACACATGGACAATAGAAATATTCTATCTGTCTGGAAGTAGTAAGGACCTCACTTTGTCTTCTCATCACACATGGAACTAAGATCATTTTGCTCTTGTTTTACCTGATGTAACCTAAGAGAAAAGCCTTAAGTAAAAGTGGCCAGAAAAGTAGGCAGGTTCAGCCTAAAGATCCAAAGGCCAAAGACAGGCAGAAGGTGGTCATAAAGCAGCTTGAGTCAGGAAAACTGGCTGGACACCTACAGCAACAAAGCAACATGGACAATGTAGTAAAGGGATGAACGTTGGCTGAGGGCGTGCAGGAAGTTGAGTGATCCAATGGCTAGCAGAGGTGGAAAGCTCCCTGAGGGCAGCTGGTGGATAGAAGGGGAATAACAAGGTGTGGAGTTACAGGAGATACCATATTAGTGATGTAACATGAGACAGGTAAAACAGAGGAAGGAGAGGGCAAATAAGGGGAAACCATAACACACAGCAGCACATGCTGTGGTAATAATTACATCACACTACACCCCTCCTGTGACCTTCAGTCATGCTAAAGTCACAAAACAAATGTTCTTCAGGCTGTGCTATATTTTTATGTCAGAATTGTTTCAGTGGAATATTGGCAAATGATTTAATGTCAGTTTCCTCTTTTTTTCTTCAGGAGTATGACCTGAGCCAGCTCCACAGAGGGCTTGATAATCGTCCTGAAGTCTGCACTGATGTGTTTCCTACTGCCCAGAGCCGCCCATGCTACCGCCTACAACTCCAAGCCAATGAAGAGATTGACAAATTCATTGAGGATGTGAGTGATGTTAAGTTATATGTACTAGACCTATAGTATGTTTACAAGATTATCTTTGGTATATAAGTGTGTACAGATCTACAGAATGTATTAGTGCGATGTGTACTGCATGTTTGTGGGTGCTATAACGCTACAGTATGTTTCCTTGGTTTCCCCTGTAGAACCTGCATGCTGCAGACAGCGACCCCACAGCTCCTCCTTATGACTCTCTTCTGGTGTTTGACTATGAGGGCGTCGGCTCACAGGCGGGTTCGCTCAGTTCCATCAACTCAGACTCGGATGAGGAGCAGGACTTTCAGAGCCTGGCCCACTGGGGACCACATTTCAGCAGGTTGGCTGATCAGTACACAGGGGGGGTAGAGGAGGACGATGACACAGATACACTGCCAGGAAAAACAGAATGGGTCTGACATGCCCCTATGTATTTATAGATCCTCCAAATTTGTGTCAATCTGCTCAAGGTCCTCAGAGTTCTGTGTGACCTCTTTCTGCTGCCTTCTAAGGCTTTTTTCAGACGAGGTTGTGGTTTGAGATGGGAGATGCTCGTGCTCTCTTCATGTGTCATTCCCAGTTTTTCTGACTTGTTCATTGCACTGGCTTGTTGCTCGAATCCGTGTGTAAACAATGACATTTACAAAACCAAATGATATTTAATAGTATGTGTGTCCTGAGCTCACTGATTATCAAATATTCCACACGTAATTGTCTCCATTATGTCATATTATTGTTACACTTCTTTTATGGCAAATATAAAAATAAAAGTAAAAATTTACTCTGTTGTTTACTCTGATGATAATGAGCAACAGTGTCAAAAGTTACTGGAATTCCAAGTTATGGTTCATTCAAAGCTGCTTTTCATAAAGGTAAACTTGTACTGTGTTTATGGCATACAGCTTACTGCACTCGCCTGTGATGGAGCTCACAGGGCACTAACATTAGACTCCACCTCAGCATGCAAAAATAAATTATCTTAATAAATTTAGAATGATGTAGTAATACCATTCAAAATACCACTATTACTGTTTTTGATCAGCACATTACCCGTGGAGTTCCTCAAGGCTTGATCATCGGGCCTCTCCTATTTTCAATTCCTATTTTCCCACTTGGTCATATTATCTGCAAGTCCAGTATTCTTTATCATTGCTACATATGTAGATAAGACACTGATCTTGTGTACTGTACCTTTAAATGTGAATGACCCAGATGGTCTCGGGACTATCTTAATGACAAAGCTCAAAGAGCCCAGGCTTTCTGTATCGCCTTTGTAATCTAATTTCTACATGCTTTTATATGATGTCTTTACCTTATTGTGTTCATCTTCACAATCTTATCACATGTCTTTAACATTAATTTATGGTCCCTTGTTTTTATTTGTTATATTTTCTTAATTTTTTTCTTGTTATTTAATTGTTAAAATCTTTTTGAGAGTGTGTTTAAATTTTGCTTCACAAATAAAATGTGTTTTTATTTGAGAACTTGTTGATGTTTGTGTATTATATAAACTAGAATGTATTGTGGTTATTGTACTATATGAATGTGAGGGTTAGGGTGCAGGATATTATGAGTGTAATCTCAGTCTGTCTCTAAAATGAAACCAGTCCTCTGATGTTAAAGTAAGCACTACCTACAAGCTGATAAGCTCTTTAGTCATGACCAATGATCTCCTTAAATCACTTCCTCATAGGTGGACTTTACCATTCATTGTCATCCAACTCAAGTGAACTTTGACCCTCTGGATCTACTGAAGAATAACAGCAGCAGTGAGGAAAACCATCTGTTTAAATGTTTCCTATTTCAGCTAGATGACATTTTCTGTTGATATGAGGGCCTGTGGATAGATGAGTTAAAGCCTTTCAACATTTGGGGAAGGTAAGTGGTCACATATTGACTGAAATGACTGTGGCATCTGAATCAAATGTGTGTGTGTGTGTGTGTGTGTGTGTGTGTGTGTGTGTGTGTGTTTGACTGAGTTGCATGCAGGAATAATATATGGGTAGGGCTTTTTCAACATCCATTTTAAATAACTTTTTTCTTCCACAACAGATGACGCAGAACATGTTTCAGGAGGGGCTGTACCAGGTGTTTTTTAAGGAGACACCCTCAACCCCCCCACTGACCCAGGTTACCAATCATGGGGAGCTAATCAATGTCAGGATTCATCGTTGGTTTGGGACGGTGGTTAATACCAGACTTTTGGTCTCTGGGGTGAGATGCTACTTTCTTGTGCTTGTCCAAACTGTTGGTTTACATTGTTTTTTTAATCTTTTAAACTGTCTGCCTGCTTCATACTGTGTGTTTCCCCTCAGGTGGTGCAGATCCTCTGTGCCTTAGCTTGCATACTAACCACAGTCACCCATGCGTGTGTGAGCTACAACTGCTCCATCTCCATGACAACACCAGTATGGTCAAGCCTCTTTGTGAGTCCATATCTGCTTCAACTGATATACACTTTAGACGGAGAGAGAATGTAAAATACTGGGTCATAACCGTTTGTGTTGTTACAGTATGTGGCTGCTGGGTGTCTGGCAATAGAGGTTCAGAGGAAAGCTAATAAATTAAAGGTACATACTTTGTGTAATAATTTCAATGTGGCTTTTTTGCTCATGTCATCAGCTGCCTTGTTCAATTTTGCATTCATCATAAACAGATAATCGCTCTGATGGGTCTGAACGTCTTTAGTCTACTGTTTGGTTTCTCTGCTCTCCTGGCCAACAGCCTCAGGTCTTCGCACCCCATCGCACTCAACACAATCCAACAGGTCATTCTGCAACTCTATAGATACTTTTTACATTCATCTATAATATGGAGATTATGTAAAGACCATTCTGTTTGTTTTTTCAAGAGATTGTGATTACTGAATGTGTAGAGATAAATGCTTTCGGAGCTGTGAGTGACCTGTCTTCCTCGCTCTCTCCCCATTCACTTCTTCTCACTAGCGTGCTGGTTCATATGTTGCGAAGGGGAGCTCCATAGCATTTACAGTACAGTGTTTTCTGGTGTCGGTCTACATACTTTTCCTGTCCTGGAGAGGCCTACGTCGTTACAGTCCTCCCCATACTCAGGCCTACAGCCGCCTCACACAGGTAAATATAGTACAATAGTATATACAGAAAACCCTGGGCATAAGAGAGAGATTGGTTTACCATTCATTTGAGTGCTTTGGTCATTTCCAGTTCATTGGAATACTTTTTTGAACAGTCAGGAATGCAGTTCAACTCTGTCAGCTGATTTGCTGTGATGATGATAGATGATGAAATGTTTTGTGGGAAGTTGCTCCCTAAGTACATTGTTGTGAAATTTAAAAAGCACAATATTCAGTCCAAGTTATCATAGCTTGTTTGAGTTAATGAGGTCTTAAAGCTTTTTGCTGTTTTTTGGGCAGGATCCAGATGAAACCAACGGGCCTCTACTGGAACAAGAGGAATTCAGTCTGTGAAACTCAAAGACCTGAAAAGACCTGACACTCCTGCTTGCACAGCGTTTTGTAAACTCAGTTACTGTCGTTGATCAGCATCTGTATGGTTGGTTTGAACAATCCTGATATTGTGAAATGATATCATGTCACCTGACTGATGACTCAGTATCACTTCTCCTTTGGGATTCCCCAAAAAGCTTGAGATTCACTTTCCTCAAAATGCAACAGCAAAGTTAAAACCTACAAAAAATAAGCAGCATGTTAAATGAGTAATGGTACATATATGAGTAATATAACACACAATAACTTAGTGAATTAAATGTAACAAAATAAATGCATGTTTTCTCAGCTGAGCAATCGCACTATGTTACAGAACATTGTTAAAAGTGATTGTCGTTTTCCAGTTTTCCTCATTTTCACAGATGCTGCTCTGTGGTTAACACTAGAGGGCAGCATTGCCACTGATTTGATTCCCTCTGTTAAAATAGAGGATGCCAAATATAAAGATTAGAATAAGCAAGTGTTGTCTGGTGACTGCAGAGAAGATAAAGCTCTGCTGCAATTATTTTATTATAACTGTTTTGGCCAAAATTGGTCTTTCTCAAGGGAAGTTCAATACAGGTGTCAGATATAGCCTCATACATATATACATACATACACCCCAAGGGTTCACCTGAGTTCATCACAATCACTGAACATTAGAAAAAGTTGAGAGAATACATCAACATTTCTGTCCATATATATTTCTGACACTAAGAGAGACCACCAGAGACACCATAACGACTACAACTTTATATGTCCCAAAAATGTTCAGACGTTTCAATAAACCAACTTAAAGAGGACAATTTAAAGTGAAGGGCTACAAGAGAAGGCACAAGAGGCACAAGCTAAACAACTGAATGATATAGATACATAAGATGTATCACAAACAACATTAAAGGATCCTTTCATCTTTCATCAATCAGGGAAAAAAGTCTATAAAACTATCTATTACAAAACACATAAGCAGGCCTATCGAAGTAGTATCAGTTAACTTAATAATATAGTGAGAATGCTGACCATTGCTATGAGATAAATATACATCTGGTGTGGGATGTATATATTTATATAAGGCCATATCTGACACTTGTATTGAACCGTCCTTGAGAAAGACCAAGTGAGGTTGAAATGTCTGTAATAAAATCATGGGGGGGGTCTTGTTGAGTGAGAACAACATTATGATCTGTAGATTGTGAATTCACTGAGTGTAAATAAATGTTCTCTTTTCGTTAGCTTGCATTGATCTCCTTAATTATCCAACTGACCCTAATTTGGGAGCAGACATTTATGTCACCTTTACATTCACCTTTACCCCTAAAACCAAGTCCCAGCCCTAAACTGCCCCTTAATAAAGGACTTAACAGAATGTCATAGTGTTGCAAAAATGTCCTCACTTTTACGGTCAAAAAACTCAAACTGGTCCTCACAAAGATAGATGTCCAAGAGTACATAGAGTACAGGCACAGTGAAGGGTGTGGTGTGTTTGAGTATGAAAATGATGGAGGATTTCATTAAGAATATAAAGCAAGGTCACACACCACTCCTATAGCAAGCAAGCACACACACACACACACACACACACAAACAGACTTGTATGAGTGAAAAAAATCACAGAGCAGCTAGTTTCTCACGGCATGTCTGGCTAACAGCTTCCAGCTGTTGCCTGGTTTGGAGAGCTGCTATGGGAACACACCGAGTACAAAGAGTAACATGGGATTCATTAGTAAATGGGCATGGGAGGAGAATAAAAGAAAGCAGGATGACGAGGCTGGGTGTCCTCAGAAACTGACAACTGATTCCTCTGGTAGAAACCATTTTCTATGTGGTGCAGTATCACAACTACTGTTTGTAGTCTGTGTAGCTAGTGCGTCATGATATGAGCGTGCATATGCGCTTGTACAAGCAATAAATTTGTTCAGATGTCTGCATCTCCTGCCAGTACACTTGAATGGTTCCATGTTGCATTTACACAAAGAAAGATTGTTCACTGTGATCTCAGTTAGCAGTTAACCACATGACATAGTGGCATGCAAATCTAATATGGCAAAATGTCTGCCTAGATGCATTTGTGCAGCTGTTTAATCTCTGCTGTTGAATGATGAGTAATATCCTTTATCTTCGGAGTGTATCTTCCTTTTGACTCCACAGGAAATCCTCCTTCTCCTTCTCTTGGAGGCCAGAGTGTGAGAGGGAAGTGACTGAGGCCTGGACATGATGACAGGAGAGTGAGTGTGTCCGGAGGAGTGGAAGTGGTGACTACATGTGGAGATTCCCTTTGATACATCTGACTGATACTCTGACCTTTCAGCAGAGAGGCCAGGAAAGATTTGATCGGAGCCACCTGGGAGTGAGTGACTGACTAAGTAACAATATGGAGGAGAGAAAAAAAAGAAAACAGGCAAAGGCATAATCTTGAGAACATTCATCAATAATTTATTTTTCTTACTCTCAAGAACCACCACGGTTTCTCATCTTGAAAATTCATCATCAATTTTCCAACAACACAGTTTTGAAAAATGTAAAGTTACTATACAAATTTTTAATAGAAAAAAGAATAAATTAACTGTGGAATTCAGTTATTTTTTTTTAATCAATTCCACATTTTTTCTACAACACCTTTAATGTCTTGTTACAGTTGAACAGAACTGATAAAATCAAGTTACATGCTCTATTGTCTGGTAGGGGAAGTGTTCTACTATTAAACTGTTTGTTAAAATAAGCTTCATTTTGCACACCTGGTATTGAATCTACTGATAACAATGAAGAGATGTCTAGATCCTACGTGACAAAGCAGTAACTGGTCATTTTGTAGCACCTGAAAGGGTCGTTACAATGTCAGAACTAAAAAAAACAAAAAAACAAAACAATACTGGTTCATATAAAATGGAACATTGTTAAAACAATGAATGTGAATGTTAAAAACCCCACAAAACCTTACAGTGCCCCTCCGTACATACAGGAAAAGACTGATAAAAGAGTTAGTTCATTTCTGTTGGAGTATTACAAAAACCTCACACATTTCTATGGAGCACAGAAAATATGGTGTGTTTGGAGCTACAGAGGGAACATCAGAGGGACGTCACACTTCTCCACATCAGGCTCAGAGGTCAGAGATTACCGCAAGGTCAACGTGGGACTTTCTGGGGGGCGAGGAAACACTATGGAGCAAGACGTGCTAATGTTAGTGTATAGAAGTCGGATGCTGAACGTCTTTGGGGTCTTTTTTTGTCAGTGCATCTGCAGGGCATGCATGGGATTGAGTCTTTAGCACACATACGGTGCAAAGCAGGGTCAAACATGGACTTGAATACACTGGAGTAATTCATTCATATGAGATGGGAACCAGGGAGTGCTGGTTCCAATCCTGGGTAAAGACTGATCAAAGCTGACCAGGCATGGGAGGACAACTCTTGGAGAACCAACCATGCAGGGAGTGGGCTAACCCTTCTTCCTTAAATAGTAAGTAACAGTAAGTAGGAAGTGGCAGATTACAGCAACTGATGTCAGTGCATAAAGGAAACACACCAATATGAGGGACAGAGTATGATACGTTCCATAGAGCATGTTACACCATTTATCCAGACATTATGGTGCTATATGACTGAAAAAAAACACGTCCACTTCTCTCTATCACTGAGATGTAGAATCTGTAAGATTAATTCAGATTTTGCGCAACAATGAAACAATAATTCTCAACATAAACTCCGGTGAGGGAAAGATGAGGGAGACTGATTCAAGGACAGCTAAAACATGCACGAGTTCTAATTCCTTCGTACAAAACCAGGTGTGCTTTGCTAACCCTGTTCTGAATATCCGATTGTTGATGTTTGTTTAAGAATTGTCTGGCTCTGGCTATGGCTTCTCTTCTGCCCTGACAGTGGGGTATTAATTACTGTCAACCTGAAATTCATCGATGTCCATGTACTAATAAAAAGAGCACTATCGTGTAACACCTTGTCTGTGGTTCTAGCTTTTCTAGTTTCCTCGTATGCACTTTGATACAACTCATTATTAAAACATTGAGAGTGGAAAATGAGAACACAATAATTGTAGGTCCAGCCCTCATAGACACTGCTAATGTTGTGCTTTTCAAAGTACGCTTGAATAAGTCCTACTACACCTGATGCCAAATCATAGAGACGTCTGTTGAGTGTCTTCTGGCTACTCTGCCTTGCTGCTGTTTCATACAATGACTGTGGGGATTTACTGTTGGGATTTGAAGGGGTTTGTAGCTTGAAGGAGTGGTAACACAAATGTAAAGCACCGACATGTTTGGCACTGATAAACTTGTACTCGTGCGTGCCCATAATATGAGGTGTCAGTGACTGTCACTGTGTGTGTTCTAGCCGGCACTGAGTTCAGACCGTCTGTGTTCAGTCAGGATGCTCCTGTCATGCTGACGCGATGGACAGAAAGATGAGAGAAAACACAGTGCTACAAAAGGGACCGACACTCAGCATGGTGAGAACTGGTACAGAGCCAAGACCAAAGGAGAAGAAGAGACACTAGTGATATAAAAAGATGATTCACAGTGAGATTTATCACTGAACAGCCTCATTATCAAACACAAGTAAAGCCAACAGCCAATCATCTTTTACTTTCAGGGATGACAATGGAAAATGTGAAAAGGTGGAATCAGAAAGTCTTGTTTCTATATCACAATTACAGCCAAAATCATCAAATGTTGCAGTACTTGTGACTTGATGTGGTCATGTTAACACCCCGAATGACCCCTCACACCCCCACACTGGGACTTAGTATTGATCACAATGCACCATGTGGCCAAACAAACTGTTGTGGACATAGAAATCTTGTCAAGACCAAAGACATTAAATAAATATGAATCATGAAGTCACTGAAATAAGCATAGAATGCAATGCCAAACCCAATAACCACAACTCCAAATTCTCCCTATGATGCACTAATGATCGTTTACTCCAAGCATCACAAGGCAGAGAACACGGCAAAAAGCCTGCTTCAATTCACTCTGTAGATTCAAACCAGTTCATAGACTTGTACAATGTTTGTTATTGCTATAGTCCTGATCAATATCCCAGATAGAGTCCCATAAACCACCCTGATATTGTCACTGTGAAGTCACTCTCATACAGTTGACTGACAGTCACTTTTCTGCAGGGGCACCAGCCCAGGGCCCCTGGTGTGACCAGTCAGTCCAGTTGTTGTCTTTGGTTGTGGGTTAAACTGAGAGGAGTTGAATTTGTCATCTAAATGTTTGTTAATCCAGATTTTTTTGAAAAGTCCGTGTCATCTTCTCTTTTTATAAATATGCAGGGAGAAATAAACAAAAAATGGGAATAATGAAATCCAACACAGTTCATTTGGGCCTGGAGATGGGTTTTAAACTGGTGGCTCAAATCCAGCAGGTATCCTCTGATTGGGTGGCAGTGCACTGGAGTTTGTAAGGTCTGGGGACCAAAGATGAGATATGAAACAGATCCTGGAATGGCCGATGTTGGTTCTGTGGAGTTTGGGTTGTACGTTTGATATTTTTCTGTGCTCTCTATTCCCATCGCTCCTTCCCCCTTGCCCCGTCGCTTGTGTGCTGAGGGTGAGTAAAGAACGGGCTCTGATGTGCTGCAGGGCAACAGTTCAACAGCTGAGGTGGCACTTCTCAGTCTGTCCTGTGAAATCAGCCCTTATCAGAGCCCAGCAAGTGTGTCCCTGTCCAGCTGAGCTGTGACAGAGGGGCATAATAAAGAGGTGGTGAGATGGATGGGGGGCAGGATTTAGGGAGGAGGGAGGCTCATGTCCAGTCCGGTCAGGGCAGGGTTTTTGTAGGGCCGTAAGGATGAGGTTGTTGGTTGTCAATGGGTAGTAGTGAGGGACAGTAGGAAAGGCAGTAGGAGAGGGCAAAGGGACTTTTCTGGGCCCTATAGGAAGGTCTCAGACCAGGGTTCCAGGTTTGGCCTTGTCGTGTCCGTACCACTGCACATCTGCCAGCTCTGAACACAGGGGGCTGCTGAGAAAACAGCTGTCACTGAAAGACCTGCAGAGGAAGACACATGCCAGGATAAGACTGACTTCAGAGGAAAGCGTTTTATTTCAAAAGGTAAATTAACATTCCAGATACTATCAACAAAATGGTTTCAAGTGTTTATCTGCTCCTGAGGTTGTTTGTTAAAGAATGTTCTCTGTTACAACACATACAGCAGATGGTATTTCTATTAGTAAATCCTGTGTCAGTGTCAGACCACAGAGCAGAGCACATGCAGAGATCAGATACAGCCAGAGAAAGAGTGCATGACACAGATACTGCCACCGTCAAAGAGCAAGAAATTGTGCACATTCCCCATTGTCAGCCCCCCACAGTTGATGATGTAAGTGAATAGTAAACATGTCGCATGAATGCATAACATACTTTTAGAATTGTGTACCAATAGATTTCTATGAATCAAAGTCTGATTCTTAGAGACTTTGGCCCTGCTGTCACATTATATTTTTGCTTCAAGGTTATTTTCTCTCTGTTATGCTGCTGCTGTGTTTTCCCAACAGTACACTGTAGGTTTAGACCACAGGGAGGCCGATACCACAGACAGTACCTCTATGCGTCAGAGCTGGGCTGAGGGGGAGACTGACAGACGTCCTCAGTAGGAGAGCTGTCTGCTGTGCCTCTAAACCAGGAGAGAGGACACACACACAAGGAAAGGAGGGTTAGTACAGACAGAAAGAGGGACGAGAAAGAAATGACAAATATTAGGTGATAAAGAGAATTTTCCATGTGGAAAAGGTAATCAGAGGGTGTGAGAGATGACAGGAAAAAACGAGGAAAAAGAGTGATGAAACAAAGCAGAGCAAAGTGAAGTGAGTGAAACATCAACACAAACCAGAATCGAATGACAAGTCAAGAGACGTGACATCATTTGATTATGAGTATGAAAAAGGTTTGAAGATAGAACCCCAAATCACATAAAAATCATTCTTCAGGATTAGTTCAACAGTGAAAAACAATACCCGCTGACACAGATACAACACACAGTCCAAGCTTGGGAGGATGTTAGAGTGAGGTTTGGATAAAGATCGAGAGAAAGAAGCTTAGTAGCCAAGATACTGTTTGTCCTAAATTAATTTCCAGCCTCAAACATCTTGTCATCCCAGTTTGCTGCTGAGTGTGTGTATGTTGGTGTGTCTCTTACCCGCTCTGCCAGTTGAGGATGTGCTGTGGGCTACAGGGGGGTGTGGGTGTGGCTGCGTGTTCACTGGAGGGCGTCATACTCCTCTGGCTGTGAGGGGATGCAGCTATGGGGAAAACTGACATGTTAGTCATGCTAAATAAGATACAACACATGCAGCATGAAATACAGAGACACGTGGATACACAGACACAGAGAAAACACACATAACAGAGGCTCCGGTGAGGTGAGGTGCAAAGGAATTTCAATTATGCTTCACATATGGGGTTGGGGGGATGTGGCCTCAGTGTCACATAGACCCTTTGTGAGAGATCATACACACAATCAAAACACTAATACAAGCCTCGTTGGCGCAGTAGGCAGCGCGTCAGTCTCATAATCTGAAGGTCGTGAGTTCAAGCCTCACACGGGGCAGTGATTTTCGTACCTCCTAGCCATGTACAAATGCCAACGTCAGGATTCTTGTGCTGAATCCAAATATCCAAAAATCTATGCATTTCCACTCGCAGAGAAACCAGTCAACCCATGTAACTCATGAACAACAGTCAGCTCAACTCCATTTGGCCAAATAATTTGAATTTGTTATAACAGCAGAGACAGGCAAAGATTAATTGTCATCCAAGCCACCTACAATATTAGAATCCTCAGTTTGACGCGACCAAGTCCACAAGTCCAGAATGTGAACATTTGGATTCAGCATTAGTCTCAGTAATTTAAAAACTTAAATACATTTTGAATCGATGAATTACTCAGCTAGTTCATCATTCAAAGATCTGAAAAAACACACCTATACCTGACACAGGCCTTGTTGGGGCAGTAGGCAGCGCGTCATTCTCAAAATCTGAAGGTAGTGAGATTCATCTAAAAAGCCTCACATTAACATTTAATGTACAAAGTAGATGAGTGTTCTGAGAGCTTCGAAAAACACACATTTGACAACTCTGAATGGGCCTCGTTGGCGCAGTAGGCAGCGCGTCAGTCTCATAATCTGAAGGTCGTGAGTTCGAGCCTCACACGGGGCATTGTTTTCTAAACATTTGTAGAACCTCAGAGTAAACAAAATATCTGTTAACCTAAACAGAGACATTCTAAAACACACGACGATACTCTTTACCCATATGAGAAGGGTTTAATGTGAACAAAAGAAGAAGACCCACCTGGTGAGCCCTTGGCGAGTGTCCCTACTCTACTCCCTCGACCCTGTCCAAGAGTGCCTTGCTGCGACCCTGTCTCGGAGGAAGTAGACCCCGAATGTGAGTGACTCCTCTCCTTCAGGCTCCCTGAGGACCTCTGGTACCAGCATCGCAGCTCTTCAGACACTGCTGCCCTCCCCCCTCCTCCACCTCCACCTCCACCACCCTCTCGCCCCAATGACGGAGTCCGTACGATCTGAGAGCGCGACGGCGTGAGTCGGCCGCTCCCCTCTCCTCCCTCCTCTCCCCCCCAGGCCTCCTTGTACAGTCCCCCGGCCGTGTAGGAGCTGGAGGTCTTGAACTGGGCCTTCACGCTGTAGTGGCCCTCCTGATCACTCTCCAAGCTGCGCACCACCACAGGGTTGGGGCTGCCCTCTACGTATAGCGGGTACTCCTTGATGCGGTACTGGGAGGAGGGCTGGCTCTGGCTGTGGAGGTAGACTCCATGGTGTCCCCCTCCCATCACACCTCCACCTGAGCCTCCACCAGAGCCGTTCTTAGCTGCCAGGTTTGGCATGGATCCGGAGTTAGAGGAACCCAGGTGACCTGCAGACCTGGAGAGAGAACAAAAGACAACACATACATGAATCTCACTACAGAACTGTTAATTGTTTATATATAGTAGATATTGCCAAAAAAGGAGCGGTGTAAAGAAAGCCTCTTTCCCTGCACCTCCCCCGCCCTTACCTGTGCCTTTGTCTCTGCCTCTGCCTGGCTTTGGAGGGTGAGTCCTCTCCCAGAGTAGAGTAGTTGGGGTTGCTGCCAGGGGGTCCACCAGAGGGGTAGTAATGCTCTGAGCTGCTTTGGCTGGTGCAGGATGAGCAGTCGTCCAGTGGGTCAGAGCCATTGGAGCTGCGTCCTGGGCCCAAGAAGAAGTCAGGGCTGCCCAGTGTGCCCAGGGTGTGCGGGTGTGCCTCAGGGTCGGATGCCAACAGTTTGCCCTGGGACTCAAGGCTTGAGCTGCGGTTCCTAAAGTGCTGAGCGAGACTGTGCAGACGCGTGGGACTGATGTCCACTGACCTGTAAGGTGTAGAACCACAAGAAAAAGTTGAACATAGGGGCTGAGCTGGAACAGTTCGACAGAATTAATGGAATTGTGAATTTAATAATATATTTAATAATATATATATATTATATTATATAATAATAATAATACTGTTTTTGTTTTTACAAGAAAACAACTCTAGAAAATGGAAAGGTAGCAAATGAGAGTGAGAAAGCTATAGGAAAGGAAGCCATGTAACAATGGTCCAGTTGGGGTATAAATGGTGCCCAGAGATGGGAGTTTTAAAGACTTTTGATTACTGGGCATTTTATAGTTGCACATAATCTGTTATGTTTATCAGAGAAATATAGGTCTTGAACTACCAGTAAACAAGTGAAAGCAGAAGACTGACCTAGTGGAATGTATGTAGTGCGGGGTCCTGGTTCTCAGGTCCGGGGTCGACGGCATGCTGGACTGAGAATTCCAGTGAGGGAGGCTCCTGATGGGGCTGCTCTGCAGAGAGTTACTACCCCCCGCTTCTGCACTGCCAGAGCTTGGGAAACGCCTGTGACTTGACAAAGAGGCAAGAAAAATAAGCACAATTCATAAATAGATAATTTATTACATATATACTCCTTTCTGTCACTGGCTGTGACTCAAGTCTGAAATTGTAGTTCCACACACATTACTGCTAATTTTGATTGGGTCAGTGAAATTTGAGATGACTAAACAATGCACTTGTGGTTGTTTAACACTTGATTAAAATAATTCTGGGCAGCCTCACACATATACTTTAATATACAGTGGCTCTATTCGTAAGGGCTAGTTCAGATGAACTCACTCATACCTGGAGTGAGAGGAGCGTTTCTTGACTTTTTCATAGGGCTCATCCAGTGACGATTCACTCCACATCTTGGGTTTGATGGGTGATTTATCGTAGTCAGAGCGTGTGTAGTGCAGGTGTCGCAAGCCATCCAGGGACTGCGGTGGAGGGGGGCGACTGTGAGATGGTGGTCGAGGAGGGAGGCCCTTGTGAGGCGATGCTACTGGAGAGAAGGTGGGGGTACCTGTGACTTGAGGATCATCTGAAATAGAGGGAAGTTGAAGACCGAAGTTAGAGCAAATAAGATAGGACATTTAATAAAATAATTATCATGAGCCACAAAAGCACACGCATCAGCAAGCTATTACATAAATCTTGTGGAGTAATGTGAAGGATAGAGACTCACCATCATCCAAGACCAGTGCATCAGACAATGAACTGTCTTCTGAACCAATATTGGCCTCTATAGGACAGAGAAACAAAAACTACTTGTACAATCACAAAATCTAAAAGCTTGAAACCCTCATGTTTACAAATCTTTAAACGTGTCAAAAAAGCAACAATGTTGGAAATATCCAATGTTGGACTTCTATTACTGCTCTAAACAGTACTTGAGAAGAATACAGCTGTGTGTGGCAGCAACTACAGCTAACAGAAATAAAGAGATATGAAAACAATCTGGCATTATTAGTATTGGTACCCTCTATGATAAGCGACGCCCTCTGCGTAGGCTTCTTGCCAGAGCGGACCCGGTGCTCATTGATGGAGTTCTCAATTTCCTGGAGTTTCTTCAGTGCGTTCAGATAAGACGTTTTCCTCTGTTTCTTCAGCTTCTTGCTGCTCACGTGAGGATCGCTGGCAAGACGCCTGGCTGCCTCGGTAATCTGGGACTGAATGGCAAACTCCCGCTCCAAACGCTCTAGTTCCTCTTCCTGGGATAAGCACACACACACAAACATGAGTGCAAACTCTGAGTAACACAAGCACAAAGGCACTGGACTCACAATTTTAGCACAAGAAATCAATCAATCCAAAAACAACAAGGCTTGGTTTGCAGACAAGTATTCAGACTGTAACTCTCCCATGCAATGTATTTGGTTAGACACACACACACACACACACACACACACACACACACAAAGCCTTGCCAGAGAAAACACACTGCGGAAATCATTTATCTGTGCTGCAGCTCTGCATTTTCTCACCACTGGATATTCTCTATTGAGACACTCTGTCCCCCAATAATAACACCTCTTCATCAATCCATCCTCGACACTCCTCCTGAGATTTGTGGAGCACAGATTATTTTGTGAACCAAGTAAAACATTCTCAGTAATGCTGCAAATGTATAAATGCATATATGTTTACTGCACTGCAAAATGTGTATCTAAATACTGCAACACATGGTGTAGTATACTGTAGTATAGTATAATAGAAGGAAATTAACTCATGGCAAACCTGTGACACACACTGTGTACAGTGTGCATATATATGTGAGAACACACACATGATTCACTTGCCTCCAGAGAATCAGAGCGCTGATGTATTAACTTGGGTCAACATCTTACTGGACTACCTCAGTTCTGAGGAATCCCTCTCTGTAACAATCCCTTCACACTACTGCCAGAGCGGCTTCTGTTTCCGTGTGTGTGTGAGTTTAAGGTGTTCAGTCTATATTAAGAAACATCTTTCTGCTTGCAAGGCAGCTTTGTGAGATTGTGTCCCTGGATTCTTTTCAAAGCATACAACCTCAGCGACACACACCCACATGCCTGCACACACACACACACACACACACACACACACACACACACACACACACACACAGGCGCGCACACAATCCTACTATCACCACTTCCTGTGGCGAGAGTGCTGCCAGACTATTTTTAGAAGTTCTGCTGCTCTGGAAAATCAACCCGTGGCATAAAAAGACAGCAAGAAAAAGATGCAGTGAAACTACTTTTACAAGATCCAAGATGTCTCAGACTGTGGCTTTTCACTGTTCCCTTTGCTTACTTAACAAATGATTAGGGATCGGTTAACTTATCATTATGTCAATCATCATCTCAACCACTATGTGAGTAGTGTAAGTGTTTGATTTTAAATGAAGTTAATCCCTAACAACTCTTGATCTGCACTTTAACTTTAAAACACCAGTTTTGATCTATAATGCCTACATTCTGTTCATAAATGGATGATTAACATTACAGCTGGGTTAAAAGGAGATAGATACTCTTGACTAATTAGCACTGCATTCGACATATTCCAATTACTGCAGCACAGTGCTGGCACAGGTACTTGTGGTATTATGTATTTATTTCAAACACTGGCACCACTAGATGATTTCCAGTTTTTATTTGGCCTGTATGGGGAGTAGGAAGAGTGTGATAAAGCGCTACTGGGGAAAACAGGGAGTTGGACCTTCACCTCTCCCTTAGGAAGAATTTTCTGCTCGTCCAGTTTGAAGGCGGTACCAATCTTCCGTCTCACTGTGGGCGCCTCCTCTCCCGGATCCAAAGGATACTCCTTAGGAAGCTTTCCTGTCAGCTCCTAGGAAAGACGAAAAGGAGACAAGGAAATAAATTAAGTTGGAAAGGATAGAGCTAAAAAGTATTGTGGTTTTCATAATATTCATACCGCCTCTCGGATGCAGATGCTCTTGAGTTCCTCAAGTCTCTGTCTTAGCGTTTCCTCCAGAGCATCCTGCCTGGCCCTCAGCGCTGCCAGCATGTCCTTCTTAGCTGTCTGGGAGCTGTCCGATTCCTGAGAGCCTACAGGGTACAGACAACATGTAACATGAGGGCAGGAGTCAGGAGTGTGTGCGTGTGTGTGTTTCGAATTGTGGGGACTTCTTTTGAGGCAGATTGCAGAGGGGGAGGTAGAAATTGTGCGTGCACCTGCCAGACTCGCAGGATGTTTACAGGGAAGTGAATGGAACGTTTCGATAAGGAAACTGAGTTTTAGCTGTGTGTTTGTGCAAGTGTGAGTGTTTCAAGGAAGGGGCAGTTTAGGACAAAGTCTGTGACGCACAATCTCCAAGGCCCTGAGATGGTGCCAGTCTTGTTTGCAACATGCCTTGTTGAAAACAACACATACACTCACCCAACACACATTCTGTTTCTCTTTGTTGCTCTCTCAGTGATCCTATGCAGTTCACTGTGAAACACAATCACAATACATAACTAACCACTGCTGAAACACTTGTGGCAGAAAGAAACATTAAATGGCTATTAAATCTTATTAAATCTCTATTGTTACAAGATATACTATATTTAAGTTGAGTGTTCCTACACCTATTGTTTTGTAGGTACACAAAGCCTCGCAGTGACCATCCAACTGTTCTTACAGCTAAAATACATTCAGTATGGCGTGGTAAGAGATGTTGAATAGCCATATTTCTGTCTCTTCCACAAAGGGTTTGAAATTGTTCAGACAAACTCTATGATCTAGATTTGGTCACAGTTAGACAGAGACATGTTGGCTGTGGCGGAGAGGGGAGGTGCGTGGATGCGACATTATAGTTCTTGTGACATGTCCATGTTGCTGGGCAGAGATGGCCTCCAGTCAGCAGTGGATCATTAAATCAACACACTGACACAACACTAAGGAGACAAGTGACAAGACACAGACAGATAAGGCAGAGACGCCCTGTATCATATGTGGTGGGGGTAGAACTGGAGAGGAACAAGGAGGAGAGAAAAGGGAGATTAGGATAGTAGGAATGGATAGTTGAGGAGATAAAGGGAAGGGATTAGGGAGGAATTGGGGAGATACATGTATACATATTGAGAAAAGAGAGGTTAAGGAAAAAACAGATCTGATCAGGAAGATGAGCTATAGATAGATAGATAAAAATGAGGGGAGCATAGTTCGTGTACAAATCTTCCTGTCACACTCATTACTTGTTCAGCACAAATATGCATTGTTTTAAAGGTCGTGGCAAAGTTGTACACTGACCCTCTGCCCTTTTCATTCCCTCACCCACTATATTTAGAAATGGCAGGGGCCTCTGGAGGATGAGTCCGTGTGACATGGAGGGTGGGGATGGTGTTCTATACATACAGAAAAACACTGGGTGGGGTGTGTGTACAGTGTGCGTGTAAGAATATTCAGCACACAATCAATGGCCTCTTTCCAGAAACAGCTGTTTCTGTCTCTCCAGTTGTCAACAAGACACCCCCTCACCGCCACACAAAGACAAATACACTCACACACACCGACCGTGTACTGACCTGAGGAGAGCAGACTGCCACTGCTGCCACTTATAATTTTGCCCTTGCTGCCCATGTTGGCCAGTTTGGAGGTCTTCAGAGTTCCTGTTTCTGTAAGGTCTATAGCGATCTCGCTCAAACTCCGCGCTGCATGGATCTTAGACTGGACAGACAAGAACAGAGACGGTTTGTCAAAGCACATCATTAGGCAGTTTCATTGCAACACTCTTATTGACCAGGATGGCTGAGTTTGCTGTATGTCTTGTACATTTCTAATCATGTCTGTGGCATGAGTGTGCATCTGCTGGGCCTGACTGACCTTGCTCTGCTTGCGGTCCAGGTAGAACTGGTGTTGGCTGATGGCCATGGCCCAGATAGACTTGATGAGGGCAGGACAGGCGTACCACGTATGCACAGCGATGCCACTGTGACCAAACGTCCTTCTTGTCACCGACGCCCTACAGTAGGAGCGGACACAAGGCCTCCTTATATACACTGAATACAAAAGATGGCTACATATTACAACAGTGAAAACACTCCCACCCAACTACTCCACCACCACAACTAATACAATTACGACTGCAGCTGTTAAGTGGGAGAAAAGTATTAAGAGGTTTGGGAGAGAAAAAACAGATAGATATTTTTTGCAAAGCCACACACGTCGTTCCCTATTGTTTACTCATCCTTATTTAAACACACATCTGTAGCTGAGCAACAGACTAGCTCAACCTAATGACAGCTTCCTTTAAAGAAAACACCACTGCTCTCTGTTTCACCCTGTCTGTCTCTTTTTCTCTCATTCCCTCCCTCCCCATGTCTGTAGAAAAACACTCCACATACATAGCCATGTTAAATAAACACGAGAGAGGTCACTTCCTCCGCAAAACAGCTATCGCGCAGCCATCTATTCTTCTGTGGTCAACTATCAAGGGTTTACCCTGTGTGTGTGTGAAAGAGCACATGTGTTTGTGCATGCATGTGGCTGCACAAGTGTGTTAATAATCAGCCTATCAATCTGTGTCAAGCTCCACCGGGACATCCCCAATATCTTGCTCAATTGCCAAAACAAATGCTGCAACCATTACTGAATTAGATTCCAATCTCTCTTTTCCTGTACTGTACCGTTTGTAGTTTGAATCTTAACACATTCACATATGGGACAGTGGTAATTTACAGTAAAAGCTCCTGGAAGGTGTCCATAACTGAGGGAAAATGGTATCACTTCCAAATATTAGCTGGAGAAAATTCAATAGTAATAACATTCAATCATGAGACAATGATTATCCACCTAATGAAGAGCTGAGTCTATCATGCAAATCAATACTCAGTCATTGTTTTTAAACACAGATAATGAAACCATTCCAACAAAAGCACTGTAGCAAGTTGATGCCATCTTATATTTGTGATATAAATTTACCTCCTGGGGTCATGAACTTCCACCGAAAACTTCTTCTCTCTGAAGTAGAGGTTCTCCAACTGACGCCATTGGAACACCTGAGGTTTGGAGAAACACACACTCTTCAGGGCTGCTCACACAAAAACATGCTTCACATTAAATCCACAGAGCCTTCAGCCAAATCCTCTATTCTCTTCTCTGTATGTTCCAATTTGTTTTGAGAGAAAATGCAATGGATAATGAGGAGGAGGATAAAAAAAAATAAAAGAAGCTGAAGAAGAGGTGGAGTTAGGAACAGTGAAGGAGGCGGAGGGAGAGAAGAGAACCTAGTCTGGGGCTCTCTGATCAGGTCCAGACCAGGCGGTCTTGTCCACAGTGGATCCCTTCGCTGGATGACCTCACTCTGAGAAAGACAGCGTGAGAGGGAGGAGGCTTTCTTTCCTCTGCTCGGCTTTACTTTTTTTCTCTTTTCCGTCCCCTTTATGAACCATCAGCTCCTCTTTAAATGCAGCCAAAGCCAGCTGGGCGAGAAAGTTTCCCCCAAGACGTACTCCACAGCATGTGTGTATCTTAAATCCTCCCAGACGCAGGGGAACAGAACGTTATGAGTTGGCGGGTGTTCACCATCTGTAGGCATTTGCATGTGTGTTGGTGGAGAGAAAGTGTGTAAAGTTATGTTTCCTCCTCTCCTGTAGCTTTGCTAGGAGGGAGGGGGCGTTTATGTCTCCCCTCCTCCTGACCCCTCCTCCCTCCCTCGGGGACTGTGCTTCCTGCTCTGGGCTCTGTGGTTGGGAGGTGTGTGTGCGTGTGTGTATGTGTGTGTGTGTAACAAGGGGTCAGAGGAGGAGTGATGAAGGGGGAAAGAAGCTTTCTGTGGCCCCAGCAATTGAAGTGCCCTTGCTTTGTTTAGTCAGACCTCTGTGTGCGCGCGTACACACACACACACACACAAACATTCTCACAGTCTGAGTCTGTTTCTTGTTAGAGAAAGAGTAGAGTGTGGGCTATTTCAGAACACAAGTGGGCCTGCATTTATCAGCTGGAGCAGACATGCGAACACACACACACACACACACACACACACACACACACACACACACACACACCTCTCATGTACACTGACCAACCATTAGTAAAGAAAGTAAAACTAATCTGCAAGAACAAACAGGAGAAAAGAAAGTAGGAGACCCGAAAGTAGGAGACCCAGCTATGACAGGATAAGAGAGGAAAAGTGGAGAAAGGGAGCTAAGGGAGGAACAGGTCACAGCCCAGGAATTTTAACAGCCTGGGAAAACAATAGACAGAGGGATGAGGGGGAGGAGAGGGGAGAAGGTACAGAAATATTATGAAAAAGTATGTAAACACAGTCTGATGCATGTTTTTATGTACGGTATGTGAGTGTGTATGTGTGTGCACAAGAATGAAGAAAGAAAATTGGTGCTCTTATCAAAACTGTTGCTGTACCGTACATTTTCAATGGAGTGTGAAGTGCTAATGTAGCATGGTGCTAAATATAGCGGGCAGGGTAGATAGCAAGTGAGTGCCTGTGCAAGTGTGCGTGTGTAAGCTACATATGGGCCAGAGCTGTGGAGATAAGATAGGTGTTGGTAACTGCGTTCAGGCACGAGACCACTAATGCTGTCCTCTGCATCAGCAGGACAGAGCTGCTGCAACTTTGGAAGTAGACTTTGATGTTTCAGGATAAGTTGTACATGTGCTTGTGTCAAATAGTGTTCAAATATATCCTGAGTATTTAAACAGCAGTCACATGATCTACAACAAGGTGCAATTAAGTCAGCCACAAGTTTAAAATTAGACAATTCTGTTGTGATTCTATGCAGTTTCAAAGCGCTCCAGCTAAATAAGGCCATTGTATTAATGAAACCTTTGTAGTCTTTATGACACAACTGTGAATAGCATGAATATCTGATAACAACTCAATCAAAGCCGTTGGGTACTTCTGTTCTTAGGGCGAGGGTGTAGCGTGCATATGCTATAAATCCTCTTCCTTTTGACTGTAAAAAACACTTGCACACAATGGCACAAACACACACAAGCAAAGGAAGTGACTGGTCATTATTCACAAACAACTGGGTGCACAGACCCACGTCTGTCTCGTAATAATGTCTGTGCACACGAGCACACATCCATTACAGATGAAAAGGTCAAATCTGATAGAGTGTAAAGGCCTTTCTTCGGTGTAGTCGACTCCCTGGGGATTACGGGAAGAATAGAAAGTTTAAATAGCAAAGGCGAGTATAATTGTATTGAGGCCAGATATTCTTTTTGAGAAAAGGATCTCAAAGACTATTGTTTCACCCATGGGTGGGGCTCTGGTGTGCAATACTATATCCACCAATTTTCATGGAGATGCAGATACACTCGGGGGGAACTTCCTGTTGTTTGTGTTTTGGTTGTGGTGTATTGGAGGGATGACATTTATGGAAAATCAAACCAGAACAGGCTGTATGTGCATATTTTCTCTACATGAAACACAGACAGAAGCTGACTATAGTCAGTGGGTCTGTACTCGCAATCCACTGCAGAAAAAATATTATTATGTAGTGAAATGCATGTGAGATGAATATAAACTATAGTCTGCTGTGTTTGATTGAACCTTCTTGCGGCTTCTTCACAGTGTTGACAGCTTTTCCATGTTAGCTTTGAGTCAGTCAGTCAGGTAGTCAGTCAACACACACCCTATAATCTCAGCCTAAATGAGTCAGAACACACTAACGAGGCATTAGTACATTGTTCAGTTGTAAACCCCTATCTGTGTGTACTGTATGTGTGTCTGCATGTGGCCTGTGGTGAGCAGAGGAGGAAAAGAATTTTAACATCCTCAAATAAACATGGAGGGTGTGGTAGATGGTCTGCATTTAGACACAACAGGATCTCCCCTCATAAAAAGACTAACTAATTAAATATAACTGCCTCCAGTACACACACAACTATTATACTGCGCAACTTGAAGTCTTTCAGTGGCGTATTAATGAATGAAAAAGGTTTGTGTTGAGAACATAAACCATTTTTACTGTGACAAAAGACAGTATTTGGCCCAAAATGTCTAATTAGTGTTCTGCCTGAGTCACAGTACTGAAAATTTGAGCTGTGATAAGCTAGTGATCACACTGTGAGTCAGTGGTTACTGGTACTGGACTGGCTGGCTGATTGACTAATTACCAAATCAACTGCTCTTCCTCCGGTCTGTTGACATAGTGATGACTCTCGTTACGACTATAACATACAGAAAGCTCCTAGTGATCTCTATGAGTGTCTGTTCCTGTGAAACATTAAACAGCTTTGGAGAGGAGCACCACCCACCCTCTTTTGTCTGCCTTATTCCTGAAAAAAAACTTACTGTGCTCATTTAGTCACTCTTGTGATGTTGCATTAACAAGACATGCATTCCCCGCATCTCTTTTTGGGTCAAGCTCCTTAGACTACAATCACACTTGTGTGGTGAGGAGGCCCAGTCTTACTCTTTCTCTGCTTTCAAATGTGTGTATGAGTGTGTTAGGGTGAGGGAGAAAGGAGGAGAGAGAGAGGGAGAGAGGGGAAGAAAGTGAGGGGGTCAGTGCCGAAGCTTAACGGACCAATGACTCACTCTGATGGTTGCTATGACAGCTGAATGTTTGATAAGTCTCTTGTGTGGGAATGCTACTAACTCTTTCTTCCCTCCATCTCTTTCTTTCTTGTGGCATTTAGAACTTTAGAAAGTTAGAACTTGCAATTCTCACTCCGTCAACCAGCATGTATGTACATTATATAGTAAGAAACCTTTTCACAGGTTTCCCAGCATGTTTTGGCCTGTGTCTGTGTGTTTGATGTGAGATAATGTGCATTGCACTGCAAGTGAACTGCATTTTTTCCATCACCATGGTGATTTAACACCTAAGCAGCCACAAGATTTGGAGTACTTGGGAATGAGGCAGGAATGGGGTTCAGTGGTGAGATAGCAATTTAGACTGGAATGCACTAATCAAGACCCACACACACACACACACACACAGCACAATGTTAGTGGCAGACAGGAAAGCTGTGCCAGACAGGAAGTATTCATCAGGATGGTGAGTTCAGTGTTCAGTCCAATTCCTGTGTGTGGGTGTGTGCATTCATCAGTGTGTGTGTGTGCGCGTTTATGAGCAACAGTGTATCAGTGTTCATGTGTGAGAGCGTCTTGGTGGTCAGCCAGTATGCAGGGATGCTGTTAACCCCATTAACACCCCATGAGACAAGGCTGAATGCCAGAGATCAAGGCCTTTAACAGCACTGGGGGTCAGAGGTGAGATAAGAAAGGCTTTCACAGACGACCCACTGGGTGCACTGACTGGGACGAGGACGCCATTCACAGAAAGGCAGAAATAAAAGCAGGACAGGATGCAAAACATTCCAAGACTGAATGTCTCCAGACAGTAGTATTTGTACAGCATTGTTAGTGCTCTTCCCAAACACAATATCCTGACTCACTGAATGGAAAAAATGGACAGTGGTGACCATGAAAACAAACGTTTCCTCCTAAAGTAACACGTCATTCATATGAATTACCCTCTCTTCTTTAAAACAGATGGTGAAAGAAATAGGTGCCAAAAAAGAAAAGATATTTTAGAGATCATATAATTTACACAAAGACAAAATAGTGTGTTAATAAGCCTGTGGTAAATTGCAACTTTTGCGAATTTGGAAATGATACAAATTAATGTTTTAAAGCTCATTGAAAGAGGGGCTGAAGGCTGTGCAGACGATTGTGGTGCAGAGAGATCAGGGGGAGCTTTATCTCACCTTTCTGGGTTTGACTTTGTCCTGGTGGTCATACTGAAAGATGCCTTTATAGCTCAGACCCAACCACCAAGGGATCCCCTGCTTGTCCTAAAACACACAACAAAAAATACCTCAGAAAAGGTTGTACATGTGCGTGGGACTGACAGAGAGAGAAAAAGAAAGAGAGACAAAGACAGAAAGACAAAGTACAAATAGCTTTAAGCTCCATCATATCTCCAAATCCCAAACTGCCTGCTTGCAGGTCCAGAGTGAACAAAAATGTGTGGGGTGCGCGAGTGTGAAAAAAGAAAAGGCAGAGTAGTAAAACTGTACCTTTACAGCATAGTAATGTACTCCATATGTGGGCAGAGACTCTACAATGCTCATATAACTGTGAGGAGCAGAAAGACAGACATGTAAGGGTTACAGAGAACACAGTCTTCCATACAGTGGACAAACATAACCAGAGACACATACACACACTTACTTTACAATAGCTTGTCCTCTTGACTGCCCACTGAGCTTCTTGTAATGCTCTATGACTCGCTCCTCACTGTAGAACAGTACAAGAAAGAGAAAAAAGGAAACTGATTAAGAAGGGGTTAAACAAGAAGAGGAGAGCTTTGTGCAATGACGTGGTGGTTTTCTGGAGAACTGACTAGTCTCTCACCAGTAGGCCAGAGATGGGTGCTCCTTTAGGGCCTGGGTGGGCAGAGCAGGCAGCTTTTTCAGGTCAGACCTGGTTGCATCATTACTGGGAGGGAGAAACCACAAGACATGGTCAACACAACTTCTGAAAGAACAATCATTCTCTGTGGTAGGCCTGACAGTTTCATTCAAAAACTGACTAGGCGATACCACTGAACGGTAGAAAAAGGAACACTTAAAATATTTAGCGCAACAAGTAAAAGCAAAATGGAATATTTCCCAGAACTGTCTTAGAAATAAAATGTTAACTTTGGAAAATGTTGGGAAAGGAACTCTGTATAGTTAAGAGAGAGGAATGAATGGCCTCAATGCTCTTTATTTCAGAGACTGGGCACTGCCATCACAGAACAGCTGCAGAGACACTGACAGAAACAGGACAGAAAGGGGGGACAGAAACACGAAAGATAAAAGGAGATATGAAAAAGGCGATGGAGGACGACAAAGACAAAGATAGTAAATGAGACAGGGAACCACGCAGAGAGCCAAAGAGACTTGGCCCCAGATTCACTTTTCAGACCTCCAGTGGCAGGAGGTCTTAATACCTCACTCTAATCCCCTAGTCTCTCTCCAGCCTCAGCCAAGGCCCCAGAGGATTGGGGAAAGCCCTGGGAACATGACAACCTATGAGCTAAAGCCCTGGAAGAGATCCCATCCACCCTGCCCGGCTGTTCTTCAATGTGTGAATGCAGCTGTGTCTCTGGATTGGTTGATATCCATTCAAGTAACTACTCATTAGGTTTATGTGGTTGTGTGCACAACTTTGGCATTGTACGTGATGAAAGGGCAAGCAAGAGCTCAATTTGAACAAATACAACGGGTGCATCATGGTGACATGTTTATCTTCACAAGTCACTTCTTAAGTGAAGTCTTATTTTTCTTTAAATACGTTGAAATGAATATGGAAAGTCAACTTGTTTACATGCAGATTCACTAGTTGCAAGATGTTTACAATACCTGTAATTGAAAGAAGGCAAACACAATTAGACTCATAAGGATTACTGCACTAGCATCAAGACAATTCAAAAGAAGAAAGAGACTTCTTCCAAGAAGTTTCACACTTGAAAAAAGAAAAATGAAAAACTAAAAAGTCAATAAAATAGTAATCATAATGAGATTTTAGAGGAGCAGGAGAGATATAGGAAACATAATACGGAAGAGGGGGTATACTATATGGTTATGAAGAGATATGCAGAGGGCAGGGTCTATAGAGCTTTTACAGAAGGGAGATATGTGTGTGTGGGAGGAAGGGGTAAGGAAAGGGGGAGGAGGGTGAAAGGAATGTCTCCAGAGTGTGGCACATTCCAGCCCGCTGCAGGATATTGTGTTTATTTACTCCTTTCACCGGCGGAAATGAGGTCAGGGGTGATGGCTGCTGTAGCCTGTTATCTGTGCTACAACAAAGTTATGAGGGGATGAGGAATGGCATACATTTAGGCCACACGGATGTACATCTGAGAGGCCACATGTGGAACGTAGCTCACATTAAATGTACATGACTGGAAAGCTCCATAGCTATAGAGTTTAACTAATGTGAGTTAAAAATCTGATACTTATGCTAATTATTATTTTTCATTTATTTATTTTTTCTGGTGATATATTAGGAAATCTTTCACGTCCCAATGGTGAGCCCTGCCGTTTTTAATTACACACAAACATTGAAAAGAGAGAAGGAGGGAGGGATGTAGATCAACCTCAGAAACAAAGACAATCCTCTGTGATGCATTTCATTGCTCAGGGGAGCAGAGGAGCAGACAGACCACTGATATCACTTCTATTGTCCCTCTGTCTGTGCCTCTCCCTTCTGAATCAGCATGTGTTAACCCAACTAGACAGAGTTGTAGTTCACTTCTTTGGATGCTAATATCTAATGAATGACATTCTTAATGGTTTGTCATCTGTATAGCAGCATGTTAGGGCTGTTGAGAAAGGCAAGTGGTGTTTTCTTCTATATATTCTCTTCTGTAACAAACTGTAGCCCCGTCCCTCTTAATCAATTCCATGACCTTTTCTTACATGTACATTACATATAATCATTACTAGTGGTCTTACCTGGTGAAATCGCCTTTAGCCTCCTGTGGAACAGAAAGGGAAAGAGAAAAGTAGTGAGAGTAGAAAGGACAGTTTACATATATGGACATGTGAGCACAGAGCAGTGACCATAAAATGTGTGTTTATGTTCTGTTTGCATAGGTGAATGTGCAGCCAGGCCTGCTGTGTTGGAATCAGAGAGAAACATTAAACCTCCATCTGGAGTGAAACCTCTGAAGGCCTACAGAGCAGATACCTGATACTGTACATCTGCACCTGCATAGAGGGCACACACACACACACACACACACACACAAACCACTCAGCCCAGTGTAATGTGTAACATGACCTTGCAGCATCACGGCTAATGGACTGACCTACTCTGAGAAAGGGATAGGAAAGGGTTGAAGTTGAGGAGAATGTGAAGTAAAAGAGTTTCCCTGCTGCTCTGTGTTATATTAGCACTGACTGACTACACCAAGAATTTAGCTGGTAGCCAAGAATCTTGCTACCAACAAAGACAGTTGAGGTTTTAGGATTTAAAACCTCCCAGCATCACTGCAGATTACTGACAGATTGATGACTGCATTAGATAATGTGAGTTTAATCATGGCCAATTATGACTGCAGTAGATAATGTGAGTTTAATCATCGTCAATTAGGATCAAAGGCTGGTGGAGACATTTTGGAAGAAAACTTCAGCAAAAGTTCCCTGGAATAACTGGTGTGTTTGTGCTAATGCTGAAAAACAGACATCCAGAGAGACATCCACACACACAAACAATCACGCTTTATCTTACTTGTAGAATATAGGAAGCCAATTCGAAGACAACATCACTGTCCACTTCAATAAGCTCCTGCAAGAAGAAGAGAAACAAGCAGAGAGGAGAGCAGACATGAATGACACATTCTCCTACTGCTGGCAGCAATTAAATAAATAAAACTGTGCCGATGTTGGGAGTAAATGACCATCATCCATTTATCCAAGATGGGTCGGTAGGTGCTTTCATCTCCCCACCGCTCCCCCTCCATTTTTCCTCTCTCCCTTCTCTAATTTCATGACCTCTTCATGTGGATGGAGCTCAGAGATTAGAAGCAAAGCGAAGGGGGTTGGGAGAGAGGGTTTAGGGGTTGAGGGTAGGCATGGAGTTACTGGTTACTGGTTACATGTGGACATTCCTGGAGGAAAGGTAGAGGGAAGGAGGATAGGAAAGAGGGAATATGTATAAGGAAGGAGGCAGAGCGGTGCAAGCATGGATTATTCAATGAGATGAGAAATTGTTTCTGATTAGTGTTGGTTTGTATTCACCGACCATGTGCGTGTATATATACATATGCTTGTATGCATACATGCATTGAGGGGGAGAAGGGTTGGTGGATAGTGGGTCAAGTATGCCAGGAATGTTCCCTTTACAATCCACCTCTTAATTGGTTGGGAGATCAGACAGCCAGGATGAAACAGTAGACAGAACAAACCCACCCTGTGTGTACCACCCAGCGTGGCTTCAATTCATCATACACTGTCTGTGTGTGTTCCCACGGCACAGCAGAAAATGTTTCTCACTACTTATATAAACACTGATTGCAGAAGGTGAACATAGATCCTGATCTACTATATCTTATCTACTGTGTACGTGCAACATCTTTTCCAAAAATTCAATGGGATATTTCTTCTCTTGCTCTCTTTTTGCCTCCATCCCCATGGGGTCGTCAGGGTCATCTACTGCTGGAGCTGGTAAGGAGAACATTTGTACTTAACACTGACGTTTAGCTGATATTCTTATCAGGGTGACTTGTGATATATGAGCAGATGGGGATCAGATATCTCCTTCAATGACATTTAACAGAGATGCTTGTGGGACTGAAACAGAAACTGCCTGTTAGTCAAACAGTCTCTCCCTGACTACTTACTACATATTCACTGCCATTCGAGTTTCAGTGTCTTCCTGATGGACACTACAGTGAGACAGATGCTTGCAAATAAGGCTTGAACTCAGAGTCTCTAACAACAAAGTTTAAACTACACAACCTAAAGCCTCAAATGTAAACTTAGGTTTGCTTTACTATTTGACAACATTAGGTAAATGTTTGACCCATTGAAAACTTCAACCATTACAGGTAATTGATCATGTAAGGGTCAGTACAGCAAACTATGACATTATCACAGTTTTCTACAGGGCTCTGACTGGGATGTTTTTGCCCTATTATTTCCCTTCAGGCCACATGTGCCCTCTTCTGGACATAACAAATAACTACTCAACACTAGTGTTACTGCATGTACATGTACTAATCTATGTGCAGGGGTAGCAGATAGACTAAAGATAACAGAAGTGAGTTGGTAACTGCTGGGAAAACATACATATTCAGTCAATCATCAAATGTACAAAATATATGTTTGTCAAAAATAAAAAGTGCTTTTTGCCTTTTGAATTTTCTTTTTGGGCAACTTGCTGTCAGTGTTTATTTAAACAGCTGAAATAAATGTGCTGACAGATGGCAGTAAATGTGTCAAATTATTCGCTAGTTGCTGGAATGCGGTGCAGCACATAACAGGATGGGCAACAGCTGATGCAAATGGTTCACATTTTCTGCTTCACCAAATCAGTGCGGAGTACCGGAGTCCAAGCTGGCCTCTTGTAGCATCTCTTCATTTAGAACCAAAAATCAGCTAATGAAGGAACATGTTTCTAACAACATAGCCTACTCCACATAATTACAACTTGAAATATAACCAATTTCCAGTTCAGAGGAAAAAAGTACGACATTCTTACCACCCGTATCTAAATATAATACATATCCCTCCATTACCAAAAGCCAACAGTATTAGGAATATGCATTATATAATGACTTTACCTTGTAGATGATGGACTTGGCATTAAGGAAAAACAGCTCAATAGTGGCATTGTCCTTCAGGTAGGATATACTCTCAATGTAGAACCTGAAAACATAGAAGGAAAGGCTTCAATACATTTGCAACAGCAAAGGCAACAAGGACATGAGTTGATCTTCAAACCTGTAAACAAGATCAGCAAGGTTTATTATTAATTTGCTTCAGAATAAAAAATAACACATATAATATAGGAGAACTGGTTAAACATGCAGGCTATGGTAGTGTCATATGCACATGACAGAAATGGTGCAATGACCAAAGTGACCAGAGGGGGGCACACCATACCAAAGGTTGACCCTGTACACCAACATCCTTTCACTTCCCCTTAAACACATTCTCTCTCTCACCATGGTGGCTGGCAATGATCCATTATTAGTTTGTGAGTGTGAGCACATTCCACAATCTGAACACACACACACACATGCGCGCGCGGATTAAATGTGCACATGATGCACTTCACACATTGTCTGCCTCTCTGCAACATCAGCAGTGTGTAGTGAGTCCACATGCACCTACAATACTTACACACACATACACACTCTGTCACATACTGGAGAGAGAAGCACAGTAACCCACTTCTGGCAGAGTGGTGAGGAGGGAACTAACATAATAATGCAGTCTAAATTTAGCTCATGAATGCATGCAGAGCCAGGGGGGAGCTACGATGGTACACTAGGAAGCTACTCATAGTTACTTCTTCTCTGGTGGAAACGTAGTTCAAAATATAACATATTAAAACACTTTCAGTATATGACTTGATATATCCCTACAAGTGTGTATAATGTGACCAAAGCACATGTCCCTATGAGCACACGTGAATGAATGTGTCGATTTGTGTGTGCATGAGTGTATAGGTATTGAGTGAGAGAGATTGTAGGAGAATCAATATTGGTGGGCTGAAATCGCGTTACACATTGAGCTGCAAGAGAGAATGAGAGGAGCCTTGTCAATATTCAGTGTGAACATTTAATTAAAGCCACAGTGTTGATGAGACATATACACATTGCCAGCACAGCAGCAAGCATGCAAAAAGGCATCCACTGAATCAGCAGGAGGTGGGCATCTGCCTAGCATTTATTGGGAACATACTCATCACACAAACACCGCATAAGCATGCAAATACATGACGAGCATGCACCTGAACAGAGACACACACGCACACACACACATACACACATAAAAACCTTATATTGTGCTAATGAAAACAATATGCTCGGACTGATAATGGATTCAGGATTGACATTTAGGCTGATAGTCGTTCCATTATAGTCCTGAATCTGTGTATGTGTGTGTACATGTGTCTAAGAAATAGGGTGTGTGTGTGTGTGTGTGTGTGTGTGTGTGTGTGTGTGTGTGTGTGTGTGAGAGAGAGAGAGAGAGGGGGGGGTGTAGTCAGTGTGACATTTGGAGAGATTGAGGTTAGAGATTGGACTGAAATGCGGGAGAAAAGGGGGGGGGTGAAGCCTCAAAATGGTGTCAAAGTTCACAGTGTCACAGCACCACCACTACATCCTCAAACACCTATTAGTCTATGTAAATAAACACACAGTGACCCTCACTCTGACCACCCCACCACCACAGACACAGTTGTTTTATATAGTTCTATAGCTGACCTAGGATAAAGAGAGATGGTAAATGTCAATATCAATGCAAATGACTAAAACAGCAGTAATAGCAACCAAACATACTTATCGGCACATCTTTTAATACATGTACAATGATACCATTGTTCACTAAATAGAGTGAACAATAGGTCTATGTGCTAAGAATACGATTTTGCTATACAGTCACCTCATTGTGTCACGACATGAGCTATGTTGTAAATGTCAACCTGGAAATGACTCCTCAATGACATTGTTTAGAAGAGTTAATGAGCTACTGTGTGTCACGTAACTATGTACGTTGCTAACCAAGACTTAGTCCCTGGGGTGTATATGACATCATTGACATATGTTGGGGACAGAGAACACCAGTGGACCCAAAACAAAGCCTTGGCTCTCCTTTTCGGGCTCTCACTGAGAGTGCATGTGTGTGAGTGTGTGTTTGGGCAGAGAGTGGGTTGGGAGGGCTGTGCATTTTCATTTGAGGCTAAGAGAGATGAGAAAATCTCTTCTCAGGTCAGGTGCCCTTTTCACTCTTTTTCAATTGCCTACTGAAGATAAAATACCCACATACACACAAACAGACAGACGCACTTTGTATTTCTGTCACATATATACACACATGATCTGATGCCTGTGTGTGAGTCAGGAGTGTTTTACATATGAGATGGACCATTGTATAAGCAGTACAAATGGCAGAGAGAGGAAAAGTGGGATTGTAGGGTGATTGGGCACATGCCTCAGCACAGGTTGAGTCAAATACCAGAATATTTTCTACCCTGTTAAGCATCACATTGGCAAGTGAACCTTTTAGCCAGCAACAGCCATTGTCAAACTGCTTCTGCATAAATATGTGTAGCACTAACGTAGAGAAGAAATGGCAAGGCTTCTCTCCCTATGGAGAAAGCATTCTGCCATATTGTTTGGAGTATGGCACTTTGTAGTCACAGCAAAGCTATTTGATGGAGTTTGCATGCAGTGCATACTGATGAGGTCCAAGAGGCTCATGATTGGCTGAGAGGCACTGTGGCGGGAGTTAAACACCAGGGTCAAAGCAATTTCATTGGGGCCTGTCATAACTAACCTTGTTAAACTGTTCTTATTACCACATGAATGCATGTGCATACACAAACACATACACAGATGCACTCTCTCCATCTTTCTTTCTCTCTCTCACACACATTCAAACACTATCGTTAATCACAGACCATGGCATGTGTAAGTTAGGTGATAAAGTTAATGAAGAAAGACTCACCTGACACAGAAGTAGAGGATAATGGGACCAGACTTCTTGGGGAACTCGTGTTCTAATACCCTGCGGTCCAACTGCAGCCAACTAAAATGGCCCCTGATGAGACAAAACAACAAAACAACCAATCAATGCTTTTCAGAGATGTCTGACTATCCAACAAGGATGCACAAAACTTCATCTCATGACAATGAACATTTTCTCCTTAAGCCTCCTTATTTTTATTTTCCTGTTACCATTTCTTCCCTTCCGTTTTCCCCCACTGCTCTTCCCCCGCTCCTCTCTTTTCTCTGTCCCTCTCCAACAGGGAGAAAAACTGCAGAGACAGCTTGTCACCTTGGTAACCCTGCATGGCCTCCTGAGCAACTGAGCAACATCTCTCTCAAACTCTCCCTCCTTCTGTCTCTCAACACCCCCCCTCCCACCACCACCACCACCACAGCCTCTTTGACCACTGGTGGTCAGAGCTGAGGCGTCTGCTCTCCCCAGGCACACTCAACAAATCTACACATGATAGAATTTGCCCTAGGGGACTAAGACTGCAAAGCTGATATCTTTGCTGGACTGACACTGGTTACAGTATATCACAGCCCTGTAAATGCCAAGAGTAGAGGCTGGTCTTGCTTGACATCAGTGGGTACGTGAGATAAAACAAAGAAGAGAGAAAACAAAGGCCGTGGCAATGTTTGCCTGTATGTAAATCATTTGTATGTTTGCATGACTAGTTCTGGACTCTGCTGTGGTGCTCCTGTCTTTCCAGGTCAACAAACACAATAAAACACATTTGAATGTCATTTTTGCATTTCAAAGTGCAGTTCTTGTGGAAAGCCTTCTGGCAGACATACGACATTTTGTTAGCCCAGAGCAGACAATCATAGCCTCATCATTTTTAAATCGAAGAGCCGTTTTATCCCTAAATAAGCCTACACAAAACAAAAACAAAACACAGTTAAGTACATAAAAGCACACTGGAAATTCATCAGGAGAAAACCAGGCCAAAACCAACAGCCACATTTTACTGCAGGATTTATAAAACCATATTTAAAACTCAAACAATGTACTGGCAACTGGAGTTTTCATAGTGGCGCTTTTATACATGGTCCAGCATAGCTTTTGTCTTTTCAACAGTTTTTAGATTTCTTCATTAATGGTAGAAAGGTCCAAGTGGGTACATACAAGTTTAGTAGTATTTCTTTGCTTAATTGATAGAAACTGAGTATCAAAACAGGAGTGTAACTGCTAGCTGACAGTCTGGATGTCCCCCTACCACTGTAACAGTGGTAGGGGGCTGCACTGACAAACCCAATCTAACAAACAGGATACATTGAAGAGATAGTTCTGGGCTACTGAAACACCATGTGCACTGTAGTTTTCAATAGCATTACTATTTGAATGCAACTTACGTTTCGTCTGTGTATGCAATTCCAAAGTACTCCTTCTCCTTGAGGTTGAAGTGAGAGGCCACAAGGTCCAGCAAGTCCTTAGCCATCAGCTTGGGCTGCAGAGAGACAGAAATATTAGTATTCCTCTCAGTAAGGTTTTATTTTTCAGTTATAACTTGCCTTGTGTGTGAGCGTAGTGGTTTATCACACAGTAGTTTAATTGGAACAAGTACATGTGGTAGAGCTTTATGTTAATGTATTCTATCAGCTATTGATTTACTGCTATGACTAAGCATTCTAACAAACACTGGGGAAAAGTGGAAAAGAGCAAGAGAGGAGGAGATAAAAGAGAGAGAGAGAGCGAGAGAGAGAGAGAGAGAGAGCGAGAAAGATGGATGGAGTGTGTGGATGTTGCTGACAGTGCAGGTACCCTGCCCTTCCCCTCTCTCCCTCTCTCTTTCCGCCTCTCTGACCCACACCTCTACTGCAGAGTCATGGCTCTGGGCTCAACCACTGTATTGCAGGGAGAGGGCTGCAGCTAGCATAAGAGTTAATACTGCTAGTTAATACTGTGGAATACTGTACAAGCTATATGTGATGACAACCTCCATTCATCACAACGCTCAGAGCACGCAGAGCATCTTAAAGCCAAGCAGAGGCCGGGGACTGCTGCCATATGCTGCTGGTTTGTGACATCCTGAGTAACAGCACGCCCCACCCTGAGGTTAACCATGGGTGTGCCTTGCTGCCTACATTTTCATTACACACACACACACACACACACACACACACACAAATCTGCATGCACATATGCACACACAAGCCCATACACAACATACATGCATGTGCTATATGAAACATACTGTGTGCAACCTAATATGCGCACATACACACACAGCTATATGTGCTATTGTGTGCACATTCTTAAGAATCTCCCCCTGAGGTCCTGTACTATCTACTCGCTGCACAACTACAACTTCAGTGACAGAAGCTACTGAGAGCTATTTAAAGAGAGGGAGGTGATGTCATGCAGACAGCAAGCATACACACACACACACACACACAAGCACACATGCACGCACACACGCACAACTCCAATGACCTAGATCTCATATAAGCGCGACGCCTACAGTGATCCTGCAACACAAAAAGGCTCTGGAGAGAGCTTGAGGAGAAGCTAATATAGAGGTTGATTCTGTCTTATATTCCCTTGTATCAGATTCATGTACCAGATGATAATGTTACACAGGAAAATATCTGCTAAATCTATTTCTCATAAAATATCTACTGTAGTAGATGATTCTGTCTCTATGTCCCTTTGATGTAGCCCTATTACAAAACCCTACAGTATTGATAAATTATCTAGGAGATTCCCATACTGCTCTGTTGATTAATTAAAAGAAAAATTTCAAATGCATATTTCCAGTATGGACAATGAACTCACCTCTCTTAGCAAACAATAAGATCATGAACATGTTCAATTTGTATTCATTATATGGTAACATGTAGTTTAATACAACATGAGCAATGATTCAAGTGCTGACCTTAAAGGCCTGATCTGTCTGACTCTGACAAAACCTGGTATTCACATCCACAAAGGCTCTGACTGGCTCTGTTGTTTCTCCAAATGGGAGAGCAGCCATTCACGAGAGCGACACTAGATCTCTTTGAAGTGCTCAAAACATTTTAGATGTGGAAATTTTAGGTCTGGAAGCAGCCTATCTTTATAGTATTAGCAGTAATACATGTTTTGGTTCAGTCTGAGACACATACAGTGGTGGTCTCTTATTACCACACAGCAGTCAACTGCCTTGGCAACAATATCAATTAAACGTCCATGCCACCACAGCTTAACAAACAGAGGAGGGGACAGAGACACGTGGACACAAACAGTAAAGAAGATGATATGGAGACAAAATGAGCCCCAGATACACTGTTGAACATCAGAAGTGCATGACTGAAGATGAAAAAGAACAGAAGGACCTCTGTAAGGTTAGGCTGAGCTTCTTGCGTCAACATTGTTATGAACACCAAGCAGACTGTAATAACTCTAATAACATGGGCTGCGCTGGATAGAATAATTAAGTTTTGTTCTCTCTTCAAGTGACGGCTCACCCCTTCCACACAGCTACACACAGCCCGACACTACAGCTTATCTGTGAGATACCAGATACTTAACGGATGTGTAATAATAATGTTGTGGAAGATACCAATAGTGATACAGACAGTGAATGACAGGTAATAGAGTAAGTGATATGGCACAGTAAACACACACACAATCACTGAGACACACAACCCAGACATATACAGACAAAGCAGACACATATACACACACGTACACACATATACAAACACACTATGGAGCCATCTATCAGACAGTAAAGCTATCTGATAGCTTAGACAGCATTACTACTAATAGACATTTAGCCTGTGCCTCAGCAGCAGCACAGGTAATTAACAGCACAAGAATTACAGGGAGGTGCAAGTGAGGAGACACGCTGAAGCAAACCTCCAGACAAGTGACAAACGCACAACAGTAGCTCACTTGGCTGGCTGGCAGCAAGTCCAATCTCTGCAAACAGCTAGCCAGGCCCTTGGCGCCTTCAGGATTGCTCAGATTTATGGGATGCTAACTGATTTATCAGTTGCAGTCCTTAAGAGTCCAAGGGTGGGTAAGGAAGAGGTTTTTAGCCACATGCTCTGCATGTTTTAACATTTTAATGAATACTTTGTATACATATCTATGCTGTAGCATCTTACCATCTTACAGTGAGATCCTGAAGTGTCTCTTTATTAATGTAGAGTTCTACACATAAACATCGGCATGGAAGAGCAACCCCATGAATACTTTGTATACATACCTATGCTGTAGCATCTTATCATCTTACAGTGAAACCCTAAAGTGTCTCTTTATTAATGTAGAGTTCTACACATAAACATAAGCATGGAAGAGCAACCCCATTCACTCTTTAACCTACAGCACTCTAGCCTTAGGGAGTGATAGCCATATTACTGACATATATTTTCACCCAGTGGTGCATTTGGTGGTTAGCTTCAATCTTTACGGCCTGGTCAATAAGTGTTTTGGCCTTCTGGCACATAGTTCCCTGCCAATGAGGCGCTGCTCCATAAACAAACCACAGAGGACACATTATCAAAGGTAGGAGGAACAGGATAAGGAAGAGGAAAAAGGTAAACGACACTTTTGGGATTAAACAGCTGGTCAATGTTATAAGTCAGTGACAGGAATGAGAGACAACCTTTCAGCTTGGCATGCTACAGGAACTTGAATGAAAACCTCAACAGGACATGAAATAGCCTAACGGAGAGTTTAATACGGGAGTACTGCCTTAACATTTAAAAAACGCAACTGTTTGCTGCTTATGAATTATGATCATCCCTTCAAGAGATCCCTTTTTTTGCAAATGAGTAAAGGACCTGACTGCTTCTTAGTTCACCGGAAAACTAAGAATAACATTGTAATTCTCTGGTCCTACAACTTACTAGTACTGTACATCTGTCCAACAGAGTGAAGTGAGGACAAAGAGCGAGAGAAAGATAAATAAAGACAGCAGTATCCTGATTTATATGAAAATGGTTTGTTAATGTTAATAACATCCCCTCTTCCGGACCTTTTGTACAACCTTTTCTGTTGCTAATACCATTGCCAAACTGTAAAAATACCATTTGTTACATTGTGTATATTATGCAGTAAACAGAACAGACTTTCTCACTTACATCTTATCTTCAAGTACCTGTAAAACTCTTTACATAAAACAAAGGTTACTATAATGTTTTTATTCAACTCTTCAACTCTCTTTTTGTTTATTTATTTAATTACTTGATGGCCAAAAGGATGAAGAATGAGGGAGGGGAGGTTGGATGGATGAGATATGGAGCTGCTGCAATTGTATTTGGAGATTTTAAAAAGAGACAGAGCCAGGCATAGGCAGGTAAAGGCAAGAAAGGACCTGAGTGAGAAAATAAGATATGGACAGCAAAGAGTGGAAAGTCAGAGAGATGGAGAGAGAAAGAGAGAGTGGATGAGGAGCAGAAAGAAGCACCAATTTGAAAGAGAGGATCAGTTCTGGCAGAGTAATCAAATCAGAAAGTCAGCAGACCTATCCTCGCCTCTCCCCTCCATTTTCTCCTCTCTATTCCCATCTCTTTACTGTCATCTCCCGTCTCCCCATTCCTAAGCTCCCATCTCACTTTTTTCTCTCCCTCTCAACCTCCCGAGTTTCTGTCAATCGTTCTATTCTCCACTCGCTCTTCTTCTCCTGTTCCAGAGCAATTACCTTCTTTTGTCTATCTCTCTTTTACCAGTGGAATCAGGTAATGGTCAGGCCCAAAGGGCGCTGAGGCAGGTTAGGAAGAGTGGAAAGAGCTTCCAATGGAAATACTTCAGACTTTGAAGTCAAACCATGAGAGGGGTCTTATAGATTGTCAAAGTAGACAAAGTGAAGGGAGAAGTGAATGTGAAGGGAGGGCCACACAATTTACAAACAACTAAAAGTCCCCACATAATGAAATGTGTGTTAATGTGTGATGTTACAAAATGTCCATTACGAGGTTTAACCCTGGGTATAGAACTTAAAGCAGACCAGAGCAGACAGTAGCAAATAGCTGTCTGAAAAAGAAGGTAGGGGCTTTCAATGGCAAAGGAGGGAGAGATGGGTGTGTTGTGGGTGCTGCTGCTGCTGATGCCTTTGGTCATTACAGCAGAAAGTCCTGCTGAGAGGATTGAAGGCTGAAAGTAGGGGGAGGGGGACAGCATGCTGCTTTGTTTTTCCAAGACGTTTGGAGGATAAGATGGAGCACTGTCAGTGACACAGATAGCTGATGTGTTTTGTTAAATTATTCTGGCATTGCTAAGGCATTCTAGGAGGGCAGTAGGGATTTGTGATGAAGAATAAGCAGTGAAGCACAAGTTTAGGGGAAATAAGAGTTTCTGTTTAAGACATCATTAGGACTGAACTCTGTATTGGGATGACTAGAGTCTACAGGGAGGGTAAATCAGAGCAGGGTCCGATGTGCGCGCACTCCTGTGTGTTTTTGTGTGTGTGTGTGTGTGTGTGTGTGTGTGTGGAGAGATCAGGTGAGCATCAAGAAAGTGCAAAGTCACCTACTGCTGACCAAATTTCCCTTGGTCAGCAGTACCTGAGTCCCTCAGGATGCTAGACATCACTTCTCCCTCGCTCTAAGGATATGAGAGTCTGCAAAGAGAGAGGGAAGAAAGAGACAAAGAATGAAAGGGTGGAAGGAGGAGAGACTCACCTGCACAAGGAGCTCCAGCTTCCTGTCGTCCAGGAGATGGACCTGA
The DNA here is from genome assembly GCF_043641665.1 of Enoplosus armatus. Lineage (NCBI taxonomy): Eukaryota > Metazoa > Chordata > Actinopteri > Centrarchiformes > Enoplosidae > Enoplosus > Enoplosus armatus. Next base: position 8,236,272 of record NC_092185.1, read on the forward strand.
CATCGCCTCCCCTCTGTCATCTGAAAGGAAGAGACAGACAGACAAGGAATGCTTGTTAATATGCTTGATTATAAATTACTTAAAGGTATTACATGTTATACAGATACAGATCAAAAGCAGACTTTTGTATGGGTCTCCACTGATACCCATCATAGAAAGAAAATGACTTAAATCTCCAACTAACAAACAAGAACATGATGCATCAGTTCAGTACACCTCATTTAGTTTGAGAGACGTGCTATATGGCAAGCTTGGAGTGTGCATGCCTGTTTGTTAACTTAGTGAAGTCTTAACTAGGTTAACTGAGCTAACTACACAATGGGCCAATAGAGACAATGTCCTGCACTGCTCTCTTCCTCAAGGACATTTCTAGCATTCCTCCTTGAGCAGGAAAACTATTATCCATCAGTGGACTGCAGTGACCGGAGTGAAGCTGCCTGCTGACAATGTTTACTAGAATGTTTGTCTGTGTTGTTGATACAAGGTTTGCTGAATAGAGCTGCAAAAAACTGATAATATCCATCTGCCAAGTTCAGGCGTAAACACTGAGGCAGGTGCAATGATGAAACAGTCTACCGTGGGAAATATGCACCACACACACACACACACACACACAAGTTAGACCAAACATTTCACATGACAGACAAAGCAAGCTATTTCTTGAGACCTTGAGGAAAGTTTGCTACTGCATGATAAAACTCAACAAAACAAGACTAAATTCACAAAATTCACTGCAGAAATAATGTCAAACATTTCAAGAAAAGATGTACAAACTGTGCCAGAGTATTCAGCATGTTAGTGTATGTTTGTGTGTGTGTGTGTGTGTGTGTGTGTGTGTGTGTGTGTGTGTGTGTGCTGGTGTTTTCAGCACATGAGCACATGTGGAGTTTTTCTACAATTTAACAGGAAGCAGGGACCCTGAGGAACACAAACACCCCCTGGCTCCTCCCACACTTCCCTCACATCTGGGAGATGGGGAGGGAGACAGGGGGGAATGGGGGTGGTGTGTGTGGGTGTGTGGAGGGGTGGGGTGGGGTGAGAAATGTTGGGAGAAAGGGGGAGAGACATCCTCATTGTCAAACATTTGATGAGAACTCCTTCCAAAACATAGATGCCATAAACATGAACACAAGCGTAACCGGTTTGTAACCCTTCACCATGAGGATCATATTGGCCACCTGAGGCTCTTGCAATTTGGTAAGGGTGTGCCCACAACAAGAGTGCATATAACATACATCTACTTTCTGACCACTTGTGCCAGCTTGCATTGAGGTGGCACGTTGGAGGTGAGAGTTTAGCAGAAAGATGAAGATACCAGAGAAAGAGTGAGGGAGAGGAGTGACAGAGTTGTGTCTCAACACTCATCCCTATGTGAACTCTGCTCAATGACTACTGGTGTGTGTGTGTGTGTGTGCGTGTGTGTGTGTGTGTGTGTGTGTGTGCATGTGTGTGGCTTCCAGCTACTTTGAAGGGTTTGGTTTACCCTCCCACTCACCATTGATCTCATGTGGGTTGAGGGTTTAGATTAGGTGCACCTGTGCACACAGTGACACACACACACACCCACACACCCACACACACACAATTACATTTTCCAACGTTGGCTTTTGTTTTCATCTCCCACCCTCCTGTCTTGGAGTTACATTACCTTTCCAAAAACACCCCATGTTTATACTGTATATAGTGATTTTAATTACTACCATGATTACTGAGTAGTAGGTCAGTGGTGCAAACACAATTCATTTGAACCAAATATAGATAATATACCAATCTGAGATGTTATGGGGGTCAAAAGTTGGTGTAAAGTTATTAGACTGTAAGCAAATATCTAATTTCTGAAAACATTTTGCTGGCTGAACTAATCTTCTTTCTCCATTATTGAGCCTGGACATGATAGAAGAGAGGACAGGACTACAGTATACTGACCAAACATCTTACTTTAGTATCTTGTCTGCAATACTTGAAACTGCAATGCAGAAAGTGTGTGCACACACACACACAGACACACACACAGACACACACACTCTCACTGGCACTCTGCTTGAGGCACCTGGGAATAGTACAAACCTTAACGTCAAGGTAACAAATCACTGCCTTGAGGCTAAAATTAGGCAGCCCAATCTGGCAGAGAGAGACGCTGATTGGTTTTAGTCATAAAATTCACTTTGTGGTATTGGACACATGCTACTGAGTTTCTATCCACCATGAAACCAAATGTAATGAAGTTTCTATGAATAGATTCTTGTCATTAAACAGGGTTGACAAAATAGAAAATGTGGAATACTTCAACTTCATGCATGAGACAGTTTAGCCAGGTAGTTCATAATATTCGCAAGGGGACAAGTCTTTTAAACATGACATAATCACTGAATATATTAACAGCATCTTGACAGTGACCTACATTAATTTACAATGTGGTTCCACTGAGACATAGGCTAAAAACACGTGCTACTACCTACATCACCTTGTCCTGGTGTGTGATTCATGCTGTATGTAACCCACCAACATTTCTGACCCATTAGTAGTCAGGTTTGAATGGGCTAACCTCCATCCTCAGGCCTGACTCACTGGCAAGAAACGGTGAGATTAAAAGACAAGAGATGAAAAAAGAACAAGCAGCCATGTTCACAGTGTCTCATTATTTCGCTGGAGCAGGCACCAAAATTACAGAGGCACACACAGACAGTTGACAGTGATGCTTGGTCAGAGCTTGCGATGGCAGTAACGTTATCAGTAGTTACCTTGCAAACAAACGCTCCCTGCGAGGCTCCCACACAAACACCGGCTCCAAGAGGGAGAGGGGAAAAAAACCTAATTATTAATCCCAGAAAGAAACGAGTCGTGTTACTGCCAGAAAATCATCAAAAAACACCCTTTTTCCTGGCCGGCCTAGGGGAGGAGGCACATCAGCATCCATGTTAGTGACCATTAGTTAACGTTAATTACAAGCGACGCAGCTCACTGTATAGTCCCTGTATCCTCCAAACGCCACAGAGCCGTTAGCGCTAACGTTACATGTCATATCTACGCCATTCAAGCTAACGTAGAGATAACTCGGCGCTAATTAACGGCGACTGGGAGCGTTTTCCAAGGCTGCCTCTTCCCTCCCTCCTTCCGAAAACAGAGAGCTTCTCACGGGTCTAGTCCCGGTCGACCAACCCCCCTTTCGCTACCGGCACCGTGCACAAACGGTGAGTGAACGTGCGGCCAGCAGGAGACCGTACCAACGGTCAGCAACCGAGGGGGACGACCGGAAGAAATGGCTAACGGTCGAAGGTATTCCAGGCTGCCTTCACTTGCCAGCTATGTCTCGCGCTGTCATCGGAGTTGCTTCGAAAACACGGGAATAATGGAGGCAAGATGTGGGGGCGGGGAGAGGAGGAGATGAGGGGAAATTTTCTGCAGCAGCTCACAGCCATGAGAAACTGCAGACCTCTCTCTCTCTCTCCTTGTGTGTGTGTGTGTGTGTGTGTGTGTGAGAGACAGAGCGTGCACGCGCGCTTACAAACCCAAACAGACATCTGTGTCTGCACAGCACACTAATAGTCTGCCTTTAAAACAAGCGATGCACTGCCAATACGTAACAATGAGCAGTGATCACAGTCTACTACTTTATTAAATCAGCTGTACTTTCACAAATGCAACCTTTGTGGGGAGAGGAAGAGTTCCCTTGAAAGACCCTATCCTCATATGACTACTTTGACAATACAGTTATATGCCAAGCCGATGTATGTGTATTGTGTATTTTAATAGATTTCCATAGACCTAACATGGTTAGATGATTCTGCAAAATAAAAGCAGGAGTTTCAGTTAGATGTCTACATCCCTGGTTTGGTCTCTCTCTCTCTCTCTCTCTCTCTCTCTCTCTCTCCAGCTTGTCACTTCCTGTCTGCACTTTTAAAACACAAATCTCCCTTGCTTTTAGGTTTGGCTCGCTTGAATGATTTCTGGCCTTCAGTCCACTGCAGCCGTTGGACTGACTCATTTTTTGACTCTCACTTGTGTTCACCTTACACAGCTGGAGCAGCAGCCGTTGAAACCACAAGTTGTTAACATAACAAAATCAGTCAAGATTTTGGTACCATAAATAGACACTAGTGTGTGTGCTGTGAAGGCAGGGCTTAGCCTATACCTACTGTCAATAAGTCTTTGAATGACTCGGCAAGCATCGGCTAGTCTGTTTTCTATTATTGTATTACAACATGAGTAATTCCTATGTTATGAAAACAGTGTGAGGCCACATGTTGCATATGTACAGTATGCATACATGCATAGTACACCTTATGCTAAACTGTCAGCATTAGGGATACTTCACCATTAGTTGATTATCTTAACTTTTCAGATAGTCTGTGTCATAAATACAGTTTGTCTGAGCCAAATGCAGTTGCACCATATTTGAAATACCACAGGCAATTCATAATCTAAAATTTGCAGGATTCATCAGAAATTCTCTCTTCCCAGACATTAAGCAATACGAAGATGCAATTAAATTTAATGTGCTTGGCACTTGAACGGTTTTGCTGCTACCATAGCTTATGCTGCAAGCCCAAAATTCAGCTTAGTTTGCTGAATGTAGAAGGTCACATGAGAAACGAGGAGGTGTATCCTTTTCCCTCCTGCTGGATTTTTCTGTTTCTGGATATTTTTGGCCTGTTCCAGACACCGGAAACTGGCCTGTCCAACTTAAACATCTCCAGATGACTCTTTCTTTGGCTTTAATACATACACCCGTTCATCCTGCGCTTTCTCCAGTCAAATACATATCTCCCTTTATTGGTAGCTTCCTCAGTTTGCTATCACAAGGGCCCTGTTGTTTGACAAATGCAACGGAGGGGGAGAGAGAAGGGGACAATGCAGACAGTGGAGGAATGGGGTAAAACTGACAAAGACAGAAGAGGAGAGCAGAACTTGAACACTTAAAACTACAAGAGTTTATGAATTATTGTTCCTGTTTGGAATGGATGTGAGTAGCTCCAGAGAAGCTGAATGAGAGGGGGAGGCAGATTCACAGAAAAAAACAGGGAGGAAAAGGAAGGAAGAAAGGAAGCAAGGCAGGAAGGAACAATAACAAACTGCTGTGATTTAGTGAGCCTCTCTGTCCACTGCACATGCCCCTTAACTTCCCTATACATGGTCACCCTCCGGTGACCTACAGAGAGTGTTGCCAAGAAGCACAAGGTGAGAAACACTTGTAGGTGTGACATATCTGGGCCCTGACAGAGCCTTGTTATGGAGCCAGTGGGCTTCTATTCTGGGCTGAGGTGTGGTCGTAATGAGGTGCTGATCTGGTGTATTTCTATGGAGTAGGGGTCCAAAGGGGAAAGATCTGGATGGGTGAGGTGGGTTTAACAGGCAGTGGGTATTGGAGTAAGGTTTAAGGGCCGAGCAGGGGAACAGGGTCGATGGTCTGTGCTGGAAAAGGTAACCTATATTGGTGGAATGTGATATAAACAGCGCTGAACAGTTAATTGAAGCAAGATGGAGAATCTCTTTAACCCTGACTGTGGGACGCTGCGGTAGGCAGTTAAGACTGACACACACACACACACGCACTCCATGCTCTCGCTCTCTGTCTTGCTCTGTCTGTCTTTGTCTGCGTATCTCCCACATTAATGGAGACTAAACAAACACACTCTTAAACACGTCACTTTGAGAGCAAGCGTGGTCTGACACAAGCAGTCCAATGATGATTTATGATGCTGAGATCATTATAGTTGAATAGGCTTTATGACTCGTCGTCAGTTTTGATGTAGCAGTATCTGCATATGGTGCAGATTAGATTACAATACAAGATTCAGCACAACATACTGTAGCTCTCGATTATTGGGTTATTAAAAACCTGATGGAAAAATAATAGCAGGGCCAGATCCTGTCTTCTTCTCCATCTAGTGCTTCATGTAGTGGCAGAGTGAGACGGAGCAGGGAGGGTCATGGAAAGGCAGCCAGGAATGTCTAGAGAAACGACGGACATGGAGAGATCTGTTTTGTTTGTTCAAGTGTGTATATATGTGTGTGTGTGTGTGTGTGTGTGTGTGTGTGTGTCTGTGAGCTCCACCCTCCCTGCCCGTGAGTGACTTTGGGACTGAAATGTGGTTCCAGTTAGGGCGTTTTTAAAATCAGAAACACACTGGTACTTCAAACAAGCTGGAGATATTTCTGTAGCCAACTCTGCTTTGTTCTCCTTTTACTACAAAGCTCCATTCCCAGACTTTACCAAAGTCATTTTTTTCATGAGATATTTCCCCACATCTTTACACAGATTCACTACTTACACTAAAACTGACAGATGGGGATGCTTATGAATTTTTTTACTGGGGACATTGCTGTGAGGTGTTTCAGTTGGCACAATAAAGACATCAGAAATCATGCTTTATGGAAGATTATATATGCCTCCAGGGGAGGGGGGGATCCCCAACAAATTGCTTCAGATTCAGGTTTGTCTATTGGATCACGCTCAGCGGTCCCAGAGGACATACAGAAGTTGCTTACATGTTCACCACACATCTATAGTATGCTATCATAAGAAAAATAAAAGGGGTGCAGATAACACAGGAACACAGCAATGAGTTACCATTTTGTATTTTGAATCTCCCTTGTAGTCATAACACTAACAACATGACTTGTTCTTGATAAATTCCTGATGGTCTGAAATTCTTCTCCTCATTCTTTTCAGATTTCCCACTAAAAGGTCACATTGTCTGATATAAAATAATCAAATGTTTGTTTTGAATATCCAGCATAACTATGTCATTACTGCAACAGTACATATTGGAGTGTTATCATGTGCTGTAAATTTAATTGCTGTACTCTTTATTTTTTTTTTACTGTTGTTTTTCTTTACTTTCACTGATGCCAAAACTATGTGGCTGAAAAAAACTGGGTCAAAGAGATGTACACGTGTGCACAGGCACTCATATAGAGCCTGGAGTTATATTTAATACAGAAAGCTCTAAAACAGGACCACAGCTAATGTCTCCCTTGATGACATTCAAGCAAATAAAAAAAGGGCACTGGGCACAGTGCGATGATACTGCGCCACAGTGCGTCAGTTTGAGAGCAAGGCACCACTGGCCTCTTTCTGCATGCAGGTCATCCTTCGTGCATGCTACCAACAATTTGAATGTGTTTGCACTTAAGGTTTATTGGGATGAGTTGTATTCAAAATACTCAAAAGGGGTTAGTAGGGACAAGCTGCCTTTCTTCCACGGTTTATGATTGCCTGTCTTTCAGTCTCTCCTCTCACTCTTAGATGACTTTTTCTGCTCAGCTTTGCCCTTTACTGACACGGGTTGGACATTCCTTAAATTCCAGTCCAAAGGGAGCACTTAGTTGATAGAGCCATTATACGCACGACGGTTGTGTACATTTTGGTGTGTGTGTGTGTGTGTGTGTGTGTGTGTGTGTGTGTGTGTGTGTGTGTGTGTCTCTGAAAACGTGACCATACATCTGCTCTGTGTTTTGGATGAAGTGGATCTGAGGTGATTTGGTGACTAAAGCAGCTTCTGAGGAAGGACAGAGGACAAAGTGATGGGGGCGTGAGGGGGAGCTAGAGCTCAGACAGCCTAACAAGAAGAGCAGAGAGGTTCAGGACAAATAGGTACCAGTGATGTCATGTCTTCAGGACTTTTATCTCAATGAAACACAGTCTTAGCGATCATGGGGGTTGATCTGCAAAAGATCTAGGTTGTCAGTGTGTGTGTGTGTGTATGTGTGTGAGTCATTCACAGGGGAAGGATCTTTTACCCCTACACCTCCTCTCTTCATCTATAATTTACACAGTGAGAAATCACCGCAGACCTGAGTGACCCTGTGTTCACTGATACTGCTGGCAATGCATGCAGAAAGACAAAGAGACGTACAGTGGGGTATTTGGTTCTGCACTGCTAATAGTATTCTATATGTAAGTGTATACAGTATGTGTGTGTGTGTGTGTCTGTAAACCCATTGAACCTTGCTGATTGATGAATCTTCATCCATGACCTCTATTTATCTCTGGTGCTTCTTCTGTCTCTCTTTCAGTTCCTCATAAACAAATAAAGACACTCACACACACAAACACAAACAGCTTGTGGCCTAAACTCAAGGGCACGGTGTACTGCGGAACGGTTGAACTCCAGTGGCCTCTATCCCCTGTCCTGTGACTGGATAGAATACCAAACACTCTAATCATTTAGCATGCTGAATATTAAGCAGCCCTGTCTGCAGACTCCTATATATGTGTGTGTGTGAGAGTGTGTGTGTGTGTGTGAGTGCGTGTCAGTCCTAATGTATTCTACAAGCCTATTAAACGTGTACCCTGAGACCAGAACAGCAGGGGAGAGGAGAAAAGGGGTTTTGGGTAAAAAGGGCCCAAAATCCTCTCTGTTCTTTGCTAATTTCTCCCCCTTGTGTGTGAGTGTGTGTGTGTGTCCTACAGGGGCTCCAAACCCTCCAGGCTAATTAGGGAGACGGCCACAGAGCGACATCATTTAAGGCACAGGCTTTACAGGAGCTCGGTGAGCTTCCATCCACATCACAAACTCTTAGCTTTTAAAAGCACTTACTTCTTTAGCTGAGTGGCATGGACACAACTGGCGCTGTCAAGCACGCACACACACACACAGAGGCACACATGCACATAAATGTTTGACCAGCCTCACTCCCCCGTGCTCTCCAACCTAAGACGCAAACAAAAGTTGTCATGACAACTTTCTGGGAGATCTAGCCGTCTCCACCGTGCACACTCTGCCAGAAATGTAGGGCACTTGGAGGAGGAGGCACTGTAAGACAATGCTAAGACACTGTAGCAGGCAAAGGTATGACCCTGGGGTATAAACCTAAAGTAAAAAAAGAACGCAATGAAGGTTTTCCTCACAAAGAGATTAATTCCAGCTGACGACAGTATCGTAATCCCTGAATGGCAAAGACAAGGAAATCCTTCACTCTATAAAGTCAACATACACTCACAATTTTACAAAGACAGACCCCCCCCCTTCACTCCACCTCACCACCCCCTCATCATACCTCCCCCTGCTCCCCTTCTGGCTATACTGGCTCAGATGATGTAAGAGGGTTTATGTGCCTGTATAGAGACTGGTATATAGAAGAGGTTTAAAGAAGAGAAACACAAACACACACTTCCAACAGTCAAGACACTGAGGCAAGAAATGCACGGGGGGGGGGGGGGGGTTTGAAAAGAGTAAAGCAGACAGGTAGGACAGAAAGTGGGAATAAAGTGGAGATGAGGCAGGCAGACAAATAGAGGCAACACAATAAAGAAAACAGAAGAATTGGAGAGATAAGAGGAGGCGGAGTGAACACGCTGCAGCCTCAAACCTTTGTCTCATCTTCCTCCTAGGATCTAGTCTGAGGAATTCTAATGACAAATAGAGGAGTGAGAAAGAGCTATGTAGCCCTCCACAGGCTCTGTCCTGCAGCCTGTCTGGTCTGCCTCCTCTGTGCTCTGCAGTTGGGATTTATCCCTCTGTAGCTTTGGCTCAATGTGACTGTGCTCCATTACTACACACTTGATTCCTCTGAGCCAGAGTAATGAAAAATGACCCAGCTCATCTGCAGGGAGAGCCCTTTGGCAAGTATGTGTGGTCTGTGTGTGTGCGCAATTCTTCTTTTCCAAAGGGAATCCCGTCATTGTAAAGGTATTGAATGTCTTCCATTTGGCCATTTCACCTCGGGGAGAGCCAGAATCCGACGGTACGAGGTGGAAAGCTTTTGCTCAATAAATAAAAACACCTGATCCATCATGTGTCACAGTACCAAATGAGAACTGGGTTAATTTTTTAGCTTTATTGGTTGCATTATTTGTCAAATGCTTGTTTCATACGTCCTCAAAAACCCTGAAATTCACACACACACAAAATGCAGGCAACATAGAGTTGCAGAGCCTATATGAGCGTACACACATTACGTATTTCTGCAGTTTTATGTGTGTACAATTTATGCATACCTAATTTAGCCTACAGGTGTACATACTAGATGAAAGACAGAGAGGATCTGTTGTATGAAAGGACATATGATAAAACTGTATGAGAGCCAACATGGAGTCCTCTAGCTCCCATTTAGCATTAATGTGACAGATACATTGTCTTTATAGGGAAACATGCTGTGGTCAATTTATGGCTGAGAATGGCTCTGTGAACTGTGAAGTTTTTAATATTTTGGTTCAGGGAAATTATTATATTTCCTCACTCGTCTATAAAAGTTGACACACATACAAAACTTTAAACCTCAGTTCGGTAAACACATGTGAACACACTTTTTGAGGACATAATATCCATACAAACAGAGGATCTGAGAGTCCCTGAGAGGGATTTCCTCAGATATTCACCAGATTCCCCTAGTAATCCTCTGGGATTACCATTCTATACTGAGGCCCTAACCTCTGAATTTAAAACATTATAAACCCTTATATCCCCATCACTAATGCCACAGTTAAACCTTCACTTCACTCAATGGAAGAGCACCACCTCCAAAAACCTTATATATCATGTCCACACGGGCCCCTCAGTTGTGACTCTGGCCGCAACTCAGACACACTTAGAGGATTTAGAGGGATACCAGCCAGATTCATCAAGTAGGCCACTGAACCTTGGCCCAATAAAACACCCACAAGATATTGCAACCCGTGTGTTTTTCCATGTTTAACATCTGAATAGTCTCCAACATGGCAACAGATATCTGGGAAAGTGTTCATATTTGGCAATCCTTTCATATTAAATCAAAAACACTGTCAGTAAAGCTCATAGCGTCAACGTGTTTGTGTGTCATGCAACAATAATACGTGATTTCTCTTTCAGCTTTGCTGGAAATGCCAAAGTAGAAAAACCATCCTATTTTCTGTTCAAGCCTTAAATCAGCGAATCAGATGAGTCCTTTGGGATGTCTTCGTGGTACGCGTGTGAGGATGCCTGTAATTAATCAAGTGAGTGGCCGTCCTATCAAGTAGTGTGACATATTGTCACGTTACCAGAGAAATTAGACTCTGGCATGGCTAAGAAGCTCATGGCGCACAGTAACGAAATGACATGGTACATGAGGGAGGAGGGGTGTCGTGCTTGTAACATGTAGACCGCAAGACCGCAAATCACAGAGAGACTCGTCAAACACATTTATATCAACAAAATATAAATGACATGAAATTTTGATCATGATTTATGGAGTTGCTAAATAAGTGTTTCCCATGGTCGAACTGCTGATGAATCTCAACAGGAACCTTTTTCTTAAGCTCAGACATCAACAAACCTTGCCCCCTCTTTCACACACACATTTACACTCACACACTGAGTATTTGATAAACCTGGGAATGGAGCAGTGGAAATGTTTTCCAGGCGAACTATGCAAATAAGACCTTATCCCCAGGGAGACACTGTAAACGGCTTCAACCACCAACAGAATCTACAGAGGGGTGTTTGTGTGTGTGATTGTGTGCGCCTGTGCAGGGGTATCAAACATAAACATGCCTTGGGCTAGTTGCAAACAAATTAGAAAATTACCCCCCCCCCAAAAAAAATAAACAAAGCACTGGAAAAATTTGAGACAATGTCCGTTCTGGCCCTCTACCCCTCCCATCACCAAACAGCTCTCTCTCTGTCGGTTCTGGGAAAAGATTTTCTCACGTACAGATCCTGACTTTGGCAATGAGAACAAAAATGGCTGCCAGACAGGGATAGTGATCAAATTCTTCAGTAGGAAGTCACAAGTTCAACCTCAACCTCTATCCAATAATTGCTTGGCTGGAAAACAGGGAAAAAAGGAATAAGGCTGGGAATTAGCGAGGACACGCAGATTTCCTATTCTGGATATTTGCCTGCATGTCATGAGTCTATTTATTGACATCTGTTTCAGAGGAATATGAGAACAAATGGATGATAAATTGAACATGAGAGTCAAAGAGACTTAACAAACTGAACCGAGTACAATCGTGTCCTGATTCAGGGGAGCTTCTGGCAATCGCAGTGGACTGTTCTTCCAAGAACTCCACTTGCTTGAAAACACCAGGGTTTGACTGAGCGCCCACAGCTTATCAGGCCACCAACAAAAGAAGTAACTGAACAGACACAAAATGAAACTGCTCCTAGACAGAGGGAGGATTGTGCATCTTGGTTATTTTAGAGTTGTGCTGCTGCGTCTCTGCTTCGTATCATAATGGGGCTGGGACTCGTCAGTGGGAAAGGAATATGATCAGTGACAGAGCTATTCTCACAGGAAACAGGACCAGATGAGTTCAGTGGGAGTAAACTGGCCCGGGTTTCCTAAATATGATGCAGTAGAGCCTACAAGCTAACGGAGCAGCAAGGTCTAATGAATATGTATGATGGATGTGACATAATGCAAGATTTTAAATATGTATAAAACTTTTCGGTGGAATTGCGTTGCTAGGAAACAGATTGGATCTACGTTTACTTGACATCGAGGAGAACCAGCTTCCTGTCAGCTACTGTCATTATCAAGCACTATAACAGGAAATAAACTTGGTGTATCTAGGATGTTTATCTTGTCAAGTCTGAAAACGATCTACAAGGATGTTGAACACACAGAGGAAAAGTTTTGCTTAACAACATGTCACTTCACATTCTTAAGAGCAAAATGACGGCTTGTAGTAAGTTTTCAGAACAGTGATGATTACAGGTAAATGAGAAATTATTGCAACTCAGGGGAAGTCCAACCACCTGTGTTTGCTCTAGTCCTTACCCCTGCTTCTTCCCCAAGCAGGATATCCTGCCTTTGGGGTGGGGTGGTAAGAAGGGGGGCCGGTAGGAGAAACAAGAGAGGCAAAAAGATATAACGTACACAGATGGAATCAATGTGGATGGGAAGCAACATGAGAAATGACAAACAATTACCCAGAGACACTGTCTAACACAACACAGCAGAGCACTGCCCTCACACGCCTGTCGGTGCTAACCCTATTTAAAGGGTCATACCACCAGAGGAAAATGTGTGACTGGAGGCTGTTGAGTCAATATTACTCAGCCTGATGTATGGAAGTGTGAACACGCGACTGCGTTCTCTCACGAGATAAATAAGAGCATGTCTCTGTGAGCAAACAACATTTCATAAATGTTGCAGTCTTCAGCATTTATGAATTAGTTACCGTAACCTCAATCACACAGGGTGCTGCTTACGAGCATACGAGAAATTATCAAGTGGACATATGTGTCACACATTGGAGCGCAGTAAATTTTCTGGATTGCTGTCCTGATTGAGTATATGTAGGACTGCTGGTGATGGATGTCTTCTCCAGTGAGAGTGGAAAAGAGAGTAGAGAGAGTTAAATAAGAGATGAAGCAGTAATTTAAGTTGGGAAAAAAAAGCAAAAATAGAGTGTCAGAGAGGAAAAAGAGACATGGAGGAACAGGTTTAGGTCAGAGCACTGGAGTGGAAATGTATTTTCATTTCAGGCTGAAAGAAGTGAAAATAGGTTGATAAAATATGAAGACACAGTTAAATCCTCTCTCTTGCTCTCTCTCCATTGTGTGTCTGCCAGTTGTGTGAGGCTGGGTATCTCATTAACAGTAATAGAGGAAGCCGGGCAGGGAGGCAGTGCAGTGAGCCAGGGATATCCCCATCCTGCAGCCTGACACACTGACCCCTCCCTCCCTGCTTTTGCAACTCCCTCCACTAATAAGTGCTCCACCTTGGGCCGTACCATTTTGTCAGGCCAGGGTGAGATGTTGTTTGTAGGTCATCAAAGAACACATCTGGTGGATGTTTGGGAAAGTGTTAAAAGACCTCTTTTTGAAAGGTGTTTTAGTGTGGCCTCTTTCAGATGTTTGTGCTTCTCTAAACCAGGAGGGGGTGTTAAGGATGGGTTTGTCTTAGGGAGGTCTGGTATATTATTTCAGTTTCCTCTGATTGTGTTGCCCTCCCTCAGGATGCTTAAACTTAGGAGCCACATAAAAACACATCTGAAGACAAAAGTTAGAAAAACAATCCAGTTTATTCTCCTCTTGAGAACAAAAAGGGCATTAGAGCTAAAAGACAGGAAAAGGCACATGGTATGTGTGTGTGTGTGTGTGTGTGTATGTTTGTGTGCATGTACATGTATTTAAGTTACTTCACTGATGGTGTTTGATGACTTTGTGCGATGCAGCACAGTGTGCGCCTTTTGTTATCTTGCAACAGGCCTGGTGAGTCTCTCCCTGTGAGCCGGTTGGGTTTGTCCTGGTGGTGCCAGCTGCATAGGTGAGACGTCCAGGGAATACTAATGGCTCCATGAAAGCCCTGAGTACGATTCAGACGTGGTGAAGCGCATACTGATCAACCATTTTGCTGAATCACAGCTAGACAAACACAAGGCACAGAAGACACCAGAGCTTTTAATAAAGCAATTCAAATAATTAATTCACCAGTGAAACAGTTTTGAAGCAAACAGACACATTTAAAGTTAGCAAGGAGTTCGATTAAACGATGGAGGCATGGTGACTGACCAGACAGCCTATAAAACTGTGTGTTTCGTGTGCAAGCATACCCCTTTCACATTTCCATAGAAACACTTACCAGCTTAACAGCTTAGTTACCGGCTCCTTAATAGTGACTCTAGCAACACAACTTCCTGTTAAGGCTCTGCATCCTGAGCACAACAACCCCACACAGGGACAACAATGTAAACCAAAGCAGCGTTTTTTCTACGCAATAGATGAACTTGGCGGGACAACACTCCACATGCACCTGAGCCATGTGTTATAAAACTATGTCAGCTTATGTGTCCCATTTCACCAGCAGGAACACCGCCCCAACATCTAACCCAATTCTGTCCTCCATGCTTAATGAAACAAATCAGTCATGTTTAACCCTGCCCCTGTCTCTGGCCCTGGTCTATCGCCTGAAGGACATACCTGGCCCACAGTACATCATCTGTTCACTCCGTGCCTCTCTCCTTCTGTCCCAAGCCTTGAAACAAGAGTGTAATCCTTTATTTATAATACTTTCCTATACCGGATAACCATCTCCACATGTGGCACAGCTTGCAGACTGCAGGTGTAAATTTATTTAGAGTTGCATTTGAAATAAATACCCTGTGCAAGGCTGCCAGTTTGAATACATATGCACATGCATATCTAGTATATGTTTGCTTTGTTTGCATGTGAGGTGCAGCCTACCTGGTAGAGTGGCCTAGAAACACACCTGTGTGTGTGTAATAGATGCAGGGGTGCAGGAAGGTTCCTGGCATGCCCACGAAGGCGTCGGAGGGCTGTTGAGGTGAGAGTCCACAGCAGACCCTGCCGAGTACAGACTGTCTCGTCTAGACCCAACAAGACTGCCTCCATTACTTCACTGACTGCAAGCTCTCTGTGATGACAGACACACCTCCAGAGGTATGTGTAGTATAGCAGTATGAGCTGATGACAGTGTGATATCCACAAGTGTCACATTAACAAACCTTTATTTGCGCAGGTGAGCAATTACAGGTAAAATCCACCCAGTTAGAGGCCCAGGTAGTGAGGAGGAATTAGCCTTTTTGTCCTCTTGATACCACGTAGCTCCAATAGATAATAATTGAATCATCTCTAGAGGTAAGCCACAGAGAGACAGGATGTCTCCTCTGCTGCCGCTTTCCCTCTCTGTCCCCTCAGTCTCTCTGGGATTCAGCGATCTGATGTTTCTTCAAGGTCAAACCCTAGTCCGTCTGTCCCAGTCCCACACAGCTAGTGGTCCCTGCTGACTCTTTCTCTCTTCTTCCTCCTCCCTTCCTCTCTCTTTTCTTCTCACTGAAGCAGTGCACCCTCTGTCCGTTGCCCTGAACGCCACAAACACAAACATTCCCACTAAGGAAATGCAGCCTGTCTCTTGGTCTCCCTGACTGGTAGTTGTTTTTAAAGCGATATGCACTCTCATACCGCAGCTCACACAGAGACCAACCAGTCGACTGCACTCTCTCTCACTTTCTCACTTTTTGAGGATAGAGGGATGTGCTCACAGGTTGCACTCCTTCTCACACACCTGGTCAGACTGGACACTATCTGTATGCTTGTCATTCTGAATCTATGAAGAAGACACACACTCAAACACGCATTCTGCTGTACACAAGAATGCATGTAAAAAAGGTTTCCAAAGTAATGAGTGCGCTACTCTCTAACAGCACTGGGACTTTAGCCAGAAAGATTTTAAAAAAGGACACATTTTTCCTCCGAGCCAGTTTTCCCAGGCTGCACTATCCTGACCTGACCTATCTAATTCTTCCAAAAAATCAAGAATATCCGACCTGTCTGCTATTCTCTACCAACCCTGCACAGAATGTGCAAAACATGTAAACATGATTGATTACATCAAACTTAATTGTTTATTTGAGATAGAAATCCACAATGAAGCTTATCTTACATTTGCTTACACACACCCATTTGCAACAATGGCCACATGGAGGCAACACAACCCGCACATGCAACCTGTGCCAAGCCTACAGTCTGTGTGTATATATCCTTGCCAGTCTGTGATAAACCCTTGGCTTAACAGCACTGCTGAAACAACACAGCTCAAATGATCAATGTCCTCTGTGTTATGTCTGATCTGAATGTTAAAATCATTCTGAGATCGAACACAGACACATACTTTTTCTAGCTCCAGCAGACCTTTCCTGATCTTCTGGGTCACTAAGGATTTCTCATACGTCAGTCTAAACATTTAAAAAGAAAAACGAATCAAATGGTTTCATACAGCCAAACTGATGCCTCCAGTTTCCTTCCACTTTCCTCAGCAAGCCTTGATCAATAGAGAATTCAATAACTCTGTACTGTACAGTAGTAACTCTCTGCTATCCTACCAAACCCAACCTGACTGTGGGTGGATTAAATGGCCTTTCGTAGCCCACTCTGATTCATGTGCTGCTGACTTGGTGTGTGGTCTGTGTGTGTGCGAGTGTGTGTGCATGCAGATTGTTGTATGATGCTCATACCATTACTGAATGCCAACACGAGCATGAGTAAGTTACTGCCCTGGCATTAATCGACTCCAGTATACTGTACAAAGCAGATATTAGAAATTGTATTTTTTACTTTTCCACTATGAGAAAATACTACTTTTGTTGTCACTTGGGAGTTCTTTCTCTCTCACTGTGTGTGCTACTTTCTCTTTCACTTTGCACAGATGGCTAATTGAATGGATTGCAGGAGGTTCATTGTACAAAAGAAATCCTAATCCGCAATATCCGCATAATGCAATAAGCTTGCATTTTCTTAAATTTACTTAATTTCACCAACTACATGCTCCAAGACCCCTCGTTCCACAGCCCCAGTTTCCCATCCCTCTATCTCAGGGCCTCACGATGTCTCAAGTGGTGTCTTGAGAAACCCATGAGGAATGTGTGGCATGCCCATAGTGTGAATTTTCCAAAATGAATCAGGGTTTGGCTGGAGCTACACATGAAGGCTGGAGACGTTCACCTCTCAGCCACTGTAATTTATGAGGGGTGTAAATATTTGTTGTGGTAGGGAGGCGGGAGGTTAGGTATGACAGTGCACTGTTCCCATGATTCTATGTGTGCGCAATGTCCCGCTGAATCCTGGGAAAGGTCACACAGGCCCTGTGATGTCAACAGTCAGCACTGGAGTGTCAGCTGGGCGGCTATTACCATAGTAATAAGACGGAGGGAAGAAGACACTATTTGGGATTTTACATTCAGCCTTGTGGTGGACAGGATTCTTCTACATATGGATGATAAAAACAATACAAAAACAAAAAACAATGGTTGAAGAAGTACTCAGATCTTTTACTTAGTAAAAGTAGCAATACCACAGTGTATAAATAAACTCTGTTAAGAAAGTAAAAGTACAAAGGTATTAGCATCAAAATATACTTAAAGTACCAAAAGTAAAAGTACTCATTATGCCTGCCTAATGAGTACTCTTACTTAGGGCCCTTTTCAGAATAATTTGTTATTGGATTATAATTAGTGATGCAGTCATGTGTACATCACTTTAATGCTGCAGCTGGTAAAGGTGGAGCAATTTTTAATTGTTTTTTTATATACTACTGGGTAGCTTGTACCCCCAGGAATCAATTAACCTTAACCTATAATAATACATCATCATTTCTTTGTTGATTATATTTTGTAATATTCGTCTGCAAAGTAATGTATCAAAGTAAAGTTATCAAAAAAATGCAGTGGATAATTGTAGTGGCATAGAAGTATAAAGTAGCAGGAAATTCAAAAGTGAGAGTACCTCAAAAATGTACTTAACTATAGCACTTATGTAAATGCACTTAGTTGCTTCCCACCACTGCCTCAAATCTATACGCACTACCCAGTCAGTTGTGAGGACCTCGAGTCCTGACACAGACAGGAAAAAGGGAAATCAGGAGTAAACTCTCACTTTCTCTACTCCATCTCCTGCTCTCAGTATTCTCTTCCACCCTCTTACTTTCTCCTGTTTCCATCTCTCTCTCTCTCTCTCCTCTTTCATCTCTCCCTCATATCTCTCTCTATCTCTCAATCTTCCTCCTGCTCTCTGATCTCCACTCAGGCGTGTTATACTAGAGTGCAGAGAGAGAGAGAGAGAGAGAGAGAGAGAGAGAGGGAGAGCAGTGGAGGGAAATGGGTCACAGACACCATAAATTAGCAAGAACATTTTCAGCTGAGAAACTATAGCACACAAATTCACAAAAACAGTTGTGAACAAGAGAGTGAAAAGTCAATATGACACACAGAAACGTTGCACAGGTACTATTCGTGCCCTTCTTCTGTTCTTTTACTACAATTTTGAAGTGACAGTAAATCTGGCATGTGGCTTTTGAAGGCTAAATTTTCCTATAGGTTCATTTTCAACACCCACACACCCATACACACCATCGTCACGGTGACAGAGATTATAAGTGACATACGTGTATAGACCTGGTCTGAAATTCAATTCCGATCAGTCTAGTTTAATGTGATTGTATTAGAGGTGCAAGCAGGAAAATCAATAACATAACATAATGTGGCTCGAGAGAGCGGGATGAAACAGGGGGCATCTTCACATCTACATGTGTGTGTGTGAGAAGGTATGTGCATGCCATCGGTTTCCCTGTTCATGCTCTAAATAATTAGAATGAAAATACTGTTTATGGAGCGTGCGTGCAGTGAAAGACCCCCACGATGACACAAAACCTTTGAAGTATCGGGACTTGTTAGTCTCTTAAGTATAGAAGTTGACCTAGTTCATGTGTTGCATGCTGTAATATGCTATATACACACACAGAAAGGGGTGTTCACTCAAGAAAACATGCACACGTACACACACACGCTAACACACACTCTCAAGCTAATCATTCTCTCCACTTTGCCTGGCAGATAAATATTAATGAGGATTACTATGTTACTGCAGTACACCCACGGGAAAACAAGAGGCTGCACCTCCCTCACTCACTCGCTCGCTCTCTCTTTCTAACCCTTTCCCGCTCTGTGTCTCTCTTTGTCACTCATGCACACACCCACACACACACACACACACACACACACTCCTTCTAGCTCCCACATCTTCATGAAAATCTTTACCATTTTTGTACATTTTACAACACATATTTTTTTTCTTTCTCTCCCCACCTCTTCTTTCTCTTCCTCTTATTCTGCCATAGTGGGATTCACACTTAAAGTCATACAACACACACACACACACACACACACACACACACACACACACACACACACAAACTATGAATAAACCCCTTCATGTGAGTGAGTCACAGGCAGTGCCTCCGTTCTCATTGAGTCATGTTATCTCTGTCTAACAAAGGGCACAGATTGTGCTGGGATATTTAAGGAACATTTCGGGGTCTCCACATCCTGTTTTGGGGGAGATGGAATTTAACAGACTCCTTCCCATCAACCCACACTCGTCTTTTCTCTCTTTCTTCATTCTGTCTCTCTTTTTCTTCAAAGGATTGCATGCAGTCATTTCTGAGAATAGAGAAGCAGAGATAATGGAGAAATCATTCTGAGCTCTGCATGAAGGTGGCAGAAGATGGGAACACACATACACACACATCCATCCATCCACTGGGGATGTTTTGGCAGAGGACAGGAGTCCACTCTCACCATAGCTACCCTGCTAGCAAACTGTCTCCACAGAGAAAACACATTATCAGCAGCTCACTGCCTTCAGCCTTCACTCATAGTCAATAGGCGATCATCTCTTCATTGTTTGATCATGCTCTGTGCAGATTTACTTTGAACTTGTACACAGCTGTGCCGTGTGTCTATAGGTCTGCGGGTTGATTTTGGACGTTGAATAAAAGACAGAAAAAAAAATCATAGCAGAGAGTGATGAAAGAGACAGGGTGGAGAGGAGGGTGGGAGTCTCCCCTGTGCACCCCCTCCTTTCCTCCCTTGCTCAAAAACATTCTTCCTTCTGAGCTGCCTTGGGGAGAAAAGGGGGGTCCCCTTTCATGCCGAACAGGGTGTGGTGCAAGAGGGGGCCTTCAGGAGTCTTTAGCTCCAGTTATTCCCACCTCTTTCTTTCTTTCTTCCCCTTTTTCCCCTTTTCTTTGTCTATTTAATTGGACTGACTGACCACAGCTCTCTCACCTACAGTCCGAGGGGGCAGGTTGATATCCCTGGGAATCAATACTGTAGCGAGGCAGAGCAGAGCTGTGGGGGCAGAAACTCAATTTGCTAACACAGGGGTGAGAAAATAAAAATGAAATAGGAACTTATTTTGAATGTTGTTCCTTTAGTGTCCACATCAACCTTTGCAGCTGCTTAAATGAATCCTGACTCTAATGTCGAGACAATTAGATCAGCCTGATGAGAAACAAGCAGGGTATCAACCTGACCCGCAGACTGCCTGAGTCCAGCGCTGGCCTTCTCTGTGATTGGTGCAGACAAGACGTTTAAAGGTAACAAGGATCAATTAGTATTCCTGCCTCACAACTTGCTTGGCTGCTTCTGGCTTTCAGGCCTATCGTGGTAAATTACAGTCAGGCTATTGTCTGTTTGCATTCCTATTCCGCTCATGAATGTGTGTTTTGAACATGTGTATGCGTCGAAGTCTCTGTATGTGTGTGCTTGTGTGAACTTCTCCTTCTCCCGACAGTGATCCACCCCTCCCACCTTTAAACCCTCGCTCCCCTGCGGTGCCCCTGACAACAACATGTTTCCTTGGAGAGCGATTCAGCCTCCTAAAATCTGAAATGTTTTTCGTCTGTTTTGAAACCCCCTGCCACACACATAAACACGCATGTCTCGCTCTTTCTCGTGGCCTGTCTTCCCTTTGTGTGTTTGTTGTTTTTGTTCTTAATTTCACAGTAAAGAGCTGAGCAGCTTAACATGATAGCAGGATGACAAAGGCGGTGGTTAATCCTAATTCAGACTGTTCAGCGAGGTAATCTAAACAGAAAACATCCCCTAAAAGAAGCTGTCTTAAACTGTCAACAACAACTGTTCAATTTATCATCATCATATTATACTGTAAACACCTCGTGTTTTGCTATGTTTATCTTTAAGTCCTTTTATCCCATTTTGTCCATGCACTTTAACTTTCTCAAAACTGTTTTAATGTTGTAATGAAAGGTATGTAAGAGAAAGGGAGGGATGAGGTGGAAAGACGCATAACAAGTCTAGATATGACAGGATTCTTTAGGCACGATGATGAGGAGTAGAAGGAGAAAATCAGGAACAGAAAAGAAAGTGATTCACAGAGAAAACGGGGGAGTAATCAAGTTTGTCTCCTCTTCTATTGTTCTGCAGTTAACAAGGCATGTTTCGTTCAGATGTGTCATAGCTGTTGACCGTGAATGAAGATGGCTATGTTCTCCCTGCAGATATTACTCAATTAACTGTGATAGACCCACATCCATCAGAAACTACTGACACAGACGTGAGACCATTCATCTGCATTAGACAAGTGACAGGGCACAGATGAGAATATGGTATTTTTCGCTCTGCAATCTGGAAGGTGAAAAGCAATCTGCAGGATCCATTTATTAAATACCTTTCAAACTAGTTAGTGAAAGCTAACGGCCAGTGGTGATGCGCACCCACTAACCTCTGTATGCTGAAGGATATGAAAACCTAGTCTTCCATGTGTGCAACATGCTTTTAACTGGATCTAAGCTTGCAGCAATAAACATTTCCACAGTCAGCTGCTTATAGATACAGATTTTGTCAATATTCTTTCTGTCTGCCATTACTCCTCTATGCAGCTCGGACAGTTGCGTAAGGCGGAGATTGGATGATAACGCAATGAGTTATCTAACATGACAAGTCAGAGCAGGACAAAGCTGCAGCTGTATGTAGAAGTGAAAGTATTTCAGAGGCTCAGTAAGGACATGTGAAGGTTAAGTCATAACCCAACAGACAGTCAACCTTTATGAAGCCTCTGGGATTGAAACCAGTAGATCACTGAGCTTTGTTCACCTGCCATCACTGAGGAGAGGAATCAGTCTGACAGTCTGATGATTTAAATTCTTTTTCAAAATGTTGTCACTTTATTGAACGCTTTCTGGTCTCGTCTCGTCTCGTCTGGTTTGATAGGTTTGAACTATTTTGAAAATCTGATGCATTCGCTACCTTACACAGCAAGCTGACACACATCCAGTCATTTTTCCAGCATAACAGTACAATAATGCAAGTGAGTGTATGCAAATCACAACAAGTAATCCCCCTTCAGTCTGTCTGCACACAGCTGGCTGCAAGAAGAATGGGAGGCAGAGAATAGGAATGCAATCAGGAGAGAGAAAGACAGAGAGAGAGAGCGAGAGAGACCTCCCTCCGTTCCTGCGTGAGAAAATCTGCTTTTCTCCATTAATTAAGGTGATTTGAGTGACTGTGTGTGTACGTGTAATGCGTTTGTGCACAGGCACCAGCCAATCAACCAGTAGCAATTACTTCTCTCAAAAGGACAGTGAATATTCAGTTTCCTCCAATCAAGCAGTATTATGACAGCCAGCCAGATCCAGTCAGATCTCAGTTAATCAGTTCACCAGCCACTACAGAATTAATGAGGCACAACCTGAAATCTTCGGATAGTGAGACTTGAAAGCATCAGACAACTTATGTTGTCTGAGACCTCTCAAGTTGCTCACTTCAGTGCAACTCAACAAAAGCAATCCTTGGCAAAGGAACCAGGTTGTTTTTTATGTGTTTCTGTGTGAGGAGATATGAACGTTAAAGTGGTTATTTCTGTGTTGAATATGTACATCTGTGCTTATGAAAGTGAAAACAGATTTCATCCAATATACAGAAGCCGCACTGTGTAATTTATGATCGCATGGGTACAGTATGTGTGCGCTCGTGTGTGTTACTGTATCCTCTGTGTACACGCTCAATCAGAGAGAGAACTACAAAGAGGCCGGCGATTCTCAGAAGAGCTCATGGCATTTGGAAGTCACATTCACTCAAAGAGGCGTGTTAATGAAACTAAAGTCACATTACAGCAAGTGGGAAGACTGAGACTTTCAAAAGGGAGCTGAAATTCAATTCGGTATGATCCTATAAGCACCTCATGATTTTGAGGAAAGCAGTTTGGATGAGCCGTAAGCCCAGCTCACTCATCACCTGCACACACACTCTATCTGATTCACATAATACCAGTGCATTTTCAACATGGAAGGGAGGGCGATGGGGAGTCACACACATGCACATGCACATGCACACTCGCAGCTGCAAACTTGTGGCTGCTTTCTTTTACACAGCAGCTTTCCAGCGGTGTAAACAACTTCGCTGATGAGCAAAAGAGGATCTGAAAAGAACCACCTAGCAGGTTACAGCCTGTCCTTACAACTGACGACAAGGTTAACTTTGCAACACACATTCCACGTCTGAGCATCGCTGGAAACTATTATCTTCTGCTTTCAACCCACACCCACCACATTTACACAAACACATAAACACTGAATCTCGTAATGCCTGGCAGACAATCTGACTTCCACTGAGAAAAAAAAAATCCGGCAGGACAGGATCCAGCACTTGAAATCACGCTGAAGGCAAGGCTACGTGTGGCTTTGCTTGATAAAAGGAAGCTAACTCATGTCTCAAGTCACTTCAATTGCGTTGACAGTAACAGGCAAACAAGCTGCACTCAAAGACAGCTCTCCCACAGTGAGACTTCCCTGTAACCTTGAGAACAGAGGACTGCAGTGGAATACATTAGCAGTGACAGAGACAGACTGAGCGCTGGAAAGATTGACAGACTCAGATTGACAGGAAGAGAAACACAGAGAAGTATTGTCCACTGGAGAGATTAAAAGCTTTGCTCTTGACTTGCCTTCCACCAACTCAAATCTAATACCGTCCCTTGGATTAGCCAAGAACCTTCCCTCTAAATCCCACTTACACACACAACAGCACAGCAAGACACTGCCACAGAGAGAGGGAGAGGCAAAGTCAGAAGAAGAAGGGAGAAAGTGAGAAAGAGGAATTGAGGGAAGCTCGTGTCTTACCCTCTCTCCACTGTTCCTCCGTAGAGTCCCCACCGGCAGTTTAAGCATCAGCCGGCGGGTTCTCCCGGGCGTCACTGCTCCCTGGACCACCATAGTACGCTCCACAGTGTGTGTGTCCGTGGGTGTGTGAGCATGTGTGCGAGTGTGTGAAGTGGGTGTCCTCGCCGTCCCGTCCAGCCTGGCAGTCGGGGGGGTTCACGCGAGCTTGCGCGTGGGTGTGTATGAGGAAAGAAGTGTGTGATGTTGGTATAGCAGCCCCACGCCGGTCCTATGTGCCTCTCTCTGCTTCTTTTCCCCTCTGTGTTAAAACACTTCCCATTCTGCTCCTCTCAGCTACGCTCCACTCTGCCGCTCACGAGGTGAATGAGTGTGTGTGAGAGTGTGTGAGTGGGAGAGGGAGTGCGCTTTGTCTCTCCTCTCTCTTCTCCAGCTCTCTTCTCCAGCTCTGGCAGCTCCCCCCCCCCGCCTCCCACACTCACTTCCTTCAGTTGGGGGCTTAACCAGGTCACTGGATTAATGTGACGTTACGGCTGTTATTAGCATACGCACTCGTGTCACGTGATCCAATAATAATTGTGTGTGAGCATATATACCCCCACCATCTACACACACACCCACACACACACACCCACACACATACTCAGCCCTTACAGGGGATCACGTGGGGAACCTCAAAAGGAATATGGGATGTTTTGCCATCTGGTAGGGAGATTATCTTTGAAATCCCACATCCAGCTTTCTCTCTCCCTGCACTGTCTGGACTAGGACACAAAGGGGGAATACACACACACACACACGCACAACATGTATCGTTGCAGCCAAGCACACACTATCCTCATGCACTGAGATATTGATCATTCTATCACTTGGTTCATCGTCTGCATGCAGAAAAGTGTGGAAATTGGCCTGAATTTTTCTCCAGAAAGCTGTGACAGTTGTGGACTTTTAGCTCCTGCCCTCACACAGATCTTTTATCATGACGGCTGCAGCCACAGAGAGCTGAGTCAGTCCTCTGCATCCACCACGGTGGTCTTTACATGTCCATTAAAGCTATTGGAATCATGAATTACCGCTGCACCTAGTGACTTACTGTCATATTCTCATCATCACTCACTGCTGAGCTCTGTTTGCCTCTGCACATCAATACTGAACTGTCAGCTGATTAACTTAAGTGGATCAACACACACATGCACACACATGTGCAGGCGTACACAGATGTTCAGTATGCACATATGCAAACACACATGTGCAGTACGTTCACGCATGTAGCAGCAAAAGTCTTGTATGGGCTAGGTAGCTGTTGTAAACCAGCAGCAGTGGATTATAACCAGAAAGATTTAGCTTGGTTATCACAGTTAGAGGTGATTTGATGCTGGGTCACAGATTATAGCCACAAGTCAAAATGAGCAACCAAACAAGCCCTTTTCTATCCCCCATATCATTTCTGTAAGTGAGGACCCCCGACAGCTTTAGTGACATGATATGTCTGTATATGTGACAATTAGACACATAGACACACACACACACACACACACACAAAAACACACACATGCTAAAGCCGTGGGACAAGCATACAGGAGAAAATCATCTGCAGTGGTAATCCCCAGTAAGCATTATTTATTCAATACCCTGGCCCACATCAGTGTGTGAGTGACTGTGGCCTACATGAGAAATATCAGAAGGCTATTTATAAACTTAGTGTGCAGACGTCCAGGTCTTGCCGATGACATACTGGAGGAATTTGAAAAGGGAACCAAAAGGCACGGTTCATTTCTTTTTGCACTTTCCCTGGTAGTCACTGTGTGATGTGTGTGAGTTTGATGTTAATTCAGAGCGCGATGACAGAGATTAACTGCCACTGCTGATTCGGGAGACAAACCCTCGCTGCTTTCATAGGGATCTCGTGTGACACCTTGACAGGGAGATGACGATACAGTCTCCTAATTGAACAGTTTAAGTGTGGTTTGTGTTCGTTTGTTCTCCTCCGCTGCTCTTTGTTTTTTTTCCTTCTGAGATTTTTTTAAATTCCACTGCCTCAAATCCAGTGAGGTAATAAGCCCTTGTCTTGACAGGAAGAAAAGAAAAAACAAAAAAAAACATTTTACTATTCTTGATGCCTCCGGCTAGATGCACAATGACCCATTTCAGTCAACAAGCTCAAAAAAATAAAGGCAAATGGGATTTGCACTTGGTAATAAAAATAAGTGAGATACAAGACTGCAGACATAATAAGCCATAAAAATACAAAGATCCGGCATAAAGCTGGGAGATTCTGACACGTCTCACTGTAGTGGATCAGTTCACACCAGCTGACCTCAAAATCAACTAACAGCTATTAATACATTTTCAGACAAAAGGACAAAGAAGAGAAAGAAAAGAAGAAAAGAAAGAGAGAAGATCACTACCTGGTTATAAGAGATGCTAATGAGGGAGGCGCAAACAAAGCGTCTGGGTTTTATGTCTACTGTGTGTGTGTGTGTGTGTGTGTGTCTGCTTAATCTTTGTTCTTAGTTGTAATAATAAGAAGCAATGGTTCTCAATTGTAGAATCCTGGCATTGTTACGCATTAATTTACCCTGATAACCCAGCCAGTGTCTGCCCACGGCTGTCTGACTCATCCCAGTGGTCCTGCTCCTGACTGTGTTTGTGTGTTTGTGCGTGTGGGTGGGTGTGTTTATGGAAATGCCCCCTAGCTGGACTCTCTCCTCATCCGGGGCAGTGAGGGAGGGGGCTGAATGTTTATGCTTCAAGACTCCACAAATTACAAAGAGTTGAATTACAGCACCACTGCACAGAAAACACAGATAAACGGTTGTGCAGCTAAACAATACCGCCCTAATAGCGTAATTCAGTTCATTTCTCACTGTGTGCTTCTTAGAGCTTGCTAGTGGTGTCTTTCTTTATCTCATGAGAGTGAGATGAGCAGAAAGTGGGGCCCCCACCCTTCATCAGGCCCCAGAACCAATCATAATGACTTCTCCACAGGGGAGCATCCACTTCAATTATCATCCCCTCAGCAGTGTCTGAGTAAGAAGGCCTGGGAAACACTTCTACATGCTCAGAAAGGTAACAGCCAGTGGGATTTTATAGGAAAATGGGGCATTTGTGTGACTCATTGTGAAAACTGGGACATTATTTGTATTTCGGAGAGATTTGGTGGAACACGGGGACAGGTTGTCCTGGTCAAACCGTGTCGCTCGGCACAACATCTGCTCAACCCACTGTGAGGTGGCTGCGTTTGTATGTGTGTGGGTGTGTGCACGTACTGTTTAGCTGCTTGTGTGTCTTTCAGTATGATTAAAAGTTCAGCCGTTGGCACCAAAGGAAAGCAGACAGACAGAAAAATCACCTCTTTCTTTGAATGTGCTCTGTTTATAACGCTGACAAAAAATTACTGTATCTTTGTCTGAGTGCAGTCCACATTCAGACTGAATACACGGCCATTATGCAGTCATATACGCCTTAATGGAATTAGAATATATCATTCCAATGGGCCAATCAGTAGTCTATTATGAGGCCAGCAGCAGACTTGAATGAGGCGCTAGATATGCAATTTGCACCGAAGAATAGCAAACAAGGCTTCTGAATTATTCACCAAAGTCTACTGGAAAGCCTCTGCATGTGCTAGGCCAGTTGACATCAGAATCTGGACCTTGCATGCGATAGAAATTGAAGGCTGGATGATAATAGCTGATTAGTTTTGGGGTGTGCACATAAAAATTGCATCAAGTTTATGATAACTGTCTCTTCTCTATTTATTGTGGTGATTCTGCAGTAAACTAATGAGGCAAGAAAATGAGACACATCCGCTAAATCTCACTACATTATTCAAATTTCATTCATACTATGGGGGAACTAAAGTTTTTGCATATTAACACAGAATTTGTTAATTGTTGATTTTAATTCTATATTTTTCTTTTTGTCAACGAAAAGACACAGACGAACAATGAATTGACTCTACTAACAAGCATTGTCTGTGTAGCCAAACTGATACAGCTCATTCTTCTGTGGCATCGACCAAAGTGAGCCACACCATCGCACTGGGCGACATGTTCCTTCATTACAATGAACATGTATTTTATTTTGAGCTGATGTCACATACACTGTCCATGTCTTGTAAATACACACTAGCACACCTTGCAAGTCTGTATTCATCTGTGACTTTAAAGATTTACTGAAGATGTAAGGAAGGAATGGGCTCGGGGCAGAATGCCACAGACAGGGTAAGGAGTATTACCCAATGTTGGTTAGGGTCTTTTTATTGGATTTGTTGTGAATAACAAAAAACATAGAATACATAGCATGCATAGCCTTAGAGTAGGACAGCTGGGACTTAAAGCGCATATCACATTATTACAACATGCCCAGTTAGATTCTGGCCGGGAGACCTCTGTTGTATGTCATACCCCCCTCTTATGTAAAGCACTTTGAATTGCTTTGTTGTTGAAAGGTTTGCCTGTCTGCCTCTATACTGACTGCTATCAACTAAAGGGAAAAAAATGCCCCAAAAATAATCGCTAAAGGACAAGCAGGTAAAGATTGCAGAGAGAAGGCTTTGAAATTTCTCCAAAATTGGTCCTGAGAGGACTTGACACTGTGACTCCAGCCTCGTACCGATCAATACCACTATTGGTGGAGAGAGAGGCAAAGCATGAGAAGTAAACATGTTGAGGAGAGAGAGAGAGAGAGAGAGAGAGAGAGAGAGAGAGAGAGAGCTAGAGAGTGAGGGAGAGAGAGAGAAATGAGGAGGAGGTCAGCTTGCTATAATTGAACAATTTTGTCACTGGGCGGAGGACACACCCATTACATAACAGAATGGTCACACATAATACACCCAGTCAATAGCCTCTATCTGAAACAACACATCTACGGTGGCACAGTCCAAAGAGAATAGTACACTGGAGAATAGGTTATGCACATAGACACAAAGAGTGTACAATGCTGTGATACAATTGTGGAGACGAGAGAGTACAAGCTCTTGGTATCGGTGTGTCACAGTGTTTGTGCTCCTGGCAGACTGAATGCTCTTGGAGACCGCAGGCCCTTTGTGGCAGACCAGCCCTCCCAAAGATATGAACCAATGCTTTATGGCTGCTGGAAAGAGAGGAGGCAGGGCTGAAAAGAGCAGAGTAGAGCAGTACAGCTGTGATGGAAACAATCCAATACAGCTGAGGTCTTCCTCCGTCAGGAGGTGGGGAGAGGGATGGAGGAGAAAACGAGGAAGAAGAGTGAGAGAAGGGATGTTTAGCTCTGCCTCCAGGCCTGCATCACAGAAGGGATGAGGATGTTAGAGGAGAGGACTGGGGTGGGGGGGGGGGTGCACGAGGAGGAGATTCAATTAAACTACACAGGGATTGAATGCATTTTTAATCACAACGCTTCATTTCCTGATGTGACTGTCAGCCTTTGTGCGAGACTGTGAGCCAGCCTCTGAAAGAGGAGCTTCCATCTCTCTCTCTCTCTCTCTGTCCTCCCCTCGCAGCTCACACAGCTCAGTGGACCAACAACACAATACACAGCAGCTTTGGCAGGAGCTGATATGACACCATGAACGGACATTTTACAGCAGCCAGGGGGAAAAAATCCAATCAGCAGATACAGATCATGACACTATTTTATTCATGTCACAGGGTCTCGTCACTGTGTATGTGGCAGTGTTGCTATATCCAGTGCTATGTGAATGAGACCTCTGTGGCACAAATGTCATGGAAATCAAGCTATATAGTGACACAGATGATTGCTATTTTTCCTCTGACATTCTTTCTCTTCTAAAAGACGTTTCATATTTTTGTAACAGTGTCGATGGGTTTTCTTACTAGATTCTGAATTCTACGCTGGTGGGCATGACTTTGCAACCATGTCATGTGCAGTCATGTGCTTTAAATCTATGATAGTGCTCTTGAATGCAGAAAAAATAAAAGCCTTGACATGAAAATTCTAGAAATGACTCCGCTTCGACTCCAGCTTCCTGCGAGCAATCAAGGGAACAAAATAGTGACCTCCTTTTCTTGTAGTAAAAGAGGTTGTAAAGGAAGCTTGTTGCGTCTGATCCTCTCGGCCTTCCTGAATCATTCATATTCGCTGCTGTGCTAATGAAAATAGCTGTGCACCCTTGAATATAGCTGTGCACTCAGCTGCTGCTTCAAGCCAATGAGCAGCACAGAGAGGACTCTGGAGGTCCTTCTCTACTGGGGGACGGAGAAGCACTGTCATTATTCTAACGACCCTTTATACTCCTCAAACGACCCGTATCTCTGCTCGCCGCTGGGTTAATTCACACATACAGAAATGTTTAACTCTTACATGTATGCTGACACCCAGTTACAATCATTGAACTCACACTCTACACCTTCAATTCAATTCAAGGGGGTTAATTGGCATGAAATGTTGCCAAATCATCAAAATACAGTACACAGTTCAATATATACAGCATGTTACTGTTAGTCTCCTGTTTTGGAACCCTCTGACAAAATGTTTTCAGTAGTATAAGATGCCTGATCCATGACACACGTCTGCGGCTGGTAAGCCTTCCCATAAAATGATTTAATTCACCCTGCCTTTTTTTGATGGTTCACTGAAATAGGCCTCTTCTTAGCTCACGTCTGCCTGTCTTAACATTTGTGTGTGTGTGTGTGTACATGCACGCATGCATTGGCATATGCGCATTCAGTAAGCAACCAGCCTGGTGAGGGTGCGGGCGATTTGAATATTTCTCATTTAAGTATGCAAAGTGGCCAGATAACCCTCTGTTTTCCAGCCTCTTCCAGCAATTAGAGAAATAAATAAATAAATAAGCGGTCTAATTAGGATGCTGAGAGGAAATGTAGAGGAAGGAAGCATTTTCCTGACTCCCATTTTTTCCATCCCACATGCAGTGCATGAATAATCCAAATCCACTTCTGGCCGTAAACACTAATCTTTACTGCTTCAGTCATAAATCATCTATTGGACATATGAAAATGACCAAATCTCCAAAGTAGGTTGATGGATTCAGGAATCAAATATCTGCGTATATCGGTGACGTCGATGCCTTGCAGCAGTGGAATGAGTGCTGATAGTGTTCATTGGAAGCCCAGCATAACTCAGGAAAGGACAGATTACTGTTCCCTCCAACAGATGCCTGTGCCTGTAAACAATGTTAAAGGGAAACAGCAGCTTAACGACAAAACTCATTACAGCAGCCGGCAGATCAAAGCAACCAGGGATTCTGATGTCGTCTTTACAATGTGTGTCTGCAGAGGTAGACTGCATGTTATTGTATGTGAATGTGTGTGAGTGCATGTTTGTGTATCTGTGTGTGAGGGACACAGTGTAGAGCAGTTTCTCATTCCCACAGCCCCAAATGCTTTGCAAACCACAGGGGCCTGAGTAACCTACCTCTAACCAAGCGTCACGGGCAATAGAAACCTGGCTATCACATCCATCAGACTTTCCTTCTCGTTCTCATTCCTCTTTCATCCCTCATTTCCTCATTCTCAATCCTCACTTCCTTCACTTGGAGATTTCGTTCGTTCCTAATCAAAAGATTTACGGCTATCTGCAGATAAATATGAAGGCTGCAGACCACAGAAAGCACGAGCAAGCCCAGTACCTAGATTTAATACTTTGGAGTTGGTTGGATGAAAGCTCCTCACATGCTGAGTTAACATTCCCAAAGTCTTAAATCAGTGGGCTAACCCTGTGTTGAGTTGTGTATAGGCCATGCAGTCCAGGCTGGATTCCTGGTCAGCCAGTTTATTCCTTAAATCTCCCAGAGCAGAGAGTTTGACGTTTAATCAGCACGCTGCTTTTTTGTGCCAATTAATGAGAGAGCATCTGGAAAGAGACGAGAACATATGTTGGCCTCTGGTCTCCAACTGCAATTATGCACTGGAGAGGTCACCCATATGAAGCACAGAGAGAGGAGAGAGGAATGGTGACGAAAGACTCAATACATTCAGTCAAGTGCAATTTGTTACAGATTAAAAACAACATTGAACAAAAGAAAGAGTGGGCAAACTTACAAAGACATCCATAAGCATGTGCTCCAGGGTCACTTCTAAATCCTCGAGTCGGGCTGCAAGAGTCATCGTTCAGCTGATCCGAAAAATGCCACCGAAGATGAAAAAGATTTAGATATTTTTGACCAACTTGAAGACTCTCAATCAAGACTCAAACTCTGGCTATACAGCCTTTCTCTCTTTTTCTCTGTTATTAGGTGTAATCATGGGATACTGACAGATGACTTAAAGGAAGTAGTTAATCCATGTCAGTCATATAACATCCCGATTCTCCAAATGGTCGTGCCATGACAGCTTTTAACAGTCCAGCCTAATTTGTCCACATTCTCCTGTGATTTTTCATCCAAGACGGCTTCCCAGACGGCCAGTTGTAGTCCAAAACTGATAAACAAACACGTCTATCTCCACTAAACTTGGCTCAGAAAAACCATCTGAATTCCGATTAGTTCTCCAAATGTTTCCAAACGGAGTGTGGGGTCTCAAAGTGCTTCGATCGCTCCTTTGAGGATGAGGATTTGTGACAGACTAGAGCCTTGCGGTCCTCTCTTCAGATCTGAGTTATGATCCATGGGTGAGATAAAGACACTGACAACTCCCTGGCAGAGTGAGGGCAGAGGGTGGGTCCCACTGTTCTCAGGATGCACAGATGAGGAAGAGAGGAGGAGGAGGAGGAAACATGAGGCTTGATGGGGAGCTAATAGTCAGAGAAGCGACTTCTATGTGATGAAGTCATACATCAGTTTCATTTTTTTTTTTTACATCTTTCTATCTCACATTCTCTAAGTTGTTTGAACAGGATATCTCCTCCCTCTTTTCCCCCTTTCTCTCTCTGTCTCCCTCCTTTTCTCTGTGCCCTTTCAGGTCTCTGTCCACAGTGGGCGTCTTTGTGTGGAGGGAGAGCCTAGGGCAGCTGATGCCCAGTTCTGGGTGCTCTTGGCTGGGGTCATCCTCTCTCACACTGGGACTCTCATCAATGGGCCTTTGTTGGGGGCTCATTAAGGGCTGTCCCTGGATGCAGCGGCTCCAATAGACACACGGGGGAAAACAACAGCAATATGGCCTGGATCTATCACTGGAAACTTATGTAACAGTGACGGGGAGGGGTGGGTGGGGGTTGCAGAGGACAGGGCATGTGGGGTAGAGGGCTGTTTGGGAAGGAGAGGGGTGGGAGGGCAGATAAGGGGGCATTGCAGAGGGGCAATGATTCAGTGAGAGACGTTGAGAAGTAGAAGAAAAGAAGGGAAACAGGGGGACGAAGGATGTTAGTGGGACGCTCCAAGAAGAGGGGTTGTTCTTGTTTTTTTGGCACACTGGTGGAATGTACCCCCCCATCCTCTCTCAGTTAACCAGACTTACATAAAGAAACAATGAGACTGAGTCAGACTGTGGGGGGTAAAGGGGAAAGTGAGTTTAGCTGGGCTGTACCAACAAACAGGATATGACTGTATGCAGCAACAAGCTGTAACGAGGGAGACACAAACTATGTCTACATGCACACAAGTGACCAAGTTACTGCAGGAAACCTGAGAATGAGTTTACACAGCAGTGAAACCAGCTACTGAGCCGGTGAACACAGCTCTATCATGTCTTCTGTGGCTCTGGAGGAGCTTTGTCACACCTGAGAAAATAACCCTGATGATGTCATACTGATGTCATCTGGGTTATCTTGAGTTGAGGTTTGAGACTTCAAATATTCAACAGAAAATCTGTGTTATAAACTCGGGGCATGGAGTTGGAAAGATGGGGCATTATGGGAAATGTAGGATCCAGTGTTCAAAGCTTGACCTTTACTATGGACTAAAAGTCAGGATATCTCAGCATCTGTTGCTTCGATTTTGACCATTCCTTTGTTAATCTGTCTCTTGTGAGTCCCCTAACTTTATAGAAGTACATGGATTACCCTTTAAATTTGGATTTAATTACTGTAGGTAAAACGATGCACTGCTTTGTGTGAAAATGTTTCTTTTCATCCCACCATGCTACTAGGGTGTACTCAGTAGTCTTTGTCATGCACATGCACTCTTGTAAATACCCCATTAGAAACACAGTTATGCAAATACAGAGCAAATAATTCAGTTTTATAGGTTTTTCAGGAAAATACTAGCTGTGCTAACCAGTTAACCCTGATTATTTCTTGTTTACACTTCTCTTAGAGCATAAGGTTCCTGCATACAATACAATTATAGGTTACTAACCAATAGTAACCATGCAAAACAGAGATTGATGGGTATAAGTCGAATAACTAATTTACTGAGCCATTTCTGACATAGGAATCCATGAACCCTTCACCTTTTTGGTTCCTTGTCTCACATTTAACCCTTTTCCACCTGCTACTTTTCTCCTCTCTCTTCTTGCTTAATTTCTCTCTCTTAGCCCCCCTGCGTCTCAGAAACATCCCTCTCAATCTTATCTCACCCTCCTGTCCTCCTCCTGCCCTCTTCCTAAGCCATACAGACCAAGAGTGCCAATGACCTTTGCCCTCTGACCTCTCTTGGTCGACAGGATCAGCCACTCATCAGTCCACACATCAACTCTGTGGTCAGGAGCACTGGGGTGTGACCGAATCTATTGCACAGCCGTGATTCTACGTGCACACACAAACACACACACACACACACACACACACACACGTATATGCACGCATTCACACGGACACCATAATGCCCATCACTGGGTGTTAAAGACAGTGAGTGCACAGATCCATCAGTCCTTTGTGGCCCTCAGGAGGCTTTCCTGTCTTCCTGAAGTCGCTGCTAATGCTGCCTGCTGTGAATATGTAACACCCACCATTAATAACTCAAAAATATCCCTCTAATTCTCATCTGTATGCCGCTCATGCATTATGAATACCCTCCAGCATGGTGAAGATGGACAGTATGTGGCCACTAAGACTTGTGAGGCAGGTGGCACATGGAGACTGAATGCAGTGAAGAGTGTCGAGAGCGGCAGGTAGCCTATCTGGACCAGCATTTGTCATTAGTGAAGAGCTTAGCCCCCAACTGAGAGGCGACACAGGACAGCATGTCCCAGTGTGACTCCTCGGGGAGGCTAGGGTTAAAACCCAGATTTCTGTGTGTAATCCAGTGTGTGTGTGTGTGTGTGTGTGTGTGTGTGTGTGTGTGTGTGATGGCAAGTGAAGGTAGAGGAATGAATCGTTGGTGCAATGTTTACAACAGCCACCTCAGAGAGAGCTGAATATCACCTCACCTCTTTGCATAATACACAGCAAACGACATGTTATGTTCCATCACACACATACAAGGTATACTCACATGTACTTACAAATGCACAAGCACAAACACATTGTGTGTGATTTATATAAAAAAGGGAGTTTGAAAGGATCCCCTGTGAACACCGCCTCATGAACATTAACATGCACACATAAATAAACAATAACTAATAGATAGATGTATAGATACATATAAAAGTATAATGAAATGGTAGCAAATTCAACAAATAATATAAATAATAAAAAGGATTTATATTAAAACCACCAAACTACAGGCTTGCTATGTCGGCTAGTGTTGGCTAAAAATCAACTTCCCTACGTGTTGCAGTACCTTAAGATGAACTGCACCGAAGCAG
This sequence comes from Enoplosus armatus, assembly GCF_043641665.1. Taxonomy (NCBI): domain Eukaryota; kingdom Metazoa; phylum Chordata; class Actinopteri; order Centrarchiformes; family Enoplosidae; genus Enoplosus; species Enoplosus armatus. The sequence goes on from NC_092185.1 coordinate 8,272,205, forward strand.
TCTAAATCTGAAGAGTTTTTCCATCTTCCTCCACCACCGGGTTCCTCGTGGAAGTTGACTATTCCAGTAATCCAGTAAGAAGCAAGAACACCAGAGTGGTGGCGACTGCAGCAGCTCAGACTGTGCATCACAAAACTGGCCTCAACAAGCCTCTCTGATTCTGATTCATAATAAAAGCTCTGAGGACAGTTTTGGTCTTTAATTCTAATTTTGAGCGAGAGTACACAGCGCGTCTGCCCGATTGATCGTGATGTCCACCTGGCGTGGAAAATAGGGATATGTGCTAATCAAACTCTGGGCAACCTTCCAAGCGGTTTGAAGTTTGAGCGCACACAGACTCAAAAATAGTATCTATTCCAGACATGTTGATAAAGCCTCTTAAGCACCTGTTTGCAGCTAACTGTCTAAAGGGTTTACTGCCAGTCTTATACACTGGACTAGTAGGTGTTAAAGACTGCAAGTCTGCAGAGAATACAACGCACTGCACCTAATCTGATCCCAAGTCTGGCCAAATGACCTAAAATGGTTTTATTGACTTGCTGTAAGTTATTATCCTTCTATGCCAGTTATTATTAGCGCCATTATTATTAACATATCTTTATATAATGTAGATCTGTTTCTGTCTTTCAGTATTTTTATCTTTTTGCTGACAGTTGTTCTGTCTTTTCCTGTTTTTTCGTTCGCTTTTTTTGGTCAGCCTCGAGTGATGAAGGACAGAGAGTGCAGAGGAGAGGGATTCTGCTCAGTCATCCTCTGCAGCACTGTTAGTAATCTGAATTTTGCTGTGTCACTCTGCACCCCAAATCTGTCATTCCACATTATGGTGAATGGCTCTGTGTTATTTGTGTGTCTCTCGGGTCGGCAGGCGTATGTGTGTGTGCATGGAAGTGTGTGTGGGTAATTTCTAGAAAGGCCTGTGAGGGGAGAGGCAGGTGCACTCTACTATCTTATGTCATTCTGGCTGCAGTGAAAGTCACCTTGGATTTTAGTCAGGCCCATTCATACTCAGCCTAACCAGAGCAAACGGTCTTTGAAATATTTGAGTAGAATAGAAGAAGATCTGATATGCAGGGGGATCAAAAGGCATTCATAAAATAAACACACCTTCCACCTTTTCTAACTTGGTCAGAGCCTTTGCTTCTGTCTTCCCTGTCCTACATACAAGCCTCTCAACACAGAGTGAGTGTGTGTCTGAGAGGCACTGAGCAGACAGAATGCGACAGAGGCATATTTTACTGGCTGGTTGTATGAAGGCGCTGGATTGAGTCACGCTCCAGCATTTTCTGCCCCAGTAAACTTAGCCCACTTTACCCTGTGCCGAGGAGGCTTCCCGGCCTACGCCATGCACAGAAATAGACACAGACACACTCACATGTACCCACCAACACTGTTAAGTGGATAAGAAAACATTGTTTCCCCTAACACTGATTTAACAATTAACACTGTGGTAAGCAGGCATGGCTGTCTGCCTGCAAGTCTGCGCAACTTTTATGAATTACTCTAGCGTGCAAACAGCGCACTCACATCAACTTAGGATCAAGACATGCACGTGAGCCCCCATCCCCAAAGTCCACACACGATTAGGAATCTGATTTGTAGCAGCGTGAGCGTTAAATGTTTGATGATACGGCTACATATTTAATCTTTACAGGCCAGATCATGAGGGGAAATGGGTTATACATGATCGTACTCCCAGGGGAAAACACTGGGATACTGGGAAAAGGGGCAAACACATTTTAATGTAAGTGCGTGTGCTTTAATACTGTGGACAGAGGATTTGAAATGGATCACTGTCATATATGTTATAGATTTAAATGGTTGTTTGCACTCAGATTTAAGGGTACAATAAGTAGGCTCCAGAGCTGCTATTTTATGTCCTACATTAACTAGGATTTTTCATTATCAATTAATCTGTTGATTATTTTTAAAATTAATCGATTAATAGTTTAGTCTATAAAATGTCAGAAAATAGTTTAAAATATCCACTACAGTTTCCCACAGCTCAAACAATCTAAAACTCTATATTCTATATAGATAACAGATACTCTATTTACATTAAATAAAACAATGTGAATGCATTTTAAGTGAAAATCAAAATTGATTCATTCAATTAATTGATTGAATAATCGATTAATCAACGAATCATTTTGCCACTGAGGCTAACTACCAAAAACCCATAAACGAATGTAAGTCTTCCTGTATTCCTCACAGTCTGGCCAAACAGTTTTCATTCTTCAGACCTCTGCGGAAGACTCATTTGTCTACATGCAGGATGCAGCTGTGCTTATAACCCTCGTAAACCTCTCAGCCCCTCGTAACTACACAACTCTCCTTCTTTATAGACAATGAATCATTATGATCCCTCAGGCATGCAAACCACAAACTAACAAAGTATGCGCACAAACAAATGCAAAGTACAAATGGGATGCACCTGTGCACACCGTCACATACACACACACGCACATACTTACATTTCCTTGTTCTTCTAATGAGCCAATGACCTACTCATTCTATAACCCACAACACTCATGCATTGCGCTCTCCCAGGAGTGCGGTAACCCAAGCCAGACTGTTCCAGCTCCACCTCTTGCTGGAGGCATGGGACTAAGCTGCTTGTTACTGTACAGATGGGCCCCACACCTCTGACAGGTGCAGCTCCAGCTCCTCTGCTGCCATACAAACCAAAGCAGAACACTGGCCAAATGACTTAGGCAGGTCTTTGTTAGCGTGTAGAGGAGGAGGAGGAGGAGGAGGAGGAGGAGGAGGAGAGCCCTTGGGGTTCAGGTAAAGAGAGACGTAATTTGAGGAGATCATCCTCACCTCCTGACATTACTCCAGGCCATCCCTCTCATCATTGTGAGAGTAAAATGTAGAATCACGGCGGTGCAGTTTGTGTCTGTGTGGTTTTAAATTGATCAATTTAAAGGTATTGATGGTCAGCTACTACTCCGCTTGTTTTAAAAGCATTAAACATTTAAGCCTCATGTCTAAAATCCATGGTATGGAAGAAGACGCCAGACAGGGGGTGGGCAGACTGACCCCCTTGGGGCCACAGCCTCCACTGGAGTCCCCCTGCTATACAGACCAGCCACCTCCCACCCTTCTCTTGCCTTTGTCCTTGCTACACCTCCTCACCTCCACAGCAGTCAGGAAAAAAAGATGTGCTGTGACAGGCAAGGCTTGATCAGTCCCAGGTTTCCCTTCAAGCCAAGGCCCTGTCCCTTGGTATTTACCACTTATTTACACTCAGCGCCCATTATCGCCATGGGAACAGAGAGGCTGCTGAAGCTACGACAGAGAAGGGAAGCAGGGAAGGGCTGAATATTGGGTGCATGAAAAATGGGGGAAGAGGGGGAGGATTTATTGGGAAGGGAGCATGAAGGGGGGTGAATCCTATGTAATTGCCCCTCCAGTAGACAGCAGGGGTAATGGGACGGCCACTCGGTCACTGACTACACTCATTATTAATCAAGTGCAGCCTTTAACATATGCTTCCCTCCTTCAATCTCTTTGTCCCTCGCTGTCCTCCCCTTTCTCCTTCTTGTCATTTTTTCTCTCTTTATTTCACTCGCTCTTTATCTTTCGCCCCCTCTCAGTCTCCTTCTCGGACAGCAGGAGGAGCAGGATGAGGTCATTAATTATACACATAACACTTCCCGGTCACCTCACACACACATACACTCTCCTCCTTCCCCACCTGGTCCCCTCCACAAGCCCTCGTGTATCTGAGAAAGCTGTGATGACGGATGAGAGGAACTGTGGAGTTGTCCAATAAAGCTCGATGTTTTTTGGGGCCAAATGGCCAGTGCTCACACACTCACACACACACAACATCAGAGCAGCAGACCACTGCTCATTAGAGCTGAAGGTCTCCGCTCACTGGCTCCATACATCAGACAGGACATGGCCAGGAAGAGGCCGGTTGCATCTGACAGCTGCGAATCTTAAGTAATGTCAGGAGTTTTTCTTCACCAGTTCTGACCTCCTCAGTGCTCACTTACTGCTGTGAAGAGATTCTTCTAACCTACACTTTACTACACTTTAAGGAGCTACAGAAAGAAGTAAGGACACCACTTCAAACATTGGGCCAAGAGGGCCTGCGCTTCTTTAGCAAATGAAACTCAACAGGACTTTCAAGTGCTGAGGCTCATGATTTAGGGAGGCCTTGGGCTATAGGCAAGGGGAATCCCATCACACAGCGCACTCTGGTGGTCAGAGTGTGAAACGCAGCTGGGAAAGGGTTAGAGGCGGATGAAATAAACAACACATGAAAAGGGACTTTAGAGGAAGTAAGCTACAAGACTTCAAAGAGGCCAAGACCTCCACCTGATTACATGTGTCTCATAAAATGTCATCATACTGCAAAATCAGACAATAGACAGTGATAAACAGTTACAGCGGGTGCAAGCTCACACACATACACAACAGGATAGTTGCAACACACTAATTGGATCAGTGCCTCTGGGAAGCAACAAACCGTTGCCTATTATTTTGAAACTGCTTGTATCCAGTATACATAATAATTATCAAACAACAACTGCACCCACTTCAGGACTTGTAGGACGACATTCCATGTGAGATTGATGGTGTACTGAATGAAAGGGGTCGACCTCCTCTTTATTATCTACTTTGTATTTATGTATTAGGCGCTTCCTTAGTTTTGTTCAAGCCCTGCACAAGTGTCGACATGTAGCTTACAATATGTCCTGCATGTGGGAAAAAAACAAGCTTAAATGTTGAAAGCTGTTTCAAAGTTTCAAAGACTTCCTATATGTGAGAGTTGTTCACACATTGGCAAAGAAAAATATACACATTTCCAGTCAAACAGTTTTTACCAAACATTGTTGTTGTAGATTTTGTTGTTGTGTGTTTTAATCGTGTGCTTACAGATGCACATGCTCATATTTGCATATCTGTAATTGCAGACAAAGAAAATCAAAGCAGGAAGAGTATGACCCAGTCATTTTCCGACTGAAAAAAGACACCTGCATTGACTGTCTGTGTCTCATAAATACACATGTATATTAAAGTCAGGTATGTCAGACAACTTGCAAAGGTGCACATACGAACACACAGCAAATAACAACAGCTGTTGCCGAAAACCAGACACATCCGCATACAAACACCTCTAGACATGTATTAATGGCCTTAACTGCAATGGCAGATGCTCACATCTGTTCAGAATAAAACAAACCCATGCACATGCACACACACAAACACACACACGAACACACACAGGGGTGAGTTATAAATCTGACACACGTCACATTTAATTGTTTTAACAAGCAGTAATGAGAGCATCGAGGGTCAGGGAGACACTTAGGATGATGTAAGTATTCCTTGGAGGATGGAAGAGCATCAATCCGGCAACCTTGATTTCATATTTGGGTTTAATTCAGCGTAATGGCAGCTGTCTACACATGGGAGAAGGGTGATAATAGGATTCCTGGCAACTACTGCACATTGTACGTAACTAGAGAAATGGATTTGTGATGAGAGGAAAAAAAGTGACAAGGTGGTTCCAATAAAACACACAGTACTACCTACATGATGAAGCAAGAAAGAAATGACCCCCAATATGTGCCTCCAAACACACACACACACACACACTTTGGAAGCAATCCCTTTGTGTAGGGTGTATTAGAAAGACATATTTATTAAAACCACGTTCCTCACTGCTGCATTTCCCCTCTGAGTAGCACCAATAAGACCTCTAAAGCCGGATGGCATTGGTAAACTGCCTGTGTCGTCACGGACTACTGCTTCAGAAAATCAAGGGCTGAAAATCAAGAACGGCTCTAAAGACTCGCCTCCCCCTCCACGTCCAATTTGCCTCTCTGAACAGATTTATTCCTCCTTCATCCTGGCACCATCACCATCACCATCATCATCATATCTCATTCCATCACTCCCTTTTTTCCTATCCATCCCTCCATCCTTCCAGCAGCTCTGACCCTGCTAGCCCTAGCCTTGCGGCTGGGAGGCTGACAAGCCAACATCAATAAGGCTGGCTGGTGGCAGCATATGGGTCCATATGTGTGGGGCTATGCATGTAGATGTTATGGAGCATGCAAATTGACCAGTGTCCATGCATGTATTTGTGTGTATGCGCTTTTTGTGTGTGCATCTGGATGTGTGTATGGGGCAAGTGTTCAACATCTTTGTGTCCTTGAGCAGTCTTGTAAGTAATGTCATGAATTAGACATCAGTGTGCTAGAGCATAAAAAGTGCAAATGTAAAATCTGTGCATGCTATTTGCACTGAAGTCTTTTTGAACTGAAATGACTAAATTGCGGCAAAAAAGGGGAAAGGAAGCTATTGTACCGAACAAGACAAATATGAAATATTTAGAATGAGATCTGTCAAATCTGTAAAACATTATGGTCTGTCATGAAATGCTCCACTGCAAGGACAAGACCTTGTGCTTTTTATAGTCACTGAGAGAGTACCTGTTTGAAACATAAATGGCAGCATTTGTATTTTTTCTTTTGTATTCTCTCTCCTCCTGCACTGCAGTTTTTGTTGCTACAGTAATAACTCCCTCTGTTGGCCTGGGGAGGGTGTAGACCTCTGATACACATGGATTCGCAGGTTGTTCACCAGTAGGCAGTAACAAATGGAGGTCCAAGCGATCACCCCTAAATGGGTGCTCCAGCCAACCAGTAGTAGTTATCAGTGCGGCTACAAAGATATGATCCTACCTGCGACTCTGCCAATTACGACTTTGCCAATTACGCTCAAAGGGGGTGCTGAGGCTGGAAGCGAGCAACACTGCAGCCAGGGATTGAACCTGAGTCCCTGCGGTGGTGGGGGAGTGATTTTCCTCTGCACAACCCGGCGCTTCAGGCTGCATTTGTAATCGTAATAGAGCCAGTATCCCTCAGTGCATGTGAATAGGTCAGAGATGGAACAGCACAGTTGCTGCTGGAGACCAACTGCGAGTATTAAATGTTGAGCTGTTGTGTGGTGTGTTTTTCTGTTGATGTGGATGTACTTAGCACCTCGGAAATTAGGTTCCACAATACGTGCTGTTGTTTTGCTGCTATCCTCTCTTTCCTCTCTCTTTTCTACAACACACCTCTCTCTCTCTCTCTCTCTCTCTCTCTCTCTCTTTCTCTCTCCCCTCAGGACAGTGCTGACACCAGTCCAGTTCTTGGTCAGCCAATAAAATACGAGGAGTCCTGCTACTGACTGCTGCCAGCTTCCTCTCCGTTCATGTATAGAGGTCACAGTTCAGAGCCCAGGGGACGATGCATGGGGAAGGAGGTAGGATGGCTTAAAAGAGGGGAGAAATGGTGGGTCTCTGGTGGGGTGGAGGTGGAAATGGCAGAATAAAGAGTGGAGGAAATGCTTAAGTGCGTGTGACAGGAGGAGATAAGAGAATAATAGGTAATGGGGCGAAGGGAAGAAAGAAACTCCTATTTCCTGTGTGAGTGTGTGTGTGTGTGTGTGTGTGTGTGTGTTTGTGTATTTAAAATTGTCTGTGCTATGTAGATCTACTGATAGGGTGATGTATGATACCTGTTCAATGCGGGGTCACCCTTTGTTGCAGGGGTGACACTACCAATCCTCTCCTCGTTCATCACAGGTGTCTGTGTGTGTGTGTGTGTGTGTGTGTGTGTGTGTGTGTGTGTGAGCACGCTTGTGATTACATTCCAATAGGAAAGTGTAATTGCCATTCAGATTTTCTGAAGGCTAAAAGCAGTACAGGGAAAGGTCTCTTGGGACTATCCATTCTATGCAATTACACAGATAGAGTCAATATACATAATAGGACTGCTAGAGGCTCTTTAATCTGAAGTGTGTGGTTTTTAACACTGACATATAAACACCAAATGCATTTAATTGAAGTGTGGTGTTACAGTGAATTTCTCATTACCATACTTCTGTGTCTTGCTGTGTCTTCTACCTATCTTTGTGGACACTTGACTAATTTTCCCTCCCATCTTTCAATTGCCTTTTCTTGGAAATAATTACAAAAATGCCTGCAGACTGATGGCAGCCAATGAAGTGGAAAATCTGCACCCTGTGTTTCCATGACAACACCTAACATTAAGGGCATCGCTGGTTTGCTTCTCTGGTTGCTCAATTGCGCCCTGATTGATCTCATCGTGCGGGCCTCTTCAAGGGGACAAGAGCACATTTGACATGCTTGACACAGCAGGGCACGCTCACATGCGCAAGACACACAGACACAAACACATACTCACGATCAGAGATGGCGTATGGCCGACATGCAGTGCCACATCTTCAAACGGGGAAAGTGGAGAGAAAAAGCTTCAAACAGGGAACTGTGGGAGGATCTCTCTCTCTACATGGCATCCCACTGATCCCATCTTACACAGGAAAGCAACAGTTCTGCCTCTCTGTATGTTATCAAGGCTTAGATTTATGCTCCAATGGGCCTGTGATTCTTATATTGGGACTAACATGTACCTTGTACAGTCTGAAGATGTCAGAAGCTAATAAAGCTTATACATATTATAAGCTCTAAGTAGCTTTACAATATGTTGTGGCCACTTTGCCAAAAATACGCTTTTTTCAAAATGAGATAGTTACTTTTATTTTTACTTAAAATTAAATCACAGTATGAAGTGACTCAATTTGCAACATGAAGTCTATTGTTGTACTGTCCCTAACAGAGACTACCCTTGACAGTGGACTTGGTAGGCTAAGATGACAGCTGGGAGATGGGGCTCTACATCCAATGAGTGTGTGTGTGTGTGTGTGTGTGTGTGTGTATGTGTGTGCGCGTGTGTGTCTCAGCATGTGTGTTTGTTTGCATGTGCCCCATGTGGTTTCAGCCACCAGACATCCCCCCTTTGCTGCTTACTTTGGCCTTTATATGCTGCCAGCCAACCTGCTGTGCATTGAATGTGTGTGTGTGTGTGTGTGTGTGTGTGTGTGTGTGTCTCAGTCTCTGAGTGGGTTGCCAAAGGCAGTCCCACCTTGTGCTGCAAATCCGAACCCCACCAGCCCTGCCTTTCTCTCCTAATTATTTTCATCCAAGCAGCGAGGCGGTCGGCTTCAGGGATGTCTGGTCACTTCCCTTTTGGCTGGTTCGTCCTCTCCTCCGTGCCACCCTGACCTTAACCATCCTGACAGCCGCCTGCCCACTAATGAACCAGGTGGATGGATGGATGGATGGATGGAGGGGAAAGGAAGGAACTAAGGGGTGGGGTACCCAGGGCTTGTGGGGATTTTGGGGGGAGGGAGAACGATGACTCAGGCTGATGTCAAGGTGGAGTGTTTGTCATGGTTTGCATGCATGGATGTGATGCAGTGGAGCTAAACACAGAAGAGGGTAAAGTGAGGAAGTGTGTGTCTGTGTGTGTGAAATGTCCATCCCTTAATGAAATAAATATGTTTGTGGGTGAGTGTGCATGTATGTCCAAGCCCTTGGCCATTCCTGTAATGGCTCCATCTGTTATGGGCAGCTGGACACACACACACACACACACACACACACACACACACACACACACACATGCATGTGCACACACATGACCTGAAGAGGAAAGAGGCTGGGGACGAGAGAGGCAGTGACACTGTGCCGGAAAAGAGAGCGAGCCAGCGGATAAACGACAGGAGCGAGAGAGTGATTGAGTGAACGAGAGAGGAAGAGCAGAGGACTCTCTGATTAGACTGATAGAGTATTGACAGGGTTAATCTCTTGATAACTACTCCCTATTGATCCACTAACACACAGGGGGAGTTGACTGGAGAGCTGACACACACACACAACCTAACTGATGTGTTCCATAAAACAGCACACATGTTCTTGAGAGGAAGATTTCTATGAAGCTAGATCTCCTTGTTCTACTGACCTATATGCATGTATTACATACAACTGGGGATACCAACGGGGGAACTTTCTCTTTTAGATTCTGTGAGTGTGAGTCTTTCTGTTCGTGTCTGAATCTGTCCTTTCCCTCTCATCTTTGCTACAAAAAGATAAGAAGTGGATGGTGTGCATAGTTAAGCAGAGACAAGATGTGGAAATCGTGTGCAATAACGTCTACGTGAATCGGCAATGTCCTGACTGAAATAACTGCAATACCAAACTATAGCATCGCATTAAAAAGACATAAAGAGAGACTATAAAATAATGAGGAATACGCGGGGGCGAAGTTTATGGACACTGAAGATAACAAATTGGCTACTTCTTTCAGATTCCCTCAGGATTACTTTGCTCACTATATTCTGCATGCTCTGTGTGTTTGTGTTGACCTGCTTTTCTGTTGTATGTAACTACACAAAGGCAACTGCAGACGCACAGCTCATTGATGCTTATTTTATTTCATTTTCCTGCTCCACTGCCCATTACTGTCATCCCAAATAAAGCAAGAGAGAGGAAGAGCGAGACACAGTGCAGGGGGAAAAAATAGAAAACTGGAGTGAGGTAGAGGAAAGGGAGCTTTGAGGAGATATGAGAACAACTCTTCTAAAGTCCACCAGATAGCCTACACAGCCATCTCAGCACAATTTTACCATTTTAGTGAGCTGGGGATTAGGAGTAGTGCAGCTTTTACAGGCTATTGCTGTTCCCTGTCTGTTATCTTGAGGTTGACCTCACCTTTTGTGTATACCTGAATCAAGACTTCGAGGTATACTGCCCTACAAAGACAAGAATAGATTTTCTTTCCTTTTTTTGTCTTTTGACATGTGAAAAGTACTGAATTGTGGTTTTATATTAGCAAAACAATCACATTCATAAAAGCTATTAATGGGGTACTGCCACCACTTTTGTATCAAGAAAGAGGAAGTCATTTTCCTCAAATTTACAATGCTGTTGCACTCTTTGGCTGCGAGTTTACTAATATTACTAATATAATACTTTTCTAGTGTGAACGTTTTGTATACCAGGGGTTTGTTCCCCTCTTTAATTTCCTCATCTCTGCTGCTGTTTACAAGTAAATGGAAACATAGGACGAAAAACAAATCTCAAATTAAAGTTGCTGTTTTCACTAGATTCCTAGTTTTATCTCTGAGGGTGAGAAGAAGCTCATTAAAACGAGATTATGCGGCGTAAACTTTGAGAGACTCCTGCACTGGCTCATTATGCTGTGATTCATTCACATAAATCTACTAAAGTGACTTTGATGCCAAAACTGAGATACACAGATCAACTGTGGGGCATGTGAAGCTCAATGTGGCTGATGAAGATAAATTGCAAAAGTCATTTAGCCATTGAAAGTGATTCCCACAGCTCATGGGCAAATCTGGCCAGGGTGGCAGACAGCACAGATATAGCAGGCTTGATTCCACGCCATATCTTTGAAGCCAAGTCTATCTCCAAACAGCCCGCTAACACTCCTCTTTGGATTAGATCATGGGCCGATCTGCAAATACCAATTACAGCGCTCATGTTAACTGCCAAAGACACCGCGAGGGGCAGACAGACAGACAGACAGACAGACAGGCAGGCAGGCAGGTGGGCAGACAAACAGGACATGGAAGCGAGAAAGAGACACTCTTGGCTTGAGTGCAAAATGGAGTGTGTGGCGCATCCTGCACACGGGAGAAGAAAAAAATAGGTGTCAAAACTACAATGAAATGAAGAGAAAAAGGAGGGCAAGTTGTAAAGGTGAGGGAGGAGAGGTGAGCAGACGGGTGTACTCGCATGTGACAACACCATTAGGTCTTGCCTGTGGCTTAACCCTTTCAGCATCCTCACGAGTCGAGGCTTGTGTGGGAGTCACTATATGATTTTGAGCTATATGTTGGAATATGATCAAACAGCGCATAAAAAATATATGCAAATGTCCACATGTATAGTTGGTGGAGGATGCGTCGAGAATTTATTTTTGGTTGTGCATATAGGTCTGTACCAGTGATGAGAAAAAAAAAAGGAGGGGGAAGGGAGGGTGGGATGTATAAGAGAGAGCCAGGTTGCTAAATCATCTCTGTCCTCTTGGGGAGAAGCAGGCTGAAGGGAAAGACAGCTAAAGAATGCCAAAATAATATTATTTTAGGATGAGCTGATGTCAGACTTCTATATTTCACAGTTGAGCCAATGTTAGAGTAATGTTTGGATATGGTTGTAACTGCAAGAAACTCACTCTCAAAATGACTCTCCTCTCCTTCCAAAAATGCAATCACACCTTCATAAATATTAAACATCACAGCTTCTATATTACAGTGCTTACCTTATCCCTCTCCTACACATTACACACACTAACTCTCACTATGATATATCTCAAACATAAAATCCCAGCCAGAACAAGCAGGTTTTCATCTCAAATCTCAACTGGGGGGGGGGGCACCTCTCAGGGCCCATTACTGTCCACACAATTGTGCTAGATGTCACATGCAGGCACATGGATACAGACAAATAGCCTAGTGTGTTCTGACAGTGGCACACATTCACACACACATAATTTTCTTCTTTTATTAGCCTTTTTCTGTATGGCACAGACACAGACATGCACTGTCAGACAGATGCTCTGAGCACAGTGTACTTTGAGACTCTGACCTAAAAGCTCTCATGTTAGACGGAGACACGGATATCTAACACAGAAGGTCGCGTGTAACAAGAACAATAGTGAATTGCCACTTTCAGATATTCACCCACTTCACTGTACAAACTGAAGCCAGTTCCTCCCTTGCACATCTTTCTCCACCCCTTCTTTCTCTATCCTAAATCAAAAGGCCAGTGGTTTGTACTGAAGGGAGATAGGCACCACTCTGAAACACTGAGTCATTCTTTCAAAACAACCCCTCGTTAATCTGTGCACACACACAAATGCACATGTACACATTGCATGCAAACTAAACCTGTGATTTAGTTATTTTCTGCAATGTTTAAACATTTTAATACACTATCTGAGACCTCCTGTGTCTCCCACACTCTCCCAGCATTCTGCCTATCGCCCCTAGCAACGCTGGTAGCTCGGAAACTTCTCAGCTCGAGTTCTTAGCATCACCACGGCGACAGCGGCACGCAAGACACGCTATCTCTCTATATGCCACTCTGGTGATGGATGCCTGCGGAGGAAACAGTAGTTGGGATGCTCTGAGATCCCCATGGTAACCTTACCCGCGTCCTCATTGGAGACAGCAGTCCCTCCATGGCTGATTCGGTTGGTTCCGGTGGGCTCGGGTCCCCTCAGCTGTGTCAGTGTATTATCCCAGTCCGCAAATAGATCCTGTTAGAAACGCTGTCTCATCCTCAGAGCGAACATCTCCTCTACAACGCAGCTCCCTACCCACCCAGAGAGCCCAGCGCACTGACAGGCACACAGAGAGAGTCTGTGTGTGCGTGTGTGTGTGTGTGTGTGCCTATACACACATACACACAGTGGGGAGCTGGAGGAGAGAGGGCAGTGGCAAACTCCCAGTGCTTCTCCTCCTTCCTCCGACCTGTCAGTTGGTGTGTGATCTTCCTCCACAAAGCACTGTGGTATTAAAGGGCAATGTCCATGGAAGGTCTCTCTCTCTCTCTCTCTCTCTCTCTCTCTCTCTCTCCTTGGCTTCTCGTTCTCCCTCTCTCCCTCCGCCTGTCCCCTTCTCTCTCACTCTCCCTCACTGCCTCCAGCTACATTTGTTCCCTTCAATGTGGCAAATGATTGCAGGTCTTTTTTTTTTTTCATGGTACAGCTCTCCTGCTCGTGCTCTCCCTCTGCTCACACTCTCTCACTCTCCTCCTCTCTCTCCCTCTGTCCCTTCTCACCCTCTCAGCTTCCCATAATGCTTTTCTTCTTCGGTCCTCCTGCTCACTGTCAACTCCTTGTTCCCGCCCATGACCCAAGCCGGGGGGGGGGGGGGGGGGGGGGGGGGGGTCAGACAAAATGTACATTTATAGTGTGTGTGTGTGTGTGTGTGTGTGTGAGTGTGAAAGAAACGGAGAAAGAAAGCGAAAGAGACACAGAGAAAGAGAAGAGAGGGCACTCTCGGGTCCACTATTGTCCCTCCAGACAATAGTGGCTCTTAATCGCCTAGCAACCTGATCACCCTCTATTCTCTTAATAGACAAGGCATGAGTCACCCTCTCAAACACACACACAAACACACACACTCATACAAACCTTGTCCCTCCTTTCCACACATGCCCACGCTCACACAGCTCTACGGCTGCACCATAACCTACTACACACATTCATAACATGTAACAGGTCATTGGACGTATAATAGTGGTTTGATGCCACGTTCGTCTTGTTCACTAAAAGAGCTGCCGTTAAAGACAAACTGCGGAATGAAGCGTGATGGCCGAGTGCCACTGGATATGCATCTTTGTGTGTTTATGTTAAGTGTGTGCTAATGTCCTTCATTTTAGAGAACGGAACGAAAAACACGGCCAAATCATCACCTCTGCTCCGAGCTGCATCTTGCCGTTGCCATGGCAACAATGTCCGTAAGGGTAGCAGCACAGAGAAGCAGTGAGACTGTTAAAAAAAACTGAAATACATAAATAAAATTCCTGCATTCCTGTGCCCGTTGCCTTTCTCAGTCACAGCGGTTGAATCTAACTGTAGGTTCAGGTGACTGCCTCGCTGCCTGGACCGCATGACACCGAGTGAAGTGCTCTCTCTCTCTTCCTTTCTCTCTCAATTATTTTTAGCCTGGCATCTCTGTATTGACCCAGATAGGACGAAAAAAGCATCAAATTAACCAAATTAACCACGACGGGTATTACCGTTGAGGATCCCTCATTAGCTTTTATGCGCAGTATAACACATCCTTACCATGCCATGTACCGCAGAACTTTACACATGACTATTATGCTGTCACTAACAGTAATGACCTTCACATTTTAATTGACAAATTAACCAGTTCACATATCATGACGACACAAGATTATTAAAACAAACTAAACAAGTGGTTTACCCGCTGGTCACTGGTCAGTGAAGCAGCAATAAATGACATGAATACAAACATTACACTTAATTAGACCACATTCAGTTGTTGTTCATAAATGGGTCTGATGATGATGAAAGTGTGTGTGTTAACGTACATTTGAATCCCCACAGCTGGTGGTCAATGGCCCGCTGATTGATTGGTGCTGACAAGGTGAAAACGTATAGTGACTGCTTCACCGTCACATAAGCATTGCAGCGATGAAACAGCAGATAGACTGGAACCTGCTGTCACATTACAGCATTGATCGCAGGCTGGCCTGGACGACACAGACATCTCAGCACAACAATGTGTGGCCGAGATCAATAACATTTGACCTGCAGGTGGCACGGCCACTGTGGCCGTATATATGTGAGTGTGTGCTAATACAGCAAATCAAATTACAAATTGATCAATGTTGAATCAGAATGTGCTGAAAATTTACAGAATTTAACTTTATAAACCAGACTTTATTTGTCCTCAGTTTTGAACAGGAGTACTTGGACTACGTGATCACATACATGAATGTATGCTATGAACAAAAATCAGGGGGCCTAGAAGGTGAAATTTGACACGCCGTTCATAATCATTGAGCTAATTAACATCTTATTAAAATGAACCTCCATGAGCAGGATTCATAGTCATGCATTTCATTTACAAAGCATATTTAAAGAGGAGATTTCCCATCGGAGAACATTCCTTGGTCCACTTCACATCAGACAATTTACCACTTCACACAGAACATCGCCATCAGACCATATGATTGTATCACAGCACACGCTCACACACTCATACACATACAAGGACACAAAACAGACACTGATGAATAAACACACACACACAGGCACACACTATATCAACCCCCTAATTCTCCTGCACACACTTATTGATGATGTAAAAATTGGATAAGTGCCATAGAGGTCTCTATAGGGAGGCAGTGGGAAGAGCTCAAATATCATTATTCTGGTGACCTCTGACCTCAGAGCAGTGGTAGACCCAAGGTAGTCTCCTAAATGTAGCCTTATGAATAAACCTAGAGGACCTTTACCCCTCACAATTCCCAGAATGTCTTTTCTTATTTTTCGCCCAAACAATGCTTCAGTTGATTCATTTTGTATTTTGGTTACTCTCTCTTTACGCAATGTTGGCTGAATATATATTGCTACTTTAGCTTGGCTGTCAGTGTGTTTATGGGAAAGATGATGTTTTTAGGCAGAACTGAGTTTTGCCAGAGTAGAAAATATTGTTTTAGGATGAAAATGTGCTTTTTTTTCCTCACCAGCCTTGACGTGCATGTGTCTGGCAAGCCACAGTGACATACAGCCCCACATATCACCATCACGCATTACTACTGACAGTGAATGTTAACCTGTCAGCGAATCCCACATGCACACAGACACACACACACACACACACCTCCCCCCTCCCCCCAACCCTTCCCATTCACTATTAAACCTGCACATAGCCATACATAAAGCAGAGAATGGGTGGGTGGGGTATTGGGGGTGATAACCATTACAATCACAGGACAATACTGCACAGTGCAGTGCACACTGCAATATACTGCACATTGCCCTTAAACCCATCTCCACTCCCTCTGTCTCCCCATCCCCCTTCTCCCATTCCCCTCTCCTCCTCCTCCTCCACCTCCTCCTCCTCCCTCCTGTCCCCTCAGCTGGACCCCAAAATGAATCCCTTGTGAGTGTTTCCCTCACGCAGATGTGAACCTGACACACCTCGGTCAGAGTGTGTTGACTTATCGCTCTGATGCCTTGTGGTTCTTGCTTGCTTTATCTTTTTGATATAGATATTCTGCAGTATTTAGTTCTTGCTACAGTACTTTCTGGCTCATGCGGCCAAGCGTAAATCTTCCTGTATAAACAACGGCGTTTGCGATGAGCGAATATACGAGAGCCACGTCACGGACAAATGTGAAAATGGTGTGCAATTTTCTCTGGCTGTTTGTGTTTCTACTGAGAGCTGCAATTACACTGTAAAAAGCAGACATCCAATGGGCTGAGGTAATTAGCCGCTGCTAAACAGACTGTAACTTCACAGGCAAACAAAGGAATTAATTGCAATGATTATCAATTTAACTACATCACAGCAAGAAAAGGAGCATTAGAGGTTCTCTTCTTTCTTTTAGAGCCGCTCCAACTCCATGCTTCAACCCGATGTCTTTTTGTCTTTTAATCTGTTGTCCCATCTGCCATTGTGGCCGTTCCATTGCTCTGCTGTTTATTTAGCCAGACACCGTTAGTTTAGTTAGTTTGCTTTTTGATATCCAATAGTGCAATTTCTTCTAGGGAATATCTACTTGTGTGTGTTTTTTTAAAACAAGTAATGAAACTTACCTGGTCCAGCAAACCAGGTGAGCAAATGGATCAAAAGCAGGTTGGCAGCCCCGAGGAAGAACATAAGAGAGAAAGAGACAGAAGAAGAAAAAGAGAAGAGTCATATTCATCGTTATTCACTGTGTGTGTGTGTGTGTGTGTGTGTGTGTCTGGCTGGGAACACAGGGACCCATAAGTCAATGTGCAACCCTGTCACAGCATTACAGCTAAATCAATGCCACAAGAGAGGGAACTGCTGCTGACTCTCGTACACTGCACTGGGACTTCTTCTCCACGCAGACCAATAGCATCAACTCAGGAGGGAGCAGGAGAGACAAGATGTGTGCCTGTTAACAATCACTGTCAATACTGTGGGTGGTCTGATGGAAAATGAGATAGACTGGAACCTGCTGTTGCAGGTTTTACATGTTTGCCAGCAATGGAAAAATAAGTCATGGTTTGTTTTATTTTGCAGTGTTAAGTTTTTTTAGTCAGTATCAACCCAGAGTCTTCACATAACGTATTTCACTTCAGCATCCAGATTAAGCCATTTACAAAGGCAAAAGAGCTTTCCACTAAATTAATATTGACAGATCTCTGAGGTATGTATCTGTGGGATTAAAGCAGTAAGCCAAGAAGAGTGTTAATTATTGTCTAAATCAATTAACCACATTATCATCATTAAGTATTCAAAATCCTCATTCCTGGTGGAGACTTGAGGTAAACTGCTGTACAGTAGATGGGTTAATCCAGGAATTACTTCAGCAGCGATAGGCCATGATATCTTGAAAAAACTCACACATACTGTACATCTGAAGACTGAAAGAGGGTTGTCAGTGCTCCAGGAGCTTTTAACAGGATTTCAGTGCAATGGGTTACTGCTGTTTGGTGTCGGACTCATGGCCAAGGCGGAGATTTACTATGATATATTGGGGGTGTGAAACTACTTTAGCCCATTCCCAGAGCCAAGGGTCCTGGCCATGTTTGAGAGAGCTGGGCTGATTGTTGCCAGAGGGAATTTGTCTGACATCCAATCTAAAGTTCATTAAACACCAATCCAAGGAAACATGCTGCACATGCACGATGATATGCCCATGCACACACACACACACACACACACACACACACACACACACACACACAGAAAATGCCCTCCACCAATATGCACAGAGATATACATTTGCTATGTGTGACTGCCCTCATTGGCCTGCAGTCCTGGAGGTAGTTAAAGAGAGAGAGAGGGAAAGCCCCTCTTCTCTCACACCTCACCACAGCTCAGAGGGAGGAACATCTTATCTCACCACTGCAGAGAGACGGCAGAATTAGAGAGGGAGAAAGATGGATGGTAGAGGGTAATGTGAGCAGGGTTTTGCAGGAGAAGGACATAAGGGATTGAGAGAGAGAGTGGGCAAGAAAGAATAGCAGTGACAGGGAGAGAGAGTGAGAGAGAAAGAGAGAGAGGGAGAATATTTAATCAATCTCATTTCCATAACTTTCATCTGCCAATGAAGCTGCCTTTGTGGTCCGACTGATTAGAAATGTGTTGTTTTAGCCAGATTCAACAAAAACACCACCCATCACACTGACGACATTCACATTTCCTCCACAAGAACACATCTCACAGCAGCTTCTGCTAGATGCGGCCGCCTCTACAACGCAGCACTAATATGAAAACATTTTCTACCCACCGCATATGTGTGCATTGATGTATTGATCTCAGTGCTATAAAATATTTTCCCCCTATTTAAATGCACATTCGAGTTAGAAGGAAAAGCAAATTGGTTTTATTCATCGTGAGCCACGGTGTAAGCATGCCCGATGCTATGAAGTCACTCCAGAATGGTGTCCTAGCAACTGTTGTCAGGGGCAACCAGCATTCTCTGCAGACAGCACACTGAGCCTTGCAGAGAGAGAGGGAGACACATAGAGAGTGACAGCGTGGTTGCGAGTTGACCGTGGTTAAATGACTGTTTGCTGTGTCTTCATGATGGTAACAGCAACACAATCTTTGCATCCCTAATCCATATTAATCATCTACCATCATGTGTCATTCCTATTCACAAGGCCCGGCCTCTGCATGTTTAGCATGACAAAGATTTGTTTGCAGGCACAGACACCCACAGAAATCTGACCTATTTCTATATTTCTGACACATGCCGTATACTCACACACACATGCCCAAAGCATGGCCAGACACTCACTACTGCATGGACTAGTCCTGACGTATGGCCCACCCACATTCGCACACTGCCCTCTGCTGCTGCACCTCAAGCAAAACATGCAGGTATCGCCTCTAGTCAAATAAAACATGACCTCCTTAAGAATTTGACATTACAATTGCAATGTAGCAGATAACAAATCAATTAGCATATTGTTTGCCAGAATTTTAACTTTGCTAAATCTCCAGTCTCCATGAATAATGTAAAAATGCATGCAGGGAAGATGCAATAATAGAATAGATAATGGAAACACTCTATCTCCATATTGATAAGATCTGGATTCCCATCACTAACTGGAATATTAACATAGAAAAACATTTTTTTATTTATCACATTCATCTCTTTGTCGTCCTGTATCTTTGATCCGATTATAATTGAATTCTTGTCCAAGAGTCCGTAGCACTAACATGCATCCATTAACATGTCATTGAGACACTGATTCTTCTTGGAGTGAAATTACTCTTCTGTTTCAGGATGTGATAAAGATGCTGACACAAAAGCTGAGAGGAAAATAGACTATTGGTATCGATGGTAAATGGTATTAACTGGTTTTCACTGATATTCAAACAGCAGGGTATTGAACAGAATGTGAATTATCTTTGCTACAAACACTGCTTCAACAAATGGCACAGCCACCACTGTGATACCTACAGGAATATCTTTAAACCTGTGTAGATTAGATTAAAAGTTTACCTCTGCTATACTCTGAATTACTCTTACATCAAAGGAATCTACAAGATACTGCTGACATGGCTGTGCAGGGATTTGCTGGTTTGTTTTTCAATTCAAAGTGAGATTTCTATATATGCCCATTTTAATGCAACTGTTACATTGAAGCACATCAGAAGAGATGGTGGAGACAATATGACAATACAATGTGATGTGATGGAAACCTTATGTGTGTGAATATATACACTAAACTTCTTACCACAAAAAAAGATTTCTTCTTTCTTTTAATGCTTTCTACAGCAGAAGCACTAAGAGACAGACAATTCTGACACCTTTGATGGAAATGCACAGTGTCTGTCTACAGCTAATGCAAATCTTCTGCTCTTTTGGAATGGATTGAAGACTACTACTTTGTAGGTATGAATCTGGAGGGCATAGTCACACATCAGAGGGGGAGATGAGGAGGATTTGAAACCATACAGGACATAAAAGATTTGGGAACAGAAACAAATATAATTGTGTCCTCTTTTCGTCTTCAGTCCATATAATATTTCATGGTTTCTCTTGGACAGAAAGAGCACCAGTTTCACCAGCAGCAGCAGCCTAGAGGCTGGAGAAGCAGAACTCTGATTCATCATGCTTAAAGGTTTTCAACTCTGGACCGGTCTGATAAAGGGATGATGAAAGCAGAGAGTTAAAATACTCTCTCCTCCTTCATTAGCTGCTGCTGAGGTGACCTTATTTGCAAAGGACTTGACTTCTGATGGCTCAAGTGAAGCTTTGGCATCTACAGTGATGGAGATGATAAACTTAACACAGAATAACTTTACTGAATCTAATTTGAATAATTTTGAAAGAAGATCTGGTAAATATGCTTGGATGAGATGTGGCTATGGAGTAATACTTATACTGGCTGTTGGCTGGTGTGTCTGCTGGGTAATGTATTATGCATTACAGAGGGGATTAGTGTGGCTAAGGTCTTGCCATGCTTAAAATCAGCAGCTCATATCAGTCATCAGTCAGTCATATCAGCCTATTAGCAACACCCAGCTGCATTGACTGGGACAAAGAACAGACCTCATTTAACAATAAAAATTGTGAGCTGCTTTTACCCTGTGTGTGTGTGTGTGTGTGTGTGTGTGTGTGTGTGTGTGTGTGTGTCTGTGTGTCTGTACACATGTGAACCGACTCATGGGGAGATGCCATTTACAGTAACATGCTGTGGAGAAGCATCCAGTGTTGACCTTCCTGCTCCCTGACCCGCTCATGCCTGCAGGCGGTTGCACATTTTAACCAAGCAACTGTGCTCAGACCACCTGAAGAAATGCCATTCAAAGGACAAGGCAGAACACACAGACACACTGCACTCCCTGCAAACCTCCAGGGATCCAATAAGCCTTGCAATATTCATGGCGCATCATTAAAAGCATATTATTATCATTATAAGCATAACAACAAGCATAACTTACTCTTTCCCAATGGAAAGTATAAGACTTTATTTGGATGTGATAGTCTTCAGCTCCCTCTAGAGGCGGACAAGAGAAGCTACAAAACTGTTTACTGCATGTGTCCCTCCTCTTTCTCCTGCTGTGTTTTGCTCTTTCATCATCTTCCTTCCGTCATTGCTCCGTGGTGAATCATCTGTAAAATGTGCGTGGTGGTAATATCTCCCCACTACTTTTCTAAATCCTGTCACAGCTGTGCTATCATCTTTCAAAGTGGAACCACGTCCATATTTAAAACCCACCATTCCTCCTTATATCCTGCCCCCCCAGCACTCTCAGTTATCATAAAGATGCACAAAGTCACCTACGATCACTGTTATTGTTACTTTGAATGTATGCATATATCTTGTTTCTTTTTCCCTTGTTGTATGTACGTATATTTGAACAAAATCTTTTATTGCATTCAGATTTTTGCAGAGCTGCAACGACTAATTGATTGTCAGAAAATGATTTAAGCAACAATTTTGATAACCGCTTAACTGTCTTCGTCAAAAATACAAACAAAAATACTATGTCTTCTCTGGTGTCTGAGTTTCTCCAATGGGATGATCTTCAATTTTTCTCTGTTTCATATCATTATACTGAATGTTTTTTTGGACTGTTAGTTGGATAAAACAAGGCAATTGAATGTCATGCCACCTTGGATTCGGTTACATTTTATGGATTAAACGATACAACTATTAATCCATAAAATAATGGGGTTAGCGGCAACCCTAGACTTTTGATGCAAATGTTTTGCATTAAGGCAGATGTTGCTAGGACAACCAAGGTCACAGTTTTGTCTGTGGAAGTGAGAAACCCTAAAGAAGAGATGCTGCAAAGTCAGTCTCTGAGTCGGACCAAACTCAGAGCTCCCTGTTAGTGGCTACTGTGATCTTCATGGATACTATAAAAACAATGTCAAAAATGAACTAGTGTCAAAATTGAACTGTGAAATTCATTTTTAATTGTGCAGAAACAGAGGAGGCAATGGTACTCTTAAGTGTTGCTGGTAGTGCAAGTGTCTCTCAATATTTAGCCACACATTAGGTCACATTTCTCAAAGACCACATTGCTTCCTGTTGCAAACAAGATGGGCGTGCTTGCCCTCCTTCTCTTCTGGTTTCACTGTTGATGCACATGCTTTATTTCAGTAAAGCAAAATGGAAACATTAGGTCATTCACCTCTACTATTTGCTATGAGCCAATAGGAAACCTCTACAGCACAAACAGACCGTCACCGCCCCACCTATGGTGTCTTCATCAGGGGCAAAATGAAGATTAGCATAAATATATAAATATAAAATATACAGTCTTTTCATAACATTTGCTTAGTTTTCACTGAATATTTTAGTCAACATGTATGTGATTATGTAGGAGAACTGTTCTTCAATGGTGAAAAATGTGTAAGCTACTGTCCAAATACCATTTGGCCCAGATGAAGACAGAAATGAAAACTCCAGCTTCCTCTTTTCTAATCTGAATGCTGTAGTTTGTCGTTCTGGTCTGTGATTCTCATCTGCATGGCACACTCCAAAAATAGGAATCAGCTAAATATCCTTTCAGTTTCTGAAATTTGGACATGGTCACCTCACAGATGTGAGTGTACTTAATATGTTTAAAAAATGGGACTCTCAGCTAATCCTGATGGACAGTGGAACCCTGGTGCAAGAGAGGGTGGAAAAAGTTTATTTTAGTTTGTTTAGTAAAGCTTGAATATGGTTCATGTGCAAAGTGATTCGTATCTGCTCTCCTTGGCTGTCTGTCCTGTCAGTGCTGCTAACAAGACAGCTCTTCATTATGACAAGGACCTGTTCTCTGTTAACTCACTCCATATGGAAGACAATCAGCCCCACTGGGACCTGTGTCAACCGGAGTGTGAAATGTCAGAAGCATATACACACTGTAGCGCACACACAAAATTATCCACACCCATGTACACATGCATACATTCACAGCAACAGACAGACACACAAAGGGAGAGAAAGTGAACTTGGAAGCAAATAGAGATCGGTCCTTCTACTCAGACATCTGCTCGGTCCCTGAGACAGATGGTGAGCCAATCAGACCGCCTGGTGCCTCTGCTACTCCCCGCCTCCCATGCCACCCCTCCTCTAAACCTGCATGCTGGCACACATGACAGGTGGCACCTTGCAAATGTGACACTGCCAGTGCCCCGGAAAATAATTTATGTATTCGTTACATTAAAACTGGCATGTGGCAGATAAGCAAAAAAAAGAATAACAAAACTGTGAGTCTAACCCACTTTAACTTCTTCTTTCACTACCTAAATTCAAACTTGTTCACATGATTTAAAGGCAAAAATTGAGATCCAAAAGCAGTTACAAAAAGCAGTAGACAGCACACTAAACTGACCTCCTCCTCTACTGGTAAATGCAGTGCGTCTACACTATACCCAGAGGCTTGCCTCAGATGCGGCAATGATTGATTAAACTGGAATAGACTGAGCTTATTGTGTTTTGATGCTGCGACACCGAGCAGAAAACCCTCATTTATCTACCCTGAAAGGTTTATTTCCATGGCAGCTTGACCTTCTGAAGGGGACAGCCGTCAGATAAATGTCATATGCGGGCTTTGCTGTGGGCAATATCCTGCAAGCCAACTGAAGAAGGGAATCTCTTAAAGCTGGTGCAGGAATTTCATCTAAACATTTTGTTTGCTCTGAAGGCATTGATCGACTGCACCATATAGTTGGTCATGTGTGAGTATGCGGGCAGCGTGTAAATGTAGGGGTGTGCGTGGGCGAGACGGAAAGAAAGATGCAGTTCTTTCTTGTGCTGCTGTTCGATCAATAAAATGGCCAGTATCTTACAGTGAATGCAAATACACATCTCAGCCAATATTCATGCACAAACTAATTAGCAAGCCTTGTTTCATCTGAGCAACTTCAGGGCATTTCAGTGCACCTGCAGGGGCAGCCAGAGCAGAGATGGAGAGCCCTAATAAACACCAGCATGAAGGCAGAGAGACAGAGCACAGGGAAGCACTGGCAGACTTTGATGAGCATCTGCCAGGGTACACACACTGGGTCACGTCCTGCTCGTTAATGGCTGTTTCATTAACCCCTTCCACACATCACCTACACAAGCTAAACTCAGTTGATAACCTGGTTTACAGGCAGTCGGCTATTAGACGCAGAGGGAAGGTTGAGAGCCTGCCGCATACATTAACATGCAGGAGGGGATGCACTGCCCACACACACACACACCACACACTGCAACACTTCACACCTGAGACCCTTCCCTGGCTACACACACACACACAGACACAAACACACAAATGACCACAGCTGAGCGAGCAGATACTCCGGTGAAGTCAATTAGAATTGAGGCGCCTTCACCTCTGCAGCTCATCAATAGTCCTTAAACAGGCTGCAGTGTAAACAGCCCAGGAGATTTAATGGTATGCTGTGGTCTCACACACACACACACACACATCAACCCTTATACATTTATGCATGTGGTGAGAACCATTTCTCTTGCTTGCGCTTCCTCTTGGTTACTCTCTTTTACTCTCACGCTTTTTGCTCTGAAAAAAGTGCAATTCTTATAACCAAAACCAACCTAACAAAAATCCTGCTTAACATCTGTAACGGATCATTTCACAAAGTTTTCAACCAAATCCAGCCTCAAGCAGAATTTCTTGATGCTACCCCTTTGATCTTAGACAGGCCAATCAATACAGTGATCATGGACAACTTTCAAAGCTGGACACCAGAGAATCAAAGCTCCAATCAATGACTTCATGACTTTGTGGGCTCAGCAAATGGCGCTACACTCAACCTTGAAGCAATTAATTATGTAATAACATCCAGATAACTACATAAATCTGCATTAATCAATGCTTTTATTCTAACATTAAATCAAATGACTATATGTAAGTGGTCGTTCATAACAAGGAAACCACAAAGAATTACCACATCTGCCTCTCTATTTAGGTTTTCTGACTATTTGTCTTAGTTTAAAGGTCTGAAATTTTTCTACTGTATGGATCAGAATCACACCTCTCATCGACCCTGCTTCCTGCAGCTGTTTTTGACAGGCAAGCTCAAATAAATCCACTATATGCTGCCTGCCCAGCAGCAAATGGCAGACAAAGTTAGCTGCTAGCTAATGTTAGCTGGTGAAGAAAGCCGAGCTAAAGAGCTAAAGACACCACATATTTTACTCAGCGGTTGGAGAACACCAAACCAGAGTTAAAAGGAAAATAAATATCAGACTTGCATTTTTTGCTGGTGGCCAGACACAGCACTCCTGTGGGATGATAATGTTGCTCCATTCATGCTGGATGTTCCGCTAACAGCTAGCTAGCCGTAACAGCTGTGTGTCTGTTAGACTGTTCTTCTGCCCCCTGGTGGCCGAAAATCCATTAAATGAAAGAAAAATCGTTGTCGCTTATATCAGGTCTGCTGCAGTTTTGGTGTTTGAGACTGACAAATATATAATGATCCCAAAGGTGTCCCAAAGGTGTGGAACCTGCAAATAATTTTTTAGAGCATCAAAGGTGATTTGCACGTGACACGTGACGTGCACTCAGTCACATTGCACTGAGCAATGAAAACAAAACAACAACAAAAATATCCAACATCGATTTAATGAATTTGTCGTAAAGAGATAAATCATTTTCAAATAGAGAGATACAAAATTTTGATCTTTTGATCTTAGTTGCAGTTCCTTTTATCATGAGTTTTACTATTTTACGTGTATTAAATATTTCAAAACTTTTGGTAAGTACACAAGGTTTCCTTCCTTTGCATAAAGATGTTTAGGATTTAAACGATCTTACCTCATACAACAGCCTTGATTTGTGCCCCTCCAAAAGTACCCCCATTAATATTCAAATTTATTACAAAACAGTGTATAAAATAACATTATTCATTTCATCGAGAAACAACTGATTGAACACAACCAGCATGATGAGGTGTGTCAAAGGCATTTTCTTTCTGTTGTAAAGTAAAAGTGTTTCGTTCCCCCTGCAGCAACTACAGAGCTTTAGTTCGCTAACATCAGCAGAACAGCTCCTAACATCACTCAAGCATGACTATTCTGCAGTCAGACTGCAGCTTTATGGAAATGATGAACTGGAAAATGTATTTATTTATTTATTTAATTTAGAGAAACTAGCACTGAATAAATAAGCAAAGGGGGAAATGAAGAGGAGGAAGAAGAACAAGAGCTCTGTAGTGGGACAAGAACATAAAGTGAGACAACATCAGTAAGAAAATAGCAATAATGAAATGCCATCTGTGCCTGTGTTTCTCAGTCATACTAATCACTCAGAGGTAGGGATCTATGCAGGGTATAAATTGGTTCAGCACGAGAACCTCGAGATTACTTTCTGTTCTGGCAGTAATGTGAAAGTGTGTGTACGTGCGTGTGTCTGTGTTGTGTATGGTTCTGTTCTGTTTGTACACACAGGTGTGGATTGTGGGTAGATTTAAAAGTGACACGTTGACTCGTTGATAGCATTTGACGGCGTTACAGAGAGATTATGAGATCTGAATTACTGTACTCAATTTAATTGCTTCATGCTCCAAACCAGATGCACCAAAAGTACCAAACACTCCTTTCCGCAGTTACGTACAAACACACACTTACACAAAATGTTATCAGCTTCTCCCCCTCTGCCATTGTTACAGGGCAGTAATCAATTATCTCAGTATGATGTCATTCTGCTAACCCTCCCCCATACTGTTCAGCCCTCCTCCATTTGTACACCGGCTGCTCTATCGTAGTGTGCATCAGATCAGAGGCGGAAAATACAATAATAATCTTATATAGGGAAAAAGAATCACCAAACACTCATAATAACTCATGTTTCATTGTCAGGACTACTATATAGATATTCCACGTTTTTAGGGATGAGCACACATATTGACACAAGCTAATGCACATTGCAATTAAGTCACATGTAAACACACACACACACACACACATACACTCAGTATATCACGTCATAGAGGAGTGATTTGATTACCGCTGAATGAACCCTCTTGCTTGATCACACTGAGTCATCTGGTCTCCATCCTCAGTGACAGGATAATTGAATGAGGGACAGTAATGAAGAGACATGGACGCCAACATGAAGGGCAGCGTAAGGTCTTTGTTTTTTGGGTTGCCTCTCTTTGGTGAGTAGTTATAGGTTTGTAGCTGGAGGCTTGCCCAAGTATGAATAACACCTCCATTATCAGGTCACATGACTTCACACCGGGCAAATTGCAAGCTACACACTTGCGGCTTTATACACTTGGGAATTGCTTTGGCAGGTGTGCAATGATGTCATCCACCACACCAGAGCGTTTCCATGCAGGAAGCAGACAGAGGACCTCTAGCATGTATGCTGCTGTATCGCTGAGGATACAGTGAAGCTGTGATCTGCTGTTCCCTCGCTGTATGCAGAGCAGAACCCCTTCAGCAGTATGAAGATAATCCACTTAGCTTCTGTGTATGTCAAGATACCAACTTGCCCTGGTTTCTCTCGGCTGTATTCGCTGGGCCCAGTGTAACAGATAGCAACATGCATATTGATCAACTGCCCCTGCATATGGCTCTGACAGAACAAGAGATCTGCAAAAATAAAGCAAGATGGGGCAGAGCAGAACATTGAGATTAACTGTGTTCCCATTTTTTGACAGCCTCATCCCCTTCTCTAATTATAATTTCATGTGACACTTTATCTGCATGTGTTGAATTTATGATAAATCCTGAATTAGCTGCATCAAAAAATGTTCTCTCACACTGTGAGATGTTGTTGCATTTAGTCTGTAATCATTGCTGTTGTTTACCTCCTATGCTCATCAAAACGCACAGATTTAAAGCAGCTCCCATATTTAATTTGGCTTTGTTGGCATTTACTTTTGCACTATAAGGTACTCCCCAGGGTATACCCTTCTTGGAGATAGCTAAGAGCTGCTCTTCTCTGAGCCCTCAAGAGCTGAGATAATCAGCTCAGTGATGAGCATGGTGGCAAAGACTATAGCTGCTCCAGTTCTGATTCAAAGTACAAAGGAAACCCTGCAATCAAGAGCACGCACACATTAGTTTGAACCACAAAAGGAAAGACTCGCATGTAATCACACAAGTCGAGTGAAGTCGATGAAAATAGATGCCAGTCTTGTGCAGTAGTCACACGTTCCAGTGAAGGATAATTTGTGATAGAGATCTCAGCAGTAAAACTATTGCATGTCCAACTGAGGTCAAATGATACCATCTACTTTGTGTTCTGTTCAAATATCAGATGACTGCATGTCTCTGTGTGTCTGAGCTGGAGACAGACTTGTTATTGATCGCTTCACCCTTCGCTAAAACAGAAACCCATCAGGCCTGGCAGACAGAGAGAGAGAGAGATGTCTGTCCATGCAGATACAACAGATACAATTGGCATGAATCTCCCCACACACACTCTCTTTGTGTTGGTCATATATATAAAACGTGCCTGCATTTAATTAATCTATGTAGATGAAGAGTATGATTCCCTTAAGACCCATTCATCAATGGGTCATAATATTTTATTGATCTAAACCATTCCTAACAATATTAGGATACTGGCCATAATTCTCCCCCTCTTGGCCCAATCTCTATGACAGACATGAGACCATTCGGTTTTATAGCTGAGCTAATGTAAGTCTGAGCCAATCATATTAGTTCCAGACCAATAAAGCCCAGAGGAGAACTAAAACACAATTTACTGCATTTATTTATTGGTATCAGCCACAACAGATGCATGGCAGAAACAAGTAAACGTCATTTTTCCTGTTTGTGGTAACTGAATGGGGTTACTTCCTATCTATCTATCTATCTATCTATCTATCTATCTATCTATCTATCTATCTATCTATCTATCTATCTATCTATCTATCTATCCGTGGGTTATTTGTTGTGTTGTCAGTGCGAATTATGTTTATAAGCAGCTCCAATAATTACTTATTACTTACTTAATCACTTATTCACCTGAAATATTAATACACACAGACGCAGGAAGCATGATCAATATTAATCTTGGCTCACCCACAAACACATGCACACACACACATACAAAACACACACACACACACATGCACTGCATGAACCCCCATTAATAATTAAGATAGGTTCAAGCTCTGAACATGTCAGCGTGAATAGATGCCATGGATTTTGTGGACAAATCACTGAGCTCTGAAATTAGTTATCCGATGTCAATCTTGTTCAGCGCGTATTTGAAGGAAAATTCAACACAGAACGAATTTAAGTCCTGTTATTCCTTAGCCTTGGTGAGCTTAACAGCCATGAATAAATCCCTGCCAAAAAAAACGCCAGTGATGTCCATATTGAGATGTGTTGCCAACTGGCAAAGTGCAGCTCTGAATGGTGAGAAAATTGCAGATGTGGGGCTGTAATCACAAGTGGGACAGTGACAGTAAAAGGTTGTGACAGTAAGCCAGTTTTCCTGTGTGAGCTGGGCCGTCAGGGGCTGTCAGCTATTGACAGTAAGAGCACTTGTAAGGGACCGCCCTCTATGCTAATGCTAACACATGCAGAAGAAGTGTAAAATGGAGTCAAGGGACACCAACTGTCTGCCAGCGTTATGAGACGATGCTCAGCAGATGAACCCATTCTTGTCTCCACGCCATACAAGTCCAATAAACCCCTTGAGGACGAGTCTATTTTGGTGGAAACAATCATAAAGGGGATAATATTTGTTGTAGTGTGCCACATCCTGTGAAAATAAAAGTTTCACTTATTCACTCCTCCTTCTATTCCATCACTCACACTTCCTTTTTCACCTTCCTCCCTCTGCCCTGTCCATCATGTCATGTACTCTTCTCCCACCCCGCTCCTTTTTACTGCCGCCTCTCCCCCGAGTGGGGTGCATGGCCTATTGCCATAGTAACAGACAGCCTTGACAGGTGGAGATAGCAGGTAGTGCGGCGATGCATGACTCCCCCTGGGAACTGCAGAATGCCAACACTATAGAATGAGAATGAGCAGAACACACTCTCTTATACAAAGTCGCCCTGCGTACAGAGTGTGCGTTCAATTAATTGTAGCTTATCTGTATTCTACACATGCAGCAAAGCCACACTGCCATTGTTTCGCTGTGCGGCTGGACAGAAGGGAGAGAGGAGTTCCATGGATTTAAGCATGTTGTGTGTTTCTATATCATCGCTCTCTATGGCCAGATCTGAACCAGGCCAAGCCAAGCCAATCTGTTTCTTGTCAGTAAGGGACTGGATTCTGTACTAACAAGATCCTGCATATCCTCTGCCATGGACTGCAGAACAACTATTTTCTCTGTAAAGTGTAATTCAATTGAGTCAGACTTGAAGATGGGAAATGATGCTGATCTCACACACACACACACACACACACACAGAGCACATCCCTTTAGCAACTTATTTACATGCACTGCAGACACACACACGCGTAATTTTGCTCACACCCATATAATAAGATATAATAAATGACATCCGTCTCCAACACGCACAGACATCATGTTCAGCACTGCACCCCCCTGCCTGCAATAGTCTGTGAGGGATTTCTCCCACACTTGACCACTGCAGTAGTTGAACACGTGGAGGAGTTAGACAAAAGCTACAGTTTTCTGAGTTGGATTCTAAAGACACACGTTTCTTTAGTACAGAAAGCGGCTTCTGAGCCTCACTAGGAAGTTATCAGAGGATTTTAGGCTGTGTAGATGGTAGTAAAGGGGAGGAGCAAACAAGCAACATCTCTTTTAATGAGATGACAGCTCACCTCCTGCTTTAGCTGCTGCATGAGCATTTGCAATGAGGAGAGAGTGATGAGAGAAAGCCACAGCAGAGAATGAAAGAAACAAAGACAGACAGTAGACAGCGCCGGCAATACTATACCCCTCCGAGACTCACCATGAGCAAACACACGGCTGATTCAGGCATGAGTTGGACAGCCATGATGGGATTCTCCTATAGATTCTTGTGAAAGGGGAACGTCTGCAATTTTCTTGGAGGGACTCTCTTCGTTATCCTCTTCCTCGTCCCTCTTATCTTGGCTCAGGAAGCAAGCTCACCTCTGTCCAGATGAAACCCTCCCACTCAGTGTCCTTAACCACCTCCCTCTGTCTCTCAGTCAGTGCTGCAGACAGCCTCTGGTCTCTAATTGTAACGCCACAGTCTCTGGAGAGGCAGTGACTCCCCGGTCTCTCTGCGACTCTTCAGACTGAGTGAAAAGCAATCCTCCTTCTTCCAGTTCTTTGATCTGAGAGCAGAGCAGACCCCCCCACCCCCCCACCCCACTCCTCCTTTCACTTTTAAAACACTCCCCACAGACCCCACGCCCACCTCCCCCAAACCCCTGTGACTCGGGACCTCTTGCTAAATGCTCCCCTCCCTCTGTTGTTGCCTTCTGCCTCCCTTTTTCAGTCTACTCTCCTCACAACACAAAGCACATCCAGGCGTGCACGTGGGTCTTCGGTCTATCCGCTTTCACCTGAGGCTGTCCTGACGCTGCTCCAGGGATGTAACCTGCATCGGTGTAAAGCACTCCTCCACTGTGGTGGGAAAGACAGACGCTCACCTCTCCACGCAGAGATCCAGCGCAGAGAGATCCACTTTAGACTAATCCCCTGCCTCATATAACATCAGCATGAGACAAGGGCAGAGAGGGAAGCATATAAAGGAGAGAGTGATAGATAGTTTCAAAAGGACAGAGGATGGGGTAAAAGACAGCCAGAAGGAGAGAGACGTAGTGGAAAGAGCAGCCACTGGTGAGAGAGGTCCACACTGGTGCTGAGTGTAAATGAAGGTGGGTGGAGAAGAGGGAGGGGAGAGAGCAATAGAAATGCAGCGAGCGAGAGCAGACCGCGCCTATCGATGCCGGCTGAAACAGCAAGGGAGCATGGGATGTGAGCAAATACAACCCAGCTCGGTTAATGAACGGGGTGTCCATGTGTGATTGTGCACGTATGATTTAGATCCATGGTAGCTGTCAGTCTTCACAGACACCTGCACTCCAGACTGTGATTTTTTTTCAGAGCAGTGTTTGGCATTAATAATTTAAACAGTCTCAGCGTGGCTTTTGTCTTGTATGTGCATGAGAGAGAGTGTAAGATGTGTAAGATAGAGAGGATGAAGAGAAGTAATGAGACTGAGATAATAGAAAGACGGTAGGAAATGCACCACCGCAGCTTTAGATATTGTGAAAATGCAATTAAACGTAAAATGCAATTATCTCCATTGTGAGCAAATGCATATACGCATACGTGTTTCTTTGGGTGGGTGTACAGTTGGGTACATAATCACATTATTATGCTTAAATTTGTAAGCTTGTAATATGTTTTTAACAATGAAAAATTGGAATGTTTGATGTAATACGTTTTAATATAAATCTCTTCTAAAAAAAACCCAGGTTAAGATCTAGTTAAAACTAGTTCCATTACATTATACAGCACAGTATGTATAATATATAGTATTTAATCCTGCTTGATCCTATATGAGTGAGTTAAAGGGCAGGCAGAGTATATAATTAAGAATATCTAACTATCTAACTAACTTAGAAATAATGTTGGCTTAATGAGAGATCACATATTTATTAATCTATATTAAGGCTCACTCAGTATTGACTAATATGATTTATGCAGTCTGTTTTTATAGATCAGGTCAGTCAAGACAGTCTCACATAGAGACTGCCAGATTTGTAATCTATGCACAGTTATTTTTCCTTTTTTTAATTCTAACTAAACCACCACCCCATTCAGATAATAGATGGGAAAAAAAACATAACTAGGCCTCTGTGCCCTTTGTTATTTCCTCTCACAGCGCATGCTTGCTACCACTCATGCTTCAGAAGGAAGTTAAAAAATGTGTCACAGCATTTTTATAGCCAATACAAAAATAGTAACAAAATAGAACAAATGTTCCAGTTTGTGTTTGCACTTAAATTCTTCACAGACAAATCAGTTGTGATGAAATGTTGAATGCTGTTGTATGTTATTTGTGGCTTTTTTTTATATCATTATTTTCTCTGGCTGCGATATGAGCAACACATACTTGCCATTTCCTTAAGTGAAATTGCAGTCAAATGTTGTGGATAAAATCATTTAAATTAAACTTTTCCTCAATCACATTCCTTCATTGCACAATTTCTTGTTATGCCAACAGACCCACACTACGTTCAACTCCTGCAGTTCATACAGTCTGTACAGATCTTGCCCAACTCAAGTTCTCTTCAGTTTAAACTCCTCCCCTCGGCTACTTCTTCAGGCTGCCCAGAGAGCAGGGACAGGAAACCGGAGCGTGTATTGTCTTGTTTTGCCACAACTTTGTTATGAACTAACTTTTCTTAGAATCATTAGGGGAGTTGGACAACGCATGAGGGGATATATGGTGAGTAGAAGCCAGATGATTAATGATGTAACAAGAACGAAAGATAGGGGAAATGGTAGTGGAAAATGTTTGACAGTATCTTTATAACAAAAACTGGATCTTGCTCTAATGAAGTGTAAAAGGACAAGAAATGATACAGTATACGCAGTAATTACAACGTAGTGTATAAAAACAAATATCTAAGCAGTCATTGAAGTAATTTTTTTATGTTTTGTTTAGGTTTTTATTCATTGACGTTGTAGTTGTTCTTCCTGAGTTCAGCATAAGATGGCACTGCTGAGCCACAAGACTGAGCCAGTAGGCAATGAAAGATTGGAGAAGTGGGAGTCAGTTGGCTCTGGGGGATTCGGTCACGTCTACAAGGCCAGGCACAAGGACTGGGGCTTTGATGTGGCCATTAAGATACTTCACAATTGTGTTGATAAATGGTAAATGTATAAATAACTGCAATTTTTCTGTAACTTGGGTGACTTGGGGGAAATGATCAATTCACGCAAATCCATATATGTTAAAAAGTAGTTCAAGCAGCTCTGTCTCTTTTGCTTTCTATCTTTACTCCTCTGAACAATCCCAGTCCTCATTCCAGCCACTCCATGTCTAAGGAGAAAAGAGTGAGTGAAGAGGCTAATCATATGGAAAAGGCTTCCTGTGAGTTTGTGCTGAGGCTTTATGGAATTTATCAGGGATGTCCGCCAGTTGGAGGTACAATCATGCAACAGGGAATAGTGATGGAGTTCATGGGAAAAGGATCTGTTCAGTCCCTGCTGAATGACCTGTCTGGCCCTCCACCGTGGCCCCTGGTCTTCCGCTTGGCCCATCAAGTGGCTCTAGGCATGAACTTCCTCCATTCAAGGAACCTCATGCACCACGACCTAAAGCCAAGTAATGTACTGCTGAATGACGACCTTAACGCCAAGGTACAGTGCCATCAACCTAAACTCTTATGTTTACATTAAATTCAACGGATTGTTAAATATAATGTTTGCCTTCTTACCCTGTAGCTAGCAGACTTTGGTCTGTCCAGGGTTTCCACCAGTGCTTTGAACAGCAACAGAGAAACAACAGTAAAGATTGGAGGCTCATACAAGTACATGCCTCCCGAGGCTTTTGAGCCATCGTATGAACCTGTTCGTGCTTTTGACAGATACAGGTGAACATTAAAAAAACACTATTACTACTGTATATGGTAAAGACTTTATTAACATGATACTTAAAAACTCCTCTCTTTCTCTCTCTTGATCAGCTATGGCATCCTGCTCTGGTCCATTGTTACTGGTAAAGAGCCCTATCCATGTATGTACAGTTTATTTTATTGTCATTCCACCTTCCAGGTTTCCAATCTTTTATTCAATGAAATCACATCCTACCATCTATTTTTCAGTTTGTTTGGTAATCTCCTCTGCATTGTTTCCCTCATAACACTTCACAACTAAACTAAGCACTGTATATACAGTATTATGTCCAGTTCACACATATGTACGCACACTCAGTCGCGCTTGTATGTTTTGATGCATGTCTTCATCATATCACATGTCCTATAGCGGCTGATTACAGTCTTGTGGGGCTGAGGATCCCTTTAGGGGACAGACCTCCGTGTCAGGAAATTGACCTGATGAAGGCAGAGGGGTTGAAAGAGCTGGTGGACCTCATGCAAAGGTGCTGGGATCAAGATCCCCCCAAGCGGCCTACCTTTAAAGGTGGGTATCTGTTACAGTAATATACATGCTCATTGTCACCATATTAGAACATTTTCTAGTCTGATCTAAAATACTTAAATCAAATGGGCTTAGAAAGCCTTTTGTAGACTAGCTCAACATTTAACTGCTTTCTCTGTGAAGCCACTGCTCTTTCATTCACACTGTAATTTACAGGCATTATGTAAATACACTAAAACTTAGTTTCTGTTTCAGAGTGCCTTGACGTCACAGAAACTTTGCTGTCAAAGCACAAGAAGGGAATTCATGATGCGACCCATCAAGTCTTGACAAGACTGGTACAACTCATGAATTTAATTTTAGAAAACGAAAGATGGTGCTGATTAATCATGATTCATAAATTACTTCTAACTGGTTTATTTCTTTCTCTGATTTATAATATGTTGTCCCTGTTTTACTGTAGGAGTCACCAGCCAGTTATCAACATTCAAACGCAAGTGTGGCATTCAGTTTTCCTCCTCAGACACAAGGTAGATTGTTCAATACTGTCGGTGGGTTGCTTAATGAATTAACTCATTCCTTTCTTTCCATAATAAAACATGTTTCTTTTTCTTTTTCAGAACAGTCAGTGTCAAATGACACAGTGGATAATGTCAGATTTATTGAAACTGAAAGGTCTTCAGTACAGGTATGCCAAATGCACTTTGACCTTTGCCTCACAGGAAGTTGGAAACAAATTAAGTAGCTTTATTTAATCTAATTAGTCTCATTTAGATCAAGAGAACAAAAACATTTAGCCTACAATCAGACCAATTATATAACAGTGTGCAAAGAGGTATGTCATGGGAATATAATGTTAATTATTATCTTTTTATATAAAATTATTGAAATGAACATCATTTTGACAGGAATATATGAATAGGCATTACATTTTTGGGATTCTGAAACTAGTGTATAATGCATGTATAGTAAATAATAATTACACAATAAAGACTGAAAAAGCGTTTTATTTTTGACAACAGGACTCTGCCAACGTTTCTACTAAAAGAATGAGTGCTGCAGATAAAGGTGAGTATTATTGTCACTCTGCTCTATGGCATGAAAATCAATTAAAGGTCTTTTTGTTAATGTTTCCTAACAAAAATAACTCAAATGAGTATGACGTTGGAGTTTAGCAATGCAATTATGCTTTTTATGTACATGCTTTCATTCTTCTTTATTTTAAAACAGCAATGTTTGTTGATGACAAGAGGGCAATGTTAATTCGAGACGTTTCTGAGGTAATGGCCATAGCAGAGCAGCTCGGAGACATGGTCCACGTTGAAACCTACTCGAGGATTGAAGCTAAAGAGACAAGTCAGGGGAAAATGAGAGTGCTTTATCAGATGACTTTACGCTCAGGAGGGGTAATGGTCAAAGCGGCCTTCTATGACGCCCTCAAAAAACATCAGCCCTCACTAGTGGAGAGGCTTGGTAGGATTTCCTCTTGTCTAAATAGCCAAACATGGTAGTTTAATTCATCACAAGTCATTCACATTTTTAATTTCACTTTCTTTTCCCTCAGGTGGCTAATTCTAAAGCAGTTGCAGCCTCCCTGCATTTTATGGACAGAGGTGTCAAAGACTTTCCCTGCCTCTCCAACATTTTCACGTGTTTATATTTCATTCATTTGTATATGTGACATTTTACAACACTGTATAAGTCATGAATATAATTAACTTTTTTACATGGTACTAATAAACATATTTTTTGACAAAGAAAGAAAAATTCTGTCACCTTGCCTTCTCTTCTTTCTTAATTTATAATGGTGACATGGTGCGTTGTATAGGGATTAAGGCTTAATTATCAATGACAAACATGTTTGCTATTGTTAATGTTATGAAGGGGGGATGTTTCTTGTTTCCCCCCAGTGGGTGGGAGAGAGAGAGAGAGAGAGAGAGAGAGAAGGAGAGAGGGAGAGAGAGAGAGAGAGAGAGACTGGTAAGAGGCTTTTCTGGTTCAATCCCTCAGTAACTGTCACAAGCAGTCAGTCAGTCAGTCACCTGCAGATGATGGTGTCGAGGGCATCCCAGGCAACAAAGTTACTCTCCTGTCTTTAATGTTTAATGTGCAGGTTTGTTGTTCACTGCTCTCACACTGAATAATGGTCCAAATGATGAATCGATGAAGACAAAGAAACTTTTATAACGACAGAACAGACTTGAATAAAGACCTTACAAACCACCTTCCCTTGCATTCATTAACCTTGTTTTCTGCCCAGTGGTGGTAAAATATGATATTATATAACCAACAGTATTCTCAAAATGTGAGTTTCTGTGAGTGTGTATTTACAGGCCTATTTAAGAAAACAATGATAAAGTTAAGAGTGCCTTGGGATACAAGCATGAAGAATCAATAAAAACATGGCCTTTAAAAAGTTTCCTTTTCCTCACACATGCACAGACACTTGTATATGTCCATCTGTCTGTCTGTCAGATAGACATAGACATACAACAGTATTCTGGGATTTAACCTTTGTCTCATTCACAGCTCTGCCCCCTTGAGCTCTGCAAAAAAACAAAAACAAAAAAAAACAACCCACACACCTCTACACCATGGTAATCCTCAGAGGGGAAAGTGTGTTCAAGTGTCATCTTGACCCATCCTTCTCTTCCTCAGTCCTACTGCCTCACTCCACCCTACACACCCATCTCACCCCACCCCATCCTGTATTAATGCTCCCAATCCTCTTTGTGGGAGAGTGACGTCTGCTACTGTCAGAAACAGAGTTAAGCTCAGCAGGCATCGGGAGAGCGGAGGGGAGAGAGGCTCCACAGATAACCAAGCAGCACTGCGTTCTGGGCCTCCAGAGGGACGGATCTCTGCCACCTAAGCGAGACCTGACTCTCCTCCCCCAGCGGCCGCTCATGCCTCCAGCTGGGGAACATACAGGGAACTCTAAACTTGGTGTGCCAAGAAAGTCGAATTCATCAACAGGTTAGCTGAAAACTCGCTTGAGGGTCTTAATGGCCTCAAACTCCAAGAACGACAGCTGACAAAGTGGAATACAAACTCTCCTCTGAGCAAACAACATTGTTTTAAGGGACTTTTGCTGCTTCAGAATTTTTCATCAATTGTCTATTCTCACCTGCTGCAAACCTGCATTCGTGACATCTTGTATTGCTTAACTGCTGCACTGGCCACAAAACAGATGGCAAGACAGCTTCCTCCCATGTCAGGTGTGTCTGAAAGGTATTTGTGTGAACATACACTCAAAGCATTAGGTGTTTATGAGTGCTTATAATTGAACTGCAAGCAGTGTGTGCTGCTGTGTATGTGTGTGTTGGGAGCTGCTGGGGCCACTGTTTACTTGGAGTGTGTGGGTGTGACTTTGTGTGTATGGAACAAGTCAGAAGTGCTTGAAGTGTGTGTGAGTGTGTGTGTGTGTGTGTGAGGTGTTGGGGCCCTGTGGAGGTCGTAGCCCTGGATTTCCTAGAGATGGAAGGTCATGGTTATGACCGGTTTGGAGATGGGGAGAGGGACAATTACCAAATCGACTACAGGAGGATTGTAGGTGACATGGAACCAGCACGGCCGCGCATCTCAAACAGAGACGGGGAACAACCTCACCCCTACGGGGCCTATGCCCACCCAACGCCACATGGACATGGCCATGAGACTGCAGCCCAGCGCTACAGCGCTACACGTATCCAAGCTGGATATGAACCAGAGAGGTCAGTCTCATACTAGGTCTATAACCACACTGCATACTGTGAGGTCTTGCCCTTTCTCTGATTGCACAAGTCATTATAACTCGTAAATATTGTATCTCCAGCAGCAACTGAGATGTTTTCACTTTCTAGTAGCATTGGCTGTGCGCTATTACAAGCCCATATATCAGCTACCTGGGCAGCCAACCAAATCCTCTTACCTACTGTAGCCTACTACCGTCATGGGTGTATAGAAGGAGTTTCCGTGGACAAGGACGGATTCCTTTTGTTAGCATTTCCTGTCTTGACTCCAGCATTTATAATAGGATCTGGCTTACAGGTCAAGGGAGAGACAAGCAAAACAACATGCATGTTTTGCACAAGGGATAAATACCTCCTAAAATAAATGGCTGACTAAACAAACAATAGAGTTATGCACATTTTTTACATCACAGGAAGTAATGGATGGAGGATTGTGTTAAAGTAGTCAGTAAAACGTTCATTAAAATATTCAGAATCTGTCAATTCAAATCTAGTATTAACTCTACAGAGATGTGAAGTTAGGGTGCATGATAGAAATAGAAGTGTCATCTTTTATTGGCATATCTTTATACACCAAATATTCAGACTGAGTAATTCATATTTCCAGCTACATCATGTTTTCACGTGTTTGTTTTCATTTTCCAGCACAGCAGACTACCTGATCAGTGGAGGCACAGGTTATGTTCCTGAAGATGGATTAACAGCACAACAACTCTTTTCTATTGGTGAAGGACTTACATACAAGTAAGAAACAGTCAGATAGAATGAAACTGAGTCATTTTACTACACACTTAACACACTGACACACGTACACACATGTGATGTCTGCAGGTGCACATACAGAAACACACGTACACATCAGAGTTACGCAATGTCTCCCATTAAATGTTCAGTAATATCAGTGATGACACATGTGCTTGAGTTTTATACAGAGGATTATGATGAGTAATGCTACTTTCAAGGATGACCCCCGAGTGGTGTCACAGACATTAAAAGCAGTGTGTGTGTGTTTGTGTGTGTGTGTGTGTGCACACGTGTTAATGGGTGTCGTGTAGTTTCCTTAATGGAGGCTATATGCAGGGTTTATCAGTGTTCAGAGGATAAATGCAGAACATCTCAGTGGGTTGAAAGGCTGACAGATTATGTCTGCTCACTGTCAGCTAAGTTTAAAAAACGGTTGCTTTGTAGGAATGGATATGTGCTGTAATGTTCACACAAACCCAACTAAAGCTACATGATACGTGTTTATGGTGGTGATTGTTACTTGTAACACTGATTATTAATTTCATTTATTGAATATGTTTTGCAAAGCAAGATGCCCTCATGTTCCTCTCCCTGATCACACGTGTCTTATCTGTCTGTCCTCTAAGTGACTTCTTGATCCTACCTGGTTTCATCGATTTTACTTCTGACGAGGTGGTGAGTGTCATAACACTGTCCAGCATATCACAAGCCACATACGGTACTATTCCCTGGTGCACAGTACATTGTTGTTTTTTCTTGTTTGTAGGTGATAGCACAAAGAATAATTTCTGTGGACAAACATGAACAGTTACATTTGTCCTAAGCAAAGGGATTAAAGGACGCTTGGTGCGCATAATGTTTTCACGTCACGTTCCTTTGGACCACAAACATGTTCTTGTCCTAAACCTAAACAGAAAAATGCCCATGCTTGCTGATGTTTCATATTCCTGACAATAATTCACAAGCACCGACAGGTTTTGCTGTAATCCCTGTGATGAATCCCTCTCTTTGTTATGTTCCTTGGAGCACAGGGTTGTTTATTTGGCTTGCTTTGTTTTCGTCTTTGCAAGCTCTGCTGGGACATTAAATTAATTTCATGCCTCGGTCACGTGGGTTATTGCTGGATAGCAGGTGTTTAAAACAGACACACTCATCTAACACTCAGCAAGTGAATTCAACAAGTCAGCATCCAGTGTGCCCAGACTGGCTTTTAGGCTCATTGCGCTGCAAAGTAGAAACAAACTGTTTGTTTAACAAATGTGTGGCTGCAGCCGTAACAATATAGGGACATTGTTAGTAGGAAAGTGGTATCATGCTGATTTATCCCCCTGCATCAATGTACACACCTTTGGAGTCATTTAGAGTATGTCATAGCACAACATTTTTAGATTATATTTTAGATTTACTTTGCTATATGTGTTTATCAGTGTTTTAAGTTCATAAGATGATGTTTCTGTTTCCAAATGACCCCATTTGTAGGATCTAACCTCTGCATTGACAAGGAAGATAACACTGAAGACACCTCTTATTTCATCTCCCATGGATACAGTCACCGAGTCATCCATGGCCATCGCCATGGCAGTGAGTACTGCTCAACCTTACACACGCCTTGCAATTGTTCAGCCTAGCATTATCCTGCTCCACAGAGACAAGTGCACAAGAGCATTGAAGGCCTTGGTTAAAATCTTTCATTGTTATTTATTCTTTTCTCTCATGTCTCTGGCTGGTTTCAGTTGATGGGTGGGATTGGAATAATTCATCATAACTGTACTGCTGAGTTCCAGGCCAATGAGGTGCGCAGAGTCAAGGTAAGATGGACCAAGTCAAGAGAGATTCATTTATAATCAACAGAGAACACAATCTGTGGCACTGTAGCACCCACAACAGGCCTCTTTCAGAACAAGATGTTTTCAAAACAATACGCACTGGATGTGCTCTAATCACTCAACACTTGTGTTTTTGTTCTTGCCAGAAATTTGAGCAGGGCTTCATTACAGACCCAGTGGTGATGAGTCCCCGACACACAGTGGGGAACGTGTTTGAGGCAAAGATACGCCATGGTTTCTCTGGGATCCCCGTTACAGAGACCGGCAAGATGGGCAGCAAGCTGGTCGGCATAGTCACCTCCAGAGACATAGACTTTCTGTCCGAGAAGGACCATGACAGACCCCTGGAGGAGGTGGATGTATAACTGATGTTTATGTTTGCATGTGTATGAAAACATAATATATGTGGCAATTACATGATGTCAAATAAGTGGGTGGTATATTGATATACATGTACTTCACTGTTTGATTCAATGAAACTTCTTTTTGATTCAGGCAATGACAAAAAGGGAAGATTTGGTTGTTGCACCCGCTGGGGTCACACTAAAAGAGGCTAATGATATACTGCAACGTAGCAAAAAAGGTAAATCTGTCAAGTAGATCTTGGTAGCACTTGGACTCAGATACACACTTTCTTCTTTCACTCATTTCACACTTTGACTCTCCTAGGTAAGCTCCCCATAGTGAATGACAGTGATGAGCTGGTTGCCATCATTGCTAGGACTGACTTGAAGAAGAACAGAGATTATCCTCTGGCTTCCAAGGACTCCCGCAAACAGCTGCTGTGTGGAGCTGCTATTGGTACGAGGGATGACGACAAATACAGGCTGGACCTCCTCATGCAGGCTGGGGTGGATGTGGTAGTCCTGGTAGGTTTGAAGTTGATGTCAAAACACACACTAGTCAGACAAATCATCAGCCTCTTGATACAGGGAGGATGATTGGTAGGCTTTGGTAGGCTTTGAGGTTTCTTGATGATTCTAATAAATGGGAACTGTTCTAATTTATTGTTTTGAAATAAATGTGTAATGCATTTTATACTGTAGGTGCTTCATCTCTCATTGAAACTATTCCACTTTTTTTATTACAGGATTCCTCCCAAGGAAACTCAGTGTATCAAATCAACATGATAAACTACATCAAACAGAAATATCCTGAACTACAGGTAGTCGGAGGAAATGGTAAGCTCCCCTCCTGTGTCAGGGCTTTTTTCTGAATTTGTGCTGTGAAAACTCCCTACAACCTATTACACATGTCTCCCACACTGAGCTCTTTTGTGTGCGTCTGTCTCTCTCTAGTGGTGACAGCTGCTCAGGCTAAAAACCTCATAGACGCTGGTGTGGATGCCCTGAGGGTGGGCATGGGGTGTGGCTCTATCTGTATCACCCAGGAAGGTATGACAAAGATTGCAGTACTGTGAATGCCAGCTGGTTTAAGATAAAAAGTCAGCAAAACTGTGTCTTTTTCTCTGTATGTATTTTTTGAAAATTCTTGGATTAGTTAGAAAAAGAGAGACAGCAAATTCATTGTGATAAACCTAAAGCTGGGAACATGATAATGTATTCATTGCCGTTGTATTGGGGACTTTTTATTGCCAACACACCTCTTGTTCCTCAGTGATGGCATGTGGGCGGCCCCAAGGTACGTCGGTGTACAAGGTTGCAGAGTATGCCCGACGTTTTGGAGTGCCAGTCATCGCTGATGGAGGCATTCAGACTGTTGGGCACGTGGTGAAGGCTCTGGCCCTGGGAGCATCTACAGGTAGAAAAATGCAATATTCTCCTGTTTCCTCAAGTCTTAAAATGTCACATTTGGATCATTCAGTGGACACATATCTGTTGATGAGCAGTTCTAATGATCTCACTGTTTGTTTTTAACCAACAGGCTACTTTTTCAAAATAAAAGAAGTCCTTTTTGTTCATTTTTTGTTATTTGTTGTTACCTTTTTCACCCTTGCATGTTGTGCTTTGCAATCAGCATCACTTCATCTCATTCTTTGGTCCTCTCATGTTTCTGCCCTCAGTGATGATGGGATCATTGCTTGCGGCGACCACTGAAGCTCCAGGAGAATATTTCTTTTCAGATGGAGTGCGTCTGAAAAAGTACAGAGGAATGGGCTCGTTGGATGCCATGGAGAAAAATAACAGCCAGAAACGCTACTTCAGGTGGGGGAATAGGGTTACAGAGGTCCTTTGCTGTATAAACACTGTACAAAAATGTAAAGTCACAGGATGTCATAGTGACACATTCATCTCTCACTCTGTGTGACTTGTG
Organism: Enoplosus armatus; assembly: GCF_043641665.1. Taxonomy (NCBI): domain Eukaryota; kingdom Metazoa; phylum Chordata; class Actinopteri; order Centrarchiformes; family Enoplosidae; genus Enoplosus; species Enoplosus armatus. Next base: position 8,316,333 of record NC_092185.1, read on the forward strand.
TTTGTGTGTCCAGCGAGGGAGATAAGGTGAAGGTGGCTCAAGGTGTCTCAGGATCAGTACAAGATAAAGGCTCCATCCATAAGTTTGTTCCTTACCTCATTGCTGGTATCCAACACGGCTGTCAGGACATAGGAGCCAAGAGTTTGTCCATCTTACGGTAAGTGTGAAATTGCCTGTAAGTTTTTATTTTGTACGCGCTTCTGGTTAGAATGAGCTGTGTGTCTTTGTACCAGGTCGATGATGTACTCTGGAGAGCTGAAGTTTGAGAAGAGAACCATGTCTGCTCAGATGGAGGGAGGAGTCCACGGCCTCCACTCGTAAGTCTGACCTCTGACCCCTGACCCCTGGCTTTCCTCCTCCTCTGCAGCTCCCTTTTACTCTATATGTCTATTTTCTGTATTGCCCTTTCTACTGTCTAAATATTTTGGTGGCAGCGGTGGTGTGGTGAAGTCTGTCATCATCTGTTTCCTCTCTTTCCTCTCTGAATATGTGACACCTGCTTTGTAACAACAAAGGCACTAACAATGTGTGTCTAACCTTCACCTGTATTCAGTCCCTTTGTCAGAAACCTTTTACTGTCAAATGGAATATAATTTACCTGTGGTTAGCAGCATCAAAATTGTCTTCTCTCTTCCTCTTTTCTTACCCATGCTATCACATTAGATATTCTTTTGTGCCATGTAAGTACATCCATGTGGTTATCACACCTCCATCTTCTTCTTTCATTCATTCATCTCCATCCAAGATTGCCTTTGTAATGTTATCACAAGACAGGAAACGCTTACACTCTTTTTTTCCCCCCCATGCGTAGTTACGAGAAGCGGCTTTACTGAGGCCGGAGGAAGAGGAAACACTCGATCAGGACCTAACGTCCCAACCCCAGCAGCTATGAGTAGATGCTCCGGGCGCATGTGATCAAACTACAAACTACACAAAGCTGTCGTTGCTGTACAACATCCATACTCCGTCCTCATCCCGTCTTCTTGTCTGTCCCATCTCTGACTTCTGTATTTCTCCCACTGTGGCCAAGGTGTAGTGAGGGTAATGTAATTAACTACTCTGCTGATCCCTTTCAACAAGAAAACGCAAGTCATTAACTATTTTAGGACAAGCTTATCATTGCTGATCTTATGAGAGGCCCATCTTCCTGTTGGCCTCTGAATTGCACCCTGACACAGAAGAGTACACAACAAACCTTGCAGAGGTGCAGCCCTATTTTCCCACGCTCATTTAATATATCACACAAGATACTTTTTTGTAGGAAATCAAGCATTCAGATACTTTATTTACAGAATAAAAGACATATAACAAAAAAAGCAGCATGTCTTCGGCATAATGTTTTAAATTTTTAACGTTTTATTTCATTAACAGAGGAAAGTAACACAAACGTTCAACTGCTTTTAGACAGTTCTCTGCTGATAATGAAAGCAGACTCCAGAAGTGTAAAATCATCATATAACAGAATTATATTCATTAGCCTGCGACCTTGTGTATAAAGATCACTGAGCCAGGAGAAAACATACAGTATAGTACATATTGCACAAATATGTTCTCATTATCTTCTTACTGCACTGGTTAGTTTTTGTTCAAGCAAATTCAATGTAATTTCTCTGAGAGGTGAAAATTGGGCTGTTACCTGATGGATGCCCTGGACCAAAGCTTTGCATCAGCCTTAATTCACATATATATATTTGTATCAAGGAGCGCTTTAAAGGAGCGATCATGTGTAATCTCACTCTGGATTTTCCTCCGTTCATCTTATTTGGCATAGAAAATCCTGGATAACAACCATCCACCCTTTACATTTCAGTTATCTGGTTATGAATAATTATAATTCCATACATCGTCCCCATTTTTAGATTCCTAATGCAAAGTCTGAGTCAGAATCTTCAAAAATATAATGAATTAATTACATGGGTATTGACTGTACATATTACATAATGTAGGTAGTTATTTGTCTTCTTTCAGGCTCAGTATTTAAAAAAAATAAGTGGTGAGTCAATGAAATAGGGCTATGGAGTCAGTGGAGTAGTGTAGTAACAAACCAGTTTCCCAAGTAAGATCTATTTCTTTATAGAACTGTAGACAAAAGGTGATTCACCAGTTTTCAATGTATTTGCTTATTTTTCTGGGAGATACTCAATGTCTTTGGTATTACATATGTCGCTCGATGATCTGGATCTTAATTTTGCAATAACTTGCAACCATTTAAATTAGCTATTGTACTGGTTGACAAAATAGTGTGTAAATAGTGTTCCATGAATAAAGACAATATTGACAAGGAGATTTTGATATTGTTTTAACATTTTTTCTTATATCATCTTGACTCCTGTGCAGGTGATTTTTCAAATTGCAACGAAGTGATTTTTCTCATTTTAACTAGAGGGCAATATATCCATATTGTAATCACTTTTATATTAATCTTTCACTCTTGGGAAATGTCTTGAGGTGTGCCCAGAAGTTCTAACCTTGGCAATACACAATGCCACAGTTTGCCACCCACTGGTACTTTAAAAAAGAGCTCATAATATTGCAACTTTGATGAAGATACCACTCAAATGATTGGCTAAGCAGGCAATACAAAAATATGGAAGACAAACTCATCCTATGTATATATGATTTTTCCTTGAATTTCCATGTTTATTACAACACACTGAAATAACATATGATCATCCTGTGAGGAAAGTGCATGACAAAATGTCATGTTCCATTGATGAAGTTTAAGTTTGCCAACTCTGTACACAACTTAATGGCCAGCAAGGTGCTAATTGTGTGTCAGCAACATCTTATGCTAATTCAGAATCAGAATCAGAATCAGAAATACTTTATTGATCCCCGGGGGGAAATTGTACAAACAAACTCTATTACAAACAAACAGGTCCCTCTGAGGAATGCGATTTTAATACTTCCCCATATTGTTTACCACTGATGAAATTGTGTCCATACAATCACAACAGGGTAGAGGTCAAAGGGGCTTATCTCATTATATGTTAAGTGATTTTGAGCACAAGTCACTTTTTCCACTATTGAAAACATTACATAGTACATAGTACAACAGTACATCAACGGTGTAAAATGAAATCTGTTTGAGCCCATATTGTTTGTCCACTCACTACTGAAAAAAGCTCTCATTTATATTCCTTTCATTGACTCGTTGAATTTCTTTCTGTAGGATAACTTCAAATACAAAAAAGCTCAACATGTCAGTTATACAAATATTAAAACTCCCCCTTAAGTTAACTTCTTGATAGCATTTGCACTCTTCAGCAATAGATATTTGATCCTTGACATTCATAAATGTCTAACAGGAATGAGCATTTCAATTAGAATACTGCCACAACATTTAAAAAAAACATTACTAAGAGAAAAGCTTAGTTGCTGAAAATAGTGTGATGAAGTCAGCCTTTAAACTCGAGTTTTGAATAAATATAACATCAACAGTACAGTATTTATAGAAAATAAGTTGGGTCTACATATTGTATCAATAATGTCCATACCCTTTCAGTAGTTCAGGGAATTATTTCCATCTGTATAACTTTCATGATGTACAATTTAATTCCTCCATCTAATCTTATCAGAATCTGCTATTTCTGTACAATGTCATGTGCATTCCAATCACAACTGGACTTTTATAACTTTCTACAATTCAATGGTGTCACTGCAAACACTCAGAGCATCAATTTGTCGGCACACGTTGACAAACTCCGCCTGTACAGCCAGATCCCATTCCAGCTGTTTGCTTTCACTCAGGTGTTTAGTCCCCGCCAGCCGGCCAGATCCGTGACTGTCCTGTGAGGCCAAGCTCAGGGTGCGGTAACGCCTGTGGTAAGACAGGTGGGGGATTGCTCGTGGGAGGCTGCTCTGAGCAAAGTTTTGCCCTCTATTACCCCAGGGATGTGAGCGCAGCTTTCCTGTCTCCTTGGGATTGCTACACAGACCCTGGGTTGAACCAGAGACACTCCCTTTCCAATCCCATTGCTCTGGTGACATTGGTGTCTTGCTATGAGATGTCAAAGACTTTTGTGGCTGGGAAGGTCTTGAGCTGGACAGGGTGTTCTCTTGATCCACGTCTCCACAGGAGGAGGTTCGGTATAGGGCATCTTCCACAGAGCTAGGCCCTTGCTTTGACGTACCTTGGCTAGGAGAGGTCAAGGAGAGACTGGAAGAAGCCTGGAATAGTCTTGGCATACCAAAGATACTGTGAGAGAATAGGGATTCACTGAACAGAGCCTGGTCAATGCTGCGGGACAAGTCTATGGGAGATGGGGGTCGCAGGTCCACAGTAGAGTCAGTCTCCAGTCCTAGGCTATCCAATGACGATAGCTGAGCCTCAACTGCATTTTTAGGCTTGTGCGGTGGGCTTGGGGGTGTCGGTAGAGGTAGTAATGTTTTCCGGGTTTGACTGGACTTGGGAACACAGTCTAACCCATTTCCAGGAGGATCCACCATTGAGAAAAGAGGAAGAGCCTCTGACTGTCCCTTAGTGATGACATCACAGACCACCAGCTTTTCTTGCTTACCCTGGGACCAGGAATCGTGAGAGGAGAGGACAGGAGAATTTGCATCTCCCTGAGAGGGCAGGGTGAGCCCTCGTGAAGGGGAGCTGCAGGAGAGGCGGGACCATGATCCTGGCCGAGGATGAGTTATGGTCTTGATAGAAGAAGAATTTTGGCAGAATAGAGGGTGCGTACCAATGAGAGACAAACCTAGACACACTCCAACCTCACAGAGCCTGCAGCCTACCTGGTAACCCCACCAGGGCCAGGGCTGGAACCCATAGCCATCAACGCCACCCAAACCAAGGGCATGCAGGATCCCATAAAGCTGGAGGCCTCCACACCCTAACAAACACAACGAAGCCCCTACTCCAGCTCCAGCTGCCCTACCCCAGTCCTCCACTTTGGCAAAGGGGCAACTTGCGGGTCGCATCACTTCAGGAGACCCTCCGCTCTCTCCATTGTCATTCAGCCTGTAGATGTGTTTAGTGTTGCATTGTACTAAGCAGTAGAAGATGAGGTAGGAGCATGAGAGAAAGATGGTGAGACATACAAACACACCCTGAGGGAATAGCAGGATCATGGTGGGGAGACTATGGAAGAGCTGTAGCATGCCAACACACCCAAGAGAGACTCCAGAATGTAACAGGGACATACACAGTAACAGGCAAGGATTGGGCAAGGCTGAGAACGAGCTGGAATTAGCAAGCGGGAGTGATAGATGCATGCGTGAGCGCAAGGAAAGAAGGAGGAAGGCCAGGGAGAAGGCTGAGATCAAACAGGGGAAGGGAAGCTCAGAGAGCAGCAGAGAGCCCAGAGGGGGAAGCCGATCTTGGTGACTGTAAGCATCATAGAGCAAACAGAAGGCTTGGATCCCTGCAAATGCTAGGAGGAACAAGTGCAGTAGGGTGAAGTAAGGGCTTCCTGGGGGACACCGCAGGGGCAGGCCTAACAGACAGACCACAGAGATAAGGCCAAATACAGTAAAGACAGACCCAAGACCATAGATGTGTGCTTCCCACGCAAATCCCCATGTGGCGAGGGCAGAGTTCCAGTCTGAATACAGGGGGACAAAAAGGGCCGGGCTGAGAGCCAGAGAAGGGCGCAGGGACTCGCTGGGAGTAAAATCATCTGGGTAGGTGGGAGTCCAGGACTGGTTTGATTTTTTGCAGGGTGTGGTAGATGTGTCCAACGTACCATCAAGCAAGAGTGTGCTACTGGTCCTTGAGACCAGATGCAGGTCATCATCCTTGGAGTCACCTGAAAAGCAAGTACAATAAAATGAAACATTACCAACTTATTTGTTGTGCCAACAGATAATCAAAAGGTAGACATTTTAAATACAGTTTACAGTCTACAGGAAATGTTTAGCTGGTAATCTATCTATCTATGAGCATGTTAGCATGCTGATGTTAGCATTTAATTCAAAGCACTGCTGTGCCCAAAATACTCCTGTGTGCTCTTGCCATTATCTGTTTGGTCTTGTGTTATTAATTGGTGATTTTAATAATGATTTACCAATAAACATAATACATAACAACATAATAATCTAACCAATGAATACAGTTTATTGTCCAACAAGAGAGCAGGGGAGAATCTGCCCTGAGTGAAGTTAATCCATAATAAAACAGAGCAGGCTTGTAAATGGGAATGTCTAACTGGGTCACAGAGAGAGCAGGAGCATGAGCAAGTAGTGTGTGTGTGTGTGTGTGTGTGTGTGTGTGTGTATGTGTTGGTGTAAAAGAGAGAGAGAGATGTGTGTTGATTAGCCAGTATTGACCTGATTGCTGCTCTCATTTTGTGCGGCTATTATTAAGCATGGTAAAAGAGGTGTTATGCTATCATTAATGTTGCATCCTTTCAACAAGAATGTGCAGAGGTATTTATTTCCATATCTGACTGTGATTATATAACCAATAAATAATGAAAGCATCTGAAAGTGAAATAACGTTGTGTAAATGTATAGAGCCACCAGAATCAGGGAACCTACTCGTTGTAAATGGAATGTGTCCTATTTCTGGTCCTCCATTAGTAGCGAAGTGATTATGTCAATGTGGAAGCAGCAAACAAGCAGTGAGAGACCTTTTAAACGAGCGATTTTCACAGTGTTCACTATAAAATCTTGATGTGTAGGCCTTCTTGTGACACAAGTACTATATTTGATATAGTTACTCAACAAACAGGCTGAAAATTGTGTCTGGTGTTAAATGCATAGGCAGCTTGAGGCAGGGCAATGTCTCACATAGGTCTGTTAAAGCCCTCCTCCCCCTATGCTTGTGGACACAACACAACATTTACTTTGACAAGTGAGTGCCATCCAGTGTGTGTGTACTGCAAATACTGCAGGTGTACATCACATTATCCAGTAATCTTTGGATGTGGGTAATGGACACTGACTGCAATGGGAATTAACTGTCTCTACATTTAAAGGATAATGGAGGAATGAGTGGGAGAATCTGTGATAAAAGGATTGAGAGAGCAAGACAGGGGACAGAGGGTTGGGGAAGAGTAAGAGAGAGATTTTTGAGAGTGAAAGCTCAGGGGAGTGAAGTGATACAAAACATTCTGTGAATGTAAAACAACTGTGTTTGCCAGCAGAATACATATCACAAACACTGCAGTCACACATTGACATTGGAGACTTGGAGTCTTGCAGATCTTATTTTAGGTACTTAGTGAGGGCAACACTATAAATCCTACTATTCACAGTAGGCCATAAGTGACAAGTGTTTACTGTCATCAAATGTCATTCAAGGAAGGACTCTTACCTTTATCTGCCTCCATGCTGACACCTCCTCTGTATAACGTACGGTTTGTAATATCAATCAATCCATCTCCGGTTTCTTTCACTGGGAAAGTGCCCTCCTGTGTCTTTCCCTGTGTGATAACAGAAGGGCCCGTGGTCCATCCCCAACTGCCAGTGGTTACTGGTGGAGTGGGGTGCTCAGGGCTGGGCCCAGGTCCAGCAGACGTTGGTGAAGTGGAGTCCCTTTCTGATGGAAGTGAGCCAGACAGAAGAAAAGGTAACGGGTCATCAGTTGTCTCATTCTGTGAGGCTGGGAAAGTTGGCTGATTTTCTTCAGTCTGTGTAGAATGCAATATAGATCCAGTACTGGTCTCCGCTGGCTGATTCTTTAATGTTGGAGGTGGTACTCCTCCTGATGAAGACCTCACTGGTTGTGTCCTCTCCTTGGAAGTAGCATCTTCTGCAGAACTATCAGTGGGTCTGGATATGATAAGTCCCTTCTCATTAAGATACAAAAGAGATGACTCTGTGCTCTCCTGTAAATCAGTGTATTCACCAATCACACCTTGTCTATCTGACTCTTCAGATGACGATAAGGGCCAACTCAAAGGTAGACCCAGGAAGTCAACAGTGCCCGGTGCTAAACCAGATCCATGAGGTCTCTGTGAGGGCTGTGCGAGACGCTGCACTGCTGTGTCAGAGTCTGGCTGTTGTGTTTCCTTGACATTCTCTCCGGTAAAGGCTATGACATGAAGTGAGAGAGGCAAGGAGAGGGGGAGAAGAAGATATAGATTCCACAGGGAGAGCATGGCGAGGGTCTACAAACTCTCACCGCAAAGTCACATGCTGTAGATTTTGAGGGGTATTGTCCGATCACATGTTTGACAGATCTCTGACCTCAGGTCTCTGGGGATCTCATGCTTGACACACCTGGAGAAAAAAGAAAACCACATTAGAGATACAATCAGTGCAACCACTCGTCAAATATTGTGTATTGCTAGGATATCTTCAGTAAATAGCTTGAATCTCTGCACGTGGGGTGAGTGCTACAATGCAAATATTGTATATGAAAAGCATTCCAATGAGGTATATGAATATTTCTTGAAAGCCCTATTCCCTTTCTCTTTTAAAGTCCTATGACATAGACACAGTGCAAAGATTAATTCACAATAACAGCACATGAAGAGACATTAAGTACACAACTGCTTTCTTGTAGCCGGTCTCGTTTCAGCTTTTCTTACCTCATCAACAGCCCACTCTGCTGCAGCCTCTTTAAACATATATGCTGCTCTGTGTCGCTGCATGCCTGCAGTCTCTCTCTGCGTAGCGCTCTGTGTCCTTTCATACTCACTGTGCTGTGCCCCTCTTCTCTCCATCAGACAGTCGACACATGGGACAGACCCCACCTCCTCGAGCCAACCCCCGCTGTCCCACACTCTGCCTCTGCACTGATCTGACAGTGAGTTTGACTGTTTGCACGATCCCATTGTCCTAAATGTGAGGCATCATCCACACCACACTCATCTATTTTGCAGTTGCATAGGAAGCTTACGGATGTTTCTTTTCCCCACATACACTGACACACATCTCTCTGGTGTGTGATGTGCAGTATGTTATGTTTAGTATGCGTGTAGAAAAGAAGAGAAGAGAAGAGAAGAGAAGGACAGGACAGGAAAGAAAAGAAAAAAGGAAAGAAAAGGATGGGGCAGGAAAACAAGAAAAAAAGAAAAGAAAACACTAAAGAAAAAAGGAAAAGGCATAAATATGTCATAGGGGCCAAAGCACGCTCATCAAACAACAAGTCTGCAGTACCCTGCACTGAACTAACCAGGGCTACAGATCAATACATGCTATTGAGCGTAATTTACAACTGATGCTGTGCCCTTCCTCTTAAAGTAGCCATCACATGAACAGCTCCGTTTGAAACATGTCACGAGCAGTAGATGGAGCAGAATATTCTCTTTGAATAGCATACATGCATAATGCACGATAGTAGTTACTTGTATGCGTATGTGCACACAGTGGCTCTGAACCAAGTGGATGCACTTTTTTACAATTGCATTCAAAGAATTGCAAACCTCAAGTCCATAATTACCACTCGTGACCTTGCTCTCATGTCAGTTATTGTGGCAAGAGCCTCTGACGTGAATGATCTCTCTCTGAAGGTGCCATGTTACTCGCTGTCTTTATTTGCCTCCTTCCACCATTATGAGACCTGTTCACGTGTGCTGTTTTTACCCAATGGGGAAAATCCAGTAGCCTCGTGGCCTAATTCAATTCCCAAGGATGGTTCTAAAATAGACACTGAACCACATACCTTTGGATGTATTTAGAGTCAGAGAGTTTAAAGCACAGTCACACTTGTATGCTGTCTCTGTCTGGCTGATGTAAGGATCTGAAAAGTTCTGTTTTAAACTCTCTACTGACCATTGCTGAATTAGCAGGGCACAGGATTATTGTTGTGCGGGCATTCTGCCAAATGCACATTGATTCTTCTTCTATCCAAAAGAAATGAGATAAATACGGATCAAACTGCATCCCAAACAAATCTGCCAAACATATATTTAGCACAAAACACAAAGACATAAAGGCCGGTTCTGCATGCCAAGAATAATGTTGGCTGTGACAGCAAATACCACAACCAATAATGAAGAGAGCAGTTTACCAGCTGCCTCCCAAATTTCATCTTGCCTCTGCACAAGCTTCTGCTTGCAGGGTAAAAAACACGATTCAGATTCACATAAACATAGATTGGAAGACAGAAAAGGCTATTTCAGATAGCAGTCAGTCAGTGATGAAGATAGGAACTTCCCGAGGGGTGTGGTTAATCCGCTGTCTGATGAGGGCACAGGAAAGCACCAACCCAGCCGTAACTAAAGGGACTGGAGAGGAACAATGACAGGCCAAACATATGAGCTCAGTGAGGGACATGGCCAAATTATTGCCGCCTCACACTTGCTATCCTAATTCACTGGGCAACTGGTTTCTGTTTAGACAAGTCATCCTCCAACAAGACAAAGTCAGCAGGGACTGGGGTCCAGCTGGGATTGAGGACAGTCAGGACAAGACACAGAAACAAAGCTGCACAAGCAAAGAGGAGGATAAAAACAAGCCATGGCCCTGTCTGGATAAACGGTGTGGAGAAGATAAAGTTACATGCTGTGTATTGAGACCAAAGATAGATATTGAGGGAAAATGTATATAAAAATGAAACCCTGAGGTTTTAGTCTGGCTGATTTGATGATTTAATGACAATGTAACACTTCTGTGTTTCGCATTTAGAAACTAATCTTCCCCCAAATTTACACATTTTCTTTACACATTGTTTCTTTTAAAGGCTAATGGGATAACATACACACAGACAAAATCGCAGCCGCAGTCAAAAGTTGCAAAACAGTTGAATGTCTTTGGATATAATGTGGAGGGAGGACACTCATGTGGACAGTGGTGAAAGAAGTAGCCTACTCAGATCTTCTACTTAAGTAAAAGTAGCAATACCACAGTGTAGAAATACACAAACTACAATTAAATCATGCGTTCAAAATTGTAAATTACTTAAAGTACCAACAGTACAAGCACTCTTCACGCAGTAAAGCCCATTTCATAATAATGTATATTATATCATTCAATTATAATTACTGATGCATTAATGCTTACACCATGTTAATGTTGCAGCTGATAAAAGTGGGGTTAATTTGAATGACTTTAGATACTGCTGGATAGCTTGTGAATGAAATTGAAAATTCAAACAATTAGTACATTTCAATAGACATTACAGAAATATCAAGATTAGATATAGATATGTCATTATCTATGGACAATTTAGGACTACTAAAATCTTGAGAGATCATAGGACATGAAAGCAAATACCAAAACACATCCCTGAATGTTATGTCATGGTGATTTTTCTGTGAGGGAAGACAGGGTTCTCCTTTAATTAACACATTTAGTCTTTAGTGTATTAGTATTTTGGATATATATATATATATATATATATATTAACATATATATAAGGAACAAAATGTACCTAATGATTACTGTAGGTTCCATAGAGTTAGAGAATAGACATAGATAATTACACAGACATTGTGTGAGGAAGCCTAGGGGGACTTTCAACAGCTCTGAGGCCACACCCCAGTTTCAGAATGGTCCAATCCTGTGTGTTTACAGGATTAGAAGCGTTACATCAGACTACACACTGGTTAGACCGGTCATGAAGGAAATCTTTATTCATCATTCTCTATGTTTGTTTGCGGAGCAGTTTATTTCCGAAGGAGGGCAGCAGTTCGCCTGAAATGCGACAGACAGCCAACTGGTGACAGTTTAGTCATCAGATGGAGGAGAGGAGCTAGGAAATGTAGGAGAGGGGAGGTCGTTTCAACAACAAGAAAACACTTTTTCGCTATTTCACCTTGACTCTACAGACAACGATGTTCTTTGGAAGAGACCTCTACGTTCATTAGAGCATCACTAGCACAAAACTGAAATCAGGTTAGTAACTCAACTTTTTTTTAGTTCTTCTAAATTAGCCTTATGTTCGTATGTAACTTAATTCAGACAACGGGTTGACCCTTCTTAAATACATAGGACATATAACGCTAAAGTTATTCAGATAACCTGACTCATCTGTGAAAAACATAGTTGTGTGTTTAACGTTAGGTTTATGACGTTTACAGGCGAATGTGTGAGCTAACGTGAGCACATGCTAACTTAACGTTATGTGTTCTGAACACAGCGCTAACGCTATAACGTTATCTGTTAGCTAACTGGGTGACTTTAGAATCAGCGTTGGGTTAATTCTCCAGTATAATGTTAGCTCGAAACAATAAGGCACACGCAATTTCTACGTCTATTGTTTTTTTTCTCTTCTAAATTTGCACTCATTTCCCCTTGTTTCCGTTCTTCTGCAGACACTCCTGTCACTTTTGATCCACTGGCACTAGCCTGACGGCAGCACTATGTTGGGCAGGACAGTCCTGAGCAGAGGCATTACTGCCCACCGCCTCAGCAAGAATGTCACTTTCTACATGAATGAATTAGCATCTCCGGTCTCAGATTGTCAGGCCCAAGCCTCTGAAGACCGTAAACCCCTCATGCTGATGTTGCCATGGTTGGGTTCGCGTCCTCAAGCTGTAGCCAAGTATTGTGAAATCTACTTCCGCACCGGCTTTGATGTCCTTGTAGTGGAGAGTGAGGTAAGGACAATGTAAATCAGTGAAGGACAGATTTACAAAACTACACACTTGATATTGAAGATAGCTTTGCATCACAACCACATAGAACTGTTAAATGTTCAAATTAAACTAACTTCATGATGACCTTCTCAATTGTACCTAAATATAGGGAACTTCTGTTTTTAAAGTAAATATCAATTGCATGCTATTTGGGTAATATAGAATACAGTAGAATAAAGATGTGTGGTGTGTCATGCATGTAGAAAATGTGTCTTTTGCCTTTTCAATAATTAAGTTTAAAACAAAACATAAATAACATACCATTTCAGGCATCTGAATTGAAGCCTGAAGCATTTGTGGGTAAACAAAGAGTCAATTATCAACCTCAGAGATGTATGAGTTAATCAAGAGAATTGTATTTTGAATAGCTCTTGGACTTCGTAGGTAACATTCACATTACAGGTCTGAATATTAAGTACACATTTTTTTTCTTTTTGCTCAGATGTCATCTTTCTGTCATGACTGTTCACACTAATGTTTAGACATCACGCCACCCATATCCCACATCACTGTGAACAGACCTCTGACCTGAAATGACTTGCAGGCGTGCATTTACAACAACAAGCTAGACATATGTCACCATCAGTGGGGCAAAGGTTCATTTTAAGGATTATTTGCTGTGGAGGTTGTATTGAAGATGAGGACAGGCCCGAGGAAAAGTCTGAACTGTAGCTGTAATAGCAGCTATTGCTGATAATTCTGTGTATGAGTGCAGTGAAGGAGCCAGTGCACTCTGGTCTTAAATTGTGGTCACATGGCCTTGCAGTGAAATGCATGTAGGACTGCATCCATGCATTCCCCTTATGTACAGGTGACAGTAACGCACCACCATATGTAGCAATGCACCAACAAAGGCAGGGAAGGGTGCAAACTAGGCTTTGCAAATATTTAATGAGGAAGGAAATGCATTCAACACGTTTGGTAGACCTCAAGGATACACACAATGTGTTTAGGTAAACATAACTTTTGTTTGTTTACAAGAAACCTCCTAGGGGATCTGTTCCAGAAAGCAGGTCAAGTGAAAACTCTTGAGTTTGCGGTTCCAGAGACAGATATCTTACTGGATTGGACTCAGCTGTCCTGGAACTGAAAATTCTGAAACGATGTTGTCTGTCTGCATTGTATTGCTGCAAAAACTTGAAACAAATACCACAGTTATTAGTTTGCCTTTGATTTGATTGTTTTTTGTTTTTTTTTTAGAAATAAATGCACTGTGCTCGACACACTCCTACACAACCTGGGGTCATAGTGACTTTGTCTAATATCTTTGTCTAATAATCAAGTGAGAGGTGCTTCAGCGTTGTTTGTTTTACACAAGGTGCAAGAGTTCCTGTGGCCTCGCTGGGGTCTGGATCATGGAAAGAGGTTGCTGGAGTTGCTCCAGAGTGAACGCTTTGTGTCCCGCCCACTGCTTGTCCATGCCTTCTCTATTGGGGGCTACACATTTTGTCAGCTGCTGGTACATATATCCCAGGACACACAGAAATATCAGGCGCTCACACAGAGGATCAAAGGCCAAGTCTACGATAGCTTGGTGGTGGGCTCTCTGGAGACGATGGCTGTAGGTCAGTTCAGTATTAATGTGATTAAACACATTCATTCATTTCATTTCATTTGTACCCATTGTACACAATAACACCAGCCAGAACCAAAATTGTATATTTAGACATGAAATGACACGTGTGAATAGGAGTGAATGCTTTTTTCAGTGCAAATGAATGATGTGTGGTTTTCTCCTCTCTGCCCAGGTCTAGGTAAGACTGTGTTTCCACGTTGTGAGAAAATGGTAAAACAAGTAAGCCTGTTATACTTTGGGATGTTCAGACGCCAAACGGTGGACTACTTTAACATAAGCATTGATGCCTTTTGGAACACCCCCGTCACCACTCCTGCACTGTTCTTCTTTTGCGAGAACGATCCGTTGAGCGACCCGCGAGCTATGGAGGAATTGATTGATCATTTGCGGAAACGCGGGATGGACATCACAGCAAAGAAGTGGGAGGATTCAACACATGCAGGTCACCTAAAGAGGCACCAACAAGAGTATCTGTCCATCCTAGACAGGTTCCTCCAATCACTCCACATCACACCGCTGAAGGCAAAAATTTAAGATAGTTCATTACAACATAATGCTATATTAGTTTTCTTTTCTGTTTAACCTAAAAGGTAATTTAGCATACCATGAGTTTCTGTAGCAATGATGATAAACATATAAATACACATAAAATGTATTTATTTAACTTGAACTATAAACTTACACAATACTTGATGTGGAGTAACAATACAGTCAGCTTGCAAATCTGTTCAGTTTGACAAAACAGAGCACAAGTGCAACATACTCAAATGTTGTGTGAAAATGTCTAAACGGTTTCACCGTGTGCGTTTATTTTAGTGATGAGCGGATGAAGCTTTGTGAAGCATTCTGTTTGTGCTGGAAAAAAAAAGGTTTGGCGCTTTGCACTGAAACATAGCAAGCACAGTGACATCTGGTGCTTTGCACAGCTTAGAGCAGCCCTTTAAGACTGAGGCCAAAGCGTTACAACACCTCACTGATTTTAGAGTTTCAGTCGAATATGTGTGCAATAAATGTGCCCACGTGTTATTTATTAAATCATACTTTTGCTCAGAAATGTTGCTGTAAATGCACATATTGAGTAATGCAAACTGTAAAAAATCCTCACATTTGAAAATCTGGAACCAGCAAATGTTAGGGTTTTTTTCTGTTTGTTACAGTTAACACAGAAGACAATGTCCATGAAGGATTAGCTGTTACTGTAGGTATGATTTTGTGTCACTTTCTTCTTTACCATGTGTTCCTCTGTCACGGGACACAGTACTAACCTGACACGACAGGTGGTTTGTTACACAGGACCATCATCGGAAAATATTTGGGAAAGGGCAGGAATACTTGGCAGGTGATTGAATGAACCATCTGTGTATCACGAGCTAACTTCAACCAATCAGATCACGCTGAAGAGAACCACAGGCACAAGCACAACAACAAGCTGCAGTCTGAGGAACTTTGGAAGCTAGCAAGGAGTCAGTGTAGTTAGCATGTCTGTAGACGATTCTTGCCATCTTTGTAAGGAGAATTAAGGCACTCGCTTGTCGCTGTGGTCACCTAAACCATGCCCGTAGCTGCCAGTAGTTCCTCATAGGACGCTGATTGGTCCGAACCACTGTGGTTCGGCCACAAGTGCATAACTTGAAGCCTGATCTCGCAAATGCAGCTGCCTCGCAAGGTAAACACAGTTGTTTGTTAGAGGAATTATTTAGGCACAGTGGCTTTAACCTTCAACCTTGGCTGGTGGTTGATTTTACTCTAATCTCAGGAAGTAAGTTGGATATTGAAGTTGTACGTTTACATTTCTCACATAGGCACTGTGACAGTGAACACAGGGAAATTAAACCAGGTATGTTGTGAAACCAGCGACAGGTTATCATTGTCTATCATGTCACAGTGTTGAGGAACTTTGTGTATGTAGTCAGAAAGGAGATTCACAGTGCCTACTCTTCAATACTAATATATTGTGAAGCAGAAAATGCAAGTTGTTTCCAGAAGCCATTATGCATGCACTCTTTTCTACTTTTTCTAAACCAAAACATAATTTCTCATCACTGCACAACCTTTCATATTCACACAAACAGCTCCAGGGACCATTGATTCTTTTGATGGTCTATAGTGCTTAGAAGAATATTTCTTCTGCCACAAGAAATTCCACCATGTTGGTGTTGGTTGACAGTGCTGAACAAAACACCATATGATAGCACCATGATACATCCAGGAGTTAATATGGCCTCTTGAACCTCAGTGGTAAATCTGTATAAAAGGACCGTGCTTTCACAAACTACCAAAGCAGCAAGTCAGGGGTTACATTTGATAACTGCTAATGTCTGCTAATAGCTTAGAAATGTCCATTGTCTTAACATGAAATACAAATAAATGAAATGTCTGTTGAAGGTGGTTGCTGAACTTGAAACAGTGCCTGTGATATTGTAATGCTTTGTGTCTCATAACTTGAAGATTTCATACACTTGTGCAATTAAATTGAAAACAAGTTTTTGGTAACATTTTCTCTTACCTTGTGTGTGGTTTTGAAATAAATGCGAAGATATCTTGTTTGAGGTGTGATATGTTATTTTTTTTCCCACACTTGTTTATAGACAATTCAAAGGAGAGTATTTGCTAGTGCCAGTGACAATTTGAAAGCATTTTTGTGTGTGTGCCCCATTCATTTCCACCTTGAAGGTACTAACAAGACACACAAAAACGTAATTCCTGGTACCTGCAGAAGTGTAGAACAGATTTGGTAGCAGATGGGAAAAAATATAGTTTACCTTCTTACTGAAAGTGCAGAGCTCAGCTGTGACGAAGAGCGATACAGGAAGTCATTCTTTGCAGCTCCCAAACAAGTCTCCTCTGTGTTGGGGCGGGGAAGTCCTCCCTTCCTCATATAACAAGGACAGACTGCTTACCCGGATTCATGTGTTTATTTATCACATCTCTTATATCACAGAATAATCTGTTGTTAATCTTTGTGTTTTTCATTTGCACTTCAGACCCCCATAATAAAATCTGTATATACACAGTGTAAATTATTAATATATTATACATAAATTCACTTCTGAACCTTACTGTAGAACTTTTAGCAATATCTACTTGACTTGCACTAATGTATATTTTGGCATATTGCTCTCATTGTACAGTGTATATATTTAGTGTATATTAGAATTAACATTGTAGTCCCATCTTCAGTCTCTGTTCTATAAATTTATTTTATTCTATTCTACATTTTTATATTTTATTTAGCGTATGTAGCTCTTTATCCATCTACGTAAGTGAATAAATCAATCAAAAATGGGAGCTTTGTTTGCAGCATGTAAACCTCCGGGACAGTAGGCGGCGACACAGGCCGCCTTCCGGCAAGTAAATGCGAAAAGTTTAGACTCGAGACCATTTCCTTTGAGTTTCCAAGATGGCTGCCCACATACGTAAACATGCGACTTTATCTGGAAGCTGGTGGTGTTCAAGTTAAACAGTTCTATAGCATGTATTCATCTCAGTGAGTCGTGTAATATCCAATAGTTTGAGATTAACCTCCAATGCTGGGTTGTTAACAAATTAGACATCAGTTTGTGAGTTATTACCGAGCCAGCAAGGCTAACACTAGCGAGCTAACGTTAGCTAGGCAGCAGACAGCCATGCCAGCGCAGACCATTTACGTTGGTTCACTACCAGCTGCAGCTTCAAATGAACGATTAGAGGAAATATTCTCCGAAATTGGTCCGGTGAAGCAGTGCTTCGTGGTCAGAGAGAAAGGTGGGGTTGTTACTGATGTTTATTTGTCTTTTACTAAGTAAGTTAACAAGTAAGTGTACTAACGTAACCTAACTAACTGGAGATACGTTAATCATCATTACTGGCATTTGAGCGTGTACATGTAAAGACACCTTACTAAATAATCGCAATACATTTAAAACATAAATAACCTATTCCTATTTATTAACCAGGTGCAGAAAAATGTCGGGGGTTTGGCTATGTCACATATTCCATGGAGGAAGATGCACAACGAGCCTTGAAAGACATAAAAGAATACGACGGACAGAGGCTTTCTCTGTCAGTGGCGAGGAAGAAAATGAAAGACAAAAGGAAAACAGGTGTGTGTATAAAGGCATATCCAAAAAGTAACAACTGGTTGAGCTCTCATGCTATGTCTACTTGATACCCTTGTCCATGTCTTTCACTTAGCACCTAAAGAGCCAGCTGCAGCACCAAAGGAAAATGAGCAGAAGTCCAAAGGCTTCAGGAAAAACACTTTGAAAGCTAGACTCATCATAAGGAACCTTAGTTTTAAGGTATGCTCACATGGGTGTGAAATGCAGCAATTGACAAGCGCATCTGAATTTCCGTTACATATCTGTAATATATGTTGACGTGGTGTGCTCTTTGCTTGACCTGTACATGACCTTCCTTGTGTTGCAGTGCTCCGAAGATGATCTGAAGCAAGTTTGTGCCAAGTTTGGAACAGTTCTTGAGGCCAAGATCCCCCTCAAACCTGGTAAAAAATGGTTTTAATTCTTACTGGATGTACAAACAACACGTTGAATTGTCGTGTGACCCTTAAGTAGGTTGATTGGTTATTTTCTTATGATGTTTATTTTTTTTCGTTCTTTGTATAGATGGGAAGATGCGAGGATTTGCGTTTGTCCTTTTTAAAAATGTGTCTGAGGCAGCAAGAGCGCTTAATGCCTTGAACCTGAAGGAGATAAAAGGTTAGTGAGTGAGACTCGACTTGCATTGCTGTTGTGTGAGAAACACTGTTCATTTTTGACATCTCACTTTAGGAAATGCACTTTTATTTAGTTTGTATCACGTGACTGCATTTGTAAACTTCATTGTATCACTCACAGGTCGGCAGGTAGCAGTTGACTGGGCCGTGCCTAAGGACAAGTATATTGCCATACAGCCTTCTTCAAGTGCAGGTAATTTTCCAAATTTTTCATCTGCAGGGGTAAACAACTACTTCTCTTTTAGTATCCACTACAAATAAAAAATTACTCCTAATAGTCATTAGAAGATATGTCTACATCAAAATAAAGATATTAATCATTAGCGCTGTTTTGTTTACCTAATAGGAAATAAGAAGACAGAGGAGGCAACTGCAAAACTGTCAGACACAAAGAGTGACACCGAAGACGAGGAGGAGGAAGAGACACAAGCAGCACCTGAGAAGAAAAAGTGTGAACCTCAGATGTGTATATCGCAACAACTGCAACTTAGTGTGAAAACTGGTTAATTTAACGGATCATTTTATGCCAAATCTTTCCACAGAGTCACTGCGAAACCACCTGTATCGCAGGTGGAGGAATCCCAATCAGATGATGAAGATGATAGTGAAGAACAAGACAGTGAGGAGGAAGATGATGATGATGATGATGATGATGATGATCAAGATGATGATGATGTGTCCCAGGAGGGAGAAGATGATGATGAGAAGAGTAGCCTTGATTCAAATGATGATCAAGATGAGAGTGAGGATGATGAAGGAGATGAGGATGAGGATGACGAAGAGGAATCGGGTATGCATTCTTTGCTTATGTTTTTCATATATTTGCATGTAATATAAATATTTTCTGCCATAATAATGTTTTGCTCATCTGGCACTTTTTATCTGTAGCTAAAAAGAAGAAAAAGAAAGAAAAGAAACTTCTCCCTTCAGATGTGAAAGAGGGCAGAACCATTTTCATCAGGTTTGAAATTCTTCTCCCTGCTCAATATTAAACCTGCTTACATTTATCTGACTGCCCCATTTCTCATTTTTTTTCATCCTCAAATTCACGTCTTTCTTCATCTTACTTCTGGCTGATTCAGAAACCTGTCGTTTGACACGGAGGAAGAGGGTCTTGAGGAAATTCTCCTACAGTACGGAGAGCTTAACTACATAAAGATTGTTCTCCACCCTGACACAGACCATTCAAAAGGTCAGTCAGCAGTGCTCGAGTGAACCGCTCTTCTCTCAGTTGTTTGAAAAAACAGGTTGATTGACTCATCTTGGGTTTGTTATTTTGCCAGGTTGTGCGTTTGCTCAGTTTAAGACTAAAGAGGCTGCAGACAGATGCATAGCTGCAGCGCAGGATGAGGCAGAGGTAATATGCAATCTTATATGTATTCAATTCTGAGTAATTAACTTTTAAATATTCCCTGTATCTGCCTGTTTTTTTGGCACAACATCTTCTGCTGTCCTGTTTTGTGCAATGAGTTGCTGCCTTGTTGTGACATTGGGTTATTTTATGCAGAACGGTGGCATCCGTGTAGATGGCAGAAAGCTTTTCATCGTGGCAGCAGTGAGCAAAGAGGATGCTGCCAAGCTGAAGGTGAACAAGGTGAAAGTAGAAACGGGCACAAGGAACCTGTACCTGGCCAGAGAGGGATGTGAGTAAACCCATTTCTTGCTCTTCTTTTCTCCTTCATCACATGCCCACTCTCTCACTTAGCAATCCTAGTAATCCTTTCACCTTACACTTATTACATTCACTATCAATATTAAATCAACTTCATGCAGATTTGGCTTAACAGTCATAACATTACACATGAAGACTCTGAACCAAGATATCTCGATGCAAGACTTCTGTTATGGTACAATTATATGGAGAGACAATAAACAAGATAACATCTTAAATACATCACAGTACTGTATTACTTAGGAAAACCACGTCTGTATTGTGAGGTCCCTTTTTAAATTTAAGCTTTGAAATAGGTTTAGTTGTCACTCCTTTGATTAATCGCTTTTAAATCTGTTCTTATACTGTATGTTATTCTCTTCTGACTGCGACATCCAGTGATCCGCACTGGTACCAAGGCTGCAGAGGGTGTGCCTGAAGCAGACATGATCAAAAGAACCAGAGTGAGTTTGTTTTTCATTAACTATTTGACATATTTCTACTTGGAGAATGATCTTTAATGCATAATAGTTTATCTTACACTCATCAACTCTCAGATTATTCTTATGTTGACCCATATATTTGGTGTATTTCCCTCAGTTTGAAGAAATAAAGAGGGCCAAGCTTCGGGACATAAAAGTATTTGTGTCGAAGACGCGTCTGTGTGTCCATAACCTGCCCAAGTCAGTGGATAATAAAAAACTCAAAGCACTCTGCCTCCAAGCAGTAAAAGGCAGCAAGGGAGTCCGCATCACAGAGGTGAGAAACATTATGGCACACTGGTAGACATTCCATTAGATATAGCAGTATCATTATAGCAGTTATCATTTATTTGCAGCTTTGAAAAACATTCCTGGAAATAGTTTTGTGTGAGTGGAATTTATGAGTGTCAGGCTGTTGATAGAATTAAAAACATGTGCCTGTGTGCCCAGTAGGGGGTGTTGTTGTCATTCTTATTCATGCTGTTTGTGTGTGCACCTCCTGTTTCTCCTTTCAGTGTCGAGTGATGTATGACAAGAAACCACAGAAGGGTCAGGCGATGGGACAATCGTTAGGTTATGGCTTTGTCCAGTTCCAGGACCATGAACATGCTCTCAGCACACTTCGTTACCTTAACAACAACCCTGACATCTTTGGGTCACACAAGGTAAATATTTCTAAAGGAGATTTTCAGTGCTGAAATCATCATCAGTGTGTTTTTAAAAGCAGATTTGTTTTCTCTTTGTACCCTCTGTATTTATTTACCCTTTTGCACTTGCATTTTGGTGTTTATGTGGTTTGACACACTGAATTATATAACATACATTTACATATTTCTTATCCCGGTCCACAAGCAGTCTTGTGTTAGTGAAGCATAACTATGCATAACTATGTCGTCCTGCAGAGACCCATTGTTGAGTTCTCCTTGGAGGATTCAAGGAAACTCAAAATAAAAGAAGTGCGGCAACAAAAAAACAAGGTATATTTGTATAAGTTTGTGTGATAGCTACACTTTAGAGTCTGCGTTCAAATTGAAAAATGTTGAAAAAAATGTTTTTTCTTCTTTCAATTTGATTGTTACTTCTTTTGGAAAGTAACCATGTGTGGATATTTTTGCAGGAGTTTTTCCAAAATCGGGCATTTAAAGGAGGAGCGACACCTCAGTCTCAGACAGCCGGAGACGGAAAAGGACCCAGGAAAGGTGGAAATATAGCACAGTCCTCATCAGAGCAGAGAGGCAAGGGGAGAGGTATGAAAATATTATTTCCTTTTGTCTTTTTCAAGTGGAGAGAATATATTAGGCAGTTGGACATGAGGGTCTAATGGGTTGCCGTTCTCCTAGAGAGCTTTTGGTAGGTGATGGAAAACACCTGCTCTGATACATACATGCTGTTCCCCATGCTTGTATTCCAGCGATTCCATTAACCCTGTATAAAGTGATGAAAAAGATGATATGCTGTCACAACACAAATACAGTGTTGTAGAGAAACCACATTACCTTTGAGTGGCTGTAACACTGAATTCTACTCAGCGTTTTTATTTTTGCTGTACCATTTACAATTTTCTTACTTTTTTGGATTTTCTCTCTGTTCTCTTTTCTGTGTTTATCAGCTCCTCCTCAACGCCAGAAGCAAGACGGACAATATTTCGGCTTCCAGACCAACCCTGAGGTCGAGCACATAGATTTGGAGAACGGAAAGAAACGGAGGAAGGTTCTACCTTTTCCTTCCCATCGGGGACCTAAGATCAGGTGCAGTTTTCATTACCTTTACTAGATGTGCGTTTTAGAACAATTAGGCAAGCAGTTGAAAAAAATGAATAGATCAGCTTCTCTCTTATGTTAAGTGTGGTACCAAGGGGAAATAATGTGGCTCTGTTCATTAAGAGCTGAGAAATTTGTCCATTGTTACTGCACTTATTGTTTGTTTTGGCATTATAGCGGTGGAGTTGGCTGATCTGCATTACCTTAGTGCAACTGTTGAAGTATAAGAGCCAAGCAGTCTGATTTTCAATGCTGGAATTAAGTGGCTAATAATAACTCAAGCTGACGGTCTATTTCACTCCAGTTACTACAGATGTAAAGTAGTCTTTCCCAACTTGGGTAACTGATGTAACCTATGTTGAGCTGTCAGGTACGAACAGCCCCTAAACAGTCATATAAAACAGTGGGTAAACCCATATGACAAAAGTGACTGTGACTCAACAGTCGGCATCAGGCTTAAGTTTCAGATTGTGAACTGTTGTCTTTTTGCAGAATGCGTGACAAAGGAAAGCAACAGGCCCCACCACCCAATAAAGCAAAGCCTGGATTCAACAGGAAAGACCGTCAAAGACGAAAGATGGAAAAGCCCACACAGCCCAGAAACCAGGTTCATACTCATTCTGTTGTATATGCTTATCTTTAATCCTGGGTCATATTCACATCTTGCATCTTGCAACATCTTACAGTTTAGAGTAACAGGTACTGATTTATTAGAAACTTGTCAGTCCTCATTTTACAACTCATAAGGATGTTTGAGTAAAGTCAAGACACATTTCAGCACCAAAGAAAAAGCTCCTAAATCTGGGATGTTGAAAGTTAGGTGAGAAATCAAAACAGTCGGACAGTCTGCTGTCGGCATTCTGTCTTGTAGACCAGCGGAGGGTCAAATTTTTTGAAAGATTTAAGAATATTGACATTGTAAAAACATGTATCACAAATATAGACTGGATTAAAGCATGGAATAATGTTGCACCAGATTCACTGAAGACAGCACATCCATGTTTTGCAGCAGTTTAGTCAATATGATATGGAATGCTTTGGCGCCACCAAGTGAAATTGTAGTAATTTATTATATTTTTTTTATATATGTTATTAACATTACATTTCATAAACTTTTTCAGAGCCATGCATTTCAGCTGGAAATTAAGCAATTAGGAAGAGATAGAAGATAGTAGTAATATCTCAAATTTGGGTTTCTGACGATAGGGAAATAATGAACATTGGTGCGTGACCTAACTGGTGTTTCCTTTGCCTGGCCCCTCTATTCTGTTTATGAATCTTTGTTGAAGAAGATTTGTTAGTCAAAATTAGCTTATTGCTAATGACACATATGTCGACTGATAAGAGATTGCAGTACAGAAATACCACGGATATTTTTGAAATAATTTAGAAACAGTGTCTCCTCGAAATAGCTTGTCAACCAGAGACCAAGTTTATTTTTCAACTGTAAAATGTCCCACTTGGTACATATCTTGGTCAGGCTTCTTACAAAACAATTAATGGATCCTTATCAAAAAATCTACATTGGCTGATATAGTGTTATTTTTAGTCTCTCAAATATCGTTATCAGCCTTAAAGAGCCTCTATCAGTCTCGCTGTACTTTGTAGTTACACTTGAGACACTGCGACATCAGCTAACGTTGCCGCCCTCCAACTTTAGTTGGTCTGCTTGTTGACCACCGCAGTTATTTTGTAGCAAGCTGTGCTGTAGTTTACACCCTCATCATTCTATCATATGTAAGCAAGAAGATGCGTTGTTTTTCATGGGCCAAGCCTAACTGTATACACGTTTAGCCAATGACTAAAACACTTTTTATGGAAGGTGGAAGCTAACAAGCTAACACAGACAAGTTGAACATTTAAAAAAAGCACCAGAAAATAAAACAAGTGCTATGCAAGAGGAGAACAATGATTTCTAAACCATTGTGTTTTAACATTTTAAAGTGCATCTCTGTGATCTGCCCTTTTAAATTGAAATATGGCTCATTGAATAAAATGCATTGATGCAAGTTACTGGTACAGAATTAAACATCACGTGTTGGAATGTAACATTATTTGATTTGATGTCGTGAGATGTGCTTGACAATTGACATC
This sequence comes from Enoplosus armatus, assembly GCF_043641665.1. Classification (NCBI taxonomy): domain Eukaryota; kingdom Metazoa; phylum Chordata; class Actinopteri; order Centrarchiformes; family Enoplosidae; genus Enoplosus; species Enoplosus armatus. The sequence continues at coordinate 8,341,086 of NC_092185.1, forward strand.
GAGTAATGCTTGAGAGTACAGCCCATAACATGTGGTGTAATTCTTCCCAATCTACAGTGTACCGGTACAGTACGTAACGATACATACATGTAGGTACAAGGGAATAAAGGGGTAACAAACTGGGAACTTAAAAAGAACTTATACTTTAGATATTTTTAACCCTTTAACACCGAGTGTGTCGTTGGTGGCACCTTTGCGCAAGCGCACTTTGGATTACCATAATGGTAATAATAATAATAATGGTTTGACTATCGGAAAAATTCCAATGGTTTCTGAAAGCTGAGACGTTGCGCTTTACAGCCAATATGGTGTCATTACGGTAATTTCCCTCACGCCTCTCAGTCAAAATAAGCAAAAAAGTCCAGGCGGACATTTTGAGGCTTAGGTTTTAACCCTATAAAACCTAAACCTGGCTGTGAAGTGCAACGTCTCAGCTCAAACGTGTCTCCTACGACACACTCGGTGTTAAAGGGTTAATATTCAATGTTACGTGGTATAGTATAACCTACTGAGCAACAATCTGGCGTTTTGGAGGAACTTACAGTATAAAGTTCTTTAAGTATTTTTAACTAAACAGTACACCGTCAGTACAAATAAAGTGCACTGTAAATTGGGAAGAATTATACTGTACGCAGTGTGCCGTTATCTAAAGCGCCGCTCGTCTTGATCACACATCTTCCTTTGCGCACTCATCTCTGCCAGAACTCAAACAATAGCATGTTCGTTTTGTGGCACTTGATCAGAGTTGTCTTGTTACACCTCATGACTGTCTTTGTTTTGTTGTTTTCCAGAAAGTTAAAACGGCAAATAAGCATTTCAAGAGAAGGGATGGAGACCGCTTTGACAGCCTGGTGGAGCAATACAAGAAGAAACTGATGGGTAACAGTGACAAGAACACAAACATCAAAAGAAACAAGTGGTTTGATACTTAATGCTGTGTGTGTGTGCGTGTGCGTGTGAGAGAATGTGTTGGAAAGTGTTTAAGGCTACCACAACTGAGGTCCTCTATATTCCAGATGCTGAGGATTTAGCATAAGTACTGTGGTTCTCATAAATTAGTTATGTGTCAGATTGTACAGTATATGATTCCCAATGAGTGAACCTTTACTGTCACTTCACTTCATTTCTGTAGTCCATGCTCATGTTGTTTGTTTGTTTTTTACTGCTAAAACAAACTGAATAATGTAAGGATAGTTGCTTTTCCTGTACATGCCTTTTTATGAAAATATAACAAAACCCTTGAATTTGTGTTTTATTGTTAGTCTTTACATTTTGGTGTTAAATGTACATTTGTTGGTTTCACAGATGTGTCAGTTTCCCATTACGTTCACTTCTTTTAATGCTTAGTTTTTAACAGGAGTTAATCATAAGCCGATAGCTCTGGATAAACACTTCCCACGCATGAACCCTGAATATACAAGTGGAGCAAGAGAGGAACACCCACATATGACATTATATTTTAACCTGATGCCTTTTGCACTTCATTCTGATCTTTCTCATCTCATCTTTCACTCATTACACAACAACAAATATTACAAAAAAATATTTTTGTTAAATATTCATTCATAGTTTTAATCCAATAGTTATAAAAAATACTGTCAACTGTACAAAAATGTACAAAATATCACCTACGGATAAAAACAGCCATTTTGGAAGAGCTGATGATATTGCACTGAAACAGAAGTTGCCCTTTACTCTTCCTGTCCTTGTAGTTCTCATATAAACACATCTGTTATTGTAAGTTTCAGCCTGTTTTTCAGGAATGTCCAGGGATGACATCACTGCTCATTGTGACGTTTTCTCTGACTGCAGTGAACATTACACAGCCGATTCAGCTTCATGACTGAGTTAATATGTAGATCCATATTTTCAGTCAGAGAACAGTGGTGTCATAGTACAAACCCATCCCAGCAGCTGATTGTGTACAAAGCATAGATCAGCTTGCATATAAACATTCCTGCAGAAACTACTCGTTTGCTGCAAAAGACAGTTTTTTTTAACAAAATACATATTTTCTAAATACAATATATAAATAAATACATACATATATGTATATAAATAAGTGCATGTTCAAGAATAAAATGTGCTTCAAAACACATTGCAAATGTTCAACATGGCCAGGGGAATGCTAAATCAGACATCACTGATGCAGATTAGGCAAATCTTGTCCAAAAATCAGGCCCGCAATTTAAGATTATTGGTCCTAATGTCCATCTTTCAGCAAGTCTCAAGATGATCCAGATTTTTCAGCAGCAGGTTGAGGAACTCCTTCACTCTCATGAGAGCCTCGATGCTCACGGTGTGAATGAACTCCTTTCGACTCTGTAGCTCCTGTAGCGGGCCCGGCAGCGAAGGCTTCGGCCGCTGTTCGCTGCAGTGCCCCTGCCTCCACAGATCGAGGTAACCCGTCAGCGAAGAGATGTCAAACTTGACCTGGGAGACCCCGTTAAGGGTGTCAGAGATCAGGCTGTTATAACCCTCCAAGATCGACACTATGGAGGAAGGTCCATCCAGATCATCAGCAGGTGGACTGAGGGTCAGGCCGGTGGGGACCTGCAGCAAGAGAGAGAGAGAGAGGACAGGATACAGTCAAAAACACACCAACACTTCAGATTCTGTGTCGTCATAAACAGAGCCATAAACATTACCTGGAAGTCTTTGTCCAGCCTAACCACCAGCTGTTCAGCCATCCACTTCACTTTTGATTTCATCTTCACTACCTCCACTGGCACAGGAGCAGCTGTGCCCACACTTAAAACTTGCAGCAGCGAAAACAGGATGGCCAGAGTGTAGTCCATATTTGTAGTATGTTCCCAGTTGTACAGAATTCAGAAGAGCACTGGTATCCCTAGGAGAAGAAGGAAATTGAATATGATCAAAGATTTAGCAGGCGCTCCTTTTAATGTTGTTTGCAGTTTTCCATCTTTCACTTGCTGTTCCACCAATGTGTCATCTCACAAAGCCAGCGGGCATGAGTTCATATCCGCATGTCATCATTTTATGCATACTCGTGTGCTTCCTTCCAGTAATTTACTCAACATGTTTGATTATGGCAGCAAATATTTGTGATAGAGACACCTGTGAATTACTGACTGTGTAACAGGTACAAAGATCACTGACTTTGGCTGACACGATTATTCTCAACCCCCTGTTTTCCAAATCTCTGCTACATGCTCTGTGAAGAATAGACTGGATGGTAAGCTCATAGAAGCCTCAGCTACAAGACACACAAGTTATAACCAACAAGAGTTTCTCTAACAAAAAAAAAAAAAAGCAACACCAGCAAATAAATCCAGCATTCAAACATCCCTAAAAAGCTGTTTTTAATTAACAAAATTGTTAAACAAACAGATTTGCTGATAAATAGAGAGACTGTTAACACTGAGTCACCATTAACAAGGGCTGAAGCCTGAGTAAAGGAGATGGTGCATGCAAAGGAGAGATAGAGTTGACCTTACCTTTGCTGGTGTCTGAGTGTGTGCCACTGTTAGGCTCCATCAGGATATCTTATAGTGGAGGGCTGTTGACTCATCTCTTACTCACCTCTCTCCGACCCCCTGTTCCCCCTCATCCACCCCCTCACTTACCTCTCTCCATCTCACACCCCTGAATCCCCTGGTGGTACTCCAGCGGACAAGAAGCAAGTTGAATATTAAGTACATTTTTGGTAACTACCCAGTGACATATTTGAGTAACAGGGGCAAATTTGGGAGTGTGTGTATTCAGCTGCTAAACACCCCCCCCCCCCCCCCCCCCCCCCCCAATTGTTGGAAAGAGAGTTAAAAATGTGTTAGCTGATAAACAACTTCACTGGAGCAGCAGTGGGTTAAGTGTTTGCTCAAAGGTATTTCAGCACAGATTTTTAAAAGGCAGTAAAGTACTGCGTTTTGACATGGCACATCCAAAATTGCACAACACCTGCATAATCCTGTGTTAATACTGGTAGTTTACAGATAATAATAACAACAATGTGTCAAATGTTTCTAACGTGGCTGCAAAACAAAACATTGTCAGCTTGACTGATCAATATACCATATATGTCACATCCTGTACTGACACTCACTTATCTTCACTGCTCTTTCTAAACATTGCCTCACGCCGTCAGATGCCAAGATCAGTTATGTCAGTGTTTATTTAGGATGTACCATCACGGTGTGTCTAAGTGTACAGTAGCAGAAAATAAAGAACCGAAACAACAAAATCATTACCAAACACATAACAGCAGTGGTATGAAAGATTGTCCCAAAATAATTTATTGTTGCTTGTGGAGAAATAAATGGAGCTCAGTATGACACCGTTCTGCTCCTGCTTCTGATTGATCTCATGTTTATTCTAGGAATATATAAATGAACATTTCTTTGAATGTCTTTATCATCGTACAGTTTTTCATTCATTCATCGTGTTTAATCATTGTACATTATTAGTTATTTCACGTATACACAGAGTTCAATGTGATTGTGTCACCGGGTATCAAATATCAAAGACCAAAAATAGATGCATGTTGAAATAATCAATACACTTTTGGTTACTACCAGCCACACATACAGTATGTGAGTCACAGGGAAAACGTCTACTCACATTTAATTCACACATACTATGGCATTTGATAAGTGTTTGAACATGTTTTCAATGTATTATGTTTTGGCTTTTACACCGCCACCCCAAAAAAGAGAGAATTTTGAAATGTCACATTTTCATGTAGTCTAACGCTGCAGATATGCAATAGAAATAAGCTGATGTTTGTCTGAGCATTTGCATATTTAACCTGAGCAAATCATCCTGCATGAACTTTTCTGGTTCAGTCTGACAGATTAGGAGTGCGATGTTATAAACGCAGTCCAGACAGCAGTTACGTTTTCTACAAAACTTATTGAGCAAAGAGAGAGTACTTGGTAATACATTTTGATTACATGACCTAATGTGGGTGTCAATACTTTTCATGACACACAACAGTCACACAAACACAGTATGAATGCACACTACCCAGGATTCTCACTCACATACAGGATCCAGTGAATTAATGTCACTGTTTTCCACCGAATTTCAGCAGTCATTTCTGCAGCACATTAAAAAAAAACATTAATTAAACAGCAAATCAAATTTAATCACAGTTTTCCAATGAACAACAATAGCATTGTTATGTCATGTAGCAAGATATATGTCAGATGTTTCTAATGCAGTCCTCCTGTCTTCATAGATGTCTCAGACACATTTCAAGCACACATTTCTCTACCATACGATTCAATTATCTCATATGCTCTGATTAAATACTCTTCTTGGAGTGTTTTGAGTGCCCATCTTTTGAAGCAGACGTTGTTGCGTTGATGTTGCTGCCCCGTGGAGAAGGAGGGGGAGAGCCTGTGCTGAGTGAGTTTCTGTTTCTCTGAACCAAAAAGAGGTCAGAGAGGCCATGAAGCTGTGTGTGTTAGAGGGAGGCTTCCGCAGGGAACAAAAGCAGGACCATAATGGTAGTTTCAGCTTTCTCTCAAGGTAACTTACAGTAAATCCTGAAAACCGTCGACTACCTCATGCCTGTGCTCCAAAATGCCTAGTGCGCAAACACACACACACACACACACACACAGATACGGAGGGCTCATAAAACTATTAACACACAGTCGTTGCCACGCTTTGGGCAGAATAAACAGAAATGTGATAGGGTCCGAAAGTTGCTGGGAAAAGGACACACTGAAGGACATATTTCTGGGAAGGAAAGTGAATAGGTGACAGTGTCCCGCTTGTATTTTCAACAGGAATAGTATATTATTCATGAAAGAAAAACATGAAGGAATGAAGTGAGTGATACAATTGAATGGATAATTTCCAAGTAGCATTAAAAGTTTCTTCAGATCTGTTCCCTGGGGGTTTGGAGAGCGCTCTTGCCAGCAACAGAGCAGGTCTCATTGCATGCAAAACATTTTTTTCCTGACATCTGGGATGAATAAAAGCTGCCTGTCACTAAAACTATTTTTAAAATCAGGATTTTTGCCTGCCAGTATGTGACGTCTCAGTGTACAGGAAACATTTTAAGATGATGTAGATGGTCAGTCTTGACAAGGTTTTTCATTTTACCCCACAGTGGAATACACATTTATCATATCTTAGTTGCAGGGCCGTCACTCTTTAAATTTGAAATGGATCTGTGCTAACTGTGGTGTTACCGATTTCACCTAAGGTTAATCAAAATGTTTATGCCTTTTCTCAGTTGGTGTCATCAGAAAGCTTCTCATAAAAGGCATGAGTCAAAAGTATTTCCTCTTTGTCAGACAGAATTGTTAGTTTATGAATCGCGGTTCTCAGCATGAGCTAATTACTTCCAAACAGTGAAGATACACATCTGTACTTTTGTGGCTACATTAGAAACAAAAAGTGCAACAGTTTTGTGGGTCTAGAGTTTTACGTCTGGATGTCGCTTGTCCCTTGGATCACGGAGGATCAATCAGACTGCATCCCTGCAGGACAAGAAGTCACCTCCTGGAGGATGACAGAGGGATGCTGCAAAGCTTCATTAATAATTCATGAGGATTTTGTGTCACATGATTTATGGGAGCACATGAGTCACATCCTCAGAAGAAGTGCATATACAGTATCCATTAAACCTTTAAGGTTAAGAGAAGAGATGTAATTACTTTACCAGGTAATGACGTAGAATGATATACAGACCAAAAGGTTAACAAGTGTTCCCTGTTCCCTAAGTAGCACTGGCTGCAGGGTCTTACACAGTATCAGATTACTTGTCCAGATGCAGCATGGAAACCAGGAATTCCACTCAGCAGGAAGTGCCTGGATGAGTCACAAGAATGACGGGAATTCAGATTTAGTGATCCTGCATGTGCTGCCATTCAGAACGATGTGTTGTTTTTACCTCCAGGCACTTGAATGACGTTAATACCATGAAACCCGTCTGAAAAGACCTGAATCAGCTTTTCATTGTGGAGGGGGGGTGGGTGTTTAAGAATGAGTCGGAGCTCTGTAAAAGTGCAGTCACGGCAAGCAATATCTTTAAGAAAATAACACGTTAAGCAACACTGGTCGCACAGGTCCTTTTACATTTTATAGACAACAAATACTAACAGAAGTGACCTGTTACAAAGGATTAAGCGAGTAAAAGTGTTAAAACACCTGAGTGAATTCATGAAGACTATAACTAGTGACGTGTTATGTAAGTACCTGGCTGGTGCCCTTTCCCACCAGCATATTATTGAGATATTTTTGGATGTTGAATAATACATTTGAAAGATACAGTAATCCCTGTTTCAGTCAGTCCCTGCAGTTTTAGCCAAGTTACTGAAACTTCCTGTAAATAAGTCCTCTGCAGAGATCTTTCTTTGGATTTCTAGAGAAGGGATTGATTCGTCATTACACAGCTAATATCGCAACCTCTCTACACCACAATGAGAATTTACGTTCATGTAACAGTTTATCCAATTGTATTTTAAAAGAATACTATAAATCTTATGTTGTTTCGTATACCTTTTCATGCTATGGGATACTCTGCGCTTTTTTACTTTTAATTCATTCTCACATTTCCATTGCATAGAGAATGCAGATTATCTTGAAACATGACATGTTAACAGATTATTCAGGTTATTCTGTAACTTCAAAGTTCTACAATGCAATCCTATACCTGGAAACACACTGGTGCAAAACATACAGACACACACTAGGACCTTGGCAGGATGGGGCAAACAAACAAACAAACAAACACATCATAAACTTTTGTTTATGATTATGTTCAGGTAGAGGGAGACTGCATCAAAGAGCATGCAATAGATAGTGATTTTTCTATATGTAGTCAGAGCACACCATGTTATAAGACTCATTTTATGTCACACCACCTGTTTTATGATGTGTCATAAAAACACTAAACAGGGAGGAATATGATTTAAATGAGACAGATGTTAATTTCAGATTGATTTTCATGTGAAAATGATGAGCTAAAATCACCAGACAGTATATTCCATTTGCATTTATTTATTTGTATTTGAAGTAATGAGAACAGAAGGTCCAGTGTCCCAAAAAATACTGACTGCACAATTTACAGTAAAATACTGGCAGCACGGTTGCCAGCCAGTTACTGTAATCTTTACAGTGTCCTTACTGTAAGTCAATTACAGTTTTTTACTGCAATTAGGAAATACAGGAAAAATGTATTACGGTGTGAATTTGCTGTATTTGGAGAAAATAATTAAGATACAGCATACTTGGCTGATGTAACTGTTAATTACTGGCAGCTTTGTTTATAAACAAACTTGCTGACTGCATATGGTTTGCCATCGATGTTGTATAATGCCTATAAGTTAATGTAAGCTATAATTTAATTTGACATTTATCAACAATTCCTTTACATCTTAATCACAGAGAAAGTTCAAAGTCATTAAAAGTTTATTTAAAATATACTTGACATTAACAACTGTTCAATATGGTCTTGAATACAAAGCGCCTAAAAGATCTTTTGAAACTTCACATTAATTGACCAACATGGTCCTAAAAACATCAGGTGTATGTTTTCAAAAATGGAGGGGTCCCGATGCTGGATGGATAAACAGAGAGATTATAGATAGATACAGAGATACAGATAGAGAAAGATAATATATATAGAGAGACTTCAATACAGTTAGAGAGAGAGATAAAGTGGTTGATACCTTGTGTGTGTTTGCAGAGGAGAGTGGAGACGTGCAGGTTCACTGCAACCTGTTTCTGCTGTGCAAGTTGCCCTGTGTTTTTTAGATGTCGCTTTTCTTTATGACTTTTTTCGTCACTCTTTCACAAAGCGTCTGAAAAGTGTCACACACATGCACTTAATACAAGTGTACAATACAATCATCATCATTATGTAACTGAGGTAAATCAGCTGATGACCGCTATCCTTTTTGCAGCTTTATGATGCATATAATCAAGTTTTGGATTGAATGCTTGCCTGCCACCATGTATCATTACTACATATATAAAAGATAAAAGGAGGGTTTCAATAAGAGTGCATGCGAGTGTGAGTTCAATACTTACATTTAAATGAACTCCAATGTACACGCTGCCTCCTCTTGGTATTCAAGGTTGAATATGTAGTAGGCTACAAAAAGTGTAGCAAGGCCAGACAGGAAGGTGGGCTTTTTGTCTTATGTAATGCTGCTAATATTCAGATCTGTCACCAACAAAATACTATACTATATTATAATAATACAAATGAAACACTAGCAATTAATAACCGTCTAGCAGTGTGGGAGTAAGACTGACAGGTCCACTCCAGGAGCTCCCTTCACATACTTAAGATCATCTGTACTTTCCACAGCCCAGCTAAGAGGTCTCTGCAGCAGCTGGTTGAGCTTTACCCCAAAAGGGCCAGGCAATGCTTTGGAAGTGACCTCAAAGACATCATTCTAGAGAAGGAAAAGAGTGATGAAGAGCAAGTACTGACAAGCCACACAACTTGTACTCAGGCAAAGGATAGTAGTCCAATAGATTTTCCTGACTAACACAACTCAACTTTTTATTTGCAGGTGTCCCACAAAGGCAATGAAGGTCCTTATCAATGAGAGTTAAGCCTCGAACATACTTTCCACGTCCGCGGACAGCTGCAGACTTGCTTCCATTCATACTACAATTGAAGGTCTGCCTTGGTCTGGTGTTCCGTGCATGCACAAATTCCCGATCCACACATTCCAGTTGGTGACAGAATGCATCAATGTTGTTTGCCCGCCACAAAAATCAAGAAGAGGAAGAAGTTGTTGTTTTTGGCTGGACAAGAAGAAAAGGGCAAAAAGAGAAAATATAATGTGCGACCGCTTAATGAGAATAGGACCAGGGACGGGGAAAACAGTATATTGGTGCAAGAGATTAGAGCCATTGACGAGGAGAAGCTTCATTATTATTCTAGAGCATGCGTAGTCGGTGTGTGAGATCTTAACTGTAATCTGCTGGGGAAAAAATCTGTTCTCTTTTCAACAACATGTGGTAGCAACAGACTGCCAGCACTCAAGTAAGCTTGAGGTAGCTGATGCCTTTCAGCAAGAGTTCTTAAAGTTGTGCTTCCTTGAACACTGTTTAAAATATCTGTGTTTGCTCTCAAATATTGGAGTGTCCACAGACAAATGACCCAAAGGAAATAGTTTCTTTCAAAATTACAAGCAGTCCTCTATCATTACCTTTAAGTAGGCGGTCTGTCCAGAACAAATGGCAGGTGCGCGAATGAACTCCACCATCTGTCGAAGCCGCAAGACAAGTTGCTGTACATCATTATCATTATCAGATGGGTTCCTAATCTCGTCACACTGGCAGCAGGATTTACCTCACATGGCTTATATGTGTCATTGCCAAGATACTTCATTTGATTAATCTCTCTATTAAGTTCGACATAATTGTTTATCAACTGTGACCAGATGTGTGAGGTATAAAGCCAAATCATAGGACACAATACCCTCAAAGAGATCATGCCCGGTGCCAGGCTGGCAGACAGTGAGTCAAATTTGACCCCTTTGCACTGGTGTGCTTCATCTTCCTAGACATTAAAATGTCTCCCAAAGTGAGGTAGACTGCCCGCACTTTGGATCTTTGGACTGACTAGTCCTGATCAAGGGATCTGACTAACAAAGCATTTCTGAATTTCGCCATCCCAAATATCCTTAATCATGTCAGTGTCATGGACTTGCTAGTGGGTGCGTTTGTGCTGCTCTCTCATAGACTCACACTGGAAAAGACCAGCAATTATGTGTTTGATTGGAATGTATTGGGCAAAAGATTCCTTCCCTGCTTCATTGTTACCTAAACAGATGGGAACTAACTCAATAGAGTTGTTTTGTTTAAACACAGTTTTCCTTTTCTGATCCGAGTGTTGCAAGTCTGAAAAAGTTTGTCCATTTTAACCTCATCTGTCCCTCTTTTTATGTTTGCCTCAGGAACTTCAAGTGAGACCAATTTTTCATTTTGTTTACTGAGCATATTTGACTGGCTGATGTCATTTCCTGGAATCCTTCAATGACAGCTTGAATAACAGATGAAGGAAGCAACAACTGAACTAGACCTGCCTAATCTTGACCTGTTACAAAGCAAATTATTTGTTTTTGATATTTTTTTATTTTTTAACATACATGTTTATTGCCCATTGGTGAATCCAGGTTTTGGTCAGTTCTTTGACACTCCACCTGAAATTTCAGAAGTACAGGTCACATCTTTAAAGGGATTCGGTCGAAAAGATTTAGTATGAAAGCTCAAAGTGAGAGCAAAGAATTATGTCATGAAAGCAACACGAGTTTTCAGTGGCCTTGCAAGAGTCAAACAAAATAACTTCTGTCGGGTATTGAAAAGAAACAGCCTCATTTTTGTTCCAGGTCCAGTATCAAGGTAACAAGGATGTGAGTGCAGCCTCATGTGGTAGAGGGAAAAATCCAGTAATATGTCTGTCAGTTCTGCACATGCATATCCATGTTGCAGAACAACTCAAGCATTTATCACCAGAGAACCTCTCCTCCTCTTGTGTAAGAATACCCTCATTTTATCTGTTTCAATAGGAGACTCAAGACTGAGCAGGAGGCCAATCGACATGTGGGATAAACAAGTCCTCCTTTTGAAAACAGGGGGTTCATACCTCAGAGTGATGTTTTCGAAGAGGCAGCTGCTAAGCTTCAAGGGTGCAAGGGTCAACACAACTCATGACAAGAACAACCAAAAAACACACAAAACCGCAAATCTTCAGCACAGAGTTTAAATGAATGTATAACAAAGGGCCATTTCTGATTTCTTGATGTTTGTTCTTAGTTGATGGGACTTCTGTTGTCTGGATATGATTTCATTGATGCTGTTGATACAGACTCGGCAAACACTCTTTTAAAGGTGTGTTCATCTTCCTTTAAAGATCCCCTCCTGACATGTTTTAAGACATAAAATGCTCTGCTTGGAGTAATAATGTGTGTCTGACATGGTTTTTCCCCACACAAAACTCTGATAATTACATTTACACCCTCATTAAAAGTTTTAGATTCTATGAATATACAAATATTTTCATTTTAAAAGTTTAACTGCTGGACTTTTCTACTTTATTAAAAAGTAAATTATCAGTGTTTGTGCATTTCAGGTTTCCACATCACAAAAACAGTTACATATTGGTCCACAACTGTTTCACATTGGTGTCCAAAGTAGTTCTAAAAGTAGTGATGTTACAACGCATGTACATGAGCACAGATTTTGACTTTCCCCCTTCAGCAGATGAATGTGAAAACATCATGTCTTCTCATGTCAAACTCTACACATCACACATCATTCTGCACAGTGAAGGTCAAACAATCAATTTAAGTAACAATAAGCAAAACACATTTTTGAGAGCAGGGGGGCTTTAACATTTTAACACAAGCCCCTCCATTAAAAAAGATCTGACTGACAGAAGCAAGTTGAAAAAAGTGTAAGTGATTGGTTCTGCTTGTGTTGTTTGAAAGACACAGTGGGTGGATCAAACAAACCAGAAGGTCAAACTAAGTTATTCCATATCAGAGTCAATGGATGAAGAATTGTCTAATAATGTGCTTGTGTGTGTTTTACTGGAAGCAAAATCGCATCACTCCTATTCAGAAATGGTGAAACAATCAGTTTGCACCTGTTTTTTGGTTGTTGTTTTATCCTGTTTTGCATGATACCAAACAACGTCTTGGCACAGGAAATGCAGATTGTTACAGAAATGAGTAATAAATAGGAAATGACAAATTCCAGCAGTCATGGTTTATTGAGTCTAGCTCACAATTCGCTTCCTTCACTACTACAATGCTGTGTTGGCTGCTAAAGCACTAGCAGCGTCTCATTCAGTTATACCTCCGGACTTTTTAAATGTATTACACACCTATACAGCTAAACAAATGTATAAAAGTAAACAAATGTTACAACTGGGTTACATTAAAGCATTGTAATCATGACTAAGTACAGTGAATTACTAACACCATCATCAAGATCATGGTCATAATCTTAACTGCCTGTGTATCCATGGAATTGTTGTGTGTGGATCAAATTTCCTCACAGTCAAATAACTTGAGCAATGCCACCACCTTCTGGAGGAATTATGTGGTGCTTCAGACACATTTAGAATTGGAGTAATGGGTCTCAACTCTGGTCCCTAGGACACAGAATGCTGCTGTTTTCAGTCAAACCAACTAATCAGGGAATCATTTACATCATCATGGATAAAAGTTTAAACCTGTTACTTCGTTGGGAGGAAAAGTAGCACTGCACTACTCTGAGTGATGATGACCCGAATGGGAAACACTGGATTAACAGCATTTTTTTTTAATTGACATGGTCTATATTATGTACTGGCCCATTATTAATGTATTACAAAAATATCTACTTAAACCACACATACACTTTTTGTGTTGAATCGAAAGGTCAAATGCACTAATTCACATTTGTACACACTCACACTTAATGATGTACAAATTGAGAAAATAGGGCTTCACAATATATAAAGTGAGCGTCAAGTGTCAAGAGGGAATTTTATGCGAATCATCCTTGATGTAAGGGTCCCTTGCAGATGCTTTTTGGGGTAAGGGCTTCCTGGATAGTCATTTGACAGCAAGCCCAGACCGCAAAAAGACCTGAAAAGAACAAAACTGCTGGGCTGAAATCATGGCCACGATCATACACCGTTGGTCCAGCATCTGAAACACACAGTTACACATCCATGAGACTGAATGTAAAGTAGGAAGAACATGAGTCATATATATAACAATCCTATTTGATGTATTTTCTGTGCCTTCTTCCTGTTGGACTAAAGCGCCTCAGATAGAGCCTAAATTTGACTTCCAAATGACAAGCCATGAAGAAAAACTATTTTTATTACCCACTGTCTTGCCCAGTTTAGTTTGTAGAGGTGAACATTCACTAAAACTGATTTTTGATGGATTTTTTTTGTGAATGGAACTAAACTAATGGCCACCAAAACGGGGAAAATGCTATATACATGTGGTAAGACAATCGAAACTGCAGACAATTTCAATGGGAGCTATTCCAGTAGGCCTCCATCCAATAAAGTACAGTGTCTGTACCATTTGTTATACATTTCTCTATCGGGCCACAAAGAGGAAGTGAAAAAAGGTAATATGACAGCATGCATTTTTGTATAAATATAAGAACATTTGGATGTGAATACAAAGTACTAATACAAACAGTATAGGTCCTTTTTCTACAGGTTATTGTTAATAGGCCAGCACCAGTACATTCTGACATCATTTAAATGTTTGTACTGTTAGTGTTTATTGTGTTGCCTCTTCCTTTTCAGTCATAATTGTGTTTGTTTAAATAGATTTTAACGCGATAAAGGGGATGGGTTGAACAAATTCATACATTTACCTCAGAGTAGTGAAATTCCACATTTGAAATATGCGCCTAAATGCACTCGTGTCTGATTTCAGCTTGATGCTTTGAGTTATTAGCTGATTTTGAGTTTAAAGAGAGGTTACGTCAACTCTGTATGTTCATAGACTGATGTTAACATGCATAAAATCAGGCATTAATCATTGTATGCCCACTCCATCAGTGTTGAGGATCACAATAACCCAAAAACTGAATGGGAGAAGTGAAATCAAAAGATTGTATAGGAAGAAGAATCATCAAGTCTCACCGTCAAAACAGGAATCCCTACAAAAAGAATCATAACTAAATAAAGTACTGGTGTCTATGCAGCTTCTTCAATTCCTCTTTGTGATTTACCTTCATCACACCTCACACCTTAGAAAACCAGTATCTGACTGGGGTGTAACATCAATTTGCACAATATAAAGAATATAAGCATTTGGGATTGACATATTGTGCTACTCTGTGAACAAAGGGAGTTCAGTGAAAGTGGAGCACCTGTGAATAACACTGAAATGTCCCAGAGCATGCTGGAGCCCTTTGTAGGTTTCTAATAGAGAAACCAAACAAGAATGTTTGTGAATTACAAATTGGGAGAAAAAAGTTGAGTAGATTTTATGTGAAATTATGTTTCAAATTATAGTTAGGAACAAAGCCAGAGAGGGAAAATCTGGGTTTCAGGTGGTCAGATATTGAATGTGGACTTGCTGTAGAGCACAAGTTGGTGTGAAGGCGAGATGGTGCATGAACGCAAATATTAGATAGAGATTATTCATCCAACTGAATATTATACAAAGCAACATTATCATCGCCTTTTGTCCAATACGTCTAATACCCAAATAGTGGACAGCTGACATAATTTCACACAGGTGCCAAATTGCAAAAACTTGATGGCTGCAGGAAAAGCTTAAATATGTCATGTCTGGGGCCTGTGATTGACTATGAGGTGAAATATCTGTATTAATGTTCTAGAATATGCTCTTTTAACAATGAAAGACAGAGTGGTCTGGGCTGTCTTATGAAGTGCTATTGCCAAACAATGATGCTGCAGCCAGTGCGGACAGAGGAGAGAAGACCACACTGGATGAGCTTCATGTGAGCTGTCCATGGTTCTGAAAGCCTCACACCAGCCCTGCCGGTAAACGCCCTAAAATCCCCCCCACCTCCTCTCACGACACTGTACATGTGTGCAAGTGCATGTGTGTGTGTCTGTTTGTGCGTCTGTCTGTCTGAATGTGTCCGACAATGTGTGTACGTGTGTGTGTTTAAGCAGGAACAACATCGTCTCGCTGCATGCAACATGCATCTCTCTTGGGGTTTTTTCTTGTAGCAAGGGGTTGCACTGTCAATTCATCCTGCCTATACCCACGTCACCTGGCCAGTAGCCTACTTACTGAAAAATAACCTTCCTCTAGTGACGGATGTGCTCGCAATCCGTGGGAAAATAAACACACATGAAATGACACCACGCACACTTGACAAACACTTTGAACTTTCACTGTAAAGAGATAATCCACAGGCGAATTCAAAGTTTTGGGAAAGGCGAGATCTCCACGCATCACCAACGCTTGGCTGTGCGCGTCGCCAGGTCGCCGAGCTGCGACCAACCATGACGCGCACAATCTTGAGCTGCAATAACTGATATTCCTCTTACTACCATGCAAATCCCGATCGGCAGTTTAAAGACAAAACCCGGCACACGAGCAAAAAACACGTTAAAATGCACGAAGAAATGGCCAACAGCTGTATTATTTAATGAGATGTGAGATGAGGGAGAAGGTGCTCGTTACCTCTGTGCGTCTAGATGCGAGCGCGTGGAATAGGTCGGGATTGTGTAAAGCCCTTGGGAGAAAAAAAGAAACAGAAAAATGCAAATAAAACAGAGTATAATCACACGTAGCTGATGGCAGAGATAGACAGCACATAGCGTTACGCAGGGAAAACAACACAATACGTACACACAAAGATCATACGGAGAACAAACAGCCGGGGCTGTGTACATCAAATCAAATCAACACACGACAAAAATGTTCTCGAAAATGTTATTCCACAAGGCTAGTCACTGGCAGGTATCATCCCACAGATGAGCTGTGGATGAGGAGGAAAAAAAAAAAGCATCCTTATATACACACCTCCCTTACTATCGCTGATGCTCGAAGGGTTGGGGCGACGTGATGCCACTGTGATCATTTTCACTTCTGCATTTTGATTCACCTCTGTTTTCGATGCGTTTTTGAGGAAATACACTTCCATTTTGTACTCGTTTCCATCCTTTCTGTAGGAAATACTGCAAAAGCCCCAAATGGAAGCCACTCAATTCCTCCAGTCTGCGATTGACCCGCATTGACGTCATTGCGTCATTAGGTCTCCCCTGGAAACACGGGGCTCCCAAAAATAGCAACACATTAATTCAGCCTGCGCTGGGGTTGGCTTGGCGGGGGTGACTATTTGTATCAATCCATAACCCCTCCTCTGATTCTAAGCAATAATACAGTCCTCTCTCTCCCTCTCTCCCTCTCTCAAGGACGAGCTGATCACGACTCACGGCTATTTTTGGAAAGAGAGAGAGGGAGAGAGAGAGGGAGAAAAAGAGAGAGGTGGGTGTGATGAGAGACGCCCGCACCTCTGCTCTCCTCTCTGCTGGCTGGCTGAGAAACAGAAACAGCACCACGGGGATAAAAATAGCAAAAGAGCGGTCATCCAGCCCAGCCAGCAGTGGGATGTGGGAGGAGAGGCAAGACCCTAAACCTGGTTAACTGCCATCTGAAAGGCCCCGGCCATCGGCCACAGTGGACCAGCCACTCTGAAGTGGCCTCTGTAGCCATTCAATCATTTTGCAAGAACACACACAGGCATATAGCTGCTCATTCATTCATTTGTAATCAAGAAAGAACCTTTCACTGGGATGACATACAACATCAGAAGTTGGTTTCACTGCAAGGCCATGTTAGCATCTACCACTGGTCCTGGAGTTGAAATATGCCAGCTGGCCACTGAAACATCTTTGTTTGTCCCTTGAAGCCCCAGATTATTCCCTCATAGAGCAGAGGTGAGGCATGACACAAAGCCACTTGCATGGGCTGTAACCAGGAGGACAAAATAGTTTTGTGCCATCACATCCCTCTGCGTTGAGCCAGATGCTACAGACGGATGCTATAACCATGTGTTTTCTCATTGATTTCAGGCTCATGTGCTGTACTAGAATTGGTTTACATGCAACACAGATATCATTAAACTCCTTGCTTCATAAGGCACATGTATATATATACAAACCATTCATATACAATCTAAATCATAAAACATCAACACAGTCAAATTAATAATAATAATACTTTTCTCACAGCAATTAATGGTCAAATGGTAAGCAGGTGAATATTGTTTGAGTCTTCTTGATGTTGCAGTGTTTGGCTTAAATAAAAGCGCCGTATTTACAATGGCCATGTCTAATCCAACAGCTATTATTATACTCCATGCTGATAGTGAGCTTTGTGACCACAAGTGTTAATCTTAAACTGCTGATGCCATCTACTGGTTATTTAAGAGACCTGCATATAATAGAAAACTGGGTTGCATCATCCTCGAAAACAGCACAGGTAGAAAGAAGCCTTTCTCACTCCCTAACCTGGTGGTGCAGTTTGGTATTACGCTGCTATTTGGTATTAGAGCAGTTGGAAATGGTGAGGTGGAGATATGATCTCCTGTCCCAATGAAAATTGGGAATTGATTAATGGACACCATTTTCAATTTGCATGTATTATCCTCTGCTGCAGATGAATTAATGTTAGATTTCTTCTGACAAGCAAAGATCTGCAGACAATGAGAGCAGTGAAGATCTGAACCAGTTGAGTATAAGTAACATTCAAGAAGCTGCAATGGGCTGCATAAACAGCAGGTGGCAGGAGGGAACACTATCTGGAAGCAAACCTGTTGCAGCACATCCATAAAGTATAGAGCAGCTTATGTAAGCCTTTTTTCTGATGAGCTGCCAAAGCATGAGCCCCTGCAAGTTGTAAATAACTCTGTGCGTGAATATGCATGCTCACTGTAGGACTGATACCTCTCATATGTTAGCCGTGAGTGGCCAGAGGGCTGCCAACTCAAAATGTTGAAGACAACGCTAATTGTGTGTGTAAGATAGTGAAACAAGGAGGGGTGGTTCCTTACTCACTTACTGTTCTCATGTGCACATCTGTATGTACACCTGAGACAGTCATTACAACTTCCATCATTAATACCAGATCTATTTTTTTCTACTCTAAATTTTCCAGCTCATCTCTCACTAATGTTTGTCTCTTCTTCTCTTAGCTCTCGGGACTCATCATGAGATCCACGGTAGGAGGAACAGAAGACATTTTGTATATTACAGTGCTTATTGAAACCAAAATTGCCCGTCTTAGTGATCAATTTCAGAGGCTTTCAGCGTGTTTTTAATTGCACCATTTTGCGCCCATATGGTTCAAATATAACACAGTAGGGTACCTTGGGAGACATCAGTGAAATCGCCTTGGGAGAAAATAACAGCAGCAATATCTATCCCCAGCCACAGAAATTAAGAGCAGACGCTGGCATCCATTACAGCTCCTGACGGTAAGCAGTTTAGCTCAGCCTGCTGTAAATCACTGCCACTGGAGACGTGTGCTCTGCACTGGCTTTATGTGTGGTTTTATCTCCACATATTCCTGATTTATCAGCTGTTCCTTTTTGGCAAGGAATAAAAGTACCACAGCTTCACCTGGTATAGCGCCTCTGCACTAAAGAATTTATTGATTTATTCACCAGAGCAAGCTATTCTTTGCATACAGTAGGAGGTTTCTGATGTTTGTCCTGCAGCGAAAGGGTGTGTGTCTCTTTAACAGCTTTATAAAGGCACTGCAGGGAAACATAGACTAGTTCATTTTCAATTAGCCAGAGACTCGCATTAACTGAAGATATTAAAGAGGAGAGTAATGCTGTTGTATAAGCCAATAGTCTGTGAAGGCTGGAATCTGCTGAGCCTGCATTGTGTACACGCAACACACATCCGCTAACACGCACCGACCCACATACACACTTGTCTAGTTTGAAGCTCAAGACACCATTCCCCAATGTTCAGGTAGGGACACACTTGTCATGCAGTCAGAGCCATTTACGGGCGAAATGGCTTCACAGTTGCTTTTGGTGGTACATGTTTTGCTCACTGGGTTGCTCCCTGCAGATTTCCAGGCAGCGTGCTGCATATTCCATGGGGAACACCTTCAAACCCCTACAGCATACACAGAAGAGCGCCCAGCAGATTCACATGTGAGATACTGAATACATAAATTTAAGAAACAACCCTGTAGAGCCCTACAATCCTAACATATTGATTAACGAGGAGGAAGTTGGGATGGTGGACGGAGAAACAGCAGCTCAGCCAGAAACAGCAGTTACTGTGTTGCAGGTACAGTAGAAGCTACAGGGAACAAAGAGAATATGACCATTTTATATGAGCCAGCTTGTTCAAATGTCAGAATGTAGTTGGTGCCCGTTTGGTCTGAGATCATGTCCAGTCTGAACTACAGGCTAAGTGGCTTAAAACATTTTAAGGCACACTTTGCTGCATATGCCCAGCATGCACTGCATGTGATTCATACATCTTTAATGCATAATTCATGCATCTTATATTCTTAGTAATCCCTTGTAGTATCTTGTTTCATGTATCATACTTGTGCATGTGTAACTACTACAGTTAGTTGGGAATGCCACTGAGCCTTATAAAGAATTGAATGTCCCTGTGGTCTAGCCAAGACGTTGATGTAGTTTTTTTTCATAGCTAGCCCCATAAACCACGAATGAGCCTCTGTAGCACACAAACCTGCAGCAGCCCCTGAATGTCAAGGGAAAGACTGGCTGTGTGGATTTACATGTGCATATGTGTGTTTTTAGCCATGCTAGCCTTGTGGCTCTGTGGAAGTTGGTCGGCTGTTCCATCTCTTTGGTCCAGATTGAAATATCTCTACAACTATTTAATGGATTGCATTGAAATGTTGTACAGATATCCAAGTTGTCCTAAGAATGAATCCCAATGACTTTGGTAATCCCTGCATGATTCCTGTAGTACAACCATCAGGTCAAAGTTTTTGCTCCTCCTGTAAAATATCTCAACAATGAAACCGAATGAGTTTGGTGATACTCTGACTTTACCTCTAGTCTCACCGTGAGGTTTTGTGTGAAATGTCTCGACAACTATTTGATGGATTGCCATGAAATTTGTTACTCACGTCCCTGTCAAGATGGATTACACTTTCGTGATGCCCTGACCTTTCATCTAGCACCATCATCAGGCCTTTGGTGTATGAACATGCAAAACGAATGACATTCCCATTGGCCTCAGCGCAACTTTGTGTTTAGTACAAATTAGAAAATGTTAGCATGCTAAACTAAGGAGGGGAATACCTGCTTAACATCAGCATGTTAGCATTGTCATTGTGCGCATGTTAGCATATTGATGTTAGCATTTAGTCCAAACCACCAATGTACCTACATACAGCCTAACAGGTGCTAGCATTGCTGTAAACTCTTAGTCTTGTTATCTTATAATTTGTCCATGTAGTTTACATTTTCACATTATTGTTTGTCAGAATTTGTGAAAGATCTGGTGATTTCACATCTTCAGAGTTATGTGTGACACACAGTTGCTCTTTATTTTGATGCAACAATAAAACATCTATGAAGTAGCTATGAGCAGGTCAGCCTAGGGGAATCCATATCGGCGCCAAGTTCCATTAATTACCTTGAGAGAGGAGCCTAAATGAGTTGATTGTTCTGGGAGTGAATTAGCAGAAAAGCTATTGACCGGTGCAGAATGTGGACATCTAACAGGATCACTCCAGTAATTACTAGACACGAGCTACAGCATGGTAAAACTGAGAGAAAGCTACAGTCAGGGTTTGTTGTCAGCCTCTGAGTTCTACCTGAATTATCTCCATTGCTTACCTGCTGAGTAGGACGAGACAACAGGACCAACTGAGGGAGCGTAATTCACTTCTCAGCAATATTAAAGCAATATCATACATCATCTCTTGTATAAGCATACAGTGTCCCACTGTTTGGCAAATATTGATAAAGTTGCATCATTCAGAGGGAAAAGAATGAAGCTCTTTGTCAAGCAGCGGATGGAATGATTTTATATTCTGCCTTGTAGTGTGATGGATGATGAAATGCTGGCCTAAAAACCAAAAGTGAACAAACAAACAAAACAGCAAACTCGGCTGGAATACCCAAAGGACAGTCACTGGAGAAGGAAAAAGGAGATTGATATTCTATCAACAGTGTTTGTTTGTTTTGCTGTAAATCTATTGAGAATATGCCCACACATATTAATAGAAGGAAAACTCTATATGAGTTATTTTTTCTTGAAGACATCTGTCAGCAGTATTGCTCCCCAGAAATCACTCCTGTGTGTTTTGTTTATGTGAAGATCAAATATTTATACTTATTTTGTCCTTGCTTTGGTATATGTAATATTACTATCAATACATTAAAGTGAGCACATACCACTCAAGTCTGTTAGGTATATGTCCCATATCGAGTATTTTTCCCAACTGTAAATTGGGTGTTTGGATGTATAGTTTTAATGAATACCTCAATGTTTCTAAACTCAGAAACACCATGGCTACTGGGACACGACAGATATGATAGAATCTGACTGAGAACTAGGGTTTGTGGGCAGGTATATATACTGCTGATATGTATGGCTGATTAGGGGGATGAGGGGCAGGTGTACTGGTGATATAAACATGATTTGTAGTAAATGGACTAAAATATGCAAAACCCCTGGTATGCTCCTTTAACAATATCATAGGGTTATGTTATGGCCATAGGGCCTTTTCGGGGAGGACATTTTGACATGTCACTGTAGGAAAAGCACAGGTATATATGATAAAACTAATGATGGCTGAATTCCATTTAGCTACTTTGGTTTCAGGGTCCTGGCATTGTGCATGCTGTCTCACTGTCATGGGACACATGAGTAGAGATGAGCCATCGTTAATGTTATTAGTAATACCTGTGTTTTTCCTACTATGACAAGTCAAAATGTCTGCTGTGAAAAAAAGGCGTATTGGTAAGAAACATTTCAACTTAATTTCTGAGAAATTATGCTTTTCGGTATAATATGTTGAATGGCTCTAAACACTGTTCTACCCATGAGTGCTAGCAACCTTCTCCGTCTGGAGAAGAGACCAGCCAGAAGGATTGTAATGTACGCAGAACACTTAATCATTGCAGTGGGGAACGAACACAGCACCTAGCTGAAATCTTGCAAACTTCATTCAGAATCCAAAATTGATTTCAGCTGCTGAATGTATTTACCAAGGTCCACAAAGCTCAACTTCTACTGTCAGCTCTCTACTAGCAGCATGGGCAACAGAATTTTAAGCTTGAGGATTGAATGTTTTTTTACTGCAGGGCTCCTTAGGACGCATAGTTGTCTCCTCTCTTAGAGATTTTATGTACAGGCATTTGTGCTTTTGACATTTTATCAATAAACCATACTTTTTTAACACAGTTGTTCATGGTTTGAACTGATGATTCAAGAGAGTGTCTTGTCCATCCAAGAGTTGAAAATGCTCTAACGCCTTTTATAATCCTGCCCATTCACGCTATGTTATTCCATTGCGTATACCTTTCTTTCTCTTTTTACTTAGATTTTCTCTCTCTCTCTCTCTCTCTCTCTCTCTCTCTCTCTCTCACACACACACTCACACTCACACTCACACTCACACACACACACACACACACACACACACACACACACACAAAACAATACAGCAGTCACCTGGCTGGGACTGCCTGGGGAGAAAATGTCAGTGTGATCCACTCATTCTCCACCTTCTCAGCAGGGAGTCTGAGGGATATGTGTGTGTGTGTGTAGTGTATATCTCTGTGTGCACTCATGGGTGCCTCTCTGAGTGTTCATTGTGCACGTAAGTGGAGAAGCAGCTGGAGTCCTACCACCGTTATCAGCCCTCCTGAGGGACGGGGAAGGACATTGGAGAGCAGCTTGTGTAAGATTCATTCTACATGTGTTAAATGTGAGGACATGAGTCTGCCTGCAGTTACAACCTTTGTCCTGTGTGAGGCAGCAGAGATACAGCCCTCATGTTCCTCCATGATAGCACAGTGATGACTGGCACTGCCGCAGCACTGACACACATAAAAGCATGCGCACACACATATGTGCATACGCTGAGACGCTCACTGGGGTCAACACGCTGGACACAGATTTAGACTGGACACGGTAGATCACTGGCTAGTCAAGTCTCTTCATTCCAAGCTGACACCGATGGCAATGGTGTGTAAAGTATGTGGACGGGGAGGAGGAGTAGGTGGTGACGGACTGGGAATTGTTATAAATCTTTGTCTTGTTTGGAACAAAGAGATTTCATCCCATACCAACAGGCGAAGGCTGTTTGTGACACCTTTGTAAGACAGCGGGGACAGATGTGTGTGTGGTTGATTGATAGTAATATGTTGCTTGAAGAATTGGAAATAGGGTTAGGAATGCATTGATGCAAGACAGAGTGGGCATGAAACACTCTCCTTTCTGGAACTACGCTTAAAGGATAAATATGATTCTGTCCTTGAGGAGGAAGGGGACAGAGCCCCGGAATATCATAGTGTCCTCATGTAATGGGGTGAATGTAAGCCGTTCTGTGAAATCATTCACACACTGAGTAATTCTTCAAGCATTTATCGCAGAATGATTGACTGTCGAGACATTTTCACATCATTTTAGAGCCATTCTCTTCGGCCAAACGGCCCTGTGATGAGTGACAGGCCACACATTACGACTTCTTGCCCCAACAGGTGGTGCATAATGATGTGTTTTGGCCACACACGCATGCATACATACAAATTGAGGGCATGTTATCAAGAACACCTGCAGCCTTGACAGCTGACACTAAAATGATAAATATTAAATGGTAATTTGGATATGCTAAATATGCGGCATGCTAATTAAGTAAAGCGGAAGCGGCAAATGTTTCAACAGTGAAACTCATTGGCTTGCTGACTTTGTATTCTCATAAATAGATTCATGAGGCAACATTAAGTGGTCCACTCAAGGTCCGCTGGAAATTCACTCAACGGCCAAGGTGGTCTGTGGGAAATAATGAGATCTGTGTTTTGGTGATCATTAAAGGGTATACATAGTGTAAATCTGCTATTTTTTTATTTACATCTGCCCTCGGTGTCACTCTCCCCCACAGTCCCACATGCTGACTAATGGTTTATGTGTTTGTGGGATATAAGGAGAGGCTTTGGGAGGTCATAGGAGTGAAATAGAACTGAACCATGTGGGGTGTGTTTGTGTGTGTGTGTGTGTGTATGTGCATGGCTTGAATGCCCATGTGTGTGTACGTTTAGTTCCTTGTGTGTGTGTGTGTAAATCTCACAGCACAGCTCAATAATGAGTGGTTGATTAATGACTACAGTGCTCAGAGGGCATCTTGTTGTCCTGTGGCTTACTAACGGGGCTCGACCCAGCCAAGACATGACATACACACATACCTATACACATTCTCTACCAAGTTTTCTTCTTAGTACTTGTTTCATTACCCTGGTTTAACTTACAACCTATAGGCCTTTTACACAGCATACATTTTGACTTGTCATAGTAAGAAAAGTACAATGGCTCCATTCTACTCAAGTGTCCCAGAAAGACGTGACAGTGTAACAGTGGGACAGCATGCACAAGACCCCTGTGCTTTTCCTACTGTTTGACTATGTCAAAATGTCTTCCATGAAAATGGCCTATTGTTCAGCCACATCTCCAGTTTCCCAGGCTCCTTCAGCACTACTCTTTACCTATCCACCAGACGCCCTCAGACCTTTCCCCTGTCATTCCAGATCCTGCCACTCCCATCTGCCCTGCAATCACCTAATTCCCCTCACCTGAGCTTCCCAGCCCATCTCCCCACCTGCACCTCATTCCCTCATCAGCCACTCTTTACATATACCGCTCCACTTCCTTTTTCCCGTTCGTCCTAGTTACTATGTTGTTGTCTTGCATTTTTGCTTGCGAGCTGCTGTCACCTTAACCTGCCTGCCTGCCTGCCTGCCTGTTACCTGTCTGTCTGCCTACCTTTACCTGCCTGTATGCTATTTCATCAATAAGTCATCCTTCTGCCTCCTCTGTCGCCACTCTCCCATACAACCGTGACAATAGTTTGTATATAAAGCTGCTTTTCTTTTGTTCTGTGCCCTTCAAATGAAGCAACTTACTGCAATACTGACAGGAGTCTTGAAGTAAACATAAACAGGCTCACAATACATTGGGTTTCAATAGGCTGCTCCATCACTACATATTTACTCCTAGAGAAACCTTTGCTAACCACTGTGACAGCCCGAAAACACATAAATGAAAAACATCCTGTTGGTTAGTGTGATGCAGAAGTCACAGAACCGTTGAATTAAATTGTGGAAGTAGAAGTGTGCCAGATGGTTTATATGTGTTTGTTTGTGTGTGTCTCACATGTGTGTATAGCACTTTTAAACTGAGATCTGTGACACCACATTATGCAAGAGCTCAGCAATCAGCTCTTGGAAATCTAAATGGTGAGCCAGTGGCAGCCCGCCTCATGTTCTGACTTGTGGGATGTTAAGTGGCTTACCAGCTTCCTTTTTAAAATCCCATGAAAGCCCAGTCTCTGTCATCAGCAGTCTAACTTTAGCTTAGAACCTTGGGATTCAAGATGGCATCCCATTATTGTAGACAGCAAGAGACTTAGCTGGGAGGGATTACGAAGAAGAACACTCGAAAGGGATAGCATCTTCATCAAATATAATTAACATGATTCCTACATTTGCCAAGCTGGAGATAAGGGATTTGATTAAAGAAGGCTGTGTCAAATGTGCAATGGATGCCTAAACCCTTGAAACACATGTATTAATTCACCATGGCATTTTCATATCCACAGCTCCAATCCCCATTTTGTACACACATGTGGAGTGACATCAGTGATATGCTTCATGTATGGAGAATTAGCCTCTCACTTTAAGTTCCCATGAGTGGTGCAGTCAGTGTACCTTTACAAAACCAGGGACCACTTTACTTGGAATGGTAAATAGATAAATAAATGGTAGTAGAATAGCAAATAAAAAAAGTTGATGACAGACAACATCTTGCAAGTTAAATTCTCTCTACAAGAACATAGTCTGAAAACATCCGCTGAGAATCAGCTGGAAACCGGGCCGATTAGTAAACTACTGGGAGTGACACCCCTGAACCTTGTGAACAACTATTTAATCTAGGTGTTTCATAAATATGAAATGAAGCCTGTTGAACATGGCATGTTGAAACTCATGAAACCCTTTAAATTACAGCAATTTAAAGTAGGTGTTATAGATATAAATAAAAGCATATTTCTGGAAATGTATTCAAAACTGTGAAAAATCATGACAGATTAAGGAGAAATTTGGCACACGGTGCAACAGCTGCTATGTTTTTTCTAGTTTGAAAATGGCAACTATTGCGTTCATATAACCAGCAGTAAGAAGGGTTTGATATCTGAGTGATGATATTATGCAGCCTACCTGAAATCATGTCTTTGTCTTCCATGATTTTACCAGATACCAGAGAGAGTAAAGTCAAACTTGATCTCAGTAATACATACCACTAACATTGAACTTATGAACTTCAAAAACTGCTGTCAAATATAATAATTCTATGGCTGAAGCTATCACTCCAAATGTTTGGAAGTGTTGAGAGCCTCCAGCATCCGTTACTGCAGTAAAAGCTTTTCCCAATACAGTGAATGTGACTCTCTCTCTTTCTCAATTGTCTGTCCCGGGGAAATGCCTGTTGAGCGTTGTCAGACCAAAATGATTGAAGCAAGTGGTCTGGCTTTGTGAGGCTAATAAAATGTATCATATCATAAAAAGTATAGCTAAGGATGACTTTATGGTTGGATGATTGATTTCAAGGTTAAAAAAACGGAACTTACTGTCTGCCTCGGCCCTCGCACCATTGCAACTATGGGGAGGAGATTATAGCCACAGATATTAAGATTTTATTTACCAGACAGGTCACAAAAGAAAAAAAAAAACATATTTACAAGGACAGTCTGGTAAGAGGTTATTGCTTTTCCGGAGAAAGGTGAACGGATAAATTACTCAAAAATCATTACAGATTTGTGAATCAAGGATATGTCACTGCAATATTTATGCATACATTAAAGTACAAATGTGTACATGCTTTTAGATGCTGTTGGCAGATGCAAAATTAGATTTTCTGGGTGGCAGGTTGAGCTGAGTGTTGCGTTGCTTGTGCTTGTACAACAAGAGGTAAGAGAGGTCAAAGAGAACACCCTTCGTGTTCACTCGACACTGGTGACTTTAAACGGGGTGTAATCCATCATTCACTCAGGTACGGATGAGTGAATGTGAACTGTGTGTGATGTGCCTTTCTTTTTTATGGGATAATGAAGGAGATAGACTACTCGATGCAGTCATAACTGCTCCCTGTTACGGAAATCTATGTGCAATGAATGCATGAAAGCACGCACAACAAGCAAAATGCAAGTACATACAGCATGCATGCACACACACACACACACACACACACACACACACACACATACACACACACACACACACTGATCTGCAGTGTCACAGGCAAGTGATCAAAAGGAAATTTGCAGTGTGCTTTGGGAACCCTGATGGGAAGGGGATGAAATTAAAGAAGGTGCTTAATTCAATGCGACACATCCATTTACACAAAGTAAATGACTACTACTCACATGTACACAGACTTTAAAACTCACCATGGAATGTATGAAGAACCTGGTGGGCCGAGATAGAATAGAACATGGACATGTGATGTGTAGCATGTAGTGCAGGTTACAGACTATTCAATCAAGTTATTGAACAGAATAGAGGAAGAAGTCTCACGTTGATTAAATTCAATCCCCAGTCTGGCTGTGAAACATGCTTTCATAAAAAGGGCACATTTATATGCAGTTTCTTTGCACATATACAACTCTCCCTGAGATTGCTCTCCCATTTCAGTGTCTACTAATGTGTTGTGATCCCTCACGTTTTCCAATGCAAATATGAATCAAGAGCAATAAGCTCCAGGGCAGGTGATGCTGAATTCTCTGTCTTCCCACATAAGACTCCATGTGCAGAGTGAAATAGATTAACACACAAATTACACAGTAAGCCTGCCCTTTTGCCAGTGATAAGCCAAAACTGGAGCAACGAGCTGTAAGAAAATGTTAGTGCAGAAGTGTAAAAAAGCCCTGCAGTTAAAGGGGAAGCTTCAGTAAGACTTGCATTGTTGTGAAGCAGCCATTTGAGGTCTGATTTACAGCCATCCCATGTTCCAGTTTCCTAGAGATGGCCTCTGGCTCTCCAGCCTTCCAAATCCCTGAGGAGCCAGAACATCTGTCAGCGTGGACGGAGTCATATGAAACACACATATTTCCCAGGGAATAACTACTGGAATAACTAGGAGGGATGGGGAGGGAGATAAAATATGAATATAGTGGATGATGACTAAAGACGAATACAGAATCTCAAATTAGATGTATTTTTTGTCAAAGATTATCTGAGAGCAGTAGTGGAAGAAGTAAATATCCTTTACTTATATAACAATATCAATGCATTCATGTAAAAATATTCCATTACAAGTAAAAGTCCTGCATTCAAAATCCTACACAAGTAAAAGTGGAAATGGGAAAACAGTGGTTGTCGCAGACATTAACATCGTCATGCTGAACACGGAAAGTCATCTACTCACTAGTCCGCCTTTACAGCCTCGTTGTGTTTGTGTGGGTTTGTTCATAGCCTAACATTAGATTTTTACTTATGGCGAGTGGTGTTCATCTGTGAAGATTATCTTGCTGAACAAAACGTATAAATATCATAAACTTTAGTTTTCCACAGAGTTTACTTTATGCAATAATCCAAAATCCAATCGAAAAATCCCATTGGCTTTTTGTCGAGGGAACCAGGGCAATGCTAACTTCCGGGTTTTCCTACAAAAATACTTCATCCCTTGTGTTGTATAATCATATTATAACTTTCTTATGTACAATGTTTATCAGAAAAATAACTAGTGGAGTGTTTTGTTCAAAATTGTAGTTAAGTACAGTACTTGAGTAAATGTTCCTCCTTACTTTCCATCACTGCCTGAAAGGCTACAGAGGGTGTATGAGACGGAGGAACAGGAAGAGAGAGACAAGGGAAGAGGATGCTGGAACTAGGATTTAAGTGACTTCTACCTTCATTGGCCCTTGTGTTTCCTGTCAGTGAAAGCAACACCAGTCTACTGCATACATCATAACACAACCATTGGAATTCTGGTCCTGGAATGATCTCCAACATCCATGCAATTCCATGACACTAGTGCCTCGGGAAATGTACTGCCATTGACAGTGATGTGTGTTGGCCCAGTCCTAGACAGGTGTAATACACTGCCAGTTTAGGGTAATGCTTTGCAGATACTACAGAAAGGAGAAATGATCTCACACTATTATACATTATGCATTTATTGCTTATTAGTCCTTTCTAAAGGCCAAGCACTGGCAGTATACAGCTTCTGTGGCTGTGACCACAGCTGTAGCTGCTCTGCTGGGCTGTGGGCGGGATATGGATATGGTTGTGGATATGGTTATTGTTAGGGCTCCGCCTGCAGTTGTGGTTGTTTCTGTGCTGCTATGGATATGGCAATGGCATCTTTACTGTAGCTGTTCCTTGCTGCTCCTGTCAACATTAGCTGAGAAAGCATTATTGAGCACGACACTACACCTGGTGCTTCACCACGACTCTCAGCCAGCACAACAATGTCAATTCACTGCATGTGCACACACACACGCACACCACCCTGCATTTGGTTAGTGTTATACCTATTAAAAAACGAATGTGTGACAGCCTTGGCCATTATAACAATCAAAGCTACAGCTGCTACATCAATGGCCAATAGCCATGCCTTCCCATGGCCATCTGAGGCAACGCAAAACTTATGGCGAAGGAGTTAAAAAAAAAATCCCATGTGACCTTTTGGGAGCTCTGTAGACATCAAATGACACACATCTATAAAAGGGTGAAGCACGACACCATAAAGTCCAAGATATGAACTGTGGCTCTTGATGTAAAGATAAAAGTCCAGGTGACCAGGCGACATCATACTACCAACAAAGCAAACACAATGAATACATATCATCATTAATAAAAAACACTCCCATTGAAATCAGTAATCAGTTTAAAAAATGTATAAAAGAAATGTAGAAAAAATGTTTTTACTTACACTTCCAAGTTTCCCATAAGGCTGAACGCTGAACAAGACATGAATAAACCGGCAGCACAACTGTTGCTCTTAGTTCAAATGTTTTCATGATGGGTGTAAAAGGTCAGCGTAATCAGCGTTTTATTCCCACTCAATTAAAATGGAATTCTTTTTTTCTAAAGGCTTGAAGGAAATAATAGAAATGAAAGGAAATACACACATACACACACTCTCATCATCTCTCCTTTGCTGTCTTTCTAACTCACTCTACTTCTCTGCCCTAATCCCCTGTTCAGTGCGAGGTGTTTTATTCTGTGCCTGTCAGCAGTTTGAAACGGCAGGCTCATATCCATTCATGGCATTGTGTTGTACAATTACACTGACAAATGCTTGAGTGATTTTCTTGGCGGTGTTTCATTAAAAAAAAAAGGAAAAAAATCTACAGTACAAGGCGGGAAAAGAAATAGCTAGAGAATAAAACTGTGTTTTTCCACTACAGGGTCCCTCTCATAAATATTGTAATTGTCCAGTGATAGAAGGAGAAAAGGGAGCCAGAGATATTTCCAGTTTTCTGGTTAGTACAGGAAGCCTTAACTTGTCTGCAAGCTGAGACTGGGAGATAATAAGGGAATATCTAAACAGTATCTTCATCATTATGCCGTCCCATAAAGGGATGACAGCACAGTGTAAAACATGCAGATTTAGCAGACAGAGCTCCATGAGGAGAATAATAATTTTGTGGTGGTTTGTGCCATATTTAATCTGAAAGCCTTCTGTGACAAACAGAATCAACTGTACAGTCAGAAATGTGTGTGGAGATGTGTGTTTCTGTTAAGTCTCAGCTGGGTACACATTTTGAATTACACACACACACACACACACACACAGTGACGGGGGACAGCTTGTCTAACTGGAGACAAAATTCGTGTTCCTCATTTGGTTTCATTGTAGTAGCATTCAGCATGAGCTGAAATAGTTTCTGTCATTATTCCAGTTACAGTACGGTAAGGGTTAGCTTCCAGGTAATGAATGTAAGTCATTGTGTGTGTGTGTGTGTGTGTGTGTGTGTGTGAGTGTGTGTGTGTGTATCGGTACAGGCGGCAAACGTTATCTCAAAAATAAATGAAAGGGTGAAGTGAGTTGCAGGGCAACCCTAAAGATAACACCGAGTGGCAGCCGGCAGAAAGGTGCTAGGCTTCTCATCACCTTTAAATCATTTTTTTATGGTTGTGTTACCCAGGGTGCAGGTGAACACGAGCGCAGTATCTACACTAACACACACAGACTCAAGCTCACACAGGCAAGAGAGCAACTGGCATCTAATAACAAGACAATGGGTAGAGGTGATGATAATCTTAATATTTCCGCGTTATTGTAGTGCAGAACATTGAGATGCGAGGCTACGTCCCACCACCGTAACGTGATTAATTAAGATGCCAGTTGGAGGGTTAGTGTGGGTTGAGCTGATTAGCAGGGTCAGAGACTTCAGGCACCGCTGCTCTACTGAACTAGACACTGTTAGCAGAGCAGCAGACCAGCAAGACACCAAGTGCAGCAACCACACACACTCACACATGGTTATAAACAGAGAAAGACAAATAGAGACACAAACACAGGCGGACAAGGGTGTGGATAGACAGGCTGACAGACAGACACATAAATACACTGAGAGAGTGGCAGAAGCATTACTTTTCATGCTAATTAGCTGTCTGATCAAGTGGCAGAGACAAATATAGGTGGCAGGCTACTGGTGGCTCTTTCTCTGTGAATCACAATATGCAGTGCTCCATACAGAGAATAATACTGCTTTAAACAACTAATGATGTTTTGTGCTGCAGAAAATGCTGACGCTTTTTGTTTCAACAAAAGCACAGTTTCAACAATGTCTTTGAACAACAAAGTCAAGGTCAGTCAGGAATAGGATTTTCTACTTCATTCCTCCCACTTCTTCAGTTTGATGGCACCCATTCACCTCTCTCTATCTTCTCTTGTATTACTGTTAAAGGTAGTTAGTTTCAAATGTTGGGAAATACGCTTTTGCCTTTCTGGCATAGTTAGAAGAGTACAGTAAATGTATAGTAAACATGAAGCAGCCAGCTAGATTAGCTTAGCATAAAGACTGAACACAGGAGGAAACAAGTGTAAAAGCAACAGCTTGTGGTTTTACAGGGGCGCAGTGACTTCCTGGAATCTTGTTGTCACTGGCCATGTATTGTATGTATAAAGGTATTTTTCAAGTGTTGCATTAGAAAAGCTGTATAGCAAAATTCCATACAAATCTTCCTCAATTGGGCTGAAAAGTTTTTACACTCACTTGAGGTAGTTTTTGCCTTGAAAAAAGAGTTGATGCGCTCAATGGGGAATGGAAACACCTTTGCCAAAAAGCTCACATGACTGATCAGCTGTTTCTGCTGAACTGTTTCGCTTTAATTTGTTTTCATCTCCGGACAGCATGAAACATGGCCAATACTAGATGACATGAAAGAACAATTAAAACTTGCCCAATAAACGCTAATTCCTGAGCACCTCTTTCCATCTTTCTCCCATTGATGGATTAGATAGCCAAGGCAACTTGTTTTGTTTCCGGTCCACAACCTCTACTTCTACTCTGTTCATTGGCGGATTACAGCCATGCTTACAGTGTAACCTATACCGCAAACTTCTAACAAAACTATGCTTTGCAACGAACCTAGTTTATTCGCTCCAAACCATTCCATTTCTTTTTCATTTCAAATTATTATATTTCAAAAGTTCGCCAAAAATTCACTTGACAATTTAATGGAAACATGGCTACTGTGAGGTCGCCAGGCACACAACGTGTCGTTTTTAATCTTGGTTTTTGTGTGCATTAAACAAATTAATTATTATTATATTATTATATTATTATTATTACAATTAATTAACTTGTTAATTAGTGAGCTTTAGAGGTGCTGGTAGGTGGAATTTGTTACCTATGGACAGAGCCAGACTAGCTGTTTCCCCATGTTTCCAGTCTTTACGCTAAGCTAAGCTAAGCTAAGCTAAGCTAAGCTAAGCGTCTATTGGTGGTAGCTTCATATTTACTGCATGAGAGTGGTATTGATCTCATCTAATCTTTAGCAAGTAAACTAATAAGTATATTTCCCAAAATGTTGAACTTTTCCTTTAAATAGTAGTCAGGTAGGAGGGAGTTGTTTCTGTGTGCCATAAAGATGCAGGAAAAACATACAATGTATACTCTTGTAAGTAAAGAGTCCCTTTTTATTCTTAAAAACCCACAAGGCCCCCTGCAATCACTGTTACTGTAAACTGCAAACATCACAGTAAAAACTACTTTATCGTCGCACAGTGTGTGTTTCAGCTCAGTGCTCAGTCCCACATATGCTCCCATAGGTGTTACAAAACAAATGACCTGGTGTAGTATTACTTTGATCCTCTGAGGGTACATGCTCTAACTCACACCAACTGTGTGTTCATGTTCCCATTTTCTAAATCGCTCACTCCTTCTTTCTCTCTTTCCCTCCATCTCTCTGTCCCTGGCTCCTCAGTCATTTTTTGGTCCCGGGGGGAAAGTGGAGGGGGGGGGGGGTGGAATCTAGGACACATGAAATATTAAAATCCTTCTTGGGAAGTCCTCATCATCAGCATATGTTGCTCTCATCTCTCTGGTTCACTCTCTCTTTTTCTACTTCAGCTGCTTCCTCTGTTACTATTCCTCCCACTCGAGGTGTCAAAGGTCTCTCCATTCTCATTCAGACTCCTCTCAGTCATTCATTCATTTTTTTTTTTAACTCATTCATTCAGTTGGAGAACCAAAAATAGGTCACTCACCTTAAAAAAACTCTATGCCTCTCACTCTAACGCAGTGTTTTGTTTACATGAGTGGCCTTATTCACCTGAGATCTATTTGGCACCGTTTGGCCTATTCAGCAATACCACCCCCTCACTGGCATATACGCGCCTGCATGCATTTTAATATCTGCTGCTAATTACTTTGAATTCATGCAGGAAATATAGAAGGGATTTTTTTTCATGTGACATACTTGATACTTTAAAATATTAAAAACCCCAAAGCAGATATAGTAATTAAGGACCCTAATTACTAGAAGCTGAATCAAACAGACTTTGGTCTTTTTTAAATGGTTTTGTGTGACTTCATTAGATCTCTCATCATCATTTCCTCTCGTCAGCATGTCTACTCCTGTCCTTGCGTCTTCGGTCTTCTTATTAGGTCCTTATCCATGCTGGCTTGTTATTTTCAGGTGGTTCCAAGAGTGAAAAATGTCTGCTGCTTCAAGGTACTGAATCACCCACTTGGGAAATGAAAAAGAGATGAGAGAGAGAAAGAGAGATGAGAGCGAGAGATGGCCCATAAAGGTAAACTGGGCAAACGGCCAGACGTTTAAAGTCTTCCTTTATAGGGAAATAGCTTCATCAGATAAACAGGTGTGCTGATGTTGAATGCCAATAAGCAATACATCCCACCTGAGGGATTTATAGACAGAAGCCATTCACTCCGAGTGTTGTTTGACCTTCAGGAGCAATCTGACACTCTGTTAAGCCTGCCCCACTTAGTTTCATTTGGCTGTAATTGGCTTAATGACCAGTAGACATGACAAAGGGTTAGAGTTTCCTCCTAAAACACACTTGTTCATGCTAGGCCTGCTGCTGCGTTACCGAGAGGGAATCTTCACTTGGTGGAGTGGGGATGGAAAGTATGTAGCTGTTTGTTTGATTGGTACAAAAAGAAAAAAAAGTGATTTTCCCTCCCGGGGCAGAGCAGTTTCCTAAACACATT
This sequence comes from Enoplosus armatus, assembly GCF_043641665.1. Lineage (NCBI taxonomy): Eukaryota > Metazoa > Chordata > Actinopteri > Centrarchiformes > Enoplosidae > Enoplosus > Enoplosus armatus. The sequence goes on from NC_092185.1 coordinate 8,376,440, forward strand.
TGGAGTGTTTTTCTCAAGTGGCTCAGCAGCAATCTGTGTATGTGTGTATCGTGTGTGTGTGTGTGTGTTTGTGTGTGTGCGCCACAGCTACATTTTGTTGATGATGCTGTCACCGCTGTTGGCATCTTGGATGCGTCCCAGAGTCTCTCCAGGCAAAAGAAGGGGACAATATATCTCTTCTAGCGTCAGACACACACACACACACACACACACATACACACACACTCACACGCCCTACAGCCTCCTCCCTCCTCTCTTCTCCCATGTGTGGCCTTGGTGGGCTGTCTGGGCTCTAGTAGGAACAGAGAGTGTGTAACTAAGCACATCCTGTCAGACAGTCATGCTATCTTCCCCTGGTCCAGACCTCGCCTTCCCTTCATGCTCCGTTTGCCTGTTACTCTCAGGAGGCAGCTGCTCTGAATAAGAGGCCCTGCAGGAAGGAGGCAGGCTGTATTACATTACTGTTACACACATCAACTCATCCCGGTCGGGTCTCAAGGTGAATAGTGTTAATGGGAAGATGATTTGTTTTTCTACAATGTAGGATATAAAAGAAGCAATCAGTTTATAATATGATCTAACAGACTTTGAAGGCGTAAAGCCTAAAAGCATTAAGGCCACACAGTTACTGGACTTTTCATAGTTGCACTGAGTCCATTAATTACCTGTTTGTATGTACGATGCCGATTTTATCACTAGAGCAGACCAGGTTAATTTTTTCATTAGCCATAAGGTAAAGGATGATGGGCATTAGGATTATGCTCCCCCGACATCTTCTGGGAATTTCAGGCCTATTTGGATAAAATTATGTCAGCAACTTGGTCATCACACTCCCCTCATGCCAATCTTTCTGAACACCTCTGGGAGGAACTTCAATGCAATATCCATAGAAAGGAGCATCTTCCTATTAATCTAAAACAGTTTGTGTGTGTGTGTGTGTGTGTGTGTGTGTATGTCTCTTGCATTTACTGCAAATTACCAGCAGCAGCTTTGTGACAGGGGAAGCTGTTCTTCCTGTTGTTCTCCTTTGACTACCTGTGAACGCTGCATCAAAGCAGGAGTGCTGGTGTACAATACGACAAAGGCTTCCACCTCCCACCTCAAATATGTTACATGAGACCTGTGGATGGGTCATATTGCACATTTGCATGTCACATCAATTAGTTTCACTTCAAATTAGATCTTTAGTGAGTTTCACGTAGTTCTTATAGGGTGCACTTTTGAAGAGTACAGTACTGAAAGACACTCCATATCTTAGCAATTCAACTGGATTCTCATTATTCCAGTTACCATTAAGTAAATTCTGTCCTCACTGACCTTCACCTGGAAGGAAGAACACATGGAGCAGTCCTTACAGTTACTGCTTCTGCAGGCATCCTAAGAGCAGCACTGTTTAAGCTGGTGGGGAGTCATTGTCTTGCTCAAGAACACAACCCAAATTTCACAAGCAGCTGGCGCCTACAGAGATGTTTGAATGAGATCATGTCAATCAAGTAAATGAACCCGCCATAAGGGAGAATTGGCTCTGATCCTACGCATTTCTCTCTTTTTTATTTGCTCCAGAACACTGACTGAGTGTTAATGTGGTTATAAAATGATTTTAAACCACATACATTCCCATCATTTTTCTCTGTCAGAGGTATAAATGAGCTGTGGGATCGCAGGGAAAGAGCAGAGAGAAAAGTAAAAATACACCTTTGAGTGAATCAAGATAAGTTACAAATACTAAGTAGCAATTTCCTCTTTTTAATGAGTTTTCATTGATATTTTCTTTAATTATGTGTCCTATAACAATGTTTGATGTAAGCTAAAAAACTGTCTTCAAATCTTATTAATTAAAGTAATCAGGCCAAATTAGCCAGGAAGGCAATATTTAGGTTCCTGGTGCTTTGATTCAGATTCAAGAGGAATTTCATGTTGAGCTGCTGCTCATTCAATAGTATACTAATAGGAGTTAGTTGAAGGTGATTTGGGTGAAAATATTTACTGGCAATGGGACTGATCCAGGTCTATAGGGGGAATGCATCTGTCAGGTGGCCTGAGAGCTCATGCGGCTCATTCTGTTATCACTCTGATCTGGATAACTAGTTAGAAATGGATATCACGTATCACAAGCTTATATGCTGGTATGTGGGAACGCTACTAAACAAGGACAAATTCATTGGGGTTTCTATCGTGTTCAGCAGACAAGGCCCTTATAGAGGCGACCCCCTGCAAAAGGGGTCGTCTCCATAAGGGTGATTTTACTCATTTACATTGTCAAAGCATGTAAATGTAAATGTTTGTGCTTAGCTAACTAAGAGCTGTTAGAAAACACAGCAGAACTAGTGCAGACCACCATTCATTTGTGGTTGTTGGAATATGCTAAACCACTTTTTTACCAGCTTTTTTTTATCAGCTTCTATCTATCATTGTGTTAGGAACATTAGCTGGTATCATAACTGATAACGAGTTACTGCATGATTGCATGTATACATATTATTCTACTTGTAACAACAGCAGAGGTTCCTCTACCTGTCAGTCGCTTAGTTTGCATTCAAGGTGTCACTTTCAGACACATTAACTTAACTGTGTCTGTGTCTTTCGCTCATCATTAGCAGAATTACTCATTACCCAAGGGTATAAGGGCCGCAGTAGTTGATGTAACAGAGGTTTCAGTGTCACATTGAATAAACGTGACTAATGATGACAGTGTCACAGTACACGAGCAGAGACATATTTGCGTTTGGCTCCCCATAAGGAAATGAGTGTCCAGGGACAATTCACTCACCAACAGGGGCAACAAGCTTGTTAACATCCCCATAATTAAAAGCATGGGCTTTAATGAATAACAGACATTGCAGCGTATACAAACATATGCAAAAGCATGTTGTCTGTGCATGTAAACACACACACACACACACACACATCTGCATCCAGGGCCATGTGAGCATATTAGAGTGTGTTTTGGAGCTTGTAGTAATTAAAAGCTAGTGGTCTACAAATTTCATTTACAGCATGTTTCCAATAAGTAATAACAGTTTGGAGTACCTGGACTTCTTGAGTCCCTAGATGGGGTTCAAAAGCATTATATTGATTATATAAGCAGCTGACATAAGTTCCCTTTTCAGTGTGTCTCGCCCATAGGGGACAGGCTGTGGCGCTTGAACAGTAAACCTGAGAGGAGGTAGTTCATGCATCCAATCAGGATGACTTCTGTACACCTGGAGGTACTGTGGGCACATACAACTGGGAGGAAACCTTACACAGACCCAGAACATGCTGGTGGGATTACATATCCCATCTGGCCTGGGAATACCTCAGGATTCCCCAGGAGGATCTGGAGGATGTGGCTGGGGAGAAAGACACTCAGGCAACTTGGACCCAGATAAACAGCACAAAAAGCACTCTTTCTCTCTTTTTTGGGGGGGGGGGGGGGGGGGGGGGGTTGGAGGATTCCACACTAAGTGCAAGCTGAGTGGCAATTCACATTCACATCTTCCTCCTGCCACAACGCTTATTCATATATATATACACACACAAACCAAGTAGAGATGCAGAAATGACTGTGGGAGACAGAAGCTGCAGAGCACAAGAAGCACATTTCTGGGTGCACAGGTCTATTGTCATTGGCCTCACAGTCAATATTCAAGATATAATAATTGAGTCAAAACAAGCAACATGAACCTTATTGCCTTTCACTGCACACTGACGAATATCCATTAACTAATATAAGTTCACTTCAAAACATACTGTCCCTCTCTACTCTTTCTGGTGCTTCTCTGGTTATACACGAAGGAGAGCCAATGTTTGCTGACAAACTGACAAAACGTTTTCTCCATCTTAATCTAATCATATGTGGAGCATCAGTCTCCATTTCTTTATAGAGAGAGAGAAAGAGATAGACTAATGCTTAAAATATCCTGCAGGGGACTGAGATAATCACAGCAGTTTAAACAGCATCTCTATTGCAGCTGCATTGCTAAGGAAGTGTGTTTGTACGTGGTGGAGTTTTTCCTTCACTCATCCTTTACAGTCTGGTTGTCCGAGCCGGCAGCAAGGCAAACAAGCCTCAATCATGCAGCAAAATGAAAGTCAATATATTCATGAATGGATTTGAGTGAGATGCCTACGGCCTATAAAAATAATGGAGTGTGTAACATTATTCCCGGCACCCCAAATGGAAGCAGCCTTAAGGGGGAAATATCTAGCATAAGACAGCTCCACTCATCAATGCACAGCAGGGAACGCAGGGGAAAGAGGGTGCGATGTGAACACTCACCTGCGTCAGGAGACCTGCAGCCAAGTTTAGAATATTACAAAGCTTTGCCTCATTACTATTCTCCTCTCCACTATAAGAGGAGCTGCATGGATGTGAGTGCATTTTTGTGCGTGTGTGTTGAAATATTGTTTTTCTTCTCCCCCGGTGAACCCATGCTCACACAGCTCTCTTATTTGCATGCATTAGGATCCTCTGTGCACCCGCAAACACCCGGCTTCAGTGCTTATCTCCTAAGATAGAACAGAGGAACAGTGTGTACAGTGTTGGGGAAGTACCACTCGAAAATTGAATTTGATTCTCAATATTTTACATGTATGAGTTCAGTCCAGCTCATGGAACACTTGTTTTTCCAAACAGTGTGTTCAAGCTGAAATAGATGAATTGACAAATATGTAAAAAAAAAGAAAAAAAAGAAAAAGGTCAAGGGACTTTTCATGGCAGCTAGTCTCAAAAAAATTCACAGTGGAATCAAATATGCCCAGTTTAGAGACAGGCCTGACTGCTCTGTGCAATACAGCATGCTATCAAACCCAGTCTCTTGAGTTAGGTTGTCTTTTAGAGTCAGGAAGGCCAAGGATGACAGAGTTGTCACAAAAAGATATTCAGTCACACACTGTCACAAACACAAGGACACACTCTGTCTTCATCTGTCTAGTTTTAATAAAAGTTTATTTTCTTTTCCTCCTCGCTTTTGTTGAGGTGTGTTTCTCTTTCACCTTTCTTGGACTTGGTGTTCAAGTCTAACTGTGAAATGAAAACTTGACAGTTGTGGCACAAAATTTCCGTTGACTTGTAGTATATTTCTGTGAGTGATCCTACACTGAAAATGCTGAAGAACAAGAATATGCTGAAGAAATAAAGTTTACACTTTATTGTGACAATTCCACTTCCTCCTTTCTGCTAAAAACACATCTGTTTTTCAGTCACAATGCAGCGAGGCTCTTAGAAGAGATGATCTTGGTAACAACATGGTCATTTTGTTTGTTTGATTAGCATTTTTAAGGCCCTGTCCACACAGAAAAGTGTAAGGTTTGTGGAAAGAGGGAGAGGAACAAAGAAAAATTGGAATTGTGACTGACCACAATGAAAAAGCAGGCAAAAATAGAGATGACTCGTTGTATAATCATAATTTGATAATTGTAGATGTGATCAAAACTGAAGTCAGTCTCAAAGAGTCCTATCACTACATTTTTCTCATGCCATTCAGTGTCAGGTTGATGGGCATGCAATTTCACACAGACATTCATGTTCCCCTCAGGATGAATTGTAACATCTTTGATGATACCCTGACTTTTCATTTAACGCCACCATTGTTTATGATCAAAATAAACGAATCACTTTCCCATCAGTATCAGCTTTATTTTGCATTGCCTCATATTTGGGCAAATATGCTGTATTCGATTTTGCTTCATGTGCGTTTGATAACATATGATGAACATGTCATGCCACCACTTGTTTCTCTATCCGTCATTCCTCTTTGCCTCTGCCCTCTTTTCTCCCTCACTCTGTTTTTATCTGTCACTCTTTTCTAACTAGGTCATCCCATTGTCACCTCACTCCAAAACACTGAAGCCACATCACCAGCTATCTCCATATCTCCATCTCTGCCGTTTCATCGGAAGAGCTGCTATTTGGTGTTTCATGGTTCACACTCAGTGCTTGCATATTGCAACGCTGTGTTTCCCGCAGCTTCGTACTGCAGTGTGGCCTATGAGAGAGTGGTGAGTAACTCTCTGAGAAGCGCTGAGAGATTTAGCGGTTTACCAGCATACTAACCACCCACCATCTCTCTTCCTCTCCCTTTTTATCTACACAACCTACTCCACCCTCATACTTAATTTGTCCAAGTATTTTTCTGACATCCATGCTATGATGCCCTTGTAGCTGTTCAGTATAAGACTATCCAAGTCCTTCTCATCATCCTTCCATCTTGCTTCTCCCCCTTCATACATCTAAGTCATATCGATCAATAGCACGCTCAATACTGTAAGCACCTCCCTTCTCTCCTTCTTTCCTGTCTCTGCCCCTTTCTTTTCATCCATGCTCTGAGCTGTATCACTTCTTTTCCTCCTGCTATGTGTTCGAATGACAACAGAACACACTGAAAGAGAGACGTAGCAAAGCAGACAGAGAGAGAAAGGGAGAAGAGAAGAAAGTGCATCAACCCCCCACAGAGCAGCAGTGAATGATGGGCGCCCCCTCTGTGTGAGGTCCTGGGGTTGCCTGTCACTGCGCCCTATCTGGTGCCAACACACTCCCTCTTTGCACTCCATAAGCTGCAAAACTGTCTGTGCCCGGCGTGACTGCCTTAGTGTCACTAGCAGAAGTTCCTCCATAGTCTTGTTTGTCTCTCAGTCCCATCCTTTGATTCCCCAGCACTAAATGGAATAGCAGCACCTTATTCAATTTGGAGAAAATACATCATTTGGCACAATGCGTGTCTATACATTTATTTTAAACTGTCATATGCTGTGCTATTATCAGGTGTTTTGTTTGGACAATGTTATTCTTATTACCTCCTCATTTCCTGTTTTGTAATATGCATAGTGAAGCTCCTTTTGTGGATTCTATTGTGGTTTTTGTAATTGCTGTTACTTAAATCACTTTGCTGGTCTATTGTGCTAGCTGTCTTCACACAATGTCTGTGTGACCTGATTCTTTAGTATAAAACATAGTTTAATTAACTTGATTTGAATAGTACAAGGGTATTGCTGAGTGCTGCTTTCAAGTTATAATTCAACAGTGTTTAGCAATGACACACACAGTCCTATTTACTTGTCCTAAAATGTGCCGGTGACAACCATAAAGGGTTTAGTAGTATTTCCTGAGAGGGACATCATCCCTTTTTCACTTATTTTGCCAGCTGAGCACTTCCCAAACAGTGGGTATTACCACCCCAGAAACACAGTGCAGTTCATTACTGTATTGCATTAGTCAGCTCATTGATGTCAATAGAGGAGGTTTAGTACAGTGATACTTTTTAATTAACATTGTTTACATTCATCTTGCATCCATCTTGCATTGATCGTGCAAACACGGCAGCTACTTGCCAAGGAGAGTGGACAATTCCCTGTCCCCTAAAACTAAAAGCAACGTATCGACCTTCACGTCCCTTATCAGCCCACTTTACACACACATACTAACCCCCACCCTCCCCTCCAACCCTAACACACACACACACACACACACACCTCCCTCCTGACCCATCTAATCCTTAATTACCATGTCTAATTAGGCCCTGACAGCAGAGGTCAATCAACTAATTACAGAATCACAGGATGAAAGGAAGATGGAACCGAGGACCAGTCAGTCAGAGACCTCACAGCCATGATTAAAACCTGAACATCACCATCATCTCTTTATGCACACATACACGCTGCCCACCGCTTGACCTACACTTCAACCGAATTACAAAATACACATGCACTCGCTTACAGGCAAGCTTCTGGAACAGAGACATTCCCTCACACATGCATGTCAGGCTCTCACACACATGATAAGTACATGGACAATAAAGGATATACTTTGTGACAGGAGATTCCCCCATAATGCAGCTTGCCTTCAGGCCTCTCAGTCACAACTGTCACTTCCAGCCTCGTCTCTCATCGATCTACAGCTGGAGACCCATGCTCAGGTCGATCTATTGGTTGTGCGTGTTAGTGCGTGTGCAGTTGGTCAGGTAATCTTGTAGCTTTCCTTTCAGTCATTTGTGTATTTGAGTGTATGTATGTGTTAGCATCTGTGTATGTGTGTATATATAGTGTGAGCACATATAGTATATGCCGGGAAAGCGTACGTATTATTGTGTGTGGGAGTGTCTTGTGTTAGGTTAAGACCTGGATCGATATGTGTTGAAGTATCTCGTATTTTATAGCTGCATCAATACTAGGATCAGTGTCTTAATCAGCAATGTGTATCTGGCCTGGAAACAGAGTCTCCAGGGAAATGCTGTTTGGAACGCCATCACAGCTTTGACGTAGGCAGCCACACAATCCCCCAACCTGCCATCATCAATGTTTTTATCAATTTATGTACGGTGAAGCAACTACAGGATGCAGCTTTATTCAGACTAAAGACTGTTGATTATTTGCTCCTCAGAAAAGGCTGTCTACATGATGTAACTTCACAGATACTGGATCTATTTATAATGAATTAATAATTTCATCTTCAGTGCAGTGTTTTGCTCTTACAGGCTTGTTGGCAGGCTTGTCAGTTAGTTTGCTTGTCATAGTTTCATGAGCACATTAAGGGCTGCCTTACATAGAGTGCTGAAGATCAAAAGCTGGAATGAGGGAGCAAAGTGAAGGCTGTGTTGAAGGCTACAGTCATGGTACACTGTAATTTAATGGAAAGCGAGGGAGACCGAATTTTCTCATCATAATTATCCCCTTAATTAAAGGATGAAGCTGGCAATATTTTATTTTTAATTTTTGTTATTGCCAACACATTCCGTGAAAGCGCTTTTACATATAAACCTACTTTATAATGCTTTCTGACTTTCCTACCCTTTCTGTGGCTCCCAGCCCCAAGCTCTTGGTTCTTACTGCAGAGGCAAATCTTTAAAACGGGTCACAAATATATACTATCATTTTCAAAAAGGCTCATTAGATTCCCTCAATAAAAAGGAGACTGGCCATCTGTTGGATTTATCGAAGCATCTTTTGTGCATTTTACACAATTGTTTCATGTTCTGAAGCAGAATGTAACAGTGTTATGTAGAATCTACATTACCATGTGTTTTTTTATTTATCAAATGTTAATGTAGTGCATTTGTTGGGGACTATGTTTAGCCGTGGATTTAGTGAGTTGTTACAGCAGCAGGATCATGGGATCGACTCAAAATAAACCGCAGTGTTCATTATAATGAAGGAACATATCACAATGGTGTGGCTCGCTGTTGTGTTAATGATAAAGAGTGACAGAGGTCTTTGGCACAGAGGAATAATATATACACAGGCAATCTTTGTTTGTAGAATCAGTTAATTGTTGACTTTGGTTATTTCAAGGAATTTGTTGACGATAAGAAAAATATAGAATACCACCAGACTAATTTGTGTTCAAGATAATCGAAACAGTTAGTTGTCCAGCTTGCTCAAACCAGACTTTTCAAACTAAAAAAATTACATAGTTCAAATAACTTATGGAGTGTTAATATTTTGTTTATGTTTCTACATTTATAAATCTTTTGAATCAATATGTTTTGTGTGTTTATTTTACAAAATTTGACAACATTTTAGTATTTTCCTTTTTTATGACACAGTTTCAATACTTTTATTTCTTATTATGGTATATTGACTTACATTACATTTTAGCTTAGGTTGTACGGATTTTAGAGATATGAAGCATTTGAAGATACTCCAAAGAAATGACATCACAATAAGCTAAAATTCATTAATTTCAGGGTGCTAGCTAGCTACAGTACGTTGTTACATTTTCATGTGAAATGTGCCAAAAATGACCACCCGAACACAAATAGTTATCCTCAGTGGCGACTTACATGTTGACTTGAAATGTTAGTTTTGCTTTATTTTTATATTTATTCATCTTTGAACAGAAATGTAGCCACTGGGTAGAAATAAGGGATTTAAGTAATTTAGTTCCAAGTGAAGTTAACGCAGGATGACCACGGCTCCACTCAGCTAACAGACCTTCATCAGAGAATAAAGAAAAAAAAAAAGATGACTTACCCATGGTAGAAGTACAAAAATCTAGGATAGTGTAGTGGTGGTTGGGTACAATAGAAACACACAATCGCTGTAGAAGAAAATAGAAAATTCATGTTGCCTTCATGCGCGAGTGAAATATGAGCCGTTACACAGCCTGTGTAGACAGCTGGATGAATTAAAATAGGAGCATAACTTTACCCATCAGACGTGCGTGAAACATTTTCTGCGTAGACAAGGGGTAATAAACTTATTTGGTAACTCGGAGGTTGCGACTTCAAATCCTGTCGGCATGTAATATATCATTTGTCTCAGAGGTTGTACATGTATTTGTCTGTAAAATCTCACGTCTGACTTGTCTCTAATTTTCTCCTTCTGTCATCTTTCCCCTCTGCTCTCTGCTCCCCCCCCCTCTCTGCAGTGGAGAAGTGCATTAGGGGAGATTAATAGAAGGTAGTCATGTTACAAATCATCCACTGTGCATTTCCCTATTCATTCTCCACCCCTCGCTTACTCCTCACCTCCCCACCTCTCTCATCTCTTTCTCATTCTCTTTCTCTCACTCACCATCTTTCTTTCTCTTTCTCACTTCCCTCCTCTCATAAACAGCAGAGTGGTCAGATTGCAGGCCAGCCTAAAAGAGCAGACCATTTATCTACCTCTGAATACTGGAAATCTGCCACAGGTGCAGTGGAGCACAATAAGTCTTTCTCTTACAAATACACACACTTTCGCTTGCTGCAGAGGGTACTATCCATAGCGTGTGTGTGTGTGTGTTTGAGCCCGTGCCATCATTTGGATGCAGGTGAGATAAATAGTGATGCTGGGCAACCTTTAAAACTGGCTCCGTAGACAGCCCTAATCCAACACGCCCCTTCAGGCCCGGCCAAACGGTTTCTCTTATCACCCTCTCTCTTGCTATCGCTCTCTCTCACGCACACAAACAAACACACTTTCTCTGACTCTGTCATCTCTTTGTGTATTTCTCCACCCCTTTATTCTGCCCTTCTTGCTTTTTGATTAGCTCCCCTCTCTCCCCTCCTCCTTTCCTGTCTTCCTTTCTTCAAACCCATCTCCGCCTCCTGTCTTTGCTTTCCTGTGCCAGCGTGCTGCTCGTATTTGTTGTCTTAGCAGCCCTCCTCAGTGGGGGTTTTGTATTGGCTGTAATAAGTTGTATCTCTGCTCTGTGCCACCTGTGTCAGCTGGCACTCTTCTCCTTCTGCCTCACGTCACACACTGAGTTCTTAATGCATTTACATCCCGACTGCTGGGAGGCAAGTAGGTGTTTGCTCTGATGTGTGTGTTTACGAGTGCGTGTTGTGTATCTTCGTGTTGAGTGTGTTTGTTGATGTGGTTGCGCATGCATGAGCATCTCATCCCTACATTGTCATATTCATGACTGAGTCGGTCTCCATGAATTTCAATGCGATGTTATGGCAGCTGGTGACAGTTCTTGATATGACTCCAGTGCTCCCTAACCTCCAGACGAACATCGACTTACATATTTACCTGCTAATCCAGCTCGATGACTCCAGCTCACTCTCTACTGGGACACAGACACACATTTTGTAAATTTGCCTATTCACTCTAAAGAGGCTTTATTTACAGGTTTGTGTGTGTGTGTGTGTGTGTGTGTGTGTGTGTGCGTGTGTGTGTGTGCGTGTGTCGCTGTGTGTGTGCAAGAAAGTAAAAATATCTCTTTTTAGCCGCCTTAATGTTCTCTCTATCTTTACTTGTAAGTCACAGATAACTCAGGTTGGAATGCTTGTTTTAGTTTTGTCATCACTGTTACTTTTTAATGAGATGTAAGAAGTAGTAATAATTTTATATATATTTTTTCCCTCGAGAAGATGATGTAAAAGGTTGTTTCGCAGGACCTTTTGATACCTGATTAGTTCCCGTGTGATTGAAAAAAAATCCTCGATCTGGTCCGCGGTTTTGGACTTTGATCCAGTTGCATTCAGCAGGTGGCCTTCTGTGTAACTGTGGCTTCTGGGGTGAATCCCCAGCAGCAGTATATCTGAAAGGCTGTCTGACTGATGAAAGGATGTGATGAAATGATGTGATATCTCTTCAGTTGATGAACTCGCAGCTAAATTATGACCTGACGCAACCAGCCTGCTCCTAAATGATTGAATGATTGACAGCCAGGACATGCAGTCTCTTATCAATAGCACACACTGACAGAGAGGGACACTCAGAGGCCATTTCACAGGGGACGTGTGTCAACTATTTTCTCTGGAAAATGACACACACATTTATCTGTAAGAAATGTGAACGTTCTTCACTGTAACTTGAAGAATTGTGTTGGCTGTATGAAAGACTAATTCGTCATTTTCAGGAAAGTGCTGTATTTAAAAATGTATTCTTTTTCCTTTGTTAATGTGGGGGATCAAGAGCCTCAGTCATCAGACACATAATGGTGGTTAAATTACTTTTTTAAAAAAAGGAAAGAAAAGATAATGCATTCAAGTAACAGCATTTTCATAGGACTTTCATAGATTTTTTTTAATCCTGCATAATCCTTACTTGCATTTAACAAGTTGATCTTTGATTGGTGAAATGGGTGAAACATGTTATAACACTTATGACATAAAAAGTGCAAATTCAAAAAATGTATTTTAATATTCGGAAGGTCTGGGCAAATATCTTAAAATACATACATGAAATTAATATTCTACAGAATATTGCAAATTGTATTATTTCATATACTACACAGTACAAACCTACTATTAGATGCATGTCTCTACCTTAAATCTCCATAAAGTGGGTTATGTTATACACTGTATGTACGTTTTTTATAACATTACAGCACACATTACAACAAGACTAAGACTCTGTGAGGTCGTACTTTGAACTAAATGCTAATGTTAGCGAAGCCACATGTGTCTGGCCGGTATAATGTTTACCATGTCAACCATCTTAGCTTAGTGGCATGCCAACATTTGCTAATTAGCAATATACACAAAGTACAGCTGAGTAGTATTGTAGTATTGGACAAATTAAAATTTTGACCAAGTTAACACAATGTGTATCAAATTTTATGACGCTAGTGGAACAGTTAGGGGATCACCAAAGTCAGTAGGATTCATCCTCTGGACACTTCATTACAATCTGATCAAAGTGGTGGACTGACTGACTCTCAGGCTGACAGAACAACGTTGCTGGAACTAGAGCCACACCGCTATGACTAAAAATGTGAATGTGAATCACCAGATTAAATTGTTTTTAATTGGCCACGGTCCTCTTCACCTAAGTAGCTTGTTCCACTAAAACAAACTAGCTCTCTCTCACCGTATGTGGAGCGATGGTTGTTCCCTCAATACCAGACTTGTCTACAACAGATGCACATACAGAGCTACAATGTGAAGCTGTAGAGTGACATCTGGTGAATAATTTGGTTACAGCTGGAAGTTAGTTGGTTAACTATGTTTTAGTGCTAAAAGTCAGTTAACTGGTCAGAGAATAGCTGCATATTGGAATGGCTGTTTAACTCTTGATGTTACATTGTGGATATATTGTGGATTTTCAGATTATCTCATGTACAGCAGATGTTGATGTTGCTGGTGTATCTTTGCACCACAGGACTTCACAGACTCTAAACTTGTTGCTATTGTAGAGGTGCATTGTCTACACTCAGTCCCTGTATTAGTGCAGCACTAACGGTTTCTCACACTGACAAAGCAGCAGGACCAAAAGTGGCTTCGCTTTGTACCAATAGGAGACTGCACAATTGCTGCTACTAACCTAAACGGGCAAGTTCAATGGAGTGATGCTTCTGTGCGCTGTACTGTGTAATGTGAGGTCACCATGTATGACTGTCAGTATGCAGGCGAGTGGAGAGCAGTAGACGGGGATGGACAGGATTGCAACTGAAAGGGATTTCCCCGCAGTGGTTAGGGATGCATACAGGGAATATTTCCTGCTATTTAACTGGCTCAGAATGACGTAATAACATCATTATATAATCAACACACATAATTGTAGGTCACATCTGAGCTGTGGCTGTGGCACAGAGTGTGTGTGTGTTTTTGCACTGCGGATGTGTTAAAATAATATTCGTGTTTATCTTCATTTGTTCAACCAAAAAATTTTTTGGTTGAACGTGATTAATTTGATTTCACTTTATTATCAGAACACATTTCTGAAATGTGTCTTGCGTCCCAAGCAGTAAACTGTTTTACATACATAACACACAACATTAAAACAAACAACAAAACAAATATACTACAAACATATATCATATCAGACATTCCGAATAAGTGGCTGCAGTGCAATCAATTGAATCGCTCCCTTTAACATTAGTCTATAAAGGTACACTGAGGCCTACTGAGAACCCAAACTCTGATTTAACAGTCAAGCCTGTGGGACTCAAAATCCTCTCATTGATGGCAAAAGCTAAATATTCTTGAAATAAAATATGAGAGACTACAAATTTGATAGAAAGTATTTACAATAATAGAAAAAAAAAATCAACCATCTAGCAAGTTCTTTGAAATCCACTCTGTCTGAAGTCTGTTGGGGAGTACTACTGCATATGTGGAAAAAAAAGTTGTATAAATCCTGGGAACACTGGGAACGCAGGTAACACACAGCAATAACATACAACAAACTGGCACTGGAGAGAGGGAAACACACAGACTAAATACAGGAGCACGGTGGGGATACTGAGGGACACGTGCAGACAATCAAACAGGCGGGAAAACACACAAAGACAGGAAGTGAAGTAGACTGAAACGACCCTAATCTCAGACTAAACTGTTGGAATGTTGAATTGTGGGTAATGTAGGCGCCAGGTTTTGACCAGGAAGAAGAATGTGTGTGGAATATAAAAGATCATATCTCAGGTTCTCTCTCTCTCTCTTTTTTTTCCTCAAAACTGTCCATTATGAGTCCGGCAATGTTACAGCAGTGCGATGCTGAATCAGTGGAACACTCGATTAGGGGCAGTGGCAATAATAAAAAGGAGCAAATCTTTCACATGTGCATGACTAAGGTTTGGGCTCATTTTTGCCCTAAGGTCACACCAGCGCAGCTCTTGATGTAACCATAGGTGTACGTTGGTCACCAGAAAGACCAGCATTGACTAGAAGAGTATTTGGGTTTACCAGTCAGTCACTGGATTGGGCCATGAACCATGAAACAGAACAAATCTTGGCTGAAGGTTTCATACACAAAGGGCACTTTGGCACTCAGAGCACAGTTTCACACAGGCTTTGCCCTCTGATGGAGCTCTGTAGGCTTAACTCACCTTGCCACTCACATTAACCATGCAGACAGTAAGCCCATTAAACTGTCCTTCCCCGACAGAAGGACAGTGGGTATCCCCCTGGTCCTGACGGCTATCCAATAGAGTTCTCTAAAAAAACAAAAAAATATTGATAAATTCACCCTCCTCCTTCTAAAAACTCTGACTCTCTGGATCAGGGAGCCTTGACTCAAACTCCCACTGAGGCTTCAATAACCTTACTATTAAAACCCAGAAAGGACTGATTGCAGTTCTTATCGTCCAATCTCTCTCTTATTCTAGCTGAAGCATCAGCCCTATGGCTTGAACCGGTCATGCCAAACATTATATCACCAGACCAAACCAGGTTTATGGAAAACCAACACTCCTTCTCTAATATTCGTCGCCTCTCCGGCATCCACTGAGACACCAACAGAGAGGTTTTGCATTGGTTCCAAATTTATATCCTGGATAATGCTTTTGTATTCTTCACTTAAGGCTTCCGTAAGTACTAATAGGATCAAGTCCCAATATTTCACACCTGGTAGAGGATCTCGCCAGGGGGGCCTTTTGAGCCTTTGTTATTTGCCATGTTGATCAAACCTTTTATCTATGGCGCTTAAATCTGCCAGTTTTAGTCAAAGAATTCTCAGATGTGGTTCTGAACACACACCTTCTTTGTACAGGGACGATTCATTATTGTTCATTTCTGACCTGATATCTACCATCCCCCAGACAACCAAACTGCTATTGCCAGGTCATCAAATAAAAACAAATCAAAGGAAAACAGTATTGCCTTTGCATCCTTATTAGAAGGATATTGTTGGAGTGGAAGTCACCATTTTCCCCTAAAGCATCTTTACGGCTCAAAGACCTCATGGTGTTCTTAAACCTGGAGATAATTAAGTACAACATGAGAGGGTCATCTGGAGAATTGGAGTCTGTTTGTGGCCCTATGATTAATTAAATAGTTAAACCAAAGACACTAAAGGACAAATGAAGCACTCACCATTGACGCACACCGTCAATACATGCCAATACATTTCAAAGAATTTACAGTGCAGTTGTTTTGCATGTTCTTTGTTTTATCATTGACTTAACCACTGTTAAAAATGAAGGGTTGGTTATTTATTATCATTTTTTATTTTTTGTATTCAATTAAATTTTATGTGGATGAAAACGTAAAAAAAAGTGTCCTCAATGTTCATTGTATTTCACTGTACCTGTTAAATGAATAAGGACAGTGGGTGTCAACAACAATGATGAGAACATATCTGCGGAGAGAGATATCCCCAAGTTTTTAATGTGTTGCTCATGAACTAGAGTTGCAATACATAATGACTCAAGTCATGAGGGAGAAAAAAATAAAAACACAATATTGAATTCATTAAAACCTAAATTTACACAGAGAAATTAAAGTCATTTTGAATGACAGAGAAATTCTTTTCCCTCAGCAAGTGTCATTTAATTAATTTGAAAGTGGATTTAATACTCTGTATGGAGTATACAATTTCAATTTAGTATTCATTTCACTGTGGTTGGAGGGTGAGGTTTTAGCCAATAACTTTGCTCACTTCTCTCTACTGTAAGTTGTACTTTGTGAAGACAAGTAGTCTGGGGCATTGGGGAGATACAACATCCCTGCAGTACTGAACAGATGCTCAGAGGACAGGGATTTTTCATCCACTACCAGGCAAACAAGCTGCTGTGTATTAGCAGAGCAGAGCAGCAGACCCGCCGGGACAAGAAAAAGCAAGAAATTGGCCTCACTAATGATAAATGACTAATTAAAACAATTAGCAAGCAATTCTTTCATTCCCTCCATATTAGAGCTCTATGTATTTCTTGTTGATTACAGGCATACTATGCACAACGTTTCACTGAAAATGTGTGCTTTGCCAAATACGTTATTTGGATTAGGGGGAAATCTCCGGTGTGTAAGTGAAGTGTGTGTATGTGCGTTTGCTCTCATAAATGTGATTTGTTGTGTTTCTTTGTACGTATTTATGAGGGAGAGCAGAGCACAATAATTTAAGTAAACAAAAGAAAAGAAAAGCACAAAAAAGCTTTTGACTTGGGTCACGAACATAACATACATAACATATAGCATGTATTATACATGCATTCACTTCTTTTATAGGGCAAATTCACAACAAAAGGTTTTGTTTTAAGTTGAATTTGTGTGACTCTGCTGGTCCCTGTCGGAAAACTCTTTTTTGGCTCACCACCTTCAAGGATGTCAGAGTGCAGGTTCAGCTGGAGAACAGCACCCATAGAGCTGGTAGGCCAGATGAACAGTTTGTGAGGCACAGCTGCCTACAGTCCTCACAGTCATTGTTGTCTCCTACAGGCATCAAACACTCTGTTTGTGCTGGTCTGCCTGTTTGCCAATGTTAGTCACACTGCATGGCTGGAGGTAAAAAAAAGAAGAAGAAGAATTAACCAAGTTCACTCGCTCCAGTATTCAATCTATCTCTCTGCAGTTTAAAGGGCAGCAGAAGGCACACACCATCATTGCCATGGGCCAACACGAGTGCTGATTTGTTATTTAGATCGAGGTTTTCATCTATTGTACGCTGTGTTCTTTGGATGTTGGCAAAGTTTAATTTTTTCCTTTCTCCCATCAATGCTATGTATCTGCGTGCTCATGGTGTGTTTGGAGAGCAGCTCTGAGTGATTACCGTGTAGAACAACATTACAGGCTCTCTTACCACATCGAATTAAGCCAGTGTCAGGCCCACAGGGAGAACTCTTCATCAGAGGACCAAGCAGAAGATAAAAGAGTGCTACAACTCAATCACTATCTGGTCACAGAGTTTAACAGGAGACAAAACTCAGTGTGACACATGCAATGCATCTAATTACCACAAGATACACAGGTGGAGGCAGGAAACAAACGCAACACAACAGCCTGAAGCTAGAGTCACAGAAAAAGCAATAAGAATGTGATATTCAGTGGCCTAGCAGACAGAACAGTAAGCTAGCTTTAGAACAAAGGACATAAAACATGGATAAGACTCCAGGACACACAGTTGTAAGTACAAACAGACACACGCACATATATGACACACACAGTTGGATGCACATGCCACAAATTGCTCATAAATTATTATTTCTATCTCCCAGACACTCGTGCACATGAGCACACACACACACACACACACCACAAGGAAAAACCCCACACTGTGATTACTGCCTACAGTCATAAGGTCAAGCTGGTAAATCGAACAGCCTTCCCAGCAGATACCAGTTCCCCACGGGACATGAAAGGCCTGGACAACTAGCGCACTGCCGAGCCCATAGTGCTCCCACAACCCTACAACCAGGATTTCTGCTGGGAATCATGGCAGGAGATGCTCCCCTTGGGCTTGAGCCCCTTTGGAGATGTACACTCAGCAGCAGCAGAGGATCAAAGTCAGGTGGAGAAAATAGATCAGATTAATGAAGGCAAGCTGTTCCTTCAGCTCAGAGACATGGATGGTGATCAGCATGGCAAAATCTGCTCCTCTCCAGATTCTGTAATGTTCTTCTTTGGTACTGTATGCTGTAAACAAAACGTGTCATGGATAATACTGAAATGTGCTTTGAAATGCAGAACCTAATTGCTGTGTTAATAATAAATCGTCCAAGTCCAACATGGTCAACATGTTAGCAAACAGGTATTTACAGTTGCCTATTTATACACCCAGCAGTTATGGAGCAACATTAAATAACTCTTTTTTTGCTCTTATTTTGGTCTCCACTAACTCCTGAGGGAAATATCTGTCTCCTTAGCTGCTAACTGCTACACTGATACCAGCTAGTCGCTAACTCGGCTGGAAAACCAAAACAATGAGCTAAAAGTTGCTATAAAGCACTGTAGAGCTGAGGAGAGGTGATATTATCTTTGGGTTCAAGAGGCTTTTTGATCCCTTGTTACTAATAATGAAATAATAATAAAATAAATAATAAACACTATTATGCTGACACCTTTTTGTTTTGTTTCATTTTTTTTTAGAATATCTTTGATCAGGAATTCACACTTGGGCCACCCATGTAAGTAATGTATGCACTTACTCTACTGTATCTTCTGTGAGATGTCTAAAAGTTTATTCTTCACTTCCCCCCACGTGCCTACTTTTAGTCTCGTTCATCATCATACAGTATATCAGAGCGACTTCATTTTTTAGAACTACAAATACCATACTGCCATATCAGTCTTTCCACTGGTGAGACGTCGCGCCAGGTGAGACACACTGATAGCGGCTCTACACACAGCATGACAGGCAGAGGAAATGAAGCGGAACCATAGATCAGAGTGAGGAGGAGGCCCTCTGAAGGACAGATTTGTCAAGCATCCCTCGACCCACATGCAGATGGATTGGAGGCAGTCTCATTAAAAATAATTGTCCTTGAAACGTATGGCCATCCGGACCCTGAGGAATACCTTTGGCTCTCGGGGTTGGTAATTGAAGCTGACCACAGTAAATCAGCCCCGGCAGTTGTTGTGTCGACAGCCTGGGAGAAGATTAAGCTGGTATCTCGGCATCGGGAGATACCTGGATTTACTGCACAAAATAACAGTCACAGACCACATAAGTCAAGCTAAATGGACGTGTGTGTGTGTGTGTGTGTGTGTGTGTTATGAGGAATAGTGCATTGATCAGTATGATTACACACTGCACACTGGGAAAGAAACCACCACATTAACCTTTGCTATGAAGGTCAGATGTTGAAAATTCTTTCAATTTTGTATGTACATCTCGTATTACAACGACTTTTCTTTTGTAAGTATCAAAGTAACTCCACTCCTATGCTCAGATTGGCTTACAGTTAAAACTTTCACTGTCGTCTTGAGGGCCTGTCAGATGTCACCATGAAAAGCACGTTAACATTACTGGGACATAACAGCACAGTGTATAACATCTTACTGTGCCCCATGAAGGGTTGAGAGATGATAGTTTGACTCTAACTTCTGTCTCGTTCCAGACACTGATTACCCTCCGTGCAGTTAACTTGGAGCTCCAGCTAATTAGCATCAATGGTAATTAGCGGAGTCGTTAAGAGCCTTATAATCAACTTTTCTCCTTCACTCATTTGACTCCCTGGGGCTGTCAGGTCTGTCTGTGTTGGTTCCTTTTCCTCAGCAGGCAACATACATTATACATGCTGTGTTACAGAGCTTATTTTTGTGAAATGGTGGCGCTGAGTCAGTTTGAAATTAACTCAACAGCTCCCAAGCACTCTGCAGTCATTTGCATTGCTTGGCAGCGAGGATCGCTGTCCATGGTGCTGAACAGTGGCAGGCTGTTGGTGCTGAAGGGACAGCTCCACTGACCCACAGCACCCACACATGGGACACCTCAGAGGCTGACTGTGAGGTTATTTTAAGCCATTGGCCATCTGACTGTAAAATAAGTCTTCTTTTGTCAGTGGATTTATTGACTGGCAAATGATTATTATTCATTTTTCTTAATTTATTTATTCAGTTTTTGCATGCATGTTGTAAGATAAAGAAACCCAATTAGGAAAAAAAATAAATATGTAAGATTAAATGTAATGAAAGATAACAAAACCAGAGGCATTACAATGAATCAATACATAAGCAGATTACTATTGATGTGCCGCTTGTCCAAACATCACTTAAGACAGTGTTTATATTTTAGAACAATTTGTGTGTGAGTCCTCCATTGGGTTGTTTTTGTATACTGTTTCATGCATAGAAGGCCGTCTTTTATTCTGCAGCTACTCTCCTTGCTTTGGGCCAGTTTTCTTACCAATGTTGTACTCAATTGACAGAATCCATTGTGCAATTACAATAATTGCCACCAATCAGTGGTATAAAAATATTGTTGTTATTGGCTGCTAAAGATGAAGTTCTACAGTCGTCAAGGGCACCAATCTGCTCATACTGAGTACGAACATAATGACTGTAAACATTCCAACCAGTAGAACACAACTTTCAAAACGCAAGGTCGTTTCTTTTTATTTACACATATTTTCATCAAAGGGCTCAGCTTTGCCTCATCGTGAAATAGGAGGCAGTGGATAGATGTTATTCAAGCAATTACTTTACAGGCGGTAGGCGTAGGTGAGAAGTTGCTAAACCCCTCTTGGGACATTGGCAAAACCGTGTGTGTGTTTTGGCTGCACGAGGCCTAATGTGTTGGCATGTATTCATCCTCAACTAATCATCAAAACACAAACACCTACTCACTCTCCACGCTGAGAATCACAGAGTTCACGCAGGCTGTTGTCACACCTGTTGCTCACGGGGAATATGAAACAAACCGTGTGTGTTAGTGTGAGAGTGTGAGAGTATGTATGTTTGCGTTAACGCGTGGGTGTGTGATATGGATGAATTCTAGTTTGTAACAAAACATGGCGAGGTTTACAAAGCTATTACTTAGTCTGATGAATTGTAGTCTGATGTAACCCAGAGAAAGAAAGTCAGCTGCACATTACAAATATATGTGTTCATTGTGCTGTTAAAAATAAGTTGTATATATAAAGCGTCCAACTTTGGTGAGTTTTTTTGTTTTACTTCACATGAAGGATTTTTTACTCTTCACTGAGTTGAGAAAATTCTTCAACCTCTTTGGATTATGTAACCCTCACAAATCCTATTTGATAATGTCAAAATGTCTTGTCATTAAGTTAAAAACAATACTGACTTTCTAGGGTCTTGAACCAACTTTTGAAATTTTTAGAGCTGGTATCAGGAAACAAAATCAATATATATAAAACCACAGGATAACCAGATTTTGTGACATGTGGCAGCAAATTATTTGAGAGTGATGATCACAGAAGGCAGTGGGACAAATAAATGCACTTTATTGGGATTATCTTTCTTCCTTTCTGTCTATTGAACTATCATTAGTGAATATTGCTCAAGCTTTAGGAGAAACTTATACAATACTGTATAATATATTATAATATATTAATGTCATGGACATAATTGTTGATGCCAGTCTGAATAATTGTATGTATTTCCTGTATTCTGTTTGTCCTCATTTTAACCTGACTATGATTGTTTTTTTTCAAATGGCTACGTGGTAAATGGCAAATGCAGATACATATCAATGCAGATATGTTGCCTAGATACAGCCAGACACTAGCCTATTATTTAACTGACCTTCAAAAAAAAAAAAAAATACAGTGTTCCTAAGTTTGTGCACACCGGCAGTTAATACTAAATAACTTGGAGTGTAAAGCAATTGAACAAGAAAATCATAGTCACAATATTTGAGGCCAAACCTGGGCACTATGCGTTGTATTGGAGCATGTGGTGGGTCTGAGTGCAAGTGAAATGAATCAGTTTCTCCCCTGAATCTGCTGTGCCCATCACTCCCCGACCTGATGCAACCAGATACAACCGTCACCCTTCACTGAACCTGCCAGCCAAGGCCATTTGTTTGCATAAGGGACCTGCCAGTAAAGCCATGTTAGTGTGGCCACAGAATTACTGAATAGCATACTGCAATAGCAAAATTCATTCACTGGCATGCGCACACACACACACACACACACACACACACACACACACACACACACACACACTCATGTACACAAAGTGTGACACCAAACAGTGCCTGTCGACGGGGTCTAGCCGAGGAGCCACTTTACCATCAGCCCAGGTGATAATGATGATGCTCCATCAATGCCAGAGGGCTGGAGCTGAGGCAATATAAAGCATACACATACAGAGAAAGACACACACACATGATAAAAATGATCTCCTGTCTTTCAGAATATATGGCTGTTTAATGAGGGTAATTACCTACAGTATATTAGTCTTTATTTCTCTCTTATTAGCCCTTTGCTCCCTCTCCATCAGACTGTTCCTGCTGACTTTGGCACATTCTGAAACCTAAAACTTTAATGGAAAATAACTATTATAATGCTGCGAGTGTAAACATGGGGGCCTTGAAAAGTTAATTCATGGCAAGGTGGAGGATGGGAGTCAATGAGAGGGAAAAAGGTAATTCAAAGCTTATAAAGTGGACTGGAATGGAGAGACACCAGTCAGCATGCTGTCAACTGCTAGTAGTTTGTATCACAGGTGACTAAATGTTTATACATGCAGGTTCAGTGAATCATCATTCACCCGACCCCAACTGAAAATGTGTGATAGGTGTTAGCAATATTACACAGGTTTTTTGGCTCAATATGAATGACAGGAGGCTGGTTCTTTATAATAAGATTTGTAAGTGTGTTAATGTTTAACTGTTGTTGCAGCATGATGTCCATAAAGACCTCCAACTTACATCCATTGTAAGAACTTCATCATGTTGTGTTTTTATCTGCCTTTTGTTTATGTTTTTATGTGCATTTTATGTGTATGTGAGTGCGCAGATGTAGCTTGACGTTTGAGTGACACCTTACTAAATTAATTTCCCGTAGAGACAGAACTCTACGCTTTCAACCATCACTCAATTCATCAGCGAGGAGGGGGGTCTTGTTTCTGTAAAAATGTTATGATATTAATGAGGCAAAGAGAGGAGAAATGTATGTTGCTCTATGGTGTTAGGCTAGTTAATACCAGTACAATAATCTCCTTTGTGTTTCCCTTTGACAGAGGTAATCAAGTTTCAGATTGCCTGCATTCACAGCACCTTAAATAAAATCTGGAGATCTAATGAAAATTAATAAATGATGCATTGCACCCAGCTCCATAAATCTGTCATTGAATTTGGCCTCATCCAACATTTCGCTCAAACTGATGCTACTCATAAACTCTCACCTAACACATGTATCACTGCTGCAAACCTCCATTTTCTGGCAGGAAAAAGATGACTTTGATGTTGGGCCATTAGGCCTTTTAGACAAGGATGGTGAAAGTGAGACATTACCATCTCTTAGTGTGGAGAGTGGCTGGAGCAAGAAAATTACACTTTCTTCTCATCTCTCATTCACTAAATGGGGTGAATTATTGCTGTCAACACATGCATTACCTCCCACCTCACATGCCATCACACACACAAACACACACACACACACACACACACACACACACACACACACACACACACAGGCACATACCCTTGGAGGCTTGAATTGTTTGTTGGGAAATAAATCAAAATCATGTGAAGTCTTACGGCACAACATGATGCTGATCCACAACTGTGTGCGTCAGAAAGCCAAGGACAGCAGCACCTTAAAAAAGGTTTTACACCATTCAAAATGCGTTTAGTTTATTTTATTAGCAAGTTTCAATAAAATACGACCATTCATATTAACGCAAATTATACGATACAAATAAAAATATTAGCCCTGATCCCCTACTCCCCCTACCAACACCTCACAGTGCCTTAGTTGTTGAAGTGGTGTGAATTCACCTGCGCTTGACCACTCAAATGTGTGGTGGGTGCTGCAATAATGAAGAAAACAAATATGAAGAAAACTTGAAAAATCATGAGAAAACAAACAAGGACAAAGATTTGCAAAAACATGCTTATGCTTACTAACACACACACACACACACACACACACACACGCACGCACAGTCACCCACAGTCCCTCACATGTCTCGCCCACAGCCCTTCTGGGCTTGTCTCCATGGTAACAACAGCGGGGATGGTGTCCTTGGCAGAGATGGAGGGATGGAGAGATGGAAAGAGAGAGAGTGGAGGTACAGACACTTGTTGAACGGTTAAAAGGATGCCTTGACATTCTGAATTTTAATCTGTTGTATATTATGTTTCTCCCTTCCTGTGTTCATTCTCCCTCAGGGTCTCTTCTTGTTTCCCTCTCAGTGCATTTGAGATGTGAACCAGTGATGCAGCACATTTTTTCTTAAGGGATACTTTGACATTTTCACTTTCCTTCAATTATTTTTCTTTAACAAGTAGTTTGAACAGCAAGGACAATGTCTCTACATTTGTAGCCACCTCAGTGTACACTGTAAAGCTTTGTTTACATTGTACAGAACAAACCTTTACCTTTCAGTGTCCACTGAGTTTGCCTGGAGTGTATATGCACACATCAAAAATGTACATTATGTGCTGGCCTGTGCTAACAGCAGTGCTTAGAAAAAGGGCTTTATTTTTACAATTTGGTTTGCTTTGACAGATAACATTGTGGCAAAATGTCATCATGCCCTGTAGGTAGAATATCCAAATGAAACTCAGTTCTCACACTAACAGCAGAATGTCGTTAATAATCAAAAAGCTCTACTTGCCATTCCCAGAGGCAGAGTCATTCTCTTAAATCTAAGCTGTGAGACCGCTTTTTAAATGCATTTTTCCGATATCAAAAAGAAATTCGCTGAATAAATGACAATTCAACACTGTATTAACTTAATTCTGAGACATGCCCTTTGAGGCACATTTCCAAGAGTAATGTCACTCATGTACTCACAAATACAACACAGCTCTGTGGGAATGCTTCAGTGGAGTCATGAGGGCTCCATCAACAAGTGACAATAAAAGCTGCTTTGACTTTGTTGTTTTTGAATCTGCAGTAAAACAGTTTGCTTGTTCTGGGTTTTTAAAACACTTTCAAATATAATGTTCTATTACTTTGAGGACTGTGGTTCGTCTTAGACCTTCACCCAAAACCTAAACTCCTTTTTAAGTTTATCTGAAGTCTTACGCTGTTCTTTTTCACTGAAGGTAAGGTCCCGGCTGTCCCTCTGCCACATGTGTCAGCATGTGCTCTGCTACTATGTTAGTTGCTGAAATGTCTCTGCACAAATGTCACCAAGGAAAATCAACTCACACTGTAACCAATTTTGAAAACATGCACTCAATTTAACCTCCAGGGCCAGAATAAAATCCCCTGAGCCAGACAAGAAGCAAAACAAAGAGCTTACTGTACCTTGTGAGCATGTTCTTACTGTTCTGGACTAGATTCAGAGATCAGAGCAAAGTAGAGCCAAAGGCCCTCCAGGGTTTGAGGGGACAGGACAGAGAATGTTGACCTTGCTCCTCATCATCATCTGTTACAGCTGCATGACTGATGTCAGTCAGTCTACACTCTGGCAGATGTCTCAATAACAAGCACTCTGTATCCTGGCACAGTGTGAGCACATGTGTGTGAGTTTTCTGTGTGTGTGTGTGTAAAACAGACGACAAAGAGACAGATTGAGAAAGACAGAAAGACAAAGGGAGAAAGAGAGTTCTCCCCCAGGTGTAGACACTACCTGTCTTGATAGCAGATGGGGCAGATCAGATAGAGAGGTCCTTATGGTGTTTGGGGCTTTCAGCGGGGGCACAGTAGGTCATATACACACACACACACATACACATGCACATTGGTAATACATCCTGCACATTTCATGCTGGTGCTGTGGGAGGTGAGGTGTGCATGGGGGCAGAGAGAGGACAAAAAGAAGAGAACAAAACAAGAAAAAAAAAGAAAACAGATGATGGGCGAGAAGGAAAAAGAGAGAGAATTTTATATCTAAACATGCATCTGTAGGCATTCAATGCCTGTTCAGAAGCTATGAGGTTCATTGCAGGTTCATATACCACAAAGCATTGGCATGGTTTTCATTATGGTAATTAAGTAAATAGTTATGTAAATATGCAAAGCCTGGAGCCTTGCTGTGGAAGTAAATGACACTAAAGCTAAAGACAAAGACCTGAAAGATGAAACATCACTTCATCTCCCTTCTCCTTTGATCTCCTCTTTCCAATCCCCCTACATTTCTTTCCTTTTCTCTCCCCTCACTGCGTCCACCTGAGTTTCCCTTATTTTCCCTTTGAGCTGCACCGCAAAGGGCCTTTGTGTTGACTTCTCCGTGATTAGGAGGCCTAACTGTTCCTTGACTCTGACTTCACCATGCAGCATGTATTAACTATGTCCTTGTCAGCATCCATCCCTCTCCCGAGTGTTGTCTCAGTGCCTCAGATCCGTCAGAACTATGTGAGAGGGAAAATAAATAAATAAGTAAACACCATCAAGAAAAACAGTGCTGTCAGCTCCCACAGCTTATGGTTCTCTTTGATTCCTACAAACGTCTTACCATTTTCACGCCTGCCCTGCTGCCTTCATTGCCACTTCTTTGCTTATTGCTTTATCTCCTCATCTCTTAGATAGATAGATAGATAGATAGATAGAGGCATATGGTATGTGTTACTGTGAAATTATGGCTTGTGACGGTAATTACAATAACCACTACCTCATTCTGACAAATATTTTCCAAAACCACATTTATATTAATTTGTATAAATGTCCTCTGACACAGCCTATTTCTCTTTTAAATTACATGGAGTAGGTTATAGGACCATCTTTTCTCAAATGGAGCTTCAAAGCGCTCACTAATGGCTCGTCGACCCTATGCTCATTTATTAATGTTAGCGATCCTCTGACTCATATAGTAACCGTGGGTCGAATGGAGTGGAGTCTACAGTAAATTCTGTCGACTTTATTCAGTGTTGTTACTTGCTATAAATAATTTACAGAAATCTGTGAATCTAAGAACAATGTCAATGTCCTTTTTTGTTTTGTTTTTTCCAAAAAAAAAAAAAGGAACCCAACAAATTTACCGTCAAATTCAGGTGCCAAAAGTAACACTGGTGGGGGAAACTGCGGACACCCCAGATAAGCTTTTGAATCCTGTGCCAGAGGAAAGTTGTTGAATGGATAAATAGCCACAGCAGGGCTGAGTGCAAGTGTTTGATTTGGATACAAGATCAGGTTACAGGCTACATCTTTATTCTTTTAAGACATTTTTTCATTTAATGTGTTTTTTCTTTTTTGTTTCTTAACATGAACAAAACCTATAATGTGTACAAAAAGTGTCATATACAACATTGCATAGAGTGCATTTTTCTTTCTCTCTCTTTCTCTCTGTGAAGTAGATCCACATCACTTTTAGCTTGCTTGAATAACTCACAAATATAAAACCCTATAGTTCAAAGAGCTGTCAACACATAATACACTAGCGAGTTAGGGAGAGAGCGTGAGACAGAGAAAGTGGACTCGAGCATCTGACTATAAATTGACAACTTCTGTGAGGGCTTTCAAATCTAAATCAGCAAAAGGGGTGTGGGGAAAAGAGCTTAGTGGAAGACATTCACAAGCATACTAAGAAAAAAAAAGGCTGGATTTGAATCATTTAAATTGAAATGGAGCCTACTACATACAGTGCCAGCCATAATTATGAGATGCATGCATATATTGGCGCAGATTTGTAAATCCACACGCATGTTCCTCCCTCTCCCTATTAAGTGCAGAGTTAGTAATGAGCTGAACTGATTGTAGCGGTAATTACCCGTATTGAAGAGTGTACAGTGTCCTGGCAGCAGTTTGTTCCCTCTGGCTATCCTGCTTAGAGCTTCGAAAAGAATAAAACAGCTGAAGGTTACAACGTGCCTCAGCTTTAAAGGATAAAACCCCTATTTAGAAACAGATGCTTGAGGGAAATTAAGAAAACAGAGGAAGAGTTCAGTGCCTGAGATTGCATCATCGTCAGCCCGACAGCATAATACACAATCGGCTTATCTTCCCAGAGTTGGCCTACTCCTCTCTAGGCACTTAAAATAAAGCATAAAAAATAGTTCTACCTGTTCCTATCTGTGTGGCTGGATTCAGGCCAAGTGCCAGTGTTTCTGGCAGATAACAGCCTGACTATGATCGGGAGGCGTACTGCAGGTCAAACTGTTGAGTTATTATAAATGTCAGCACCCTTATTGATTAAAATGGATTAGAAATGGTAAAGTAAGCCTAGATAATGGGACAAACCAACTTCAATTTATCTTCACTTAGAGATTAGACTGTTGGGAGCCTTTCTACATGATTGCATCGGAGAGAAAATATCTAGCATTGCTTTGCATGAAAGCTCCGAGGATTTCCTCTACAACCCATCCTACACATTCCATCTCCTCAACCCAGAAATTACAGTCCCAGTAATTACAGAACTCTAATTAAGCCAGGAGTGGCAGAGAATGGGAAAGGCACGCTCCCATGACATTTCTTCAACAAGAAAAATGATATTCCATATTTAGCTGGGGTTTGGAGAAAATGTGGCAGGATAATGGATATGGTGGTTTGGAGAGGCAGAGGTCCTTGTGTTAGCATTCTCTGATAAATACTACACTTTATTTTTTGTGACCAGTATAACTCATCATAGTGGAGCACTGCAACGATATTAATCGAACTAAATACTGTGAAATTGTATAGCTTGATCATAATGAAATTGCCAGCATGCATTAAAATGATTTCATTAAAGGGACTCGCAAAATGTCCATCAATAAAGTGCATCATTCTCTCAACAGTTCTTACATTTTCTTAGCTGCTCTACACAGCATTTGAGCTTGTATTCGCTGAGGCCAAAAACAACCATTACGGCATTTTTCACAGACCATATTCATTACAATCTTTTTGAAAGGGAAATAGTAGATTGACTGAATGGTTGGAGCAGAAGTGTCAGGACATTATGTGCGTAAAACAAAAGACGTAATCAGAGGTTTCAACTGTCGCAGCAAGAGTCACTGTTTCCCCGTCGGGGGAAAGATCTTCAGGTTGAAAATGACAAGAGGTTGACAGCGATATTTCCAGCATCAAAACTACACAAGATTCATAAACAGTTCAGTTTCCTTAGAAAAAGGAAGTCATTTGACATCAACTCTGTCTCCAAGAAATTACGTGTATATACTATGAATTTTCAACAACAATACTTTTAGGCAGAATGCAAAACAGCTTGAATAACCTTTTTATCAATTTAAGAAACACTTTTCATGATGAAATGTTGGTACAGAATGTATCTGAAGAATGTATGGCAATGTTGGTCTGTCCGTCTGTCCACCACTTTGGTCCAGGCTGAAATATCTCGACATCTGTGAGATGGATTGCCATGACATTTGGTACAGACATTTGTGGACCCCAGAGGATGAATCCTGCTGACTTTGGTGATCCCCTGACTTTTCCTGTAGTGCCACCATGAGTTTGACATTTTGGATTTTTATTAAAATATCTAGTCAAGTATTGGATGGATTGTTGGGAAATTTGGTACCCCCATTCGTGGTCCCCAGAGGATGAATTGTAATCACTTTGATCCCCCAACCTTTCATCTCGTGTCATCATCTGGTCAAAATGTAATTTTGTCCAATACTTTGGACCAAAATACCTACCAAAGACCAAATACCTACAAAAGCTAACATGCTAACACGCTACACTAAGATGGGGAACATGGTAAACTTTGTAGGTACTAAACATCAACATGTTGACATTATCATTGTGAGCATGTTAGCATGCTAATGTAAGCATTTAGCTCAAGTACAGTCTCACAGAGTAGCTAGGTCTGCTGTAGACTCTTAATCTTGTTTAAGGTTATGTTAGGACACTCTAATCGCTTGGTTAAGGTAAAAGATCATGGTCTTGGTTAAACATTTTAAAAGACATAAATGACTTGAAGCACGAGACACCGCATGTTTACTTTATTAACATTTAAACAAAACCAAAATGTTTCCCCAACCATAACCAAAGTGCTGCCTGAACCGAACCACACCACGGGACTCAGGTTGCAAACTCCAGATGCTGGAGTCAACGTCCTGCACTTTGTGTGTCCACCATCAAATGCTGTATTCATATGAAAAAACGTTGCCACTGAACATAAACCATTGAGTCGCTAGGTTTCTCTTAAGAGGTATTTTGCAAAATTAAAAAGCGTTATTGATGTAGATCATGTCTTTAATCAGTCAGTGCTGAGATACATTTTGCCTGTTATGCATTTATCTATATGCTGTCAAGGCTAGCTGAAACAGCTAAAATCACAGAGATGAGTTTCATGAGTGAGTAATCAGTTCCAGTCAAAAATCAATAGCTCTACAACACTTCCACACAACCTCCAGGGGTTCCCAATTGCCCTTGGGGATGTGCAGTTGTTTCCCCGCTTTGTCAGTAATCCAGCCTTATGTTTGAGATAATAACTTCACATGGTTTCAGAATTCCCACTCAGAATTGTCCACACAAAGCAAACACTTCAGTTAAACACAAATCAGTTGAATTACTTAAATTGACTCACAATAAACCATATCCCAGAAGGACTCTTTGCTGCAAACACTGTTTTGTTCTTTCAAGATGAAGATAGCTCTGCACTTACTCTGCGGTAGTCTAAGCTTTCGTCAACACACCATTTGGAGACAGAAGGCAACTTTGAGAAGGTTAAGCAACTTCCCAAAGAGGCAAATTTAGGAATGTAGTAGATGGATTTTCTGTGCATTTTCTGCATAAATTGTGTCTCAGTGAGTGTGTGCTCCTGCGCCTGATCAGATGATCTGCATAGTGATCTGACAGCACTGATTAATTCTCCTCTTCCTGGCAGCCAGCTGTAATCAACAGGAGCTGACTGGCAGATGAGAAAACACAGCAAGCGTCCTGCATGGTGACAATGTGGCTCCGTCGGCCCACACAGCTTTTGTTCGAACCACAGCAGCCTGACGACTAGAGAACTCAAGAACTGAATACCTTACAGTTGTATGGCGTATTTCACTTTTCACTTGTTTCTTTGAAAGTTTAATTGTTGTGCTATCCTCACATAATTCTCATGTTTCTCAATTCTCTTGTTATCAGAAGACGTTTGTGGATATTTGAAGTATAACAAAAATTTAATTTTAAACATAAGTTACGAGGATTTTTTCATGCTTTTAATTTAGTAATCGATGTTCGATATAACACACTTTTACTTGCAACTTCATGAAACATTCTTGAAACACCTTGCTATAAAAAGGAAATCTTTTCCATGGGCACTCTTTCTATAACAAAGAGCCTATTGTTCTCCACGTGTTGCTATGCTCTTCTACATTACTTTCCTAATGTTGCTATTTGACGTCCCTATTTCATAAACAAGGACTTAACATTTTGATATAAAGCATCTGTGTGCATATCAGGTTCTGTCCAGCTGAGCTTAAATTTCTCCCCTGCTGACTTTGATAAACATTATGGGCGATATGTGGGCTCGCTGTCAAGACTCTCTCTCGCTTACTGTATATGTGTTTGTGTGTGTTTTGGTATGGGGGTAAAGAGAAACAAAGGGAAAGAGAGATGTGTGATTGGAAACAATACCATCTATCAGGATAAGAGTATTTGTCACTATGAGAAAGGAGGAGAGGAGGAGGAGAAATAGCGGTGCCTTGTCAGGGAAAATGTGCTTTTCAGTAACAATGGCATTCGTGGTACACAATCTGTCTCACTCGGCCCTGTGGGGAATGTGTTTGTCTCTTCCTCCAACTGGCAGGGGACAAAATCAATCATGACTTATTGTTGGACTTGCCTTTACAGTGTCTCTCACGTACATGTCCTCAGTCTACCTCAGCCATCAGAAAGGACAAACACGCACAGTAACGCTGCACCAAAAAAGAGCGGTGACTGATGTTTGGCAGACCATCGATCAGCCTCGTGGAACATTTTGAACGCTTTTGTTTGTCTTTTGAATGCACCACTCATTTGAATGACTTCCCTTTGTTCTGAAATCTTATGAGACATTGACAAGAAAAAGCACAGTATGTCACTCCTAATTTGTGCCATCCTGTGGATCTCTCTTTCTCATCCACTAATTTATCCTGGTTCCCTCTGATACCTCTCTTCGGCCCGATGTCGCTCTCCAACTAACGTTCTAATGAAGGTGAAATAATGCATGAGGCTGGTAGAGGGGGGATCCTATCCATGTCTCATTATACAATATTAAGAGACAAGAAGCACAAAGGGAGATTTTTCTCCATGTATCACTCTCATTTTACTGATGTCCTTGTAAGTGACAGGAGGTTTTCACATGGGCCAATTACTGTTCCTGAATACTACACAGCATTTGTATTGGATCAGACCAGACAACATGCAGAGATGTAGTCAAGGTCCACAACAAATGCTGCGTATATATTCAATCCACAAAGCAAACATGCATCTCACTCTCGGATAACCATTTGTTGTCTGCACTTGACATATGAATTCATTATGTAATTCACATTATCCATTTATTATGCATCTATTATGAGTCAGTAATGTTACTCTGATGAATAATAGCTAATAGAAACAGATTGCCCTCACTCAACCTTGACATGCCTTTCACCCTCTCTCCGTCTCTCTCTCTCTCTCTCTCTCTCTCTCTCTCACACACACACACACACACACACACACACACAAACAGATGCTCTATCAAATGGTGTGTATAGGATGAGTAAGTGTATGCTAGAAATAGTGAGAATGTTAGAGAGAAGAGTGAGTGAATGAAAGGCTGTGTCTGTAAAAGGGTAAAAGGTAAGCCAAAAGCAGAGGTCATACCTGACAATTCCAAAACAAAATTTATTTGTGTGCCCTTGTCAAATGGGTGGGGCTGGAAGCTGATAACTTGTGGGGAAAGTTGGCGAGTTACTGTAGTTGGCATGCATAAACAAGCCCGCCAGCTACCTGGCTTGCTAACTGCCAGCTAACTTACCCTCTAACTAGCTCCTGTAACTTCCATCTGTCTTTCTGAGGAAATGAAATGTGTTCTTGGAATTAATTATTTATATTCAAATATCTCCTGTATATGTGTAAATTACGTCTATTTGCCCTCCCTGTCCTGCTGCTGTTACAGCCATACAGTATACATGACTCAAATTAACTCACTCTGTCAAGCTGCTGACATTTAACCTGCTAAGGGCTTATGGGAAATATGGTATTTTAAAATGTATAATTTTTATAAATAATATAAAATATATATATTTTTTAGTAATTTGATTGGTTCTTTTGTGGAGCAGTTCATATTCTGGCAAAGCAGGGTTAAATAAAATTGGAAGGTGCACCAGAGCTAATAATTTATAGTTTCTAGTTTTTATTGGGTTCTTCCTCCCATGTCAGCACTGTTAGGACAGTTTACTATGGCTTTACAAGTGAATCTACTGATGGAGGCGATTCAGTTGAAATTAAATGAAATTTTGCTGATAAGAATCTTAAATTCTTTTGGCTGGTGTGACCAGGCCCTTGGAGAAAAAACATAAGGATTGAGAATGTCCACCATGGGGAAGGTACAATAATGCTCAATGTGCTGAGAGATAGAAAAGCTGATGTGATGAAAGGTGATGTGGGGGTGAGAGAGAGTAAAAGTGAAAAAGAAAAGATGAGGAGAAAGGAAGGGAGTGAGGGAGGGGAGGAGACAGGTTGATTTTTTGATGTGGTGCAGAAAGTGCGCAGAGTGAGATGGGGGTGACATAAAAGGCACAGAAGAGGGAAAGAAAGGTGAGAGAGGGAGAAAAGAGGGGGAGAGAGGGCAAGAGGGATACAGAGAGTGGGGTGGGTATCCTGCACTGTGAAAGTAATGAGAGGTGACAGTGTGAATTACATTACTGCTAATTAATCCACGCTTGACCACATTTACTAACAAGAATACAGATACACACTCTTGACCACACTTTGTGTAGGTGGAACATAGACACAAGCAGATATACATTACCCAAACGCACACATATAGTACATAAAGCATATACAGTGAATCAGATCAAATACACACATAAACATGCATACAGCACACAGTAAATCACTCATAAAACTGTTCTTTTCTCTTATCACGCTTTCACCCTGACCCTTGCTTTCCAAGAAGAGCCCAAAAGCAGGAATGTTAGGTGAAAATGTAATGGTGAGTTTATTCTGCACAAGATATAAGATCTAACTACTATAAGCCACCACACATGTTTAGGTAATCCTGTCCCTCTCCCCATCCCATCAAATCAAACAGCATTTCTCTCCTTAATTGATTCTAAATGATTCCTCACCGCCTTGTGTCCACCAAGTCCACATACCTGACATGACAAAAAAGGGTTGTTTGCCATTCCTTTCCAAAATGATGAGCATTTTCTGATCTGGCGTCCCATATCACTCTTCCAAAATAACCCATATGACTTTAACATAAACAGTTCCTGAGTGTTTTCCAAGGAGAACGGTTGTGGGAATATTGTGGTTATTGTTAAAAGAAACCAACGTTGATTGTTGGTACTGTCGGAGATGGGTACGAGCTGTGGTCTCTGGTGTCAAAGTCAGACATTTTGTACATCCAAATGGCCACCTACACCTCCTCCCTAAGAGCTTTTTATGGTGCTAGAATAATGTCAGCTGTACTGCTGCTGTACTTCTGCCTTTGCTCATAAGATTCATTATTTGCATGCCCACAAAAGGTCATTTGTCAGGAAAAGGTAAACGTTGTTTGCCTGGTGAGGACTGTCTTACTACATCCTGCCCAAACATGGTGTTGAATGACATCATTTTTACACATTTTAATGAAGTAAAGATGTTGTCTTTAAAAGGAAATTCTACAAGTATACTACTATTATGCCATTAAATCAAAATTGTAGTCCATTCACAAACTTATTATCCAGTATCTCTTATTTGATTAGTCGATGGAAGTATATTTCAAGGATGTTTGAGGTTTTATACCATGTTTGTTTAAACCAGCATCGCTAACAAATGTCAAGATGGGGTTGTTGTGTTGCACAACCTCATCAGCTTAAGGTTATACAATAAAAATGTCACCCCCTCTCATTGCGCGATGCATGGCTTGCAAACTTGGATCCAATTTGGGGTTTTATTCAAGGCCAGTGGCTTCTATGGCTCTTAATTGTATAATAGACTCTGTCTAGCCTAAAAGGCCATGCCCACAAAAAACACACAGTCTGTGGCATTTATTCTGGCATTTTGTCTGTCCTGAGAGCATGCTGAGAACATGTCCCCAAACACATAGCCGTAATCCTATAAACGCTCGGTTTCTGCCTTCTCCTCTTCTCTGTTTGCCCTCACTCATTTTCATAAGCGGCGTCTCGTGTCTGTTTACTTTGTCTTCAGTCATCAGAAAACAGACACAAACATAGTGCCCACTGCTCCACCCACACACATCACCACCTCCCAACTCAAACTGCAGTTGACTGTGAGTGACATTCAAGCCTGCTGCTCCGGAGGGAAACTCATTATAGAATGCTAAACACTGCCGTCCAAAGGGCCACGCAGTGTTAATGAGTGTTGGCGGAGGATAGGACATGTGTGTCCTGTCTGCTTACTATAGCACCAACATACTACTCTGACCTCGACTGCAGGCTGTGTCCCAAACACACACACACAAACACACCACTCAAGACCACTCAACACTACTTTTTAGTTTTTTCCATCAATGAAAATGTTTCCACCGCTTTGCTTTTGTCATTCAGTGAGACATCACTTATTTATCTCTTTCTACAAGAAAAATGTCCTCTTTTTATCTTGTCTGCTGCTTTTCAGGCATTATGGACACAATTATTACAAAGTCTACTAAAGGCAGATATTAAGTCATTTGCCCTACTTTTAATATGAGCGTTGACTATTTAAATAGTTTTGTTGCAAAATGAGATAATTGCATTTGGAAATATGAAGCAATCTATTGCTGAGAAGGAAAAAACATTAGTTACTAGATATTTTGAGGCCTTTACCCAAAAAATTCCATCATTGTTGAGAGTACAAACTGTCTATTTTACCAGTAGTACCTTTCAAATACTACCTTTCACATCATTATTGACAGATTTTTTTTAAATGTTCGACACCATCTTGCAATGAAAGCTTTTCTGTATAGAAAAGATGAGTGCTACGATGTTCATTGCTGTCTTTCTGCCATCCTTCTCCAATCTCCCCACATCCAGCTCTCCTTTTGTCTAGACCTGCTGCCCCCTGATTTATTTTTCACTCTCCCCTTCTTCTATCATCCTCCTCTCAGTATACAATATGTGTAACCTGTATTTAGAGTGCCACCTGAGAAAACCCTTATCATGTCACTCACACACACTGGCTGTCGGCAAAGATAGCTGCTCTGCATGTCACCCCGCTCATTTACCCACTCTGCTGAGCGTGTGCGCTGAGAGATGCTACTCTGATAGGCCATCCACACATGAAATGAGGAGGCGCACACATGCTCGCCAACATATGGAAGAAGGCAAACACGCTGAATAACTTATGAATGATATGACCGGAGTGACATTTGTGCTGACTTTAGCACAAAACTCAACATGTCATGAAGACTGGCCTCTGCACAAATTTTGAACTCGGACAATCTCTGATATTCTCGCTCGCTCGCTCGCTCACTTGCTCACTCACTCAGGCCTTTAGTCATTAATCTGGTGAACTTGAGATTCTGCACTTTTGTAAATAAAATGTAATAAATTCACTCTGTCTAGCGTTGGGCAAAGTCACTCACTCTCCCTCTGCCCACAAACACACACACACACACACACACACACAAACACTCATTTGAATGCTCTCAGACGTATATCATCAAGACTATTTTTAGACTGACTACTGGCTTACTCTGAAAAAATCCTCCTCTGTCTCTAGTCCCTGTCCCTCTCCCGCTGTCTTTGCTGTTTCTCTGCGTCCCACACTCCCATGTCTCTACCTCCACAACTTTCTCTGCTTGCTTCACCACCCTTTCAGCCTCTCTTTCCTTCTCTATTTCTATACTGCACATTTGACCCTTTTTCCTGCAAGCCTCTTGCCCATGACAAGTCATCAACCTCTCCCATTTACAGCAACAGCTACATATATGCCTCCCCCCTCTCCTTGATGTCTCCCATGGGGAAGTGAGCGTGGAGCTAACTGGTGGCTGCACTGAAATGTGGCAGAGCTGTAAAAAGACTTCTCCTCTGCTATGGATTCATAAAGTCATGTAGGTAGCATTCAGGAAATTGATTTTCTTTTTTTAAATTCAGATGGTGATGATGACGGGTGTTCTTTGGTTGAGCAGATTGACACGTTGAAATTAAATGGAAATGAAGCTCTGTTGGTGAAGGGATCTGTGATAATGTATGGGCAACGCATGTACAAACACACACACACACATGCACGCACAAACACACACCCACATACACTTTCAATTTCTTATTTACACAAGCACTCCTCAGCCTACGCCACTGTCTCTGTCTTTTCGTGTCTGTCTTGGTCTGTCTGCGCATGGCAGAGTTTTATGTGTGCCTCTAAATCACCACAATGCTCACACTTTAGCCCAAGGCCACAAGAAGCGGGAGGGTGGTTAAATGGCCCAAGATGTGAGGATGGTTGGAGAAAGAAACAAGAGAGTGAGAGCAAACCCCCCCACCTAACAGATTCCTAAAATGTTCACATTCGTTAACAGAGGCGGGAGGGCTTTCATAGGGAATGGATGATCAAGAGTATTTCAAGAGATATTTCCATAATGACCAAGGAGTTTGCACTTAAACAGATTGACACCCACATAAGCTGAAGCCTGTTCACCCTGCACTGAGACAGCTAATGTGCCTTCCTCCCACCCATGGCTTGAGTATTTCACTCACTTATAACACTG
This sequence comes from Enoplosus armatus, assembly GCF_043641665.1. NCBI lineage: Eukaryota > Metazoa > Chordata > Actinopteri > Centrarchiformes > Enoplosidae > Enoplosus > Enoplosus armatus. The sequence continues at coordinate 8,414,821 of NC_092185.1, forward strand.
GCTGGAAGTGGCTAGATGTAGGTGAGGTGAGTTTGTACTGACTGCTTCAAGTTTTATATTTAAATAACATATAATCATAAAGACTTAACAGGACTAAACTGAGCACTCAATCCCAAAGTTGTAGTTTTCATTTGTTATTTTTTTCTGGTGACCAGAATGAAATGACTACAAAACATCATTAATTGGTGCAAATGTTGATGATTTGTAATTATCATTAGGGAATTAAGTTAAATGTGCATCCCTAGTTAACTGCTTCAGGGACTTCACTGTGTGGCAAACTTAAAAAACTCTGCTTCTCTTAAGAACTGAGTGATTGGAAAATCAGAGCAGGCCCTTTTGCCCCTTCAGCTATTATCGTGGTTTCATCCTTATTTTAAAAGCTCAGCCGTGGCTTCAGCCAAAGGTTCAACCTAAGCATAAATCTATTAGTGGGATAATTTTCATTCTCACTGGAGGTGAAAATAAATTGCTAGAGGCATGAATAGAGACCCAAAGGAAAGTAAAATTGCTTCCTGGTGATTGTTTCACTTTTTATTCTAGAGATTCTGTATCACTGGATTCAGTGCAAAGTGTGGCGTTCCTGCATCTTGTTCCTGTCTTGTGTCAGCAAAGCAAAGCAGTCCCGCAGTTTTTGCTATGCTCACTGTGGTTTGGCATGGACATGTTTAAAACAGCCTGAGAAAGATGGTTCTGTGCCGGACTGATTCAATTCTCAAGTATTTGTTGTCAGGCTGAAGTCTCTCAGGAACACTTGAGTTCAGAAGATGTAGCCTGGCTGGACTCACATGTGTTAGCTAACTAAAACCACTGAGTGTCTAGGTAAATTACTCCTGTGTAATGTAGTTTTCATTCTTATAATTAATGTCATGTGTTATCAGTGGCTTTTAGAGAAGCAGTGGTTTTGTGTGTTTGTGAGTGTTGGTGATATATTTTCACTTCACTCAGTAATTGAATGATGTAGAGCCACAAACAATCAACCCTCTGTCACTGTGCTTCACATTAATAAAGGGTAATTCATCAGTACTCATTAGAAGTACTAATGTTCTAATTGACCTTGAGAGGAAGTTAAGACAAGAGCAGCTCTGCAAGTGAAGGACACACAACAGCATATAAGGCGAATGGACAGAGGAGCAAGAGGATGATGTTACTGTAACAGCTGTTTGTTTTGCTGCAGAGTTGAATGATGAATTAATCATTTAGCCAGCAACCAGACGAGTACTTCAGTATTTGTTATTTATTTTATCTTATCTTATTTTTTTACCTTTATATTTTTACGTTTGTTGTCAGCACCATCAGACCATGGCAAATTCCTTGTAATGTATGGTACTTGGCAATTAACAGTTTCTGATTCTGACAGTTTCTGATAGATCTGATATTATTGTAACTATGTACATGTAATTATGGTACACAGGAATCCTACAAACTAATCTCATCAATCTCCGTTAACAAAATGCGCACAAATGTGATATTGGATATTGGTGGTGTACAACACAGTCTACATTAGAAGTTTTACTGTCTGATGCTTCATGTAAATTGAATCTATCAACATTCAATTAATATTGCCACTACATTAGTCATTTTTTCTCTCTGTGTCACTAAGAAGCTATTTAATGGCTGTCTTGGATGAAGTGGTATTTATCCATACCATCCATGTAATTTTTCCCTGTGGCATCTTTTCTTCCTTTAAAATGTGTCGCCCCTTGCTTTCATAAACTGTTTATTGAGGATTGGTTTCAAAAAATTGTCTGAATTTGCTTCATGCTGGAACATGAAGACACAGCAATCATCTGAAAGTGGATTGTTTGCGCACTCTTCCTTATTCTTTTGGGAACCATTGAAACACAATGAAAGCCATTTGCCCTGTATTGACTGCTAGGTTCGGCTCAATAGCTCTGGATGATGACAACGCATGCTGAATGGTCCTCTATTGCTCTTTAGGTTCCCCAGGGAAGAGGCTTTGTGCCTGACATAACAACATATTAGGCTTTTTTAAGGTATTGATTTGCAGACTCTGTTTACTTTTACACACACCACAGCACCCTAAACAAACCAAGGAACACTTACTGAAAAACACCACATAAGCAAAATAATAGCATTTGCATTTTTAATTTCATTATAAATACATTATCCAGAAATAAAGGGACGTTTTTCTTTATCATTAAGATTTGCCCTTATTAGTTTGAGGTTTGGTTTAAGGTGCAAATGTTTTTAGGCTTCACAACTGTCCCCATTTTTGGGGAAACCTCACCCTGGATTTAAAAAATGGGCTGAAAGAGGAGTTACTAAGGTTATTGATCTATACAACAACGACAGGCTCTTCATGTGAGGAAGTAAAACTCAAATATTTTCCAAATAATTCCCAATATCCACTTTTAAATAAATATTTACAAATAAGGGATTTTTATTCTTTAGCTAAACCCTCTGTTTCCCCTTTGGTATAAACAATAAAAGACCATTTTTACGGTAATCAGCAAATATCCTTTATTCAGTGTTGATTTCCTCACTCGGGACTCATCAGAAAGTAGAAGCATAGCTTGGACAAAGATATTGGAGAAGAAACAATATTATTTTATTTTATGTTTCTCATATTGTTAGTGATGGTCTTCCTTTGTGTATGTATTTGTTTAAGTATTCATCTATCATGTATATATTGTTGCCTTTGCTTTTCTTTAGTACTTATATATGTATACATACAGTATGTATGTACAAACATACTGTAAGTCTGTTTTTTTCTCTTTATAATTTTTGATTATGTTTTGTATGCTTGGCATATATTTAAAACAGAACAAATACAATGGTAAAAAACAAACATATCCATGGTCAGCCTCAGATGAAAATGACATGCATTATAGATCATACGATTCTTCCAAAAAGAAAAGAAAAATCTGACAGATCCAATTGGCCAATATATCAATAAACCATATTTTCAAGTCTGTCAAAACTGTCTTAGTATATTAAACTTTAGTAAACTTGTATTGCATAACACATTTTGTCCACAAACTAATGTTAAAAGCATTTTGCCACCAGTGAGAGATGCTTGACAGGCCTTCATGGTTTGTTACTCTAAAGTGACAAAAACAGAAATAACTCAAAACATCACTTCCAGGATCTCTCTCTTTTTCAGTTTCTTATTCTCTCTTTTCTCTTCCCTTATTTCCTAAAATATACACAATACTCCAAATCGACTCAAAGACAACAACATAAATAGTCATGAAATGCAAAACTTTGTTTTTACTGTACCCACTCAAGGTTTGGTAGTAAACTCCCCTCAGGTCATTAAATATGGAGAGCTCCTCTGTTCTTTCGCTGGTATGTATGAAATATTAAGATGAGAAGTACGTTTCACTGGCCTTCAACAAGTCAGTGTCTTTGTGTCTTGCTGTGTCTCCGTGAATCTGTTTTGATATAAATCTCACAATGTAATTGGAGATTCAATACATAAAATATACTGGTATGTTGAAATAAGTCAACAGTTCAATATGTTTGCAGTCGTTTTCATTTGATCTGACTAGCAATTGATCAAAATGCTGTTTATTTTTTATATGTTATGGAACTCCTAGTTTCTCTCTTGCCACTGGCAGGGTGGGTTATGCATTCAACGAATAGACAAACTGTGATAATTAACCTCAGGTGGCTAGTTCATACATACATACAGCCAGAGATAGATTACAGGCGGGTTGTACATATACATGACTTGTGACCAGTTTCACATGAGGTGCATTAGTTTCATTTTTCTCTGGGGGGATCCCCGGCTCCCCCCGGCATGTCGAAGTGTCCTTGAGCAAGACACTGAACCCTAAGCTGCTCCCGATGGAGACCAGCACCTTGCATGGCAGCTCGGTTGCCATCGGTGTGTGAATGTGTGAGTGAATGGGTGAAGACTTCGCTGTAAAGCGCTTTGGGAACCGTGAAGGTTGAAAAGCGCTATATAAGTGAGATTATTTACCAATCAATTTACCATTTACAACATTTTATGATGTCATTGTGTTAGTAGAATTACATAAAGTGTGTTAGTCCGCTGTTTGTTGCAGTCTATGTTGTTTAAATAAATTAAACAGATTGCACGTGTTGTGTGAAATAATGAATAATGACATGTATTACGAGCAGAATAAGTGCGGAGCAAGGCTTGAAATGACTTTGAATTTCTACATTGACTATTCCTTCATCATGGGAACGACAGCCATGTTAAGTTAGGTGTAGCTGACGGCGTAGATGACAAACAAACAAACAAAAACAAGATGACACATTGAGTCTGATTTCCCAGATGAAAAATGCACTTTCAACCACTGCAGCCATGTCTTGCACAGCTGTGTTAGACACTATTTTTTATTGTATTATTATTATTATTTTTTTGTTTGTTTGTTTGTTTCCAAATCAGTCCCCAAGTTTGACCGCACCACATAATATATTGTGATAATGTCCTTGGTGTTGGGGATTAAGTGAAACTCTCTCTGTGAAGTTGTGTTGAAATATACAGAGGGAATACATCTTTTGGGCCCACCATTTGCGATGCATCTCCATTTGTTCCTCTGAAATATGCAATATGTTTTCTTTTCCTTTCAGTGTCTGCATAACAGGCATGTGTTTGCACTTGTGTCTCGCTTGGACACTTTGCCCCGCTGCCTGTGTATGGTGACTGAGCTTGTATATCTTGAATGAAGTGAGCTTAGCACAGCTGTCCCTGTCATGCATCATTCTTCTGGTCACATCCTCCCTACTTTATCCATCTGCTCAAGGCCTGCATAGTGTGTGTGTGTGTGTGTGTGTGTATGTAAAAGCTTGCAATTGTAATCCTCACCCTGCTACATTAGACCAGGTTTTCTCTGTCACATCAGCAATACCCAGTGGAAAAGGCTGAAGCTGCATGTGCGTGTGCATGTTTCACTGATGGCTGTCTCTAAGTTTGAAAACTGATGGACTGTATTTTAAAGAGAGTGACACTATGAACATCCAAATACTGAGTTAAAAGCTGAGTAAACTGAATGGAAGAACATGGTGTTGGATTTAATGCACTCTGAGATTTTACATAATATTGCATTTTAATACTAGTCAAAAGTCTAGCAGAAAGCTGGAAAATGTTCAGAAACAGGGTTTAGATGAAAAGAGTCCTGTTAAAATAGTTAAAGTGGTTGAAGCAAAGGGAGACTGTTACCGCTGCTCTGCAATATTAAAAATCACAGAATATGCACTTAAGAAAGGGTAAGTGTGGGTTAAATGCTGGGTTTTCATGTGCTTTCATAAGCAGGTCTTATTATAAAGGTTCAAAACGCATTGAAATAACATTAATTGTTTAGAGAGACTACAATAATAAAAGCAATAAAGAGCCATTCATTTTAGCCCATATTTAGTAAGAATGTAAACAATTACCCAATGTCTGTGCCAACTGTATCAACAATATGTGTCATGCAAATTAATTTAGAATGAACTGTGTTACATTTGGCATTAGGCATTAGATGACAGTAGTAACAGCAGATTCCTTTTCCCATCTTGCGACATTTGTTTTCAGATCTACTGTTGATATTTGTATATGTCACAATTTACAATGTAAATTCCAACATAATAAGTGCACATACTCGACACCGACATAGTAAAAGATGGAATTCATTATAACATCAAATTTAATAACGCTAGTTCTGCAAGTAGTCAGATGTCTTGATTTCTTACTGAGGATGTGACGTAAAATGTAATATAATCTCCTCCTCATCATCTTGATCTTCTATCTCCATCCATGTCTGTTGTCTTTCTTTGTCTCTTCAGTTCATTGTTGGAGCACAGCAGCACTAAATCATCTGGCACAGGTTGTGAAGTTAAGACAAGGCTTTAGTGGGCCAATAGAGGGCAAGATCAAACAGAGGGAGTCATTTCAGTCATCCATTATTATATAAATTATAATAGATACACAAGATGCGCAATCCCAATTAACAACCAACAATAGGTCCTTTCATGGTTCATTCAATTTTCCAGTTTGCAGATCTTTTTCTTTTAATTTTCCAGGTTTTACGACTGCAATTTGTAGCATCTCTTGAATTGGCCTTCCTCTGCAACACGTTACAGTGAGTGTTACAAGCTTATATTGGTCTAACCATGTTCTATTGCTGCTCAGTGCTGAAGTCCTGACCTCCTCTCTCTCGCTGTATATTTGGAAATCGTTAGCTCCAAGTGCTGACAAAGCTATATTCACACAATGTAATGAAGACTCTTTTTAAAACTGTGAAATATATTCCAATATGTGTTAGTATAAGGCCAGCATTAGCTTGCAATAGACAGAGAGGGAAAACATTTAAATAACTTTTGAAAAACACATTGTATTAAATGTTAATAGCTCCAAGAAAATTATGTGAAACAGGACTGGAAACTGTGCCAAGATTCTGTTAACAGGGGCATTATGTTTTACTCCCTGCACCAATTGTGCATTTTCCCACTGTGAAAAGATTAAGTGAAGGAATCGGTAGCATCAAACATCCAACTGGTGTAGTTAAAAATGAATATGTTGTGACGGAGTGGTTGCATATACATTTGCTTTAATTACAGCAATCTAGTTCACGACTCGCGCAAAATTAAGTCAAGTCAGGTTTTCTTTGTATATCACAGACGATGTCTCGGTGGACTTTACAGGCCTGCATCAGCAGGTCCAGCACATGCTCTGTAAGAAGAAGAAAACCACATAAGGTAAATCGAGGAAGCACAGATCCCTCCTCCTGGGGTCCAATAGGAGCTGCAAATGAAAAAAGAAATAGCTCACAAAAATAAAAAGATTATACAGGTTACTATACAATCAGTGGTGGAAATGATCAGAGTTTACTGTGGGAATAATGCAGAATAGGTTGTAATAAATGCTATGTTCATTAAAGCCCCTATGTGTAGCATTTGAAATTAGATTTTTTTTTACTTCTTGAGTTGAGTTCTTGTTTTATGATAGTCTTTGCAAAAAGCTAGACTAGAATTAGAACCTATTTTCTTGGAGGAAAGATACAGAATATCACATCAACAGAAGGACAGACAGTGTGTGAACCATATATCCTTTAACAGTTATTCTGTGGCATGGATACTTTTCATTCTGCTTGATGTACCTCCCTCTCATCCTTCTCCCAGCACATCCTTCCTTCCCTTACTCTCTTCCTCGCCTCCACGCTCCCTCTGAGGCAATATCTTGACGTCACAACATCGCAGATGGACACACATGCACACACATCTGGACCTTTGCAATTTTATATGCCTACGCACACACACAGACATATTACCACACATGCACACACAGGCTCTCACTCTCTAACACACACACACACACACATACAATTTCACTTGCTCCCTGTGGCCTGTGATGGAACTGACACACTGCCTCATTTGATCAGTGTGAAACCATTGTCTGACATCTTTAGTGGAGATGGGGGTTTCGGGGTGGGAGGTTGAGGGATGCAATATATGAGCAGAGGTAGATGGGAGAGGAGGAGGGAGGAGAGATGAGGGATGGTAGTGACCAAAAGTGACCTCAAACTCTCGGAGATTTCTCAATGATGGACGGAAGCTGAGAGAATGACTGAAGTGAAGTATTTTCCCCCCAAGGCATCTGATGGTCACATGTGCAGCTGTGATATATACGCACAGTCGCACACACAAACACCCACTTGCCTCACCAAGCTTCATTGATTTGATTGTTTTTTTCTCCACTGGCCTGCAGCTGGGAGGTCACAAAAGATGAGACATGGCTTCAAGCTGTTTCAAAATCCAGTCACACACATACTCCTCCTAAGGCCTGTACGTGTCTACAGTATATCTGTGTGTTCATGTGTGTGTGGTGCCGTGAGCACCGTGTGTGTGTGTGAGACAGAGCATTTGTGTGGGACACTATGCCCAATGTTCTGGAAAGGATGTCAAGAACACTTGGCTGTGATGTGTTACCATGTTGACCAGAGCCCAGCTGTGGTGGGGATTTAACTGGTTGTCATCATGTTAATTAGGGTTGTCATGATAATTTGAGTCTCCATGGCTGCAGCCACAGATTGCATAACAGGCCCGCAGTCTTCAGGACACATCTGGAACCCCTGATTGCCTTACAATTAGAATAAATAGAAATAACACTGTCATCAGACTTACATTGCCAAGTATAAATAATGTCTATTCTGGCCCTTTGAGATATGAGGTGAAATTAGCATACCCTATCACATGTGCGCACATGTGTTGTGCAGGTGTGTATTGATATACGTGTGTAGGTGTCTATATATGAACCATACAGTACATGCTCTGAGCTGGTTTAGTGGAAAGCTGCTCTGAATTGTTATTAGATGTGATGGTCAGCAAACAAATGTCAGCCCTTTGTGCACACAGCGTCCTACATCTCTAGAGTTTGTGTGAGTACAACAGATGGTCGAAACATGTTTATTCTTTTTCCAACGTAAATTCTGTGGCTACAGGTTGAAGATAAGGGAAGTACATTTTCTTTCTGTTGTATGTACTCAAGCAAATTTAACATAAACATACAGTAGATGCAGACGAGTCCAAGATATTCCAATTTGAATTCACTCAAAATTCAAAAACACTGGAAACATCCCATAGTGCAACTCGATGGCGTTTCCCTCCATGAGATTATTTAAGTGATTCAGTTCTCAAACTTGACAAAGCTCTGTCCACAGACACACCCTTTAATCACAGCTCAAAGGGCAGGATTCTATTTTAGATTACTTCAAATGTTGCATGTTTTAGTAACTAGACATTGTATAGGATATTGTGTGTCATTAGGAAGCTCATTGTCTCTATGCAAAATGGTCAGATCTTTGCTCTCCGAAGTCACCAAAGGATTTTGAAAACATTCGTCTGTTGCAGACATTTTGTCTGCCATGTGCAAGGTCTTGGAGCTGCAGGTGAGATTAGCTGTCATGCTACAAAGAGCAGGTAAATAACTCCAGGACATCATGTCACACATTCTCGATGGAAGAGAAGAAAAGGGAGATTTCTTTAATTCCTCCACCATGGGGTCGATGGTCCATCCACCCGTGTAATGAGGTCTGTTAGCCAAATGAGCAGCCCTTCAAGTGTAAGTGCATGTGTGTGTGTGTCTGTGTGTGTGAAAATGGGAGAGAGATACAGAGAAGAGAGCTCACACAAGTGCAGTTAAGTGCATGCTAATTTTTCTGCGTGCGTGCGCACATGCTCGTCATGTCTGTCTTTCATAACGTGCAGCCTGCACAGGTGTTCCTCACAATCAATCATGGAAAGCAATCAGTCTTACAAATGTTACGCCCATAAACATACAGTAAATGTTTAAGCTGTCAAATGTAACTAAACATCTGCAGCTAATCTCTCGAATAGATGGAGACATCATTAGTCACAGCACTCTGCTGACATGCTGGATGCGCGCTCTCATGTGGAGCTATCAGCTGTAATCAGGTAGATGCAGTCAGACATGCTTCAAACCAATATGGCCATTTATTTTTGCAAGAATTTACATATCAACATGAATATTTCTGTAGCTCTCATGTTTCCGTCGCAAAGACTGTAGGCCTGAAGGAGGTAATACTAGTTTCCTGCTGCAGGCTGGATCCTGTGTTTGTGGAACGTCCCACAGCAGTACTGTAGAGCCCGTGTTGACTTTAAGAGCCCACTGCTGCTTTCATCCCAGATAGTATTTCGAAAAGGCCATGATGAGTATGGTATTAATTAATGTGTACCAACAAGCAGAACTGACATTAATAATGATTTATACTATGTTATGTACATGCAATGGTATTGAGAATGATTTCCATTTCCAAGGTATGTGACAAAAAAGTAGGAAAATAATAGGAAAACATAATGAAAGTGAAAGTGAAAAATCCCAGAGCAATTATCTTATTTCTTCTAAATCTGGAGTGGCTGCTTTTGTTAAACTGTAATCTAAAGAACAGACAGTGAGACAACAACATATTTCTTAAAAACTCTACAGAATGTTTTTTTTTTAATTAAAAAAATTGCTAAACAGAATCTCAATTTATGCAATCTCAGTATGTAACTGGTGTTTAACAGCCATTAAGTCTTTAAACAGCTATTTAAATGTCTGGACCTTTCGCACATTTCAGAAGCAGCAGGGGACTCAGTGACACAATAGCATGCTGAGCAGGGCAGAAAATATCCGTAACTAGAGGAGACATGGAAAACCTTTGGAAATCATTATATATGGAATATGTCAAATACTTACATTTTGCCTATTCATCATGTTAGACTACAAAGGCTTTTTCGTGACTTGGTCCCTAAACACTGTGAACTCTCTGCGGCTCATTTACAGATTATTATCCAGACCAAGGTTTTGGATTGCTGTGGTGATCTGCATGGAGTTGTTTTAAGAAGTCTGAACGTGCCTCATCTCCCGTTAAATAAGACGATGAGCCTACTGTCACTTGGCTCTGTCTTCAACTCTCGGCACTCTGCCTGTTTGAAGTTTCTAATTGTACAAATGGCGATGGAAGATGCTCTCTGGTTAATGGCAGTAACATACTGTACTTGCTTTACTCTCCCACAACCACTCAGTTTGCACACACTGTACAGCTTACTCCCCCCGGCACATGATGTAGAACCTCCAGATCCTGTGGAATATGGCAGCAAACATGGCAACTGTGCAACATTTTACAAGGTTCATTTTGCCTTTTAAACTGGAATGACATTGCAAGCTGTAAAACATTTTAAAAAATCCACAGAAATACCTTCGTCAGCAACCATCCAGGTCAAATAGCTGTCAGATTAAAAATGATGCTGGATATTCTGATAGTCTCTGAATATTTATAATTGGTTTACCAGGGTGATGGCACCGCAGTGTACTAGGCCTTATTCAAAGAGTTATTTTTGAATACTTTGCCATCCTGACTGACATTAATTAGGGGGAGACGTCATCCTCCATTAAAATGTCACTACACAACAGCACCAACACTTTGTTAGGGAATGTGTGTTTGGGATGTTGGAAAACGGGCAGGCGGTATTCATCAGTATAACAAACATACATTGTGTGTGAGTGTGCATATGCATAGACGGGACTGTTTCCTGCCTTGTATCGGTGTCTGACTCTCCTCTTTGTTTGGTCCATGTGCAGCTGTGTGTGTTTGTGTTTGTGAGGATTCTGTCGAGGTAAGCAGTTTGTTGTGAGACAGCAGCAGGGATGCTCACACCTACACTGAGTCCTAATGAGGATTTTACTAAACCCACAGAGTCTACTATATAACTATACCAGCCCCTGTGGAAAGCCTGACACTGCAACTACTGTGTTTGTGTGTGTGTGTGTGTGTGTGTGTGTGTGTGTGTGTGTGTGTGTGTGTGTGTGTGTGTTGCAAGCAAGAGTTATTGACACTTAAGGGGAAAAGGACTGGAGACAGAAAACGAAAAGGAGGATGGAGTGCAAGATAGGGGGGGATTAAAGGGGATGGAGAGGGAAGTAGGATTGGTAGGAGTGTAGATGCTAGACGGAGCAGGGTTTATTAATATCCATTTGGGGGGGCTGCGCAGGGTCCGCTAATGCTTCTCTTGGCATTGACACAGTTTGGCACCCTGTCTGAAAAAGACTTAGAAAGTGCTCTGAGTAACCCCGAAACACCAAGCAAACAGCCCAGAGTAAGAGGGAGAGAGACAGACGTCCCTTTTAATGTTTTTTACTGAAACATTCCTTGGATAACAAACTGGATAACAAAGTCTTGTATCTCAAATACGGAAACAACAAGTCACTGTCACAGTTAAACAGGAAAAACATCAATACAAAGATTGTTTAAGAAGGTGGTCTAAGACGATGGGTACAGCATGGTTCCCTAAAACTGTTGGATTTTACATGTGAGTGAAAGCTCCAATTGCATATACACTAACCAATAACGGCACGGAGTAAGCCAGAGGCATGGCGAAGTTAAAGACTGTAATTTGTATGCAAGGAGAAGAGCATCTGGTCAGCCAATTATCATCTAATGGTTGCTCTTCATCCAGTGTTAACAATCTTCTTATCTGCACCCTGTCTGAGCACCACACACAAGCACACACAAACACACTTTTAATCTTTGCCCTTGCCCTGCAGCTAGAAGAAGCAGCCTCTTCTCACCATGTGCAATGTACTGTACAATGAACCCCTTCATTTCCCCGATCAGCTTGAAGTAAAGATCCACATCCTCTATCTTTCACTTGTTCTCTCTATCGGTTCTGTTAACCATGTCCTTACCAAACCCTCCCTTCTTTGCACAACATCTCCTTACCCTCTTTTGTTATGTAACTGAGCAATTTGAGTCACCCTGCTCCAAAGACACTGCCTAAATAAAGACACCACGCAGGGGAGGAGCAAAAGAAGAGAAAGGGAGTAAAAGGGAGGGATGGAGAGTGAGCAGATTGCTTGCAAACTAATGACTTATTCCTGAAGATCAAACGGAGCAGACTAAACAGATAATTCCCAGCCAAAGATACTTTACATTGCATAGCCAGTCTCCTGTTCCTCAGCTAATTCGCAAGGGGGGTAATTAAAAGAAAAGCTATGAAAAACACTCAAACACAGGCACACACGCACACTGGCGCTCACACGCAGTCCTGCGATGTGGGAGGCCTGCCACACGTGGCTTTGATAGCATGAGTCTTTTATCCCCTTGGCAGCCTATTGCCTGTGTAAAACACATTTACAATGTCAATAAAAACCATTTCTAATCATTTGCCCGGCATCTGAATGTGCGCTGCCCAAGGTGCTGTGACTAACACATTTCCCTTGTCTTTCCTGCTACATCTCAGTTTTCTTTTTTTGTTTACATACACACACGCATAGACGCACGTATGAGAACACAAACCTGCATACCTAAAGATGTACACAACAAAACAGCAGGCACAACAAATATAGATGCAGCAAAATCCGCCTCTGGATATGAGACTGCTCATTGTGTGTGTGCTGTTAATGTGTCTCATGTCTTTTACAGAGACATGGATGGAGGTCTTTATTACTGATTTAATCCATCCAAGGCTGATGGGGGTGTAATGGAGGTGGGAAAGCAAAGATAACAGTGGTGAGAAAAAACAATCCTGTAACATATTGATATTTTCCCTCTCCACATACACCTACACAATACATCTCACACAGACAAGACAGCAGATCTACACACACACACACACACAAGCATACACTTTCCAACATGCATGTGCAGAAAGAAATGCATGTGCGAGCAAGCCATTTGTGCATCCACACCTCTGCCACTCCTGATATTGTTGAATCGATCACCACGTGGTCTGTGTGTGCTAGATGAAAATTCAGTGAAGTTCAACCTGTTCTAAGCCCGTGAAGGTGATCCCACACTGCAGGGCTGCTAGCAGCTGCTCTGTGTCAGTGTGTGTGCACAGGCATGCTTGCGTTAAACTGTGCGTTGTGGTAATGTGAGTAGCTACTGAGGATCGAGGGATGAACGAATCAGGAACAAACTGTTAGTGAATTAATCATTAATAAGTAGTTCCTGATTAAGTCATTAATTACTCATAACTCAATCATTAGTTGTATTTTTTGTGCCACACCAAAATAAAGTGATGACAGTAAACTAGGTAGTTACTAAGTACTCCTTCTACCTGGTCATTTTTTTCTTTGGGAAATATTCATAATTTGTTGCTTCATAACAAACCAGAGACAGCAGGATTCAAATATTTGATGCTGATGCCTTAAAAATAAAATGTATTGAACAGTATGTACCAGTGCAAGTAAGCTTAAAGATGTGACCATGAAGCTGTGTGGAAAGGCAATAACTCAAAACACAAACTGCTTTCACAATATGTGTATTTACATATCTATGAAAAGTCTCAACGTCTAGCACACTAATTGTCTACCAATGAATTTAAAGTAAAGGAGAGATGGGCATAAAAAAAATGGCACAGTGTTTAGCAAACACTTAACGTCCTCCAGTTGTTAGCTGAATGGTCCAGCAATATTTCTTTCAGCTTTTCTTTTCCTCCCAAGGTCCATGGAGGATCACCAGAGTTGTTTAGGCAAAACAAGCAGAAGTTAAGCGTCATTTTATCGCTGTGAATGTTAAACAAAATGAAGAAATGATAACTGTTCACCAAAGCTTAAAAGAAATAAAGCATCATTCCAGCAGTACGTCACATCTCTGGTCGCTTTAGTATCAGGACTGTGAAACTGATGATGAAATTTGCAGTAAATGCTTGGCCAAAAGACCGGAATTAAATGAACAAATTCTGTGCATTGAGAGTAAAGGGCATTTCCACTTGACATCAGACACATCATATTGGCTTGAGGTTTTGAGTGGCATGTTAGCTGTCCAATAGAAAGCCATAAAAAAGAGCCATGGTCTGCGGCTGTGATCTTCTCTGCTGTAATCTGTCCAGGTGAAATGAGTGTTAGTGTTAAAACTGTGAACTAACACTACAACACTACATGCTAGCTGCATATTGTTCAAAGCTTCAGACCACTCAAATTGTACATTCACTTACTATAACAGTGGATTAGTAAGTAATATATTTTAGTGTGTGTAATTAATATCTCCCAGTCTGTTCCCCAACTCATCATTATCTACTATAGTCCTCGAATCTGAGTCTTTGATAAAACTATGATTCGTTAATTGTCAGGTTGTCCCTCACTTGTTCATTAGTAACTACTCACACTTTTGTGTACCATATTGTACAGTTTTACTGTACTTGTGGAAGCCTACTGTAGCGTCTCAGAAAGTCGTTCCACTCACTGTTTACACTTGAGGAGGGGAGGCAGCGAGAGACAGTGCCAGTCCCTCTCCTCACGGGGGTCTTCTCTGCCTGAGTCTAAAAGCCAAACAGAACCTCAGCAGGGGTGCTAATGGGCCTCAGTGACAGGTGTGTGTAGGTGTGAATGTGTGTGTGTGTGCCTGAGAGAGAGAGAGCAGAGAAAAGACGGGGAGACTGTGTGTGTGCTGTAACCTTTGAAAGGCTCAGAACTGTTCATGGTCTAGTAACCATGGCTCCATGGCATATTTTCTTAAGCCTTAATTTCTCCACCATTTTTTTCAGCACTGCTTGTTGAGGTAAACTGCAGGATACACACTATATGCATTTGCATTATTAGTGTGTGACCTATGCAGTTCACTCATCTCAAAAGGACCTGTGGGGTATTCACAGTGGATGTTAGTGTAATGGGGTTTTAAATGTGGTGGGGAGAAAAGTGGCTCCCATCAAATTAGCCCTCCATTCATTCCCACTTAGAGCTGCAATAGCCACGCTTGGTCTGCTTAGCAAGGATTGCCTCTCACTGCGCCACCACAGGCTCTGCATCGTTCCGTGCAGAGCAGCCAACAATGACCATCTTCACATTACACATACAAATGGTTTACAGGGCTCAAAGTAAGAGCGTCAAAGATCGATATGTTGTTGGAAAAATATCACACATTCAACATTAGCCGCATTGTATGTAAAGTAATAATTTAAATATGCAACTTTGCATAAATCATCATGCTTTCATCATCTTTGCTGTTACTACCATGATGATTACAACCATTGTCACAATTATCCTTAGCATCATTATCATACATACACCAGCCATCGTCAATTCTAAAGTAATCATCGTTTGTGTCATGGTTAAACATCATGATAATGGAAAAAGCATAATTATGGGCTTTGGTTAGTGTGAAAGCTCTTATTAATGCATTATATTCATGTCAGAAATTTCTCTTTTACTATTTAAATATTTACCATTGTGTTAAAACAAGACATCTTATTTAAACTAGGATTGCTTAATTCGCCCAGATCACAAATAGAAACTATGGAGAATTTTTTTTTTTGGCAGAAACTAAAACCTTTGTTCCACATCTTTCTGTTATCTGTAGACAATACAGCACTTAATCTATGCTGAAAGGCAGTTCCCTCAGTCTCAGCTGTGCTTTGTGTTTGGTGCCAATTAGCAACATTAGCGTGCTAACACAACAAACCCAGATAGTAAAATTTATACCTGCCAAACATCAACACATGACGTTGTCACTGTGAGCATGTTAGCAAGTACAGACTCTTGGTAGTCGTCGTAGCAGTAGTCTTATTAGGTAGTTTCATGATTCTGTTTTCTGATTAGAAAAAAAACAACACCAGCACAAACACGACTAACCACTGATCTGTATGATCAGAATGCTATAAAATATTGACGAATATGTCTGCCCACAGTATGATGTAAGGTTAATGTTTGTGACTGCACGTCAGATTATAAACAAATGATTACTCACCTTCCATACCTGATATAATTTCATCTTGCCTCTGCTGTGTCTTCCCCCTCTCTGCCTGTCTCACCCTGTCAAATATTTTCTGCACTGTTATGAAAATTATTGAAAACCAAGTCAACACTGGCTTCAACATCTCCAACACGTATTCAACCTTACACCTCGCTGCTGGCCCGAGGTTTCTTGCCTAAGGCTCAGACTTTCACTGCTCTCCCCTGGACCTAGGAAACATATATATATTGGAATACACATTTACAGAGACTGCTGGACGCTTTAGAAAATACTCCTCTTACCACTAGAACCAAAGGGTTCTGAGGATAATTGACAATAACAAGTAACATTGATGATGTAAACCATTAACATTGCTAACACTACTACATATTTAAGACATCATGGTTTTAGCGTTAAACGTGGTCCTGGATTATTCTTTACAGACAGTTTCATGAGGTACCTATGGTCTGTAGTTCTAGACTGAAATCTGTAATGAATACTACCTCCTAAGGGAGATTGAAACCAATAACTAGTTAAATATGGATCAGTAGAAACTTTGAGCGAAGGTCTCCACGGACTAAAGTAAATTAACAGGCTTTGTGGGGTTATTGAAAGGGCTGAAACAGAATATGTGCAGCACCATAAAGTATGCATGCAGAGGGAGCGATAACAGCTCACACATACACACTGTATCCATTACTATTACACATAATAGCTCATTTCATATACTGTGATTTTTAAATGGTGTTAATGTTTCATTGACAATTATTGATGTGACTATCTTCATCATTGGTTATCATGCCTCAATATACTGTAATGAACAATAGCAGTGGCACTGTTGTAACTGTATCACAGCATATTTCACAATAACACACAACTGGATCGAGCACTTTCTCAGAAGAGGGGGAACAGTTCACTTTCTGTATTGACTAGAGCTGCACTGAATGAACTGTAACAGCCTAGTTATTAAAATCAATAGCAATAACTACAATTCCTCAATTTCAGATTGGCTCTTGACTCAATCAATGGATATCAAATTACCCTGCCTCTAGAGCGCGTAATCCCCATCACAAAGAGCAGGGTTAGGCCCTGAATATAGATCAGTGTAGAACATGCAGAGTACCTCTCATAATGAAGGAGCTCATGGAGAAATTACACAACAAAAGTAGCTGCACTCTGCAGAAACATGCAGAGGAAATCTGCGGATACAGTCATACAATCAATAGTCATTGCTTTGCAAAATGGTTCATTTACACTCATCTGACAAGTGCAATATGGTTAGAAAGACAGTTTCAGCATGTGGCTCTTTCATGGTGAAGTACAAAAGTAAAGATTCTATTACATTTTTATATTAATTTGCTGGTTTATTTGTTTTATTCCAAGGGGGGATTTTTGTTTGTTTCGTCTGTGTTGTTTTATTTCTCACCAACACATTTTGTTTTTCTTTTTGTTTCCTCAGTCTCCAATAGCCTTGTCACTGGCATGACAGCTGTGTTACTATTCATTGGGTTGAACATCATACAGAAATTGAGCTAACAGCCTCTGGGGAGAAAAGCAGGTAAACACTTACACTCACATATTTGGGGCCATTTTAAAGCCATGATGAAATAAGGTAAACAGTACACAACATTTTAAGTGATGCATGCAGAAAACACCACACTGCTGCAGGGAGTTATGGTGACAAATATTGTATACTGGGTAGGAGGTCTGAGGTCTTTAGTCTGCATTTAAGATATCTGATGACAGTCTACCTCCTCCACTGCAATATGGTGTTAATTGATATATAGCACCACAATATGTTGCCAAAATACAAATGCTACAACTCACAGTCTGGACAGACTGAACTCAACAGCAGTGCCTCTGTACTGAGTCAGTGTGAGACAATAAAATCAGATCAACGATGTATGTAGTTTAAAGAGACAAGGAGAGACAAAGTGGCCTTGTTCCCTCTTTCCTAATCCTTCTTGTTGTCTTATTTACTGCTGTTAACATGAACAATCAAGCCTTTTTTTTGTTTCCTCACATTTTTTCTCAACTCATAATACCTCACATCTTAAGTGCACACATTTCTGACAAAGGTGGCCACAATGGGTCACAGTGTGTTTGGCAGTTAATTGACTGAACACCTTCTGTGACTTATAATCCCTTTGTTTAAAAGCCAAAATCTTCACTTCTAATCACCAAAAACTCTGAAACTCAACACACAAAATCACTCAATTCCTCTGAACCCTCAGCAAGAGTAAGTGCAGGGACAAAAGATTTAGTTGAATAATTTTAATAAAAAGTAATGAAAAGACATACATGACATGAGAAATTCGGATTTTTGTTGATATTTGTTCATGTATTAATTCTGAACATGCCAAGGATGGAAAGCCAAGGATGAGAAACCACACAAAAATTTCAAAATCTGATTACAAACCATTGCTCAAGAAAAAGAAGGCAGATCATTGATGTTGTTTTGTTATTTAATACACTAAGACGTTATGTTGTCATGAATCCAGCATTACTCAGACTAGGTAAACCAATTGCTTCATAAACTGTCTAATATAAGACAGAGAGAGAGACAGAGAGAGCTCCATCATGATGACTCAACATCTTCAGGATGTATGGAGTACAAAGATGTATGAAAGCTGACTGCTGCTGTATGCATAATGTGCCCTTTTATTGCTGTAGTTCCAATAGTCTGTGCAATTCAAGGGTGAAGAGGAGTAATTAGTTTCTGTATTGTAAAATCCTCTTGTTTCCTCAGGAACAATCCCTTTCCTAAGAAACTTGGCCCTGGGAGCTTGATACAAACAAGCCCACATACAATAGGAGTCTTTTAGAGAATGGGAAATATTTGAATGAGTTAGGATTAAGAAAATTAGTTTCATTTGAAGATTATTGTTGGCTGTAAATCATTTATTCAGCTTCTGGAATGAAAACTCAGCTGTGTGTGTGTGTGTGTGTGTGTGTGTTTGTGTTTGTGCACACAAACGCGCCTTTAGATGCCCTTAGAGTCGGGGTGCTTGTAGATAAATGGCCGATTGGTATTGACTTCAATTTAGAAAATGCTGCCCTACACTTTTCTCCCTATGAAACCCTGGGGCACCTGGAGGGGAAATCCAGACCTGCTCTGCCAAAGGAAATGTATTACTGGGGGTCACAAGCTCCAGTTTAAGGGATTTACTGTACCTTCACACAAACGCAAACACACACCCACTACACACTTACGTACACACACAGCAGAGAGGCCCTTCTACACTTGTCATGACAAACCCTGTGATCTGTGTTGAGAACACACTGCTCATGCTGTCATTGTTGAAATACGGCAGTGACAGAGCGACTTAGTGTGACGACGGGTGACTGAAGGCTGGCCACAGGCAAATATGTCACAGCTAGTTTAGGCTTCACGTCACATCCCTATACATGGTTTAGTTTGGCTCCTGTGATTCAACTAAAGATGTTTGTTGTTTACAAGCACAGGCATACTTGGCAGTGGACCAGACTTAAATGGATGAAAAGCAATAGGTTGGGATTTTGCCTTGACAGAGTCCATAAGCCAAACCTGTGCTTAGACCTTGTGATGCAAGAGACAGGATGGAGCCGGCCACGTGGCTGGCTTCTCTACAGAGATGGCACAAACTGGGTGTTCATATAGAGAATTTTATTACAATCATATTCAGAAGCAGATAGCCACTTCCTCCTCAATCTGATGTCAGCGGGGAATAGTGTCTCCCACTGCCCAAATTTGAATCTCCTTAGAAAACAGAGACTCACACACACACACACTGCATCACTTCACGAGACATCAAACATTGACAAAGTCCCTTTTTAGTGCTGCCTGTTGGCACAGTAACTCCGGGCTAACGAAGTCACACGCTGGCAGAATATTAATAACAGCAAGCCAATCACAGAGCTGCATGGGGGAAAGTTATTTGCATATGAGAGGTGAGGGAGTCCATCCAACACACTGCCTTCATACATCTCCAGCATAGTGGGATGTGTATGTGTGTGCACGCTTGAGTGTACGTTTGTCACAAAAAGGGGCTGGCAAAAATTTGCTCTGTGAATTTGTGAAAGTGGTCTTTCTTCTTCTATATATTTTTTTTAGCCTCTGAAATACAATAGTGGAGGACCAACTTCACTTTCTTCAAATCAGTACCAATATTTCCAGTGGAGCACATCGGACCGTTAAATATTTTATGGCAAATAAATGTAACTTCCTGGTTCTGCATGATGAGTAAGAGCTTTTGGTTCAGGGTTGTGACCCAGTGTACAGGGCTTTACTGAGTATATGAGCATTTAAATTAACGTGGTTCACCAGACTTTCAAAATCTGAATGAGCAACACTTTGCTCATCCCTTCCTGTGGGCTCTGTGTAATAAAATAGTATGCAGTTAATGACCAAGATCATCTGTGGTAAATATAATCAAGTTGCAGTTTTAAAGACAAAGTGCAACACATACACACTCAACTCACCCAACCCCCCTATGTGTGAGTATGTGATGAAGGCCATCAGTCTGTAAACAATGAGAGCTCTGTCCAGAAATGCACTCTTTTCACATAGGAAGTAAGGATGGGCACGTTTTAGTTCCAACCTCATAAAACCAATCACAGCACTAATGGGATACACAAATATAATTAATTGGGTATGAGCATCCAGACGTGAAAACAAAAATAGATAAATACCACAACCTGTTGAAGGCTAATTTCCTGAGGGGCTTTATTTATTTATTTTCCACAGAAGCGTGCGGCTCTGATTAATAGTGTTTACTGTCATAATCACTGTTATCAGCGTTCCTGCCATCCCTAACATTACCTAATACTTTTTTTAAACAAAGGGATCATACAAGAGCCTATATTGCCTATATTGTTGAGGCACTTATTGAAAGCAATGAAACAATTGTGTATTGATAAAGAGTCTTAGCATAAACAGAGTTGTGTAAACAGTGTGCATGCCATTATTCACTAATGGACAGCAATTGTTCTATGACAAGCATGCAGTGACTGCTATTCTGATTTGTCCTAAATTTCTTACACTGACTTCTGGTCATCTCATTCATCTCTGTCCGTGTTGTTCACCTATTGTGCAGATTCCCCCTATGTGAGCAGCATGGGATTAGGATCTGACCACATTCACTGGCCGTTTGTGTCCCAACTACCAAATACCTTCTGTGTTCTCAGTTGAAGGAAATCAGTAAAATCCATTGAGCTGCATTGTTTCTATTAAGAGCTGTTTGTCAGACAAGATGTGACTTCTGGATGATGGATTTACAAAACAAAATGGTCAGCTGTTAGAGGGTATAAGGAAGATTAGCAAAACAACATGGAAACACAACATGGGCTTTAATTGACAGATGCACCCATTTGCGTTGCCAAAGCTCCATTATGTCTGACTTGTACTCAATACTTTCTGCACAAGTTCTGTCTCAGATATCCAAACATAACAGTCTCCTTTTGCAGAATATGTATTAATTTAGTTAGTATAATGATGCAACCATGAGAATTTAATGGCATTTTTATGTATTAAAAGTATGCAGTGTATTTATGCAAATAGAACCACTGTCAGTCTTCACTGGGGGTGTAAAAAGAACCTGTAGAAAGAAAAATTCTGTTTCCACCATGAAAGTCAGAGCAGGAGAAAAGATTAGGTTTGCACGGCCATCACAATAGTGCGTGATAGTCCCAGATGATGGGACAATGTTCATATGCAAAGTACTGTATATCATTTACATTAATGCATATATTTCACATTTTAAAAACTACTGGGAGTGGGGAAATAGCAGCTAGTGGAGCAAATGTGTTCCCCCTAACCAAAATCAAATCAGGGAAGTTTTTATTTTTATCATCACAGCTTTTCCATAAATATACAGTATATATTTAGCAATATAAATACGAGACCTGTAGAGAAACTCACCTTATTTACTATCTAATTATCACTGCCTTAAATGAGGAGAGATGCATGCAAACTGGGTCATACTGTGGACAGCTCCTGGTGCTGAAATGAAGTCTAACAAACACAACAGATGAAAAGACCAGAAAAAAAAAAAGGCTGCGTATGTGTGTGGAGTCATAAAATATGGATAAAAATGATGAAACCCAAAAATGATATACCTCCCAGTTGAATAACAAATTCATTTTAAAAACACTTTTAAATAAAAGCTTACCACGTTGCTTTAATTCAAACACAGGTTTAATTCCACAGCATTAAGTAACTGCACAGATTTCTGAGATTATTTTCAATTCTGACAGCAAGAGTTTTTTTGGAAAGACGACACAGCAACCTGGCATTGGCAAACAAGGGGAACACTTCTCTGTCCATTTCTTTGCATAGTTTTAAAAGAGATTATGTATTTTGTTTAGTTCCAGCTTTACCTGCCTTACAGGAGGCCTAATGGATCAGAGATCATGTTGGATACTTCTGTGCGTCACATCTGTCAGGGCTTCATGTCTATATTGTGAGCAGCAATTTAAACACCAATCAAGCTGTTACATGTATATTTCCAGATCATAAAAATATGTAAACTATAAAAATAATATTCAAACAAACTAATGTAACCATAGGTCTGTGTCTCCACTGTAAAACTGTGTTGGCCTCACAATGAACAGTGTTGAATAAACTGGCCTATTTCAGATATACAGGTCCTTTCTACAGGTGCTCAATAGCATGTGTGTTTGGCCCACGGCCACAAGGTCATCTAGCAACGCCTGTCACCAGCCTTCACATTCCCCTCTAGAAGAACCTTTTTGCACTAGAAGGACCACATAACTTGTCCTTATAAATATAACACCCATGTTTGGCCTGTAGCCACCTCTCCTGTCATAAGTTTACAAATAGAAATAAATATATGTTGATCATCCAGCTTTCTTCAGCATGGTTCCTCTTTGAATGGTGTGTCGGATCACTGGGTGAGTTCAGCCCACAGTGAGGGAATCGGTATATCCTGGTGTGAGTCAACTCTCCTCAGACTGTGGGTCGATGGTGCTGACTGAGCCAGGACAGCTAATAAATCACCTCCTGCCGTCCTAAAATGGCGGGGTTGTGATTGGGGAGGGAAGGGAGCCGTGAGCGAGGGTTAATGAATACAGGCCACATCGATCTGCTTCCACCAGTCTCTCCTCTCTCACCATCCACTCCTCTATTCTCAGGCCAAATGCTGCTCCAGCACTTTGCTGACCTGCCACACTAAGCACAGGCTGAGTGGCAAGGGATCCACAGGGGCCAGGAGACATCGAGCAGTAGCTAAGGCGAGGTAATGGCTAATGCTAGTAGCTAATTAGATCTGTCAGTTCTAAGTACAGAACGAGGTGAAGCTGCATTGGTGTAACAGTCACTAACAGTAACTAAGCAATATATGTAGTTTTGCCTGCCTTGCAGCTGAATAGCTGCATGAGCTCTATTAGCATTAGCAGGAATGGGTGACGGTAACGTGACTTTGGGAGGGCTAGCTTCAGCAGCTGGCAGTAGCTCTATTAGTCTCGGCCTATGGGAGTCTTGACCCTTATGGCTCAACAGAATATGTGTTTGGCCCGTGACCACAGGGTCATCTCACAATGCCTGTCTCCAGCTTTTAATCCTCACTCACTTCAAGAGGAACAGCTGCTACCAGTCATCACATTGTTTCACAACCCAACAGTCAGCAGTCAGAGCAGTGACTGAACAGTGAACAGTGAAGCACTAGAATGTCTAAATTATGGGCCATCTACTGTAAGAGCAGCAGACCTACGAAGTGACAGAGTCACTAGAGACGACTGGTAGCAGTCCCAGAGCCATCTAGCGTCATAGCTTGAACCTTCAGTGATGGTAACAGCCCACACAAGGTAATTGGGTCACACACACACACACACACACACACACACACACATTTATCAGCAAGTAGATTCAACTTCCTGCAACATTCAATTTCCCCTCTAACCCTGCCGCTGCTTTGTAGGGCAGGATGTCACTCGTTCAGTATTGACCTGAGCCACAGTTTCCTACACCACGCTGCTTTTGGCCTACAGATGTTGAGCACCAGCCCCCTCCATCCCAGTGTGGTATTGACCCACACTCTCCAAACCACATTCTCAGCTCCTCAGCAGTACTGAGCCTTGTCTGCCTTTAATGTTTTGTCATTTTTGCCTCTTTTGAGGCCATATGGTAATGCATGTTGGCCAAAAGATTCCCCCTCTTCCAGGGAGGTGGACGTAGCCTGCTTGTTACCATGGGGCCGAGGGTTTGGCCAACACTCAGTGTCCCATATCAGAGGCTTGAGCCCCTGTATCCACATATTCAGACCACATTATAACAGGTCCACAAGGAGACACTGCTTCAGATATGCCAAGCTATGAGGGCACAGGTCAGGGCATAGTTCCACATTTGATCTGGTTAAGTCTAACCACGTACTGAAGGTAGCAGAGGTACTCATTGAGTGGCTCAGATGGTTGAAATGTGTTATGGTATTATTTCCTGTGTTATTTCCTGTGTTCCTATGTGTTGCTCTGTTTGGTAACAATTACAATTAGGTCCATTTACAGTAAATAAAAACATTTTGCCAAACAGTCCATTTTTCTATCATGGGTGACAAACAGTCAACAAAGAGATTGTCAGTCCTTTGCTTTGGCATGTCCATACCTGTTCAGCTGTTATACATATTTTAGGTTCTGTAGCTTTTACAGGGAATGGTATAATTGACTCATGCTTAAGCAAAAAAAAAAAGTTAAACAGCATACACATGCAATTTGTGTGAAAAACAAGGCAGCATTTAATTTGAGGGACCCAAACACAGAAATGAGCTTAACAGATAGCCCAGCTCATAATATATGACACTGGAAGATGCATTTTAATTTTTTTTTTCGTGTTGTGGAATTAACACACTGTAACACACGATGCTATATCATACTACAGAGTAATTCCATAAAACTCCTTATGATTTACCACACACCATATATTAATTTTCAGATGGCAATAAATCATCACCCTGAACCTCATTTCATATATTTAAAGGGAGAACTGGAATACGGAGGGTGTGGCTTACATTCCTTCCTCTGATAACTTATGGATCCATGTAAACAGAAAAAGGACAGAGAAAGAAAGACAGTGAGATGAGGAGAGAGAGACAGCCATAAAGACAGCAGGAGGAAACGTCATATATTCAGTGTGCTAACTGACCTTTCCATGCGCATGCCCCCTGTAATAGCATTATCACAGCAGCTACAACCATGGCCATTAATTATCTGACCAACCCTGCCTGCGCCACCTTAACTAATAGTTATCTCCCCTTCACCCTTCCCTCAGCCCCCCCGCCGCCATGCTCTTCCTCTCTCACACTTGCTTCCTCTCATCCACTCCTCATGCTAAAGCACCATATCTAATTGGAATAGAATAGGTACATGAGCTGCACTAGGCACTGCTACCTCTCAAAACACAGATGTTAGTGAGCTTTTTCATTCATCTTTTTGTTTTTCATCTGTTATTTCAGCCCTCTTAAAGGAATTCTTTGATGCATTAAACAAACTGTGAGTTGTAAGTTTCATTCATTTCCTTTGTTTCTCATGCAATGGTATTTCTCAAAATACTGAAGGGCAATGAAGGACAGTTTGCATTCATCTTTAATTCAAAGCCATAACCCCTCGTTTGTCTTATGTGCAAAGATTATTCTTATTTATTCCAAATGGTCCTGGCCATTCCTGTCACTCCTCATTATTTTGTGTTGATAAACAAAATATGAAAATATGAAAGAATTAATGTCAAATAAACATCGTTATCAACAGTTTCTACTTCACATACATTCATTTTGTTTTTCTTTTTGTAACTGAACTAAGTTCTACTGTCAGTATGAACATATATGCAAAGTAATGCTGAGACAAAAGATGTAAACCATGTGCAATATAAAATAAATGTGTGCACACAATTGTCACAGATGTATGAACAGCAATGCATTACTTTACACAATACAATAAAAAAAAAACCTGTTAGGGCTAGAATGCATTCTCTCAATCAATTTGGTGTGCTGAAGGTTAAGAGAGAAGAAATATAATATTTCTTCCATACCATATCCAAGCATTATGTCCATGTTGCTTCAAGTTTCTGAGTGAAAGATGCTTGTTTTTGACTGGTGACATGAATGCAGCAGGATTCAAATGAATACGTTGCAGGTAAAATGCATAGAGAAGGATAACATTCTTCTACTACTTTATTAAGACATATGTAGAGGATAATACTGAGCATTATCATTTATTTAGTATGGTGTTTTATTCATGTTCATATATGTTAACACAAACAAGGGATTACATACAGTAACATAAATGCATTAGTCCTAATGCTCTACTTCTCTCAACTGCACCTTGAATCCATTTAAATTAGCTTCTGTATCTCTTAATCCTCTTTATAGTCCAATGTGGACACGGAGCATGAATTTTTCAATAACATCTTTACATAGTGGAATGCAAAATTCCAGTCATGTCCTATTTATTTCATAAATTGGAATTAAATTTGGCATTGACAGTGACACATTTATTATTGTATTGTGTTTTTTTTTCTTTCTATAGGCCACAACCCCAGCAGACGGGAGAGAGGAGGAGGAGGAGGAGAGGGAGAGAGTGTGTGGTCATTAACCAAAGGCAGAGAGGGAGACTCCTTCTCCTGCATTCAAATGATGCTTAATCCAACACTATCAACACTCCTCTCGTCCGTCCTACTCCTCATCCCACTCCTCATCCTTCTTTTTCTCTGCCATTTCACTGAGGAGGCTACTATGCAGCATGTTCCCTCATCTGTCTCCCTCATCCTTCTTCTCTATCCCTATTTATCTCATTTCTCTCTTCCTTCTATAGGCTCCTTTCCCCTATTTCACCAAGGACGTGGATATATCTCCTCCTACCCGGCCCCATCTCTCTCCCCCACTCTGTCGGTAAGTCTCTTTTCCTCTATCTCTCCGTCTTTCTCTCTCATCTTTCTAAGAGATAACTGTGTGCAAGCTCTTTCATCTTTCTCCTCCCTGAAGAGAAGACTGCCCAGCAGACACAGAGAAGCAGAGTCAGCATTTCAGTCCTCTATGATGTCACGGACCCCCCGACCCAGTCCCCCCCCCCCCCCCCCACCTCCAAAACACACACACACACACACGCATAATAAATCCTCTACAACTGACAAAATAGGAAAACCAGATACAACAAACAAATCTGTCTGTTTGTCCTTTATGGTAATAATGCATGAGGGAAACACTCACCAAACTGCTTTACAAGAGGTGAGGAATAGCAGCAAGCCGCATCTCAACTGGAAAACACTGGCGCACTGCTGTGCTCAGACAGAGAGACAAAGAACACAAAAGCACTCTGGAGTTGGAGTAGAAAGTCTGACCTCTTGTCTCTGTATGATACATTGGAATGAGAGGCTTTCAATTTTAACGATAGGTTGGGGGGAGGTGGCATGGAGGCAGACAGAGGGGGGAGATCGGCACAGGTAAAGTGATCTAGTGAGTGAGAGTAAAGACAGAAGGCGAGGGACGGAACGCGTGAGAAACAGTGACAGAAAGAGAGGAAGAAAGACAGAAGAAGATAGTTACAGTGAGGGGAGGGAGAAGGAGGGATACGGGAGGAGGGGAGGTTGAATGTGTTAATACACAGGAACACTGCATCAAACCAATGCACTGCTCTGAGGCTGGCTGAGCAGCTGAGAGGAGTGCGTCAGCAGTACATTCACGTTCCCACTGAAGGACAAAGGGAGGGGGCAGAGCGAGCATCTTAGCTGCCTGCAACACTGACACGGAGGGGGGGAATAGAGAAAAGAGAGAGATTGGAGAATAAACAAGAAGAGGAGATGTGGATTAGAATGCTGCTCCTGCTGCTTCTGTGACGGTGGGCTGCCTGTTTGAGTGCTCGCGTGCCTCCTCCTCTCCATCTCTCTCTCACACACACTCTCTCCTTCGCGCACTCTATCTTTCTCTTGCTCTTGATCTGTCAGTGGTTCTCGCTCTCCTTCTCTCTCAATCTCTCTCTTCTGTCTCTCTCTCTCTCTCTCTCTCTCTCTCTCTCTCTCTCTCTCTGTTCTACTCTGGCTACTGCAGTAGTCCACCAGCCAGCCGCAAGTCTGACAGCCACACACATGGCTAACTGCCACAACTTACTACCTCAGCCCTGGAGAAAAACTAACAAATAAGCAAGCAGAAGAACACTGCAGGAGACAGCCCGGGGGACAAACAGCGAGAGGAGAGAAGAATCCTCAATACCTTTCTCTGTTTTTGGATACAGATACGGAGCCCACTTCCACACACATCCTCCCAGCGTCATCCTCTCTCTTGTCTCTCATTGCAGAAGAGGACAAGAGTGCTCTCTCTCTTCCGACAGCCTTTTGCGAAGCTCCAACAGTGCAGCGCATCCCCTTCTCCACCCCCCACCCAGCGCCACCATCTCACCCCACCACCCCCAACCCCCCTCCCCCCAGGAGGAATAGACGGATTACTGCTAACTGTGCACACGGCAGCCTGCAGCTGCTCTGACCAGGGCCAGCCCAACGTTGGGAGGAAGCAAGAGGAACACAGAGGAGGAGAGGAGAGGGGGATGACTGTGCCGGGAGTTCTTTAGCCTTTTTCTGTCTCTCAGTCTCTGTCACAACGGGGCTAATCAGCGACCGACTAGCCCTTGGCAAAGTCACAGTGAGGGAGGTCTCTCCACCAAACAGGCGACCAGCCGACGAGCCAACACATGTATCAGGAGCCGACAGAACTGGGGATTTTTATTTATTTCAGTTGGTCACTTCTTCTCTCCTCCTCTGTCGTGTTTAACTGCGTTATGGATCATTGTAATTTATCCACAGAGGAGCTGCATTTTGGAGTCTGCAGCCTGGCAGGGGGGCAGTTAGTGGAGGCAAAAGGGATCCAGGCACCTGCCAAGCCTTCATGGCCTTACCTCTGCCTGTGAGTGCTTTTCATGCTGCTTTCAGTCTTTAATACCAGGAGCCATTTTGTACCCTTGGCTAATAGAGGGCCACCTCACTTTTTCAGAAAGGCAAAACAAGAAAACATCAATCTCATGTCTTTCCATGGAAGGGAATTATAAATGAACGTGATGCATGACTGTTGCTTTTAACATTTGGAAAGAGGTAAAAGGGACCACTTCCAAACTAATGAGGTACGTCACTGATACTGTTACTCAACCTTTTTCTTAAATTGCTGCACTGCTTTTCCTCTGCTACTTCTCTTGTGTTAATCTCTCTCACTCTGTCTCCCTCTCTGTCCCTCTTTTTTCCGTTCTCTCTCTCACGCATCAATTTTGATGTAGCATCCCCCTGCACTGTCGATGGAACTTGGGAGCCTTGAGTTGCTCCAGCCAGGCTAGGGTGGTCTGTCCTCTGGTGTGTGCCGTCTCCCCCCACCATGCAAAATAATGAGCCCTCCACACCATGAGTCCTCTGGGCCAGGTTAGTGTGCAGCCTACCTGGAACGCAGCCCTGCTCGCCGTGCTCTCCCTCATGGTGCCTGCTCTCAGTATGTGCCAGTCCACAGGCCCTGCGTTGGGCTCGGCGAACCCACAGAACTGTCCAGGTGTGTGCTCCTGCACTAACCAGCTCGGCAAGGTGGTGTGTACCCGCCGAGGCCTGATTAGGGTTCCTCCGAACATCCCAGCCAACACCAGGTATCTGAATCTGATGGAAAACAGCATAGAGACCATACAGGCAGATACCTTCAGGCACTTGCATCACCTGGAGGTACTTCAGCTGGGCAGAAATGCTATCAGACAGATTGAAGTGGGGGCCTTCAACGGCCTGACCAGCCTCAATACCCTGGAGCTGTTCGACAACAGACTGACGGTCATACCCAGTGGAGCTTTTGAGTACCTGTCAAAGTTGAGAGAGTTGTGGCTTAGAAACAATCCCATTGAGAGCATCCCCTCTTATGCCTTCAACCGTGTCCCCTCCCTCATGAGACTGGATCTGGGAGAACTGAGGAAGTTGGAGTACATCTCTGATGGGGCATTCGAGGGCCTTCAAAACCTCAAGTACCTCAACTTGGGGATGTGCAACCTGAGGGAGTTTCCTCACCTTTTACCACTGGTGGGATTGGAGGAGCTAGAAATATCAGAGAATCTTTTCCCTGAACTGAAGCCTGGCGCCTTCCACGGACTTAAGAATTTACGTAAACTGTGGATTATGAACTCTGCTATCACTACCATTGAGAGGAATGCATTTGATGACATCACAGCCTTGGTGGAGCTGAATTTAGCCCATAACAACCTGTCGTCCCTCCCCCATAACCTTTTCACCCCTCTACAGTACCTGGTGGAACTACACCTGCACCACAACCCTTGGCGATGTGACTGTGATGTAGTGTGGCTCTCCTGGTGGCTCAGAGAATACATTCCCACAAATTCCACCTGCTGTGGACGCTGCCACACCCCAGCCCACATGAGAGGGCGATACCTGGTGGAAGTTGATCAGACCACCTTTCAGTGTTCGGCACCATTCATACTCGATGCTCCTAGAGATCTCAACATCTCAGCAGCAAGGGTGGCAGAACTGAAGTGTCGCACAGCCGCCATGAGCTCAGTCCGATGGCTTCTCCCCAATGGGACTGTTTTGACCCATGGCTCGGCTCACCCACGGATATCTGTCCTTAACGACGGGACACTCAACTTCTCCAACGTTCTCCCGTCAGACACAGGGGTCTACACCTGCATGGTGAGCAACATGGCAGGAAATTCCAATGCCTCGGCCTACCTAAACGTCAGCAATGCTGAACTCAACACGTCTAATCTGTCCTACTTTACCACCGTAACAGTGGAAGTTTTGGAGCCCACAGTGGAGGAGACCCCTAAACCCAAGCCAACTATCCCTGCCTCGCCCTCTGTCTTTCAGCCTGTCTTTATCTCCACACCTACTGTGCTGTTCCACACTCAGACTCCAAGGCAGGTGTCAATCCCCACTGCCAGAGTCCCTAGTGGGCCAGCCGCCAGCCTGGATGAGGTGATGAAAACAACCAAAATCATCATTGGCTGTTTTGTTGCTGTTACCTTGCTGGCAGCTGCCATGTTGATAGCATTCTATAAGTTGCGTAAGCGGCATCAACAGAGGAGCACGGTGGCAGCAGCCAGGACCATAGAAATCATACAGATGGAGGAAGAAGTTCCTCCTGTTCCACCACCCACCTCCGGATCTAGTGGCTCTGATGATACAGGGTTGGTACTGCCTACATTAGTGGAACACAACAGCAACACCTTTAAGCCTGGGTACGTGTCCTCCTCCTCCTCATCCCGCCAAGGGGGCTACGGAGCCCACTGGACCCAGAACAACTCTCTTCATCGCTCAGTCAGACAGCATCACAGCCACATCAGCACCATTGCTGATCCCTACATCATTAAGACTACTCACGGCAAGGAGAAGGTTCAAGAGACCCAGATTTGAGTAATGTTCCCTATGGATCTATCTCTGACTCTGCCCCAACCTCTCCACTTCACCTGTCTGCTCACCAGTCCATGCAATAGAATGCACAAAGAACAAAACGGTAACTTTCTTTTGTACAGAAGTGCAAAACAGAGACAGTTTTTTGTTTCTTGTACATGCCTATACATAAGTATATAAATATGAGAAAATACAAATATATATAAATGAAACTACCGTGAGGCAGTGGTGAGACATGCAGATTATATTAGAAAAGAAAGTAAATTGAAACTATTTTCTAATAACTGGTGACTATTTAAAAAAGACAAAGATATTGAATTGCTTTTGTGATTGATAATAGAAGGTGGTACTGTCTACTGTAGGAAAAGAGGCATTTAGTTTGTTTTTTGACCATATTTAGGATGCAGTAAAAAACTCTTTATACAGGCACCAGTTTCTAAATACAGCCCCAAATGTAAGCTCCAGTTTTTACTGTGCCAAATATTATATGCAATAAAATGGTATTTCCAGACTTAGGAACACAAAAAGACACACAAGCAAAATCTAGATAGATAGAAACATTTGTCCAACGATAGCAGCGTAATGGCACAGATAGAATGTGCTATTCAGTAGCTATCAGCCAAATGCTTTTGGACTGCAGTGAATTTCTGCAGCTAAGGTTTAACCCTCTGTTTGCTGGAGCAAAGCTGCATTTATTTGATAGTGCCAGTGCTTCTTAGTTGTAGCGTATCTAAACATGTTTATTTAGTGTGCACATGATTCCCCACTGGTTTAACTGGCAAAGATGAAGTGCAGGCTAATAACAGTTGTTGCAAATACTTTGTTCTGTTATTGGTTGCATTTTGTATTATTTCTTTTCCCTTAGGTTTTACATGCTTCTTAATGGCTTGTGTAGTGTTTAGGGCTAATTTAATAATGCATTACAGCAGTTGCCTGACTTGTCTCTGCAAGGGCTCATTCCAATGCTAATTTTTCAAAGGAACAGACATGTGGTGCAGTGATACAGAGCTTTGCTGGCCGTTCTGCTTTTGGAGAAAAAAACAGAGGATTGAAGTGAAACAAAATGAATGTCTGATACCGGGGCTTTTCCATGGACTACATTGAAACATTACTTTCTTTTTCTTTTTCTTTTAACAGTTTATTTTGAGCAACACTATTTTTATGGAGAGACAAAGGAGGCTATGAAAAATAAAAACCTTTGGTTTGTATTTCTCTAATCAGAAACACTTTCATCTGATGTTTTCTTCTTCTCTGAATATATTTCCACGTGTGTGTAAGTTGTTTAATCGTAAAGGCTGGAGGCAGTATTGTAAATCGTATCCTACCCCAAACCCCCCATCTTACGGTCCTATGCATTTACTTAGTGTCTGCATGAATGGGTCTTTAAGTAACTGGTGTACAATGCTGCATTATACCCCACAGTGGGGCTCTATGCAGGTCAGATAGGCTGTTGGTCTTTGATGCCTCAGCTTAGTTCTTAACATTGATTTCTCAGTGACTGTGAAGGGGAAAAATACATGTATCCCACAGTTCTACAGTTTGTGGGTTTCTTTTCCTTACATGCTCATCTGCGAGTTCTAGTTCATATCTGAATCTGACATTTATCAAGTGAAAAAATATACATTATATTGTGTTTTAATTAAGAAAAAAAAACAGTTGTGGGTGGTTCATCATGATGTGAGGTACAACAAAAGCCTACTTCAGCTAAGCCAGTACGTCCAGAATGCAATCTAAATATATCACATATAACAATGGGAGAGCAGACTGATTTTTATTATTTATTTTTTGTAGATACTGTATGTGTCAGTGCATTTCTGAGCAATCAGAATTATCTTGACGTCATGCAGTTAAAAGGTCAGCTACCATAAATAAGTGTGCCTAGTCTCTGTGGTGACTGAAACGCCTTACCTATGACCTTATACTGTTGCCCTTCATACAACACTCACCAGTCCTCCTTATTTCGTACTGATTTCGACAAATGCTATTCAACCCTGCAGGTTGCTGGTCATTTAAAAGGTTTATGTTGCAATACAAACGTGCTCCTGTTGAGGCTATTTGGGGATAAAGAGGAAACGACAGTATGACCCCTGTGATAACTATGAAGCATGGTGAGTTGACAGCAACACCAAGGTTTCATTTAAAGACATCAGGATGAACTCCCTGTACCATCAAGAGATGGGTAATAATGTGTTGTGAGGCACTGATGCTGATGAAGCATTATGCTGCTATATGGATATATGCATATTTACACAATAAGAGGACTGCGTTACAGTAGATACTCTTCTGAAACAAAACAGGGGCAGCAATTATGTAACAGTCTGGAATACAGGTTGAGTGGGAGTCAGTTTTCTCAGGAGTTTGTTTTAATTGTTTAAATATTTGTATTGTTTAAATAGGATGTACTGTACATATAAACAAATGAATTGCAGGCATAAAGGAAATACCTCTAATTATATTTTCATTTTGGAGGTTTCCTCAGCTCTGAATGGATGGATGGAGAGGTGCTAGTGTTTTCTGCCAGCACACCTGGCAGCGTGTGAGTACAGGTGGGCCTCAACAAGCAGATGGAACTCCTATGACTATGTCAAGTGCTTCTTCATTTTCTTCAAAATGTGAGCGCAATACACTGCTGAATATTCAATCACCGCCAGAATGTGATGGCTGCTCTTTGCTTTGACAAAACAGAATGTTCTTGGTTCTTACAGTATGTGTGGGTTGAAAACGAGCAGACTCTTATTATTTCCCCAGCGCAGCATGGCTCTGGCCGTGCTAGCGGCTTCATAAGAGGCCATTGGCTGTTTGTAAAGCCTTTAATGTGCCTGATAACCAGCCACACACAGGAGCACTGACAACTTCTTCCTTTCTTCTTTTTTCTTCCTCCTCCTCCTCCTCTTCAGTGTTAACAGCAAAAGGGGAGGCAGGTCC
The DNA here is from genome assembly GCF_043641665.1 of Enoplosus armatus. Classification (NCBI taxonomy): domain Eukaryota; kingdom Metazoa; phylum Chordata; class Actinopteri; order Centrarchiformes; family Enoplosidae; genus Enoplosus; species Enoplosus armatus. Next base: position 8,449,246 of record NC_092185.1, read on the forward strand.
GGAATTAACATAATACTATCAACCATTCAGCCGATTCAGGTTTGCTGCACCAGTGTCGAGGGTGAAGAGGGTGAGGGCTGGAGTGGAATGGCCATTGTGTTAACTGCTGAAAACAAGTGCCCAGACAATAGTCCTTTTCTGACAACATCAGCAGGGTTAATATGAATCTTTTCTCTGGGGTTGTTGCTGTCTTATCAGCAGCAGCTGAGTCAGTCATATGCTTTGAATTTGGCTGAATGTTGCCTTGTTGCAAATGAGCTGTGAAGATGTCTTGTCATAACTGCTGCCGTCTCCCTGTCTCTGTCCCCTCCCTTTTATCACTCGCTAATTGACTTAAAATCATCGACTGAAACCCCCTCAATATAGCATGGATAGGTTGTCTTTTAAGGCAGCCTCTTACTCTCCCCATTTCTCTCTTTCGCCCTTTTTCTCATGGTATCTGTTTGGCACAGCAACTGTCCCAAATTTGCATAGTCTTTTGGAGCATGCTCTCTAATGTCCACCTGTTTTTTCCCCTCCTATTGATTTTCAGCCCATGGGTTACTGATAAAGCTTTAGCCAAAGACGTGATGCATCTTTTTGAAGTAAGCAGTGTGTCAGGGGCTCATGCTATCCATATTGGCAGGGGATGGAAGAGGTGAAAAGAATGGCTTAGCTGCCACTATATAGTTTGTCTCACTCCAGCTAGATAGGATCTGCAGACAACAGGAAAGGGGCTGGGATAAGGCTCTTCGGCCGGCGTTCTATGAGGTTAAGGGTTTGTTGGGAACGAGTCCTTGAGTCTCAAGATCCATATCTGTTAATGAAGTCCCCAGCAGCAAGATGCGTTGGTCAGGTGGTGAGTGTGTGGAGAAACTGTCACAGTTTCTCCACACACTGATGCCTTTTTGTGCCCACAAAGGGATTCTAAGAAATGATCCATCGTCCTCTTAGAAGTGAGAAATGGCCTAGACTCAATTCTCATCCCATTCTTAATGCTTATTAATCAGCCTACACCTGACTGCACTCTTTTACCATAGCTCTATGCTTTGGCTTCATCTGAGCCTACGCTCACACTCTTAAATGTCTACCTACTTAAATGTCTTAGCTTCTACAACAAATGATAAATGTTATTTTTCATAACAAGAATTAGGTGGAATTATTCTTTTCGTCATGTTACAAAATGGCCCTGGAATTTTAGCTATTCATAAAAGTAAAATTACCTATAAATAAACCTATGTTTGCTTTACAAAAACAATGGGATGTCAACACATGAAAAAGTCAATTTTAAAGACCTTAATAAGTTTGAATCAAAGCCTCAAAATGATTGAAGCGTATGTTTTTCAAGTACACTGGCTCTTGGTTTTGGGTCAAGGCAAAATAAGACAACAAAGACAGGAGCATCACACACACATCCTCAACATACACACATAAACACACATAAAATCTAAATATTGTCTACAGAAATAATTACCAGTCCCAAGTAGTTATATTTTCAGTCTTCAGTGTTTCAAAGCCTTTTTTTTTTTTTTTTTACCATTGATGCAATTTCCAAAAACACTTCTACACCTCTACATAATTAACAAAGAAAACATTGTATGCACACTAAGTTAGAGCATGAACAAAGACATTTCATATGATTACACTGCAAAACAATTGTTCGAATTACTTCAGCAAAATGTGGAAGGAAGTAGAAACAGAAACTGTTACACTTTGTGAATCACAGCTCAGATACACGATGGGACTTGTGTCTAATTTCTCGGCATGGCTGTGTGCACCAGGTGAGTGACCTTCTTCTGGAAAAAAAAAAATGATGCTGTCAGAATATTATTCCTTTGAGAGTATGAACAAATTATGGCTTATGCCTAGTCTCTGTCACACACCTGGAGAAGGCTGACCTCACTTTGCTTTAATAGGGAAGGACGTTCACTCCGAATGGCTCACCTCTGCCCTGATTCACTGCAGGTTAAAACTCTCACACATACAGTATGTATGCAAATCCACATAAACAATAAAACATAATATAAAACACTTAAGAACCTCAAAATATGACACTGCCATAATGCTGCCTTAAAGCAGACACAGGGTTTATACATAACCGTACAGTATATGTCAGTGTCATTGTAATGTAGGCCAGTGTGCTCTCTTTGGACCAGTGCAGCTCTGGATAAGGGGTGGCAGTTGGATGTTGTTCCTGGAGGTCTCTTTCTCTGTCAGTCAGTCTGTCTCTCTCTTTTGTGTACTGTGTGTGTGTGTGTGTGTTTGTAAGAGAGTGTCCTCCATAGCAGTGACAGCCACTGTTCTGTCATTTTAACCTCTCCCACTCACTGCTCGGGAGGTTAAAGCAGAACACATGCATGAACACACGCTGAGAGCCAAACAACAACAGGAGAAATAATGCAAAAAGGAACATGAATGCACAATCACGAACAAGTTGCACTCGACGCTGCGGTGGATGAGCTATGTAGCTCTAATTAATTGTACTTTTTCATTTATACTGATTATCATATTCCTGTACAGGGGGTTCACACAAGAACAGAAACACTATCCAGTGCTAAAGCCCTATGATATATTTTACTCTGTGAAGTTTAATGAACCCTGAAAACCTATTTTCTTAATCACCCTCTTAGATAAAAGTGATGTAGTCCTTCATCAACACACCATTATATGACAAAGATAAAATCAATCTGGTTATTTCATGTGGGAGATTTCTATATTTGGCTGTATCTGAAATCACTCCCTCATTCACTCATTCACTACTCCCTATATAATACACACTCAATGGTTTACTCTATGGTGAACAGTTTATTGAAGTTTTGGACACTCACCTGTCATCATCATTTTGCATCATCGCTGACAAGTGTAGAGGCGAGCAACAGAAGTTTTTGTATGTATGCAAAGTGGAATTGGAAACAGAAAGTACTGTACATGCCATGGACACTACTTTTTTCATTCCACTGTGGAATTATTGGGGGCACTATTTAGTGGAGAAATTCACACGCTCAGAATTCAGACACTCAAATGAAACGGCGGGCAGTAAATATAGTGCACTTTATAGTAACTACCGAGTGATTTCGGATACACCCAAAATCCGTGCACTTGTAACTGGTTTGAAGTGTGCGAGGCTATGGAAAATGGTGATGTCTTGCATGCTTGACCAATTTAAAACTATGAACCAGTACTTTACACACATTTATCATAGACTTTATCTCTCTCTGCAAAGACAGCAGATCTTCAAACATCACAAACACATCACACTCATTCACATCATTCCCGTACCTGGCACCAATCTCCTTCTCTTAGAGCGAGCAAGATGGGTGACTCATCATCAACCAACCCAGACATATTGAGGGAGTGTGAGAGAGAGAGAGAGAGAGACACAGACAGACAATTCTTTGAAATTTTAAACAGTACATAGGGACTTTGTGAGCTGCATCAAGCCAATGAGCCATTAAAACACTGTCTATTTGAGCTCATAGTAGGTTCATCAACAGGCTCACTGTCAAATCTCCACAGCTCAGTAGCAGTTTTGGCAGTTGCATTGATTCAGTTGGTTTTTTTTTTTTTCTTTAAACTTGACTTCCGTCTCTTTTCTCTTTCATTCCATTGACCCTGCCAATAACATCCAAGGCCTCACGGTTGCTATGGTTTCCCTGGATTCCAGTGTAATAGTGATTGGCTGTTGAGGAAATTGTGGTAGACGCGGAGCTGTGTGAATAGGGAGCTAACTGTGACCCTGACAGAATGTACTGTATTCATATTTACTTTGAGGACCTTGGTTAGACAGCCACTCCAAATAAAGCTCAATGGGCCTATTCACTGGCCGGCATGTATTGAGTTCATGCTGTAGCCGATAGACAAGAGTGATGAGACAAAGGAAAAAGTAATCATTTATACTGTTTTGTCATGACAATGCAATGTTACGAGACAATAATATACGAGACAACAATTTGAGGCACCAATTTATCAAGTTTATCAGGGATCATAACTTAATAAGGTAATGCTACTTGTCTTAAAGGGAAAATCCACCATAAAACACTATAATACAGCGCAAATGTAGCAGTAACCATTTCATGTCTGTGTTTATTGTATCTGTATGGTGGTAAAGTATTATTATTTATGCAGGTGAGTGGCCAAGTGTGTCTCAAATGATTATTATTTCTTTATAGACTGTAGGCTAAAGAGTAAAACAAAGAATGTTAACACATCCAAAAGGCATTCTGACAAAATCAGTTGTATATATGCACATTAGGTGAAACTGGGTACATGGCATGACATGTGAAAAAAAGAAAAAATGGCCTGTTCGAATGACCCTACCGTTAAACTAGACAACTGTTGTTCCCTTTGCCCCATGTGAAATGAAAAAAACTAGCTGAATGTAATGACACCAAACCATATGAGAAGTAATGTGAGGAAGCATTTTGGACGGTGTTCAAATTACACCATGGCTTTCGGTGGAGCATAACTTTTTGCAGGTGGGAGGGTACTGTACTCGTGCACGTACCTCCCATGTTTTTCGAACCCTGATTTTATATCATAGGTCTAAAAATCACGGATAAAGGTAAGGCCGTTTGCTGACTTTGTCAAATGCAACTGCTTTAGAGTAATGTTAGATTGTCCCTCAGGTGAGGCAATGGAGGCGCCCCAAATGAACGGAGCAACGTTAATCCTATAGACATATTTAATCCACATGGAGTGTTCGAAATAATTTGAATTATTTCTTAGGTGTCATATATTCGACCTTGATTTTGGGAAAAAAAAAGTGATAGGCCTACCTATTGGTGTGACTACTAGTAGTGATAATTATAATATTAGTTATTACAAATAATTTGTAGTGCTGCATATGGTGGTCACCTGTTGGTTTCTAGCTTGACTGCCATTATCTGACCATGAGGTGTGTTATTTCATATTGTCCATGTTTGCATTATGTTTACTGTGATAAAGTTCTTTACTTAAGGTTCCCTTGTCATTTCAGTGTGACGTCTTCAAGCTCTCCGTGTTTGTGTTTCCTCTGGGTGCTTCAGTTTTCTCCTTCAGTCCAAACACAAGCTGACCATGTGAGCTGCAGACTCCAAATTACTTGTAAGTGTGAATGTGAGCAAGCCTGTGTGTGTGTGTGTGTGTGTGTGTGTGTGTGTGTGTGTGTGTGTGTGTGGGGTAGTCCTTCAACTGGCAACCTCTTCAAGATGTTTTAGTTTCATTCAACTAATGAATGCTGGGAAAAGCTCAAGCGCCCTAAGCCCCTACCCCAAATAAAAATGCAGGGAGAGATCTTTGTTTTCATATCACAATAGATAATTTATATTTTTTCACTCAGGTTACAATAAAGATAAAATGCCTTAATCCTTTTGCGTTAACATTATCATTAACCAGTGGATTCAGGTGTTCATTTTAATCTTCAAAGTTTTCAGCTGGATAATGGCTGTAGTAATACTGTATAGGCTAACCCAGTTCGGGACTGGCATTCCACTCACTATGGCAATATTAGGGTAGCAGCTGTTTTCCTGTTTAGTAGAGTAGGAGAAGTGAGGGTTTACCCGAGATACATGCCAAACATCCTCTATTCTCTACAGGCAAAAGACAATTGGTTGGGAATTCTCTCCACTCCGTTGCTGCAGTGGTGGGTATAGCACATTTGTCACCTCTGAATCAGAGCTTGCTTTTTATACAGTGCAACAAAGAAAATGGGATTATGGTTGAGATCATGAGCTGATCTCTAGTAAATAGAATGTGTAAAAACTAAAGAAGATTACTTTGGTCATGCACAGTTTCAGCCAACAGGGAACAATCAGTAGCAGGTGAGATGTGTGCCACAACATTCATTTCTTCCAGTACTTAAAAGTACCAAAAAACCTGCAACATGCACAATTTTTTTTGTCATTTCACACACCCTACTCTTAACTACGATATCAAGAAACAAATGTTTGGTGTAATTTAGTTTATTTTGTCCATGGTCAATCCACTCTATAGAAATAGTCTAAATGAGTTATCCAACAGCAGGGGCTGATTTTCATTTCCTGTCCCTGGAAACATTTTGAAAGGCACACTGAAATAATATAAAATAACTCCAAAACACTTTCCATATTGGTTTGCTCTACTGCAGACCTAAATAGTGTGTAGCAAAAAGAAGATGGGAGCAAATGGCACAAATACAATCATTCTGTCAATCCACCCAACAATGTCGCTGATCTTTAAGGAGATTAACTGAAAGCTTTGGGACAGAAAATAACTGCCTTTATTTTTAAAATAAAAGCCAATAATCAAGTGATGACCTGACACATGAGATATCTCCAACATCTTACTCTCCAAGATTTACGTTTTAATAGTGCCACTGAGAAACCAAAGCTGATAGGCAATTAACTTAACCTTTGCTCTGTAACACTGTTTTCAAATATCATATGTCACATCAATGCATCAAGCACATAATCATATCTCCAACTTTAAAAATCCTGTCTGCTCACATGGCATCTATTCAGTCGTCCCTTTTTGCAGTCAAAAACAATGTCAAGATGTTTTTTTAAATGTAGTTTTAGTTAGTGATTAGAAAAGTTAGTGATCACTAGAATAAAGAAAAAAAAAAGGTCTGTGGGGAAATATCAGAAATGCTCCTTTTTGTCTCAGCTGGCTGGAGGGGCGTGTCGGTGTCTGTGCTTGATTGACAGCAGCTGGCAGGCCCCCGGTAACAAACACCAGCAGGGGAATGAGAGACAAAGTAAACAAACTTGCACTGTAGCGTTACAAGCCATAGGCAGACAGCAGTGTGTTGTTAGCAGTAGTGCCGGCAGGTTCGAGTGTTACGTTGCCTCGGTATACCCGTGTCTGGACCTCCAAATTTATCAAGTATTTATCATCTAGTCTGCCTATGATAGAATGCTGCCTTACTGCTTTATGCAAAGATTTGATTTGCTGTATGGAAACACGTTCTCCATGTACATAGACGGAGAACTAATGGTGTTCCGACAAATTAATGCAAAGATGGGGGGCGTCACCATGAAATCAAAACATGTAAAATTTTCCCTTTTGGTTTCTAATTTTTTCACAAAGGAAATGTGATTTACAGAACAGAAAAAATGCAATTGGACTTTGATGCTGCTTGTTTTGACAAGCTGTTGACCGACACACCTGTCCTATAATTTTGACGCCCCTCTCTACCTCTGCATTTTTACTCAGTGTCTTTGAAAACATGAAGAGACACTAACCTCTCACCTGTATGATTATATTCCTCCATTTTTAAAGGCAGAATAAAGCAGGAGAGCAGTGTTAGAGGAAAATAACTGTACTGATAAAATCTAGGCTTTGTTAAGGCTGTGTTTTGTTGCTTTTAGCGGCTTTGTTGAGTGCAGCTGAAGAGAATTGTACACCTCTGACCTTCAACAAACTATTTCAATAAACTAGCTAGCTGATTACCCATCATGCTACAGATAATTTACGTTGTTACTCTGACAGCCGTTGGGTTTGATGTGCTGCCTTGACAACAGATCACGTGCGAGTAATATGAGCAGCTTGAAGCTCAAAATATGATGCCATGAGCTGCATCTGAACAAAGTACAGGGCGATTCTTTGTGTCTGTGCAGGGGCACAGGTCAGTGCCATCTGTTTGTCAACTGTTTTCAATCGTTGCAGCATATTCTTTGCGGAAACAAAGCATCTCACAACCCCGACAGTAAACGTGCCCAGTTGGTATGGCAACGGAACAAATGTCTATCAGCACCATGCGGTACACACACGTGTTTGTGTCTATGTTTGTATGTGTTGGCCGGTGTAGGTTCTCTCAGTGAGCCAATAAAGACACCCAATCACACAGTCAGCAATGAAAGCATGATAAATTGCAATTATGCACATTGTGTAACTGACTACACACAGAAGCTCAATTTGTTTGCAGCATAGTCAAAGTGTGAATGAGAGGTTACAAGTCTTAGCACAGGTTTTATACTGTATGTGGGGAAAATAATGTTTTCTTGGGAGAAGTATTTATCTTAATACGCAGAAGATTACCCTCCAAATCACTCTCACAAATTCAAACTACCAGCTTTGGAAATAAAACTACTGGTAAACATGGGGGGGCTTAAATGTGTTTTTATTCCAACACTAATTCTGTTGTGTTTGAATTACGCAGACCATTAGCACCAGCAAATGTGCTCCAGGCCAGTGTGTATGTGTGTGTGTATATGTGTGTATTTGCTTAGAAATTACTAAGTTGGAAACAAGAGTGTTCAATGGTGTGTCAGTGGTATTAATAGGGGGATGAGAAGATACAGTTGTTTCGCCTTCTGCCTGTGCTGCACATTCACTACCTTATCACTTCCAAACACTCTGGTTCGGCTCTGTCAACTCAAATGAGCTAATTGCTTTAGTCTTCCACTCTTTCTTATTTTCATTTTGGCTCCCTCCGTCTCTTTCTTTCGCTTTTCTCCTACCCACACACAATGGCCACTGCCTCTCTCCCTCTCTCTCTTCCCACTGTCCGTTGCCCTCTCTCTGTCTCACACTCACAGTTTCTAAATGCACCTTGTCCTAATTGCCTATGCAGCTGAGTCATACCCTTTCCTTCAAGCTGTTTTCTTTTAGTGACTCCCTCTCGGCATAGCTGACTTCCTTTAAATCCAGTCTCGATTCTCCTGCTAACTACCTCTGCCATTTGTTGTTTGTAGCTTTAACTATATATCTGTTAAATATGTTTTTTTTTCACTCCTTGTTTTCTTCTTGCCTCTCCCTCTCTCTGAATCTCCTTCTTGGCCTCTCAGCGAGTGAGGAAGGATTATACCGTGACAAAGAGCCATGGTGCAGTAGAGGGGGATTTGGGGACGCCAGGCTCTCTGTCATCTCAGGACTCACTCATATGCCTCTGCGCTCCATTATTGTCCCACTGACGCATCTGTCTAACACAGAGCAGGGGAGAGTGAGAATTAAGGGGGGAATGATGTGTGTTTGTGTGTGTGTGTGTGTGTGTGTGTGTGGGTGGGTGGGTGGCTGGGCACTGGCTTAATTGACAGAACAGTCTCAGTGTTCTTGAGTTTCTTCGACAGTCCAGATAGGAAACTTTGCAAGAAAATGTAACTTCTTGGAATTTTCCACAGCACATCACCTGGATATTAAATAGCATCACATCAGGACTTTAAATGGAGGCAATGGGGCGTACTGTGTGATAATGTAATAGTATGGAGCGCTCGAAGTCACAGAATCAGATAAAATGTCTCTGGCTGGTAAGCGCTGAGTAAAAACACATTAACCATACACATCACTGCTGGCTACATACTAGCACACTTCCCTTTTCTGATGACATGGTGTGCACACATGAATGTCTTTGTGTTTGTCTGCATATTTACTTCCATGCACAATCAGGGATCATCAGTTTTGTATCAATAAGGAAAGATGGGCTAAAAATAACAGACGGAGACAGATAGAGACCACTGAGATTGTTTCTCAGTGATCTTCTCAGTGGAGAGACTCATTTTTAATCATTTGTCATGAAGTTATGAGTGGCTTTCAGTCAGTCCCAGCCTGCTGCAGACAGAGTTTGTTATTTTCAGTCTTCAGTAAAAGAAATATGGGAAGTTATTAGTGTTTACTTTAAATATCAAAATCTCAATGAAAATCAAATTTCAAAAATACAGTACACCACCATTTGCAAAGCAGCCACTCATTTATTTATTTTCTATGTGGTATATACCTAAAGAGAAGGTTTTCTCTTCACTTTCTATACTGGATGATTTTCTAAGCTGTGCTTGTCGCAAGAACACATTGTTCAGCGCATCTTGCAACAAGTTGTGGACGCTTAGGACATAAACTCAAATAAGACATCGGGGTACCTTTAAGTGAAAACAATAATTGTTAGGGAGGTTGTTTTGCATGGGTCCCACCTTTGTACTTTGCAGTAAGTATCACATTAATACAATGTCTTTAGCTAATCACTTGACTGCCAAACACGCCAGTGTTAAAAGCACTACTTTAGTCCATGCCAGGCTACCGACCAAGAATAACATAAATTGATCTTGATGCTTACGAATGAAACAAAGCACATCACTAGACTCAGGGTCTAAGTATAGCTAAAAGACAAATAACTCATTCTTTACCATTATGTGGAATAACTATGTTATAGTTTATATGAAAATCACATTATACACAAAGACTCCTGGATTGGGGGAAAGGTGGAGCACGTGTGGGAGGGTTGATACCAACACGGACAATCATGGAGGTGACATAGCTGGGTCTCCCAGTGGGCCATATTCATTTGGCACCAATTCTTGGTGAAGGTGAGGTAATAGGTGAGAGCCTGCAGACACCTAACCTCCCCTGGAGTTGGTGAGAAAGTGTAAAGACCTGAAGAAACCTGGGGCCATTTCACAAAGACAGACTTTGACTATGGCTTTGTTCAAACTAATGGTCTGACTTCAGAAATAAATTCATCCGTTGCACAAAGCTGTCTAGTTCTTGATGATAGGACTTATTTGCCACAAATTCTGGGTAAATTAAGACTGAGCTGAAGATGCCGTGGTTTCTTGATGTGACAGGGCTCAGTACTGCTGCTAACTTGTCAGTCAGGCTCAGGATGGTTTCATTGGTCAAACGAAAACAATTCATAATGACCTCACAGCTGTATGTTTCCAATGGGTTACTGAGGTCTCTACTATCATATAATAATCATTTGTTTTTTCAATTACACTGTGAAGGGAAATGTAACAGTTACCTGGATTATGTTCCAAGCCAGTGTTTTGGTCCTGTGGTGTGGTTAGATTTTGGCAACAAAAACACTGATTATTTTTTTCTTTAGGTTACTTATCATCAAAATGCAAACTGGCCACAAGGAATGATCTCGACTACAAAGGGGCAAATGGCTGACTGCCCTCCCATTGTACCTCACTTTTTCCTTGGTCTCTATCGCCCTGCCGCACTGAAGCACGGGTTCAGAAGGAATGTGACTTGTTTTGTCCTCACTGTTTGAATAGAAATTTTGAATCAGTAAGCTGAAAACGTGTCACTGTCACTATATACACGTTGACATGACTCCTAAGCCTGTGTAGCTGAGCTGAGTCTTTAGCAGTGAATCATACAGTATGCCACAGAGGCTAACTCTGTTGCTCATGCTCTCATGGCTGATCTGGCCAGGTTTCTCTGGGGAGACGCTGGCTTGGGCCTGTTCGAATTAGACTGGAAATCAGGCCAATGGCAACACTTCAGAGACTGATATAAATTTATACAGTATACTCGGCATTCTGTGTCATCATTATATACTGTATGTGGGCTTGAGGAATTTGCACCAGAATTGTCCTCATAGCAACTTATTACATGATGACTGCTGAGATGTAAACAGCAGTCTGGGTGGGCAAACAGAAATAAGACCATCTCCATGGTGATGGTGTATTTGTAATGAATAAAGAGAGAGATTATGTGTGTGTGCATAATGTGTATACCTGTGTTCATCTGTGGGCAGGTTGGTATGTTAAAAATAAAGAAGGTATTTATACAAGAGGCTGAGCTTATTTCAGTCTATAATATACACAAATATCCAACAGTAATGTTTGATATAAAGGACAGTTTGATTCTTGAACTTTTTAATGGAGCAGACAACCTCATTAGATAAGCATTACCCTAATAAATGTCAACACAATCCATCAGGAGCATGTGTACCAATGTATGGTGCCAAAAGCCTACACACACCCAAGGCGTCAGACATCAGCTTGCTTGATTTGAGTATTAATCATAACCATGGCCACACTTACTCTCACACATAGTCAGACTCACCCCCTCCTTGTTTAGCTGTATGAGTCTTTGCTCAGACAATGTATGAATCACACGCCAACACAGTCCTGAAAAGAACATTCTCGATAACAGTGTGTGTGTGTGTGTGTGTGTGTGTGTGTGTGTTTGGGGAGAAGGGGGAAGGGTGGGTGGGTGGGTTTGGGTTTGGGAAGCTTTCTTATAAACAGGTTAGGACTCCCAGTAGCATCAATCCTGCTACAAACTGCTTTGATCAGTTTGTAGTCTCAATCCAATTTAAGAGCTTGCCCCAAGCAAGAGTGTGTGTGTGTGTGTGTGTGTGTGTGTGTGTGTGTGTGTAATTTTGTTTATAAACTGTAAACTGGTGTTTGGCCTGTGGGTGCAGCTGGGCAGAGACTGCAGGCTAGAGCTGAATAATGTACAGTATAGTACACACACACACACACACACACACACGCACACACACACACACACACACATATATATATATATATATATATAGACACACACACACACACAAACTCATTCTCTTCGCAGTCTTTGCTGTGGGGAATGAAGCGTCATTGATATTCCAAGTTGCTGCTTGCCACATTCAGGAAATAAGGACCAGCTCATGAAACACAGCCAGCCCTTTGTACCCGCCTCTGTCTGTCTGTCTGTCTGTCTGTCTCTCAAACACACACACTCACACACACACACACACATCCATACAGCTAACACAACAATTCGCCCACTTATTCTGAATGAGTTACTATGTTCAATATTTATTGTTCTAAAACTGCAGCTGATCAGATTAGCATTTTACCCGCCTAAAACACAATATAAAATATTCAGCTTCTGGAAGGAAGAGTCATGGGAGCCCTGAGAGTGTTTATTCATGTAGCACCCTGGGAGAGCTCACAGGAGCACGTCGGAGGGAACACTTTACAGTGCACAGCAGAGCTCATCAGCTGAATATATTACTCTGCTCCTGAAGGCAATGCTGTTCACTTTGGACTCCTACAGAGTGAACACTGCTGATCAGCAGGACACACACACACACACACACACACACACACATACACACACACTGATTCTCTCTCATTTCACACCCACCCACACCTCAACCTCTCTTTCCCCGAGCTGCCCTTTCTTCCATCTCGTTCATCTGCCCTTAATAGGAGGAGGAGAGGATGTTAATGGCAGGAAAAGGTCAAGGACAGCCACTCATGTCCTGCTTAGGCCACAAACCACCTTTAGCAGAAAGGCGACAGTTGCTAACAGTTGCTAACAGGAGCCAGGCACCAGAAAGATTTTGTAAGGCGCATGCACCTCAAGAAAGCTTGGCAGATAAATGAATAGTTTGTCACCTTGAATGAGATTTGAGCTTGTGTTTTAGCTGGTGCAAACGGCATTGTGAAGAGAGTGTGCATAGCTTTGCACCTCTTTAATGAAAAGTGCTGATACATGTCTGAGTTTCCTGATCCATTAATCAAAGCACACACCCAACTTATTAAAGCCAGCTTAGAGCAGCTCTTATCTTATCGCGCCTGTAGTTTTCTCTTTTTCTCTCTGATTTTTATTCCTCATTGTCTCACTGAATGATCATGTAAAGAGACGGAAAAGTAGGGGGGGGGGGACTTTACACCACATGTAGTGTAGACAACCTTGCTAACAAGGCTCATGTATCTCAATCACCACAAACAATATCAATCTCAGCTAAAATATGCAAGGCAACGCTGCTCACAATAACAATGCCAGGGGCCACACACAATGACTGGCATTTGCTGACAAATAGACTTAATTTAGATTCAACTCTGTTTTCTTGTTATTAATTTCCCTCTTACCTACTTACACACACTGGCACACACACACACACACACACACACATTCTTTCTCTTACACTCTTTTTGTCTTTTTGTAAATGATAAGGTTTGAGCTCTGACTGACAGGCGACCCAGCCTCCCTGCATCCTCTCCCCCCCTCTTCCTTTCTGTCTCCCCTTCTCTCTCATTTTCTGAGCTTCCCTCTGCTCTCATTCTGCCCGTCAGCATTATGAGGCCCAATACAATGTACACACACACACAGAGGCAGGGAGGGAGGAGAAATTAGGAGAGGAGAGCAGAGGAGAGGAGGCCTTGAGTCTTGAGCTGACACTATGTCTCTAAGCTACAGTAACTGAAATATTTCTTTTTAAATTCTCTGGTTCATAATAGGGACTTGAACATCACCATGGATGCACTGCTGACAGGACAGACGATGACTCTTCCAGAGAGTGTTTTTTTTCTCTCTCCATGGCAGACAGTAGATTCCAAAGATTTGACAATAGTCACATATGAAACTGACAAAAGACTGTTGTGGCCATTGGTTTGGGTGACAAGCACAAGAGAGAGAAATGGGACAAATCATTACATCTAATAAGCCCGTGACTTACATTTGAGCCACATTAGGTGTGCACCACATTGCCATAAGAACCACTGCATACGACTTTTTCTTTCAGATAATTAATTTCTCCATCCAGATCTTTGAGGTCTTTGCATCAATTGGTTGGAGTACATTACCTTCCAAGGAGCTAAAATTAACCTGGAAACCTGAGAAAATGCTAAGTAGGACATTTAGATTCTTCATGACTGCACAGGATCGTAAGACTCATCTGGCTGAATTTAAGAGTTGCGTGGTCACATTTCACACATCAGGCTTTTTATGGCATGTAATCAAATATGATTCTATGAAACTATTACTGCCATCAAAATCTGTGAGGAAAGACAAACAAGGTCCGCGTGTATGCAGTATGCCCAGTCAAACAACAATAAATTGACCAAAGCCAGCAGACAACTGGAATTGTGCTGATACACTCACAGGTGACAAACACTGCAACAGTAATAGCTGGCAATAAGGCAGTACGTTAAAGCTGACATTCACTGCTCACTCGTTTAATCTGCATGCTTATGCTGCTGCTTCAGTGCTCACTTTGTGTACACAGCTTCTACCTCTGCTGGTCATAATATATATAATACTTACATTTTTAAATCCTTCCTGCAACTGTAACCTCTGGGTCTCCCCAGTATCCTTTGTGCTGAGCTTTGTGAGAAGGGCAGTGTAGAGGTCAGAACCTAGACACCAAATATGAGCTCTATACATAATCTGTATACACACATTACAGTAAGGTATGAAAAAGATTAGTGTGATAGATGTATATTCAGGTTAAAACTCAAATAATTGAACAACAATAACATTCATTGTCCCTGGAGGATGAATTGCACTGACTTGTTTTCTGACTTTTCTTCTTACATCACCAGCTGATCAAACATTTCAGTTACAGGCATTCATGGATCCAGGCGATGAATCCTACAGACTTTGGTGATCCTCAGATGTTTCCTTTAGGGTCACTGTGAGGTTGACATTTGTGGTTTTCGTGAAATGTGTTGAGTGCTTATTAGCAAATGTTAGCATGCTAATACGCTACACTAAGATGATGAATATGGTAAACGTTATACCTGCTAATAAATATCAGCATGTTAACATTGTCATTGTGAGCATGCTGACGTTAGCATTTGTGCCTAGCACGGCTGTAGACTCTTGTTCTTGCTCTTGGGGAAGTGTTGACATTAGACAGGTAGGCTTGTGAGTGCTGATTGGAATCTCTGGAAAGTGTGAAAACATTTGATCAGGAAGCAGCTACCATCAAAGTGCCCTTTGGCAAAGCAAGTTACCCATAATTGCTCTTGTGTGCTGCTCATTTTTTTTCCTGGATAGATATATTTATCTAGTCTCTATTTGTCAGGTTTTGTCTGGCTTAGCTCTTGTGTAATAGCACATTTTTCGCTCCAGCTACACACTGAGCAGTGAACATCAAGTGTTTACTCTAGGAGTTCCTCTCACTGTGATCTCTGAGTGACTTGTTGATGCTAACCAGCAAACAGCTCCAGCCAGCCTCCTACACACCAACTACAGCTGTTGAGTGTGTGTTGTATTTCTTCAGGTGAGACAGAGAGAGGGAGGGAGAGAGAGAGAGAGAGAGAGAGAGAGAGAGAGAGAGAGAGAGAGAGACGCAGAGTTTGGAGAACTGTGCGACTGTGTGTATCGTGATGAGTGCTGCTGTGTATGCCGTCACTCCAAGTTCAGGCTTGTGCTGCTGTTTTTCTGCTGCACTGCAGAGGCCTGCGCCGCCTCTTCCTCACAACTTTAGACTGGTTTCCCCGGCAACCAGGGTGTCTGCACATGGAGAGCAACCAACTTCCCCAGATGAGAGCTTTTGTCAGTACACTCACGATCACTAGGAAAGAGAGAGAGAGCAGGAGAGAGAGGGAGACAGAGAGAGATGGGAGAGCACAAAGTAACTCTTACCCATATATCACTTATATATCTTGGTGAATTGCTATTTGTCCGACCAAGTGGCCAAACCTTCCTAAGTTATAGTAGAATAGTATCTCTCTCTTTCTCTCTCTCACTCTCTCTCTCTCTCTCTCTCTCTCTCTCTCTCTCTCTCTCATACACACACACACACACACAACACACACACCAAAATATACTGGGACATTTTGCCTTTTGGTGCTCTTCTAAAAACAGTAAACCGGATGTCAATATAACATTTTCAAAAGTAATATTTCAGCCCAAGTCTGTAAAGAATATCTCAGCTAGTCTGAGCTGTTCCGCAACTGTGCTGCTGTGTGTAAAAATAGGTGGACTTGAAACTTTGAACAGGATCTTGAAGAAAACACAAGGCCAGAGCTGAGGAACCCTGCAGTTGTTAGTTTAGAAATAGCAATGCAACAATGTAATGCGGTTAACAAAAGTAAACAGTTGCTTATTGTTATTAGCTAGGATAGCTAAGAACTGCAAACATTTCCTTTTTCAGCCATCATTTAAGTCGTTTCGTTTTTTAACAGACAGTATTAACACGGGTCCAAGACAGCATAACATAGCTGATAGATATCATCCTAAAGAATTAGCCAAGCAGAGACATAGTTCTTGTGTCAGCTGAGATGTGTAGCTCAGGTCTCATAATACAGTGTTTGTGTAAATTGACCTTGAGATGGAAAGAAAATGCATTTCTTTGTTAGAATATTGATATCGAAATAACTCTTGTACCTATGTAAATACTTCTGAAAATAATACATTCTTAGTGACGCTACCAGAGGGCGAGAAGTGTTTCCGAACTTCTTTATTGATTTCTCCCCTTTTCAGGGCGCAATATCTGGAATGAAGAGTGGACAATGAACAGTTGGAAACAATCTGAATCTACCAATACTGACTACATTATTCTTTTTTATTCATCAAAGGAGAGGGAAAGCTGTTTCAGATTTTTCTGTCCAGACATTTACAAGCTGATATGAATGTAAATGTGACAAGTGAACAAATACAGAAAACAGATATCTTTTTTTTGGGGGGGTAGAAAACCTCCTTGCGTTTACTTCTGCTACATTGTCATTTTCTTATTTGTTTGACTGTTTTCTCCATTTGGATCTGTAAAAAGAGCACTGCTAAAGTATGCTGCTCAAGGGAAAAACCTGTTTCTGTATTTCTAAAAAGTCCATAGGGTGCTTTCCTCCCCCAAACCTCCCCCCACCCTCCCACCTTCCTCTCTCTTCCTTTTACTCTCCTTGTCTTACTCCCCTGTTCATTTCTCTCCTGCATTTGTCTAGATATATGACTCACCAGACTCTAAGGCTCAGCTGCAATTTAGCTTTTCTGTTTCATTCAAAACATTCTCTCTCTCTCTCTCTCTCTCTCTCTCTCTCTCTCTCTCTCTCTCTCTCTCTCTCTGTCCCTCCACCCACTCTCACTATATATCTATGTTTTGTGGCCCCAGCTGACCTCTTCTCTTATGAATAATAATGAGTTTTCCTCCGCACACATTGGTCATTGAGATCCAGTCAGCAGTTGCTTGATAAAGACTTGCAGCTTGCTGTCTCTTTAATATAGCAGTAATATGATTGTTATCATAACACTGTAGCAACGTGGGGCTGATGGCTGTGTTTGTATTCATATTATAACTGGCTGTGGCCTAATAGCACATTCATGTTTGTAGGCAAGTCATTATTACTGCCACTCACACACTCCTAACTCTTCATTACTGCTAACAAGGACGTGAGACGTCCAGCGACAGAGACACACACAGGCACACCTCCAAAAAGAGAGGCCTGTCGTTGCTGTTGGGTTGTGCATGTGTGTGTTCCTCGGACAGCCCTTCAATCCCAGAGCAGCTTCACTGTTGTGATGTACTGTCTGAACCGTTAACTCTAAAATGTTTCTCCTGCCCTGGGCCCTGGTTTTGTCATGTCAAACGTAACAAGGTTAAACGTTGGCTTATGTAAATCTTGATAAATCTAACGTGTCCTCTGTTCTCTGATCTATAAAGGCGGCCTACGCCACATTGTCTTCTCTTGCTCAGATAGGCACTATCTTGAATTGTGACACAGCAACAGAGACTGGTGGACATGATCAGGCAGAAGCACAAGTAGATAAAGATCACCTCTCTGACATGACCTCTGCCAATGACACACACGCACACACACACACACACACACACACACTTGCTCACCCTCTCAAACACAAGCGGTTCCACACCCACAAACACTAAAGGTTGTAGACAGTGTTTACAGTGGTGTCAGGTCAATAGGCTTTTGAGTGTGACACACTCTTTGTGCACTTAGACTCACACCCTTACACACACACACACACACACAAAACAGACCAGACGGTGTGAAGGACATATAGATTCAGCCTCAAACCAGGTCTCCAGATACAGACAAATCTAAACTGTAGTCACTGATCCTGGTGGCTTTTCAGCATCCCAGAGTCAACTTTACAAAGCTGCATGCACCAGTGTAAAATCACTGATGTAGACATCCTTAACATTGTTGGTATCTGAAGACATTTTGTAGCTGTTACTTGTTAAAGAATAATCTGTTTGATCAGAGGAAACAAACAGTATTTTATGTGTCTCCACTCTTCACAAACAAAGGAAGGTAAGAAAAGATTAGATGATTATGATAATGGAAGCCATTTAGAGGATGCTTTAATCTGAACCACTTTACAGTAAAATAAGACTGTTTCTATTTTTGGGTGGCTCTACATAGGCAAATCACTTTGTTTGCAAGTGTTGGTGAAGGATGTAGGTTGCAACCTAATAGTGGGCCAAGGTTTCACTTCAAGTAGATCATTTGCATCCACGTCTTAAACACAAAAAAAAAAACCTGATGAGTGCTTTTATTTGAAAACACATCAAAACTTCTCACAGCAGCTGACTAAGTAGTTCTTCTCTAGTGCTGCACTCTGACATTTGATGAGTCAAATCATGTGTCAAACAATTGAATCGTGATGGCCCAGCTCTCCCAGGACAATGTTAGGGGGTGGGTAAGAGAACAGGATACTAGTTCTTTTTTTCTGAGAGGATGCAATTCTTATTAAGTAGGAAGGGGCACTTACACTGTTGCTGACATGTTGAAGGGGCTTCCAGAAAGTGGCCACAGGGACGGGCCATCTTACAACCAGTCAAGTGTCCTGTAAATTGTTTTTGAAACTGTGTGTAAGTACAATTTAAAATCGGAGTCAAATTCCTTGTATGTGTACACATACTTGGCCAATAAAGTTTGTTCTGATTCTAATTCTGATGATGTCTTTGCTTGGCTGGTTGAGAGGAGCCCCAAAAGTGTGAGGTGAGGTGGTGATGAGATCTCTGGGTCCTCCCAGTTGTTATGGCTATCATCCTTGCCACCTTCACTACCATCAGGGTGGGCTGCTGGGGCTGACTTCATTCAGCCAGATGTGGATTGGAAGCCATAGTGGGAGGCACAGCCAAATACAGGATCCTGTGCCTCTCTCTGCTCTTTATTGATGCCATGTGATTTCATTGTACTAGTATCCGGGGAGGAGATAGGGGGTCTCACTGTGAGGGGAAGATGATGCCACAGCTGTGCTGAATCCAGCACCAGCCTCTGGCACCAGTGAATAGAGTCGAAGATAAAGGCACCAAAGGATCCATCCAGGGAGAGCAGGCATCCACCAGATCCCTCCAATCCTGACATTTTAGGGCCGCTTGTCCATTATGTTGAAGTTGCTGAGGAAGAATGAATAAGGAATGAGGTCATGGCTGCTCTTTTATAGGGACAGCCCTAGTAGGGTTGGAAGGCTTATCCGGATCAGCTGGGCAAGTACAGTACATGTACGTGCAAGGTCAAGCCTATCTATAGTCTGTAAGAAGGTGAAGCATGTGTGAAATAGAACAAAAGTGCTTTTGTTCTGACAAAAAACAGACGAGTACATTTATTTTTGCATTGCAATTGCAAGGAGTCTCATAATAGCATGAAGCCATCAAAGCTAAAACAGCATACAAAAATAAAACATTGAGCCTATCCAGAGAAACCACACTTATCAAAAACAAAAAGCATCCCCAAGGGGGTATTTCACAAAACGGAATTAGCAAGATTATTATTATCATCCATCAATATGCATGACTGAATCATACTCCTAAAGCTAATATTCACATTTTGTGTTACAGATGCAAATCAGGAGCACCAGGCATATACAGTATTATCAGTAGTATAATTGTTTTTGCAGTTGTCTGGCTGTTTAATCCTGCTATGAAAAACACCTCTCAGCTTTACCATTACTTCACAGCCGAGCATAAGAAGGACAAAAACACAACGAATACGTGACTGACTGTGTTACAGTGAGACTTTGACCAAACCTGAAAAATCATTTGAATTCAAATTATGTTTGAATGTTTTATGTTTTAAGAGTTTTGAATGGCACTGAGCTTTTCTTCTAAGCAAGCCAAGAAAATACTGATTGTTCACTGATTGAAGTGACTGTATTTGATTACCTGATTGATTACCTGTTGTTCATCTGGTATGCTTATTACATCTGTTGTTGCACCCACATTTTGGTTCAGTTCATTTTAGTTGCCATGGATAATTACTGAATTAAATTTCAAGCTAAGTTCATTATTTTGTTTGCATTTTCTGTCTTTACAGCGCATTTCCCTTGTGCATATTTCATTTTACAAAATAGATTAGAATTGTTTTGTTTGAAGGGGTGATTTATTGACCAGGGGTCAGTGAGGATCCCATGGTTAGACCATTTGAGAACAAAGTTTAGAAATATAGGAGTGATGTATTGACTTCTGTGCAAGGTGACTGAAAATGAAGAGCATCAATAAAGCTGATAATTTCTCATATTTCTGAGTTAATCTCACCACAGTGCTATGGAGCGAATTCAATATACAGTATCAAATGATGAATAGATATCATTAACAGTCAGCATGCTCTAAATGTGCAAAAGGAGATATTTCGTATGTTCTGTAAGAAAGAATAATTTTCTTCGTTTATGTGAGCAAAAACAAAGAAAATTCAATTTGATTTCCCTGAAATTTCAATCATATCCCTGTGATTCAATAGAAATATTCCATTACAAAGTGCTGAAGCACAGATAAGAGGTAATTGACAAGAATTGACTGATACAGTAAAGACTATTGAGCATACTCATTATCTCAATGACCTGACCCCCAGCTTGCCCCGACCACACCCCGCCAGCACACACACACACTGTTACTAGGCAACTGCTGCAGCCAAACCTGTATCCATCCCAATCGCACTGCCCCAAGGGCATACACAGATGACAGTATTGGTGTGTGTGTGTGTGTGTGTGTGTGTGTGTGTGCGCGCGCTGATGTATTCTCACCCCTAATTACCTCAAATTGTTTAATTTGAAGATTTAAGTTCCATTAAGGACATTTTGGTCTCGAATTTCAATTCCCAGTGTAAGTTAGCCTTCCTTTTTGGCTGCAGCAGTTGCCAGTTCTTCTACCTGCTGTATTTCTGGACTCAGAAGTAAGATGTGATGTTTTTCTGAACGGTTTGTGTGATGCCTGACCGTTAGATATTTGCCCCTAAGCGTGCATTGACAGGCTGCATTGGTGGGGGTGTGTTGCTTCAGGTACCAGTGAAACATGAAATAAGAAAGTCTGAAAGTTTAGAGTAACGGATCCAAGAGTCTGAAGGATCATCAGACACTGAAACACTACACAGATGTCTACAACACTAGGCGGTATTGTACTACTCTGGAAAGTTATCAACAGAAAGTATCTTTTGTCAAGTTGACGATGTGAGGTAAACAGAAGGAACAGTGTTCTTGTCACAAAGTCACCAGGAACCCCTCTGGGTCGACGGACTGGCCTCATTCAAATGAATGAGGAGGCTGCCTTTTTTCTTGCAGGGCTAAAGTCGGTCTTAACACTGCCTAAGCAGTTGTGTGTGTCACTCCTAAAGAATTACACAGCTCTATATATCCTTATTGTAACTTAATATCCTTTAACTTCCTCTCTTTATCGCCTGCATAACCATCTCCCTTTTTGAAGGTCGGATGCATTCGAGTGTGGTATTTCTTTTATTATTTTTTTAACAGATATTGTATAACACATTATATTATAACTTGACTGGAGAGTGCATTGGCTTATTTTGAGAGGCAGAGGCAGAGACATACTCAACATGAAAGATCAGAGGCAAATGGTCAACAGGGTGCAGGCTGGTCAGAGGAGAGAAGTGGGCCAATGTGAGTCCTCCAGCAACACTATGATAAACATAAACTGAGAGAACAGCCCAAACCCAATCAATAAACTACATAGGCAGAGACATACATACACAGACATACACACACTCACACACACACACAAACACACACACACACACACACACACACACACACACACACACACACACACACACACAGATAAAGAGATTCTTGTGAAAAAGTGACTCAAAGGACAAGTAGAAGTCAGCTGCCTACAGAACCACATCTTTCAGGAACATTGCAGGTATACATCCGAACATGACAATGTAAATGAAGCTGATCTTTCATATTCACATTTTAGTTTTAACGACTGAGTACAGCTTGAAGAAGAAAAAAAAGTTTGGTGTGGGAGTAGTGGGCATTTTCTTTTAGATATATGGTAAAGTGCTCAAAGAGGCTGTAATAAGGTTCTTGTGATATTTGAGCTCTGTTTCTACAATCTCTTTTTCTAAAAATGGATTTTATGAGATCATATTTCTGTACATCCACACTTGACCTTAAAATGACAGATAAGCAATGTAGAACGTGCTACGTGGGGCAGTCTTTAAATTGTTCATTTGTTTCAGTGACAGAAAGCATGGCAGGCCCCTGTCCAAACAGAAACTCACTCAGTGGCTATGCGAGGGCATTTCACATGTCTATGAGCTGGTTCACCCCACCAGGTGCGGTGAGGGTGCAATCCTCTTAGAGTGAGCGGCCTCAACAGCCCTCTTTGCTGAATGTAAGTGGTGCTGAACTGGTGTACGCCTTGTCCCTTTGCTTCTACTTACAGGATGCTTTTGGATCCTCCTCCAGGCCCTTCACTGCTATTTTTTTTTTTGCAAACTGGAGGTGGGCGATTGAACTTGTGATACCTCAGTCCATGTTTTTACACTTTCAGAGATACCTGTTGTTGTTGAAAAAAGGGCACAATCTAACTAGGGTGCACAGTAGAGTAAAAGAAAATTCTCCACCTCCCTGCTTGTCAGCATGACTGGTGGTGTTGGCGACCTCTCGCTATCCTGGAATTGCTCATCTGCCAGATGGTAGTGTTTCTAGGTTTTCTACGGGTGCTATATGTTTACACAGTGCCCTATTACATAAGCACCTTGGCTCTGCCTGTGGCTCGCCCAACTGTGGAAAGGTGCTAGAGTGATGCCTCACATTTGCCCCTGTTTGGGTGTGACGGCCATTTATACAGCCAACATTAGGAGAAATTGTCCTGTCCTGGTGTACAGAACCTCAGTGGGCTTCCTAGAGTTACAGTGCATAATCTTAGTGATTGTAATGGACACAGTTTTGGTCTCAGGTAAAGCTACTGCTTTACAATCTCTGTTAAGATTAGAGTGAAAACACAAATGTAAGCAGATTATGCGATTAGAAATGTCACGACACCACAGTGTTATAGTCACTTGCCACCTCATTTGTATTAAACACCACTGACACTCAAGACATACCATCCTGAATGATGCTGAATAAATAAAGATGCCGCATATTTATTTCCTTTTCAGAGATAACATCTCCACAGATCTGCTTTGCATGAAAATGATCATGTCTAAGTAATGTTTGCTTATCTCTCCTCTATTCTCCCCACCCAGAGAGATAAATAACTGGGCATTTCTCCAATCCATCAGCGGTATGAACTAAACTGACTGTCTCACTGGGGGCAAAAAGACCCTCTCGCAAACAAACACACCGTGAAGAAATGGAACCAGAACTAACATTATAAGAGGAAATAGAGTAAAGAGGGGATGTGGGGGGGCTAATTTGGAATGCAGTCAAATACTCATGGGCCCGCTGCTTTCTGCTGCCTGGCAGGCTAATCGCAACACAAACGCCAACAGACAAGATTTCACAGAGTGCAGCGAACTTCAGGTGAACTCAGTGGCTCTCACCAGGGAATGGACCAGGGAAGAGGGACAAGAACACAGGTAGCTGTGAAGCTGTCTCACATTAGCTTTAGTCACACAGAGTCAGCACTCAGTGGGTCACATGACTACCTCCTGCCTCAGAAGAGAGTCAACGATTAAGACGGAATTGTACAAAATACGGTATATATTAGTTAGCAACACCAAGCTTTTAACAAGACGCAAAGCTATTGCATCCAGTGGTGGGAGAACTGCTGGCACGCGACATATGCTGTGGCGTCCTCCCCATGCTGATGCCTTGGATGGAAGACGTGAAGCAGACCTGGGAAGTTAGCAGCCAGCAGTGTGAATGTGGCCGAGATCTGAGTCAAGCCAGCAGCATGTTTGGCATTGGACACCAGTGAGACTCCACAAGGTCACCAGCACTCAGCCAGCATCAGATCAGTACTGACAAGATTACAGAGAATGTGGCCTGAAGGGGAAGACATACATACACATACATATGCATGCATGCAAGATCACAGGCAGATGCTGTAGCCACATTCTGTACTCAATCAAACCAGCACGAGACAGATCCAGGGACATGCTCATACATGCGCTTACTGTACAGTTGTATTTACCGTATGTCCACAAGGACACAGCCATCGATGTGAAGAGACACTTAATAGATCATACAAGCTTCAACAGACACAAAGACACAGCTGATGTGCTCTCTAACTATCATTGGAGTAGCAATAAATGTCATTCATGTATGTGGATGTCGGCCATTATAGTGCAGGATAATGAGCAGTATTGGTGATTGACCTGATTTTCCCCATGTCCAGAGTACTCTACCTCTCAGTACCACCACACATGGACATACATGAAAAGACATTAAATCTTGTTTACATTTAAAGAGAGCACAGTCAATGCCATAATAAAAGACTGAATGGCTGGGTGAAAGAGGGGGTTGATAAAAGAGAGAATAGAACAGAGAGGAAAAGAAAGAGGTCAATGCACATGAAGGGAGGCATTCTGGATGTACATGCCCGGTGGTGGGGCGCTGCCACTTAGTGTATCGTTGTGTGAGCGTGTCTGTGTGTCTATGTACGTGTCTGTTAAATCCTTCATTTAAGACATAGAGAAGTGGCAGAGTAATGAAATGAGAAAGACTTGTAGAAAAACTGCAGAGGGAGAGATAAAAGACTTGATTTGATAACGTGCTGTGACAGACACAAACCACATTTGGAGCAGATTGCGCATTCCGAGTGCGCAACAAACAAAATATCATTGAAAAATACTGCTCAACACTGTGGAATATATGCAGTGTTTGCAGTGACAAAATAGACCTACTTATCGGGTGCTTATTTGCCGTGCTCCAGCACAAATGCCAAAGTTGTTTTCTGCCGAGCTCTGCACATTTAAGGAGGTCTTCTCACCCTGATTTCTTCTTAGACACATATCCCAGCTACCAACTGCCTCCGTCAGCACACACATCACCACACACACAAACACAAGTCTCCAAGGGCATTCTCACGCATGCATGCAAAGGCACAGGCACAATCATGGCATAAGCAAGCACACACGCACACAAACCACCCATACACACAGGCAAATACCCCTTGGCACCTGAATTCAGGTTGCTATAACTGTATGGGCCATTTTTAGCTCTTTAATAATACTTGAATAGTTGTTACCTGAGATAACCCCAGGGAGAGGAAAAACAATTCCAGGCTCCCACAAGCCCTGGAGTTTAATCCTCTCTTGTATCCTAGGGAAATAATGCTTCCTCTAATAATTCCTTTGGTCTTTCAGTTCAACATTGATGTCCTTTTGTGTTGGCTGAGGCCATTAGTTCTGACACATGTATAATTGATTATCATATTAACAGCTAAAATCATTCAGCTCATTTCTGCTGAGGCCGTGGGGATAGACAAGGTGCATAATGGCTTTGAGCAGTTGGATCCATAGCTTGTCCCCTTTGCTTTAGTTGGAGATGTTGCCATGTGACGACAAGACCCTGCAGTGTTGATCTTGTCTTTCGTCGTTCGTCTTTCAGCCAAGCAGTTTACTTCAAAGTCTCATGTTTAGCACGGTCGGTCTGTGCTAGACGAGTGGGACTTATGCTGTATATAGTGGTAGGGAGGAGACACGGTTGTCACAGAGCATTGTTCTCTTTACTCAAGTTCAAAGGTCACCAACCAACATTATTCATATGGTCTAAGGGTTCGGTCAAAGCCACAGAGAGAGAGACAGAGGGGAGAGAAGGGAACAAGAGGAAGTGGTTTCTGTGCCACCGTTCGATAAATGAGCAGAACACAAATTACTTTAAGTGTGTTGCCGTGAGCCAATTCAAAGGGCAGTGCTGGGCCAGCACTCTTTGACCTTATCTAAAAGGAACGATTAGTGCGTAGAGTTCAAAATGTGTCCAGTGAGAACACATACACACACACATATTCATACAGATACCTCTCCAAGCAATTTCATTTTTTGTTTTCTGTACACCAAATGAAAGCCAACTAATGTTGTTATCAAGGATTGATTCTCATAAAAGAATGATAAAAAAAGATTCCTCATGCAAAGAAAATATGTGAGTAAGGCCAACCCTACTAGTGCCATCATCAGGTAAATTTAATGCTTTGGTTTATGACCAAATACCTGCAAAACTTACGATATTCCCATCAGCCTGAGCTGCTTTGTGTTTAGTGCTAATTAGCAAATATTAGCATGCTAAACGACCAAAGTGAGCATGCTAAATATTACCTGTTTAGGATCAGAATGTTAGCATTGTCATTGCAAGCATGCTAGCATATTGACATTAGCATCTAGCTCGCAGCGCCGCTGTGCCTAAGTGCAGCCTCATAGAGCCGCTGGTATGGCTGCAGACTCTGGTTTTCTTCACTGCTTTTTCTTCTCGAACCCATCTCCTGACAGGAGAACTAATCAGGTTGCTTGACACTCAGCTCCACACAATGTACTGTTGATATTTACCTTTATGAAATGTAAGAAAATGTGGGAAAATTCCTGCAGCACAATAGACATTCCATGGTTTGTCAAATAACAAATGTTCATATAGTTACAAAGTTAGTTTATAGTTTATAGTATACAATTATTTTGTCATTCTGAGTTCTCAGAGAGGCCATAATGAAACTAGCTATTAAACGTAACTATTTTGAACTGATTATTTGCCTGTTTCTTGCATGACTTTAACAGTGCGGGAGGAGTAGAAGAGGTAAAGAAAAAGCAAGGGTTTATGTGCAAGGAAAGGAGGTGAGGAGGGGAGGGGAGGGGAGGGGAGAGAAGAGGAGAGGTGAGGAGAGGAGAGAAGAGGAGGTCTATGACGTCAAAGGGTAGTTGGTGGCATACATAGCCTTATCTGTAGCCTGTATCCCATGGTTACCATATGCCGTACACAGCTGGGAACCTGGGCCGGAGAAAGCAGGGTGACGCACTAGACACACATACACTGCAGGACAGCTGGCACCCAATACAAACTCACGCAAACGCACCTATACCCGCACCGGTGCAATTCCACTGTGCCTGACTACAGCCCCAACGCCTCCATCACACAGGGGGTGGTGTTTCTAATTCCATCCTGGGTTAGAGAGAACACAGAAGGCTAATATCTGCAGAATCTCCAACTGGGAGAGGTAACACACCTCTATCCCCATGAGATCATCCTGACGGAGAGAGATAGATAGAAAGAGGGAGACCGACAGAGATGAGATACATACAGAGGGAGGCGGAGAGAGATGCAGACAGACAGAAAAAAAAAGGAAAAGACGGTCTGATACAGAGTCAAAGACAGAGACAGACAGAAAGGAAAAGAGGAGGAAGAGAAAGCAGCACATTATCTCTGTGTAGAGTCCTGGGAGGAACAGCCTGTTTGTAGAGTGATACCTATCAGCTCCCTGGCTGTCTCGGGAGATATTACTGCACTGTGGTGTACTTTACCCAGATAAAACATCCCTGCGTCTGTGATAGAAAGACTCAGACAGATAGTGGCAAGGTGAAAGGGAAAGAGGCAGAAAGACTGTCAGACAGATTGACAGACAAAAGATTGGTGGAATGGCTGATCACTTCCTTTTAAAAATGCATGTTACAGCATAATGGATAAGATTATGTGGAACATGTCATTTGACAAATCCTCGCATCAAAAGTTACATGACAGACGTAATGATGTCCCGGCAGAAACCAAACACACAAATGAGTGTGTCATATCAAGTCTGAAAACAGTGTCACATGTGTGTAAAGAAAATCCAAATACATAAAATGTACAGTTCTGTACATGTACATATATACTTTGGACCAGTTTCTCACCAGTGTGCAGTTGTCAGGGAGAATCTCATCAAAAAAGCATCAGGCTTTCCATATGGGAAGTCACTTTTGATGTGAAAAAGACTTCTGGGCATAAACTTGGAAGTTGGTTGTCACTTTGAGACAACCCCCCCCTCCCCATGATTCACCCTGCTGTGTGTCTGCCTGCCTGTCTGTCTTTCAGTCTGTCGTGCTGCCCCCTGGGGCCCTGATTGAATAACTAATGATTAATATCAACACAGCCAATGCCACAGAGACTGATATACCGCACCTATTGATCCAGACCTTGAGATGTCATGAAAAAAAGACACAGATTAAACCGCAGGCAAGGTTTTGTGAGACTAAATTATCTGAGCTTGACAACCAAAATTCTGTGTACGCCAGTAAAATACTGCCCAAGACAGAACTTTTCATTTCCAGATCCAAGCAATCGAAATCAAATTGTTTATTTAACCATGTGTGTTATGAAAAATAAAGTCTAAGATCAGGATTTTATATGTATCCACACCTGGTTGCTGCCCAGTATGAATATAATGTCAATTTGTTGGCCGATGAGCAGCTTCATTTGAACAGTTGGAGATTAACTGCGTTTCTCCAGGGTGTTTGCAAAGCAGTTTCTGAGCAAAGATAGAGCACTTTACTTCTCTCTGCCAGATTTTCTAAATCCAGAAATACGAAGCAGAGAAGTTTTGGATACGAGTTAGCTTTCCTTAACATCAGGATAATGCCACACTGAGGTGACCCATCACTGTTCCTAAAATATCTATCAAAACTGGGACTGAGAGTTGATTCAACGTAAAAATTAAAAATTGATATAAAACAGGACTTGGCAAGCCTGGTTCAGTCTAGTTGCATTATCGGAAAGCAAGCTGCTACAGTATTGAAAAGCATGTGTGCCCACAAATATAATGGAAGCTTAATGTTTGTGATTACACATCCGAAGGCTGTAAACAAGCTACTGCTCACCTTTCATTTCTGCAGGTATAATTGACTCATTTTTGTCATTTCCCTGTCTTCTCTCTCATCTCCTCTTACCCTCAAATATCAATATTATCTATTTTTTATCTGCAATTTGTATTCAGGCATACACCTTTCAGATAGCCTAAACTGTCACAGTCACAACAATTCCACTCCTTTCTCCATGAAACTGGAAAAAACTACAGGAACAATACTAAATGTCTACAGCGAGTGACCTTATGAAGATGCAACGCTCATTACACACCAGAAAACAATATTATTGTATGGATGACAGACTTTTATCAGCCTTCACTGTGTCAGGAATTAGGTGTCCTCCAGTTTTACTTGTCATTTGTCAGCCTCAGCTGTTGTTTGCCAGCCCTAGCTGTACTCAAGAGTCAGCTGTGCTCATGATAATGTTGCCTGTTGACATTAGCATAAAAGGGAGCCAATACTTCAGCCTTACAAATGCGAAGTCAAAAGCGTGGCTAAATATTGTAGGGAGCATTACGTGGAACACGATTCACATAGTGTTTCTACTTAAACCTGGATTGTTATTATTATTATTATTATTATTATTATCATTATTATTATTTTACCTGCAAACATTGACATTATATGACATCATAACTCATTAAGTTTTTATGGCGAACATATTACAAAACAGTTGCCTATTTACACATTTAGCAGCAGACACTGCAGCAGGCAACATTAGCATTCAATGGAAGTCAAGTGTCTGGCCACCTGGCGACTATATATATATAATAAAAAGTATAACAAGATCATGTACTACTGCAAAGGAAAAGCAAAGGAAAAGCTGAAGAAAACAGCCAAAAGGAACTCATTTCGCCACACCTGATTAATGATGACTTGCTGCGCATTTTCTTCTAGAGTTTTCGTGCTGCACGCCTCATCGAACCCACGAGCATTTCCACATTGAGACAGTCAGTCAGTCAGTCAGTCTCCAGCAGTCCAGAAGTTTATTGAACACTCGGTTTGACTTGGACAGTTAATTTCATGAGCATTGTGCTCTGCTGTGTGTGCTGCATATAGATTGCTCTACCTCCCTGAGTTTCTGAGTTACATTTTCTGGCAAGCTCAATAAAATCTTATTTTGTAAGTTGGTAGGAATCTTAATAACAGGCACAATAGTCTGCAATTTTAAGTTGTGAGAAAATTCCATACAGTCCCCAGAGAAAGGCTACAATTTAATGTAGTTGATGTTATTGTCAGAGTCAAACAGAGTATCTTTCCTTTCTGAAGTGTATGAAAAGGCAATGCATCTCTACTCTCTTTGTAGCGTTTGACTGTCTCGCGGTTATTAACTGAACATACTACGAAAAGTGAGAATCATCCTGATGGTAAACTAAGTGTGAGGGTAGAATGGTGTGTCAAGTTACAGGATGAAATACTGATACATTAAGGATCATTTTAAAAGCTTTAATATCCCCCACACACTCTCTCCTCTGCCTCAACTGTAGTAATCCTACACATGACACTTAGAAATAAGCACACACAGAGACAGCCCTAAAACTGAAGAGTCCACAGAGAGGGGAGAAAGTGCCTAAAAAGAGCTTAAATGACATTACAAAGACAACCCAATTAGATTATGAAAGATATTCTTAACTAAGTCTGAAACTCAATGATCTGTAATGGGAGTCCTGTGGCTTATAAAAGCCTTCCCCTGGAATAATCAGTCTCTCTCTCTCAATTTCTCTCTTTCGCTTTCATCCACTCTCTCTTCTCTCTCACTCACTCACTCACTCACACACACGTGTAACACACACATGCAGAGCGTCTGAGGCACCACCAGTTGCACTTAGATCTCTGCATGCAATCATCAGCAGCATGTGAGAGCGCCATGCTACTTTGTTTGAATTCAGCCACTTGGAGGTTTAGCTTGAAACGTATCAGGAAATGCCACATTTATCCATAACACCCAGTCTGATTCTGTTCATGCACCCCTACATGAACAGCAGAACGTGCAAGTTCTTGGGCACAAGCTGTACTGGTCCCCTCTGTGTAACAAACCACAGTACAAGTTTAGAAGAGGGGGAAAAAAACAACCTTTCAACATACTGAAGATTCACAGCTGCAATGCTACAGAAAACATCTGTACCTGTCTCCCTTTACTCCTTAACCTCATATAGTCATATTGCAGCATTACAAATTAATTTTTTCTCGATTTTGTCTTTATTTTTTGTCAATAACTACTTTGATGAAGATTCTAAAGAATAAATTGTTGTTTGGAAAGTGATTATTGTTGTCAATCATAGCATATGTAATAACTTTATTTTGGGACCCCCTCCAATAAGCTATGACACATCTAAAGGGGTTCATCCAGATATAATACATTTTACTATTCACCATGTGAGTCATTTACACGTATATCATTTTGAACATATTTGTCAAGCCACTTTGGTAAATTAAGCTACACACTGAAAGACAGACATTTTTGGTTCACGAGGGAATGTGCATTTCTCTTTCTATCACTCTTTCACTCACACACACACACACAAACACACACACACACACACAAAATGCTTTCACGCCAGCCTGAACAGCCCTGACACAAGCCATGTTCTCTGGATCATTAGCCTCACGTATGCTGTAGATCTCACAGTGCACTGAGCCAGGGTCAAGTCAGCCACTCAGTCTGTGTGCGTGTGTGTGTGTGAATGCGTGTGCGCAGTTGCCCTTCTGTCTGTCTTCTTGTTTATGTCTACATTTTCTGTCTTTCTATCTGTCCACCTGACCTGCAGATGAAAGCAAACTTCTTACACTTCATCTCCCTTTGATGCTTCTAGAGTGTCTGTTATCACAGAGCTCCCTGTTCGTGTGTCTATGTGTGTGTACAGTATACGTGTGTGTTGTGTCAGCATCAGTGCACACGGTGTGCATGGCAACAGAAAATGTCGATCTCCGTGTATTTTCTGCTTGCTCCATAAATTCCTTAATACAGCATCAGTGGATTCACAATTAATCTCCAGCTCTCAGTCCCCCGCTTTCCTGCGCTCTTTCACCTTCACTCACTCCGCCTCTCACCCCCCTCACACACACAGACACACACTCTTATGCCTCACAAAACTATCTTTCACTCTCTGGCTATTAAACTCTGAATAGGGTGACAGCAGAATGAGACCATTCTGTTGTAGAATTTGATCAAGATCAACTACAAGACTGAAATGGATGTTATGTGTAGGTTTGTGCATGTAAGACGATGAGTGTGACTATAGATGTGGGAATATGTGTGTGTGTGTGAGAGTGAGTGAGAGAGAGAGAGAGAGAGAGAGAGATGAGTAAGATTACCAAAACATCTTTAGAGTCTCTGTGCTACTATGGTGCCATCTTCTGGTAGGGAAGCACAACAGCCTTCACTTAATTATACAGCGAGCAAGAGAGACGATCTGCACTCAGAACAGTCAAATAGGGCATTCAAGGAATGCGACATTTAAAACATGAAATGAAAACAAAACTCATAGATTAAAAAAACATTTAATATGGTGACAGACATCATAAAACATTTCAAATAACTGTTGAAATTGGGTTTATCATTTAGCATACTGGATAAGATGACATGAAATCTATAGTGAATGTACATTACATACATACAGGGAACATAAGACAGTACTGTACAACCTGTAGAATATAGCAGCTTGCAGCATCTTTCAGTGCACCCACATACACACACACACACAGGCCAAATCGTTTTCTCACTCGTATACAAACATAATGTAGTTATAATATAAAGCCACCTCAATCACTTACACTGCTAAAAGAGATGTGTTAATCTGTTTCAAGGGCCATTCAGTCATCTCAGTGAAGCATCCATTACAGACAACGCAGTCACAAAGACCATCCCTGCTTTACCATGACAAAGTTTGAAGTGACAGACTTTGTGACGCTAATATCCAGAGTGGATTAGAATTGGAGGTCTGCCAAGGTCTGAGTGTGGGGAGAGGATAATTCATTCATCTCTGGCTCAAACAATCACACACACACACACACACACACACACACACACACACACACACACACACACACACACACACACACTCTCTCGCTCTCTCTCCTCTGCAGTTTTCTTTTTGCATACTGACATTGCTGCAGAAAAAAACTTGCACAAACAAATGCGAGCACATACACACACACACACAAACACACACACACACACACACACACACACACAATGAATTAACATATAGAGCTTGTGTGTATGTTACTTTTTCTGCTTTTTTTCAAATCCTATAAAGGCTGACCAGCCATACATTCCCTTCATCTACACAGAATGCAAAGAGCACGTTCATATATACAGTCAGTGGCTTTGTGATAACATTAAAATACTGAACATGGATTTTATTTGGGTGTTTCCGTACAGCTGACATCATTATCACACAGAAACGTGACTGAAAGCTGAAATGTAGATAACACACTGTACATCATTTATCTGCCTACCACGACATTCAATTCTCTTGTCATAGATCTATAAGACCCAAATCACCTTTAGAGTGTCACAAATACACTCATTAAAATACTATGTACAGTAAGGACCACTTTATCTACGCCCCTGGAGATGCATGGAGCTTGGTAAGAGTGCCCTTAACATTGCCCTACCACTGGATAGTTTTGTAAGTGGCCCATTGATGTACTCTACAGAGGGAGCTGCTGAACCACTGCACTTTGGTGTTCAAAACATTCAAGTAATGCCAGGAATCAAGAGTATTCACATGCACACATACCACTCTGGTGGATTTGCTCTCAAAAGAAAACCATGAAAAATGGATGAAACCGTTTGTTTGTCTGGTCTGCTCCCAACTCAATCAATCTTTGTTGCTGTAACATTCAACTTGTGTTCGGTCCCTTCTTTTACTATTCTATACTCCATTTCCTATGTCAAAGATATGAACAGTATCAACATTTCCTCTTCATTCTTACCATCACTGACTCTCAGAATCTGCATGGTATCTGATGATGATGTGTTTAAATCTTACATCACAGTGTTTCCCCATTCATTCATCTATTAAGAGTGTATCCTCACACCAGTCTTATTGATCTGTGGGCTATGTAGGTATGAACAACATACAAACCAGGTGTCCTGAGTGCACCGCTGGATTTACAGAAGTAGAGGCTCTAGGTTTTATTCTCTATTGAGTCTCTAGAAGATTTCAGGGTTGGGGTAATATCTGAAGACCTTGTAGATCCACTGTGTGAAGAAGGGCACATTGATGAAGATGCCAGGCTGGTTGGCCCGAGCACAGCCTCTGCCATGGACACTCACTCCCACAATAACCCTGATGTCACCATCCTGACACACAAGAGGGCCGCCATAATCCCTCTGCAAAAGAAGAAATAGATAGCACATTTTTCTACATCACTGGTTGAGAAATGGCTACCATCACTGTTCTCATCTGTGACAGAGTTAAATGAAAGTGAAGCAAAATTCATTTTTATATGCTGTGACAGACAGCGGCACCAGTATTTGTGAACATGGACAGTTCTCTTCCAAAGCTAGAAACCACAAAACCAAGGCTTTGATCACTGATGAAATTTAGTGCAACAGTCTCCAGCTGCTCTGTTTACAACGGACTGCATACTAAGCCACGGATTCAAAGAACATTTGTTTGAGATGTGGATCAAACTGAGCTTTGAAATCGCTGTTTTGTGCTTATATTCTCATAAATTCACACTGGGAACAATTACTTTATCCAAAGGCCTGTTCTTGTTTACCAACAAGGACTGAACTCACCATATGAATTCAAGTATGGAGTTTCCCTTCTGAACAGTTATTTGGCCTCATGTTTAAATGGTAAAACACTTCACTAGGAAAAGAATATGAACAAGTAACAGCTTACCTCACACACTCCCTCATTCCTCTTGCCTCCTGCACAGATCTTGGTGTTGGTGATGTGGAGGTTCCCTCTGTGCATCTCTCTACACCTCTCATTACTGACAATGGGCAGATCAACTGCCTTCAGTACGTCATCGTGGCCAGTGCCTGAAAGAGTCAAAGGTTGTACTTTATAGCCTCTTTTCTGTTGTAGCGTATGCAATACAAATGCCAACATTGTAATTTAGAACTCCTATGTTTTTGGCATAAATATAATATAGTGCTATATCATATTTAGCATGTTTCTATTTTCAAGAGCACGGAGGGAAGTCTGAATGGTTTATACAGAAATCATGGCACATTTGAACTTTTATTAAAAATATCAATCTTCCGTGATCTGTATTTCAAGCCACCCAACAAGCAATACTGACCCAAAGTTGAGAAACCAATTATTTAAGAAAGGACTATGTTACAATATACTTTCGCCCCTCCACCTTATATCATTTTAAAAGAGAATTTACAGAAATACTCAGGTTTATATTGCAATGCAATATAAATATAATATATATATAAATGTAATATAATATAAATGCAGGTTTATATTGCAAACCTGGGAGGCCTGGATAGCAGGTATATAACGGCTGTAGTGAATGTAGAATATAGAATGTCAGTACCTTTGGTCTCTCCCCATCCATACATTTTACATATTGTTCCTTCTGGGATGGAGCACCCAGCCACGGGTAGCTGAATTGTATGGACATTGTCTGCAGGAAGGGCAGGCCTGAACATTCATTGAATAAAAATAAAAAGTACAAAGCATGATAAACATCACACACACACACACACACAACATATGTATATCAATATATCTTTGAGATTATTTTTCCAGGTACTCACTTAGACAGCCTTATGAGGGCTAAACTGGAGCCCTCAGGACCACATATCACATGAGCTATGCTGACTTCCTGTCTCTTGGTCCAGTCAGGAGCACCCTCTCGAATATCTGAGACTCCCAGCCACACCTGATACTCACTGAGGTCTGGAACACTGGAGAGGCACAGGAAAGAGTTAAGACTTAATAAAAAACATTCCACATTTATTGCTCTACAACCTCCGACTGATCAGGACAGACAGTAGCAACTACATAGAGTCCGGTACTTATTCCAGAATATAGAGAAACACATATCAACTGAACACTTACATCTCACACTTAATATACTGAGGGCATAAAAGAAAAATGCACTGACAGTTCAAGGTTCAAGCAAAAGGAAAGAAAATAGATTAACAGACAGCGAGCTTTGAAGTTACCATGAGGAGAAGCACTGTCTGTCAGTGAGTACCCACTCCTCTCTTATTAGTGAACCCCCACACCAGTGCACCGACCTGAAGTGAGCACAAAACATAAATGACACATCAAGGACCAATCTAAGACATCAAAAGCTGTGAAATATCATACATGAACTCATGCTGCCATTGTTATAAACTGTACGTTGGCAATTCACAGAAATCCAGTTGTTCCCCTTGTGTGTAGAATTTAAGGAGAGGGGCTTAGAGTAGTACTAGGAAAACCTAACAATACAATGTTAGACTTTTGAACCACATCACAAAATCTTTGCACAACTCAAAATTGGTAATTGCAATGAGTTGATTTCTATTTCTCTATAAAACTATTGATGGATTATAAATGTTTGGCATCAAGGCTGCTACTGTATCTAGAACCATACAAAGAAACCCACATTTGCTAAAATGTTTGCATGCATGTGTTTCTCAACATTGTGGAAAGGCCTCAGAATGAGAACCCTCCACTGAAAACAAAAAGGCAAAGAAAAAACAATTCCACTGAATGTTTTATGAATTCAAGGGTGGCCTGGGCAGCCTAGTGTTCTTCTTCAGTGGAAGACGAAAATGTGTAGAATATTAAATGCACCCCCGTACCCTTTCTGTATGCTGACCATCCAGCTGCCGTCTGTTATGCCCACCGGACCTCCTCCCACAATCCTGGTTCTCTTATGGACAAAACACACCACAGAGGACAGCTCACCTGAAAAAGCAGAAACACACACACACACACACACACACACACACACACACAAATACTTGAATATATCTCATTTTACATAATATACATTTAATTTAAGACATAAATATTCATTCACAGACACAGACATAATGTAATTAATTGTGATATGTTGTTTACAATCGCAATAGAGGCACATGTGCTGCCTAATGACCCGCTATAATTATCATTGTATATAAAACATAACCAGTTATACTGATGAGGCCATTAATTAGGGTAATTATTGAGAATGTCCATATAACACATGGGTGTAATTGGAACTCTATAAGTCAAGAGATTGAGGGGTTCATCCTCTGTTCTTGAGTTATTATGTACAGAAGAATCACACCAAAAGACCAACACACACACACACACACACACACTCCTATACACACACACACACACAGAAACAGATGCCACCATGACAACATAATGTCCTGCATCATGTACCATAATAGCTGGACATAAAAGGTTCTGAAAACACCACTTGGAGGCTACCAAATACAAGATCAGCAGCTGAGCCACTCGCAAACACAGACAGACTGACAGAGACACTCACCCATTGGAATGGTGTTCTGTGAAGCATCACCTGCAGCAAGGAGAGGAGACAAACAAGGGATCAGAGAGTATTAACTGATACACGATAAGAAGCGACCACACACACAGGGGTGTAAATTTCACGGCGGCAATACAGCCACGGCCACCAGAGCTCTTGTGTTTGTGTGTCATGTCAGAATAATTCTTTAGAATCTGGAGGGCTCTAATTAAACGTAACAAGCCTTAAAGGAGTGTACTATGTGTTTGTAAGTTCTAGCTATTTAACAGTTATGCTGACCATTTACAAAGGCAACATTTTTCAATATACTCTTCCAATAGTTCCAGGTCAGCAACTGGTTTCCATTCATTACTGTACAGTATGAAAATCAATTAGCACACTTTCATAACCTGCTTATGTTGTGTAATGCATCAGAGTGAACATCACGTTTCATTTGTTGCCAACATTATTCTTGCATGTTGATGCAGTTTACATGACTGCACTGCATTTCCTCACAACATTAATGGAACTTTAGACAGTAGACAAAATACATCAACATTTCTAAAACACAGCAGCATTGTTTAAAAAATGATTAGCTGTGAGGTAAAATACAACGTGTAGTAAAACATGCAAAATCACTGGTATGAAAATGTATAAAAAATAGATTCTTATTGGCCAGAAGAATCGTTGATACCAGACACACACATATACACACAGACACACACATATACACACAGACACACACATATACACACACACATGCACACAGTCATGATGCCTCTGAGTCTTGGCCCATGTGGGAATAGTTAGAGAGAGCCCTCCCCTGTCTTCCTGATGAGTTGTGAATCTCCTCCGACACACATTGACCTGCTAGTGTAGACAGATCTACACACTGCAAATAAAGTGTGTGTGCGCGAGCCAGACAACCAGACACAGTGCAAGCAAATCTAACCTAGCTCTGTCTTAGATTAAGGAGTAAGACAAACTTTCAATTTCACACAGGCTCACCTCTGGCTGCATCTATGAAGGTATTGCATGTACACACTGCGCACTCACATGGTTTTACATTGCAGTAGTCCCAGGAAATGGCAGAGTTGTTGGTGTAACACCAGGGACCATGTTTGTCTTTATCAGGGTTTCTGCAGTAGTTTCCCTCCAGGCCAGCCATCAGCATGCCCCTCTCGCCACTGGACAAACACACAAACATAAAAGATCCAATAACTTATCTTTCATCAACATTCAATAAGCCCCAAAGACAATTTTCAAAACAAAAGTTATTTTCCCCTCTCAAGCAGATAATTCTTTGTTGACGAAACTAAAAAGGATTTGCCGGTGATTTATAACTATTAGTAAAAGCTGAACGACTTTAGCCAGATAGGATCTGGACAGTCAAACTGCACAGCTGCGTAGGCTCTGTCCCTCCGGACAAGATAAGAAGGTGATCTGCAGAGGAATTACTCACTGAGACAGTATGCACCCACCTACACTCAAATATCTAATAGGCTACATGCTCATGCAGACGTATCCCACACATGAGGTTATTCTCGTGAGTATTTAAAACCACAAACAGAATTATTTTCCCACACTGAATTCCTTGAACGATAAGGTGGAGAAATAGTAAGGGAAAAGGGACACATAGGAGAGGGATGCTGGGTACCAAATCACACCGATCCAGAGTTTCAGTTTGTGTGTTGCATTTTGAGCAGCTAGCATAACTGCCAGCTCTCACTGTGACTCCCCAACCCTGACTTTTGACCCCTGGGCAGGAGCCAAGCGTTGGAGCTGATTGGCTTTGAAGTGTTCCTACAAAGGAGGGGTTTGGGGTCAAAGGTGAGGAGTGAAGTGTATGTCCCCCGGCCAAGTTATCACTGGGAGTCATTCCTGCTGTGTTAGGTCATCTTCAGGGAAACACTTCTCCAGCCATTAGAAGATGCTGGGGAGGCTAGTCACGGCACCCGCAGGAGCCGTTTTCTTCTCTGAGAAACAGAGAGGCCTGACTTGATCCGCTAACAACAATAGGACTTAACTAGAGGTCAATAATAGGGCGCCGCCCTGCACTCACCACCACGTCTCAGGTTTGCACACATGGTTCTCGAAAACACCGACACATTCCCCTGCACACTGAGGCTGTCATGCACAAGCTTGTATCACAAAGAGCTAATTTCTCAAGCATTCTTCCTCCTGTTGAAACCCATGAAATTCTCAGGTATTTTCTGCTCATTATCAGTCGTTTCCTTTGATCCCATTGAGGTTTTAAAAAAAACTCTACACTATGAGAAACTCTCTCTGATGGGTTCAGTGTACTAGAGCTGTGTGACATCTTGATCTCTATTTTAGGCAGAGGCGCTTGTCTGCAGTTTATTGATGGTGCACGTCTGTTTTGTACATCACAGTGGAGTTTGGGAAAGTTATTAGGTTAGAAAGTAGCAGGGATCCAGTGGGCCAACCTGTTGCTGTGGTCTCTCCAGGGAGCACAGGGCAGATTTGATCTCGTCCTTGACTGCTCTCCTTGATAATTCTCTCCAAAGCCTTCATAGCAGTCTGTATTTGAACAAAAAGAGGAAATAAAATGAGACAAGCAGACACATACTTCGAGTCTGTACGAACAAAGAGCTTTGAACAAAAACATGCACAAAATGCAGTATTCAACATCAACTAAGCTTCTTTAAACCTGCATCACCACAACAATAGTTTTTGTCCATTCTTTTCCATAAAGTATTGTTGCATTACAAACTATAAAAAAAAACTGGGAACCAGTCAATAATACGCAGAAGAATAAAAATAAATCTTAGTTTCTGAGCTATCGTGGTTGTCATTGGATCGAGAATAGAATATGGGAACTCAAAGACGTCGTCCACAATGATGCCTAAGAAAAACACAGGTCATAAATACGGTTTTGAAGCTGTCACCCTGCATCTCATTTCTATGTGGGAACGTATTCAACCCTCGAGGGTAGACCACAACACAACCTCAGAGAGGGTTTATAATCCCAATGCAAGGCCACATAATCCCAAAGACATATCCCTAAAATCCCTTGGGAAATTTGCATTTGTGTACTCAGCCACAGATCTACATCTTTTACTTCCAAATCTCTTGCTACCCCAGAAAGAATCCCATCCAGCACTAATCCTTCCACTCCATCTTTCACTGTCCAGTGAGACCTGACGATCCTGAGCTGCTGTCAGAGTTGGTTTATGTGAGGCGAGGTGGTCAGTCCTTCCCACAGTCCTATAGGGCTGCAGTTGTCCGCAGGGACGGAGAAAAACGCGGTTACAAGCCAACATGTGTGGTTACGGGGTCTTGTGAACTCCGCAGTCCACAAAATATAAAAATGCAGAATATTTCTCTGCTTCGGATGTAAAGAAAATCACCCTTTCCTTAGCTGTTTTGAGCGTCAAATAAAGCTGTTGAGTCTCTCACCACTGACAGGCTTGTTGTGGGTACCGCACTGAGGGATGTTGGTGCAGAACATTGTGCGGACTCTTGGGTCTGTAGTAAAGCACCAGGGGAATTCCTGGCCATCTGGATTCCGACAGTAGTTTTCTCTCAGGTCCCTGGAAAACACAGAGAAAGTCTTCCTGTAATCTGCCTGGTTTTAAGTGCATGCAGGTGGGTGAGTGAGTGGATGCATGTCTTTTGTGAGAGTCTGACTCACTTGCAGGGGTAGGCTTGAGGTATGAATGAGTGGTTATGGGGATACTGAGAGTCCCAGCGTTGGCAGATGAGTCCAGTGGGCATCACGTCTACTGTCCCCCTATAACCCTCTCCTCTTCCCTGGTAACACTCGGTTGTTTCCACCACATTACTTTTAGGAGGTGTTGCTGTGAAGGTGCAAACATATATAAAGGGGTGGGTGACTTTGATCAAGGTAACATACAGCATGTTTATATTCACTCAAGTAACTTGTGCGATTACCCAGATTAAGGAAATAGTTGGATTAAAGTTTTAAAGGGGAATAAAAAAAAACAAGTGTAGTAGTTAAAGCTCTAGATCTTGTTATAGTATATAGTGTTATAGTTTAAGATACATGTAGACAATTAAAACACTGATAAAAATCAGAAAAGGAAAGAGATGGAAGATGGAAAGAGACATTAAAAAAAGCTACTAAGACTAAACTCCCTGACTTACTTCCTTCAACATACACAAATAATGCATGACTGATGATCACAATTATGTCGCTATAGGCAACCCCCCAAATTCCACGTCAGCATGAATTTTCACACGTGGTTGTACCAAAATAGAAAAGGGCATTTATTTAATAATTAAAACGTCTCGCTAATTTATGTTGCGATTTGCACGGAAAAGGCAAAGACATGGATAAAAGCCAAATTTGGTTATAATGGTGGATGGAGAGGTGTGGGAAACGAGAGAGTTGGTAAGTGAACTTTGTAAGAGCAAGGCGAACTTCAGATGAACTGTGGCACTGCACTGAAACCTTGATGAACTGGACTATAGATTATATAATAATACTCTGACATGCAGGGCACACCACAACACACCACGCATATTTTCCATTTGCCTGCCCTTCTATTGTTATTTCTCCCACTCATACATGTGATGTAGAGGTCCCGGTTCCAGTCGTAAAAACCACACAATGCAGGATTTTATCTCTAAACTGTCAACACCAAATGGTCCAAACTGTAACAGACAATTTGCTCAGGAACAGGAGTGATGCCCAAATCAATTGGCCCAAACATTCCAGTGTGTCGACACCCTGAGGTCTTAAAGTGTTTACGTGAGAGTTGAAAATCCTTCCCTTTATCTGGTTGTAATCAGGTTGTTGTTGTAGTACGTGTACAAACAATTATAAACAATAATGACTAGTAAATTATTGAGATATTCAATGTGACAGTGCCATCATGAATGGCTAAACAGCCTCAATGTCATGGCCACCTGCTTTCTGCAGAATAGCTCACTCTACGGGTTTAGAGGAGCTTCAGTATAATGAGGCTGATATGGCCAAAATTGGAAAAACAAGGCAGGAAATCTTATCTGCTCTACTTTTCTTTATAGAGGGGCTGCTCATTACGCACGAGTTACACAAGTTCATTAGCCTGAACATTGTGCATGATTGTATCCAACAATGTGTAAAGCTGCAGATCTTCAAGACTCTAAAACAGACATTTTCTGTCCATACAATGTGTCTAAAAATAGATATGCACTAGTTGTGACAGTAAACAAAAGAGCAGGCCTTGACAAAAGAACACTTTGTCTCTGTCTCTTGCTCTCCCCTCTCTGCCTTGTTTTGATTAAGACTAACTGGGTCGTAAACTTGGTCTGTTCCCAACAAACTCCCCTATCAGAGAGAGAGAGAGACAGAGAGAGTGCAGAGGGGGAGACGGTTTTTAGAGGGGAAAAAGCAGGAGGGGAACAGTGAATCACTGGGTCCACATGGAGGAGTGCCATCTAGTAAACATGGTGCCAGGACTGCTGATGATTCTAGCAGGCAAACAGGCCAGTCACAGACTCAAGAGAAAGAAGCTGAGCCCAACAATAACACCAGAGCTCTCTCTGTTTTATGTTCTTAAGGACCACAGCGGCTGTCTCAGAGACTCGTCACTGATTATAGGTCAAATAAGAGCATATAGCATCTGCTGGCTTAGTACAAGTGTATAGACACAAAAAACACAAAGCCAGACGTGCCATGTGCACCTAGCGCTTACACATCAATCACACTGCTCACACTAAGTGTGTGGGGTGTAATGAAAGCAATCTGCTTGTAGTGTGTATGACCCTGGTGTTGTGTCTGTATGTGTAACAGGAGGTTAATGTGGAGCAGTAACTGAGCCCTGTGCAGTTTGAACACCACACATAAGAGCTGGCATAGAACAATAAACAGCAGGCCAGTGGCGCAGGGGAAAAATAAACATTGTGGCTATTAGAGAAGACATAACAGAGAGCCAAAACTAAGGAGGGGAACACTGTGTGTGTTTGTGTGTATTCCATAGTATCAGCCAATGAGAGGGAAAGGAGTGGTGAAATGAAAGGTACAGGAAGTTGTAAATTCTGGTGTAGTCCGTCACACTTCATGGATCTGTACAGAACACAAACACACCCATACACAGATAGGCATAGATTTCCACTTAACATGCATGACAAATGCTAATGCACTCAAACACACACAAACAAACATGCATGCTTACCACAAACTTTGATGTTGCAGTACTCCCAGGGTGTGTTTGGGTCCGTGGTAAAGCACCAGGGTCTGTGGCGTCCGTCTGGGTTCCTACAATAGTTATCATCCAGGCCCTTGTCAGGGTACCTAAAACAAAACATGCAGTATAACAAACTTAGTGTATAGAAAAAAGCTGTATTAGTGAAAAACATGGCACAAAACATCTGTTCACACTGTTGCACGGCCCATAGTACCATTATTACTGAAGTTAAGTAATAATGGCACAAAACACTAATTGTCATATCATTCTCAAAGTCCAGAGGTACCAGAAAAGACAATCATGTTTCTGAATCCTTAGCAGACCAGAGCACAAGTGGAGCGACAATTCACGATTGCATGCAACTGAGACATTAATAACTGGAATGGTGCAAGGACTCCATCTGTAAATCTGTTCAGAACTCAGGGGAGTGAGGAAGATAAAAGGCTGCACCACTACAGGTGTTCTACAGTAAGTCATCCCAAAGTCCCACATCTCTCCAGGCCTCCAGCCTCCAGGCGTGCAGTATCAGGCTGCAGGACCCTCTCATTACATTAGTGCTATGAGCAGTCTGGGGCCTCATTTACACAAACACTGGGATGATTAAGGATGTGTTAACGAGTCCCCACTAATCCAGACCACCTGCCACCCGAGTAGCTGGAACACTCTCTTGACACAGACGCACACGCACACGCACACAGCAGGTATGCATACACACACACACACACACACACATCCACAAACAAAGATCATGTAAGGAATACTAAAAAAATAAATGGCCTCCCTAAAATAGGTATAAGCTTATCTCACGGCTGGAC
This sequence comes from Enoplosus armatus, assembly GCF_043641665.1. Classification (NCBI taxonomy): domain Eukaryota; kingdom Metazoa; phylum Chordata; class Actinopteri; order Centrarchiformes; family Enoplosidae; genus Enoplosus; species Enoplosus armatus. Next base: position 8,493,982 of record NC_092185.1, read on the forward strand.
ACGAGTCTGCTTTATAATCTACTGAGAGCTTGAAGGAATTTGAGCCAATTAAGTCAGAATGAAGAGTTTTCCCAGCATAGTGCTGCTAAAAACACACAATTACACACTGGATTCTGATGGCATTCCTTCAGGGAAAGGCACACTGGCTGACTCCAAATCACTTCATCTCCAGAGTTAGTGCGTCACAACCACATGGAGTTACTGTATGAACTTATTATTACATAAGGTATTCTCATGCTTTTTGCTATTAAATTACATGTATCCATGCGTGTGGGCTCAAGTGGGATTGAGCATGCACAATTTAATGTGATGCTGAGTGATGCAGATGCGTGTGTGTGCGTGTGTGTGTGTGTGTGTGTGTGTGTTTTACCTCTTAGGGTGGTGCAGGTGTTTGTGAGGCACATCCAGGTCCCAGCGCTGGCATTCCTTTCCACTTTCTGTGTGGTCCATGGGTCCTCTGTAATCTTCCCCATTACAGTTCATGCACTCAACTATACAGCAACACATGCACACATAGACACACATATCCACAAACACACAGAGCAGCAGCTTAGAGAAACTATCAGAAATTCCCTATCCACTCTTTCTTGTATCAGTGACACATTGCTTTCACAATGAGACACCACCACTTGACAAAAACAAGGACATCCAACCAAATGATTGAAAACACTGAACGAAAATAAATCATGATACTTTCAGTAGAATAGCTCTGGGTTGACAAAGCAATAAACTTGAACATATCATCCAATTTAATACATTTTAGGTCATGGTTTTCTGTCCCAAAATTATTATTGTCATTATACACATACACTTAATGTATGGAAGCACATATTATGTGTCACACTAATGAAGGCAATGGTTTCTTTGATGTAGAGAAGACACCATTTGTTGCATGGTGAGTAGTACACACTGTCTAGTGTAAACAACAGAGAGTGTGCAGATTAGAAACAGATGTTTATGAGTCCACCGCTGTCATGACGGAGCACATTTAATACCACTGGCTGCACGTGTATGTGTGTGTTTGCGCACGCCATGTTTGCGTGTCTGTGCGTATGTTTCCTATTAGGACCAGCTAATTTCTGGAGAAACCCTTCCAGTCATTTTCTTCTGAATGATTGCAGGCGCTCTATCAACATAAAAAGTTATTATCTCTGTAGTACAACTTGTGATAACCCAGTGGGACACCATATGTGAGTTGGAGAGCAAGAAGGATTCCCATCCTGTCTTATCGAACCACAGCCTGGTTCCTCATTAACGTGATCCAGTGTCATACATGCAGCGGAAACAACCCCTCTGACAGCATGAATCCCCAGGGATTAGATAACAGAGGTCATTATCATCCCCTTCTTCGGGGGGACATCAGTGCCTGACAGTAATATTGTGTGATATAACATAGAGGCTGAAACAATGGTGGGAAAGTGTTTTTCTTTCATCACAATGGAATACATTTTTAATAAACGTTTTACTCATACAGAGCCATAACTCAACAATTTCCTTCCATGTGTGTCACAGGGGTGGATAAAATAGCTAACAATTTACCTATAGGAGACGACAGGGAATTAATATCCTCTAACATTCCAGCTCCAGCCTCTTAGGTTCAAACCATTTATAAAACCTGGACCTGATGGAATGAGAGAGGACAGCATAAGCTGCACCCCACACCTGGAAACTGCTGCAGCTGGCCTCAGCAAATACAGAAAACCTGTGCCACACACACATATACACACACAGATGTAGAGCGGAGCACAGCGTTGCTCAGTCCAAGGCACTGTGTGATTGCCTAATTTGCTGCAACTCATTTCAGACTATCAAGCCTCAATGGTGAGGCAATTTGCAAAGTGAAATGGGCATTATTTTAAAATGAACGTCCGCTCAGATGGATACAAAGCATATTTTGTGTGTGTATGTGTGTGTGTGTGTGTGTGTGTGTGTGTGTGTGTGTGTAGCCTACCCTCTGAACACTGTGGTATGCCACACTCCTGGTGTCTGAGGTGCGGCCGAGGGTCAGTGGTAAAGCACCATGGGCCAACGGTGGAGTTGTCTGGGTTACGACAGTAGTTTTCTCTGAGGTCCTTCTTCCTGAACCTCTTGGACATGAATCTGTCAGGAGCAGAACCCCAGTTACACAAACAGACACATGTACCAAGACCGGTTGCCAAGTATTTCAGCTAGCATGCAGAGCAGCCTCTTTTTGAAAAACACCCAAGGCCACACCTTCTGTTGTCTTTTTTTAATCGGTGACAGAATGACGAGTCCTATCCTCATTTATGAGACAGCTGCTGCTTCACTCATAAATGAGGCTGAAACCTGCCTGCAAACATGACCAGTGAAAAATTGTGTAAAAAATGATTGATGGCAACGCTAATGGATCGAACCACCGATGACATGATGTTGTTAATGAGAGAAAACACATTAATATGTAGAAGCAATGTTAGTTTTCCATGAGGCTTGTTCTGAGCATAGTGTAAACACAATGACTCATATCTTCTGCATCAGGCAAGCACATGGCTGTGGTCACCAGATGCGATGATGGACAAAGTGTAGTCTTTGAGTCAAGCTGTGTTTTTCCACATGATGATGAAAGTTCTGAAGTAGCCTTTCAGTGGAGTGGGTAATGACGGGTACAGAAATGAGAAGGCCTTTGCTGGGCAATCAAAAAAAGACGAGAAACCTTTCACTGATAAAAATGTGTAGTGAGTTTCCCATGCCTGTAAGCTGACTGATAAAACATACAAAGCGCCTGGGTTTAATTACCTGATCTACAGAGACATTAATGGCAGTCTGATAAAACAGGTTCACAGGAGGTACAAACGTGCTCTGCCCTCTTTGATTCGTCTGCTGCAGCGACAACTCACTACAAAGCCTTTCAAAGTCATTTAATACCTCTGAGTAGAGGGGAGTGGAGAAAGAAGGAGGTAGCATGAGGTTCAAAGAAAATAAAGGTCTAAGATAAAGTGTATGTGTCTTGTGCACGGTTCTGTGATGGTTATTAATATCTTGCATATGATAAACTTTGCCCTTATTTTACTGGTATTTTCTCCTCAGCATTTTTCCAGCATTGTCCTCCCTTGACACAAGATATTACACTGCAAACATAACCACCACAGAACTGAGTCTTTTTTTATTAATGGTTTTATTTAAACCATTGAATACCTTTAATTGGATATCATGGCCTGTGTTTTCTTATGACTAGTGGAGTCATTTGTGTCATATTGTCATGTTTCAGAAACCATGATGGCAAATTATTCACTCAGAATGAACTGCATCTACAGTAGACAGAATATGAGGCTAAATACATCAAGTATATGTGCAGTTATACTGTTGCTTATCAGACAATTACTAAAGATAAGTGCTAATTTAAGTTTCATAATCCTGTAGAAAGCATTGCTTCACTTGGATCTTTTGTTTTTAAACTCCACTTAATTGGCTTTTTTCTTCTACTGGGAGCTACACTGTATCAGAAAATATGCCTGAATATTGAAAAGTACTTTATCTAGGAATTTAGTTGGGGGATGTACCTAGAGTTTAACCAAAGGCTGCATATTAGATATGATCCTAATCCCAGTAAAAAAAACACACACACACACACACACACACATGCACACACACACACACCTAGATAAACAGTAGGGCCACAGCAGGAAATGATCTGTGACTCTGTAAAGCGTTACAATGAGGTCAGTTCTGATGAATGACTGATCCCAGGAGCCTAATCAACCCCTAATATATCATACTCATATACACATGCACACACATACAGACTAGCCCCTGGCTACTAGCTAACTGCACCACTAACAGTAAGAGGCAGCTTTAACACTACTTTGTTTGACATTGTGGTGAAATGAACAACAGATTCTTACTTGTGTTCATGAGGAATAGGAGAGGCCCAGGCCTGGCACAGGATCCCGCTCACTGTTACCGACCTCCGCCCCCTGTAGCTCTGACCTGTTCCCACAATGCACTCCCTGACATAGTCTGAAAGACAGTGGATGGGGAGAGACAGAGACAGAGAGACAGTAAATGACAACAACCTGATTGCAGTGTGTTGCACACAGAGCCAGTATGGATGATGAAGAAAACAGACAGAAGAAGAAGAAGACAGAGTTTAACAAGGACATGACAATGCCAAAAGCCAAATCTGTTTTCCTAATCTTCTGCAAAACATTTGGATGCAGTAAAACAGGCTACACAGCTTGCGTGTTCACTGTTGTGGTCAGTCAGAGTCAAGTGGGGTGGGGGTTTCCATCGTTTACACAAACACTGCTTAATGACAGAAAATGAACCCTAATGTGCTGCGACACAATAAACACGACAATGTTCCTTGCCCTTCCTTGTGTTCCTCTTGAGGGATGCCATCCCTTCAAAGCTACAATCACTCTGATATAGGCATTTATAGAGTTATAACATTCTCCTACATATTTTAAAACAAGTGACTATGTAGAGACATTTTCCTGATGGAGAGATATGGTGACAGAGGGAGACACCACTTTAGTATCAGCTGGTGTGGGAGAGAAAAGGTGGGACTGTAGAGGGCACCTTTCTTTTGATAGAGTTGGTAGTTGAAGTCCTGTTGGATCTGAGCTCCTGGAGAGTTCCTGTCGAACGACAGCCACTGGCATTTCCTGTTTTTATGATCATAGAGAAATGCTCTGGAGAATAAGGAGGAAAGGAAAGGAGGAAGAGAGAACAGGGGGATAGTGAAGTACATAATGGTCAGTTTCCTTTAACTTCTTGGAGTAAAAGGCAGCCCAGGGTAATTAACAGAGCTGTTACATGAGTATTCAAAGCAGTCAGGGGGCCTGCTAAACCCGACGGACAACAATGCATTACACCTGTGAAAAACATAATTAAGGAGCTTGCAAAACCACCGCTTTACTCTCTGTGTATTAACAGCCATTCACATTGAGGGACTTTACCAGTTACTTTACCATGTTACCAAAAAGAAAAACCTGCAGCTGAGAGGGTAATCCCGTAAGCGCAGACATACCTGCAGGTGAAGGGGAGTCTTCTGTTGCGGCTGCAGGCTTTGGCGCACTTGGCCATGCTCAGCTTCTTGCTTTTGGTCGGGTAGGAGGAATCAGGAGAGACGACAACAAGTCGTATGCCATCAGTCTTCTGGTAGTCCTGGAGTGCATTTCTCCTGCTCTCTGATACACAAATGAATGTCCATGACCATTCAGCAGTACATTACATACATTACATTTTAGAGGCTTAGCTGACAAATTAAGAGATATGTCTTAGACAGGACACAAGCTGGTGTTGGGGAGGTCTGCCAGCCAAAGGCTTATGTCTCTGGTGACAATAATGTATTACTAGCCTGGTCATTACAGCAAGTAAGTCTGCCTACTGCCTACTGCACACAAACACACCAGCAAACCCTTCTCTGTGGTCTGGGAGACAGTGTGGACAATCTGCTAATGAGCCCAGCTAGACTGAGAACACAAGGCAACAGCATTACAATGTGTGAATTAGTCTGCTTTAACTGTTATCAATCTATAGGACCTAATAGGATGCGCAGTCATTTATCACTGCCCCCAATTAGACCAAGGCTGACACACACACACACACACACAGAGAGAGAGAGACACACACACACACACACACACAGAGAGAGAGAGAGACACACACACACACACACACAGAGAGAGAGAGAGAGAGAGAGAGAGAGAGAGAGAGAGACACACACACACACACACACACACACACACAGAGAGAGAGAGAGACACACACACACACACACACACACACACACACACACACAGTGAGGGAAATCAGTGTTGTGTCTGTATGTTGCCTCAGTTGTTGGCAGGTACTCTCTGCATCTCTGCAAAATCAGAGTTCCAGTTAGACATTTACATTTAGACAGAAAACTCATGCCACCTCCTCCTTTCTCCTCCTACCTCTTTCATCTCTCTGCCTATATGCACTTCAGTCGATTCAAGAGCTTTTATCAACACAGAAAAAGAAACTTCACGGCGCTTCTGTTGGAAAGGTTCCCCCGAAAAGCGGTCGATTCCTGGAATTACGTGTCATGTAAACAACAGAAAGGCATCAGACGTAAGAGCCGGTGTTACAGGTTCAGTATCTGGGTGTTTTGGGGGAACCTGAGGATCGCAGAGGACCAGAGGCGTCGCGTTTGTCCGATCCTCGACTTGAGTTCAGCGTCTCGGCAGTTTCTCTGCCTGAGTGCCTGAGAGCAATGAGCCGCAAAATCGCACTCTGTCAGGACTACAGGAAGACTGAACCACTAATTTGATTTTAATATGGGCCACTTTGTGGGACGGTGGGTTATATCTATTCACTTTATCATAGGCTTTATTTATCTCGTGATCCATTCAGATAAGGTAGCCAATGCGTCCCTGTGCGGTGTAATGCGCTCTGACACAGAGCGGTTGCGATGATACTACAAGAGTTGAGATTAAAAAGGATCGTTAATAATGGCAAAAGCATCGTTTTCATCTCTGTCCACAAACTTATTATTTCTTCCAGGAAAGGTCAACTTCAGAAATGTTCTCATGAGTGCGTTCTGACACTAAAATCACTTAAACACGCTGTCTTGTTAGAATTAGAGGATACAAATAATCAAAATGAACTGAACACTGGCCTATACATAGAGACTGATGCCGTAGAGGGACTGTGGGAATATTTTCTACAACAGACGACAATTAAGTTATATTTACAAAGCTTCTCTGCATGTTTGACAGTCCGTTTTGCAAACCAACGCGTCCGGCAGCAGCTCCAGCCCGGTGACAGGCGTCAGGGAGCAGCCCGAGCAGTTGTAAATGGTTTTCACCAAACTTACCAGAACAAGAAATGATGAAGAGTCCGAGAATCAGCTTGTAAATCCACATCGCCGCGACACAAAACAACAGTTTCAGAAACAAAATTTGCAATGCTGCTCGCTGTGCTGTCGGACCGCAACCAGGAGATGTTGCTTCCACCACTGCACAGATGATGCGTCTCCTCTCTATGTACTTCCTCGCCCCCCCCTCCTCCCCCCTCCCTGCGTGTGTGTGTGACACTTTATCTCTCTCTCTCACTCTCTCGCCTTTTCTTTATCTCTTTCTCTTTGTATCTCTCCTTCTCTCCATCCATCCTCACTCCAATTCAAGTGTTATTTTCATTGTCCTGAATGTCACTAACAATATCGGCAAAGCTTCAGTGACAGTGTTGAATGTGGCACAATATGATCTCATGTCACTCTATGTGTTGTGTGTGTGTGTCATTGGGCTATAATTGTGTGTTACCATGTGTTCAGACTCAATAACCAAGAACATTATAAGCAGGTTGTGGTTCTTTCTCTCTGTCTTTCTGTCTAACGTTGTTCCCAGACCTTCGTGACTTCCCATCTATACCATCCAAAAACTACTGAAATCCTCAGCCTATCCTAACAGCATGCTATACAATTACACAAGGCATGAGGTCTTGTCAGAATGTAACAGAAGCCGTACAGTGGCACTACATGAGAGCTGAGATTCAATATAAAAACATATAAAGCATCTGCACATTCTGATCCGTGCATGTATTTACTGAGGTAAGCTTTTGGCCAGGGGGCCTTCTTCAATAAATGAATATTAGAGAGACTTAAAAATAAGGTTGTCAAAGATGCCCTTCCGAAAGAGGCATCCTATAAATGGCTGTGGAAAACATTTGACGAATATAATAATATTTGTATTTATTCATCCGATTCTGTGTCCACCCCTCTGTCACACAGCAGCATCCCACTCAATTATCTTTTTTGTATCAGTTGTTTTTCCAAGATCACCGAGCAGCACAGTGTGCAAAATGAAACAGATGTTGGCAGGCACTTGTCAGTGGCAAGGGCACTCAGTTGGGATGTTAAAGATGGGGGAGGAGTGTGTGGGGTTGTTTATGCCCCCCCCCCCCCCATGTCAGATAAGAAGTGAAGTTGCTGGTGGGGGGGGGGGGGGGGGCTGGATGAGGACAAGACATCCCAATCTAAGTGTCATGTCTGTTTCCAGCGATGACAGCATGAGCTAGGAGACGTGACACTTAGCCGGCCTGAGCCTTTTCTCTAAACAGCCCTGATGCTGCAGCCAAAGCAGCACTCCTGTAAATAGAAACCACCTTAGTTATCACAGTGCAGATTGAGAGTTACTGCATCGTGGGGATTCCCGGTATTTTGTTTAAACTCACACCATGTGCACAAAACAAAACAGAGGAATAGATGGATAAATATGTAGGAGGAGGCAGACTCCATCTCTATCTCCTTTCTGGTTCAATGAGTAATGCTCCTGCGGCTTCCTGAGAGGACCACAGAGTCATTCGCAATAATAAACAATCAGCCATGAGTCAGATACTTTCACTGGAGCGAAGCACAAGTCTCCCCGCTCCTCCTTTTCTTTCTCTTCCTCCACCTTCCTTTGCGTACGTACACATGCAACGCGACCACATATACTGTCTCTTGCAGGCAAACATGCATTCAGGCTCTTTTTATTCTGTCTTTCCCGCACGTCCACAAACACGCATGCCCATACATAACGAGCAGCAGATGACAGGATAACCTTCACCCATTTGAGCTCACAACAAAAAGCCCTCATCACCACAATCTCATTACTGACTCTCCCAGCAAGAATCCAGTGGGTGTTTTCAGTGCGTCTGAGAGCCACAGCTTCTGCTAGAAGATGGAAATTAGAGAGACCCAGTAGCCCACTGCTCGCTCATATGAGTACCGTCACCATTTAAGACTCCTCACATCTGTGGCTGGTTATTGCCAGAAACTTCATATCTTCATGCAACTGGTAATGGAGGGAGGAAGTTCAGTGGGAGATGGAGATGATAGGGAGAATGAAGAAGTTGATACTGAGAGAGTGTAGATGAAGAGCAATGTGAGAGAAATGGATTGACTGTATTGCAGGGAGGTACAATACAGACCAGTGTGCTCTGGCTGGTCTGTCTCTGTGCATATTTGTGGAGTGTGTGGAGTATTAATAGACTTCCTGCAGATTTGTGTGGAAGTTTTGTGTGCATTGTGTGAGTCATGTGTTGTACACTATTATTTCTCCGTGCATGCGTGTGTATGAATGCGTCCACATGTGCAACTTTTCATTTGCAGCAAATTAGTTGGACCTCACTGTGACTTCTAATCGTTCCAGACTCTCTTCCAGATTTTAGCCATATGACCTTATGTACAAGAGATGGAGTGGAATGGAAAATTGAAAGAAGGAACGACAGGACTTGGGGACAGACAATGTGATAGTTTGAGTGAGACAGGGAGGGATAAGGGAAGTGGAAGTTCCCCAGACTGAGGAAGTGTGGGAGTACAGAGGAGAGGTGGTTCAGGTATTTCACTCTAATGAGAAAACAAAGACATTTAGGGGTTGTCTGTGAGTGTGTGTGTGTGTGTGTGTGTGTGTGTGTGTGTGTGTGTGTGGTGGGGTTAGTGATGACAGTGGTGGGCCTGGATGCTGTAAACAAAGATACTGTGTCAAGAGAGCCTCCTTTAAACAAACACACACTTCCTGTTGTCAGTGCATGTGATTGTAGTCACTGCTCGCAATTGAGATCTGCTGACAGTTACGGGTAACACAAATAAACTACGCACACACACAATCTGCCCATACAAACAGTTTGCAAATATGGCTTCTCTCATAAGACGTGTGTAAAACCAGCCTTTTTTTTCATTACAGCCCTGTGGTCTGCCTACAAGTCACATTTCCAATTGATTTTTCAAATTGCGACAGTGAAACAAAAAAAGCTGGATAGTTGGCTGCAAACAGAAATGCAAAACCGTTTTAACACATCAGTTCATTATCATGCACATTAGAAGACTGAGTCACCAAAACATCCCTAAAAATAGCTTAAAAGAGGATCAGAAGACCATAACAGATATAAACCACTCAATATGCAATATTGTCCATGTCTATAATGCATTATAAACATACTTATAATGCATTATAATCAGTTTATAGCACTGTATAATTATAGTTATAATTAATATAACACTTTATAATGTGTCAATATAGCCACAACACATTATAAAGCATTTCATAATGATTTATAAGGCCAAGTATCATAACACTTCATAATTACCTGTCACTCACTGACTCACCTGCAAGGATCATAGTGTATCATAATTCTCATGGATTATAATCGCAGTTAATTTTGTATATCTGCCCACTACTGAAAGATTATATAAGTGAAGATTATAATGCATTATAAGTATGATTGTAATGCATTATAGACATGGGCATCATAGAAAGTATTACCGATTGTTCTTTCAGATAATTAACTCTCTAACAGCGAACAACTGCTTTTGCCATCGTCACTGATAACGACTCATAATGACTAATGACTCATCTCCGTTATGTTGAATAAAGAAATTGCATGGGATCTTTATTTTGCAAAAGGGATTTGACTTTCCACAAAAGGACCTTTTGTGAATAAAAATATTGTGAGTCTGCAAGCAATTTCTCAATAGAGAGCAACTTTTCAACCTTGCAAACTTTAACAAGATAATTCTTATTTAGAGAGATGTTGAGTCTTCAGACACACTAACCATTTCAATTCAGCAGAACACACACACGCAGTCCTTATTCAGCCTTTTGTCTGTCCCTCCTCCTGTGTTTATGGGTGTTGATGTGAACGTTCGAGACAGAACCTTGGAACAATTCATCAACAAAATGGCCTGGTGAGTTTGTATATCCACACAAACCATAACTGTTTAAATGACACATCCTTTAGCATGGTACACATGAAGTGTGTCGCACAAACACATCAACATCCCACACGCACTCTATTGTGCCGGCCCCTTTGACAGCGTATGTCAGTCACTCAAAAGTGCACATTACTGAAACAAACTGGGAGACACACACAAAAAGGTCATGTTTACATACACAGCCTATATCATAAAGGAAGGACTGTTCTGTGCTATTGTCTTGCTTTCATATACAAGTGTTTATTTCTAAAAACAATCTTCCTGAACAAAGTGGTCTATAATAATATCTATACTTCCCTTTGGTTAATTAGAGCTTGAAATTAATTAGAATTGCTCAAAATAAAATGTGTCGCTAACCACACACAATGAATCAAACTCCATAAAATCCAGCGTTGTCACAGAAGATATCTAATACAGTAGTGTTTCAACATGTCACATGCACACAAAGAGACCTGGAATTTGGCTTCAAGTGAAACACTTGAGGTGAAACGCTTTGTAGAATTCCAAGCATGTATCACTACAAAAGAATAACTACCGCACGTTCACAAAATAAAGCCAAGATAGGAAACCAAACACTGCCTGAGGACAGCTCTTAAAATAGAGCCTAAACCTGTGTTTCCTCATTTCTTACACATCTGCAAACAGTCAGCTTGTCTTGTCTGCTGCTTACTGCTAATTTACCCCCGCATGGCTCACGTAGAACTGGAGACACACAGGGGAGGGAGGGTGGGCTCTGGGGCAGCAGGTACATTTCATCCCACATGTGTCTGTGTCAGACCTCATACGCGTAATTAACATGCTGATGGTGAACATGGCGTAGGGCGAGCGGGACAGCATGCAGCCTGGGTCTTCAGAGTCCACCTGAGTGATTCGCCAGACACGCACACAGTTAACTTGAAGCATGAAAACACACAAAACACATAAATATGCTCTGTGAGGTCTTTCGGAGCCAGCTGCTAAAGTTTTACCACTCCACCCCTCTAAGTGGAGAACCTGCAAGGGTTGCCAGTGAGACAACATTCACCAAAGTGTCTACAACCGCAATCAGGTGACCTTGTTAACCTCTCTCTCTGTTGATCGAGCTTGTTTCTCATGTATATCGAATTTTCTCATGTATTGTGTCTGTTTTATGTGCATATTTTAGACACAAATACACTTGTTTCTGCCCCAGGTAGACATACTTTATTTGTATAGCACTTGACCACCAGGTTAATGCAATTCTTACAGGTTAGTGCTATTCAAAGTGTTTCACAGATGACTGACAAGCTGATATTAATGTTGCTTATTAATTTATTGATGCTATATAAATCAGTAATAAGCCATTAGTACTGTTAGAGCAACACTTGAGTTGCCAGGTTAGAAAACATCCCATCTGCTGCCGTATAACCTACTCCAGCAAAAATTATTGTAGAGGAAAAACCCTGTATTAATGACTTAATTATCATAACTGCAGACCTGATTGGCTCATTCATCAAACTTGTGACCCTTGTTTGAAGATTTACTCACGTTTTAATAAGCCATCAAGTTGGCAGCTTTAAAGTTATTGGATTTTGCCACAGACCTTTTCCAGAAGTTAAGTGGTCAGTTTAGCTGTGGTTTTGTCCATCGGAGGGTGGAGGAATTCCTGAGGAGTTAGCTAAAAAAGACAAAACAATGCATGCTAGCTTTAAGAAAATAAAGTAAACTAGGCAAAAATACTTTTCACAATTAATTATTTTAGGCTGTGAATTATTGCTGATCTATAAAATATTCATAAATGACTTATTAAATAGCAATTACTTACAACTTAGCAACCAGAACTCTACAGTTTTAAAACAAGATCAAATTACTTAAAATAAGATTGGTGCTATTCTTGTTCCTAGATAACAAAATTCATCACAGGTGTACAGATCCTTGCCCAACCACGTTTTGAACTTTCAATCTTCAAATAAGGAGACATCTGTGCTAACTTATGTGCCACCATGCCAGATGACTGCCATTTCTGTGTATCTAGCCATGGCAATGACAGTCAGTGGGTCCACCACTTTGGTCCAGACTGAAATATCTCATCATCAATTGGTTGCCATTAAATTCTGTACAGAAATTAATGTTCCCCAGATGATGTCTCAGAATGACTCCATCGTGCCACTTGTGGTTAAAAACTCACAGGATATCTTTAAAACACTTTTAATGTCATATTCACAAAAATGTATTAATAAAGAGACTTAATCCCAGGCAGAGAATGACATATACTCCTTAACCTTGGTGAATGTGCGTGCCTCCCCACAAATCTAACACCTCATGTTACCAGTTAATGTATGTTAGGCCCCACTCTAAACACAGAGAAAATCCACAAATCAATCCCCAATCTAGGCTGGAAAGGAATGTGTCCCGTTGAGACTGTTCACCTGGACAGAGTTTTCCAGTGCTACGCCTGCCAATCACACTGAGCACACACACTAAGACGCACGCACAGCATGCTTACGATCCAAGAGAAGAGGAGAGAGAAAAACCAAGGTAGTAAGAACAGACAAGTGTGTGGTCATGTTTATGGGTTTGGAAAAGCCTGCGGCATTTCCTGATAATCCATGCCAAGTCTGTGTTTGGTGTTCTTTCCAACCCCAGTTTGTCTAACAGCATCTCTCTCTCTCTCTCTCTCTCTCTCTCTCTCGCTCTCTCTCTCTCTCTCTATTTTGCAAATACATTTTAAGGTTTTCTTTGGCTTATGTTGTTGCCAGATTAACTAGGGGTTTGTAAGAACAGGTGCCAAAAAGTGTGAACAATCACAGGAAAATATCTGAAGCCTATTTAGGATCCTTTTCTGTGATTAAGAATTTATTTGACGCTATCTGTATTTTCCTTTTGCCGCATTTGGAATTCCATAATGGTTTGCAAAAACATCAAGATTTATCTACAAATACTGTTTGATCCAAGTCTGGGGTGAAAGAGTGTGTCTCATACAGGAAAACACACATTAGATGGAGCCATGCGCTCTGTCAGGTGGCAGTCACTGACAATACTGGAAGACTTCAATGCACAGTAAGGGATTAGTTTCACTTTTTTTACGGGATGTCAGAGCTACACTACAGAACCTTAGTGACCCTGATGCCCCTGCCCTGCTGTGTTTTATGGTGATGGAAAAACTGTGACCTCTCTGTTGCTGCTTACAGGAAGTGTACCCTTTTTTTCATAATCAGAAAAAAAACAAATGGTGCCAATTAAAAATCTTTCAGCTAATGTAAACCACATTATGGTTACCAGATTGAGGGAAGTTTATTCAGACTTGGGTTGATTGCCCGGGGGTGTCATGACCCAGAGGCTGCTGAGAGTGTTCGGGCTAAATTTAGTGCTAATGATACAATCAAAGTGTCATTGAGTTGCAATACTGTTCCAAAAATAGCATTTGTGGATAAAACTCTACGCAAATGGATGTTATATTACTATCAAAATAATGTTGATGAACTTTAGAGGGGTTTACTAATGACATGCTGATCCTTGCAGATCCACTCACGGGTCATGTTGTTGATGCAGCATCAATCTCATGTGTCACTTCCTGCAATTAGTGGAACAAACCCAAAAAGCCACTCTCAGACTTCAACTTAACCACCAATGAGTCATACAGTTCCAGCTTTTGAAAGCTTTAGACTGGGTGAAATCTTCTTTCTTGGGGAACCCAAAACTAATGGTGTTCAGCAGAAATACATGTGTTGGATCAGCAGGCAAAAAGAAAAGCTGATGGGCAGAAAAAAACATCAAAACTATGTTTGAAAAGTGGTATTTGGTAATGACGTTAAAAACTACAAAAAAAAAATACCCATCACTCACGTTTGAATGCCTCTATTGTATGAGTCATTGTTCTGTTTGACATCACAACAATACCAGAACAATTGCATCAACATCTTGATTGAAAAGAACAAGTCAGAATGGAGTTTTCCAATCCCCAGTTTAACCCAGTTATCTAAACCATACATTTGGACGCAAAAACAAAAAAAAACATGTAGCTTTAAATCCTTTGAAATCTAAATCTACATGTTCACACATTCGCTATACTGCATGTGTGGTGGGTAAAAGTTAAACCAGAACATACAAAATGAGTGATGTTTTATGTTCGACTTTTTTTGTTTCGACTTGTTTTCCAAACAAATGGTTTAAATAACGTGGTAAAAATATGGACTTGTTTTGTGTTTGGCCAGCGGTCTGAGATACATGCCGTAACTGCCATCCCACGGTTTGATTCTAGCCTGCAACCTTTATTACATTTCATCCCGTCTTGCTCTCCAACCATGTCTCCTGTCCCTTTTGACTGTCAACTATCTAATAAGAGGAAAAATAAGAAGTTAGAATAGAACAGAGGAAAAAATGGAAGCTGTTGTTGAACTGATTTCAGTTTTGAAAGTGATTTCAGCCTTGATTAGCGCCCAGCAATTGATGCCCAGCACTGCAAAAAAAATAAGACACACGTCATAAAATATAACAACACAAAACAAAACAAACCCTGAATTCTCATTTTATAATGCAACTTTAAGTGGAGTTCATTCATTCTCTTGTTGTGTTTTTTTGACTTATGTAGTCTTCCAAATTACAAATTGAAAGGAGATGTAGAACTTGTCCCTGCTTTTCCTACGTCTGTAACTTCTTAAGCCAGGCATGTTAAAGGGTACGACCTCGTCCTCATTTACAAGAGTATCCTGTTACAACCTTCCTTCTCTACATCGCTATATAGCACACATACAAAGACCTCCCAGTCTGACATGTCTCCAAGAAAAACAAACGTTTCTATACTCTCCACTCCAAACTGTGGCCATATTGATTCTTAGATTACCATCAGATAAACACAAATACCATCAAGTAAAACACATGCAATGTACAACTAGTCAACTGTAACTCTGGTGTTAGCATCTGGCTTTCTCCTGCTGCTCTGGGCAGGAGATGGCAGAGCTGTCTGTGTCAATAATGTTGCCAGAGGCGTCACAAAATTAGAAACACAGGGATAAGACCTCAGTCAGAACTCACAGGGACTCACCCTGCCATGCTGCTTCATCACACACACAGTTAACCTTTTCATATGGAGGGAGCTTCTGTCATCTGTCTAACTCTGGTATTCATGTGAAAATGCATGTGTGTGTGTTTGTACCAGTTTATACTCCAGGATGGAGAAAGAGCAACTCAGCAAAAAGAGAATAACTAGTTCCTGGAGTTTGTTTTGAAGAGCAATTGGGTATTCTCCTGGGTGGCCATTTCTACTATACATTAATGTGTGTATGTACTATATGCACTCATATTTGGCCAAGTGTGCTTTTATGCTGAAATGAATAATTTAAAATAACTTTAGTTAGCCAGATTAAAATTATTGGATTTAAATTTGACATTATATAACATAGTAAAGTAATAAATAAAAATTAGCAGCTTCTTTGAAGATGCAAACATTTCCCTTTAATGTCATTAGCCCTCATTAAAAACATCAAGTATATGAACACCTAACTGAAGGGTAACTTGACCACTGAAAATTTTGTTTTTGCTGACCTTCATTGGTTTCACTTATCCCCTTCCTGTTTTTTCAGCCTGGTTTTAAATTACTCTTTAATGCTGTTTAAAAAAAACATTTGATGTTATTAAGCAGTGAAGAAATTATCAAAATGTACAGGGCTATTTGACAAAGTAGTACTCACCAACACTTACTTCAAACACAGACAGTGAAACACAGATGTGGATGTGCTTCCCTTGTTCAGCAGCTGTTTCTTTCTGCAGGAAGGATGACATGTTTGGTCGGCTCCCGCTGGAGCCAAAGCAACTGGCCAGATGTGACCGAATAAAAAGGGGCACCTCAGGTCATAACAATACAACACTTTTATTGTGAATATATTATGTTTGCACAATAATCAACACCATATTATAAACATTTTTCTTTTCTCAGATTTTCTCTTTTATACAGTAAATAGTATTAGTGTACAAATGTATACAAAATTTATTCAGGCTAGTCAGGTTCCACAAAAGAGTAATTCATGTACAGTATTAAAGCACAATCAGATATCGGAGGGACACGCACATGCCTGCACATAGACACGGGACCCCCAGGGTAAAACACGAGTCAACACGCAACTTTGATAGACAGGCATAACCTGAACACTCAACGCCAGCAGGTCACCATGAAGGCAGGGTGGAGAGAGCTCAACTTTAATTAATTAGTTAAAATAGCTAACACTTGTGTGAGACAGCTTTATGACTTATAGTAAAGTAAGGCAATGTAAAATTACCACTGTAGTGTTTCTGTCTATTCTCAAAGTTCTCTCCAACAGGCCCTGATGATGACCATGGGCATAGACAGCGTTCAAACACAGAACAAGCTCATCCCATGACATTGCAGCGGTTTGACACTGAGCCTTCAGCGTCTGCTTCACAGCACTTATAGAGCAACACAAAAAGGAAACAAGCATAAGGAGAGGAGAACGGCAAGGAGAGGAAAACAAAGAAACAGTCATTTCGATAAGCTGATCTCATTCACAAGTCATCTTGGCTCCTGAGTCTGGAGATCCAGAAAGGTAACAGAAACAGGACTAATAAAGAGGTGTTGGAATGCAAGCTCAAGTCTGGTTTAGGTTTGTTTTGACCATGGAGGAAAATTATATTCCTCTCCCATTATCAAAATCACTGTTTTTTTCTATTGTTGTTTGGGCCACATAAAATAGAACAGTAGATTTGGCCCATTGCACACCATATCATTGCAAGGGCTCTCTGCTATACTGCAGCAAGCATTAGCATAGAAGCATACATGGTAAGAATATAACTGATGCATTGCTTCATTCAGATAACAGACTGTTGAGCTACTATGTAGGCACTGGGAATTTGATGCATCAAATTGAAGACAACCAAAGCTGTCAGACCAAGTACAAACATATTTGTAATATCCTAATAGATTTTGAATCACATGGGTGCTCTCCGATCTCACTCATTTCTCAGCGAGGTATCTAAGATATCTATCTAGCTGATGTACACCCACATCTGAGGTATCTCTTAAAATAAACTAGCCTGCAGATTCTCTGTAGTAGGTTTGTGTGTATATCTGTGGTCCTTGGTACTGTGTGGAGCTTTGGTGTCAGAGTATTGGTGTTGTCTTTAGCTCTGTACTGAGCACATGCTGCTACAATACAACACCTAGCTAGTCACGAAATGCTAGTTCATTTTGAGTACAAAAGAAATGATAGGTAAATAGATAGGTACAGTACATTTAAAAAACACTCAAACGAAAGGGATATTCTCTATAGTTGCACTGGTTGCCAAAATAAACAATCATTACAGCATAATGATTCGTACGCAATAAATATAATAAGCAACAAACAATATCGACAACTACACAAATCAACGCTGTCAGTGAACATACAGTCTTTGAATGATATTTAGTTGGCATAGTGGGACAACTCTTCAACCTCCGCTAAATAAACCAGAGAAACAAATGAGGCAGAATTAAAGGGTTTGGTTAGCTCTTACTCTTGCACCATAGGAGAGTATTAAGGAGTATATCATGGTAATGAGTGCAGCTGAGCACAATAAATGTGTCTCTATCTTTGAAAAGGAGGAAATGAATGAGCACCCTTTGGCATAGGAAAATGGAAATGCTGATAAAAATGTCTTGCAAATATTCTGCATACATCCTGGATGGCATTACTGGAGTGTCCTCTGGTCTCTTGTGAAATGAGATGATGATCAGTGTGTGGGTGTATGAGTGTGTTTGTGTGTAGGGGTCATGGATGTCATAAAGATGCGGTGAGCCACAGCAGTAGTAGTTGGAGCCCAAGCATTGGCCAAAGACACGGGCTTAGGCAGGTCCCGCCTCCACAATCAGAATCATCTTCCTGTTGGACAAATCAGTTGTCATTAGATAAACAGTCTTCTCCTACTTCCAGTAGCTCTACCACAACTACCACCATCATCACTACTTATGAACTGAAACTAAAAATGTCATTTTATGGTTTTAAGGGGGAATATGTGCCGGACTATCCCTAGGCTGAGTGCAGAGCCAGGGTAGCTGTTTCCCCATTTCCAGTGTTTGCGCTAAGCTAACTAGCAGCTGAGGACACTTGTATATCTACGATACAGGCAGAGTGGTATCAATTTTCTCATTTAACCCTCGGAAAGAAAGCAAACAAGCACATTTCCCAAATTGAATTAATTTAAAAGCTGTGTTGCAGTTATAGAGGTGTTTCCAACCTCATTCTGCTTTTCGTGCATGTGTGTGTATGCACATGCACCTGCCCACCACAGTGCGTGGCTTTTTTGCATTTGATGGGAGTATTCAGGATATCCGTGCATGCCAAAGTCCTAGGAGAAAGAGGTGGGAGTCTTCTGTATTCAAAGGGCAGGAAAGCCATGTGAAGCTTCCTCTGTTTACACCAGTGACAAAATGGACTGGCCTGGACACAAACTGTCTTCCTACGAGGAGTTGAGCCAAAAGTAATGGGACAGATGGAAAGAGGAAAAGGGACGCGGCCTACTTTTACTCTGTTCATCTACTTCCTCAGCCATTCCTCGCCTTCCCTTTGCCTCCCAGCACAGCCTCTCCACAATATAAACATGCAGGCACATGAATTAGTGGCCTGTTATGTGTGTGATCTACGCCTTTAGAACACAATGAAAGGCTGAGTTCACAAAGATATGGGAAATAATTTTTCCAAATATTTAGACGTCTTATAAACTCTTCAAAGTTGGGTGGTGATGCAATGATCTCACACATGATTTATCCACCTTGCTCCTTTGTTTTACTGATTTAGCTCAAACGGTACAATACATGAACTTCCATCAGATCTTTTCCAGTCTGAATGTTGCATTGCAATCCCTAAAACCCTAAAAGTTACGCAAAATGCTTACATATTTCTGAAAGACAAAGCATTTAGCAATTCTCAATAAAAATATACACCTTCAGATATATTTATTCATAGTTTTGTGTTGCTATTATTGAATGGTGTGCTATTAAATTGAATTGATTTAACTATTTTAACTGCCAAGATTCAATATGCTCTCCATCTGTTTGGGTCCGAAACAAGAACAAAAACAAAACAAAAGGTAAGATGCCAAAGAAAGATGTAGCAGTATATTAGGGGGATAGGCATGCAGAGAGAGAAATAAATCCCAACTGCTTGTTATTACAGTGTGTTATTTACTTGTTTTAGTGGGTCATTTCCTTTTCAAATGATTTGAATGTGTTTGAAAAAAAAACAACCTAGCAACGTAAATACATAGATATATGGGAAGAAATGTGTAAATATACGTAAATCTATGTGTTTGTGAGAGTTAGTCAGGTGGATCAGCCTGAGCAGATAACATCATCATGTTTTAGTGGGATGGGTGGAGATTGACATGAAACAAATATTTACATTACGTCAAACCAACTGTGAGGATCGGCATGCCATTGTTTGCCCTTGTCAAGCACACTGCAATGGCCCAGGAATAGTAAAGATCATAGTGGCATATACGTCAGTAATGAAGAAGCATGAAGCAGTGCGAGGACACTGACCCTGAACTCAGCACCAGTAAAAAAAAGAGAGGTGTGGGGCTCAATGTAGAACCTCTGCTGATTGGGCACAAGGGCTCATCCTACCAGTGTAGAGCAGTCGCCAGGGGGATGCAGGATTATAGAACAAGAATGACAGATGATGAGTAAAAAGATCACATGAAGGAAGAGAAATAAAGACAATTGAGTGTTGATTGCATGCATTCAAAAAACGCAATAAAAATAATAATAAATTGATAAATAATGAATGAATCAGAGTGGAAGAGCAAGCAGCCAACAGCACGTTGAATCTATGCAGAATGCTGATGAAAACCAGACAGAAATTGACAGAAGCCAACTGTGAAGCCGCACTAATGGAGCTGTTTCCAGCAATGTTCTCTGCACAAAGGCACATGTGTGGTTGTGTCTTACGTTTTCGTTGTTGTCAAAACACACGTCCGGCCCTTTGCGGTGTCTGGGATTCTGAGCCAGCTTGCATGGATCTGGACCTTCAGCTGAACAGACACTCTCAGGAAAAAAGCGATTTACCATCAGCAGTGCACATTTAACACTTTTAACAACAGCAATTAAATGATGTGCTGACTTTTAATTTCCCTGCCAAAAAGCCTTTTGTAGTTCTAACTCAACAGCCTTGGCTAGGGACACTGTGAGTTATTTTATTTTTTCCAGATATTTGCTGATCTTCTATTCACAGCTAGAAAATAAAACAATTCCAAAGGCCGTCCTAGACATAATTAAACATGATACTTCATGTGATCAAACAGTATTATGGACCAAGTGATTGTGAGTCATAATACACTGACATTTGAATTAATCTTTATTATTAAGCCATGCCATATGTGTGTGTATATGGATGTGTGTTGAGTGGTGTCCTTATTAGTAACTGGAGGCCTTTGTTGTGACCCCATGGCGACCTCTGATGATGACACCTGTACTGTTACAACAGCAGGAAGCTACATTCAAGACACATCTGTCAAACAGATATCCTGTATATATATATATATATATATATATATATATATATATATACGTGGTACATACACACAAACACACCCTTGCTCTTAACCTTAATTCAACCTGATGGCAGCATGCAGCCCAGATGAATTTAAACAAAGAAATCTAATCTGGGGGTAATGTGAGACAGGCTTTCATATGCTGTGCATCTGGTTTACTGTTCACCCGTGAACATTCAGGGGGGACCTACTGCAAACTCCTTAGGTGTGTGTCCTTGTATTGAGAGTTTAAAGCCCCGCTGTCATATCGGTGATGGATGGAGGGCTGGAAAGTAAAAAGGAAGCGTAACTCAGTGTCCGATTTTTACGAGTTGAGTGAAAGGATACAGGGTTGTTCAGCCTGTCGTAGCGGCCTGGGGTCACACGACAAACACGTTGCCTTGGCATCAGTGATCAGGAACACTAGGTTGGTGTTCGGCAGCTTCTCGGCACGATACATCCTAGAAAGCACACATGGCCACACACACACACACACACACACACTGGTAAACAGTCGATACAGTAATCATACAGTAATATGCCTGTGGTGTAAGGATATCATGCAGCTCCTGTAGAGTATACAGTATATACTGTATATACACACTGGTATGAGTGCAATTGTGCACATATATGCACATTCATACCTCTTCTCTCCTCTTGGGATTCTCTTTTTATGGTAGTCATGAAAGTTTCTGAGTCTACAGTCGTTAACATTGGGGAGTAAAGCACCAGACACGTGGGACTCATAACACTCAGTAATTACAGCCATATTTAACCCCCTCCGACAGCCCAAATTGACACAAAAGGAGGTTAGAGCAAAGTAAAAGTGCAGTGGTCCGTGAATGTGTATTAGTGAGTTTGAAGTATAGCCAGAGAGCGAAGGAAGAAAAACAGATAAAAGAGCTTTTGTGCTTCCCTCTGCAATTCCGGTCACTGACAGATCAAGGTAATCTGTGTCTGATCAGAACTCATCAGAAAACAGCTGCCTGAAATCAGGCTGGAAAACAGAAAGAGGCCAGGAAACTAACACTTTTCCTGCAGACCATTAAACAGAAGGATGTTCAGGAAGAAGATACAGTAAGAGGTGGAAAATCTTTAATCTCTTTTACAGTATGACAGAGCCACTGAAACGGGAACACATACAGATTTGCACACACACACTCACACGAAGCACCCACATACCTGGAACAGTTTCCACAGTCCAGGACACCTGAGTAGGATCTTTCATCATTGTCAAAGAAGTACTGAGTTTGCTCTGTGATGCAGCTTTCCTTAAACATGGCATCTGGTATATCTTCATCTGCTAACTCCACTGGAAATAAGAGACATGTTGAATGAAGAAAAACACAGGAAAGGATTTGTGAGAAAGTGGTGGGTTTAAAAGTGATCAAATGAAGATACAGGTTGCCAATGAGGCTTTACACAATCACATCTGTTGTTGCTCACCTGCTTCTAGAAGGTTGGGGAACATGAGACCAAAGAAGAGCTGCTGGAGTATCGACCTAGATGCAGAGAATGAAAAAAACTAAATGAGTCACATGGATGAGTCAATAGAGCATCTTTAACTTATTTACATTGACCAACCAAGCACTGTTTAATAACAGCCACACATCTGTACAAGGCTAGAGTCACTGGTGATGTAAATGTCGAGGGAAGTATCAGTCATTCTTCAGTCGTACAGATAGTGATGCAGTATGATGTTGTGTAACTGCCCTTGTCCTACGCTGACCCTGCCAGCTTCATCCCTCAACAACATACAAGCCCACTCCCATACAAACTCCTACCCTAAAGTACAAATGTACTCCCACTCTAAAACGCATACAAAAAAAAAACAAACAAACACAAACGGTGGAAGAAACAAAACACAGAAACACAAACACACAAACACACAACCTGTACACTCACCAGGCAGCACTGGAGGCCCACCAGCCAATACTGAGCAAGTCTGCAATGGTAGGCTGGAGGAGGACAGGAAGAGAAAGTCATGTAGAGTCAATTCCAAAACAAAGCAGATGGGGATGGAAAAAAAATCAATTCAGTCATGAATCATGATTTTTTTCATTAGGCCATTTTATATTACTATTAAGAATATAGATATCAAAAACAAATTAATATATAATCACAATATTAGAAACTAGAAGAATCAAGAATCAGTATTTTTGTATCAACATTTCCCCATCCCTACCAGCATGTAGAATAAAGGCTAACTTACTGTAAATGCATAGATGTGTAAACAATAATTATCAGAAAGAGATTGACTGCTCTCTGGCAGCTTGTGTGAGTGAGTATCTAACCACAAAGACGGAGCGGGGTCCTGCTGCAGCCTTGCTGTCTCTCTCTGGGTCGCAGACAGACTGGTAGTCATAGGTCTTATTGAAGGAGTACAAGGAGGTGTTGACCAGGTTGATCATCAGCACAGGATCCACCTCGCCAAAGAACTGACCTATCTAGACGAGTTCACACACACACACACAGACACAAACAAAAGTATAAGCAGTGTAAGACTCTGCTTGTACAAACAAAACATAGAGCTGTGTGCTATTTCCTCTGACAGGGCTGGACAGAGTGTTAGCCATTCACTGTTGCACATCACTGAAGGTGTGCATTTACGTGCTTAAACAGTCACGCTTAATGTTTTGTTATGAACCAACAGACCAGGTTAAAGGTGAAGCCTGTGTATCAGAGAATGAATGTCACATATTTACAATCCTATGATTACAGTCAGAGCGGGTCACTCTGTAGTTTCACAAGTAGCTGAACACCTGGTGAAGGAGCAATTGGGGGATTGGTCTTCTTTTATAGGGGCTTCATAGGGATGAATGAGCTTAGTCTAACTGGCTGAGCATATAACATGTATGAAATTGTTTGACAAGCCGATATGTTAAGATGGTATGTAAAGAGGAATGGCTTAGCCCTGATGAAGGGTTCGGGCCGTGATCATAGAACTATGGTTACAATATGTAACTATTGTCCTGCTATGGCACAAAGACAGCCCAAAAATTCTGCATGATCCCAACAGACACCAAATGTATCACATGATGTTAAAACTAGATAGGAGGGTGCTAATTCAAATACCTGAAGATCATAAACTGTATGCCTGACATTGTGATGTTAGAATGGATCAAAGGCAGCAGATAGATGTGTTGACTGACATGAAATGTTTCCAAACCCACTGTATAGCCTACCACTGACAGACAGGGGCCTATAGCAGCCTGAACAAGTGGAGTTAACAGAGCAGAGCTGACTTCTTGCATACACAGGGGACTTGCTTCACTACAGCTTCCATGACTGACTAAAACCCATCAGAACCTTCCCTTTGATCCTCCTCCAGTGGCTAGTGCTTTACTTTACCGGAGACGTGGATGTACTGCTGTCCTACAGGAGCTTTCAAACAGCTCAGAGCTAACAGACCTCATAACTTAGCTGAGTCATAAGCCCGTTATTTGACCTCTATATGAGATTGATGGAGTCCTGTGACAAAGGAAATACGAGCTAGGTATGTAGGAAGGCAGAGAAATGTGACTTTTCTGAATATGTGACTACAGATGTTTTAGTGTGTGATGGTTTATCAATTACTGATAATTTGGAGAAGGATAACAGATATGTGAAGCATACATGGTTGCTGGTAACTCACCAGGGTGATATACTCATCCTGATTGGACATGAGAAGGAATCCCCCATCGTCTAGGATCACACAGTCCACATGCTGCAGGGTAAAAAAGATAAACAGCTAAAAAATGCAATAAATCTAAGGGGTAAAAATGTGGAAATTGAAAATCATCTGTGAGTATTTTAAAAAGAGATACTAATCAAGCTTAAATACATTGTAGGCAAAGGTCTTATCATAATGGTTTTCTTATGTAGTGTAAGGTAACATGAACATCAAGGCTGTCAACCATGATAAGGGAAAAACATCTTAGAGAACATAAACAATATGTTTAACACAAAGTTCTCAGATTACATTCAGTAAACTGCATTGCTGTACCTTGTCATTCCTCAGACAGCCACAGATCTCATCTTTGCACTAAATAAAAAATAGATAAAAAGTGAGCCAGGCAAGAAATCAGTACTGTACAACAAAAGGTAAAGTTGTCAAAGTTGTATAGAATACAAATAAACTTACATTTAGTTTCAGTGTAGCATTCATGAAACTGTTCATCCAGAATGAGACATTGAGTTTCACTCCCACCACTACAGAACAAAGCACAAAACAGGCAGAGGTACAACTTTGATAAGTAGCTATTGAGTCTTTTCATTAATGTTGCATCTCAACACGCAATCAACCTGATATTAGCAAGACTGACCTGCTGGTTTGAGTGTGACTTCGTCAATTGTGAGGTCCACTGCTTTGCTCACTAGAATACCTGACTCAGAAACAGGCTCCCTGCCCTCTGCTGCAAATTGAGAAGGGATACACAAGGGAAGAGACACAATAATCATGGCAATTTAACCGAAATCATGTTTAAAAGTACATGGCAGAGAACATTTCAGAATGCGAATCACAGTTAAGTAGGAATAATCGCTATCCATTCCGGGAAATTCCATACATTTTTAGCCGCTTGTAACTTATGTGAGTGTAGTGGAGTCTGTGAAGCCAGTACATGTGTTAATCCAGTCAAGTGTCACTGTAAGCACGGTTACATTACACTGACGTTTGCCTGTCCTGTCTGTTAGAGAGATCAGTGGAGATAGCAGGAAGTATACAGGGGGGGAGGGAGGGGATGAGCGCTGAAAGACACAGCGGGAAAAGGAGAAGGATAAAGAGAGTGATATCAGAGGCCTGAGAGTGTGATCTTTGCCAGTAGGGTTGGGATGACATCCAAAAGCAGAGAGCAGCATGGGCTCAGAGCCAGGCCACACTGAAAATCCTCATGCACAGAAAAGTGCGCACACACATACACATAATCAGACCTTTCAGAA
This sequence comes from Enoplosus armatus, assembly GCF_043641665.1. Lineage (NCBI taxonomy): Eukaryota > Metazoa > Chordata > Actinopteri > Centrarchiformes > Enoplosidae > Enoplosus > Enoplosus armatus. Next base: position 8,520,056 of record NC_092185.1, read on the forward strand.
AACTTACTGTTGAAAGATGGAGCTGTGAAAATATAAATTTCATTGTCCAGGGTCCTTTTGTAGAAGCTGGACTCATATGTCTCCGGATTCTCAGTCCACTCTTCCCCAGCGCTGAAAACATTAATATAGTCACGTAATATTATATATGGACCATTATAGGCATAAAACACCAAGCAAATGTGTTTGATCTATCGGAACAATTTATATTTTAATCTGTAGCCAAATGTTAGTCATTGGAATCAGTCACACCCAATGCAGATGATATATGTGAAGGGCATGATCCAGTAAAAGCAATAACTGATTGTATTTCATGTTTTATAGTCAGGAGGAATATGCATTCATCTTCAGTTGGAATGTTATACTCTGACCAAGTGGAACCCCTGAGTGTAGTTCAGACAAAAGTAGCAGCAAGGAAATTGAGGGAAATGATCTGCATTTGGCTGCTGGATCTGTGGATCTGACCCATGTCCTGTTCTGGCCTGGCAAGCTTTGGGAGTTCAGCTGAAAGGATCTAATCCCTCTATGTTCTGGAAAATAACCCAGTGGAGCAGGTGAGTAAAGCAGCCAAAAGCGGTCAACCTAAGAGTATTACAGTCTGTATCCATTTTCATCTCACACATTTACACCACCAGATATTTGGCCAAAGCTTTAGCGCTAGAACACTAGAAGTGAAACTGAGAAGAAAGAGGGGAGAGTACCTTCTTGGGTAGACTCTTGTGATTCCTCCATCTGTGGCTACAAACCTGGCCGTTATCCCATCACTGAGAGCATGGAAAACAACAGCCAATCAAACATCAAAGTCAATCGCACTGACGAATATTGGACAAAGTGTTTGTGAACTGTGAGACCAAGCTGCAGACATGACACAAATTGTTTTATGCCCACAGTCACTTGTCTCTGTATGGCCTAATGTTAAACAGATACCCTGCAGTGTGTGTGTAAGTGTGTGTTCAGATTGTTTCAGACAAGCGGGCATACCATGAAAGGAAACACACTGATATAATTACTTCATTTTCCTCTCAAAAACAGCATGTCTTGGCACAGTATGGTTGGGTGTGATATGCATTTTGTGCTTTGCTTTCATCGTGTTTCACTAGTTAGACACGATCAAATCACCCCAGAGTAGAAAAGAAAGAAATAAAACTCTCAGATAGTCAGTAAATTGTGCATGAAATAAGCATCAGCTATGGTTGTACAAAGAAACAGCAGACACGTGCAACACAGATTTCCATATAAGAAGAAATACTTACAAGTACAGTTAAATACTGCAAGGTAGAAAAAGATGACTACATCTTTGCATTTCTTGAAAACAGAGAAGGACAAAAAGGTTTGGCACTCACACTGTCTGCTCGTTCCAAAGTTTAACCAGCTCAGCTGTCAGACCTGCATCCAGGATCAGTCGACTCACCAGGGACACGTTACCTATGGATAAAAGACAAGATCCATTTCACATATTGCGGACATCACAACACCACAATAACAGTTCTTAGCAGGGAAATACGGTAATGGAAGCAATGGCAGGCTATTGTTTATAAATCTGTTTTGGCTTGCACAAGAATTACTACTGATGTGCCACTGAGCAAAGCACTTATCCTGCTCTGTTCACTAGTAAGAATACTGAGAAGACTAGTTATTAAGTGTATGAAGGTGAAAGTCAGGCTGAAAAAGTGCAGGTGTGTTCAGCCAAATCTTCTCCCTGGATAAATGAGGGGGAACAAAATGATCTCATGGCACTTGTTGGGAAATCATCCAGCAGTGTTTTTTTTTTTTAGGTCTTCTCTGAGTGACCACTAGACATGCAGACAGCAGGAAGTACTTTGTAAAGGATTGGCTGTTGCGGCGTTAGGAGAGAGATGATGCCAAGGTACTGAGTTTTATCAAGAAAAGTTACTTTTCAAAAAAAGAATAACATTAGCACACAGTTTCAATACAGCTTCCATTGAGTGTTGTTTTAAATCATGTCCATAACTTTTCAGAAAGACTCAAAAATAAATTGCAAGAAGATACTGCACATACAGCAACAAGAAAGGCATTATTGCTTAAGTATATGGCTTGACCTCGGGTTAAAATGGATCAAGGATACCTAAATCCATTAGGTGGATGATGGTGGTAAGCCATACAAGGGGGTAGATCCATTAGATGATGACAAATCAAACATTGTGAGTCATTGTGTAGCATGACAGCATCAGGCTTCTAGGAAACTCAGTCGATCGGGCTGATGTCACTCTGCTTAGGCCACACTAATCTAGTGACCAAAGTCATTCTCCGACCTTCAGATGCTGATCATCGTGATATCAGAGTGGAAAATGCCACAATGACTAACAACAATATCATTGATGTATACATACACACAAACTTCCACTCTCATTACTGCACATGTTACTGCACAGCTATGCAAAACACACTGTATATTGATTTAGGTGACGTTGTGTGGGTCAGGGGTATTTTATTACTCATATGAATACAAACAGTGCAGCAAACTGATATCACAACCAGTGCAAATGTGTAAAGTGAAATAACAGTGAAAAAGATGCATGACTCACATGCATCTGGAGTGTTCCTATCAATGTACTGGCTGAAGTTGAGGAGAAACTGGGTGTTGTTGAGTGACAACTTCAGCTCTTTGCAGTACTCCCTGAAGAAACAGTATTGATCAGTTTCAATCTCAGCCCCCTTGTTTGTTCCTGTATAGGGAAAGTGGGTTGTACAGTAGTGTCGGGATCACTCACCTTGGAGCGATGTAGGTGTAACCAAACTCATCAAACCTCTCCAGCTGTATAGTGTCCATGGCTTTTGAGAACACAAAAAACACCTGGTTTAGGCTCATACTGTAACTGATAAGATTGTGAATATTCCAAACTGTGAATTAGGTGCTTAAAAGTGTGATTTCTATTTATGAAATTGTGTTAATGCATTGGTGTTTGTGCTGTGAGATGACTACATGAACCTAGAAACACAGGACAACTGAATGGTTATATCACATTTTAAGAAATGCCAGTGGTTGATACATGAACACAGTAGTGCACATACTTACATACCTGAAAGCCCCCCCACACACATGCATGCACGCAGAGACACAAAATATTGGACAGATATGAGGTGATGGATTAAGGTGGGGAGTGTGGATGGAGGTGCAGTGGGGAGCCATGAGAGAATAACTGAGTGAGAAATACTTGCCTTCTTGCCCTGTTGTGACCCCAGAGAGAAAGAGATGAGGACAGGAGAAAGTAGGAAAGACAAAGGGTAATAAAAATGCATTCATCATCTGACAAATGATGTCATACCTTGGAAAATATGTGGAAAATTGTAAGTATTTCCCACAGTAGGTAATAAAATGCTATGCTGCAGTGAAAGAATAGTAGATCTCACAGACACACTTTGAATATAAAAAAAACAGACTGAGTGCACTTTTTAGAAATGCAGAACAGGAAATGATCAGAGGGGAACTACTACATGGGCTTGCAAGGAAACAACATGTAAACATACAGCAGTAATAAAGAAAATTCCTTCCACTCTATGCTTTGTCTGCTCTGGCTCTGGATTCCATTTAAAATACTGTCTGGTAATTCGTATCTCATAAATGACATGACAGGCATCAACGGCCATCATTCACTGGTCTCTTAAAATGAAGACATTTTTGACATTGCCTTTAAAATATATTGAGTCGTGTGGTGCAGTCTGCGAAAAAAATCACTGAGCACCGAGTTTCCTTGGGGTCATGGAAATCTGGTGCAGGATGAAACAATGTCCTTCACATAAAACATTACAGGCAGATTCATTGTCCCGCTGTCTCTATAGACAGGGCAGGGTGTCTCTATGGCCAATTGCTTTCCACACCATACATTCTTTCTCTTCTTTCTTGCTCTTTACTTCTCTGTCACCATCTCTTCAACCCCAGTATTAGGCCATTTATTCAATGCATGCAGCATTCCTGCTATATGGATGAAAATGTTCATCCATCACACCCTCGGCTAGGGACCCTCCCGAATGTATTAGGAGGACAAGTGGCTGCAGGAACAACCTACTGCAGGAAAGCGGTAAGATGAATCGAGGTATTGAAGGTCTGGCTCCAGCGTGAAACTCTATATGGCTGTACAGAGAACTTTAGAGTCCCAAACTCCCTATCGGAGTAGTCTGTGGCAGCAAGGCATGGTGTGTTACTTTCTTTAACAGGCCTGTAAACGTTCTGACAGCCTTTATGGCACAGTGACAGACTCGTTATGGCAGAGAGGGAGGGATACAGAGGCCGAAACACTCAGTCAAAATCTCATTTGTTGGAATAACTGCACCATTAGCTGTTTATGCTTTGTGGTGTCACATCAAAGTTATGAAGAATCCACTAAAGCCAGATGGTTATGTGCTGAATCTGGTGTTTTCCTGCTAATTATATCCCTTGATCAAAGCGACTATCCCTCCATGCATCTATAAAGTCATAATTAAGCATTCATACCTCAGAGTCTGTCCATCCATCCATCCATTCATCCATCCATCCATCCATCCATCCATCCATCCATCCATCCATCCATCCATCCATCCATATGTAATCACGCAAGCATATAGAGGACAAACATGCTTCTGCAGTGGAAGAACATCACATAGCAAGAGGAAGACAGAGAATAGTAAGTACTTGCCCCAAGAAGAAGCTGAAAAATCCCAGTGTGGAAGCAGGACAGGAGAGAATGACTAGCATCAGAATCAAAGTGCAAAGAATTATATGAAGAGAGACAGTTGCACAAACAGTATGTGTGTATATGAATGAGTTTTGTCCTTGTGATTATAAGCTGTTAGGAGAAGCAGCCCGAGTATATCATACAGCGAAACAGCCTTGAGAGCACAGACAGAGCAAAAAAAAAAAGCTTAAAAAAAAGAAAAAAGGGGGAGGGGAGAGGGATATTAGGAGGAAGAAAGAGAATGAGGTGAGGACAGGTTTACAGATTAGATAGAGAGAGAGAAAAACAGAGAGACAGAGAGTAAAGTCTGTCTGCTTTGGGTATTCTCTTTAGCCCCATGAAACATTTGCGGCAGAAAAGGCAGAGAGATGGAATTGGCCACTGAAACACAGAACACAGAAGAAAAAAAAACTTTTGGTAGGAGAGGCGATAATGAGCAGGGAGAGGAGGCATGGGAGGTTTCGTCTTCTCCTAAGCCAGCAGGAGGGCCAGAAGAGGGGAGTAAAGAAGGAGAGAAGAGCAAAATGTTGACAAGATCAAAAGAGCTAGTGCTTGGGCTGGGTCTGGGAGAAGGAAGGCATGTGCATGAGTGTGTGTGGGAGTGCAGGGCGACTGACCAGTGGGTTACACTACAAAAAGAAATGCACCGTGGGGATCCGCTGATCTGAGCAGCATATACAAAGGAGTGGTTGTGGATCCAGCTAGGAGCGAGTGATACAAAGCAAGAGGAGATACTCAAGAGTACGACCCAGAGAAAGTATGCATGGGAGTTGGTTGTGAGGCACCAGCAAAATTCAATCTGACTTATTTGTTTGCACACTGTTTATCATGAGGGTGTATGCTATACTCACACATGGCTTGTTTCATGTCATCCCCCAGTTTAGCTTGAATGAAGTGTTCGCTGTACTTGGGCAGAGCAAGAGCCAGGCTGCAGAAAGCACAATCACAGTCACACTGGTGATAGAATGTTGTGGTTTGAGTGAATCATTTGTTTTATGAAACTGAAACTGTTCTAAGTTCCAATTCAAAGGTCATTCAAAGCATGCAATGTTTTCCAAAATGTTCTGTGAAGTGCCTTTAAATACTTTACTTGCATGTGATTTTAGGGAATTTCTATTAGCCAAGAAAAAAACCCCAACTAATTAAGATTTTCATGTTTTTCAGAAAGCCGTTCCTTTCTGCATATTCACTGAAACACAAAAAATATCTTAACTTAAAAGCTTTCCCATTAACCAAGCTGAGCCTGATGTTAGAAACCAGAGAGTGACCCCTGTTGGTTTAAGTAGTGTCCTCCATCAACTGGAGTGCTCTCAGTAGTTGGCGGCAGTGAATTGCCCTAAGTGACATGGAGACAGCTTAATGAAAGAAAGAAATATTACATAATTACGGTGACGGCTCACCTGTAATCTGTTCCATTGACTGGTGCCCACGTATAGGTCCTGACTCCTCGATCTATGTACCTCTGCCAAAGATGATATACACAGGAACTGACACTCAGAGGTGCTTTGTAATGTTAATGTAAGTAGTGCTCATTTTTTTTATTTATCTGTATAACATCCAGGTGAAAATGAGATTATAAAAAGACCATTTTCAGCTCAAACAAGGAAGTCTGGCACACAATCAGCAGCTGATTTGTGTTTTCTCTCTATGTATTAGTGGAGGGATATTCTAAGCTATCCTCTCTGCAAGATGACCTTAATTACTGCAAACAACAGTAAACAATGGCTTCTTGTAGCAGGGAGTACGACAACTTGATATGTAGCAACATAAAATGCAAGAGGAAAGCATAAGGTTTGCATTTTTGTTTTTAGAAATGATGAAGTACGTGAAAAAAACAAAAGCCATGAGCCTCACAAATGTAAGATCATAAATATTCAAACCAACTACTTCCTTAGTATGTTAATGAATTAGCTGAATTACTTTATTATAGTGACAACACTATATCACTGTAACAGAAGTCTCACATTTTCCGTTGTATAATGGATTAAATGTTGCTGAAAATATATTGTTATTTCAGCCGCAGTTTGTCTATTTGACAATGTCTGAGAACATCTCTGCAGCATTACCACAGAACAGGATAGCAGACCACTCCAAAAGCATCCAAAGAAAAGTCCCCAAACACACTCTAGAGTAATATGTTAAGCCTCTTCCATTATTTCTCTTACCTCATCCTGAGTTTTCACCAGAGTGTGAATGGTACGTTCACCTGTCTCACCATCAATCATCATCCTCCTGATCTATAGGGGCGAGACGAAGAAACAGACAGTATACGTGTACTTCCAGTGTCACAGGATCTGATTCACTGAGTATCAGCTGATTTGAACATTTTGTCTCATAAACTCATACTAACAAGTTAGGGACACTAAGTAAATCACTTGCAGGGACTGATCATGATAGCCTTATGAGGAGACATGAGACATCTGGCACCTGAATACCTGCCTGGATGTGGATTCACCCCTGTGCCTTTGCTTGTGTGTGTGTGTGTGTGTGTGTTTATGTGTATGGCAGGGGGGGTTCTGTGTTTCTGCACACTCTACCTCAACTTTGATGTCATTCTCCAGCTCAGCATCGAGGAAGTCTAGGGTAACAGGTTCCTGGAATTTAGGATTCTGTGGAAAGGATGATATTTCAGTCTGAACTGTGTCACAACTTGAGAATACTACACACAAACAAACCTAATCACACATAATAGGATCAATGTGAACAAAACAAAGAAGAACCCTTTACTTTAGACTTATTCTGAGTCATTTGGCTGGAAGCAAAATTTATTATGTAATAACTCACTTTCATATCACTCTATCTAAAGCCTGATGAGTTGATAAAGTAAAACGTTATAAAATGCAGTAGACCATTTTACAATTGTTATTCAGAGATGGGTTCTTACTATGGCAATCAGCCATAAAGAAGAATATCCCTCTGCATCTTAGTACAGCCATTGCATTGAATAACATTGACTTTAATTATTTGAGCCACAATGTTCTTTTGTATTCCATTCAGGAGCAAGGCCAATCATTTTCCTAAACACATGAATCTAATCAGATCCATGGAATAAAATACAGAGGGTACCATATGGCAGCGTTTTGACAACGTATCTGTGACACCAGATACAGCTGAATCAGATTTGATACAAAGTGACACTAGACCCTATTAATGTCCTCTCTTAAAAACCCTATACGTCTGAGTGGCTTTATGGTGGTATAAAATGGTAGCAGTAATCTAGTGCTTCTCTATAAAACAGCAGAACATGGAATCTGATACCAGTCTGTCCTCCACAGCGTGACTCAAAATGTGGGGTGATGCAGTGACAGCATACTAGTCTTGATACAGTATTTTATACATAGTTTCTTGTATTTACGTCGACATACAGAAGTGAGATAAAGCCTGAATTAGTACACAGACAAGAAAAACAATAAACAAAATACTCAATCAATTAAGTGGCATGGGTTGACTTTCTTACATTTGACGGTAAGTGAAATGAAACGGAGCAGCAAAGGAAGATGATTAAGATGAAGCATCTCAACATGAAAATGAGAAAAGAAAGAATAAAAGATCAAGAGGTGTAACGCTGGGTGATACAGAACAAAACATCAAACATACATACAAGAAAGACAGGAGTGGATATGAAAAGAACGAACAATGGGAACACTGGGTGGGGTGAATAGCAAAGTGGAAGAGATCAAATGAGAGGTAAAGAGTGAAAAGTAAAAAGAAAGAATGAGAGAGTGAGAGAATACTGTATGTCAGCAAGAGATTTGTTGAGGAGAGCAGGGGTGTGAGATGAAAAAGAAATGCGACTGCAACATGGGCGATTGGTGTGATGAATGTGGAATATCTACAAACATAATCGAATACAGAAAGAGCCACTGCTGAGCCAGAGAGAGAGAGAGAGAGAGAGAGAGAGACAGAGAGAGAGAGAGAGAGAGAGAGAGAGAGAGAGAGAGAGAGAGAGAGAGAGAGAGAGAGAGAGACACGGGGGAAGTGTTCAAGGGCCCAAGGTCACCATCAGTATTCACACAATCTCCCATTTGGCTGATTCAATGAGACAATGAGTGATTGACAGGCAGCCCTCCAAGCCTTATATATACACACACACACACACACACACACACACACACACACACACACACACACACACGCACACACACACACACACACACACACAGTACAGAGGGTTGATGGGAAAGTAATAATAATGACAATGCTGTCTTGCTTGAATGCTACATTAAATTCATGTAATTCCCACAATGCCTTTGTGTGTGTGCGTCTGTGTTATAACACCAAGGCTGCTTTCAGCTCTCATTGCTTTGTATACATTTGAGAGGAAACCTGAAGTCACCTTATCAGTGATATCAGCTACCCACATATGCTAGCTGCACTTCTAAAATCAAAGTGCAACAAGGAATGAGTTCATGGAAAAGGGAGGTGAAAAGCTAAGCTAAAAAAAAACACCTTTAGAGCTATAGAAAAAACTTCACTGCAAACAAACAAACAAAAAAAAAATGAAACGTTGTTTCCTACAAAACTACAACTCAAAACAAGTACTTTTTTTAGTTAGTCAAATCCTTTGTATTAACTTAACCATTTGTTTACTTCTATTTGAATTAGTTAATGCTGAATCATCACATGTCTTAGACCATTAAGAATGACAAATGGATTTGTGCACAATTGCAAAACATACTCACACATTTAAATTACAAGCGACAGAAGAATGTACCATCACTTCAGTTTTGGGGAATTCAGACATAGTGTTTTAGATCACATAACAGATGCGTTATATCTCCTACTTCTATGTCTACTGAAAATGATGTCTATGGGACTACAATACAGAAAACTCGACATTACTACCTTTAGGGACTACTTCTGCAATCTACAATACTTTGTCTCACCTCATGAAAAGTGACAGCATACTTATTACTGAGCCTGAGCTTCCTGTTACGAATCCTTTTCTAGGAAAATTATGAAAAGATGCACAGTGATGCATGTTGATGTTTTACATGTCACAGAGTGGTAGGGTGGGGTTTTCAAAGTCCACCAAAGAAAAACATGATTTTAAATACATACATTGTGTCACTCCCAGCTGCAACTCAGTAACCACTTTGAAAAGTATTTATACGCACGCACACAGTTTGGCCAGAGTTAAGTGTTTCAGTCTGGGTGAAAAGATTGAGAGTGGACAAAAAACAAGAGGGTAATCTCCTTTATTACAGGGAGAGAGAGAGAGAATATGCAGCTTTGCAATATCTCTTAACACTGCAACATATAGACATTCATAAATAGCCTAGTTATCGTAATCTATTTAACAACACCGTTTTTTTCCTTGTTTACTATTAAGCACCAGTTTTCCACTGTCTCTGTACAAGTAACATCTCATTTCATGTAACTTCCGGAGGCCTAGAGTCACAGTTATATACTAATACTTGATTTAATGTGCGCTGACAACATGTGAATTACCTCGCCAATAAAACCTCTTAAAATGAGAATCAAAATAATTGGATCCATAAGTGTTTGTCTTAATGGATTAGATTTTGGAGAGCTGTGGATTGATGGATGGGATGTAAGTGTGTGTCCCCCAAGGATCCAGTGTTTCAGATCCAGAGAGGTGCCGCTCTGAACATCATGACCCCAAACACAGATCTCAGTCCTGGGCAGCACATGGCCACTGTGCAGCTTGTCAGAGCCTGCTCGCCTCGGGCCGAAAGTAGCGGGTTGGAACCTTTTGTGGGGTCATGGCTAATTTTTACAGGGTCGCATCTTAATACCCGCCAGTGGCTAACAAGTCCTGCTGCATTTATTTGAGGAGTTGTAAGACTACTCGGGGCCTTTGGCCGGTCAAGACAGGCAGCATAAAATTGATATGGTAAGTGACATTTAATGCTCGACGTTTTTGTGGAGTTGTTGTATATTTTCTTCATTTTTCAACTTTGAGCCTTGTTATAAACATACTTAAGATTGTTAGCAAATCTAAAATGAATTGAATTGGCTAAAAGTCAGCTAAAAGTACAGTAAAGGCTTCCCTAAATTAAACATATTACTCTTTTTATCTTACAAAACTTTATATATGTAAATAAGAAAATACAAACAGCAGTAGCATGATACATTCTCATGATGGAACAAATCAAACTATATTCTGGGGTGGACTACTTTCACTTTAAAACACATTATCTCTACTATCCACCACAGTGCCTCTTTTTATCCTTCATTCTTAAACATATATGCCAGTTCGCTGCCAAGTCTACATATCTATTTTATCTCACATGGTAATGAGTGACCTTCTAGCCGACATCTGAGGACTGATGATATCAAGTCATACTCTAACTGGGGAATTAATTCTCTTTACGAAGATTGATGAGGTGACGGCACATGGAAAAGTTTGAAAAGAGCCTGGATCCTCTGCCAGCCGGCATATTATTCACTGAGTGTAAGAAGTTATTGTGTAACCATGTGGAATAGTCAGAATATAATATAATGCCTCAAGACATGGACCTGCTGAGCCACATAAAGTGATGCATAGGGCTGTGTGGCATACCTTTGGCTGGAGATTGGGGTGCAGCAGGACGTATCCATTGGGGTCAATGGCAAAGTAGTATCCATTTGGACCAATCTGAAGCAAAACATGAACAGAAGAGAAGGAAATTAAATATTTGTGTCTAGAAAACCACATGCAAAAGAAGGGCCTCATTGGTATAACAGAAGAGTATAACATGCAACAAAGGGATCATAATTAAGGACATGGACATTTTTTATTTGCTTTTATAAAGACGTTAGAAAAGAACAACACATCTAATGGAATCACTCACTAATTGCATCAGAGACAACTCTGTGCAAGTTTTTCACAACTGAGCAAGACACAAGACTTGTCGTCTGTGTGCATGTGATCACGTATGGGTGTTAAACTCACTGTGAAGCGTGGTGTGAGTTTCTTGATGTCATCCAGAGACACGTCAATCCCCATTACGCCGAGAATCAACTGATTCTGGTGCTGAGAGAAAGTATGAGAAAAAAGGATGAGGAAAAACGTATTCATCAGGTCCTGCTGCTGCTGACTCCACTCATCATGTGTTCAAGCATTTGTTTACAGCACCTCGCCATTCCTGTCATCTTTGGTCTTCGTTTTATTGAAGACAGGTAGTGTTCCAGTGATGACCAGACCCAGTTCCTGATGGAGAGTCAAACGCACTATTCACTATAAAATGAACATGGCGGGAACAATATTTCTGTGTCATTTAACTTTAAACTTTAAATGAATTATAGAACTTAGTATCATACCAGAGCATCAAGGTATACATTAGTCCACTGGACTTGTTTGGCCTGCTTGTCTGCCAGAACCATTGGTCTTCCCAGGACATCAAGGTACTCCTAAATTGGACAAACACCACATTTTCCAGATTAATGCTTCCATGCCGGCGCAATGTTAAGCGCTTAATGAATGTGAAAAATAATAAGTCATGCTCTCACCTGTGTGTTTATTCTGATGGCTCCGATGGAAGGAATCTCATAGAAGTAACCTGGATAAATGATCAGACACCATCAGTTAGCCAAAACTTAATGCCACAATCACAGAAAGATAACATAACAATGGGAGGAAATAGACGGCAACTGTACATAACAGCAACACCAAAACAAGAAGCGAAGGTGTACTGCATCATGACTGTTAGCTCCGTGTCAACATGCATGTGTGATGGGATTCTTTACTGATTCACCAAATTTCTATCCAGTTGCATTCCTCCACAGTGAGGTGAGAGCTGTTTGAGCTGCTAAAGTCTTTGGCCAGAGACATTTCAGCAGGATAGATGACAAAAAGGCTACAAGGTTGCTCCTCTGTCTCTAAAATTATGTTGCATCACTTCACCACTTGTAGGATTGTAACAAACTAATACCAACACCGATGTGTGTTATGCTCTGTGCTGTACCTTTGTTGGAACAGGCCATCCACTGAATGGGTCCTTTATCATAGTTGTGCTGTCCAACTGAGAAGGTGAAGATCCTCACCTGCAGCATAAGATTCAGTTCAACAGTATTTATCGTGACGTTACAATGTTAAAATATATTCTTTATAATTCTGGTAGGATAACTTGTCTTGTCCCTCTGAATAGACAATAGACAATTCATTTTCATATAATTTATCAAAGCATCAATGTAGAAAACAGTCTATCAAATTATTTTATTGTTTTAACATATTATGATGCTGTCATAATATTTCAGATCAACTGAAATTAAGTGCATGTGTGTGTGTGAGTGGGTCTTTGTTTCACACAATATGTAGAAAACCTCATCTAGCCTCTGCATAAACTTTTGGGTAGAGAGGATATGCACACGGAAGTTGCAACCCAAAGGGAGCTTTAAAAACCTGAGTCTAATAAAAACTACAAGGGGAGCAAATCCACATAGATAAAAGCAAACAATTCACACAGCAGTATCAAACGCCCCAGTCTCTTTGCCTGTGTGTGTGTGTGTGTGTGTGTGTGTGCGTGTGTCGTCAACATACCTTTTTGTCAGCATTGTACTTCTCCAGTATGGCCTGAGCTCTTTCCTCCCCTCCGTCAGTAAACAGCATGATGATCTTGTTGCAGTTTGCTCTGCTCACATTAGTCTAGTCAAAGTAAAACGTGATGATTTTTTAATGAATGTGTAATTTGTTTGCACCCAGGTATAATGAGAACACTTTTGGTAGATACCTGTTCACACTCTCATAAACTTTGGCATACTTGCTGTTTTGATGACCTCATCTAGTGTCATCATCAAGCCGAAACTCCGCTTAATCAACACTCAAGGTATCTCAAAAAGTAATGATTCACAGAAATATTCAGCTGTGAATATGCCTGTCCCCCAGAGGATGAACCCCATTATATTTGCCGACCTCCAGAACTTTACTTTTATCTCCATCTCAGACACATTCACATTCACTCCCAAGGGATGCAACCTTTTGATTTGGATGAGCCAATGGCCTTTTCTCTAGTGCCACCCTTGTTTGATCAATCCAAAACAATCAAACTGTGGGCTGTTACGAACAGTTCGGGGTGGCATGATAGGGCGGGTTAGGAACATCGCAGCTTCTAGGAATTGCCAGCAAGGTTTCCGACTTGGTCTTGTTAACAGTTTGGGGTGGCATGGTGGCATGGTAGGGCAGGTTGGGGGTTCGATCCCCAGCTCCCCCCATCATGTCAGCACCTTGCATGGCAGCTCGATCGCCGTCGGTGTGCGAATGTGTGTGTGAATCGGTGACTGAGACCTGATCTGGAAAGTGCTTTGGGAACCATTAAGGTTGAAGAGCCCTATTTAAGTGAAGACCATTTACCATTTACCATTTACCATTTATCAAATCATGAAGCCACATATCTTAAGCTACTGTATCAGTATAATTCTGCAGAAGATCAAGTTCAGAGTTTATCACACATATCACTTGCAGTACTGTTAAACAACCCTACTTGAGGATAATACTTTGCCATTTCAAGGTGGCCATTCAGCAATAACAGTCTAATATGTCTTTCATTGTCTGGACAGTTGAGTCGAGGTAACACATTCACCCAGCAGATGGCAGTGAAAGACAATGCTCTGCTGCTGCTGAAAATATGGAGGCATCAAACGTAGCATTCATTCAAAACTTGTTTTAAGTCTCTTACACTCTCAGTTACACTTAATTGAGACAAAATTACATGTTTTTCCATTAACAAAAAACAGCAAACTGGAAAATCTTACCGCAGAAAGCTGCTCAAAAGCAAACTCAAAGCCTTTTGTGTAGTTTGTAATTCCTTTAGCTGTTATGTTCTGTACAGCATCCTTCAGCAGCTTCTTGTTCCGCACGTTGGCTTGAACCAGGTGGTCGAAACACGCCGTCTTATTCACCCTGGTGTTAAACTGGGAAACAGTTGGCAAGGAGTTACGACCTACAAATCATTCATGCAATTACAACATGTGTGTGCATATGTAAGAAATGATACAAATGCAGCACGCACACACTAACACTCCCACCTGGCCTTGGCGGTTATCAGGCAGTGGTAAACAGACACATTCATCAAGCCCCACTAATTGCTTCACATCCTTGGAGCGCAACGATTTGGTACCCATGGAAACAAGATTCTGCTATATAAGAACGAGGTTAAGCAGCAACCATCTTTTCTTCTTTTTTTTTTTTTAAAAAGGTGAGACCTCCACATTTCCACCCCACAGCACACATATGCACACACACTCCACCCAACATTAACCAAAAGCCTGCCTCCTTCAATACTGAGCTGTGCTCCAAATCAAATTGATGGTCCATGTTTTAATTTCTAAATCACTGCACTGAACCTTTTAGATTGTCCACGAGCGAACAGAGAGGACACATTCAAAGACCTCACAATGACAATAGGTACAAATGACAGTATAAATTATAGAATAGAATTAATAATAGTGGTATATGAAGGACACGGGACAGCAGAGTAGTAAACCAGCACACCTATTGTGTTGCAGAACTCTTCTAAAACAATACTGCACCTCATCGATCTCAACTAATCAATGTGTCTCTGTGAGATGGCCAATAGGGAGCCTGAAAACACTGATCTACACAGACAAGCAAGGAGGCAAAAAGAGCCCTGACCGTATTACTGTGTGGGTGTGTGTATGTGTGTGTATGAGTGTTTCCATTGAGCTGACAGCCTTGAAGTTCCTTTTAGATTGACAATAACAGACATACACATCACTATTGGACGGAAAGGCAAAATCACGACGGCTGCGGTTTGACAAAAGGACTGAATCAAAAAGACAGATAAACACACCCAAACTCACACAACAGCCACACAAACACAACAGAAGTTCACATAATTGCCCCCATAGAGCAGACGTGGATCTTTTCTCACATAATCTATTAAAAGGAGTAGTGAGGAAGGTGAGACAGGAATGTGGGAGGGTGAAGACCAAAAGTGACAGGAAGAGGACAGAAAAAGGGAAGGGGGAGGGTGCGAATACAGGATTTAAAAGCAGGAAAGCGAGAAGGTGTATCTCCTATACTGTAGAAAATAATGAGCTCACACAGCGTAGGTGACACATCAATAAAATTCTGATAAGAAAGACACCATTTTTGTATATAAGCCCATTACGTCAAAAATAAAACTACTGATAAAAACTACTGTGTAATTACTGAAAAAAGACATATTTGCTTTGTAAGATGATGTTTTTGGCCTTGCACACAAATGTGAGTACAATCTACTACAAATACCACTGTGATCCACCTTGTGATCCTATTACATAGCTGTTGTGCCTGTGTGTGTGTGTGTGTGTGTGTGTGTGTGTGTGTGTGTGTGTGTGTGTTGGTCCAGGCCTTGGGAATGGATTAGTGATGACACAAGAGAGAAGGCTAATCTTCAAGCCCTAATCCCGCTGGACTCTCTCTTACTCTGGTTTGGTACTCCAGCTTGCCCACTAGACTGACGCTGGCTAACAGCACTGACACCAGCTAACACGGCTGAACAGGCTGGATAAAAGTGACGGAGGCTCAGTGAGGTGGGAGGGTGAGGGAAAGCGAGAACACAAGTGAGAAAATAAAAAATTAGAGAGGATGAGGACAGAGAGGGAAAGAATGAGAGGAAAGGAACAGCCATCAGCATTCTTCTGACCTACCGCAGCTGCTGAGGAAGTGTGTGAGCATCTTCCATGACCAAATGCCAACTTAGTCCCTGGGCTACTGTTAATGAGGAGGGATTTATGGGTAATATCAGAGATTAATGATTTAGTGTCAGGTTACAACACCCTCAGGGCCAGACATAGGGTGTTGTGCGTGTGCGTGTAGAGTAAGTGAGTCAATAATAGAAAGAAACAGATAGAGAGAGAGGGTGACAGAGAGAAAGAACAATGAGTTTTGCCAAGGAAATTAAAGGATGAGTCTGATTTATTATAGCTTGTTATTGCCTTATTTTTGCAGTTTTGGAAATCCTTCCTATTGGTAATAATAAAACTGTGCTCACCAAGTTACATCTGAAAATGTGGCAAAAAAGAAGGTCAAGATGGAGCAAGACACACAAGCAGCAATCACGTGATCACACAGGTTGTAAGCAAAGCAGCAGGTTAACCAAACTTATCTGGAAAAGAAAAGAAGTGAGAAGTGAACGTTACAATTATGACCCAAACAAACCTCCCTGGATCAACTTTGACTTACTGTAGTTCCCGTAGTTGAGCGCAAACAGTTTTCCTGCTGGATAAAGTGGTTTGGATAATATGGCTAAACCCTGTCTAATAGTCTAACTGCTCATGCAGTGTCTCGTTGGTCAAGGCTACAAATACAAGATCCAAATTGTAATAAATTTAAATGATCCCTTTAGCACCTTAACGTATTCAAGCGTGCTTTGCATCACCACTAAACCATTACACCCACAGCATTGTAGTTTTAGAGGATAATAGGAAAACAAACAAACAAAAAAAAAGTCAAAACTGAGTTGGATTTCACTCTTTGAACTAATCCTTCTCATTCTGTCTCACTTTCTTAGACACACACACACCCACACCCCCACACCCGACAGATTCCGATAATTGCACATCTTTGCAGAATCACTAGTCCACCGTGAAACAGAATACATTGTTCCCAAGACAAAGGGTCCCTGGAGAGAGGAAACAGAGTCCGAATGGCTGTCTTTGTGCAAGGAAAACGAAGACAGCTCCGATCTCTATAAAGACCCATCTCAATAAACACGTCCACAGGCACCTATCTACGCATCACACAGTCTCCTGATTGGCTCTTTCTGAGTGTAATCACAAGCGTGGAAGGCCTAGAATAGATGGCCAGAGAATGAAAAGGTGGACGGGGAGAGCGATGGAAGTGATTGGTGGGTGAGAAAAGTAAAAATGAAGGGAAAGAAGAAAATGAGGGCGGTGCGAGGAGGAAAGTTTCAGTATTGTATATAGAAGAGGAGAGGCGTGTAGTGTACAGATCATGCACTGACACAAAGAGATGAATGGAGGTATATGGTGAAATGAGTAATTGCATGACTCAATGATGAAAGGAAATAGTGATGGAGAGATCAAGAGGGTGATGAATGAGTGTTTCCTAGGGTTCACTCTCGTCAGAGGTGTAGCTTTAATACCTTTAGGAGTGGGAATGTACACACACACACAACACACACACACACACACACACACACACACACACACACACACACACACACACACACGTGGGAAAGGAGGTAGGGTGGGGGCATGTAGTGCAGAGTTTTAATCCTGTACACCAAATAGAGCAGTGGGTATTTCATTAAAAGTCTGTTTCAGGGTGGCCAGACCTGAGAGAAATCCATATTTCATTACTTGTCATCCATCTCTCTGTCTCTCTTGTGTGTGTGTGTATGTGTGTGGGGCCATGTGTTGTGTATGTGTACTGTATGCACATTGCATTTATGTGTGTATCTTCATTCAAATGTATCTAAATGTACATGAAGGAGTGTGTAAATACATGAGGTAATTCATGCACATATTCTGAATCTGTTTGCCCTAAATCCCCCCCCCCCCCCCCCCGTCACCTCTCACAAACAGACCACCCAACGTTCAGCAAGTGGAAGGTTTAATACTCACATAAACTACATTGACGTAGTCGTCATCAGATAGAGTCTCCAGCATCTCACTGACAGAGGTCCTGATCAGTTTGAGAGTCAAGCCAGATACACTCCCGCTTCTGCATCAACAACAAAAAAAAACACCAGACCGCTTCACTCACTGCAATTTGTCAGCTCACTTCTTGTCCTGTGAGGTTTCACTCAATGTCATTAGAAATGCTTCTGCTGTGGGAAATGCATTACAATATGTGGCATGTACTATAATCAGGGGAAATCATGACTGATGTGAGAGGGTTAAGGATCAATGAGGTTATAAAGTAACTCACGCATCCACGAGGATCAGCATATCTTTGGGTGAGGCCGCTCCTTGAATGTACCTGGATGGACATTAATGGATGAAAGACGAGCTGGTCTGAGACACACGGCCAACGACTTACATAATCATTTACTTTGAATATTACTTGTACAGTGTGGCTGAGTGTTACATAGAGGGCTGAACAATGCTGCTGGGTTAGTTTAATAACAATGTTAATAAGAATATTTTCCAGATATCAATATATATTATGATATATATTGATATTTTAAATTTTGTAAGGAAATGCATTACCCCTATTACCCCATTATGATTTACTTGGATTCATTACTAAGTCCACGATATGATTATATTGTCACATTTCCACTGAAGGTTGATAGACAATAATATTGCACAGTAGTATCACCCAACCCTTCACACACTTACTATAACTAAAAGCTGCATTTATTTCACACCTAAATCCAAATGGCCAAACAAGCAACTACATAAAACTACATAACTACATAAAAGTAAACACATGGCTACATACAATTTGAAATTTTAGTCTTGAATTCTGACCAACAATAAATAAATGTTATGGTTCTTTTTTTTTTTTTAGCAGTGTTCTTACCATGGCCTCCTGCGGACGTCATACAGGTCAATTTTACTGGGGGTCTTGCGAGCATCCATCCAGGGAGAGGCTTTAGGAGGAGATTAGACATGTGTTGATTCTACTTATTCTCATAATTAAAGGAAATATAACATTAATTCCTATTTTGGTTTGTTTTCTGACACCTCTGACTGTCAGACTGAAGTGTTGATCTGCAAATATCTTTCAATATGCAGTGTCATATTCAGCCCAGCAGTGTCTAATCGCTGTCAGTCATATTGAGCAGATAAGAAAAGACTCATTTTGGGAAGATCTCAAAGAAAAGCTTACATTTGTGCCATAATGACAGTTGGCTTGTTAGATGGAATCCTACATGTTTTATGCCATCTACATTGTAATATGTTTAATGTGTGCTAAAATTATTCATGAAGAGGTAAACAGCAGGGAAATAAGATAAAATATTAATCTGAGATGCAAAGCACAGAGCGCTGGATTCACTTGCTTTGACAATAATCATCTGCTTTCTATCTGGATGCTATTAGTGAGGGGCACCGTGAAAACAAGCCAGTATGAGAGTGTGTGATTGCATGCTAAGAGGTAAAAGAGAGGAAAGGGGAATAAATTCAGGGCCAATGAAAATTCATGAATATTAGACATAAACTTTTCCCATGAAGCTATATAGAGTCTATGATGACAGGGAATCTCATAAATAGAAATAGCTTGGCAGAGAAAACACTCCCAATGGAGAGCAGCACTAGTCTAATGCAGTTAAAGATAGTATGACACACACATCTATGGCACCACATATAAAATCAATGCAATGCTGAGCTATGGATATCGTTTATTGAGCTTATTTGCTCAGTAAGGGGGGGGGGACACTTCTTATAGGCGACAAAGGGGGCAGCTTAGGGCGCCACCCACAGGGGAGCGCCAAAACTGTGCCCAGGGAAAAAAAAGATTTTCTCAGGAATTCATGAATATATTTCCTGGTTGTTTGTGGTTATTCTTAGGTCAACTAACTAATAATCAGCTGATGAGTGCACCTCTGATTTGATAAGGAAGGAAACACAAACAGTTAAATGTTAAATGTGTTGGGGGGGGGGGGGGGGGGGGTTGTTTTTTTTACCTGGGTAGTAGCGAGCCAGGCCTGCAGCGCTGCCAAACACCTGCCAGAGAAGGGTCGGGTCATCCTCTCTGTTCTTTCTAAACACTTCCTCCAATGCCTCCGTCCAGTTCAGCTCATTTAGCACAATGGTGGCTAGAAATCCATACAGAGACACACATACACAAACATTTCAAAAGACAACATATACAAGGAACACTGGCACAAAAGATATACAGTATATTATTGTAATCACATCTCGATTTTTTCACAACTCTGCAAAGGTGTGCATGTCTGTGTGTGTATTCTGCAATAATGACTAAAGGATACAGCAGTGCAGGCAGGCCATTGTAGACTTCCAAAGATATGTGGGCATCTTATATTAACACATTCATTAAGATTCACACACACAGGCTCGCTCAGTGTCAGCCCACTCATCCAGCGGGACACATGAGCAAATATTAGGCCAGCTCACCCATCCAGTGCTGGTATTTAGTAAGAAATACTGAGGGACGGTTTTCTGGCAAATACAAATTAAACTGTTTAATTTTAACCCGATAACCTGTGTGTGTGTGTGTGTGTGTGTGTTTGTATGTGTGCATGCTTGTGATTGATAGTGTGTGTTGTGAGAGGCAACAGGCATTATGGATGTAATGACACAGCACCCAGACAGCTCAGAGCCACATAACACTCACTATGATGGATGGAGACACAGCACATGCTGCCCCAACTCTATCTTTGCTGTCTGTCTCTCTGCTGCTCTTCTTTTTTTCTTCATCCCTTCATTTCTCTTTCTTTATATACAAATGTAGTCCTGTATATGTGCTTTTATGCGACTCTGTGCATCTAAATGTATGTGTGTACGCATGCGTATGTGAGATAGATTGATATCCTGTATTGAGTGTGACGTGGCTCATTGATGTGCAAAGCAAACACTGTTCATTTGCATGCATGCCTCTAGAGGGGAGAGTTAATGAAGCTCGGGTTGCCAGGAGTGCATGTTTTTTATTATAGAGAGAGAGAGAGAGAGAGAGAGAGAGAGAGAGAGAGAGAGAGAGAGCATGCAGCGTGCGACCACACATGTATTTCCCTCATTAAGTGTAGAATTTTAAAGCAAAAGGGAGAGAAAATAACGCTGAAGCCCTTGTTTGATAATGAGAAAATTACGAACTGTATGTGTGATTTTTGAGTGAAGACTGATGAAGACAGACAGGTAGGTGGATAGCCATATACACACAGGCCCACTAGCTGTTTATGTAGCCAAATAGCCAGATCCATAGATATATACAGAAGATACACACATTCATACATACTATAGGCTAATAAACAGAAATACAGGGCCAAACAAGCAGACCAAAAACATCTAACCCTGTAGTAATATGTTGCTTGTTAATGTTTCCATTGGTTTTGAGTTCTCCTGAGTTAGTCATAATATTTAATAAGCTAAACTCAACTGCTGCTTCATAAGGGATACAGTATCCCTCTAGTCGCCCATATTGCCACTGACACTAATGAATTCCCTGGCTGCACACTCCATGGCTTTGATGCCACACTGAATCTACACCCTGTGATGACTTCATCTCTGTGAGATTTCAGGGGTGCAACATAATTCACTAACAAATACAACATGGATTAGCTTTTTTTTTTTTTTTATAACATTAAAGAGTACATTATTTCTCACAGCTTTAAATAAGGTATACGTGGTCCATCCCCTATACTCAAACAATCATCATATGCTTTTTGTCTAGAAATGAATGCCAGCTCCACTAAAGCAAATCACTCTGATATAGTGATTTGTTTAAGCAAGAAGTGACAGTGAGTTCAACAAAGGAAAGTTTCAGTTAGATCATCAACATTTTAAATATTCATGTGTTTGGCATTTTGGGAAATACCCTTATTCACTTTTTTTTGTCAAGAGTTCGATGAGAAGATTGATACCATTCTTATATCTGTAAGCTACCTAGAGCCAGCACCCATTAGAGTAGCGTAAACAGGAAACAGCTCTGTCCAAACGTAACAAAATCCTCTTCAGCTCCCAATTAACATGTTAAATCTTGTTTGTTTAATCCGCACAAACACTGAAGTGCAAGCTGACTGTGATGAGAAGGTCACAATAGGAAAGCAGAGAGGAGCGGAGCCTGGTGATGTTGCAGGCAAGACAGTAGTGATAGAACACATACAGCACTGGCTGGTGTATACGACTGGGCCATAGCCTGGATGCCGTTTATAAAGGTTTATATTGTATTTTAAAAATGGAAACGAGAAAAAACTCTAAAAAGAATAAAATATTTTTTCTGTGAATTTGAAATACTGAGGGTCTTCCTACATTAAAGGACAAGACATAAATGTCCTTATGCATTCAAAACTCTCTCTCTCGCTGTCTTTCTTGTTGGCTGATTTGTGCTGCTACCTAGCATGCTATCCTGAAGATGAAGAATATCATGATCTTCAAAATGATTTATTTAACTGTATCAAGCCCTGTATCAAAAAGAAACACCACTGAATTCAAAGATTTCCTTTTCTGTCTGTCACATTGTGTATGTCTCCCTCTATCTCATAAACTCTGTCCTTCACTGGACCAACAGCTTTTGTGATCTTTCTCTCATCTGAACGTCTCTGTTTCCTATCCTACACCCGTCTCACACACGTGATGTGCCGCTGCCTATAGAAGGTGATTTCATAAACTTGCCTCCCACTTTACCCAGAAAATCCAATTTTCTCCAGCTGAGCAAAGGCTATTCCTGGAACATTTATAGGGTGGAGATCAAATTGTAGAGTTGAAACCTCAATAACGTATGAATCCTCTCTCTTTTTGCACGTGTGCACGTATCTGATACAGTATATGTACGTGTCAGACTCATTGACTCACACATTTTTAATACAGTCATTCCCTAGCCCCTTGTCATCAGCACTACATCTTACATCTTTACCCTTACTCTGACTTAACTAATTCTAACCTAAATCCTAAAACCTGTCTCAACCCCAAAATAAACTTAATAATGAAGACTGTCCCCCATTACCCAAGTGTGCTACCAGCTTTGTGTCCTCACTCACATTCACACTCACCAATAGTTTCTTTCATCTCATTCAAATCAGACTTGTATCAGCCCTGCATAGGTCCCGGCAGCTCAGCGTATCTATGCATACTCATTACAGGCTCCCAATAACCAGCATCCTTGAGAGAAAGAGTGTGAGCAGTCATGGCACCCAGCCCAGATTATAG
Source organism: Enoplosus armatus (assembly GCF_043641665.1). Taxonomy (NCBI): domain Eukaryota; kingdom Metazoa; phylum Chordata; class Actinopteri; order Centrarchiformes; family Enoplosidae; genus Enoplosus; species Enoplosus armatus. The sequence continues at coordinate 8,543,467 of NC_092185.1, forward strand.
CCAGAGAGGTGTCTCAAGTCACAACAAGTTCAAAAGCATGCTAATAAAACCAGGCTTGCACTTTTACAGATAACAGAGCCGCACAACAGTGTGTGCCAATCCCCATTCCTTATTTCTGCCCCTGAGCCTGGGGTCAGTGGAAAGGTGAAGTGTGTAACCTTGAGGCCAGACGGTTCCCCAGCAGGTTGAGGGCCATGCTGAGGAAGTCCGTCCATTCTGCTGTCCCTCCAAGTCACTGCTGACGGACCACATCCCACTGCACGCTAATTACTGAATATCTAAACACATACACACAGATACCCAGCCTCACACAGCCACGGATAAAAATACACAAGCACAAGCCAAGCAGCAACAGTGCAGCCTGGAATCCTGTAATTGGACTCATGTTCAAACTAGTCATGAACCATGTGTCCTGGTGAAATATCCTTGAGCAAGGCACTGGATGCTTTATTGCACTCTCATTGTAAGTCACCATATGATGAGAGCGTCACCCAAGTGCTTAAAATGTAAAAATAGAAGAAAAGAAAGCTGTTCAAATATAATACATTATTCAGATCGCAGTTAAGATATTCAACAGACCATCCTTAAGTCATTGACATTCAACTTGAGCTGTGCTAATGTCACAGGAACTCTAGAGAATCAAATTATTCTGAATCACTCAAGGTAAATGTCACCACATGATGATGAAATGATCAGAAATGTACTTTTATAACAAACAGGGCAAATACAATCTGTAACAGATGCACATATGTTTCGTTATTAAATTGTTTTACGAAGGACAATGCCAGACAGTTCAAATGCAACTGACAACGTGAAGCATACACAGGCCCATCCAACAGATACTGGCCCAGATTCTATTTTGTGAAAATGCTATTGGAGCAAGCACGCTGATTTATTTCAGCATTGATATTACTGTTTCATAATCGCAACCAGGGATGTAGTGTAGGGAAAACGTTTAGCCACCTTGTCTGATTTCACAGTATAAAGTATAACCACTAAGTATAAATAAGTATAGGTACAAACACATTGTATATCTATTATACAGTGAAGAAAGATAAAACTCTGGGGAGATGTAGAAAACTAATAGTCACGTAGAGTAGTAATCAACTAAAATTCACATCAATCAAACCTTTCATTTATTATGCTTAAAAGCTATTCATTCAAAGCCTCAGTGAGCAGGTTGAATCAAGAGACTCATTATCAAAACCTTTCCTGCAATAGAATAAAGAATATGAAAGGAATGCCTCGTCGCACTCATGTTTGGAGGTTTGCTCAGACAAAGGCCAAAAGCACACATCAGTTCATTTCAGTTAGACGACCCTCTGTTCATTTACATCCCAAGGACGCACGGCTAAGCTAAGAGACAGTAGAGTACAGGAGAAGATCCTATTATGCTGTATCACTTTTCTAAACCTTCATTTAGCCATGGGAAAATTTGCCGGAGGCACAATCTGTAAACAACTTTTCATACTGGGTTGGTGTGTCAGTTGTATCCATGGTTACCACTTGGGTTTGTGTGTGTGTGTGTGTGTGTGTGTGTACTTACAGCCATCATAGATGTCAGTGGGGATGTGGACAGCCGTGTGGTTGTGATCAGTCAAACGTTTAAATGACGGGTCCTCTTTAAAGTCTGGTCGAATTCTGTATTTTCTTCCCTCTGTCTCATTTGCATCCAGCTGGGGGGGGAAAAAAATCATGATGCAGACAGTAATATTGACCGTAGGTTTAAGATATCATGTAAAGCCTCTTTATTCTATTTGCTGAAGCATTATTGCATGTATGAAACAGTTTGTGAATTAATTTAAACGCACAGGACTTTGAAGACAGTCTGACTGTACATCCTCACCAACTCCTGTCTGACGTGATAATGTCGTCGCTGCACTTTTCACAACCTCGCGGCTCGCTGAAGAAAATACAGCATCATTGACTGTATGCTTAACGATATCTCGCTTTTTCTCCTTCTTATCATTCTCACTTGGGAGGAGTAGCGGGATACAGCCAGATTGTCTATGCTCCTTGTGGAGATTTATAACTCCTACCATGCATTCACCAATTTACATCAATGAGAGCAGTACAGACAGGGAGATATATGAAGAAAAGCATGACGAGATATGGAGGAAAGAATGCAGGGTAGAGAGGGAGTGAGGTAGAGAGGTGGAGAGCGAGAGAGAAAAAACAAGAGGGGGGAGGGAGAGAGAACACGAACAGTTGCTTCCTAATAAAGCAACAGTGTAGCCAGCTCATACATCTCATCTGTCAATTAGAGGAGAAACGTGGCAGAAACCTCTTCACCTGAGAGAGGGTGGGAGGAGGAGGGATGACGGAGTGGAAGCTACATGGGAAGAAAAGCCTGGAGAATAGGCAAAAGAGGGAGGGATTGCAGTAAAAGGCTAAGGCAATAACAAAAAAAAACAAAAAACGAGGCTGAAGAAATGAGACATGAATGTGGTGAATAGGAGAAGGAAAATGGGGAGAGGAGGTGAAAGGGAGGACAAGAGAGAGAGCGGGTGCTGTGTAGCAAAAAAACATATTACTGGCCCATGTCTGAGTATGACCTGTGTGTGTGCAGGGGCTAAAATGGAAGCAGAGCAAATAAGCGGAAGGAAGAAAGCAAACTCACATTGTCCTTTGCGTTGTAGTAGGCGATTTCGTCATCCTGTAAACAAGTCGCACAAATATCACTTTGTTGCTGCCTTTGGGTGTTGCACAAAGAAGCGTAACATTTATGTAATCATGAAATGCTTAATCCATTTCTAAAGAGTTCTTTATTTTGTTGGCAGGCAACTCCATTAGTAAATTCTGCAGTTTTATGTTAATGAAGATACTGGTGCTACCAATCGAAGGAATACTGTATGAGTTAAGCTGAGTGTGCAGAGTGTTCCTCCTTTTTACATCTTTGTCTGTGTGCCTACAGTCATTTGCAATGCTCCAGGGAAGCATTTTCCTGCCACTGAGAAAGCAATAGGGTAATTCACAGCTTAGACACATGTATAACTGTCTCTGTGACGAGGATCTTTCCTGACCACCACTTTACTCTGCGTTATAATTGTCTGCCACTGTGGTTCTTAAAAAGCGTGTAAAAAGAGTATCTGTCATCTGAAATGAGGCGTATAATGTGTCATAATAACACAGTGTATAATGTGCAATAAACCTATTTACTTATGGGGCTGTAATTACTGCTAACGACACACAGACGCAAACAGATTAAACCTCTTCAGACAATGAAATGAATTTATGGCCAGTAAATCCAGCCTACGTACATAACCATTAATGTTTGTGTGTCTCCCTGTGTTTTACTCACATTCAGTATATAATACACACACATCAAACGTATATATAATACATAATGTACGCACCGATGCAGGTATTCTGGTGTAAGTGTGTGTAGTTTTGTGTCCCTCTGTTACCTCAAATTCGTCTTTCCACTGATGCTCCATCTGGAAGTTCTCAGCAGCTGTGGCCAGTTTCTGGGGAGTGAAATATGACAGGGATTTAGATTGGAAACTGCACAAGGTATGCCTCCTTCACAGCGTCAGTCTAATTATAGAAAACCTGAGCAAAAGAGAGTACGTTAAAAAGCATGATGGAGACCGTCCCAGAGACGAAGAAATTATTATGATCTCACTCGCAGAGCTCAAACCACAGGGCTATCACGGTCTTACAGCACTGTCCGCTAAAGGCCACACACCAGAGTGTCATACTGTCAGAATGAAAAGGTTGTGCTGCAAGAGAGTAGTGTGTGTGTGTGTGTGAGAGAGTGAGAGAGAGAATTGAAAAGAAAAGGTGTGTGTGTGTGGGGGGGGGGGGGGGGGGGGGGTCAGCGGTGTAAGAAATAGCAGATCACTGAATAAAGTCAAGTGCAAATGGATTACCAACTGAGAGGATATCAATCAAATTGGATACCACTAAATAACAAGGGGATATAAATGTAATTAACCTCACCTTTGCTCTACACATCTCTCTAACATGCACACACACTCACACTAAGAAGAGAAAAATAATAGTGGTAAGACAAGTACATTTATCGCACTAGAAGAGTTTTTACACAGTACAAGCTGTAAAAAGGGCAAACTAAACAGCACATATTTATCACTCTGGGAACAAATGACTGCCTTAACTGGTCTGTAGACATCCAGGGAAGTATCTATTTATTACTGAGATATCATGAGTTCAGAATTGCCCTTAAAATTGTGTGAGGATTCTGTGATATTTAGACATACTAGATACTGCTTCCCAATTGCACAATACATTGAACACTTTAACTGGCTTTCGTTATGATCTTTCAGTTTGATTCCATCTTCATTCTTTCCTTTGAAGGGAAATGAGGGCAAAACTGAGAACAACACTAACACAATAACACACAGAAAATAGGGGAGACAGACAGAAATCTATTTTCTACATTTTACAGATGATTTGTGAACTAGATATTGTTCAACATTTCACTACTTATAGTGCGCTGAGATGCACTGCAAAAATGTCCAATTAAATTTAAATGAAAACATTTTAGAAAGCGCTTTCTTTCGCTTGAAACAAGCACATTTGGCTGCAGGGTGCAGTAAGTGATTTTTTTCTTAAAATAAGTCAGGATGTCCAGCTACCAGAAGTCTTAAAACAAAATTACTTAAAATAAGATTAGTGCTATATTCTTGTTTCTAGATAACAACCAACTACCCAACCAGGTTTTCAACCTTTAAGTCTTTAAGTTGGAAGGCGTGTGCTCTAACCACTGAACCACCATGCCAACTGACGACTGGTGCTGTGGCTCTAGCCATGCCAATGTCGATCATTGGGTCCATCACTTTGGTCTGGACTGAAATATCTCATTATCTATTCGATGACATTCATGTTCCCCAGATGATGATGTTACAGAAGGCCTTTGGTGATCCCCTGGTTTTTCCTCAAGTCTCAAGTGTCACCAGGTTGACCTTTTTGGTTTTGAGGCGGATGTTTTGTCAACTATATGATGAATTACCATAGAATTTGGTACAGACATTCATGGCCCACAGAGAATGAATCCCAATGACTATAGTGACCCTCTGACTTTTTTGTCTGTGGGCACATGTGTGATCATTGCTAACATCACTATATGAGACTATATGTTTGTTCTGTTAAAGTAAAACGTAATAGCACTATTGTTTTAAATGGACTATGACATGTTGAAAAAAATTAACTAATGCAAACAATAGTCTATTGTTGCAGACCGTGCAACAATAGACTCTTCGATATTAGACACTTTGTCCCAAGATAAAGTTGAGAATTTACCATCATGCAAGCCAAAAGGCTAAAACTTAAATATAATTTAAAAATAATTTCCTATATGTGTCAAAGCATATTGGAAGTCTTGTAGCAGATATGTCCCTTGTGTCTAGCTAAACATAACCCCAAATAAGATAACATTGCTAATTAACATAAGGCAAGTGACATTTACTTGAATGAAGTCAAACAGCCTCGCATACCTCACCTACTTAGAAATAGTAGTTTTTGCAGTCTGGAAAAGGCAAGGGGTTAGAATAAAAGAACAGTAAGATCCCAAGGCAGACAGCAGGCAGAGAAACAAACAGAACCTGACACTATAGCACAAGACTGTGTATATGCTCACCCAGGCAAATCCACAGAGATCAAACCTTAGCCTGGCCCTGGTCTGCCCTTCTCCAACTGTACTGGGTAATGACAACCCTGCGGAGGAGAGGATTGCCCTTAAATAAACCCACCTGTCTGACACACTGACTTCCTTCACAACAGCAAGGTTCCCATAGCCTCCCATAGAGAAACTCCACTCACAGGTGTATTTTTGAATTAATTGAAGCACTAAGAATTGATGAAGGTAAATTGTATTTATAGCTGAATCTCCTTCTGATATTCATCTGTTTGAGTTTGCAAGTAGGAAAGTATAACATCAGGCTTGTTGGATCTGTGCATGAGCAATAACTGGATGAGATGCTTATAGTATATGTCATTCTGTGATTTTACTGAGTGTGGGTATGAGTGTGTATTTATGTGTCTATGACCATGTGTCTGCTGTCGGCAATGGTTCCATTCTTGATCAACAGTCCCATCTCTTTGGCCTGCAGTCCTGGGCTCTGTTCCAGACCTGTCTCCACCTCCTCTGCACTGTCTGTCAGCAGCTAAATATACACCCTATTTGAGCCACACACACACACATCAACACAAAATAGTGAGCATGAAGTTATTACGCACCATGTTCACCATGTACAAAAAGAACAAGTTCCATCACGGCATCAAGTACTAAATCATATGTTTTCAATTTATAAAATGTGTCCATCAAACTCTCAACGCTGACTCTTGCTTTCACCAGACATTGACGCTGTTTAGACTATTTCAGTGATTCCATCTGGAGATTTACATCTGAATCAATGGCTCTAATTAAAGTATAACAATTTTATGACTAATCTGAAAACATGTCTGATTTGGAGCTGCATAATTTCAACAGAATCTCCACTATACAAGGTCAGTAGCTTCATTCTTCTTGAAATCATGTGCTGGTCATACATTAGCCTCTGTGCCACTGGTAACTTTGCAGCAACAAGATCTAACCCTGCAAAAACAAGTATCAGTGTGTCAGTGTTATTAGGGGCTTTAGAAATAATATGGGGGAAAAGCCCATGTAGAACTGGGTGGTCACATAAAATCCACCTCTTTTCTTATTAATAAATAAAAATCAGTGACACTCAGCTGCAAATACACCCAAGGTCCGACGACGTTCAAAACAAAAACCGTGTTCTTCATATTTTCATTCCAAAAAGGTTTCACGAAAAAAAAGAAAAGATAAGATTTAAGACTGTTATAATGTGCCACTTGGGATAAAGCGGGAGCAGCAGTTCATATCCATGCTGAAAAGGCCAAGTGTAGGAGGTCTTGTCATTAGGTTAATGTCAGCTAATGTCAATGTAACATCACATCATGTTAATGTCACACCATTGAGCTAACCGAGATTAATCTCTTCTGCATAAATCCAGACCATCTCTCAAAATATGTTCAATTTGCTAAATACATATGTATCATACTGTAGCAACGCCAATGCATGCAGAGACACACACGTATACAGCAGTGCATGGGCATATGGATATTGATTACAGATCTCTCCTTTGGTCCAGGATTTCTCTCTCAGCATGATGTTGTATGTGATATGATACAAGGAGGAGCGTAAGCAACAGCTGTTCAACACTTGATACATCATACATCATACTCAAGCAATTTGTGTTACATTAATGGAGAATATAGGACTAGAGTATTTTGTGTCAATATATCCTTCTCCCTCACACATGCAAATCCGCACATACACACACATCCTAAGAGAGCAGACCGACAGGGTTGTTAAAAATTCATGACAGGGCTTTGACGAGGCTCCTCTCCCCTCTGGGAGATATGGCGGGGGAGGGGGGTGAGCAGGGGTGTGTGAGGAAAGATACCTAATTACCCTTCTCTTTTTACTCTTTTTCTCTGTATCCCTCTACACTCTCTGTTTGTCATACACGTACACACAGAGAGGTTATCAGGCTACCCAAAGAAAGCAATGCCACAATCAAATCCGCTTGAAAATACAGAGCCTTGATTTGATGAGACCACTCCCTGAGTGACAGCCAACCTCTCTAAACTGGCATAACAGTTCATTACAGAGCTACTGCAAGTTGCCGTCTCTGACAATTGATTGGAAGCCAGCGTTTCACTGTTGAAGCACACAAATTTAGAGCTACAACGGTTTAGTTAATGGGAGTGCATAACACACTCCCCGTAGCGTGCTTGATCTAACTGCTCATTAGTCTCCCTCTCACTTATTGTAGTATAGATATCCCAGCTCCACACCATAATGAGTCCACTCTGTCACTGGAAGACCACTGGAGACCTGAGGGGAGTCACTGCTCCCCTGCAGCCTTAATCGGGGGAGAAGAATACATAGACACGAGGAGATAGGGAATTGGATCTATGGATGTAGGGAAGTGGAGTGGTTCAAAGAATGAGGTGCCTCAATGAGAAAAAGGAGCAAACAGGAGAAGGAATTCATAAGAATTATGAAATCTAATACTAGGGGGAAAAACGTCCAATACTCTCTGTTTGGTGGCTATATCTTACTGCCAGTTGAACATAAAAACGGCCTAATGATGGCTGCGACAACTGTTGTGCCTATCAATATTCCAACAGCCAAATAGGGCACATAATATAATATTTCTCATTTCATGCACCTTCCACTGTTCATGCACACTGATGTATGAGATCATTACACCGCAGCCATAAAGAGCACAGAAACGTTTGGAGTTGGCCTGAGTGTTGGATGGCAGTGGAGTCCTACCTGCTAGCCCCACAGAGAGATATTTCTGCCCTGCTCTCACCAGTCTTAGTTGTCATTCTGCCAGGGCAGCCCAGCAGCCCACCATGCATTTAGTGAGAAAGCAGAGCACAGCTTAAAGGATAGACAAGGAAGATGAGACAGGCTCTGCTAAACCTCACAGAGCCTCCCAGACTCCTGGTGTGTGTGTGTGTGTGTGCATATGTGTGTGTGTGTGTGTGTGTGTGCGTGTGATTGCGTGCATGTGAGTCCAAAGGCTCCACACGCCTGAAATCAATGGGCCATTCAGAGCACACTGCCTTCCCCCAGACAACAAAGCAATACTCACAAGAGTAGTAACAGTCTGAAAGATCATTAACACCCACATCCAGTCTTATCTTTCCCTTCCTCGTTTCTGACAACGTGTCCACATTCATGAACGCTGGTTACCTATTCGCCATAATGAGTCCCAACTCAAAGGGATGGCAAGAAAGTAAAAATGGGAGAGATGTGAAGGGTCGGTATGAGAGGAGTCTGAAAAGCGAAGAGGGAAGCGAAGACATAAATTATGAGCGGATGAATTAATGGAAAGAACAGTCCAAAGAGAGAAAAACAATACTCAGACTCAGCATGATCACGGTGTTCGTAGTTCTCATTAAAACGTAGCTTATGAGAATGAACAGTGGTGTGATAAAGAGAGATATATATATACAAGGGTGGGGTTGTTCTATTAAGGATGAAGGAAGCTTTATCCAGCAATGCATTAGTTTGTTTCCTGGGAAAAGGACAAACAAAAGCACCCTCCTGTGTCCATGTCTAATAAATACATTGTGTAAGTGTGAAAAAAAGATGAGTAAGAAACAAGAGGATACTTGGGGGAAACAAGAAATGGAGAATAGGAGAGAAGAACAGACAGTCAAATGGAAGAACAGAGGCGACAGGAGGAAATGTAAGACATGAGTAATACAAAAGAGCAAAGGGGAGAGTTGGAGGGAGAGGGACGACATATGCAGTAGGAGAAAGGATGATAAGAGAGAGACAAAGGCCAGAAGAGATGAAGAAAGGCTGATTTCAAATTCCAGTTTGACAGAGAACTTTGGCGAAAGGTCAGGAGCTGGACACAGGAGATACTCGGTGGACTGGAGAAGGAGGGCGGCGGGAAGAGAGGGATGCTAGGATCGAAGGAGAAGGAGGTGAGATGAGTAAAAGGAGAAAGAGAGCATGAGACAGGGAGAAAGAGCAGAGGTATCTACAGCTGCGAGAGCCCGGGGGAGAGCCGTGCTGCTCCACATGACTTCTCTCAGAGGCCAAGCCGTCCGATGGGAACAGTAAATCTACAGCTGCTCCCCGTCTCATTCACTCTCTTTGGCTCTTTTGCCCTCATGTTTGTATCCCAAAGATGTGTGTATCTCTACTGGCAGAGAACACATATTGTCTGCCACCTGATCAGATTTCACAGGGAATCAGCTGGATTTCTCAAAAAACACAAACATGGAGAGTCGTGATCTTCTAATTCAAAAGGTAAACGTAGTTAATTGTAACTAAAGGATATATCAATGATTAATTAATCTTTTACTAATGCTTACAGATCAGTTATAAGCCATTAATAGGAGCAAAGCTACATTTTTATATGCTAAATGCTCCCCTTTGTTCACCAGCTAGTTGCTAACTTTGATTGTCTACCTTTTGGTACTGAGCAGGTAGCATACGGTCAGTTTTTAGAGCTCTTTTGCTGAAAACAGCTGTCTGCTAGGGCCGAAAATGATGCTATGAGAGCAGTGAGAGGGAACTAAAACAGTAAAGTTGAGGGCTGGCCAGTTGACAATGATAAAAACCTATTACCTGTCGGTTCATCACTATGAGTGACCCATTTCACATTGTCATTTGATACATTCTTATCATTTTATTATTTACCTTCATTATCATAAAAATGGATTACATGGATTGGATTGATTATAGCCACTTTAATAAAAGTGTTTTAAACACCAGGTCTGCAGTTGAAAATGTTTATAAATGTTTGTAAATTGTTAACAAATTGATTTTTATCCATATTGTCTGTCCTTTTCTTGAAATAAGCGGCTGAACGATCTGACAGGTCGAAGGGGGTTTTCACAACCCGGCAGCCCAAAAGTTGGATTTTAACTGATCTGTAAAGGATTAATAAAATATTTAGCAATCATTATTAAAGCCATTAGTTACGAACATTAGCTCCTGTATATGGGCGAGAGTGGATAAATCCCTTCCAACACAACTGCCATTTCCTGTAAAACAAAAGGTAAAAACACCACATGTGGGAAGGCAATGACAGAAATGTAGCAGCAACAGTGTCAGAAAGCAACAAAGTTCATGTGGATTGTGGTTGAGAAAACATGCCGGCGTAAGAGAGAGAGGCTACTAATTATCTTGTCACATCTCGATTACTGTAATTATATCAAAATCACAATATTGATTCTGAGAACTGCTACCTGTCACATTTAAATGATGTTGATTAATATCAGATATGAAAAAAAACTGCATCTCTTGGCAGTGAAAGGTCGTAACGCTCTCCAAATCAAGTATTCAAATGTAATCACGAGCATGTCGTGATCCACCAACACAGTTTGGATTTGTTCTCTCTCTTCTCTATGTATTAGATACTTGTCCCTGGCTTACCATAAGTCTAGTTAGAATTCCCCATCTGGACTGGTCCCTCCCATCCTCTCCCTCTCTCTCTCTCTCTGTCTATCACACAAACACACATAAACATGAACATTAACACACACACACAGAGATGCATGCAGACACCTCTTGTCTGCTTAATATGATCAGCGCGGAGCGGAGATGGGACGTTGAGCAACATCTGCTCTGGAGACTGGAATATCTCTGATCGTATCATAGCCTCTGTTCATTACTGAGTTACGTTGGCACACACACACACACACAAACGCACACAAACGCACACATGACAACTTCATAATGTCACATCTTGTGCTCATTATTATAACATTGTGACAGCAGGGAAGAGATTAATAAAAATATGGTCCAACACCTGGGCACAAAGACTGTAAAGACTATTAAACACATGCCGAATAACACATCAAACACTTAACACACACCTCTAAATAAAAGGAACTGCATAAGTGAACTGTTCAGCATTACATAAGGAATCTTGAACAATATAAGTATAACTATTAGAGGATATAGTTGTATACAAGGTTACAATTTGAAAAGAAAAGATTACTGTACAGCAACAAGAGGTTCTGAAAGGCAACGCTGGATGGTTTTTGAGATAATATATAAAGGTATTCCAGACATGCGTAATCTATAGCCATATTGAGTTTTTTTATATGAAACCAGAATACGTGTTTGATGTTTGATGTAAATCTTTGAAAAATTGCTGGGAGCAGGTTTTTTTAGCCTGTTTTTAGTGTCGACTTCAAGGTGAAATCATGAATGGAAAGCCTAGTACTTTCACAGTCCAGAGTGGCACCAAGAATAGAATACCACTGGGAAGAAAACAAACATGAGTCTGGTTGTGTCATGTAGTGTGCGTGTAAGGCACAGTGTTGGTGATAAAACAGATTGCTTTGTTTTTGAAGAGCTTCTTGGTGACTATGACACGCTGTGCATTTAAGAGACGTAGTTTGTAAAGCAAAATCCAGTAAGCCTGACAAAATGTTTAATGAAGCTGGGGAATAAGCTACTGTTCTTAGTGAAAAATGTAAGGTTGAATATCGAGAGGAGAGACAATATTTCAGAAAATTAAGCATGATGAAATTGTTAATGTTGTAAGATCGAATTTTAATGGAGGGATATGGCAATGAGATTATCTGTGACAGTAGGGAATTAAGCAGACTAACTTTTGACTCATTCATTAAGGATAATGACAAAAACTGTCTGTGTAATGTAATGGGGGATTTTAATTTAGATATTTTAGACTAATTGTTTTTTGATATTGATATTACCTTATCCAGTATAAGTTTACAGTTTTACTTTCTGTATATTACTAAAGCCTGCAACACAACATCATGGCTTTATCATTGTATCTGTACATTCGATGTATATGCTATAGGGGTTAACATTAAGATTTACTACAGAACATATAACTGCTGCAATGACTGTGAATGTTGAGACCTTACTTGCATTATATACTGTATGTGACAATATGAACCGGGGTAGGCAAAGTAATAATAATTACTGCTTTCAAATAGCATAGAAATTAATTTTGCAAAGTATTAACAGAACTTAATTTTGGAAAGAGGTCAGAAGTATGAAAGGCCGAATCATCCTATATGCATGCAAACGATACTTATGGCGGAGCCTCAGAGCTTTAAACAGCACAACACAGATGCCGTGTCTTTAGCCATACTGTGGTGTTTGCCACATATTAATTTCATCAAGACCAGAGAGGTGGATTCTGCTGGAGGTCAGGTCTGAGAATTTCAGTGGACACGTTGATATATTTATCCAGCAGTGTAAAATGGATCATCATTGGAGGCAACTGACTGAAGTTAACCACAATGCAAGCTGACAGTACACAAATCAAGCAGTAACAATTAAGTCTGGCATTATTAAACAATAGTAATCACTTCATGTCCATGTTTAATACACAGATGATTTGATCCAGTAAAATTCTTCTAGTTCGTAAATGACAGCTTCACTGAAGCTAATCATTTCAATCATTTTCAATAATATACTCAACTTACAGGCCAGCATTGGAAAAGGAAGATATGTCATTTTGAAAACACGCACATATACTGTAGGTACCTACAGACACAAGTTCACATACACACCAATGCACACACACGCTCTCACACACACAGACACTGGGCCACCTGTGTCCTGTAGAGTTTTAGTGGTGCTGGTTGAGGTATTACACTAAGTAATGTTGTAGACCAGCTCATTAGTCTCTAGATTGAGCCCTTCGCCGCAGGAGAGGAGAGGGAGGGAATTGCACGCACACACGCACACACGCACACACGCACACACACACACACACACACACACCTCATGTAAATTGTTCAAACAAAAGCAAACAACTGCAGCAGACACATGGCTGCTGGTTGTTGGTAAGAGAAAGAGGTGGACTGTGGACAATACCTTGATGTGTGAGCGTGCGTGGATGTCTGTCTTCAGTGTTTGTTCAGCTCAGTTCGCCTTTTGCCTTAACAGTTCTGCAGCGTCAATAATTACGTTTTTAATTACAGGGCACACAGACAGCAAGACAAAGAGAGGACAGGCTGGCTATGGGGGAGGGAGAGGTGCATTGTAGTAATTGGATCTAGCCTCGGGCACATCACACACTTTCACTATATGGTCAACTACTTTTAATAAACGTTTCCAGAGTCATCTCTCTCTCTCTCTAAGTGGTGAAAGTAACTTTTGACTCGCATGACCCCTGCACAGCTCCATACTGTTTTAGGATAAGTAAACATGTCCACCTTAACGTTTGGGTGTATATGTGAGTAGGGGTGTGTAATGCATTGCCTATGTTTCTTTAATAACGATGGTAACTTAATTTGGTCTAATACAAACTATAATATAGGCAAGGGGCATCTGGAAATGTATACAAGTGAATTTTAAATCAGCTGACAAGTTTACATGCAAGTGGTCTGAGTTGACGGATATAAATGTGGCCCTGATCAGGAAGGACAGTCAGGTCAATGGACTTCATTACAGGAAGGTAAAGTAAAAATGCATATACTATGTGTGGCCTGAATATGTAAAATTAAGGTGAAGCAATAGAGCTATCTGAGCCTATAGACACATATACTCACGATACTCGTTTTGGGCCGCCATACTTGTCATTACTGTCTTCTTAGCATAAAGCTACATTAACCTTAGCTTATCAGAGGCAACAGTTACGGTAGGTGATTATAATGACAACTTGGTGAGGAAAGGCACTTCAGCCAGAGAAAGAAAAGGGGAAGTGGCTTGAGCCACTATAGCTACTATGTGTGCACATCCCAGTAGGTGTGTGAGTGTTTGTGTGTAAGTGTGTGAGTGTTTCCTGTGGAGATCAAGCCCGTGTATGCATTGTAAAACCTTTGATAAAGCAATCTCTCTGAACAGTGTGCAGCCAAGTACTCATTAATAATGCATGTTACACTCTGCCACACACCTATTTATGGAAGCATGAGTAGGCACACATAAACACACATTTGTTTCACACACCTGTGGCTAGGTAAACTGTGGCCTTTCAAAGGTCATCCATCATGCAGAGTTAGAGATCAGTGATGGGGAGACAGAGAGGACGAGAAAGACGGAGAGGCAAAGGGAGGATGAAAGTTTGAAAGCAGCTGACAACTAAGTGAAAGTGGTTCAAGTGCCTCGGGCTATCTCCAATTATTTTGACATTGAAAGTCACTTGCAACCTTATATCAAAGGCACTGAACAAGAAAAGAGATCCCAACTGTATTCTGTCTTTACACCCAAATCCCTTTATTTAACTTAGAAGATTGGTCAGCAAAAATCAGCTCAAAGCAAAACTATACAATCTACTGGGACAGTGTATGTATAAGTTCTGATTTGAGTTTGCTAGTGAATGAAGTCTTAAAAAGACCTCATGCAATCTGAGCTCAAAGCATTACTTATTTGCTGTACCATCCTGGGCACCCATCTTCTTTTGCTCAGTCTATCTGTCCATCACTCATGCATGCAGCATGTTCATGCGTTTTGCCCTTCTTTCACATCATCTATTCATCCATTTATCTCCCCATCTATACATCTCAGGACAGAGAATTCAATATCAGACTGCCTTGAGGTTACTGGTAAGAGAGGATGAGACACAAAGACGCAACAAAGAGTGAGACGTGATCGATGTCCGGAGGTTGGATGGACTGTCAGCATCAGGCTACCTGACCCCCCACCCACCTCATACCACCTACCCTTACCACACTCAAAGCACATACACATGAACACACACAACCCTCACAGCCATCTCTCTCTTCTACCACTTGCTTAATGCAGTGCAGCCAATGTTCTCCTTGCTGCTTACGCATCTTATGGCACCAGTACTCGGAAAAATGATAAGACCACCAGGGTGTTTACTTAACATACACAAGACAGACACTTGGCAGGGTATGTGTTTATGGACACTCATAAATACTCCCTTTCCATTACTAATAAGACAACAATGGTGATGCCTTATAAAGGCAGAGTAAAGGGTGCTGTGAACTCCCTCTGAATGTATAAAAACAGTTCAAACTCCTGATATACATGAACATTTCTGACCCACTTATGGGTAAAATAAAAGGGGGGAGGAGGGGGTGAGAACCCCCCAGGGTCAAAGCTCTCATTATCACATTGAATCCTGCAGAAGAAAGATTTCAGTCCTCTCTTTCTACTCTTTTGTGTGCATGCTTCACCCACTGTTGTTATTGCATGTACAAACTAGATTTATCATCCCTACACACAATTAAGTGATTTTTCTATACACATCACCTCACCACTGAAATATTAGTGTGCTGCTGTTGCTAAATGACCACAACATTCATGAATAGCTTGTGATAATGTTAAGGCTTCCAGAATTGTGAAAGTTATTTCAACTGACTCCTAATATTCGGAAGCCTTTAGGTATGGCGGAGAACCAGGGATCCTGATGCCAGAAGATCATTAAAATGTTTTGAATGTGACTTCCTTCATTTAAAGGATAATTTCATCCAAACCCACAGTAATTGCATTTGGAAAACTGGTGTGAAACCTCAGCCAGACGAATAATTAAATAAATAAATAGCCAGATGGAGGTGTAAATGCAACGGGATGCTTCATGTTTTGAGCAATAACTTGTGAATCAGATGACTTAAAATTCATTATTTATTTATAATTTTACTATTATGATCATATAAATACTATTCTATAGTTACAGCTATGATTCAATTTGGCCTGTAGAGGTACAATATTACAAATGTATCCCCAAAACGCAATATAGGTAATTCTTACTAAGTCTGTTAATGCAGGAGCTTCAAAGATCAATAGATACCTAACAGATATTCCGCTCAACTTAATTTACTGTATCTGAATATAGCAATCATTAGTTCAAAGGGGTGGTCAAGTTGCCCTCTAAATGCAAAATATAAAGACAGAGACAAAATAAAAACAGAGAGGTATAAAATTGAAAAGATGTATTCTTAATACTTTGACTAGATTTTAGGATTACAACATTTCTCTCACACTAAACTATCAGAGGTGTTGTATGCTGCAGCTAAAGCCCTCAGGCTTAGTGTTGTGGGTTCAATCCAGGTCTGTCCTTTCTTTGAAGTCAACCTGCCGAGAACAACAGGCATATTTTTCAGTGGAAAGTTTGAACATTTAAATCTCCAGTTTCTGTCCAGGAGGCTAGGAGTTGTACCGTCAGTGCACCAAAATACACATGTAAGCTAAATGTACTTGGCTTGTTCGGTTCAATAAAGAATTTGCCATGGAAAATTATTATATAATTCATTTTAATGATCAGATTTGTGCCATTAAATGTCACGAGTATATATATATACTGTATATACTACATTATATCTTCAATGTTGTTTTTTCTCTTTCAACTTGTGTTTTTCAGTACACATTGAGAGAATCAACCCAACTACCAACTAACAGTTGAACCAAAAAATGGATTGAACTCATGGTTCACCAGGTACACTTTATTATTGAATATACACATTGTCCTAACAAGAAGCAGATGGAAAACTTCAGTTTTCGTAGCCCTGGTTAATAAAGATCTCCTCCTGTACAGCTTTAAAAACCAACGTGTAATTGCATACTGACAGTTGATTCCTCTAAGTGGGGTGAGTCCTACCTCCAAGGCAGCAGATCTCTTCCGCAGCAGCTGTTCAATTTTTGTGGCGGCTCTGGCCACCAGCTCCTCTGCGTCGTTTTGCTCCACACTGTACAGGTGTTGGTTTCTCAGAAAAATCTAGACGGAAACACAGAATAGTGAGTGTATAATATAACAGACATAATTGATGATTTAATAAATACTCATGCGTCAGAAATTTTAACTACATAATTTCAGAACCATACAACAACTGAGTAGACCACAACTTTAAAACAAGAAATAGGGCAACTTCTTTGACGCACTAATACATGTGGCGGGTCCATAGAAATGCTCTCTCTTTATGTATGTGTGTGGGTGTTTATACCTGAGTGAGGCTCTTCCCAGCTGTGGCCGTGTCTGCCAAGGTGACAAGCTCTTTCTGCATCTGATCAACCCATTCTTTAATCCTGTGGGACAAAGCAGTGCACACAACAGATCTTGTAACTTAGATATAACCAGTTTAGAAGAGACATCACAGACATTTCACAGCGCAATTAAACTGTCAATCAAGTGATGTCACATCAATCATCGAACAAGACCATCTAGACACACAGCATAAAAACAAACAAGGCAAAAGAGAATCCCTCTGATAGGTCAAGCAAAATGGCAACCAATCAAACTCGAATCACCGGGAACAAATACAATGTCATCTAATCAAACACGTGTCATTGGGTGCCAACCAATACGATTACTTTCTGAAAGTTCAAACATGAAGTCAACCAATCCGATAAGTGTCAGCCAGTGTTGTGACTAGCGACAGTGATGTGAGTGGACAGGCGTGCGGTGGGAGGTGGCCAGGACCGACATGCTTCTCTGTATATCAAAGAGCTCCAGGGACATCAGGTCCTGCCTGCTGGTGCCACACACTGGATTATACCTTCCTCTCATCCTCCTCCAATCATCTTGTCAAAGTACAATAAGCTCACAGCATGCATTATAATATACTGACAGAGTATATCACTCTGTTCCTCCTGAACACAGTGGCCATGGATAGATAGGCGAGAGATGAATGACAAAGACCTGACTCTGACTTACCTGGTATGAGAGGCTTGCAGGAGCAAAATACTTGCGTGCATGTGGATGCATTAATTCACCATATATGCTGCCAAGCGTGCACACACATACACACGCACGCTGAGACAGTGCCATTAATATTGTATGAGAATGATAACAGGTTGGCAAGGGATACAGATGCTCTCATTGCCATGCATTCACACTAACATAGACTCAGCCGTGATCCTCCCTAGTGGCAAAGACACATATCATACTCACATACGAACTGAAGCACAGAAAAACAGATATGCATTACAAGAAATCATTCCCCAAAAATTGGCATTGCAGCAGTGTAATGACATCATGCAAGTTACAGTATGTGTGCAAAATGTCTACTGTGATGCTCAATACAGCTGAGGGAGGTGGTAAGGTGCAAACAAAGAGAGAAAGGTACAGAAGATCAAGAGGCCAAAAAAGAAATGGGAAAGATGCATGGGTGACACCAAATCCACGGTGGACGGGGAACAGTCAGAGCAAATACGCTTTTGGAGAAAGATGAGACACTTTGCAAGAGCAGGAATACTAGAGGGGATTGCAGGGTGTGAAATTGTTTAGGAAAAGAGAGGATAGGTCAGCCATAATTCAGTTGCTATCCCTTAATTCCCAAAGCCAGATGGTTTAGGGGTTGTGGACAGCACTGCAGACTGAGGCTTGGTAGAGCTTTATGGCTATGTGAAGGAAAACTAACATACATGTCCAGCTACTGTACAGCATGTTATGGTGATTTAGAACCACCGAATGGTTTTGTTTGGGTACTCATCTTTCAGCTGCCAACAGATGCAAAAGGGACCAGTGGTGCTGGATGACCAGGGTCTGCAAACCAGGTAATACACAACCATAAAAGCAGCGTGAGATTTGTTTTTTACTTTATTTTTGAGGCTTAAACTAATATAGAAATGTAACATTATGCTGGCCGATATATATATTTTTTTACATTAATACATAACATGCAATATTTTTGTCACTGATCTCTTAAATTTTCAACATTTTATAGTTTAAAAATAAACTTGTCAGTGGCGGTCAAAGTAGGTAATCTTAATTCAATCAAACGTGTCTTTGTTTCTGCACTTTTTGTTACTTATCGACCAACATATACGGAAATATTGATACATCAGTGATAAGCTAATATCAGCCGATGCTATTGGTGATGTCACCAGGGTTATCTCAGCATGGCTTGAAGACAGAAACCATGTGTTACAAACTGAGTTGCATTATGGGAAGTGTAGGATTGAGCGTCTTTGGAGCTTGAGCCAAACTAGCAACTAAAAGTCACGATATCTCCACCTCTGCTGCTCCAATTTGACCATTCAGTCCTTATTATAATCTTAATAAGGTGGAGGCAACCATTGACTTTATTGCTTAAACATTGAAATCCATTATGGCAAATTCAATCTCCGTCTATGAAGATATGATCAAAAACTCCAGAAGAGCTAATAAATATACCTTGGTGAGATTGTTTTGTCAACTGATTAAATATTCTTTTCCACGTGACTACTTGGTCTTCATGTGTCACAGTCTACTTTGTACACTCTAATACTGCTCATACTTACACTTAGGCCTACATCTATTTTGCGATACTTCATACATTTTTTATACAGTATATTAACCTTATGCTTAGTTGTTAACTTAAGGTTGTCTCTCACAGGTACTGTTTGTGTACATCCAATATGCATTTGAGAGCAACACAGCCAGTTAGAAGTAAATCAAATTCTTTCCGATTTTTGATACAAAGTAGTTATACTAACTACAACTATGCATGAGGTGTTGAGAAACTGTCTCTCTCATTTTCTCTTGATTCTCTTCTCTCTCCTCTACCCCACCCTTCCTTGTCCCCAAATATACAAACCGCAAACTGATTGTAAGATATTGTAGCAGACCTTGGACCCCAAAGCTCTCAAAGCCTGAAGCACTGAGAAGTCAATTGTGAGTTAGAGTTAATGTGTGTGTGTGTGTGTGTGTGCGAGTTTGTTTCCAGGGACTTGACATTCAGAGAAGCAGAGGGCCTTCTCTCCAGAGTTTAGCTTCTGTGATATCTACTGCTACCAGTGTAAATCTCTATAACGAAAACTCTCAGGTGCTGACAAATGATGAGACCACCCAGGCTGTGGTGCAGAATGTGTCCCTCTGCACATCCAATATGGATGGCATAGACTTTTTTTCTGTGCATGTTTTTTTTTTTTTAAATCTATTTGGATTTGGAATATTGACCATAAAATAGAAAGTTATGCCACTACTACCCAAAGCTGTATGCCTGTTGCTTTGTATGAATACTTGCAGTCAAATCCTCCTAAATTGGCCTTAAATGGTCAGATGTATTATCCATAGGCATGGAAAATCTCTTCTAAAAATCTTAAATCGTGCATTTCCAACAATCCCTTGAGGTGCAAACCTAGTTTAATGGCAGTGCTTCATTAATGCCATAAGGTGAGGCCAGCTCTCAGCCTGTCATGGTTGATCTATGTGAAGTCAGGTCACCTCCAACCAAAACTAATGCATCTCATTTTAACTCTTTCCATACAAATACAAATTAGGGCAAGTACAGTGATGTCTGTTATCTTTTCACCATCACACTGTTATCAGTATAATGTAAGCTCTGTTCAATGGCTAAAATAACATAGCGATTCGGAGATGCCTAAACAGTAATAATGTCATTGCTGAGATAGCAATTCTGCTCTGGTTGCTGGGCTTTGATTACTGCAGCCTCTGGTACAACGCTGGATAATTAAACACACACACACACACACACACACACACTCACAAACACACATACAAATGGCAACTGGGTCAGACACTGCCCTACATTGTTTTTCAGACACAGGAAGAGCAAATGAGAGCAAAACAGCAAGAGAGGCGGAGAGACAATACAAGAAAGAGAGAGACAGATGTTGTGGTACCATCACTAGAGAGAGTAATGAGCTGGCCCGTAGTGTGTATCTCAGTTGGCAGCTGTGTTAAACCACAGTCTAATTACACATCATTGCAGAGGCAAAGACAGAAGTGGTCCAGTCCAGACAGCGAAGCGGAATGAGGCATGGAAACACCACCAGTAATGCACCAACACAACCCGTGGTGCTCTGCTCACGCTCTGTAGCTTATACACTAACACCCCAGTGGCCAATTCAGACCTTCGTCAGCCTGGCTCAGATACTACAAAGTACCTTGATATGGAGGAGGGTTTCTGGATCAATCTTTGCCCAGCACCTTCTCTCTTTCTTACAGCAACTGATTCTGAAATATGGCTGGCACGGTCAACATGAGTTCATTGTTACAAACTCAGAAACTCCCACGATACGGTATTTGTCCCATTGATGTATTTATTCGCTTTGAAATGCTGCTCTAGACATTTAAGGTAGTACAAAATGTTTTTCATCTCCAGAGTAGTTACTGGAAACACAGAGCTATTTATAGGACCATAAAGAGACAACAAAAACAACTAGTTGCAATTTGCAAAACTACCTTTACAAAATTATCATTTTTCAGTATTTTTCTCTCCATCCATTTGATCACTGTAATCCAGGAGAATGCACTTGATGAATGGAGTGTTGTGTCCAGTTCATTTGAATTTATTTTGGCTCATTTTGTCTATGTTCAAACAGTATTTCATCTTATCATCATGCACACTCCTAACAAAAACATCTTTTCCTTGCAGACATATTACAGCCATGATTAGATATATACCCTATAGTGGTATCTAGCCATGCAGATAGACATGCAGGGTCATTAACTTAGAAGATTAATTCTGACACAATCATGTGTATATTTGTTTGTTTTTTGGACTGCAACAGTGA
This sequence comes from Enoplosus armatus, assembly GCF_043641665.1. NCBI lineage: Eukaryota > Metazoa > Chordata > Actinopteri > Centrarchiformes > Enoplosidae > Enoplosus > Enoplosus armatus. The sequence goes on from NC_092185.1 coordinate 8,565,377, forward strand.
ACAAGAGGGACTATCTGGACTGTAGATTTTCCTCAGCAGAGGATTCAAAAGAAGAGCCTCCCACAACCTCCTCTACTTCTAAAAGAAACTGAATCCAGCAACCATTTAAAAAAAGAAGAGAGGCCATAGAAATATAAAGATGGTGATACTGAAGTCACCATCACCATCGCAAACCCAAGGAAGACTGTCAGCTTAGTGTAATGTGCAATCAGAATGGATGCTGAGGCCTGCAAGTTTTCTTAGCACTTGAATCCAAAAGAAGCATTTGAGGTCTCCATGCTACAACCTGTAGAGAACATGACACTGAGCAGTCAGATTTTGTCCATTTTTTTATTTGATTTTATTGTATGTACCCTGTGAATCCATTTTACCTGCAAGATGATAGATGATGGATGCATTTTGTAAATACGAAGCACCAAATGGAATCGACTTAGGAACTTATTGATACACTTACTCATTCACAAATTCACACTGAGCATCCAGCAGATTTAGCACAAGGGCCTGTCAGCTGTTGAGTAGCTCTTCTGTGCTTTCACCATCAGGCTGCGAAAATACAGGTATTTTTGCTGTCACTAATTGTGTGTATACCAAATGGTACCCATAAAAATGTGTATTTTCTGCTACAGCAGTCCAATCTCCAGCGGTAGCTCTTTGGCTTGAATTGGTGACTCGCAAAGCAGCAAGAGTGTCTCTGTCGCTTCATTCTGTTGGTGCTGTAGAATTGTATTATGCTGAGAGGCATTTCTACTATGTAGGCTACCCCCACTGATAAATGTGGTAGACAAAATATTAGAAATTTCTGACAGATGCCAATGTTCTAGCGTGGTCTGGTGACCAAATGTTTAATTCAAGTATATACCTAATAAAAATGATTTACAGGTAATAGCATTAAAATGTGCATGCAGACTTAGTAGGTAATGAATTTTCACTATTTTGTTCTACACTGCCACTGGCTAGGTCTCTCTTGTAAAATAGACGCACTGGTTAAATAGTTATCCGCATTAATCACTGATCCAAATGTAAATAAAGGTGCAGCCCCACCAAAATTTTAAACCCACTATAGGACTAAAACCTGTTGTTATTCCCAAACAGATTGATGGGGTCTTTTAACGCTCAAACAACAGTTAAATCTTTTCTGATGCTGTTGAAGTTTTGTTTACAGTTGTAAAAACAGCATGGTGATTTTCCATCTATGACTCAAACTCTTACATATTATAGAAATTATACATTATTATATATGAATATACCTCAAATTTATATGGTCACAAAATGACAGGTTGGGTCTTTAATGCTGTATGGTGGCTCTGCATTAGGTGAACAACGTAAACATCCTGAATGTGAACTGGATTTCAAGATAACTTTGTAGGAAATCTCCTTTATAATATGCAAAGGAACATGTAGAAGAACAATCGCTGTGATTCTGCAAATGCACAACAGGGTTGTTTTGCCATGTTTGGGCAGTACACTATTCTATCATTACAGTGGAATTAATAAACTCCAAACTCGCAAGAGCCAACTTTGTCATTTTACATTAGGGAACAGGACCAGGCGAAGCCTCTGTAACTCCTCGACAACTTTATGGAGCAGCTGTCACGGCGCTCCGTGGACACAGAAATCCACCGGCGACAAACTGCCGATTATGGTAACCGACGTTAATCACCGCCTGGAGGCGAGCAGCCAGAGGAAAGCTGAAATATTGTCTAGCCCCAAACGTGTCTCCCTCAAGATGACCACTGGTACATGAATGAAACGACCTGTCCACCCTCACTCTCACACCCCCCAGCGCGCACGTAGGCTACTGTACAGCACTACGCTGCTCATTAGATGGAATACAGCCTGCTGTTGTTTCAAGATGTAATACTTGAAACAAGGAGTCTGCAAACCAGAACATGTACTGCTCGAAATTGGATGATATGGGCTATACTTACATGAGCTGTGTCGGAAACTGCGATGCCAACGACCCGTCCTGCCATAACAGGAGCAGAAACACCCAGCCTCGTACCCTGCAGGTATCCATTGTAAAAACAGGGGGGAAATTCCCCGACTCGCGTCAACACCAAATGTGCTCCGCTCCCCTCCGCCGCCGATGAATGGGAGCGGTGTGCAGGAGCAGCGTGAGTGGCAATCTGTCGCTCCCTCACAGATTAACGAACCCTGACGCCTCTAATCTGATCACCCGGCTATCCAGCGCTCTAACAGGTACTGAGGCTGGATCTCTCTCTCTCTCTCTCTCTCTCTCTCTCTCTCTCTGTCTGTCTCTCTCTCTCTCACCCTGTTGCCCCCCTCCTCATTTTCAATCTAGCGAAATAAATCACATATGCTCCTTGTATCTTGTATGTCAGTGATACTCTGTAGTGACTTTACCTTAAGCAAATTAAACTATCCCAATTTCCTATATTATCAGATCTGATAGTGTTAGTGTTACAAAATGCAACCAAAACATAAAAATGTCTGTCACTATTTTTTTCTTCCCTCGAGGTATACAGCATTCCATATTTTTTACTTCCCCATAGCCTTGAGAAACACCTGCTAAAAGGGGGGGTCTGACTACAGGTACCACACACAAGCGCATGCAAACTGAATACAGATGCATGCCTGGCTCTTTAAAATGCTCTACAACCTCACAATTCCTACAACCTGGAGGGATGGGAGAATTTACTGGCTGTGATAGCACAATCTTTGCCAGTCACCATCAGTCATCCTGGTAGCATGATTGGCAGCCAGCAGAGAAACTGTCCCACATGGGAATCAGTGCTAGTGTGACAGATCTATTGTTTTCACACATATAGTGTAAAATCTTATGAGCAAAGTACAGTAAAAAAATCTCTGCGCCATCAATCATTCCTGTTTTATAAGACTGAATTTGCGGCTGTGTGCTGCACATCCTAACATCAACGTATAAATTATAGAATATATAGAATATATACAAGCTCCTGCACCACTGCAGTATCTAAAATCACAGTTTCTGTCATCATTTTAACTTAAAAGAGCATCAACACTTTGAATTGATTCAATAATTGAATAACCAAGCGATAATATAAACCTACTGTGTGTATGTGTGTGTTTGTGCGTGTGTGAAATTCAGGCCTGGAGGGAGGGCAGGGCAGCACAAGCAGGATGCTTGGGGATTTGGTTATCAATCGTTGCTTGGCAACCACACACCATCCCTTGTGTCCTCTCACCCCACCCCCCCACCCCTCTCTCTTTGTCTCTCCCATCCCCAACTCTCCCCCTGCTCTCACTGTGCTGCACTGTTGCTCTTCCCCCGTCAGTTTTCCCACTATTCCGGCCCCTTCACTCCATGTCACATCACCCTCTCCACATTCTCTCTTACACTCATTTCCCCCAGCAGAGGAACAGATGCGTCTGCTGATGGGATAGAGAAAAAGTAAGTGAACAGTGAGAACTGGAGAGGTAGCGTAGAGTGGAGGAACATAATAGCAAAGAGCAGTGTGGAGAGGAAGGAGAGGCGGAGGCTCTTCTCTGCAGACATCCCCATTCAATACTTCTTATATTTCTTTATTAATTGGGAACATCTACACCCCGAATAGGAAGCGGTGTCAGACTAATGCCTGCGTTGCTACACTTCTTCTCACATATATAGTGTACGAAATGGATATTAGTAAAAGACCAGAATAAAAACTAATGGCATCTGTCAGACAGACCCTCTCCAAAGCCTTAGACTCTTGACAATACTGATACATTCCACGGAGTCTATGGTTAAGTGACTCACCCACCTTTATAAAAATTTCACTTGTATAAAGAAAAATGATTAATGCAACAGATTTGCTTTAAATATAAAACTAATAACCTGGTTTCCCTTATAGTCCCGGATTTCTTTACTCCACACAAAGTGGGAATTCCCAATTTTATAAACATACGAATGGGTCCAACGTGAAAAGGCACAAAATACCCTTTTAAATATCGACCTATTCCTGATTTCAGAAGAGACCAAAGCTGTCAGTGTCTACAGAACCAGTAGACACTGACAGCTTTGGTGATGATGTTAATGTAATGTATAAAAGCACCACTGGTTAAAGATCAGTTACACTGTACAGTGAAGGCTGAGGTTATTTTATAGAAAATACTGCCATCTGGAGGTAATTCATTAAAATCACAACAATCCGTTGTTAAAGACTGAAGCATTAAAACAGTTGCACAATCACAGTAAACTGGAACATAATCTTTTTACTTCCTTATCTTCAAGATTTTGGACCATTTTATTCTGTTCGTAAAATATAACAAAAAGCTGTCAGTGGGTGACACACAAAGGAGCAGGAGGAGAGACATGCTTACCAACAGACATCCTGGACAGTCTCTTCGATGAAAGAAATCAAATTCAGAGCAGTGTCATTAATGCAGAATCAGTTTTTCTGTAAGTTTGTCCTGTAAGATGAATTATAGATGGTATCAAAGGTGGAGACTCCCAGATTCAACACTTAAGGATATTATCCTCAGATTAGTTGTGTCTGTGCTGCACAGTTGGCAAAAGCAAGATTGATGGGACACATTTATGAAAAATATTATTACCTTTGATTATTGCAGTTAGTTGTTTGTTGTTTTGCAACCAGGTTTTAAATGTGTGCCCTGTCTGGAAATAGTACAGTAGCCCGAAATAACAGTAGTAAACCCAAAACCAGATCTCGACACAAACACTTAAAACATAAGACTGTGATACGACTAGTGTGCTGTAATGACAAAGGAAGGCAAACTGGAGCAATCGCTCATTGTAGACTACCTAACTTTCCAAGTGGTAAATAATCTGTGAGAAATAATTAAAGCCAAAGAAAACCAAAAAGGAAACCAAGAGAAAAGTGTGCAAAAGAAAATGGCAGCCCACCCCAAAGCACAATAGTGGCATGCAGTTATAATATGTACTCAATATACTTAATTTGTTATCTATTTCCAGTCAATCCCTACTTAATGAAATACAACATTTTACATTGGCCTTGAAGCTTTCGCCTTGTGTTTCTCTCCTGTGCCCTATAGAGTAGGTTGCACACGGGCCAAGCATATTCTCTGCAGTTACATTATTTATTCCATCCTGCCGGCACATCAGGTCTATAGTCCTAGTGGTGTAGCTCAGTTGTGCAGCCCAGGCCTCTTAGGCTGAGTTACGTTAGCATAGTAAGCACATGTAGGTATAGCATGCTAACATGCTAATATAAGTCATTTCCGTATACATACTGTCATCATTGCTAATAACCACTCAATTCACTTATTAATACATTCCATTCAAAGTGACCTATTGATTATAGGCAACTTCAATCAACCAAATGTTTGTTGTGTGATCTCCCATCCATATTACCTGCTGGTCATGAGTGCAAACTGCCAAATCAGATGTGGACGCTTCCAAAGGGCTTTGTTGTAGAGGGAACTCAGACTGTACCATGTCGGGGGGAGGGGTGGGTCTTTTTAAGTACCCTACACAACTTATATTGTTTGTATTTCAGAACCATTAGAATAATGTTTAGAAACTATTTTAATTGTTTTCAAATTAAACTCTAATTTTATTGTCTTAATTGATTATGCATTAATTTTGGTTGCTGTTGGAGTTGAGTTAGTTCAGTTCAGGTACAGACCTGCTGGAAGCTTGCTGCTAGCTGCCCAATAGCCATGGACCTAGCCTAATTTCTCTTTGCTGACTGATGAGTTTCCTTACTTTTTTGTATATAGTTTCCTTTCACAACCAGAGTTAACTTCTTGTTGATGTTGTGTAAACTAGAAATAAAACATACACCAGACAACGATTACTCCGACCTCAGTGTGTTCTCCGCTCGGGCAAATCCTTACAAGCACATACATTTATTTGATCATAATTAAACTCATCCAACTCCAACTCTATAGAAAACAATAATGTTAGAGTTAAGAGTCACACGTATACTTTGTTTGCCTGTGGCTCATCCTTATTTTAGATTCATCCATTCTTCATTTGTCATATCAGGATCACAATTAAAAAACAAAATCCCAACAATGATCAGTTCTTTACTCGACCCTTGTACTCCTGCTTGCTTGACATGATTGCTTGATTAAACCTTTAAGTCCTTAGTGCTGTTAAAATATATTCACTGTATATAAGGGTGTTATTCTGTTACTCAAATACTGTCCATTTCTTTTAGAGCCAGAGAGCTGTTCTCTACAACAGCCACGCAGCTCAGTCTCAGATGTTAGCTTGAGTCCACTCTGCCTGAGAGTGGCCACGTCTTCACATTACAGCTAAATAAACCATCAAAGGCATGAGCAAGCATGGATATGTTGTTGTATGAAAGAAATCTGTGTCATTTTTGTTACTTGTGGCTATTTGCAGAGCAAGAGGGCAGAGTCCAGCAGAGGATCAAAAATGAAATTAAACTAAATTAAACTAACGAATAAATTGTTGCGGAGGGGTTAGTGTCTTTCTGTAAACACAGACTGTGTTTTATAATTAAAGCCACTGTGGCACCATCTGGTGGTAGTATCAATCACTGAGGCAGAAAGTACAGACTTCTTTGTTGTTTTTCCTACTCTGATAAGTCAAAATGTCTGCTCCGTCTATTATCATTGAAAAAGCAGTTTGATCCTTATGTAAGAACCAAAAATGTCAGTATACTTTATTAAAAACTCAATAACTCATAACAAAACAAAACCAAGCTCAACTCTACGTGTGTAATATAGCTCTTCTTAATATTTATTCTTTAGACTCAGGGGAAACAGCTGATTTTTTACAGCACAATTTGCATAATATCTCAACACATCCTGTGTACAACCACAAAACCATAACATTAGATTCTTTGTTTTTACACTGAGTGAAAAACAAGACAATTTTACAAGCATATTTCTTTACAGTCAGCATACAGATAAATCTATACATATTCTGTCTCTTTTTAAACATAATCTGTAGGCAAAATATACAGACAAACCATCAACAAAACATGCAACATCCAAAACATAAAGTCTCAGACAACTATTGAAGTTGAATAGATTTTTTTTCCCTTTGTGTTGTTTCAGCCGTTTACGGGACGTGGTTGCACAGATATAGTCATTGGTTGACAGCACATGTTTTGATTACACAGTCAACTCCCCTTATACAACTATAGACTCGCATTGCTGTACAATTATAAGTCTTTTGTGATTTTTTTTTTCGACACTCACATGCTCAAACTGCGGACATATAAACATTCAGTCTTTGTAGAAAATAAACACTTTATGTACACGTCAAAGGACTTGAGTCACATTCACACCCCTCAGAACAACAACAAATGGATGGTTTCACAATTACAGGCAACAGCTGATCGGAACAAACAGTATTTAGCTTGAGGGAAGTCTAATGAAACACGAGGGGTTAAACAGTCATGACTGAGAATTGAGGGAATATGTCATAGTTACTGTACGTTGTACACAAGACAGTTAAGTAGACTATGAGCAGGATGTAGTAAGGGTGATTTCTCCTCGGATTGTGCATTGTGTTTAGGAACCCATACGTGTCTGCATGTTTTTCTTTTGCCACATAGATACAAAATGCACAGCACAATATTTTCTGCCGCCACGTACACCATGATTCTGTTCATTTCAGTGCAGAAACACAAAACACATAATCTTGCATGTCATGACAGTTAAGATGAGACAAGAAAAATAAACAATGTAATAATAAAGTGCACACGCAATTGATGTTAACAGCTGTTAATATCAATTTATATTAAAATCAGTAAAAAAATCAATATATTTAATATTCTTTCAATGATGTACAAATTAAAGTTATTTTTCTACAAGACATATTTTCAGACCATATGTTCACAGATATAACATTTAGTTCCAAAAAAATTAAATGCATTCAAACACATCTATGTTGCATAGAATTAAGAACCAATGGGTCTGGAATAAAAAAAGAAATCAAGGTTGGCACAGCAAAATAATTATCTTAAAAATCATGTTCCCTTCCATAATATATTCTCTTTTTTAGTTATCCTTTGCTATAAGATTTAAGTGACATCTTGCTCTACTGTAAGTGTGTTTGTTATTTCCTCTGTAATGTTTGATTCTTAAAAAAATTGCATCAGCCCTGTGATATGCCTAAATACACTGACAGTAGTTCTGAGGGTCACCTGATAGTGTGTTTTTTTTAAATTCTGTAGATATGGTGGCAAAATATTAGATGAATACATGGGTCACCTGCTCCACATTAGTGCTGAGACTTGGCCCCATGTGTTCTTTTGACTTAAATATGAACACGGGTGGGCCTGAGTGAGTGTTTTGGTCACAGGCAGTGAAAGAGGCTGGTTTCACTGTGTTGCAATGGGAGTCACTGACACAAAACGGCATAGTGAGTTTTACAGCACAGCCAGACACACAGAGGAACCTTGACATTTGACTGGTAAGAACATTTTTTTCTTCATTTTTAGGTAAAACTCAGACCAGGGGGCTTTACTTATACACAGAAAGCAGAGCTGTCACACTGAAGTTATGACAGTTGCAAATCTACGTATGGTTTTGACACAACAACAGGAAAATGTTATACACGTGACACAGATGTGATAAACTCTTGTCATCTTCTACAGTTGGCTTGTAACATTCAACACAGCACGTGTTTTGGACTTCCAAACACAAAATGCTGTTCATGTTTTTGTAATTCTAACCTGCCGTACACAACGGTGTGCCAGTGAAATAGCAATATGTCACTGGATGTTGACCTTGACCTTTAAGAATTTGAACCTATCGCAGCCCTGTTGAATATCTAGTGGTGCATCAGTGTGATCAGAGGACCGACGGAGCTATTTTTCATGAACATCCTTGAGCTCACATAGGTCCACATTCACATTACAGCTATTAAGACTGCCTACACCATAGACTAAAGTAGCCTATTGGATTGTCAGTGCGCCACCCACAGCCTCAATCTAACAGAGATCTGATGTCTATATTTTATTATATATAATCTAGTGACAAGAGAACAACTCTTATACTGTATTGTATTTAGATATATTCTGCCTCTGATATCTATGTATATTATATAAACATCACACTGTAAAATGTGATTCTCTGATATGCTCTGTAATCTGCATGTATGATATGTACAATCTGAAGTGCTGTACATGTTATCTTCCTCCCATAGCAAAAGTCAACTGTCTGACTCTGTTCTACATAGTTTTTTTTTTTCACTTTTTACATGAAACTGAAATCATACAAAAACATTATGCATTTCTTCATCATTAAATATTTCAAGACCACCGATCACACACATCACAACCATCATTTGGGCATTACAACGATGACTCTATGAAGAAAACACAACGCTAATTCAGTTGATAATTCTGTGATGGAAGTCAAACTCACCTTTTTTTCCCACTCTGATAGATATGTTAGCTTGGTTGCACGGCACCAAAACAACAACGTCTCATGTGGATCATGTGATTGGAATTATGGTAATAAAATACATCACTGCACTCAAAGCCATATTGCTGCTGAGTCTGTTTCAGTGCTTGCTGTGGTATTTGCATGTTTTGCATCATACAAGCAAAGTCCACAACCAGCAGAGACTCGACATGGGAAGAGGTGGACATGTGTGCTGGCAGTGTTGGACTGATACAGTTGTTATGGTATTAGCACATAATTCCCCCTTTCTTCTAACGTATGAACTGAGGAAGTAAAGGAAGAATTAAATGGATGTTTTTAGCTCCTCTTCTTGATTTTTTTATTCTCTTATTCTTCTTTTTGTCAAATCCGATCTCTGAACTAGTACATTGTGACTTCACTTTTCACTGATCTATCGCATCTCCATCTTTTTGGTGTGATGCTCAGGGGTTGGTCTGAGTGGAGCTGACAGACAACTTGTGCCAGCTGACCACTCGCTTCCTCATGTCGACCTTGTCCAGCCAGATGTAGGCTTCCCCTATCAGGGTCTTCTTCATGAATTTGCCTCCATTGGACACCAAGAAAAGCTGGAAACACATTGGAGAGAGAAACTTTATTTGTCATGGCTTATTCTGTTGTTATCTGATTGTTAGTGTTTAACTTGCGCACCCATTACATCTTGAAAAATGCACAGGTAAAAGCATATTATCCAGCATTAGTAATACAAGCACCATTGGGCGAAGGGATTACAAGACTACAAAGTCTGACCTATGGATCAATATATACTTATCTAGAAACAAATAAACAAGTTGAACATTTCAATCAGGATTCAGCATTGGCTGAAAAAGGAGTCTGAGCATGAGATTGTAAGATTTGCCAGTATTTGTTTAACTACAACAGTCTGTGTAGAATGAACCTTTTATAGACGCTACCAGCTACTTTTAGATGTTATATCCTGCAGCTCACCAGGAGGTGGTTAAATCTCCCAGGTGCTAAATGAGGCAGCAGACCAGTTTATAAAACTTTCCATAATGAGGTTTAAGACTTGTTTTGTCAGACGTTACAAGCCTCCAGTTTTAATTAGCTGTAATGAGCTATTTTGGAGATTTGAGCAAAAACAGCAACAGCAACTGTCAGTCAACAGCAAAAAGCTGGATGTATACTGAACTGGAACAATTGAATGAATACACCACAAATTACTGCAAGTCTATACATGGAATTAATTTTCTATGATTATTAGGCCAATCAGAAAGGCAAAAATGGATTTACACATCATGCTTGACAAGTGGACAGAGCCAGATTCGTATCTGTCAGTCTGCAACTGTCTCATTTGGGTGCCTGTCGTACCTGTATGGAGTGTCCAGTTGGGTTGAGGGGGAATCTGAAGGTCTCATTGAAAGAGGGCTCTCTGTCATGCCGACAAACTCTGGTCTTCTTCTTGATGATCCTCTTCTGAGTGGCTACATTCACCACATACAGCTTCACATACAGGTCTGAGGGCAAATTAGATAAGTCATGAATAGGGATTTGTGAACCTGCAAGTTGATAAAAACATACATTCATATACTCGCACTCATGCATGTGCACAAATGCACACTACTTCCCGACCTGGTAGGTGGTCTGGGCTTTTGAACTTGTAAGTGATGTTTCTGCATTGAAGGATCTCCAAGACCAGTTGGTCCCCTTCTGTCTTCACCTCCTTCTTGAGAGCGACTTTGATCTCCCCCATTACTTGTGTTTTACCACCTAAAACAGCAATGAAAGAGAGATGTGGGTGATCAGCTTTTAGAATAAAGTTGGCGATTTCTATATTTCTTTCTTTCTCTGTTTGGACAGCCCTGACTGAACCATGCAGTACCTGCAGGCAGATTCCTACAGTTGCACAGAAACGCATGTTCTCCTGGTGTCACTAAGGATTACTTAAATTATTTAACAATTATGCATCACAAAACCTGAGCTCACAGCACAATGAAACCAGGTCAGGGAACGTCTTTACAACTTCACACGGGTCTCATCGACTGTCATGTGTCTCTATTGATATTTAAATGTAAGAGTCGTACTAAGACAGGCTGAGTTAAATGTGTCAAATGAGTCATCAGGCGCCATGGAAATGACCTCCTGACCCTCCTCTGTGTAACAGATGACAGGCTACAGCCTAAGATGACCTTGGGCTCTTTGTTACAAACTGAAACTAGAGACAGAAGGGAGGCATCATGACACCTGAGCTACATGAAACGTAGATATAGTTATGACAGTGGGTAGGATAGTGTGACACCCACTTCTCTTCCACCATCCCTTAGCCATGCATCAAGTCATTAAGTTGGGTAAATATTGTTAATTGACAATAAGCACTTAGCTGAACATTTGACTTCACAATTGAATAGAGTCATTATGAAAACACACTTTAGAGGTGGTTAAGTGAGTGGATGGGTAAATAAAAAATAAACAAAATAGTGTTGTTATACAAAATACCCAGCAGGGGGAGACCTACGACCATGCAAGACAGCATCAGAAATGTGTTTTTCTACCACAGCCTCAAGATTTTTTTTACTGTAAACAGAGGACATTTCTGGAACTTGCCTTCATTTTCTGGGGTCCCTAGTTGGTTTTTGTCGGTGCCATTAGGAATAGTCTTACCACTGTGAGAAAAAAAACATATGAGCATCATCAGACATATTGAATAACAACTCAATACTAGGCATTACTGGATGCACAATGTGCCAAAAAAGAGCCACAAATTGCCTTACATGCGTGGCACTTGAAAAATGGCACTGTCCACTCCAGTGCCCGCCCCCTCTTCTCCATCCAGACCTCCATAGGCGTCTCCCACAAGACTTGGGGCAGACAGCACCACTGACCCTGAGACATCACCCAGTCGGTGTCCTGGTCCTGAGGGTGGCAAGAGCGAGTGTGATGGTGAGGAAATATCTATCTATCTATCTATCTATCTATCTATCTATCTATCTATCTATCTATCTATCTTTTTTCTTTACAGCAAATTATTTGTACACGGCAAGGAACACAGAGCATCTCCACTGACTCAGCTTCTACCACACATGCATGCATGTCCAATAGATATGCTGAAACACTTCACATCCCCAGCCATCACTCACTGACAGTGACGCTGTCTGTCACACATAACTTTGACTGAGCATCACACAACAGCAAATCAGAGGAGGAACAGATCAACATAGATGACACCTCGTCCTTGCGTTCAGCATTGCAGTGTGTAACCTCGGTTAACTCATATAGATCACACCAAATCCCTTCACCAGAATTAAATGAAGGTCACTAAGTTTAATTCACAAATGAAAATGAATTTAGTGCAATACAATATGGATGTTCCTTCATTTTCAATTATTTGTTCTTGGCTCCTGGCTGCTGTTGAGTTATGCTCATACAGTATGAAAAAGGATGATTAGTTCAGGGAATATGTGAAGTGTTTCTGTCTAGACTGAGGGTGGACACATTCTTTGCCTTCATGGTCACAGTGTCCATTGCCTACATTTGCCTTAAAACGATGATTAAAAGTAGTTAGATTGTGTTTGAAACACAATCTGTGACTGAAAGGCAATAGCTGGGAATTCCCTTTCTATAGCCATGAAAACATGATTATATCAATAACAAAAGTATATAAAAAAGACGCACAGACAGACACACACACGCACATGCACGCTATCAGACATTCACAGACTTACATATATTAAAATCATTAAATGAGAATTCATTTGTTACTTCACTTATTTACACATTTGGTTATAGTAGACTTAATTTTATGTCGTTTCTTATCTATTTTTTAGTGTAGTTTAGTTTTATTAGCATTTATTAGCATTATGGTTAAAAAGGTAGGATTATTAATATTTATCAGTATACTTTTCCTATGTTGCCTCACCTTCCCTTGACACTTCTGTTCCTCTCATGGTTACTCTCATTGGCCGGTGAGTGCAGAGTGAGCCTCCTGTTGACTTTTGAACCTCTTGGTGTGTCTTTTTTTCCTGGTTTGACTGGTTCAGGCTCACATTTGTGTCCCTTTTCTTTTAGACGAAGGGTTTGGGAGAGGATTGGATAGGAAGGGGAGCCTGTGTGCCATACCTGTGTGTATCTGTGTTTGTGATTTTTCTAAGGGTTCATTCATATGGCACACGCATGCACACACAGAGAGAGACTGCAGCATCACAAAGCCCTCAGTGGCCAGGGAACAGTAGCCAGGGAAGCTGCAACTGCATGCTTAAATAGCTCTGACACTGGGCTAACTTATCTACAACAACATAATTCTTCATTTTGAGGACATCACACTAAAGATTATGCATAAACATGAATGGATATTGTTTAAATCATGTTAATATGGTACAAGACATGTGAGGGATTGCCATCCCAGTTTGGTTTCTATACTGGGGTTGGAGATCTCCACACTGGGGTTCTGTAGAAACCATATGCTTGGGATTGGCACATGCACCTATCATGTATAAACAGAGGGGTCTGGGTATTTTATTGTGGAACAAATGGAAAATGTTTGTTGTTAGACTCTTCCTCTGTGTTAATAACTCACAGTAATATATCAACTTTATGTCCTACTTAAGATACCAAAATGGCAGCAGAAATATTAAACAGATGGAAAATATCAAATACTGTATTTGGAATATTTAGTGCACTTAATGTGCCAGATTTATAAATATTTAATTTTAAATTAAAAGACTGAAGATTTTTACAGCAAGTTTAGGTTTTGATGTATTTCTCTTTTTAATCTGCTTTGGATTTTGTTTAGTGACTAGTAGTAGTGAATAGTGTATTATTAAGACTGACTTGGAGGGAATTAAATTTACATGACTACTAAACTAAAATTATTGATCATAACAAGTCACTTGTGCTCAGAGAAAAAAAAAGTAAGATGAGGAGAGCAGAAGGCAAAGGTAAAATGTTAAGGAGGTGAACGCACAGCGGTTCAGGTTTTCATCAAATGATCTCAATAAAGCTTGCATGCGCAGGAAAAAGGAAGCATGTCACAGGAAGCGTATCATGGGTAGGGGCGGGATTTACTTGGTTGCAGGCGGGACTGTTGCACAGCAGCCTCTGCGGCTGCAATGGCTATCCCAGCATCCTCAAGGTGGGCCTGAGTGACGCTGCTCTTGCTTTGGCTTCGGGAGGGGCCATGGGAGCGCAGTTGGCCATCAGAGGAAGACTTGGAGCTGCCTGGGCTGCTGTGTGACTTTTCCAAAGGCATCATCTGCATGTCTGCAGGAAAATGAAATGGGTTATGGGTTATGACTGCTAATGGGACGAGAGAAAAGAGATGCAGATGAAAATAATCCACATTGTTAACAGTATTTGATATTTCCTGCTTCAGAGCAGTCCCAATTGTGCCATGTAGCAGTTGACAAGCACATGTGTAAAGTGCAATTACAGTTGTCAAGAAATGATTAGCATTTGTTTCTATGGTAACAGTCTCTATCTCTATGACAACTCAGGGATCAACTTATAAATTGCAGTTTTTGTCGAAAACCTGCTACGAGTAACAACGTCGGTGTCATGATTCAGAATAACCTGTCATATAGAATAAACTGTATGGACATTTAAGATGGATGAGATTATTTTACCTTTGGCTGGATCAGGGAAGATTCCATGGCTTCTGCTCTTGATTACAGAGTTTTTAGGCGAATCATGACTCCCGTCCCCCTGTCCTGGTGCTTGACCCTGTCCCATACCATGCCCAGGTCCCATCCCTGACATATGGCCCAGGCTGTGGCCGTGTCCCTGACCTGACCCAGATCCTGGTGGGCCTTGAGCTGCATGGTGGGCTCTACTGTGCTCAATGCTCTCACTCTGCTCTTTCAGAGGCAGCCAGCGAGGAGTGTTGTCTAGCTGGTTAGTGTTCGACAAGTCAATCAACACCTGAGACACAATTAACATACACACACACAGAGTGAAAAAAATGATACAAGACTCTAAAACCAAGTCCAACAATGTACAAATTTTTGAAGGTCTCACTGACAGAAGGGAACAAGGAGAGGAATTTGTATTAAGGTAGATAAGAAGCCTCACAGCATAGTGTTTGCAAACAGTCTATTTGCTAAAGAGTTGTAATGCATACTGCATTTAGCACAAGATACACAGATTTACAGGCATAAAGCAAAGCTTGAGGAGAGGAGAGAGATAAGGCTGATGTTATTTGGTTGTTTTAAGAAAAGCTTGTCTATTGAAAAAATTAAGCAGAGGAAACCTTTTGTGTGAGGTAAATACTAAATGCATTTGACATTTTCAGACATGGGATTCAGATTCAAACAGCACTCACTTCTCCAAGGAAATCATTGGAGGAGGATCTGTCATAGTCCCACACTGTCACCTCCAGCGTCTTTTTCTTTAACTGGAAAGAGTGAAGAAGGGAAGAGAGGGGCACAGATCATGATGAGGGATCATGTGTGCTTATGTATGTGTGAGGGAGAGAAATGTGTATGTGTGAGTGTGCCTGTTTTTGTGTGCATGTGGGTGGAAGAAGTGTGAAAGAAAACAGCTCAGGCACACTGTGTGTGCAGTGCATGAATGAATGCCGACCTACAGTAGGAGGGTCATTTACTGTAATCAGCAAAGAAGAGAGTAGTGAGATTGGATTTGTTCCAGTATATGTACATGCATGTGTGCATGTACCCTTGAGTGTTTATGTGTGTATGGGTGTGGGAGGAGATGGAAAAATATCTCAGGGGGGGAGTGGGCGAATGAGCGATGCGGCAGCATTTTTAAGGCCGCTCCGGCCAGCAATGAGACTTGATTAACAGAAGTAAGGCCCAGAGGAGCCAGTGAATCGCCCTGCCTTCACAGAAGGCCTCTATTCTCTGACCACTAAAGCTACCGCATCTGCCCTCATCTCTCACAGTTGTAATTACTGTGTGGGTGCTTTCTCTGTCACAAACAACACATGCTCTTAGCAAACACAGACACTAAAAGGATAAACACACGCATCCAGTGACAGACAAGCACACAGACACATGATTACCAAGTTTCTATCTTTTCGTTAAAATGAAACTGTGTGAGAGCAGAAATGATGGTTGTTGTGTCTTGGGAATGCTGATAAGAGGGTGCACAGGGATACTAAGAACAGCCCTCGGGACAAGACACGAGGACAGAATCCTAATATGAGTATAAGACATCCACTTCATCCCAAGTGGCCCACAGCACATACACACATACAGTAACTGCACGAGCAAGACAGAGTGAAAATCTGTATGTGTGTGTGTGTGTGTGTGTGTGTGTGTGTGCATGTGTGTGTGTGTTAATGTCACTCTGCGTAGTACCTGTTCCAAATGAATGTTCTTGTAGATGACAGTCTGGTTCCATTCTGGGTTCATGGTCTTCTGGGCATACCTGGTCCTTCTCTTGTTATCAGCACTGATAAGTCATGATATTCAGAATGATTGGTTGTCAGTAATAAATTAAAATGTCTCTTCCCTGCCTGACCCCATGGCAAACATTCACCAAACTGTGATATACTCAATAAATGTGGACTATAGTCAATCTCCTGTTGTGGAGACATAAGAAACAAATTCAAATTTTTGTTTTTTTAATTGTCTGTTTTGACTAAGATGCTTTTACAAAACCACAAATTACTTCAGAGATAGAGGCTGAGGAGAGTTAAAAGAGAGAGGCACGAAGAGAAAAAGCGATGATAGGAGTGTTCTTAAACACCATGAAACTGAGCAGATAATTGGACGAACAACAAAGGCCACAACAAAAGGATGGAAAACCACTTTGGAGACATAATTTACAGAAAGAAAAACAACACCAACAAAAAGCAAAGATCAGCACCACACTACCTTGCATTCTGGACAACCATGACTTGGCTGAGGGAGTCCAGAAGAGGAAGAGGAGGGCAGATATCACAAACAAGAAAAGCAAAAACACAAAAAACAGTCAGAGAAGCCCAGAGAGCTCAAAGAAAAGGCAGTAAAGGATAGAGAGCTGAGGCAATCAATATTCTCTGCAGGGTGTAACACTGTTTTTGTGCCCAAGCAGTGTATGTGACGCAAGACCAAAAAACCTCACAATGATTACAACTGGCTCATGGGTGAATGATGATTCCCCATTTTGAACTTTTGTTGAAACGCCTTGGCTGTGTATTCCACTGCTAATGTCAGACAAATACCTTTCAAAATACTCTTCAAATGAAACAGCGGGAGAACAAAGTTCTGTCCGGCGGAGCTTCCATTTCTAACCTATACAGCGTATAGGTAGAAAGGGCTCATAAACAAGTCTGATGGGGTCATTATCTAAGAGAAGATACTGTTACAGAGCAGATAAAGGCCGCATCGATCCTTTCTTTTGCTATTCACAGGCTCTTGGGAAGATGGTGGAGCAGACAGGGATGAGAGGAGGAATAAGAGGACATAACACTTGGGGACAATTCTAAACTACTCAGTTCAGTCAAAAGTGGGCAGCATACGAAAGAGCTTGTGAATTCAGCACAGAGTAAGTGGGCTGTCTATGACCAGGTAATTTTGCGCATTATAATGTTGCAGTATGGCAAAGGACCTCCTCTCCCAGCTTTGTATGATGTCCAAAACACCCATTTATTGATTCATAGAGACTGAATCAAATTGAATCAAATTGCACTACAAATGACTGCCTCATATCATCATGTCCAGCCTCATTCTCTCATACAAACTCAAGTAGTTAGTCAGTTCCATACAGCACAGTCAATACAAAGTCAGAAAGAAATAGGGGGAGAGAAAAAACAAGACAGACACAAAAGCAGAAAGGGAGACAAAGACCAGACATATGTGGAACACTCAAACACGCTCAGAGCTCACCCTCTCCCAGGTAAGAGGTAGACCTTGACAAAAGGGTCAGAGTAGCCGTCGTTGTCCCTCTGGGCCAGGTTTCTGGCCTGCAGGACGTGGACGATCAGGTTTCCTAGGTTCCTGTCATAGTTGATCTGGAGCTGATGGGAAAAGAATGGCGTGGAGGCTGTGTAAGAAAGCGCAAACTACAGCTGAAAAAATAAATCTCTGGTACCTTTTGTGTTTTTATACCTGAATTTCTCCAGTGATGGGATGAGGTGTCTTCATCACCTCTGTTGTCTACAAAAAATGGGGGAAAGCATATAATGGTTGTAAATGTATTGTTTCATGATAAGTCAAACACAGACATGGCTGACGGACCAGACCTGACCCACAAAGAAAAGTTCATACCAGACTTCAGCCACTAACCGGGGATTAGGTTGCTGTAAATGGTGCTCTGATTTCAAATATATATTGTCAGCTTACGGACAAATGGGTTGTCCTTATAGGGGAGATGCCGAGTAAAGATTTCTCACTGGATCTATGAGCCTCAAGAGAGATTTGAATGACTGAGCCGTGTAATTGACTGGAAAAGTCCTCCAGTGAAGTTTGAGAAGGTTAATCAATTATTTGAGGTACTTTGACATTAATAAGAATTGTCTATTTCAGTTTAGACGATTTCCAAAGTACAAATATATTTCTACTATCAATCTCATATTCCATCCTAGGTATTCATGGCCATTTGTTTTACATAATGCATTTTTTTCTATCAGTGTGACATGCTTTTCAAGAGTCAAGCATTTAAACCATAATGAAGCACTTGTGCATATATTGCCAATTTCACATGTAATGGACACCCACACCCAGGGTCATGCACTGTATCACACTATTTTCTTGTTCCATTATAATTGGCCTTTCACTTTCGGATGAACACTGTCACACCGTTTGACCTTCACACGCAACCTCCCCTTTGTAGTGTTATATGATGTAATACTTATGGAGGCGCATGATAGATCACACAGGGTTCCATAGACTGCGGCTTAAAACAGATCCATGCTATTATTCATTCAGACTAGAATTATATTTTACACAATGTATCCAACCTCTGACATATGAACCAGTTGTTCACTATTTATATTCTTGTCACCACATTTTAAACAGAACTCCTCACAACTGAAGAGTACGTCTGAGACGAGCAAGCAGAAAGCATGCCAACAATTCAAAGCCACTACCTTGTGTCTTTGTTTCTTGTTTATGGCAGGGGAAGCAGGCTGGCCGGGGCTTGGCACGCCACTGGAGGCAGCCGATCCGGTACCTGAGTGGAGGAGGGCAGAGCGCTCCAATGCAGAGAGAACCCCCAAACCCCCAGGCCCAACCCCTGTTCCAGCCACACCTGGAGCCTGCTGCTGGGACACCTTCTGCAGTTCTGCAGCCAGCTGTTTAGGATCCACACCAGGGGAGCGCTGCCCACCTACTGAGACAAATATGTATAGTTATGCACATTGTATTTATGTGAAATAGGTACACAGATACATGCATGCATGCAGACGTATCAACAAATCCTTGTACATACCAGCCTTAAGCTGGACATGGTGCTCCAGGGCTTGTGGGTGCTCAGGGTCAGACAGCATATTAAGGTCGCTGTTTGGATCCATATAGGAAATGTATAATGGAATATCAACCAGTGTATCTTAGCAGTAATCAGTCATAGAGTGATATTTGTCAGATGAAGGGGTGTGGAATGAAGAGAAGGGACAGGAGGGAGGAGAGAAGGTGTACATGGGTGCAGAGTTACCATATTGCGACTAAACATGTAGGAGTTTCGGTGGGATAGAGGGGTAAATGATGACAGATGTAACTCACAGTCTCACACAGAGCTCCGCCTCTGCACATGGCTGCCCCATGAAGCACTGCACTTCTTCATAAGTCTTTCCCGTCAGAGGGACTCCATTCCACTCCAACACCTGCATTCCTGTGGTGTGATGAAGGCATATTCAGAGACAACAGGGTGTTATCAATTCCCAGACAATATGTTGCCTGTGGCGAATATATTTCACCCCATCTCTAAATGAAACATGATTGAGTCTGGATAGTGCAGCCTACATGCTCACATAGCAGAAGTAATAGTTCAATTTGTAGTACACCCAGTGGAAAACTTTATTTTTTAATTTTTTTACTTAATATAATTTTCAATTTGTTTTTTATGTTGACTTTGACATTACACACACAGCACAGCAACATGAAACGAGAGTTTTGCACACAATCTTATTTGTTTTTCTTAAAACAAACAAGGGCATGTCAGAGGTAAAAGAAGTAAGACAAACACATCACAAATAGTAATATTAAAATATGTATATTAATGATATAATATACAAAAATCAGTGCACAGCAAACTCCAACTTTCAACCCAAGGCCAGAGCTGTATGAGGCCTCACTTACACAAGTGATATCTAGTCGTCAGATTAGACTTCTGCTTACGAAGCAACTCACCAGCTGTTGTGACAATAAAGGCTTGAATTAATATCTCCATATCCTTCTGCATGAGCCAGTGCTCATTTAGATTATACCCTCTGCTCTCTCTATGTAATTCACCGTATCCTCCCCCACTTTATTTCTCTTTGCACCTGCAGGCATGTTCCGCTGCCATTCTCTTTCAGTGAAACATAAACATCATATTTGCATAGCTACAATTCAGCATTCGCTAGGAAGTAAACATTGCCAGTCTGACCGTTATTCCTATTTCTTTATTACAACTAATACTGCCATGCCATGTCTAACCTTTCCTATTGTATTATTTCCAAACAAAAAGAATGAATGAAATACATCAGACCAAGAAGAACCACATCAGCTGATCTGTCCTTCATCCCCTCCCTTGTGCAATAGTAAAGTCTTGGCAGTCCCTATGTTAGAGTTCCCACTGAAGAGAGAAACTAGAACCAATTTTGTCCTAAAAATATCCTCAAACTGTTGGGATTACTATTAATATTCAGGCTGTTCTCTGTCCAAACAACAAACATAAGAAGATCAATCATTAGAAAATTCTATTAACTCACAATGTACAAATTGAGTAGGTTTTCTGAACGTTCATAAAGCTAATTGTTGGGTATGTGTGTTTGTCTATTCCTGCCTTTGTGTAGTTGTGTGTCTTTAATGATGCTAAATATAGCCTAATGACTAACACAGCCCAGCACTGTAGAGGGTGAGTTGACAGACTTATTCTGTGTTTGGATGTGATGTGTTGGGGAATGAGACATGACAGACCACAACACAGAAGGATACAGCCGCCTCTCACATTTCCATCTGGAGTTCAGTGATTCAGGCAGGGATTTTTACTGAAGGCTTACACTGCCCTAAAAATAATAATAGTTTAAAGATTTGTGTTTACACCATTAATCTCTCAGGCCTCAGAAACAATACCTACCATGTACAGTATCTTACCAAGAAATGATGGAAATATATTGTTTTTTTTCCCACTATTCCAAACTTAACATTGTATTTTATATTTTTTTTCATTCCAAAGGTGAATGTTGTATTTCCTGACTAAAAGAAAAATAAACATAAAAAAATACAAGAAGCCAACTGAGGCAGATACAACGTAATTTATACTATCTCCTTTTCTAATTCTCCTCTTACCCTCTACAACTTTTCCTGTTTGCTCTGCCACACCACCAGGGATAACCTTGGCAATGTAGGCTCCAATCTCTCCTCGGCTCCCTGGAATCTCCTTCCCTCCTACCACACGGATCCCAAGTCCATTCCCTGATAGAAAAATAAACATTCAAATCCAAATGAGCAAAACTGTGAAATAAAATGAAATTGTATGATATGTCTATGTGATCTGTGTTTGCATTATACCTGACACACTGGTGTCCTTCAGGTCTCTCTTAAGCTTGATGCGAGTGTGAGGGAAGGCATATGGGACCAGTTTCATCTGAGAGAGATTTTAAGGAATTTACAGCATGAAGAAAATAGATTTCCTTCAGAAAACTTTTCTGGTTTATATACTGAAAATTGAAGTAAGGAAACAGCATAGTGTGAAGTTGAATGTTGTTAGCTCTCACCTGTCTCCTGTCTGACATGTTTCCACTCTGTGGATGCCCTTCTCTTGGCTTATCAAACCAATCTGTGTCCTCTCTCCTCAGGTGGTAAGCTAGGCAGGGAGAGGTAGTGGTTAAAAGTCAAGCACACACAAACGCACACTACTGTATCCCTGAAAGCTTGATAAATCCTTGCTTTAAACATGGTAATGACAACATGGGCAGAGATCAATCTTGCAATCAAGCTTTGGACAGTTTCTAGTAAACGTTTGTCACGCTTCCACAACCGTTTGCTCAAATATAGGAAGATCTCTGATCTGTCCTGACTGGATAGGTGAAAGCAAAGAAGTATAAACTCTGTTCCACCCTATCCATACCGTCTGTGAGATCAAATGATCACTGCAAATGACAAAAAGTGATGATAAAATACATTTAAAGAGCCTTTTAAGTTTGGCATGCTTTCGACACAATGCAGTGCTCTCCATCCGAGTGTAAGGGTTCTTTTTTGTCCATGTTTTCATAGCTGCTGTATATGAAACGTTGTTGAAAGAAGCCCCATAAAATTTTGCATTATGATAATAATGATAATAATTTAAGTCAAAATACTGTGGGTTGGAGCTGCCCCATTGTTTGTTTTTATTCCAATAATATCAATATTAACTACAATAAACCTCATTTATATGGCCATTTCCCAATCAATTGTTACTGTATTTTTTCTTTTTAATAAAATAATTTCAGTCGTGAAGGGGGAGAAATATCCACACAGTATCTAAATCCTTACCTTCCACTGTAGCTTATGGTATAGGATCAAAAAACATATAACTGTGAATTGGTACTGTACTATGTTAATGTATTTATGAAGAACTGTAAGTACAATGTGCTGTGAAACCTCCCAAAGCTCATCATACAGACATCTAATACCTTTTAAACATGACTTGTGACATATGAAAGATATTGGATGTCTTGTATTTTTAGCATTATCATTGCAAAGCTCAGAAAACTTTAAATATCTATGAAGTATAAACAATCCAACGCCATGGTAACAAAGCATGTTGGTGGGGAATGTTCTACAATAGAAATGTGAGTCATCACTTTGGTGTCCAATTCAATAGATCGTCACTAAGGATAGAATGTGCACAGGTTTGCCAAATGTCTCTTTGTATTATCACTTATCTAATTCCAACAAGGAGATGAACCAATAATGATGAAGAGAACTGTCCTGATGACCATTTAGGCTGAAGGTAAATGCTGCCTGTTATCTACACCAGAGTTTTTCAGTGGCAACATCGACCTTCAGAATTGTTAAAAAAAAAATTGGATAAAATGCCATAACATATATGCACTGAATAGCAATACACACATATTTTTGTGGTAACACTTATGCATGATCACACAATATACATGTGATTTTTTTGCAAAAGTGCATGAACATGAATACTGGAAATGGGTCTGATATGCTTACAGAACCACTATGATGTGCAGTCATGATGTATAACTGAAGTCACTACAGAAAATGACACATAAAAGATATCTAGTGCCATTAAGATGGGGTTCATTCCAGAATGGATCTGACATGTCAACTACTAGAGATCTGCTAAATGACATGTAGTGCATACTATTGTGATGTGGGTCATTCCAGAATGAGTCTGGTATGTTTACAAAATCAACCATGATATGCGGCATGGAGGCATACAGTCTCTATGTAACTACATGGAAATTGGGATGCTGTCTCACCTTCTATATTCCAGTTTGGGCCTCCAGCTGGGGTACAAAGTTATATGTTTTTTTAGAAATGCGTTCAACATATGTTCATTAATCTAAAAAACTACAGGTATTGTACTAAGACTAGATTTGCAGTGTGAGAAATGTATTTCAGCACATGCACTGAAAGCAGTAGTCATGTAAGATGCATGCTTGAAATTACTGCGAGTCTGACATTACTAGCCTTTCAGACAGTTTACAAATTTAAGCAAAAGCACTATGAAAAACATAAAATACATTTTAGGGAAAAAGCCATCAGTCAATTGATGTAAGATTGAGCCACAGTGGTACCATGGAAGTAAGGGTTTTTAACTAGTACTAGTAGTAATAGATACTCTACCGTGTCTGATACTTTCATGAAAGATTCTGGCATCATCTCTGTTCAAAGTCAGCATGGACTCACTTAGTGCTGTAATCAAGGCAGATGGACACTTTTACATGGGGTCAGGACAAATATCACCTTCTTTTCAAGATTTTAACTATTCTAATTCTTCATAAATGGTCCAGAAACAAAGCTAAAGTTGTTAAAAATATTTCTTACTTTTAAGCATTGTGATACTTATCTGATAATCTATCCGGATGACATTAAACCCCCTTAAACTTAGGCCTAATCAGGCAAGTGTTTTGCAGAAGCCACTGGTCTTTCATATTGTATTAGTTCAGTTGTTTCAACTAAATGCATAACAAACTGTATCTAATTAAATCTTAATAATAATGAACAGACTTTTATATGGTATATTGATACCTAACCTAATGTAATGCTACCAAACCCACACTTGCAGATATGAAGATGGTACATGTCAAAATTTGCTGTCAATCACTAGGGGACATGGACGTCTCACATAGCAATGAGACATCCACAGCAACAACCCACAAGGAGAAAACATTCACTTTATTAAGATGGAAATGGAAAACATATGTTTTGCACAACATGCAAGGATGCAAAATCAGATACAGATAGAAAATTAAAGATATATAGAAACAGACATAGGGTTAACACAACACAAATGAGACACAATAATATGATGCTAAAGGTAATTTTAACAGTACACATAACTGCACAGTAGTCCTTGAGAGAAAGTCATTGCATTGCAGTATGGGTAGACATGTACAAAAACTCCTGCAAATTGGATTACTTTTAAATTGGTAGGTGTGTGTCACTGACTTTCCAGGAGTTAGAGAGATGTAACTACACAAAGTGAATGCCTTGACTGCACCAGCAGAACCCTTAAGTACATCCAGACACCATGATTCAGCAGTGTTCCTTTAAACTTACTGCTGCTAGTTGTTCTCCAAAATAGCTGAAAGGGAGCCTTAGAAAAGTAAATATGTTTCTGGCTGAGCTGATGCCCTACTTCTCACAAAGACACAATTTTTCTCGGCAGATTGGTGGGGGAGGGATGGAAAAAAGAAAAAGAGAATCCGTAGACACTCCCTGTCATACCTTCATGTAAAAGTCCTTTACTACAGGTGTCTGCAACTAAGATTGTTTCCAAATGGTACAGCATCTCAAACACTCTAAATGCCATTAACCAATCATTTTGAAATTTACATTCTATATATGTATGTAAGTCGTGTATAGGTTTGTGATTTATGTTTATGAGGCACTTCAATGACTTACACATTTTATGGCTTTTTCACAACACAAAGCTTAATCTTGTATGCAACTTGTATTAAAAGTTTCTCACTTTTAAAGATTAAAAAATACTCTGTCCTGTCGATAAGTTTCTGAATAACCGCTCATGGCTGTCATGTGCCACAACCTCTCTTAACATTAATATTTATGCAAGAGTGAATTCTCACTAACTGTGTTATTTCGACCATGCATTCACTGAATGTTCCCAGTGTTGATACTTTGTTTAGAGTGACTGTAAAATATGTATCAAGTTTTCAATAAAGTTTGGGCTCTCACTAAGAATAAGGCAGCTGTAATGTGAACAACATGTATGAGTAAGTTCAAACCCATAGATTTTGTGCATACAATTGTGTTACCACTGAGTGTTAAGAGTAAGGATGATCATGTGAAGAAGTAAAGCCATTATAAAATAAAAAGACAAAGCATGCTCATGAAATAACACAGAACAAACACGAGTACAACTGATTAGTAACATACATAAACTCAGGCCAAGAGCATTATGTATAGGTGAGTAAAATATTCAAAAGAAAGGAAATAACATGCAAACATATAATGTGAAATTTACCATGACAGAGGGAAAAATAGTAACGAGCAACCAACAACAATTATCTGGAGAACTGATGATTGAGAAAGAACCAGTTAAAGCACAAAGTCAGTAAGACCACTCAGCATTAGCATGCGTCACAAGCAGGTCCACATAATCGAGTTGCTGCAACAGTCTCAGGCTCCATTTACCTTCACTGTCAGACATGGCGCCTTGCAAGTCATCCATGATGAATGCGATGTCTCGATCATAGCCACGCGTCCGAGATTCCTCTCTCATATGTTGCTGTACCTCTGGTAGGGAATGGCTAGACCCAAATTGGTCCCTGGAGTCAGCAGAGATGGGAGGGAGAGGTCCAGCTGAGGCTCTAGCCATACCCATAGGCTGCCCCACTGGGCTCAGAGGGCTCTCCTCCTCAGAGTTCTGAGCCACAATAGGGATTCGGCCCCGGCTTTGGCTGATAGGTAAACTGGTGGGCTTTGCTCTGGCCACCCCAGGGGCAAATGCTGCATCCAGGACCTCTCCCTCTGTTTTAAGTCTAAGTGAGGAGCTGGATAGGTCCCGTTTGATAGATAGATCCAAGCCATAGACAGAAGAGGGACGGGAGGAGGGGCGTGATGAGGGTCGGGAGCGGGTGCCACTTGGGTAGGTGCCATCATCTTGGGCAGTCGCCCTGATAGTGGATCCCAGTGCAAGGGACTGCCCAAGAGAACCAGCTAGGTTGGCCCCCAGGGAGGAGCCCAAATATTTTTGCTGCTCAGACAAGTTTTTTCTTAGCCCAAATGTTATCTCATCCTGAAGCAACCTAGCCGTTGCAGCCAGATTGGTCACAGATGAGGCTCCAGATCCCATGTAGCTACCAAAGTCGGGTTCCAGGTCCCTACTCTCCTGAATTGGAGAAAATTTAGTAATGGCCTTTGGGTCTATTAGGGCTTTTTTGTTCTTCATCTGTTTCTGGTAAAGCACAGCAGCTGGGAGTTGTTTTGCAGCTTGTTTTTCAAGGGTGAGTCTACCAATGCTATATTTCTCTCCTTTAGGGAAGTGGCGAAAACTGCTATCACTGGGGAGATACTGGGGCAGGCCCAAGCCTGTTAAGTGTTCTAGTCCCTCAGTTCCTCGTCTGAACTCCTGCTTGATTTGCTGCTTCAGTAGCTTCAGCTCATAAGGCTCCTCCATAGTGTCATCTTCTCCTTTACCATAACCCTGAAGGCGAGATGAGCCTAAAAACTCTGCCACCTAAAAAGGAAAAACAATATGCCACACAATGAGTGTTTTCTTTAAACTTACACAATAACAAATGCATTTTATGGGTGCTAATAAGTGGTCAGTGACATATAAACAGAAGGGACAAGACTGATCCATTGTCTGCATTTGTTTGTAATTGTTTTTCAGTGTGAGTAGTGTTCGAATGAGGTTAGTCTCTTCCCAATTTGTTTTTGTATTGACATATGCAAAGTGTGAAAAGGCTGAACCTTTAGGAACAGAGGAATACTTTTCATAGACATAGTCATCTGTTGGCCAATACACCGTAGTATCCGCCCAAGACCTAAAGCTTTATGCTGCCATAATTTTGCTGCATTCTGAACAGGCTATAAAAATTGCATCATAGAAATAAAAAAAGCAGTATAGGAATGCTCTCAAATTTCTTAATTTTTAATGTTCAGTGAAGGATTTGTGAAACTGCACCCTAAAAAGCAAACTGAAAATAAAGACATTAGGAGTTGAGGAAGGTAAAATAGAGGATAATGTAACAGTACAGTATTTACCTCTGCTGTGCGCCTGACTTCTGCTGCCCTGAGTAGTCTGTCTGCCTTGGACAACTCCTTATCAGGCAGGTTGAATCCAGAACCCAAGCCGGTGTTGCTTAGCCCTGTTGAGGCCTTGGTGAGCTCCCCTATGTCTTCTATCAGCACGTAGTTCCTGGCATTGTGGTGGTCAATATCAGCATAGAAGGAATCAGCAGAAATGCTCGACATGGGACTAGAGGCCATGCTCCTCTCTTCTAGCCCTAACCTCAAGTCCAAGTTGCCATACTTGCCCCCCAGATGAGCCACCCCGTAGCCACTTTCTGTGGAGGTTGGCACAATGAGCAGAGGCTGGTTGCGTATCACTTCATAGTTGGTGGTGATCTTAGGCTCTAAATCAGTCAGGGTGGTTTGACGCTGTTTACCCTGCTGCAAGAGCATAGCATGTTGGTAGCTACTAGGCTGAGCCTGGGCATGGGAGAGGGATAGGGTTGGGTAAGGAGACACCTGTTGGTGGTAAAGGGACTGCTGCTGATATAAGTTCTGTTGGGTGTAGTGGCTGGTGGTTTGGGTCTGGGGAACATACTGGGCATAGTGAGAGTAGGGACTAGTTAGTGTGTTGTACTGGGAATCAGCTTCTGTCTGTGGAGGGATGAATTGGTCAAATTCCGACTGGGGAGCTGTCCGTGGTCTCTCCAGACCTTCACCCCTGGCCTCTCTGATGTTGCTAACCTCGCTATCTGACATGTAGTCTCTTTCCTCCGCTACCCCCTGAAGATAGGCCCTTTCTCTCTTCTCTCTCTCCTTCAGCAAGACTTCCTTACGCCGGTTGATACCCATCTCCAGGTACCTACAGTAATAAGAAAAAAGGGTACATATGGTTTTACAATTTAAGCACTAACAATTCTGTTAACATTACAACCAGGGAGGCAAATAATGTTTTGGGTTGTCACACATTAGTACCTTTTACTATGTGTGAGTGTGGAGAGGTCTCACAGAGTGATGTCAAGGCAGCCTTTTAGACCATAAGCTATCAAGGTAAGAGGGGAATCATGCAGATGAATTAGGAATAATGATTGCATGAGAGGGAGGAATGCAATGTATGGTTGTAATCAATTTACAACATATTAATTGGTTACAAACATTATTTGTTAATGAATGAATGTCACAGTGTCTGAACAAAAGCTTAAGCCTATAACCTAAACTGTGCTGATGTTAAATCTGTGGCATCTCACCGTAGTTTGGCATCAATCTCCTTTTCCTCTTCATCTAGCTCAGCCTGTTTCTTGCGAAGTTTAGAAGATTCTCTCTCCACCAGATCAAGCTCCTTGTCAATGTCCTGCAGGATCTTTGCCCGGGCCATTGTTGTACTGCGGGCAAGACGACGACGAGCAGAGTTGGTGCTGTAGCCTGACCGTCCTGTCAGGGAGTCATCCTCAGGAGGGGGGTCTGGTAGTGTCCGCTTTACCTTCTTACCTGTACCAGAGGGAGAGCCTCGACCCTTGAACATAAAAACAAATCATAAATATGTCAATCACTGAATGATGATTAAAACAACTTCAGAATGAAATTTAATTGCAATTCACTGTATACTTTAAATTGTTTCCATAGCATAATCATAAGCACAGTAATTATCATTATCAATAATGATAGACAGTTCTTAGTTTTTCCATTTGTATTCTGCCATGACTTACAGAATAGCTGTCTGCATAGTATCCACTCATCCTGTCTTCTGTGGTAGGACTAAGGGATTTAGGATCAGATAGAGACTTCTGACCAGCCTTTAATATCCGAGGGCCAGAGGAAAATCTGGTTGGGTCAGCAGTCAGCATTCTCTGCCCTCCAAGTGACTTTTCCGGAGATAGGGGGGAGACTTGGGTGTAGAAGATTTTAGACTTGGAGGGGACATCTGCTGTTAGGTGTGTGCTATAGCCCATCTCAATGGGTGTGTGCCTTCTGTCTGAGTCTGTCTGACAGCTCAGACTGCCACCTCTCTGAGAGTTCTCTGGAGCTGAGATATGCTTGATGATTTCCACCTTAGTGTCCATCTGGATATTGGGTCTTTTAATAGTTCCAGAGTGGTCAGTCTGGACAGATATCTCCGCAACTGTCTGGATAGCAATGCTAGAGACCTTGGAGCCATGTTTCCCATCACTGCTGTGTTTTCTAGAGCGTCGTCGAGCTTTTGTGGGAGCATCCCATTCATCTTGGTCCTCATCATCAGTCTGAGCAGAGCTATCAACATTTCTTTTATTTTTCTTTCTCCTTCCTACATGCTGCTTCTCTGCTGAGTCTTCATCATCTGTCTGCACTCCACTATCAATAATTTTTTTCCCTGTGTCCTGATCAGCTTGAAGCCTCTTTACTAGATTAAGCTGTTCCTGACTTTCCTCTAACTGTGTCCCAATAGATGGAGTTGTAGACTCATCTTTGACAGGCCAGTACTGGCCACTGTCACCTACCCCTGCATATTTAGCATCTAGGAGGTTCCCTGTGGTACCAGAGCTTCCATAGTGCTCATCTAGCTGGCGCTGGAGTTGCAGTTGAAGTTGTTGGATTTGCTGCAACTGCTCTTTCTGCTGGGCATAAGTCTCCTGCTGGGCCACCATATGGGCATGGTGCTCTTCCTCTTGCTGCAGGAGAAGCTGCTGTTTCAGAGCCTGAAGTTCCTCAAGCTCCCTTTGGACCATAAGCTGCTCCTGTTCACGGTAACGCTGGATCTCCTGCCTCTCCCACTCCAGCTCCTCAGCAAGACATAGCTGCTTAAGCTTCTCTAGCTCTAGAAATTCCCTTTCCATCTGATACTGGGCCATTTTTGTGTTGTCTAAGCCAGGGAATATTGAGGAAGAGGCTAAGGCATCCAGAGAGGCAGCAATTGCTTCCAGGGTAGTGTCTGAATACATGTCCGGATAGCCTGTTATAATGTCAGCCAAAGCTGTGGGTAGAAGCTCCTTAGGTAGCCCTGTATCAAAAGGAATTATCTGTCCTGGGTCTGCACTTGGAATGAAGCCATATGGATGCGGCAATGACTGGTTGTGGACTGTTGATGTAGGTGTTAAGGTAGTGCTAAATACGGAGCCAGGTTGAGTTGTAATTGCATACGTGGATGGTACTGGGGCAGCAACAGAAGAGTAAACTATTCCATCTGAGGTTCTTAGAACACTGTGTACACCAAACCCAGCTGCAGGGACCTGGGTGTATGGAGCAGTAGTCATCCCAGGGTAGCCTCCAGTAGCTTTGCTAGTGTAGTCTAGAGCTTTACCTGCCACAATAAGTCCAAAAATGTAGATTTTACTTTATCAAATACATTATAATTTCAGAAACAAACACAATGTACTGTATATGAGTTGAAGGTCATGCAATTTGGATTTAAAAAGACTAATTTCACATGCATATCTGCAGTCATTTTGGCTAGCAAGATGCAAAACCAAAATATTGAGGGAGCACACGAAGGCACACACATGCATCTGTATGAAAACAGAAAGAAAAAGAAAAAAAACAATTATGAAAACATGCATCTTAAACAGCAAAGCAAAATCAAACAATTAAAGGAAAGCATGATTAAAAAACAAGGGAAAACAAGCATATATGTCTTCAGGGAGCAAAGTATTGAGCTTTAACAATTTACGTTAAAGAGAGAAGGAACTTTGTAAATAACAATTTCAAAATCAATCAAATGCAATCCCATAAAGCAAGCATAGAGTGGTAATTAAAAAGCTGCAAACATACAGAAAGATCCCCACACTCACCAGCAGAAAGTTTGGCAGCAGTGAGGTCTATAGCGCCATCTGAAGATCCATGAAGATAGTCATAGTCATTCTTGGGATCATAGGAGAACAGTCCTGCCTCTGTCAGGTTGGTCTCAGACATTGAGGCTTTTATACCATTCATGCCTTTGATACCATACAGTCCAGCATTATCATATTGGTAGTGATCATCTCTATAGCCAAAACGATTGTCAGGCTGGGTTGTAACCGGGGGCTGTGTTCTGCAGCTTCCTGTAAATGGTAGCTTGTAAATGACGTCACAGCACACACTCCTCCGACCAGCTGTAAGGTCAACTGGAGTCCCATCATCCTCTACAACAGTGGTCACCACTCCTGGGCTTGTGCCAGACAAAGCTACCATAGCTCTCACTGGTCTGTAGTTTGACAGATCCATGGCTCCTGTGGCCTCGAGAGAGAGGACAGGACCTCCATTGCTGATAGCTGCAGGGGCCGAAGTAATTGGCTGTTTGCCTCCTGAGGAGATAAGAGCTCCAAAAGAAAGATTAATGGGTATGTCTTGAGCTGTGGATGCGACAGCGCTGACTACGGCCTGGGAGTTTACAGGTCTGTATACAATCTGTGCTAGTGGTTCAAATGGTTTGTATGTGGTGAGAGGCAGAGGCAATGAGGTAACAGGGCCCTGCAAATCGAGCGGTTTCTCTGCTGGAGTGTTGTTATATGAGGCAATGGTGGCTGTGCATGTGACTATTGTGATGCTGTCAGTGACAACAGACAGTGTAGTTGCGGGGGTGATCTCTGCACTAAGATTTACTATCTCAGGCTGCACTGCAGTGATTTGACGCCCACTAGAGTCGCTTGAAAAAGACTGTCGACATGACTCAGGTGGTGTCAGGTCCATGCCTTGTTCAGTCATCTTTATGCCAACCTTCATGGTACGCAAATCGATAACATCTCCAGGGTAGACTATCTTCCCATTCTGTTTCGGCAGAGGTTGGACTTTAGTTATGTCTGGTTGTATAGTGATTGTTACACTGGGGGGCAGGGGCTGTGGAAGTCTTTCATGGACGACAGAAACAGTGGTCCTCTGGACTTCAGTGGTGACAACCTGAGTGACCAGGCTAGGCAGGCTTTCAGGAGGCTGGCCTGAGGTGGAAATTGAAGAAGAATACATGTGACTCATACTGGAGACCACCTTTTCTGGTCCTCGAATCTCTTGACTCTCAATAGACTCCTGCTGAATTTTAGTGATGGTGACTGGAGCCACAGATACACCCTGTGGAATGTCCTGTGCAGTGGGCACTGAGGGTCTACTGGTATATGCCTCAGTGGTTATTATCTCCAGGGGGTGATCATATTCCGATGCATAAGTTAATACCTGTGGTCTTTGTTCTGTTGAAGGAATAGACCCTCTCCTGTAAGGGACCTGGACAGCATAACCATCAATAGGAACATCTTTTTCAGCTGGCATGTTTACTACCTGTGCCAATGGTAATGGTTGCTGCATGGTCATGGATTCTCTCCTGGTGGCAGCAAAGGCCTCAGTTGTGACCACCTGTGTGGGCATTTCATACTCTGCAGGATAGGTGAATATCTCACTTGTAGGGTATGGTGGTTGTGCTATGGACGATATTGATGTCCTCTTCCTACTGGTGGTTTCCTGAGTTGTAATAACTCCAACTGGCATGCCAGCCGTCGTCTGAGGCTGCATCACTGATGATGGTATTGAACCTCTTCTTACATCAACATCCCTTGTTATAATTTCTGTGGGTGTCTCCCGTTCAGGCTGCAATGCTATGACCTCCGGTGGCGGTGTTGAATGTGACATGACTGAGGATGTAATTGCTCCATAGACCTGTGGAATGTAAGTAACATTAGGTACTTCTGCCTGCACTGCCATTTGTTGGACTTCCATCACAAGAGGGGATGGTGTTACTTCACCAATTGTATGAGTTATCATCTGAGCAACTGTAGTTGGTGGCTTAAAAGGTGTTGGGCTAACTTTGACTACTACAGGTAGAGGATGAGGTACTGGAGATGTTGTTGCTCCTGGTATTCTAACAGCAGTGTCAGCTGTAATAACCTCTGTATTCAATTCAAACTTTGTAGGGAGGGTCATCACTTCATCTACAAAAAGTGATTGCTGTGTAGAGAGCTGCTCTGTTACTAAAGGTAGAACTTCTAAAGGCTGAACAGTGTGTGGTGCGGATGGGAGTTCAGCAATGGTGTCAGTATTGCTAAAACCTGTAGGCAATTCTTGCTCTGCACAGTGAGTCACCGCTTCAACTACCATAAATTGCTGTTGGACAGGAATTTGCTGACTCACTTCTGGTATTGGTGATCTAATCATAACTGCCTCACTGACAATGACATCAGTAGGCATATCCTGTTCTTTTTGTAGCATTTCTATTTGAGTTGCAACTTGTGGATAAAGAACAGTTGAGGGGACTTCAGCTGGTCTATCTTTAGGAACTAGTGCATGTAGAGGTACCTCATGCTGCAATGGGACAACAACAACTTCTGTCAGAGGCTGTGGTTGCACAGCTACAGCTGGTATTTGGGCCTGAGGAACTAATGCTTCAGCTGAAACCTCTGGTGGAAACGCTATGACCTCTGTGGTTATATTTGGGTGCTGAACAACAGATGGTATAGACTGTGCTCTTGCTGTGGCTTGGACTGTTAGTGGTTGAATAAGAACCTTTGACTCTGGGGGCATTGTGAAGACCTCAGACATTGTTTCAGGTGGTGGCAGTGGCTGAGTAATTGATTGTTGTTGTTGCACATATGGTTTCTTAATTGGAAGAGGTACACTATGTGCCTGAATAAATCTGCCCTGATCTGATGACACAGTGATGATATCAGCCACAGAGGGTGGTGGTTGCACTACAGAAGACACAGAGTCTCTTCTGGCTTGCATTTTAGCAGCCACAGCCTCAGAGGGGCTTACTTGCTCTACTGCCATAGTTGAGGCTACAGGTATTGGAGGTGGATGCCTTACAGAGGGAACAGAGGCTCTCCTAACTGTAGCCTGAGCTGAGAATGCTTCAGTGGGTGTTTTCTGCTCTGAAGGCGTGGTCCGTACCCCTGACACCTTTGCAGATGGGATGGAGCTTCGTCTTACAGGTGCCTGGACTGTTATGCCCTCTGTTGGTGAGCCAGGCTCAGATGGAAGGGTTATCACCACATAGGTTTGCAAACATTTGGCATGTCTAGGAGACAAAGGTGACTTAGGAGATGTTGAACCCAACTTAGATTCCACAGGTCTTGTCAGGCTAAGTGACAGAGCATTTGGAGGTTCTTTGGTCCTGGGCAGTGTTGCAGCTTTGGGGGCCACAGGAGGAGGAGGTGGCTTGACACTCTCTCCTGGCTTGTGGCTGAAAACCAATCCAGCTGGAATTGATATAGGCTTAGGTGGTATGGGTGGAGGAGGCTTGGTGGTTTGACTAGGACCAGTTGTTGTAACAGAAACTTGTGCCACAGTTGCTGTAGCAATCGTCACTGGAGTTGGAACTGGTGGTTTTGGATGAACAGTTGGCTTGGGTAAAGTGGTAGGTTGTGGTGGAGGTGTATCTGCCACAGGTACTTCTTCTGTGTCTATAACTTTTGCACCTGTCATAGGTGATGGTGGAAGTGGTGGAGCTGAAGGTACTGATGCAGCTGACACCCAAGTGGATAGTGAAGCTGTATCTGTGCTAGGTATATCTGATGCAGGGTGTGTGGCTATTTGACTACTTTGTGGCAGAGAAGTGGTGGAAGGTATTGACCCTGTTTTAGCTATATTTTGTTGGGTTTGTCCAAGCAGAGATATGTTTTCCACACTGGGCACTATGATGACTACATGGCCTTGTCTGGTTGGGGACACTACTTGGGGTACAGCTACACTATCTGGTTGGATGTTTTCTATTCTTGGCTGTATATCCACAACTACAGACTGCATTGGCTGGCCGGCCACTGTGGTTCCCATAGCTATGGTGGTGGTCATAGCAGGGGTGACATGCTGAACAGTTCTTACAAGTGGCAGCTCTGTGTTAGGCTCAGGTAATGACACTGAAGTAGATCGAGGGGGGGGAGGGGGTGGGACCTTCTTTTTGACTATAGTAGTTGAAGCTGGAGCTGGTGTTGGCACCTGGGCTGTTTGGGCTGTGACTACCACCGAGCTCATAGATGGGACAGCTGGTTGCAGAGGGACCACTTTGGCATGGGCATGAGCTGGGGTAGTTTTGAGTGCTGAGACTGGTGGTGGGGTTTGTGCAGAGATTGGAGATGTAGTTGAAACCAGGTCAGGCATCTGGACTATGACTGGCCCAGGGCATGAGCCCTGAGTGACAGAAGCAGAAACAACCCCGGCTGAAGCTGGGGTGGAGACAGCAACAGGTGTGGCTGCAACTAGGGCTGTAGGTTGAGCTGAGACAACAACTGGTGCTCGACTCCATGCTGAGACCTGTATAACAGCTGGAGCCTCAATAGGCACCTGAGATGGAGATGAAACCAAGTCTGGCATTTCAACCACAACAGGTACAGCAGACTTCTCCACTAAGACTTGATTTGGGGCTTCAGCTGTAGAAGCCTTAACTTGAACTACTGCAGTTGTTTGAGCTTTGGATGGATCAGATACCACATCTGGTATTGTTACTATAACTGTGGTTGGAGACGGATGAGAGCCTGAGTCCACACTAGATGGTGCTGCTGGAATTGTGGCAGGCAATAGTGGAGAGATCTCTGGAGGTGATTGGGATACAAAGGAAGTTGGAGGTGTTGGTGTAGACAGTGGAGTTGAATCTGATGAAAGAGGTGATTGCGCCTGGAAAGAGGATGAAGATGTAGCATTAGAAGCCAAACTGGAATCTGGAGTGGCTGGTGAAGTTGGAGGTGACACTGGTGATACAGGAGAAGGTGTAGTGGTTAGTTCTGGGGCTGATATTGGAGTTGGAATAGGTTTTGGCTCTGGAATTTCACAGACAACACAGATAGGCTCCATCTCAGCAGTTTCAGACAAAGGTGAGCTTATGGATGGATCTTCTTTAGTCTCAGATTCATCACTAGGTGTAATGTCAGAGGAAATACCAACACCATAATCGTCTGCAAGACTGTCATCCTCTTCCTCCCCAGATGAACACTGGGTAATCTTGAGGTCTGGTATGGGGAACAAAGCCTTTCTAAGTGCAGGATCTTGAGGAACCATAGGCCTAACAAAACCTATAGATCCACTAGGAGTACTGGGAACAACAGTCACCTCAGAGCGCTTAGGGGGCTCAGAGGGGCGTGGTGGAGCTGGCCGTTTCTTTTTCTTCACCGACACTTCACTGGAAATGTCAGTGCCTACAAGTGGCATATCAATTTGTCCAACGAGGGATGTCTCTTCTGTGAGTATGGTCACCACACAGGTCTCAGCAACTGTGGGAGGCCCAGTGACCAAGGTCCCTGATGAGGATGATTCCATGGCCGTCTGGGCCTGTTGAAACTCTTGCTCTATCATCATCAGTTCTCTCTTTTTTTGCATCATCTCCTCATAAACCTCCTCAGGAGACCTGAGTTTTTTGAGGGATTCCAAGGTAGTATCCTCTTTGGATTCCTCCTGTTGAAATTCAGTTATCTTAATTTCAGGTTCCTCAACTAAGGATTCGTAAAGATAGTCCTCTATTGCCATTCCTCCATAGAGCGGCTCAATATCAGGAGGACTCTCCCCTGGAATAGCTTTTGTCTTCTGGATAATTTCCTCATATGCTTCCTCTGCACTCTTCAATGATTTTGTCTCTTTAAATGGATCAGGAGGAGTATATGGCATCACTGTTGGTGAAGGCTTATGTCCTCTTTGTACAGCTCGCCCAGCCTCTGGTTCTGATTCTACACTGGCAGAGTACTCAGAGCCAGATGTTCTATTGGTTTCACCAATTATGGTAACCTGTCTCAGATCCTCTGTGGAGGAAACATCTTCAGTTGGAGACAGTGGTTGGCCATGGGCCCTAAGTTCATTTTTGTCTTTCCTAGACTTCTCTTCCTCCCTCATATTTTCTTCCTCAGATGAGTCTTCAATGGTGGGGAGAGGCTTGGTTGGCTGCCTGTGCTTTCCTTTGCGATGCTGTTTGTCCCCACTGACTTTCCTGTGACTGGGGCTGCTATCACTGTCCTCCTCCAGAGATGAGGCTGATGTAGGTGAAGATCCTGGAGTAAAGCTGGATGCCTGAACACTAGATGATCCCTTTGACAGGGATTCTGTGATGCTCTCCACTTCTTCGTCCGTACTTTGTCTCTGTCTCATGACTGGAATAGCTTTCTTGAAAGTAGTGCTGGGCATCGTTTCAGGAATATCTTGAATAGTTGCAGTGTCAGTTTTTGGAAGGTCTTTTTTCCTGACTGGGCTATCTTCATTATCTGTGCAACTTTTTCTAGACAGTGATTTGGCTGTCACTGAAACATTATCAAGTTCAGCCTCTTTGATAGCTTCCTCATTTGCCAAATTCTTTTCTTTCTCATCTTCTGAAAGAGACATTTCTTCTTCATCACCCATACCCATTATCTGCTTGCGTATGAACTCTTCATCTTCCATAGAGGAGTCAGCACTTTCAGTTTTGATGTCCTCACTGCTGGATGAAGCATTGCTCACCTTCAGCATTCTCCTCTGGACTTTAGGTGAGGGTGTGAGATCACTTCCACTGCTCTCACCTATTGGTTGGAAACTTAGGCGCCTTCTCTCAGCTTTAACTGCCTCCTTTACTGGCATGGATGGATCTGTATTTATATCATTTTTACTTGTATCACTAACCACCTGCTCATCCCTTAATTCCTGTGATATAGGTAAAATCTGGGGTTGTTCTTCATCATGCTCCTCTGGTTTAGATTTAGGCTTAGCAGCTGTCGCAGGGACAACAATGTTTTCCAGTTTAACCTGCCCAGTCGGTAGGGAGACTTTTCTTTCTTTCACTGGCTCTTTTTTGGTTTCATCTTGCCCCTAAAAATGTGAGAAAAAAAATTAACAGTAAATACATTTCATTGATGGGTTAGGGTTAGGTTACAAATGTTGGGACAAACATTGCCAGATATTTTACCTTGTTTTTACATGTAACTGCGGAATGTTATTAAGAGTTATTGTGAAAATGGTCTAATTTAGTGGGAAGACGCATCAGTCAAGTTTTGTCAAAATAAGATAAGCATTGGTGATTAACATATTGCAGAAACAAGCTAAATAGAACATAGGCCCCTATTGAGTTCATTTATAATTGAAACCTCAGAGTATAGTTGTAAAAAGCATCTTTCCACAGTCATAAAAATGACTAGTTTTTGGTGTCATCACACTAGTTATACTAATGTCATCATATGGTGGAAATGAGGGGCAAAGTAAACTAACAAATGATGGATGAACAAATTAGTGAAAATATTGCAAAACTCTGCAATAATAATAATGCAATAAAATAGTAATGACAAAAATACAACATATACATTCAAATAATGCTTGGTGCACAACTTACATGCCTACATGTTTTAAAGATGACATTGATATTTATAAATTTAAATCAATATCGGTATAGCCAGTATGACGGTAATGACAGAATGGTTCTCCATAGTATCTAATTATTTTCTTTTCTACAATTTTGATTTTACAAATATGCAATTTACAATATTTTTCTGTAATCCAAAGGAGCCATTCTTACTATTATGATGATGTTCTTTGAAGATTCTGGTTGTGTCTCTGGAGTTGAGGTTATCTTTTCAACCAACTTATCAGCCACTTCCTTGCTGTCAGCTACTATGATTGGTTCTACTTCCAATACTAGCTGTGGTTCTTGTGACTTTGGTTGCACCTTAACTTGCTGCAATTTGGTTGGCTCTTTCAGGTTGATATGATCATCAGGCTGTACTTCCTTAATAATCCTCTCAGGGGCAGACAATTCTGGCTTTGTTTCAGTCCCTGGAACAACTCCAGCCATAGCAACCTCTGCAGCAATAGGTGAGGTGGGTACAACTGTAACCTCAGTCACTGGGAAAGAGGAAACTGCAGCTACACCTGCTTCAACTACTTTATTTTCCACTGTTACAGTCTTGGGAACATCTGTGTTTGGCACTTCAACCTTTGGTGTTACTGCTTTCTGTTGCACAGGGGTCATAGTGGGTTTAATTGGTTCTGCTGTGGATACTGCTAAAGGCTGTTTTTCTGCTGCAACAGGTGAAACCTTTGCTGTTGTAGGTATGAGTGTAGTCTCGAGCTCGATTTGTGCGGAAGCTGCTGTGGCTGTCTTGACAGATGTAGGTTCCATCTTTGAGGTTGGAACTGTTGGCACTGCCTTGATGGGGGCAGGTGCAGGCTGTGCTTTTGTGGCTGCAGGTGTGGGATCTGCCTTTGAAGAGGCAGTTTTGGGCTCTGACTTTTCGGTTGCAGGTGTGGCCTGTATCTCTGGCTTGGTAGATACAGTTGAAGACTGGAACACTTTTCCTGAGTCTCCCAGCTGTCCCAACAAAGCCCTTTGAGTCTGGCAGTTCAGACAGAGCCATTCCTTCTGTATCAAACAAACAAACAACATATGATTAGCATACCAAGATTAACATGAAAACTCCTTAAAGGTACAAGTTGTCATTGTTTTATCTGTGGTATATCACATATGGAATTGGAAGACTTTCAGTTATATATTTAGTTGATGTCAATCATCTGATAGACTCATACCAGACTCATAGACTCATA
Source organism: Enoplosus armatus (assembly GCF_043641665.1). NCBI lineage: Eukaryota > Metazoa > Chordata > Actinopteri > Centrarchiformes > Enoplosidae > Enoplosus > Enoplosus armatus. The sequence continues at coordinate 8,605,591 of NC_092185.1, forward strand.
CCAATGCTGCTTGCTGCTGCTGTCTATCCACCAACCGCCTTATCATAAGCTATATTTTTGGTGTTGTTGACTACAATGTTCTGGTATATGTTTGTTAAGGGTGGATTAGTTCTTCCAGCAGAATCTTTGTTTTGCTTTATTTGGATTATTTGAGAAATCCCTCACAAAGGCAGAGCCTTTTCCTCCAAATCCAACAGTAACATTTGTTTGGTCTAAATGGCAATGTCCTTGATCTAAGATCTGACTGAATTAGCATTTTCTTTAACTAACAAATGCAAGCACATATGCTATTTAGTTCGTATTAATGAAATTGTCCATATGGTGCCACTGTTATATGCACTGTTTGTAATTGTAATTGTAAATGTAATTTTTTTTAATTCAAATACATAATGAAACCAATACAGTCTATTTTCTCCAATGCATGTATTATGTGTGTGCTGTGTAGAGACATTACATTAGTGCAGGACAAGCAATCTACATTTTATAAACAAAACCGTACCAAAAGGGTAGCTACAAATTGTGAGTAAACGATGTTTTTACTTTGAATTTTATTCAGATTTATGAGCATAATAACAAAATTGGGGGAGTGGAAGGACTGAAGCACAACTTCAGAAACTGAAACAGCATTTTAGTCTAACTAAAACTAAAAGATTGCTACACTGGTAAAGACCAAGTTAAAGCATACCCTGAAAAGTAGCCTGACCAGGAACTGGATTAGACTGGAATGATAGCTCCAGTTTTTCAAAACTGCTTTGTGGACATTTGCTGAAGACAAGCGTAATTTACTGGAATAAGACTGCCTTAACTCTTTACTTTGTGAAATACCTCAACAGTTTTTTACAAAGACAAGACACAAACAAATATGCAGCAAATTACATTTCAAACTTATACCTAGTTGTCTGGTGTCGAGTCTTAGTATTAATATACCTGTTATTGAATTTGTAAGTGATAGCCAGTTCCAATTATGTGTTTTTGTGGCACATTTAGGTAGTCGAAATGATATGACTGCATCATGTCAAATGTGCCAAAGCAATTAGGTATTGCCGTGTGGTGCAGAGGATAATAACTCATAGTTTTCACATTTTCAACTAATAAAGTCATCTTTGACTTGTTATAGATAAGAACACAATATAACACAGTCTCTTATGCTGAGTAATACCGTAAGGACCCAAAGTAGTATAATTAAATCTTAACCCTGCACGATTGTTGCTGGACAATTCAAACAACCAAAGCATTTACACAGAAATATTAACCATAAATAATATCATCAATGGGAGCTTGTGGTTTGTAATATTAACATGCTCTGTTCTGCTACAACTTACGATACCTGTAAGACAACAATAAAAATGCTTACCTTTCAAAAGAGCGAATCACATTTTATAAGCAATTCTATTACTCTAAAAATGTAATCCTCTGAAGACAAAGTCCCTATCACATCCAAGCTCCATTAATGAACAGTTAAGTAGGAGAGGAAGGCATAAGCTTTCAATAGATAAAGCAGTGTCTGTAGCAACCTAGTAGACCAAATCACAGCAATGCGCCTGCCTCTGCAGAGCCAGGGAGAGCAGCTCTGATACACAGGACAGAGGAGGAGATTACATCGCACACATATCCTGTTTGTGAAATACCATTAAGTTTTAATTGCTTCATCCGTGATATAAAGAGTTAGAACCTATACACATTCACTACATCTTAATTATGGACCCACAATAACCACATAATAATGTTCATGCATGTTATAAACAGGAGAAGTTGATTTCATAGGTTTATGTGCTGAGTTGAGCTTTAGTGATGTAATATAATTTCTGTCATACCCTGGCTTAGGCCTGCTCTTACAATCCAGCTATGCTGGATATTTCATCTTTGTTCCCATAAACAAGCCTAAAATGTCACACTGCTAAGACCTGTTGTGGTCATGCTCCTAAACAGAAAGACAAGGCTAGAGGGAACACTGATTGGTCAAAACTGGCAAAATATCATTACTTGAAGTAATTTGTATTTTTTTGTCCTACTAAGGGTTATTATTATTATTATTGTTTCAAACTTCCAATCATCATGTCTTTACAGACACAGATTATATATTTGGAAATAAAAACATTTATGTTAGCAGAAATCTACTGCAAATAGAGCACTGCTGAAAATACGCTCACATTCTACGCTGAGACTATGGGCAGCAGCAACACTGCAAGAATAGCATCATTAGCTGCATTGCTGTAAAATGCTTTCATTGACTGAGAAATATTCACAGCAAACAGGATTACAGCTGATGAGAACATATACCGTCTTGATAAATAAAGTCATAATTAATGCAAAATATTGCATGACTTGGGAGAAAACTGATACTGATGCATCAAGTTTGATTAATGAGATTTTTGTTGAGTCAGTTGTGGTTCAGTCAGGAATATGATAATCCTATTGGTTCCCAACAGTAACACACAAAGCCTCATCAGCATAGTGCATGATGCTGATAATCTTGTAAACCAATAAACCTCAATTTCATGTGATCTGATGCAAGCTCAGCCTCACTGAACAAAAGTTATATGGGTCCACATAAAAGGTAAATCTTACACTGAGGGTAATTTATTTTTCTTTGTACGAACTTATGACACTGCTGTGCATTGTATCTAGTTCATTTAGAATACGAAATACCTCATAAATTCATAAAATCAGTGAATCTTAAATAAATAGAATCTGCCTTAAACATCCGTCAACTATATAGTTCCCACATATCCCTTCTCCTTCTCCTTCTCCTCCTGTCACGCTCGCAGGATGTAATCACAGCTAAGACGGAACGTGCTCCTGTCGCATACATATGGTAATAAGCAAAATTATGTCACTACCGAGGCCATTCAGATGATAAATCAGTAATCACAAACTCCAGCCCTTCCTGCTTTTCTGATCATCTTACAGACCGAGCACAATGACCCTATTAGAGGCAGCTCATATGCACTGATGCTATCTTTATAACTTTGAAAATAAATCAAATTAAACCTGTATATAATTGCAGTTTTGGACAAAATTATATTTAAAAACCTATTCTTTATTTGTAGATGAAATCCTGAGCTGCCATAACCATAATTTGAGACAGTGTGACAATTTGAAAAAGCACAAAATGAAAAGTCAGTTTCAGATCAGTTTGAAAAAAAAAATGAATTACAGTAGATTTTCACATTCTTAATATGTCTATCATTGCCATTCCACATATCAGTTGCATCATAGCACTTACTTTATGAAAAACCGGGCAACCTAAATTCACTCAGCCACTGATGATAATTGCACACTGAAATTAACACATATTAACAATACACAGGTTGTTAAGAAGCTACATTTGCATAACTCATTAAAATCCATTTAGGCTTATTACCCATTCTACTTCTGCTACCCTCTAACAGGACAAACTTGAAAGGAGCTATAAGGAAAGACTGATCAAACAGCATTGTACGCAGATGGCTTTCTCCTGGTCTATTGTATTCTCCCTCTCCTGCAATCTAAATATGGCCCTGCACCTCACACCCCTCCAGGTGCTGTTATTGCACAGGTCCAAGTCTCAGCATGATGAAGTGAAGTACAGATAGACAATTACAGAAGTACGTAACTGAAGGGTTGCACTTTTGCACTGTGTATTGTATGCCAAGATGAATGCCAAACAAATCAGCAAAAATAAACATTTACACACCACCACTGCACCAACCTTGCATCTGATAACTCATTTAACCTGCTAATTCTAAATCGGACTGCAACACCCCCCTCCCCCCTCATCTCAGTCAACAATAAGGCCTAATCCCATCACATTCTCTTCCAGCGCCAGTCAATGCCTCACAGCCACACAGTCTCAGAGCCATGCATCAGAGCTACAGGGTTTGGAAAGTCGCCATCATCCTTTTGTCTAATTAAATCTGTTTTATGAGTAAAGAGCAGGAGCCCCAAGCAGAGAGCTGTGGGAGAGGCTGCTCCCCACGATTAGCCTGTGAGCTGGATTACCAGACTTTCACAATGACAGCAGTCAGGAAATTATGCTCTTGACACACAGGCGTGCCGCATTAGGCTGGATCTGCGGAGCTTTATAAAGAATTGCCCAGTTCACTTTATTCACAGCAAAAGACATTTTGCATTTATGCAGCACCTTAGGAAAAGAACCAATTCAAATTGGGAACAGATTACATTCAATTTTAAGATACCTAAATATTTTATACTTTCATTCAAATTACACAAATGTCTTTATTGGTAGTCATACCCTACATACACATATGGCAATTTCCACCATGCATTGTGGATGACAGACAAGGAGAATACATCTTGTTCACTATCAGCATTGGGTACAACAGGTGTATGGTTCTACAAAGACACTGTAAATCAAATGTAAAATTCAAATGCACAAACATCTATCAAACTGCTCTAAACAGAAAAGGCCTGTCAGTCTTGCGTGTCCACACTAATGAATCAATCCAGTCACTTGAATTTGTATTATTTGTACAAACCTACACCTTCTTATAAGACACCAGTCACTAGGTATTCAAGTGGTCCTGAAATTTACATTTATAATAGCTAGACTGAAGGCATGGCCTTTGGGCTGTGGACTACACCGCTATTTCACAGCCTCTCTTCAGTGCTTTCCTGCTGTTGATACCGGAGCTGGTAAGTTTCTTATTGATTTTCTGGCAGATGCCTTTGGCACAAGCTGTAGCTGGCTAATATACTTGGCTTTCAGCAGCCCCCAAAGAGCAGAACTCCTCATAAATCAAGCCCTCTGATAATAGAGAATGTTGACCCACTAATCTGTAATAAGCAGAGTGCTTCATTCTAAAGACAAGGAAATACACCCCTTGCTTTTTCCAATCTGACAAATGGCGCATCAGCAAACCTCCCTTTGATGGCAGGGTGCGATGGGGCGAAGATTTGGATAGAAGAGGGACTGAGATGGCGTGGCATAAATAGAAAGCAAAGACACTAGGAGGTACATTAACAAAGTCGAACCTCTTGGGGGAGGTCCCATTCCTTCTCCTCTGACAGAAAGCCACGGTCATGTATTAAAATAGCAACATGGATCCTTTTCTCATATTCGGGGAAATCATAGCAGCTTGAGGGATAAGCGTCACAGCCGTCTAAATGTCATGAAACATCAAACATACTCTGTCTTTTCAAAACCAAATAGAGTAATACAATAATCTGTACTGAAAAAAACAACTAAGGGCAGTGGCAATAAATAAATATAAGTGACAATGATTTCATTGTTCACACAGATATAAGATTATTTCAAGAATGTTCTAATGCAGCATCAAGTCCAAAGCATGAGTCTACTCAATTTTAGCACGGCTAACCTCAGTGTACCTTCTAAAAGATGCTTTGAAAAAAGAGTAGTGATGCAGCAGGTAGACTGTGCTTGGTCTCTCCTCAGAGTGACTATTTTTAACACTGTCACTAGGTACACCGGGGGTGCTCCTCCTTATCATGGGGCCAACAGTCTGTGGTTGCCTACAGCAGAAAGCATCTTTCACACAGACCTGGTATCTGTAAAGAATATAATGATGGGGCAAATGATGATGAAAATTATTACATTGCAGGTCTGTGTGTCAGAGATAATGCATCTTGTCATAAATCAGTCTCTCATGGAAAATGTTGTTTTTACCTTTGATTGGTTGGCACAATTCCTCCAATGGATGTTATGACAAACTAATATTTTAAGACAAAATATAAGGGCAAGATTGATTTGTACTGAAAAAATTAAACAAAAAAATATTTTAAGCCAAAGATATAGCCACGTGGTAACATTTTAAAAAAATATCAGGGAACTATCATTCATATTGTCTCATCTGTCACACACGAAGCTTTGGCTGGCAAAGCACGACACACGTGTGTCCTACTTATCAGACAACAGTCACTCCCAGGCTTTTGATGGCATCAGCTGAAGCAGAACAGGCAAAAGGGAAAATGGATAGACTTGCTGCCAGCACTCACTTTGCCTTAAGTGGCATCCTCCTTTTTCAAACCTTACAAGTCCCTTTCAGATTTTAAAGGAGGCATTTCTGCCCTTCCACTAAAAAGCCAAACACATTCATGATAGAGAACTGGCGGGCACAGCCGCTTTGGATAAAGCAGGTCGTGGGACAGCAATAAGTATGGCGGCTCATCCTATCCAGTTGTGTTAGGGCCAAGCTTTTTCTGTTTTCCATGGCTATTAAAAGGAATGAAGCAGCAATCATCCATGCTTCACCCTTCCCCCATCCAACCTCTACCCTTAGGCTCTTCCCCCTCTTGTGTCCACAAAAATGTGAGAAGTGTCAATTACATAAGAGACAAATCACTTTCGTGTTATTTCTCCTTAAAAATGCGCCATTTGGGCTGAGCGAGTGGTAATCTGTCTCTGGGAAACCAAACTGACGGCAGAAATAATGAAAATAGAAAAAATAAAGCTCACATTCACTCAATCACTGCAGAGACGACTTGTGTTGTTTACTGAGAGTCAACAGGATGCAAAATTGTCCCCCGTTACACAAACTCTTAGCCGGAAATACTTTGTCTTTGTCTACTGTTGCCAAAAATGTAATAAAGTGTCATATTATTTCAATAAATGCATCCGTTACATATTTTATATATTTAATGTAACCAACTTTTTCTCCTGTTTAATAGGATCTCACATAATGAAAGTATTAGCATCAAAAATGACCTTATTCGAAAGCCTCCAGGAAAATGACTAATGCGACTGACATGTCACATTATTATTGTACACACATTTTAAATACTTGCAGCTCAGTGTTGTATCATTTCAACTCCAGTGGTCCTTTCAACTGACCATTGAAATAACTATAAGGGAAGAATAAATCAAATCACACTAGATGGGTCTGATATAACATCTATAAATTATTTAAGATTGTTAATACTGTTTGCCATGAAAACAGACCAACCCCACAGGGAAATGTGAGCTGTACAGTATTACTGCACCTAACATATAGTATATGAAAAGGCAAGGGTACACAGCCTAGCATTCAACAATGACGTGCATGTGTGGGTACGTCACAAAGCAGGTACACACATGTACTATTACCACCTACATAAATTGAAGGTTTTTGAATTAAATGGAGCCACTGATCTGTAAGAGAGCAGATGGCCAGAAAGGAAATGTCTGCTGCTCTAATGTACTGCACCGTGTTGTGTTGGACTTAATCTGTTTCACCTCTGCTTATTGGCATATCACAGGGCTTTGCCATCTCAGATCTCTCACGGGGGCTGGAGATTCCCTGGTCCCTGGTCTGCTATAGCAGCAGATCCCATCTCACTAATGCTGTTGCACAACCCTCAATCACTTTAATACATTTTCAGTGCTGCCGGTCTGCTATAGCACTCTTCTCATGAGCCGTTACATAATAACTCCGGCCACTCTAGCGGAGGGACAGCAGCCACCACCTACCCTGCATGTTAGTATGTTTTTGTTTTTGTTTGAGAACCTCTCAAAGTCGGTCAATAATTCAAATAGGTTTCATTAATTAAGTGCACACAGACCTCTTTTCAAAGTCACAGTGTGAAAACCGATTCCAGCAAGCTCTCCATATATTTTCTCTGCTGTGGCACCTTCATCTATTATTCCACCAGACTTGTAAGTCATGGTCTTTGTCAAGAAAATCAAATCAACAGCGGAATAAAATTCAGCCTATTGTGAGCAACATTTTCAGTAGAAATACAGGGCTGTATGACAGCCAATCTTACAGTTTTTCCACCCTTTTCACAGCAGAAGAATATACGACAAAGTAAAAAGACAAAAAAAGCACTATTGTATTGCTTGTACACTCCGACCCAAAAGAAGGTGTGCTTGACTACATAAGAATTAACAATAGACAGCAAGGACAATAACTATATTAACTTGATAATAAAAGCATCAAAAGAAATTGTACAGTAGTGTTTTGCTACTCAGCATCAGACATTAATATCAAAAACTGGTGCCCTCATTACAGTCCAGTAAAACAAATATATCAAGTCATAATAATCAATCCAGCCAACTGAACGTGACGCAACTCAATAGATAAAATGGTAGTATTTGAATTAGAAATCATAAGGGACATTTTTTCAAGGCCAAACCTAATATAAATTGAAGTGAAAATGAAATTTATTTCACTTACCACTGCTGTATGAGGCATGGGGTTAAATCCACAAAGACTGCAGACAGTGTTCTTGCATTCAGTGCAGGTGTTGTAATTGGGTGGACCCTTGGAGCCCATGTTGAGTTCAACCTTACAGAGTGGACATGTGGACAGACCTTTAGGAGCAACTTGTACATCCCTGGGTTTTGGAGGCTCTGATGGAACTTTCTCTGCTTTGGCCAGCACTGATGGAGCAGGCTTGGCCTGTTGAGATTGCTCAGTTTTCTGGACAGCAGGTGGCTTGGTGTCCTTTCCAGGTAACGTTTTAGGAGAGGCTGGCGGTGTAGTTTTAGGAGAAACATGGGCTGTAGTGGACATCTTACGTGGAGTCGGTGGTGTAGTTTTAGGTTCATCCTGGACAGCTGAGGTTATCAAAGTGGATGCAGAGCTTAAGAAAGATGACCCAAAGCCAAACATCTTTCCAGTCACTGACTCAGCAGACTTTGCTGCAGTAGGCTGTGTTTTAGGACCACCAAAGCCAAAGAAGCCTCCTGACTCCTGTTTAGCAGGCTGAGCTGGTGGTGGTGCAGATTTGGCAGGAGGTGTCACAGATTTGGGGGGCTGTTGTGGTGGTTTTCCAGCTTCTTGCTTTGCAAGACCTGCCTTGACTTCTGGTTTTGTAGTTTGAGAAATCTGTACTTGTGGGGGTTTTTCAACAGGCTGCCGATGGCTAGCCACATCCTGACCTGGTGTCTTTTGCATAGAACCTCGTCGTGGTGTGTCCGTCCTTTGGGCTGCAGTTGGCACTGGAGCCTCAACTTTGGGGGTTTCTTTTTTGTCCGGTGTTGCTTGAGTGACCTCTTTTTTGACTGCTGCAGATTCTGTAGACTCCTCCTTCTGGACTAATGTCGGTATATTCGTCTGTTCAGAGCCAGGAGGTATAAAAACCTTGCTTGGGGAGGGCTGTGGTTTCACTACAGGACGACCAGTGGGCTCAGATGCTCCTAGGGCTCTCTGCATCTGGCAGTTTAGACAAAGCCATTCCTTTACCTGAAAAAAGTGCAACAGAATGTATAAATCATAGTTTGAAAAGCAAAGAGAAAATATTTTACAGGACAAATTTAAACATTTTGAGTGGAGAGGATATTCAATCACTTCAAGCAAGTCTCATGTATTTATTCACATAACATTAATATAAACTATAATCATGCCTATTGTAAACATAAAATCTTAATTTATGTGGGTCTGGCATTTATAATTACTGATAGGACGGACAGAATAAACCTCTTATATGAACCATGAAGTTAGTACACCAATGTATGTCAAGGAGTTACTTTTCAGTGGCAAAGGCTTTGTGTGGTATTAAATGAATGAATTGCCAATACCAGGCCCATAAACAGTATTGAACACATTTGTAAAGACCTAATTTAAATCAATCAAAACGTAAATGCTTTCTTTACTTTCTTTTTAAAAGAATTGTAAGTCAAATTAAAGCAAATACAACACTTTTGGGGTTAGTGATTTACCTCTGCCGCATTTGGCATTGGATTAAATCCACATTGGTTGCAGACAGCAGTCTTGCATTCTGTGCAAGTGTTGTAGTTGGGAGGATCTTTGGAGCCCATGTTGAGGTCAACCTTACAGAGTGGACAGATGGACTGATCTGCTTTTGGAGCACCTTGGGTGTCTGTTGGTGCCTTGGGGGGCTCTGATGGAACTTTATCCACTTTGGCTTGTACTGTTGTCTTTTGCTGCTGTGATTTTTCTGGTTTCTTCTCCTCAGTTTTCTGGACAGCAGGTGGCTTGGTGTCCTTTCCAGGTAACGTTTTAGGAGAGGCTGGCGGTGTAGTTTTAGGAGAAACATGGGCTGTAGTGGACATCTTACGTGGAGTCGGTGGTGTAGTTTTAGGTTCATCCTGGACAGCTGAGGTTATCAAAGTGGATGCAGAGCTTAAGAAAGATGACCCAAAGCCAAACATCTTTCCAGTCACTGACTCAGCAGACTTTGCTGCAGTAGGCTGTGTTTTAGGACCACCAAAGCCAAAGAAGCCTCCTGACTCCTGTTTAGCAGGCTGAGCTGGCGGTGGTACAGATTTGGCTCGAGAGGTATCAGCTTTTGGAGGCTGTTGTGGGGCTGGCTTTCCTGCTTCTCGATCTGGTGGAGGAGCAGACTTAGTAATAGAAGTCACAGCTTTTGGAGGCTGTTGTGGGGGTGGCTTTCCTGCTTCTTGATCTGGTGGAGGAGCAGACTTAGCAATAGAAGTCACAGCTTTTGGAGGCTGTTGTGGGGGTGGCTTTCCCGCTTCTTGATCTGGCGGAGGAGCAGACTTAGCAATAGAAGTCACAGCTTTTGGAGGCTGTTGTGGGGGTGGCTTTCCCACTTCTTGATCTGGCGGAGGAGCAGACTTAGCAATAGAAGTCACAGCTTTTGGAGGCTGTTGTGGGGGTGGCTTTCCTGCTTCTCGATCTGGTGGAGGAGCAGTGGAAATCACAGCTTTTGGAGGCTGTTGCTGTGGTGGTCCAGGTTGTCCTTTGGGTGTTTCTCCAGTAGGTTTTTGTGAGGCCAGTGAAACATCAGTCTTTGTGATAGTGGATGGAACAGTTTTGTCAGGCAATGACGCGGCTGTAGGAGTATCAGTTCCTTTGGTTGTGGCAACATCAACAAGCTCATTTTTGGCTGCAGCTGGTTTAGGGATGTCTTCCTGAGAAGTTGATATTAGAGTCTCTTTTTTCTGTGTGGTGGCAGGGACTTCTTTGCTTGGTGAAGGTTGGGGTTTTATCATGGGAAGGCCTGGAGGTTCAGAAGCTCCAAGTGCTCTCTGCATCTGGCAGTTGAGACAAAGCCATTCCTTCACCTTAAAAACAAACACAAAACATTATTAACATACTTTGCATTTGTTAATAATGAACTCTCAAAACAATACTTTGATGTCTTGGTCCAAATAAACGCTTTGTTTAACTAGAAGTGACAACAGAGATCGGAGAAACAAATTTCCAATAAATTAAATGGACATGGAAAATGTTGACCAAAAATAAAAACCTGTGACTAAATAGCAAATGTATAGAACAAAAACAGATCAATTTATTAAACTGTCAAATTGTCTGCTGACCAAACATGCTGAATGAGAAAATGAATTCTACAAGAAGTTAAGTATTTAGTCATTAAAATACCTCTGTTACATTCGGCATAGGATTAAATCCACATTTGTTGCAGACAGTGGTTTTGCATTCAGTGCAGGTGTTGTAGTTGGGAAGATCTTTGGAGCCCACGTTAAGTTCCGCCTTACAGAGTAGGCAAATAGAGTGGCCCACTTTGGGAGCAGCTTGGGAGGCTTCTGGTTTTGCAGGCTCTGATGAACCTTTGTCCTGTCCCGATGGAGGAGCCCTGGCCTGCTGAGGTTGGTCTGGTATCTTTTCCAGATGTGGTTTCTGAGCATCAGACGGTTTGGCCTCCTTTGCTGAAGTCATCTTCGGAGAAACTGGGGGGCTGGACTTTGGAGAAATCTGTGATGCTGACATCTTGTCAGAGACTTGCGCTGGGGCAGACATTTTGCGGGAACTTGGTGGTGTTGTGCGGGACTCCTCACGAACTGCAGATGTTATCAAGGTGGATGCTGAGCTGAAGAGGGATGAACCAAATCCCAACATCTTCCCAGTTACCGCTTCAGTTGTTTTTGAGGCAGCATGTTGAGATTTAGGACTACCAAAGCTGGAGAAAACTCCTGATTCTTGATTTGGTGGCTGTGCTGCTGGAGGAGCAGATTTGGCAAGTGATGTTTCAACAGGGTTTGATTGTTTGTTTAGGGCTTGTTGGGGCTGTACTTCGTCAGAGGATGTGACTGGTTGATCAGCTGACTTCTGAACTCTTTCAGTTTTCTCTTCTTTCTTTTCTGATACTTCTTTGGTTGCAGGTAAACTTGGTGGAGTGATGTCCTTTTTCTTTTGGAGAATATCTGTGACTTCAGCTTCAACAGGCAGTGCTTTATTAAGGTCTGAAACTACAGCTGTCGTCTCTGTGGTAGGAGGTGCAGTGGAGGTTGGAACATTCTTGGTTGGTGGTGAATCAGTTTTCTCCCCTGTTGTTGGGGTTGAAACAGTACCCGGGGTCTTTTTTGTAGGCAGTGAGGCAGTGGTTGATGTTTGGGTAATATCCATTTGAAATGGAGGTTTAGTTTCTGCTTTATTTTGTAGTGCACCTGGTGTTGGCCTGTCTTGATTTTTGTCTTGCACTTCTGCTTTATGTTTGGAAATAATGTCTTTCTTTTCATCGGCAGTGGCGTCTTTTTGGTCAGCAGCAGGTGTGGACACTGTCTGGGGTTTCATCAGTGGAGGCTCTACTGATTCAGTAGCTGTGAGAGCTCTTTGCATCTGACAAGTCAGACACAACCACTCCTTCATCTATGGGGAAAAAAAAACATTTTGACTGTGTCTGTAAAACAGTTTTAAGGGTTTAAACAAAACATTATAGTATAGCACAACAAAAGGCAATATGTATGTATTTCTATATTCTAGGTACACCAAAATCGATGTTTAGACTGGCATTATATATTTTGAAAACCTATATAAAAATGTACATATGATATGGAATACACATCAATACACACATCTTGAGTGAATATCACTTACTTCTGACACATTAGGCATGGGGTTAAATCCACACTGGTTACACACAGTGTTCTTGCATTCGGTGCAAACATTGTAGTTAGGCGGATCCTTGGCTCCCATGTTGAGTTCAACCTTACAGAGTGGACAGTTGGACTGGCCTTGTTTGACAGTGGCTTGGGAGGCTGCTGCAGCCTTTGGAGGTTGTGACGGAGCTTTTTCCACTTTTGCCTGTACTAATGGAGGTGTCTTGGTCTGCTGGGGTTGTTCTGGCTTCTTCTGTTGTTCTTTCTTCTGGGCAGCAGGGGATTTGATCTCTTTTGCTGGGGACATCTTGGGAGAAACAGGTGGAGTGGTCTTGGACTGATCCTGAACAGCTGAGGTAATCAAAGTGGAAGCAGAACTGAAGATGGAAGAACCAAAGCCAAACATTTTCCCAGTCGCTGACCCTGCCGGCTTTGCCTCATCAGATTGAGTTTTACCACCACCGAAACCAAAGAAGCCTCCTGACTCTTGCTGTGTGATTGCTGTGGCATTACTCTGCTTATGTTCAGTTTTCCTTGTCTGGTCTGGTGTTTTTATAGGACCTGATGCTTTTTGGGGTTCCTGTGGCCTTTTCTGAGAAGGAACTGGGCTGGGCTGTTTCTGACCCTCTGGCTTTTTACAAGCCTCAGTTGTTGCTGGCTGTGCTGTTACAGATTGTTTCCTCTGAGGTGAGTGTGGTGATGATGACTCTTTGTTTTCAGGTTCATCTGGGCTGATGATATCTTTATTTTGGGGTTTTGCAGGTATCTGAGAGTTGACAGAAGCGACTTCTGGGGGCTGTGCTACTTCGAGAGCCCGCTGCATCTGGCAGGTAAGACACAACCACTCCTTCACCTAAAAAAATGGAAAAAAGGTTCCATTATACACGTTTAGGTAATCTGTGTATAATTACTCAATGTTTTATATTTATGTAAGACAGTGAGCACTGTAATATATCAGCAGCTCTTATAAATCTAGTAACAGAGACTAGTTTTTTTTTTCAGTTTAATATTCCCATAAAATTATGAATGCAGGCATGCATAATTCGAACACTATGGAGAGCCAGCCAGAGACACTTTCAAAAAAGTAAATATGGTGTAACTCTTTAGAGTCTGTAAGCTGTCAAACGTAAAATGAAATTGTAATAAAAAGTATATGTCTTTTCTCTAATCTTACCGATGTTTCATTTGGCATTGGGTTAAATCCACACTGGTTACATACAGTGTTCTTGCATTCAGTGCAGGTATTGTAGTTGGGTAGATCCTTGGAACCCATGTTAAGTTCAACCTTACAGAGTGGACAGGTAGACTGGCCTGGTTTGACAGTGGCTTGGGAGGCGGCTGCAGCCTTTGGAGGCTCTGATGGGGCTTTGTCCAATATGGCCTGTCCTGATGGAGGTGTCTTGGTCTGCTTGGATGGCTCTGTTTTTTTCTGCTGGTCCAGCTTCTGGGCACCAGGGGACTTGATCTCTTTTGCAGGAGACATCTTGGGAGAAACTGGTCGAGTAGTTTTGGGCTGGTCCTGAACAGAGGTCATCAAAGTGGATGCAGAACTGAAGATGGAAGAACCAAAGCCAAACATCTTCCCAGTCACTGACTCTGCAGGCTTTTCAGCATCGGGTTGAGATTTAGGACCACCAAAGCCAAAGAAGCCTCCTGACTCTTGCAGTGTAGCTGTGGTGGCATTACTCTGCTTACGTCCAGGTTGGCCTGCCTGATCTGGTGGTTTCTTTGGACCTGCCTTCTGTCTTTCCTCTGGTGTTTTATTACCAGGTGCTGGGCTGGCATGTTTCAATGGTGCAGCAGCAGCTTCAGGTTTGCCTGACTGCACTGATGGTGTAGACTCTTTTCCCTGTGGGGAGACTGGTTCTGAGGTCTCCTTCTTTTGTACAGGAGGGCCTGGACTGTCCTTCTTTTGAGGTGTAGTTGATTTGGATGAATCCTTCAACTGGACTGCAGCAGGTGTAGGACCCTTACTGGGTGATGTTTGGGACTTAATTGTGGGAGGTCCTGAGGGCTCAGATGCTCCAACAGCTCTTTTCATCTGACAGTTAAGACATAGCCACTCTTTAACCTAAAATACAACAGACACCTGGTTATGTGTTGCTTTGGAATTGGGAGTTGCAGTAATTCACAACAACCTGAGTATTTAGAGGAACTCCTCAAAACTACACTACAGGTCAATGGGGTCATTGTAAAAAGGTCACATATCAATGAAGGGTAATTAAAAAAGAAACAATTACTTTTGTCACGTTTATTTATGTCATGGACATTTATTTACTCCTTCACTTACCTCTCCTATAGGCATTGGATTAAATCCACATTGGGTACAGACAGTGGTCTTGCACTCAGTGCAGGTGTTGTAGTTCGGCGGGGCCTTGGAGCTGATGTTAAGCTCAACCTTACACAGTGGACAGGCAGCCTTGCCTGCATTAGGAGATGTTTGGGAGATGGTTTCTGCCTTTGGTGGCTGTGGTGGGGCTTTGTTCTCTTTGCTCTGGGGGGATTCCTGTGGTTTCTTCTCCTGCTCTGGCTTCTGAGCAAGAGTTTTGGGCTGTCTTGCTGGCGATATTTTGGGAGAAACTGTCGGTGTACTTTTCGGAGAAATTCTGGGCACAGCAGACATCTTGGGAGAGACTTGTGCTGGTGCAGACATCTTACGAGAGCCTGGTGGTGTAGTACGTGATTCTTCCTGAACAGCAGATGATATCAAAGTGGATGCTGAGCTGAAAATGGAGGAACCAAACCCAAACATCTTCCCAGTCACAGACTCTGTTGTTTTTGAAGCGTCAGGCCCTGCTTTAGGACCACTCAAGTCATATAGGTTTCCTGATTCCAGCTGTGTATGGTCTGGTCCTTTAGCAGCCTTAGTTGCCTGTGTTACTGCTGTAGGCTGTGTCTTCTGAGGAGGCCCTGGTGTGGAACTCCCTTTCTTTTGAAGTGTATCTAGCACTGGATTTTCCATCTTTACTGGTGCACCAGATTTAGATTCCTTCTTTAGAGTTTCCACTTGATTAGGAGCTGTTATTTTCTGATGAACAGCAGATGGAGAAATGTTGTTAGCTGCATTGTGAGGTTTCATAGGAGGTCCTGTGTGTTCAGATGCGCCGAGAGCTCTCTGCATCTGACAGTTCAGACATAACCATTCTTTTACCTGCAAAAAGAAAAGATGTCGAATTAAAATATGAAACATTTACAACACTGCAAACATGCAACCACTTCACTGTGTCAAAGTGTATGCCTGTTCAATTATGGGCTGTCATATGTTAGTTGTACCTTTAATAATTTTGTATCTTACAGTAATGTAAACTGGGGATTTTTGTAATCGCTGCTTTTATTACCTCTGACACATTTGGCATTGGATTGAATCCACACTGGTTACAGACAGTGTTCTTGCATTCAGTGCAGTTGTTGTAGTTGGGAAGTTCCTTGGAGCCAACGTTGATTTCCACTTTACAGAGTGGACAGGTAGATTGGCCTGCCTTGGGAACAGCTGGGGAAGCAGTTACACCCTTTGTAGACTCTGATGGAGATTTTTCTACTTTGGCTGGTAGCAATGGGGAGGCCTTGGGCTGTTGGACTTGCTCTAGTTTCTTCTCCTGCTCTTGTTTCTGAGTAAGAGGTGATTTGGTTGCCTTTGCAACAGGCATCTTGGGAGAAACTGGCGGTGTTGTTTTAGAATCATCTTGGGCAGCTGAGTTTATTAAAGTGGATGCAGAACTAAAGATGGAGGAACCAAAGCCAAACATTTTTCCACCCAGTGATTCAGCAGGCTTTGCAGCATCAGATTGAGGTTTAGGACCACCAAATCCAAAGAATCCTCCAGATTCCTCTTGTGTAGTTGAGGTAGTATTACTCTGCTTACGTCCAGTTTGACTTGTCTGGTCTGGTGGTTTCTGAGGACCTGTTTTCCGGCCCTCCTGTGGAATTTTCTGACTAGGAGCTGGGCTGACCTGTTTCTTCACAACTTCAGCCTTTGCTGGCTGCTCTACTGATGTTGGTGGTTTCCTCTGAGGGGAGCCTGATGCAGAAGCCTCCTTTAGTTTAGATTCAGCAGGTGTTGGAATGTCTTTCTTTTGAGGTTTATCTAGTGGGGGCGTTTCCTTATTTGGGGCATTGGCAGGTGGAGTGACTTTATTTGGTGAGGCCTGTAGTTTCATCATTGGAGTTCCTGGAGGCTCAGATGCTCCTAGTGCTCTCTGCATCTGGCAGTTGAGACATAACCACTCCTTCACCTATATCAGAGCAAACAATTAATAAGTACAATTTAGATTTGTGTTGTCGTACAGTGGAATGCATTTTACTTCTAACAATATATTAATTATGTTATCAATTAAAAAAACATAATAACAATCATTGTTCCAGTAACTTTTCTGTAATCTACAGCACTCTTCTTATCTTACCTCATTCAAATTTGGCATGGGATTAAATCCACATTGGATACAGACAGTGTTTTTGCACTCTGTACAGGTGTTGTAGTTGGGAGGATCTTTAGAGCCCACATTGAGTTCCAGTTTACAGAGAGGACAGGTAGACTGGCCTGCTTTGGAAACAACTGGGTAAGCCAAAGCTGTCTTTGGCGGCTCTGATGGAGGTTTGTCCACTTTCGGCTGTACTGATGGAGGACCCTTGGCCTGCTGGGGTTGTTCTGGTTTCTTCTCCAGTTCTGGTTTCTTGGCAGTGGGGGATTTGGAGTCCTTTGCAGCAGGCATTTTGGGAGAAACTGGTGGTGTAGTTTTAAGCTCATCTTGAACAGCTGAGGTCATCAAAGTGGATGCAGAACTGAAGATGGAAGAACCAAAACCAAACATCTTCCCAGTCACTGACTCTGCAGGCTTTGCAGCAACGGTCTGACTTTTAGGACCACCAAAACCAAAGAACCCTCCTGACTCTTGCTGTGTAGCTGCAGTGGCATTTCCCTGCTTTTGTGCAGTTTGGCTTGTCTGATCTGGTTGTTTCTGAGGATCTGTCTTCCGGCTCTCCTGAGGTGTTTTCTGAACAGGAGCGGGACTGGCCTGTTTATGACTGTCTGGTCCTTTAGCAGCTTCAGCCTTGGGTGGTGCTGCTGGTGTAGATGCTTTTCTCTGAGGAGAGCCTGGTGCAGAAGTCTTTTGTAGTGCAGGCTTTGCTGGAGTCGTTTTTTTAAATGATGAATTGTCCAAAGATGTGTCTTTCTGGGGTTCACTTCCTCCAGCAGCTCTTTTCACCTGGCAGTTTAGACAAAGCCACTCCTTTCCCTTAAACAACACAACAAATAAACAAATTATTCATGTACATGTTTTACTAATAACACATTGAAGGCTCTAAAGTAAAAAAGCCAAAAGAAAGAAATCTAGGAGTTGAGGTGTCCTATTCTAAACAGAAAAACACAGCTACACACATACCAAGAATTGTGGGATACAGTGAGCAGACTCTGTAGATGGCTACAGAAATTTAGATATATATAAAAAAGTAAACCCAGTGACAGTACTGACATTTTTTTCAGTGGTTTAGACTATACACGTTAAAACATCCACTTTCACAGAGTGCATGCAAAATGAACAGAAGGTTCTCTCCATCCTAATCTTGGTTCACAACTGTTTCAGGCATTAGTTTAAGCAGTATCACAAGATCAAGTAGCCTTGGACTGTCCTTGACAAGGTAGTCTACTAACTGTGCATTGAATTACAGAGTCAAGTGTCAAATTCTTTGTGCTTCAGATAGCCTGGAAGATGTCATGTCCATCTACACAGTATGTGGTATTGCCTACAAGACAATCCCCATGAGGTGTGTGTGTGTGTGTGTGTGTGTGTGTGTGTGTGTGTGTGTGTGTGTGTGTTTGTGTGTGTGTGTGTGAGTGAATGTGTGTTTTTGAATATAGCTTTTAAATTCTCTTTGACTAAACTCCAGAAAAAGCAAGAATTGTGGATCATTTCTCTTTAAAGTTTATATGTAGCCATGCAATAATGGCCATGGTAACATTATTACCTAATAAAATAAAAATAAATAAAAAAGTATTATAGTTATTCATAGCAATCCTTATTTATTTCAAAGACTAAAGGGAAAGACAGTGACACAAGACATGTGTGGAGTTGCTTTGGTATGTGAGTGCAGCCCTCGTCAGCCAGGTCTGGCCGAAGGGTCTGACTCATAGCCTTCTCTCAGTCTCATTGTTTAGGGACTAGGGGCACTGTGAGTAGGATATGGAATGAAAATGGCTTTGCAAGTTTGCAACTTTAGTTCAAGGATTAGACATTGTCACTGGTAAAAACAAAGGCAAATACCACTCCAAAGCTTCACAGAGCGTAATTCACAAGTGTCATGAGCATGCTACAGTACTGTATCTAAGTAATGAATACTTTGGAGACATTGAGGCAATAATGTAACAACCCAGACTGAACCAGCTGACAGGTTCTCATCACTCAGGAAACAAAAGCAATTTGCCTCAGAAATTAAAAAATGACATAGTGATGTTCTTTCCTTTTTCCCTTTCTTCAATTCTTCATTCATTCCTTCATGAGTTGATTTAATCAATTTCACACATGTCTTACCTCTTTAACATTTGGCATGGGATTAAATCCACATTGGTTGCACACAGTGCATTTGCATTCAGTGCAGGTGTTGTAGTTGGGAGGATCCTTCGAGCCCATGTTGAGCACCATCTTACAGAGTGGACAAGTGGATTTGCCTGTGTTAGGAACATTGTGGGAAGCTGCTGCTGCCTTTGGAATCTCTGATGGAGCTTTGTCCACTTTGGCCTGTCCTGCTGGAGGAGCCTTTGACTGCTGGGGTTGCTCTTGTTTCTTGTCTTGCCCTGACTTTTGGACAATAGGTGATTTGGTCTCCTTTGTAGACTGCATTTTGGGGGAAACTGGTGGTGTGGTTTTGGGCTCATCCTGAACAGCTGAGGCTATCAAAGTAGATGCAGAACTGAAAATAGAGGAACCAAAACCAAACATCTTCCCAGTCACTGACTCTTCAGGCTTTGCAGCTTCAGTTTTTGCACCACCAAAGCCAAATAAACCTCCTGACTCCTGCTGGGGAGCTGGAGTGGCACCACTTTGCTTATGTCCAGTTTGACTAGTCTGGTCTGGTTTTTGAGACCCTGACGCTCTCTGGGTCTCAGGTGTCATTTTCTGAACAGACGCTGGGCTGACCTGTTTAGCAGCTTCACCCTTGGCTGGCATTTTTGCCAATGTAGACTGCATTTTCTGAGGTGAACCTGGTGCTGACATCTCTTTTTTGACATGTGCAGCAGGGGGTGTCTGGTTTTGAGCAGCAGAAACTTTGTTGGGTGTGGGCTTTTTCATGGAAGGTTCTGGTGGTTCTGAAGTTCCTTGAGCTCTCTGTATCTGGCAGGTAAGACAAAGCCACTCACGCCCCTATACAAAAGATAGAAAATATACATATATTTTGACAATTATGAAATATTGAGGCACACAAAGTATAAGAAAAAACATACAATTCACAAAAGACAGTTCT
The DNA here is from genome assembly GCF_043641665.1 of Enoplosus armatus. Classification (NCBI taxonomy): domain Eukaryota; kingdom Metazoa; phylum Chordata; class Actinopteri; order Centrarchiformes; family Enoplosidae; genus Enoplosus; species Enoplosus armatus. The sequence goes on from NC_092185.1 coordinate 8,625,749, forward strand.
CAAGACATCCTCAGAAAGGTGTTGAAAATGTTGTATAACAATTGTATTATAGTAAAGGTATGGTATAGGTGCGTTGTGTAATAGTAAATCTAAATCATATATGCAATAAAACGTTGAATGATCTTTCACCAATTAAGACTGGACTGAATATAAGTGAAATTTGAATTGTCAAGCCAAGAGAACCATATAAAATCAATAGCAAAAGGTATGTACTATATATTTTACAGACATAAAATACATGCATATTTAGTTTGAACAAAGCATAGTCATAAAAAAAATATAAAAAAAACATGACAAAAGCAGACAAAATACTACGCCACTACTTACATCAGAGTCTGGAGGGCTGAAGCCACACAAGCTGCACACTTCGGTTTTACATTGTGTACATGTTTTATGGTTAGGTGGTTCCTTGGTGTGCATATTAAGTTCTGTGGTGTTACAAACTGGGCAAAGGGACTTAGCTACTGCTTTTGACTGAGGTCCGGCTTTGGTTGCTGCCGGTGATGAAGACCCTGCCCGGGACAGGCCAGGTGCACCAGGTCCCTTAGAGCCCTGTTGTTGAGTCCCGGGCTTATTAGAGGATTGCTGCTGGGATGTAGTCCTGAAGCCTTGCTGTTGTTGTCCCACCTTCGATGAACCTTGTTGTTGCTGTGAAAGTTTAGGTGAGCCCTGTTGTTGCTGTCCAATTTTTGGTGACCCCTGCTGTGGCTGTCCAGTATTTTGTGCCCCAACCTTTGTGGACTCTTGCACCCCAGTCTTTGCAGGTTTTTGTTGCTGTGCACCAGTTTTAGCAGGCCCTTGTTGTTGCATCCCTGTCTTAGGTGGAACTTGTTGAGATGATGCCTTTGGAGATTCTGGATGTGCTCCACTTTTAGTCAGAATCTGTTGTTGAGCTCCAGGCTTAGGTGAACCTTGCTGTGGTGGGCCCTTAGGTTGATTTTTTTGTGGCTCTCCTTTAAGTTGGGCTTCAGGCTGTGTACCTCCCTTTGGAGCAGCTTGTTGCCCACCAGGCTTGTTTGGGGGTCCAGCCTGTCCATTCCCATGCAGCTGTGGTGATCCTTGTTTAGGGAAAGGCTGGCTCTTTTGCGCTGGGGGGCCTTGGCCTGATTTTTGGGGTCCCTGTTGCTGTTGAGGGCCTTTGCCAGGGCCTGCTTCTGGCTGCTGTTCTCCAGATAGCTTCCCCCCCTGCTGGGAAGGGGCTTTCCGATTTTTATCCCCCTCCCCATCATCTCCAAATAAACCAAACTTATTTACAGCAGAGGACACGGCATTGAGGGGGTTGGCCCCGCTAAGGAATTTGGAGGAGAACATAGTGGGGTCTTCGTCCTCCTCCTCTTCCTCCTCCTCCTCCTCCTCCTCCTCCTCTTCCTCCTCCTCGCAAGAGCTGGAATCTACAGGACTGTCGGAGTCAGAGCAGGAGCTGTCTCCTCTCTGTCCTGGCTCTCCTGTAGAGGCCTGAGGGGGGGCTGGGGCCGGAGCTGTGGAGAGAGCATCTACAGCCCCACTGCTGCTGCTGCTGCTGCTGCTGCTCCCTGGGCTCTCCTCTGGCTCAGCATCTACATCAGACTTCCTAAATGCATGAGAAACAGACAGAGAGGAAGTGTAAGATGACAGGGAACAAGACAAGAGGGAGGGATAACGAAAGAGAGCGTGAGAATTTGTGAACCACATTTACATTACTGTCTGAGCCAATACGCTGTCTGGTAAACAAAATAAAAACCCTGCCGCAACAGCGTACTCAAGTATAATGACAGCAGAGGAAACATGTCATTCCAAGATAACCAAGTTATCTCTAATAACTCCTTCACTTAGGAGAGCATCTTTATGTTACACAACATGATGTGGTTAACTCTCTAGTTTAGAAGGGTGCATCTTCATCATAATCCATAAACTGCACATTTTACAATAGAGGAATTTACATTTGAATACACTGTAAATGTGACGAAACTGCCTCCGTGACCCACCACAGTGCTTGACAAATAAAATGTACTCTCATCCCGGCTGAAACGATTATCTTTTGCATAGCAATCGTCGCCTCTACACAGAGAAAGCCATTAATGATTCAGCCTCACTTTGATTTACTCCGCACCGACTGTTGCATTCAGGACCATGGACAGGGTCAGAGCCGCCCTGTTGATCACAGCGTATACAAACCTCAGAGATCCCTTTCAGCCAGAAATACAATACAGACCAATGTGCAACACAGGAGGCGGATACCGCTCTCAATAGACCCGGCTAGCCTACTACAAACCCAATTCAAATGGCCATTCAAAGTACACTCACAGCTGCAGATTACTATTTTTCTACCACCTTCAAAAAAAAAATCGACTTTCTCATCTCATCACGTCCTCGGGTTTTCCTCATCGATAACCCAAATAACACCGAGTGTCGGGTACTGAGGACATCTCATGCAGGACATGTTTTACAGCAGCAAGAGAGTAAACAGAGGAAATCTAGCGCTCTCTCTGGAGAAACTGCACATCCGGGTAGGGGCCCGTCAAATAACGCATGGAAAGTGAATGCTGATACTTTCCTTCACAAAAGCAACATCAAGGGCAGCACAGGTCTGTGATGAGCTATTGTCAGTATAACATCTACTATGTTTATATTATATGGATTCAACGTTTAGTACGCTCAGTCCACTGGCAGCAATGGTTCACCCAGAGGCGGTTAAGTGGATCTGATGTAACCACAGCGTTTAATCGTAACGAGAGAAAAAAAATAACCCGACAGCTCTAAACCCGAAAACATGTTAGTCCGCAGAGGGCACGAGGTGATGACAGCTCCGTGCGGCACGAGTGAGCGGAGATTTAAAAAAAAAAACACACTCTCACCTATTTGTGTGCCCTTGACCGGGAGCCTGTTCATATTTCGGAAAAGTCTAAATGTTGTACGATCCTGAATTATTTGAAACGAGCCTAAACCAGCGAGGAAACCCAGCAAAAGCCCTGTCACCGGTGGCATTTCCCGAAATACCATCTGCTATCCGCTCCGTGTCCCCCCCTCACTCATCTCCTCCCATCCTGCAGCCGAGCATCCGTCACCCTCCACGGTCACAATGTCAAACACCGAAGCGCGGTATTCCAGTGAAACCGGAGGAAATTGTACCTTCATCAACAGCAGATCTGTGTCCCTATCCTCGCCCAAACCTCCTCGGATATCCCCTGTCCGTGTCTGTCTGATCGCCGAGGGATGGAGGGCACAGGGCAGCAGATAGAGAGCGATCAGCATCCACTCCGCCTCCCACTCCAGTGCGCAGGCGCCGCATCTGACAGGTGATCACAATATATGTCACGCACGGAAATTGAAATTAAAGGGGACAAGGCGATTTATTTCCCCCGGAGTCACGTGCGATCAACGGCGAGGACCTAAAGATTTACCCGCCCTGCCTGATATGTTGAACATTTTCTCAGCGACCGTTGACATATTTGAAATGTCACTGTGGTGATCGTGAGTAGTAGCCTATAGATGGATAATGTGATTTTAGCTCCAAGTGTGCTGAGCCACCAGATGGAAGGTCACTTTGACTTCCATTTCACATGATCATTTTCTTTTTTTGTTGTTGCAAACAATCGTTTCAAAACACCACAATCTATTATGATGTTCACGTGCTTTTTCTCTAACGTACACTGGACATAAATGAACATAGAGCACTAGCGAGGCACTGTGTATTTCATCTGTGCGTTGATTGTAGATACTTCTGTGTGTACAGTTGCACCCCAGGTCATCACTCAGAAGCTGGCCATGTATCCCCTTTGTCTTTATGAAGATAGTTGTCTATACCTGATATGATGAAAGAAGAAGTACTGTCATTCCTACACTGATAGACCATCTATCATCTTACATATCTTAAACATCAACATTGCCTTTTCAAATTATTTTCTCTTCTTCAGTTTAGCAAACCTAATCGCTCCTTATAGACTAGCCTCCAGTTTTGCTACGCCATGCACAATATGCTGGCCATAATCCACACAGCTTCCAGTTTTGGACATCAGTCAATATGTTTGCAAAGCAAATAGTGTGGTTACACACAGTCTACAGCTAATGACATGTTATTTTATTTTGCATAAACAGATGCATTTTGGACTATAGACACCTTTCTTAATTGTGCCGCAATTCTTCCCCTGTGCATACACCGTCTAGACATTTCCTCTTGGGCCTAAATTAAAGGGTGTTTGCTGTTGGTTGCATTTTAGTTTATAGAATACTTTGTGGAGAATAGGAAGTGAACACCCACAGGCACAAAGCACCCCTTCAGTCTGTGTAACCTCTCTCTTCTTCCTGTGCTGGCCTTCTTATTCTGGCATTTCTCCCACGAGAGTTTTTCTACAGAGCAGATGTGATGTGAAGAGACAATCCGGGCAATCTTATCCTGTGCCACTGTCGGAGTGATAAAAAAAAAACTTGCCGGCTTTCTTCTTTTCTCCTTTCAGCTCAGGCCAGATGAATAGACATGCTGAGACTTCTGTCCAACCATGAACTGACCATGATCCTTGAAAAGCATTAGTATCTTTCTAACTAAATCTCTGTTAAAAAACTCATACAATATAAATATCACAGTTAATACCCTCAGGACATTAAAATAAAGCATTTGATTTCTACCCTTCCTGTCAATTGGTTTACAGAATACAATCTGTAGGTTTACAAGATAAGAAAAAGCTCTCACCTCTATTGATCACCCTTCTGCCATAAGAAAGATAATTCACCAGCAATGATTACTTATCATCAAAGAGAATGATTTATCTAAAACAGATACATGCTCCCCACACTCACATGCAAATTTGCACGCGACATACAGTAGATAAATTCCTATTCAGTATGTGGTGAGCGTGAGTGAGATGTGTGGGAAGGATGGAGAGCAAGTGGTGTGGGGGCGTGTGGAAGAGTTACGTCACGTGTGATGTGTGAGCGGCAGAATCGCTATGGTCTCTCTTTGGAAAGTGCCAGATTTGGCTTCATTGCAGACACACACACACACACACACACACACACACACAGACAGGAAACATTCATCAGCACAATCTCCATCTGGGGCTATAGGCTTTGCTGTGGGCACGTACATGGGCCACAAATCCTTAAAGTAATCTTAGACTGCTTATATCTACCTCATCCTTACAATCTGGTACTTGAAAATCTTTTTGCTGGCTATATTAAGTGATGATCCTCTTCCTGTTTTTGTGGAGTATCAGAATAGAATTTATGTCAATGCAGGCCTAATGTCCTTATATGCCCATGCTTATGTTTTGTCTAACCCATGAACCACCATATATCCTTTATAACTGCGGTTGTGTGGCCTGTTGTTTTGAAGCGATTGACAGTAAACAACTGTCTAAAAATCTGAGTTCATCATTAATGTTTTTGATGTTGTTAAACTGCTTTCAGCCTGCTCCACAAAAGAGTCGTGTTTGTCAGTCAACAATGTTATGTAAGACTGTAAGACAGGAGGCAATCACCAGATGCGGTACCATCATGTTCTTTTCTTTTGATCTCCCCCCGCTTGTCAGTTTAAATGCAATAACTACAATCTCCACTGTCACCATCCTTTTTTCTCCCCCGCACTCTCTGATTACGCCAGACCAGTCTTAAATCCTGCGCTCACCCAGCTGAAGCATCATAGTCTTTAACATCATCACTCATTCGTAGAAACGGACCCCAAAATGAACTGCATGCTCTCGTGTGTATTGAGGAGTGAAAAGAATTCAAGCTGCTCATGGGGAGCAGTTTAAAAATCTTGAATATCAAAACGTGTCACATGCAGGGTCGTTTGTCTGGCTTTATCACACATGTAGTGAACACATTTACATGAGGGACTGAGCTAAAATTCCTTTCAAGGGCATTTTTGATATCTTTTTTTTGTTGTTGTTTCCTCCATTCGAGCAGAAAAAAGAAAATTCCCAGCAGGAATTTCAAGAGAGGAACAGCATCAGTCACTCTGCTTCCTTCTCTGTGGTGTGATTTAGCAGTCCTAATGGAGACACAAAGCCTACATTCATTTACCAGAAGCTTGTAGTAATATGTTTCTTTCCACACTCACCCCTCAAGTCACATGATTTCTTCAGTTAAGGTTAAGTTAAGGTATACAATCACACATCTAGCATCCACATCTAGTAATGATGATGAGTATTACCAAAGAGTGTAACCAGTTCAATGACAGGCCTGTCTAAAATATGGTGTGCTTCCAGCTTACATTTAAATGAAGCACAAATTAACTACAATAACTAACTAACTCCAGTTCATACTGTTTGGGCTGAAATTGAAAGCTGATCTCCATGAGAAGAAACCTATCCTTTTCAAGGTTCAGGTGTCTGAAGCCTATAGGGAGCGAGGTGGGGTACATCCCTGCACAGGTCACCAGTCAACCACAGGGCACATACAGACACATACATTCACTTGCACCTAACCTGCAAGTCTTTTGACTGTGGGAGGAAACACACACTGGTTTGAAACCAGTACCTGCTTGCTAAGAGGCAACAGTGCAGACCGTCATGGGACAAATCCAGAGTCCATTAATGCTTTCTACTAAAGTACTTATCCCTGATAGCCATTTTCCAAACATTAATAGAGACATGAGGTCATGTCCCATCTGACAGCTGACCAGGTGCCTCCGTGGTTCTCCTTTCTGCTGCATTGCCTCTCTGCTCACTCAGGCGTACACCATTAGAAAGACATCACATTTATACAGCATTTGTATTCTTCTCTGCACGGTCGGGACTGATCCCAGCACCCACACACACATCTCTCTCTCTCTCTCTCTCTCTGTCTTTCTCTATCGGGCTCTCTCATACACAAACACACTCAAACAAACAGAGCTCAGAAGCAGTACTTATCTCGTTTAATTAAGCCGACACACTGGAGCATAATGCTGCCTCGCAGTTTCTAACTCCCTCAGCTGTAATTCTCATGGATGAGACTGCAACTTCCACAGCAACAACAACAACAACAGCCAAACAGTCACTTACAAATGACTTTTTTAAAAGTATTTTGGGAATGGAACATTTGCAAAAAGACCCACCTCTGACGTTGTGCTTTGAGGAAGGCAAAGCAGTTTTTCCCCGGCATGGTTTTCTCTGGAGCAGAGCCGGAGCAGTGTGGAGCGGTAACCTGCATGGAGGTGTATTGCTGTCCTCTCTAGGTCTCTAGGTCTCTGTGCTTGTGTTTTGCAGGGTCACCATGTAATCTATACAGTAACCTGATCACACACACTTTGCCAGTGTCATTAAATTTACATATCTGCCCCGAGGAGGGGAAAATATGGACTCACGACACTACACACTAGATGGAACCAAAATACCGGTGGAATACACCAAAACGACAAATAGAAAATTGAAGTCAACAACATAAACTGGTTTTCAAGTATGGCATTTAAAGTCGGTGCAATTTGTGTCATGTGATCTGCTGTATTATTGTCGTATTGTATCATATTAACTAGCCAATATATAAAGCCAATATATTGGCTTCTATTGTCTGGCTAATAGTAAAGTAAGTAAAGTGGGGAAAAAAATGAAGTTGGTTCATCATGGGACCCTTTTTCTCTTGAACACTTACTCACAGACGGATTCAAGCCAGTACTTTGTCACACGTTATAAACGTTCCAACAATGTAATTGACTGACTGATAACTGGATTGTGTTAGAATGCGCATGATACGCAGGTAGAGTTACCAAGCCTTGGCAGTCCCCTGTGTGTCACGAGGGAGCATGGAGTGTGCTTTGCCTTCTCACTTCCTCACTCAGCATCATGCCAGAACGCTGCACAAGACTCTAAAGCCACCCAGTCTTTCTTCCTGACGAGTGACCACTGCTATCTGCCATACTAAAAATACTCTTAAAGAGACAGCATCCACAGGACATCGGTACACCCTTATCACTACTTCCCCTACTCTTATCTGGCTTTTACCACCAGCCCCTCCCTCTGCTGCCATGTCATGGGAGAATTCTGAGGACAACACAGTTCACGCCCCCAAATCCTGCAAGTCAGTGAGCAGGAAATCACTGCTGATCAGAGTCAGACTGGCAAGGATGGGAGAGGATGTAAATGTAAATGAAAAAACTGTGGGTAGGATAAAAATACATCTAGTCTGATAATGGAAATGAGGACACTAAATTGATAAATACCATAAACATGAGAGAAATAAGGCATCGACAGATGTGACAACAGGAATGGAGTGGACAATGATAGAAAAGGAAGGTAGACACAGCAGAACTGCAGCTGCTTTAATGCTAATGTATGCCTTTCTTGGAACTTGCAAATGCCTTGAGATCGAAGTCCTCCCTGTCTTTCTTGCATCTGACATATCTAATATTTGTAGCCATTAGTAGCCTCTAATATTCAAAGGCATCAGAAAGTGCACAGATCTGCATCTAGTTCTCTGCAATGTTTTTCCTTGTTATGGTGGGGAAGCCTGTTAAATAAAAATGTTAACCATGTGACAGAAAATCACTGAAACGGGCCAAATTTATTCACCCTACCACTGAATATACAAAACTATAATGAGGTGGACATCAGAATGTTTGTAGGGGTGCTGTGTGAAGGTCTAGACAGCAGGCTGTATATAATTGAAGAGGTGTAAAAGAAGATGGGGTTTTAGACTACCTGAGGACTCCGGCCTCGCCAGTGTACAGTGTCAGAAGCAAACCTTGTTCAGTTCACAGGCAGGTACTGTATCCATGGTGCATATTTTCCTTTCGAAGAAACCCAAATGATTTACAGAAATGCTCTTTTCAAATATTCACATTTCTGTTTCAATGCCAGGTACGGTTTATGAATCTATTCATTTAGGCTCTCTTTTCCATCATATCCGAAAGTGTTCACACCTCTCGAGTCTATTTACCAGTTATGAGTTCATAGATAGTCATCTTTGTCTTTGACTCTCTCTCAGTGTTCCTCTCTTGCCACTTGACAGCTACGAGTGAAAAAGAGAAGATGACCTTGCTTGTGTGCGTGAGTGTGTCTCCCTATGATTTCTAAGATGGAGACCATGGAGAGGCATCACTTTCTGGTGTGCTTTTCATCGGGAGTTATGCAGTATGCTCTAATATCACCTTCACTGGCACCTGCTTGGCGTAAGACTGTGGAACAGCAGAGAAACAGTACCACCTGGTGTGTGTGTACATGTGTGTATGCCTGCGTGTGTGTGCTTGTGTCTGCGATTGAGTATGCACACTGTACTCAACCTGCCCAGGGAGAGGATCCATTCTCTCATCAAATATTCACCAGCAACCACAGGCTCCCAGCTGCCTGCTGCCATAATGCACACACATTGCCGTGTTATTGGCGCCTGATGTATTCACTGAAGAAAGTGCCCCATAAAATGTTTGAACAGTCCATTTTGAGGATCATTTCTCAAGTTTATGCAGCTCAGCTTCAAGTGTAACTGCCACACATCTACACCTGGATACAGCAAATCTTCCACTTGAATGCAAGTTGGCAGTGTTACTAAATTGTGAGTAAAAAAATGATTTCTAGGTGTAGATCAACTCAAAAACATGTGGCCTCCTCATGCGCTTCCAGAGTACTTTGCAGCTGTTGGTATGATATCCCACCCTAATGTGCATATAGTAGTATTGATCAACACTATTCAATAAAGCCATGGTTGATGTAAGATATATGACGAGTTTGATTCACAGACCTATAACTCGGGTAGAAAGAATGAATACACATGTATGCTTATTATGTATGTTATTTATTTACAGTGCTGGCATGGTATGGTAATGCATTCATTCATAAATGACAGTGCCTTTGAAAGGAGAAAGAAATGTATGTGACTTGAAACTGATATGACTCAAATGTGAACCTATAAATTATAAATGGCAAGAACTCCATAACCAAAACTGGAAACGTGTGCTGAAGTACAATGACAGAACAGAGACACAGGCAGTCTAAAATGCTTCGGGTGTTGCGATGAAAAGCAAAAATGTAAATAACACATTGACTTTGTATAGTAACAAACAGTAAGTAAAGCAATGATGTTGCATAATCTTGTTCAGGAACAACACAGACAACAGTCATGCCAACAAAAAAAATTTATTTGATTTTGCTCTGAAATTATAAATACATTATTTTAGATTAGTCGAGAGAAATATTCCCTCAAAATTAATGAGTATGGTATTATAATACTGTCAGAACTCATAAAAACATACCCTCCTCTACAGATGCTGAGCCATAATTAAATAGTTCACCTCAGATATGGAAAGTCTGTTTATTTTCAATGTTAAAGAAGTTTGTGACAGACAAAGTGCTGCAGACAAAGATACACAGTATACAGTACCTCATAGTAATATTCCATTGGGGGAATTAATTTCATAGCTGAATTGTTTTATGTTATCATGAAATGCTGTCAGCTCAGAGCGGTGCTGCAAATAGAACTATAACCAATTTGCAAGAATATTATTTGCAATATGAATATTTGATGAAATCTTTTTATGCACAGCTGAGGCAAATTTGCAAAATTAGATTGCCTTTGACATTTGTCTTTTCTGCTGTAGTCATCTATGTAGCAAGTACTGGGTGTCAAAAGTAAAGCTGAGAGTTAATCAGTGATGTATTACATTTTAGACAAATCTAACTTAATCACTTACAAAGTATAAGTGTACTACAAGACGCTTTGGAGAACGTTTCTGAAAATGTCATAAAGGGTGTACAAGCTGCTTAATACTCTTAATTAGATCACTCACATAAATCCTTACTTTTTCTGTGGAAGAAATTCTGTCTTTTCAGTTGTACCTTGCAGCTTTAAGCAGTGTCTCTCAATGCAGCTTTGAGTCGGGGGGGCTGGCTTACTCAGCATTGGATGAAATGTTGTCATGTGCTTTGTTTTCCTCATCTCTTATCTCCTCTCTACAGCGGGGTGTTTCATCTTCATCAAAATATCACAGTTGTTATCTGGTTATTATCTGGTAGACCTATTTCTATCGATTTGGATTTCAATTACCTTTTTGAGGACAGACAGTCATATACAGCATATAAACATGTCCAAACCATTAGTTTTGTTGATTTTCTTCCAAAGGAAAATTCAATATAATATAAAATGCAACTTCCATGTTCAAATAAAAACATATATGTCCATAAAGATCAACAGACAAAGGGAGAATATCAGGGTAGGCATATTGATTAGAGCAGCTCATTCAACACCTAACTCACTGCAGTGGAACACACAAAATATGCTTACTTAATCAAATATAAGACCTTGAATATTCAATGCATGCATTTCAGCTGGATCTCCAGCTGTATATATAGAGGAATCCCTGCTACTACACTCCAAGCATTCATATTTCATATCCCTGTATTTATAGTCAAGCCTTTGTAAGTGATCCTCGAGTGAAACCACAGTATCGTTTGTGTATCGTGTTGTAGCTTTTTGTGTGTAATGCTGCACTTTCTGATTTCTGCTTTTCCTGTTTTCCACCAGTATGTAGAGGCAATGTGGTGGGTTGCTTGACTGCACGTGCTATTTGTTGTTTAACAGCCTTGGCCAGCTGTTGGGGCTGCCACAGTGCAAAGGTCAGAGTGATGTAATGAGAAAGATGCAGGGATAAAGAGATGGATTAGAGGAGAGAACAACCCCCACATGGACACGAATATAGTGATTACACCCAGATTAATGACACAGCACTCACTGCGTCACACACATTCATGGCATGGGCATTACTTTCACTGAACATAATGTACTTGAATGCATGCAGACACGGATACAGGCACCCAAACAAAGTTGCACAGTTAGATTTATTCTGCATTCTGCTGAAAATGCGTTCTAAAAATAAAAAACACATGACAATGAAACGTCGTTATTTTCTAGCTGTGCTAAACAGCATTACTAATTTAGACCTGTCAGACATGGTTGCTTTCACTGTATTTTAGGGCATCTGTGTTTCTCACTTGCATCAGGTACCTGTGCCACTTCTCTTGGAAGACTTGGAGTTCAGGTTGGCAGATAAGGCAGCAATATAATTCAAAGACTTGTTGGTCCTATGAGAGGCAAAACCAAGGTGAGGAGAGAGCAGAGCTTAACATCACACACCTTCCTGGGTACAAGTTCCTCTGTTCTCTATTTCCTTTTCCTTTTCACTGCTTCACTCACTTCACACTTTCTCTCTCACTGACTCACTCTGTCTTCTCTGCTTTCCTTTGGCTATCAGCAGTAGGAAAAAGTCAGATGATCTACGCCTCCCATCTTTCTCACTCCCTCGGCTGTCTTCTCTAAGCCTCTTGTGTGTTGTGAGGTATGTGAGCTGTGGGAAACATCACAGGATGATGGGTGGTAGGCATCTTTTATATATGCAAACTCCTCCCAGGAATCGTGGAGAGGCAAACACACGTGTGCAGCCTAGTGAATCATATTGAATGAATGGATTTAATTTTTATTAGGTTGTGTGGGTGTTATATGCTTTTGGAAGGCATATGTGGGACAAAAACAAAGATTATGGACGCAAACAGATGAATAAACACACATACGCAAAATTACGTTTTTGCAACGGTCAGTCCAACCTCTCCATGCTGGTTATTTAACATACTGACTGCTGAGGGGAAATACTGTACCTCAGGGACAGCTGTGTCAGCGAGATAACACATAGAACATGTTGACACACTGCTTGTGTGTACAGTGTGTTGACGTCTATATTATTTGTACAGTGTGTTGACGTCTATATTATTTCAGATTCCCTTTATATATTTTGTGTATTTTGCATGCTTATCACTGTGTGCGTAAGTCGTCATCATGTTTATTGGTGACAAATACGCACCGTATTTCAAAACTGGCCCCCTTTGTCCTAACCTGATCTGCAGGACATGCTACTGCCTGTGCCACTACTGCTTATCGGATCCCTTATCGATTGTATTTGATGTGTAACCTTACCTTGCAGCACCTACGTGCAGAGAACATCTAAAGATAAAGATGAAGGCCTACCCTGACTGAACACATAAACAGATGCTAGAATATTATTTCAAAAATGGTCTTAGATTTGAGCAAATCCAGCAAGGTGGATTTTATGGAAATACTTAAAGCACTGCAGTGCAACAGGGCACTGTAATGAGGATCTAAATTAATGTTGAAGCTAAATCCTGAATGTGAACAACTATTTCTCAGAGGCTTTAATCTGTAGCTGACAGGTCAGGATGATAGAAAGAAACGACAGAGTTTATGAAGTGAATGGTATGAAAGCGAGAGACATTTTGCCATGGGGGTGTGCTTCAGATGTGTGTATGAGGTTAGCTTTGCATGTCACTGATAACGCTAAATCAAAGGAAGAAAAGAGAGAGAGGGATCGATCTGTTCATATCTGCTGGGCTTTCATCCTTATTTAAGCCAACATACCCATGAAGACCTGTATGCAAACACAGACACATGTGGCAAAAACATGTACACATACACACATACAGTATTCTGTACACATTGACACGAGTGTTACTAGCTGTAGAGGCTCATTTACTGTTTGTCCTCCAATGTTCATTTTCCACTGCCTCATAACCTCTCCTTCTCTGTCTGACATTTTCACTTGTAATAAAGCGTTCTGGTGCACTGGCTCCTGATAGAAACAGTGCTGTGTGTGGACAACAAAGGTGGCAGGAAAAAGGCGAGAGGGGTGCCAACAGAGGAAAAGGATGAGCACTGTCATCTTCACACAGTGACAAAACCATGTACAGCCTGTTTATTGTAGTGGCCTTTGACCTTTTCATCCCCTTGTAGATCAATGAACGGATTTATAGCATTTCGTTACATTAAATTGGCTTCTTCAACCTTGCAATTTACGATTTCAGGAAAAGATGTGTGCTGTTCCAGATTAAAGCTCTATTTTTGCATCTGTTCCCAAAGCTGCTCAGATGACATCTATCTGTGGGGTCAGAAGCTCCATCCAGCAGGCAAATGCCAGCATCAGTCCCAGAAGGGAAGAGGCTTCTTTTGAGTTTAACTAAGAGCACCAGTCTCATACATTAGAGTGTGATATATGAGCGGCTACAGGGACCATTGGCTAGAGGGACCCAGGGGCCAGAGTAACAGTGTTAAAACTTGACAGAGAGAGAAGAGGGAGCTTTGATGAGGAGGGGAGCTGAACTGGTTCAGAGCCTGTTGCTATGGTAGCCATGTGGAATAAATCAGCAGCATGAATTCCATTCTCAAATGCCTTCAGCACCCCATCGACTCAGGTAGACCTAGACAGAATTTGAATGAGCATGGTGTCCCAGTGCGCAGCTCACCGTGAGAAAAAAAAAAAAAGATAACCAGTCGTTACTGGTTTTACCAGATTTTGTGTTTCACCAGCATATGGCACATTCCACGATACTAGGAAACAAAGCAACTGTTTAAATATTATGTTGACTTGCCTGATAAAACACAGCATTACATAATAAACAGAACAGAAAATATCAGTTTATTTGGTTTTGTTTCTGTTTTAATCAAAGTGGCACAAGGCTCTCTCTCTACCTCTTTCTTTTCGCTTCATCAGCTCAGTCACACAATATATGTGTGTGTGTGTGTGTGTGTGTGTGTGTGTGTGTGTGTGTGTGTGCAAATGGACTGAGTATACTTTGTCACTATTGATGGCTAAACCACAGAGGTGACACCAGGGAAGGATGGTCCATCTGTTTTTAATGGCAGGTATAGCAGACACAACATTTTCAATCTAAGTCAGAACTCAAATATTCAAGGAAATGAGTGACGATATAAGGCCTTGACAGAGACGAAGCGGCTGTTTTTACCACACAACAAGGTCAAAAAGATAAAGTGACTAAATTAAGAGATAAATAAGGCATGACATGGAAAAAAAGTGATCCTCCAGACTCTAATATTAGCACAACCACTACAATGCATTTCACTGTAATACCAGATTGTTGGATGTTTCTGTCATCTCAGAATTAACTGAATATTCATGAGGCTGACTCATTAGTTTTGCTTAAGGCATGCTTAGATGGTCACCCTAACATTTATTTGTCTATTTTTCTTCTGAGGGAAACGTGGTGTGGTACATTTCTGTTTGCAATGGTAATTATTATTATTATCATGAATCCCATCTGCAACATCGTTACTGACAAATAAAAGTGGGGTAAAGGGGAGGAAAGGGTGATAGAGGGAGGAAGAGAGAGAGAGAGAGAGAGAGAGAGAGAGAGAGAGAGAGGAGGGAACAGCCAGCAGAGAAGGATGACTTTTTGAATACACAGTTATAGTTGCCAGATGTGCACATGAATTTTAGATAAATACAATATACAATACACACAATACTGTTGGTACATTTGATCACAATTGTAGATGTAAATATAGACACTTACAATAACAATAATATCCACTGATTGGACCACTTTTCATCTACTGTGACAGTTTTTACAAGTGCTTAAATAGTGATTATTTCCATTGAGGGCATAATTATAACTAAAACATGCCTCAAATATCCATAATAGTGGCATTGCAACATCTTACTGTATGCTTTGTGGCCACTGTAGCCACACACACCACAGCCATGACCACATTATAATCAAATTAGCAGTATCATAAAGCTCAAAGCGTTTTTCACTGTACAAAAAAACAACAACACTTTCATATTTTCCAGTTTATGACATCTAAACAACTACAGAACTCAAAGTAGAGAACAAGAAAATAAGTTATCATAGTCCTAAAAAGATTAGAAGGCTGTTACCTTTAACATAGTTGTTTTCTCTCATAATAGATACTGTAAGAGTTTGTCATAATCAGCCATTGAATGAGAGGCGGAGCAGAGGTTTAGTGTAGCAGTCTCTGTGTGCGTTTGGATTGACAGCTGGGTTGGGCCGGGTCAGTCCACAGGAGCTGATATATTATGTTCTGTCTCTTCAGATCAGAGGCAACGTCGCTTAATCCTTCGTCTCCTCCCATGGCCTCTGGTCTTTACTGACACTGACATTTATAATATTTACCCATGGGTCTGCACCAGATAATCAGGTTACACCACACAAAAAGGCAAAATGTATCCTTTTAAAATAAGTGGAAACATCACAGTCAAACTACTGAGTGTAAATGTAGCTACAATAGCTAGACAGCCTGCTACTGCTGTTTTTCTGTTACTGCTGTTGTTAAAAGCAAAGTGAAAACCTTTTACATGATGCAAACAGTGAGTGAGTCTGACCTTTAGACTGTGTGTGCGTGTGTGTGTGTGTGTGTGTGTGTGTGTGTGTGTAGTCTATTCTCCTCAGGTGTCCAAGGTGTGCCTGGGCGCTCGGTGGGTGTTCTCCTCTCCCCTTCTTTTCCCTCTCTTCTCGCCACCCAGAGGAATATACTTCCTTTTGGTCTTTTTACGCTTTTTATCAGAGCACCACACTCTCTCACAGTACTCTTCTACTCTCTGGGCATCCCCGTAGCCAATCAGCTGGAGAAACTCCTTGTACCACAGCCTGGAGTGGGGGCCTGGGACTGAGGATGGCACCAGAGCCCTGGGGCTGATGCTGGGACCTGGTGGGGGGCCCACAGAGGAGTGGCATGGAGCTGCAGCTTTCTCTCCCTCGCCATCATTAGCCCTGTGGATCGCTGACTCCACCCTCTCCCCTCTGAGCACGTGCAGAGAGATACGTAATAATGTGTGCACATATCCATGTTCCACAGTCTGGCACACGTACACACCAGCATCGGCGCTTCTCACTCGTAAAAACAGCAGCCCATGAGAGGTCATGATTACCCGCTCATCACCTTGAACCTACACAGGGGAAGAAAAGCAAAACGATTTTTTTTCTTAGCCATTGATGTAGCCATTATCTAAGTCTCGCAATTCAGACACTGCTGCTGCATTTGTTCTTCTCCCAGGAGGAATTTTAATTAAAAACCCTACAGAACTAAACTAAGTAAATGATAAATTAAGGCATAGTAGTACAATAGTTCACTAAAGTACAGTGACTTCTGTACTTAAGGTTCTGTGAGGTATATTACTACTCCAGGTTTATGTTTGCTGCAATATACGCTGGATGTTTAAATAAAATGGTCATATTTAAATATTTAAGACATAAACATCAAAATCTCTTCTTGTACATTCAAGTGCATTTCCCAGGGTTTTGAGATGTATGGCGCTGAGACTTCAGTCACCACCGCAGTACCATCAAGTAGAATGACATTTTGTTTGTGGTGCTCTACACATTGAAAAATGAATACCCAACAAATACATATTTTTTTCCAGAAACTATGTCCCAATTAGTCAGGGTAGTCCACAAATCTCACTATGTAAATTGCAATACTTGTTGCTTTGATTTTCACCACAATTGCACTGAAGTAGCAGCAGAAACCTCAGCTGCAAGTCAAACAATCTGCACGGCTAGACAGATCTACAGGGGCAATAAGAAAAACATGTTTTTGGAAGTGGAGTACACAATAGGAGTAAATGACAAAATATGATTTAAATTGATTGACCCTTAAAGTTTCAATAGTTCACCTCCACTCTGCTACTTCTTTTTTTTCCAGTGTATTGTATCTTTACATGTTTGTGTTTGCAATATGTTCAGTATGTTTACATTTGTATTTTCTTCATGTATAGGTCCATCAAACTCACCTCGTGCTTCTCTCCTCCCTTCTGTATGGACCAGAGGACCTTGGCTTGAAGTGATCGAGGGACACACTCAAGTAAAGTGCTGTTGTTCTCCACACCGTACACCAGCCTCTCCTCAGCTCTGTGCCACTGTTCATCTACACACAAACACATGCACATCATAAAAGATAGTGAGGCGAGAGAGATGGCAAGGAACTGCCGTGACCTTTTATTAGCTGGACAACATAGAGTGGATTGTTCTACCCCGATCCACTGTCACAGTAGAAGCACACTAACCTCTTACCTCCTTCTGCAATGACACATGAACAGTTCATATTTTTTCATATTCAGTCTAGTGCTTCTGAAGAACTGCATCATTTACTTGCTTGAAGACAGTATTTGTCTGACAAAATTTAGCGATATAAGTAAATACACACAAGAATGCCCATGCACACACACACACACACACACACACACACACACACACGCATCACACAGTCATTTATACACTAACCATCAATTTGCAGGCCATTGCACAGCTGGACGGCGTTGCCATGGCGAACATCCTGCCGCCTGAATCGTCGGCTGAGATGGGAGAGAGGGAAGTAAAGAGAGAGTCATTTTGAACATGTGATGAAAGTGTGAGAGACGGGTGAAATGAAAGAGGAAAAAAAAGCAAAGAGGGAGAAAGATAAAAAGAGGAGGGGAGGTAATCATGTGCATACTGATAGGCTTTACATAAGACCTGGCTGTTCTGTCTCTCACAGCCTGTGATAATGACTTGGTAAACCAGCCTCAGAGCATTGTGACATTCAGGGCAAGATGCTGTGATGGAACAGAAGTGCACTGGTAAAGGTGTGAACAGCTGATATCACACACACACACACCTATCTTGGAAGTGTGTACGCGGTTACCTCTTGGTGTAGACTCCAGCAGGGTAGTATCTGGAGCAGGTGAGACCATCCCAGGCACAGTAGGGGTCTCTGGCCAGACAACAATCAGCACATTCTGAGCCATAGAGGTCACACTGATGCAGCCTGACCTGGGCCACACCCACTTCTGACCCCACATACAGTTGTTGCTGTGGACCATTAATATGAAGACACAGTTTAATTGTGTTTATGTATATGCTTTCTGTCTTTGCCTTATTCACCTAGGTTACATAGCCACAAGTAGGCCACAACTATGTTGATACAAACTAATGAAAAGTGTTGCAATGTTAACATCTTGTGGCTAAACAACAGAATTGCATGATTGAACAACAGTATCAGGATTCAGATGGCCCTCTTACCCTTTTAGGTGATATTATGATCTCTCTTATTGGTGCTGGCACCTGCAAATAGGAATCATCTTACTGTTATTCAAAAAGGAAGTTGAATCAGTGGTTCATCATGTTGTAAAAGAATAAAAGTAACAAGAGCTGACAAAAAGTTCTTTGTCACTGGAGGCCTGCCGTCATGCTTCTATCCATCCCAAATCAGGTCTTAATTAAAATGGCAGCAGCCACTGCTTGCAGACTAGTTTTAAAATATAACTGATCTAAGTAGAATTTATATATTCAGATCATTCTGACAATCTCTCTGTGGGCTGGCTGCACAATTACACTGGTGCCCCTCTGATGATGGAAAGGACGCAAATAAGCCATCAGTGTTTTCATAAAAATCTCTCTTATAGTGTAACCGCAATCATTGACTATAATATGTATGCCGTGAAATGCAGAATTTGCTGGGTTACGAAGTCTACTTTGCTTTTACATTTTGTAGTTAAAAATAGAGTACCTTGAATACTTGCAGCTCTTCCAGCAACACCTCCTCCATAGTGTCTGTGTCTTTGTTGTAGATGGTGATAACTTTCAACACCACTGAGTCATCTAGTGAAAGAAGACATTGACAGTTTTACAGGTAACGGCATAAAACTCAGGTTCTGCCTCATTATATAACTGTTGTATTAGTATTCCACAAATGTATTTTTTTTTATATATGATCAAAATGTCATGTCAAGGGTGTTTGAGAACCCAAATTTTCAGAGTATCTCCTGTTGTGTTACATTTTGCAAATAGTAACATGTATATTTTGCAGAGTCATGTATGGCATTCTGCACAGTTTGTGTACCAGTGCCGATGTAGAGAACATGGTAGTGTCCATCCTGGGCTTGGACTCTGTCTACGGCGATCTGGGTCAGCTTCCTCCTGCCTGAATCTGTCTGCAGCAGAACAGGTCTGCGGTGCTGGGGCAGGACTGGATGATACATCACAGGGTGAGAACGCACAAACCGCAAAACTTCATCTGGAAACTCCTTAGAGCTGGAGAAGCCACCGCCGTTCACTTTACTGGCACACTATTAAAGGAAGGTGTGACAGAAAGAGTAAAGAGAGTAAAAGAAGGAGCAGGGACAGAGACAGAAGATTAATTGTTTCGGCACTATGTGCAGTGCAGAAAAAAAAGCTGACATTCTTTAGTCTGGCTCAGACTGTCCCTGTATGACCTGCTGAGGTAGCTGTAACAGTGCTGACATTCACCAGAGCTGTCCTACATGCTCTCAACACTGTCCCCTCTCAAAGCACATCTGTTGTGGACACAGACTAATGGAGAGTGCTGTGAATGCATAATGTTGGTGCATCAGGGAATGAAATTCCATAAACATTATTTTATTCAGATTATAAGACTCACAGATCCAGGTCGAGGGTAGGGGACTCTGTCCTCATAAGGTGTCCAGTGATGCTCAGGTCTCTCTCGGTAGGCGAATGGACCATTGAAGGCAGCTCTGATATCTTCCATGTGATAGACACACACTGCGTAGCCTTTAAACACCACGCTGCAAAAGAAGCTTTTATTAGTGATTTGATGGATTGTAAAATTGTGACTGTATGAAATGCTGCTCTTATCCTCCACTCACCTTGTTGTGCTAAATAGGCCAAAGATTTCTGGGTTTTTCCCGTCCTTGTTTTTGAGCACAAACACATCCTCTGAAACACCAAATGTAGAATTTAGCTGTTGTTTGTTAGCCACACTCGGTTGACATTTTTATGAAATGTCTCATCAACTTTTACATGATGAACATTATAACTATTAAACATCAGCACGTTAGCATTGTCATTGTGAGCATGTTAGCATACTGGCGTTAGCATGTAGCTCAAAGCACAGCAGTGCAGCTTCACAGAGCTGCTAGCCTGGTTGAAATAGTTGACAGTCTTTTGGGAGTTTTGTAACTCAAGGTCCTAAGATTACCCCATGTGGTGAAAGAAGCACTCAGATGTTTTATGTTAAAAAGTAGCAATACCACAGTGTAGAGGTATCTTGTAAAAAGTCCAAAAGTTAGCTTCAAAATATACCTGAAGTACCAAAAGTAAAAGTACTCATTATGCAGAATGGCCCATTTCAGAATCATGTACTGTTATATTATTGGATTATAATTATTTGAAGCATTAATGTGTACATCATGTTAATGTTGCAGGTGGTAAAAGTGGGGCTAATTTGGTTTACTTTATTTATTTAATATTTCTCTCTGATTTGTAGTGAGTAGAAGTATAAAGCAGCAGAAAATGGAAATACTCAAGTAAAGTACAAGTATCCCAAAATAGCACTTAGAGTAAATTAACTACTATGATTACTTCTAACAGGTTGGGAAACAGGTAAAATCTTAAGCTTTCCATCCAGATAGTGAGAGCCTTTATGGATTTTGGAAATACATTCAGAACAGCAGTAAGCATCGTTAAACGACTTTCTGGTATTTCCAAAGAAAGTTTATCTATTTTTCTGTAAATTGAACTCCTCACTTTGTGACTTGAATGTAATGGTAATACATGAAAGGCACCCACTGGGGTTTTAGTCACTCTACACTTCCTGTGCACCTAAAATAAACAATCCCAAGTGCTGAAATGTGTTACTTGGCTACTAAGTGTTGGTTACTGCAGGTCATACACACAATGTAGCCTCTCCAAATCTTGAGGGATGTAGATGCAGATGTGTGTGTTACTGTCAAGCATAAACACTCAAAGTTTAATAAATAAGACGGTATGCAAACAGTCTCCTTATAGCCCTACCTAGATCATCAAAGTGAGTATCAATGCCATTTGGTCCAGCCACAGAGCAGATAAGACGAGTTTTCAGGAAGGAGCTCCATCTATTCACCAGCATTCTCTGTCCTCCTTGGTCATTCTGAGGGATGAAGGCAGATATAGGATGTGAGTGCAATACTTTGGCTTTGGCTGGATTGTGCCCAGAAATCTTTCTACAGTATTTGCATTCTCACCGCACAGACTCGTCCAACACGAGTATATACAGCCTTGTTCACTCCCTCAGCATCCGTCTCTCGCTCAGTGAAGAAGAAGTAAACTTTATCGTCATCCCTGTCGTCGTTGTCAGGAATAACGGCTGAACCCACAAACTTAGGTTCTGTAGGAAGAAGAATTTGTAACAAAAAGCTTGGAATGAAACGTAGAGGAGGAGTGGTTTTGCTGCTTTAAATTCATACTCATTTTATGGTAGGAATCTCTTTAAAGTAATTTAATATTTGTCAAGCCAGGCCTGAAAATATGTATGTTTGTGAAGATATTGATTGAAGATATATGATTATTTAAAAATCTAACTAAACAATACAAGCTAACAAATCTTCAAATATAACCAGTCCTGATGTAAACAGTTATATTGCCATCTTGTGGAAGGCATACTTATCTACAGCACATCTTGGCCAGTGTCACATTTCATTTTCTTTAACATTTAATTTAACCAACTCATTTAATTTTAAGTATTATGAAACTACGAGGTTTGGGAAGGAATATACGTACAAAACATTTGCACTAGTCATTATATCTCATGTGAATAGCATCTCATTTTTCTGAACATTATATTATATTATATATAACATACTTAGGATTTGTTAGCACGTATACAATATCTGTTTGCCCTGCATTTAAAAGGAGATGTGATCATTTTCCTGTAATGTACACCAACCATTGATTTGCTGCCTGTCGTCTCTTTCAGTGCGAGTGTAGGTCTGGTTGTTAAGTCGACACAAAGCACCATCATTCTCCCAGTAGTCAGTGTACAGGCCAATATACAGCTCTCCTCCTAATGAACACAGACACACACACACGCAATCCAAAAAGAAAACAACTCAATGAATAACAATGCACATGTTATGCAACCAACCTTTTGCTGTAAAAATGCTGACATGAAAAAAGACCACAAGATGGCAGTATTGACTGGTCAGAGGAACGAGGAATTGCATGGTGTGTATTCATCCAGCTAAAATGAAAACATACATTGCCATCTCACAACTGTGCTTTTAGCTCAGCTGATGGTGAGGTGGTGGGTGACAGTGTCATAGAGTAAGCAGTGTCTTACTGGAGAGCGTAGACGTGCAGGGACTGTTGGGGTCGTATGGACAGCGTCCTCTGCCACTCATAATACTGTCCTCTTCAACAGCAAACAGCCTGTCCTGAGGGCAACACACAAACACACACAAACACACACACACACACACACACACACACACACACACACACACACACACACACAGAGATAAAGGCATAGTTATTCATACACAAATATGCATGAATATAAATATTGCAAGCACACCCTCAAAAGCTGTACTCTGCAAGGGCTGTAACAACATCCAGACAAACCCCAGGAGGTGATAGGTGGAGAGAGAGGGGGGGGTTAGAGAGAGGAGCGTGATGGAAAGTGATGAATGAGAAAGAGGAAAAAATAAGAAAGATGAGACAAGGAGTGATGGATGACAAAATGAATGACTGTTGTCTGAATGTATATAACCGACTATGCTCTGATCTTTTATTATAGTGAGTTCACTATTTCTACTCTTCTGCTCTTGTTGCCCTGGCAGAAACACACACACACACACACACACACACACACACACACACACACACACACACACACACACACACGTATATACCCTGAACTCCCTCTAGAACCACAGCTCATATGTTGTGGGCCACCACAGTGTTGATGACTGTCACTGGCAAATCAGTGGGGATGTCATAAATTGATTTATGAGTAGCCACGGAACCCCACTGCGCTGTGACTAGTAGTACTGTGACAGAAGTCAGTTTTTGGGTTAAACTCATCCATCATGTAATGTGGTCTATCAAAACCCAATGGAAAATAGGTAAAATGGGCTGAATCAATAGTCCTCTACATGCAGTAAGAAGTGTCTGAGCCAGTGGTGCATTAATACTTGATTTGTTAAGTCAGTGGTTGGCTTGATAAATGGTAGTAGTATTTTCTATCATAATTTAACGTTATGAAAATATTATTTGGCTCAAGTTTAATAGCAATTGTAGACAAGATGTAATTTCATACACCAAGTATGACATTTATGTGCGGCAGAGAGATTAGGTTGCTTATACTGATTCAGTTTAGCTCACTCTATGAGCATTCCAATGATATGAGTGATGGCTGAGAGTGATTCCTGTTTGGAAGGTGCAACTGGCCTGGTTGACCTACTGGACCAGTGTTGGAATGCAGGGTGGAAACCTCCTCCCCTCCTCGCTCTCTAAATACGCCACAGACACACACACACACACACACACACACAGGACTGTTCCATGTTTGACATCTGGGAGATATGTGTCATACTGTGGACAAACAGGCTCGCACAGATGTATGAAGGCAATTTTGCATGGACACCAGTATGCACGCAAAACACTCCTGTGCACCCAAATCCCACTCAGGCAGCTGACACATACGTACACTCAAATTAACCCCTGAGTGAGACAGAACATTAGTCTTTGCTGACCTCAAACTTGCTCCTACAGAAAGCAGCTTCTGGCCTGTTCTTTCTCTTTACTTAGACAGTAGTGGTGTCAACTTCTTTTAATATAAATAAAAACCGTGTGCCAAACAATTCCCTCCCACTGAGGAAAACAAAAACTCCACCCTCTCTTACTCACTGTCTTTTCCATCCCCGTTGCTAGGAGGATAAACTCAAGTTCTTTAAGAGAGTTTAAGATTTTAACTGCTCATTGGTCCAAGCTGTACTAACAGCTCTAGGAGCTCCTGGCTAAAACATTATCGGAACAGTATGAAGAAGGTTTTGGCTATGGTCATCTAAAGAGGGAAGAGTAGTGAAGTACGAGGAGCACAATGGGGAATTCGGCTGGCTTTATTACGAAGAAATCTGCAACATTTTCATTAGAATAATCTGTTTTGCTGCCAGTCCTTTGCAGTGAAAGTCTGATGATCACAAAAGGCAACCACAGTTTTTAAAGCAGGCAAAGAAAGAAACAGCATAATTAGAAACATCCACCGTGGATTAACAGTCAAGTCATGTCAAAGTGCTGTTTGACTTTGAAAAGGTCTCTGGCAGGAGGAACCCTTTGAATATCACTTAATTATTTAACTCTAATTCTGCATTTGGGACTCACCTGCCCCGTGTGTCCCACTCTGACCAAGGCACAGATGGGATGAAAGGCTCCTGTTCCACAGACCAGCAAATGGGTCTGGTTGTACTGTTGCAAGACCTTGATGTAGTTTGCACACTCCGGCTGTTGGAGGAGATACAGAGATGAAACAGTGGGTGGGTGAAGTCGGGCGGGGAGGTTTGGGTGAGGGGTCACAAGGGCGGTAATGGAAAAATGCCAGGCTTTTTCTGCATCATCAATAACATCAATACTTCAGGTTAAACAAAGGTTAATGAGCACTGTGAGATATGTAAATAACCTACCTACCTATATAATAAAATAATTAGACTGTATATATAAATGCACATTATAAGCTGGCATTTGTGCTTTGCTCCTGATAAATAAATCTCAGCCATACTACCAACGCATGCAGCGTATGCAGCCATGTAGAGGGTGTCCCTTACCTTTTCCCTTCCCTTCATCAAACACTCCTCTATCTGAGATTCCGTACTGGCCCACTGGATCTGAAAGAAAACAGGTGCACTCATCAATCAGAATCAGAATCAGAAATACTTTATTGATCCCCGGGGGGGAAATTGTCATATTGACAATAGTGTTGCTTCACCCTAAATTGTTTTGTACATACAAAATTTGGTGTATATTCTACACAGCATAATAATCTTGCAGGGTTATTATGCCACCATTTCAGTTTCTCATTAAAAAACGCAGTCAGAGTACTGTTTGATACTGAACTCAGACCTATGAAGCCACACACATGCACACTAGGGTTGGCTTACCTATTGCCCTATGGGTGTGTGAGTTCAACATGTCTCACTTCCTAACAGTCGGGGAGGGATGGAAACAGGCCTACCTCTCTGTGGTGTGTATTAACCTGGTCCAGGCTAAGGGAGAACAGAGTATTCTTGGCCCCAACGTAAAGCCTCTCGTGGACCTCATCCAGCAGCATGGTCTGGGGCTGAAGAGACGCTCCATGTCCCTGGAACACCCAGGTCCTGTTCAGCTGCCCAAGCTCTGCATACAACAGCACACACACAAAGAGAAAAAGGCAGAATAATTACAGCAGCACAATAGAAGTCTGTAATTTAGGTGGTGATAGCTAGAATGATGGAGTTTTCATTTCAAACATGGATTCTCATTTTGCTTCTTGCCTGTACTGACCAGCAAATTTGACCAAACCCTTTCCTCAAGGGATTTCTAACTGCTCCAGTAACCAACTGCTCCCATGGCCAAGGGTGTTTTGCAACATGTGTTTCTGATTCATAGCTTTCCCAAGAGAATAGCAGAGAGCAACAGCAGGGTTATCTTTCCATCTCATCTCTTCCTCTCGTGTGGCACCTATGTGTCCTCTCTCTCAATTCAGCTACGCTTCTATGAGACATTGGCTTGGTCCTAGAACTACATCACAGCTTGTTTTATCATCAGTAAATGTTCACATTGCATAAGCGACTACAGGCACACGTATGTACCAATAAATTGCTTTAGGGACTACTGCTAACCCTGACAAAGCTCAACTGAGAGAACACTTTGGCAACCATGAAGGCACTTTGCAGAAGCAGAGGTGGAAGAATTGGGATATGGGTCCTGGGAAAGATGTTGTGATTAATGGGAGGGACATTTGATGTGCACAGTATGGCCTATGGTGTCTTTTACCAGGAGGAAGCAGTTTTATCAGACAGGAAACGGAACCAGTCACTTTATCAGCCATTAGCTGCCACTCCCTGTCAGTCTTGCTTTAGGTGATTTAAAATCCTTCTCTAAAAAGGAAGCAGTGGACCATCACAGACTTGTCATTAAACATAAACACACACTCATCAGAATCACTGCAGACCGGGTAGACACAGATTGTTTGCATGATAACACACACACACAGATACAACACACCCAGTTGTATCTCCCTGAATGAGCTTGACAAGCAGCTCCTCTATACCTGCTCTCTGTGAGCTTCTGGAGAGGTTGAAGGTTTTAAAGTGCTGAAGGTGTGCATTTCCTCTGGGGCGAATTGCCCTGAAAAGCCTTTCATTAACACATGACCAGGTTGGACCAGATGTCCTTGAAAAAGAAGATCTGGTATGTGTTAGCAGAGCTTTTGAAAGCTCAGACCGATTCAAGCAGACAGACCAGGGTTTGTGAATTTATAGCACTAGCATTGCACAGGCTGTATTCTCTCTGTTTGTTCTTCGTTCACACATGTTAGGGCATCCAACTCCCTTTAAATGAAGACAGCACAAAAAACTATACACGCATGACTGTAATACTATGCCAACCTTTCAGCTACCTCAAATAATGCTGAGATGTCTCTACACGCTGGGGATTGCAGGGGGTAATTGTATGATTTGTTTTTCTAGCATCTGTATATTTTTAGTGATACTTGATCTCCAAGATAGACGGAGAGAGTGTTTATCCCATTTTTGTAATTTACTCATAGCAACAGTATACTCTCACTGGAAGGTTTTATTTGTTTAACATGGGATTAGGTATCCACAGAGGAGTGGGTGACTATGTATATTTTGTTGCTATTAAGATTTCTGTGTTGGAGACAAGCGACTGTTTGTTTGAGTAGCATTAGATCTCGGGTGGTTAGGTGGCAGAGACTGAGGGGATGTGGCAGTGGTGTTCTGCCAGGGTTCAGACATGCTTCCTGTAATTATCTAATCCACACACACTTGGAGCTCTTTTTCTGTCTGTCTGTCTCTCTCTCTCTCTCTCTCTCTCTCTCTCACACACACACACACACACACACACTGTCTCTCCCCTCTATCTCCTCACAGTTCACTCTGAGTTAAGCTGAACTTGGATCAAGGACAGTCCTCTGATATTCCACTCCAACTTTTCTACAAGTGTTTGGCTGGCTCACAAACAATCGGCTCCTTCTTTGTGTGAAGTCAAACCTGCTACCACTTATTTAGATTACTTAGACGGCTATTTAAAGTGATGAGGTAAACAGTCCATAAGCCAAACCCTTTTTTCCATCTACTTTTCACTTGTCTTTGTTAATAATGATGAGTGGCAGCTGATTTACATGGACACATGAACAAGCTCTCTCGCTCTCTCTGTCACGCACACACAAACGCACATATGATTCACTCTGTAATTTGTTTATATATGTAGAATTGTAAATATGACATTTTAGATGTGTAGTGCTCAACTCTGACCTGGAATGTTTCCATGACACGCTCATGTGATTGAACAAAGGGGGAGACACTCTAACAATAAACAGCTAGAAACTGAAAGAAAAAAGGACAGTAAGAAAGCAAGAAAGAAAGAAAAACATCCATTCACCACGAGTATACCAATCCAAGTGATAAGAAATTATAATCATGTATCATAATATATGATGAAAGAAGGTGTTGGAGTAATCGGCTTAATAATTCATGATTACAGAGTTACTATAAAACAGAGTTGGTGGATGTGATTATACTGACACAATGAGAGGTGCTTCAGTGTGCACAATACTGTTTAAAAGGTTTCTCCTCTGTCATTATGTGAACTGGTTACAGCCACTGCTCAGACTGAAGAAGGGAAAGGGGGGATTTCCACATTTCCCCTTTCCTCTCTTTCTCTTTCTCTCCTTTCCAGGTTTTTCTCGCCGTCTGCAGCCAGTGAGGGCTGCTTAGCCGTCAGCTAAGGAGCTGAGAAGAGGAGGAGGAGGGTGTTTCTCCATCAGCAACTGAGCCAGGGAGACACATGGCCCTACTGTGATCCCACTTCAAATGGAAAACACAGAGAAAAAGGACTCCCTCAAGACAGACACTTTCATCAGCTGTCTGAGGAGTGCTGAGAGATGCCTGAGAAGATTTGGTGAAGTGAAATCAAAACAAACTTTGTGATCCTCCTCTTATCCATGTATGAAAACACTGTTTTGCTGCACCGGGGAGCACAATATGACTGTGTGTGTGTGCTTCTCTGTGTGCAGTAGCAACTTACTTTTGATTATATGTCTCTTAGCAACATGTTTAGTCAAAGAAACCAAGATAAATGCACACAGGAGTTCCTAAAAAAAACATTCCTCAGGAAACTTAAAAAACACAAATGAAATAATACTAAGCACACATTTCATGTCAGAAATTAAACTTGTGGTAGGCAGTCTCATATTCCCAGAGAAATAAGCCTATGGAGGTTTACTTATTGAGTAATGGGACTTGTACTGGAACAGAAACAAAGAGAATTATTGGAGTGGGCTGGAGTTAAAGGGGACAAGAATAAGGAAGGAGTCTGTTCTCCTCATGCCGTTAAGGCCTGAGTGAGACTGTGTAGCCCCCGGGGGTGGGGTCAGGAGCTGGAGAACTGGGGTTTTATGCCATTATCGGTATACAGCCTTGTGTTCCCCTATCCTTGTGTGTGTGTGTGTGTGTGTGTGTGGAGGAGGGGGGGTGGGGTGGGGGGGTGATGTCACAGACCAAAATGAAAGCCACATGGAGTGTCTGAACCGGATGAGAGAGAGAAAGAGATCAATGTGTGTTTCTCTGTAATAAAGACCGAGTGTAAGTCTGTAACCTGATTGATGTTATAAATCACGAGTTATAATGTTATAATACCTTGACAACTGACAGTTCATGTTGTGATTGGCCCAAACACATATATAGCTCTACCTCAAACAATGTAGGTATTCAAATATGGTGCGTGTCAACTTTTAATATGCTTTTCAAATAAAGGAGTGTGCTGTATTCAACTGATGTTTCATCAAGGTCTGTCCCCTGTTCCAAACTATACTGCCTAAACCCTACATGTATGTGACCTTGGAGCCCAAATGAATTAGTTATTGATGTGGTTTACTGTGTGTCAATGCATTGGCTATAAGTCAAAAGCCCCGTAAAGTGTAAACTGAACTGAACAATATCCACATCCACATTTCTGTGTCTGGAAGTGCTCACCTCATTTGTCATCCGTCATCCCCCTCAGTTATATCATTGCAACATACTCTCTGAAGGCTCAAACAATCTATGTGCCTTCTCTCCTTTTCCCATTTCACAAACTTAACTCATCTCCTGTCCCTGGTCCTTTCACCGGGAAAAGGTCAGAAAGGATATTAGAGCTTCACCAGCTGCCTTCCCCTCTGGACATCTCATTAATGAACTGGAGAGCACACACGTAACACAATGGGAGAGAAAATGACGCTGAGATGTACACAGACAAAATGAAAAAGCGAGGCAGAGAGGGAGAGAAGTCAATGTGGAGGGGAGGGGAGGGGGTTGAAAAAATATAATTTTTCCTCTGCTGACCTAAAAGGTGGGATTTATCTAATCATCACCATACCCTCCATTTTCCAGGGGTTTGATATAAGGTGTATGACGGCCCTATGGCTATGATCCAACGTGGTAAATGTTAATTATAGGTCTCTCCTCATGTAGGTGGAAGAAAGTTAATGGGACTCCTCACTTTGCACATTAGCTTTATATAACCCCCCCCCCCCCCCCCTTCATTTCATTTCAGGCAGACACAACTTTAGGCCATACTGGTATTCCCCATCTCAGAAGAAAGTCACCTACAGCCACATCATTTCAAGGTTGTAAAATATATAGAGAGACCTTTTTTCTTGTCTGGAGAGGAAGGTTTAAAATTACAGCTCAAAGGGGGGTTTCATACATCAGTAATTGCTACCTGAGTAATCCCTGTGCTCACACATGCAAGTACCTCAGCTCTTTCTGCTTACATCTCACAGTTTTACAGAGAAAGCTGAAGAAATGAAATGTCTAAAGAAGGTTTAGTATTTGTTGTCCAATCTATTTGCACAAGCTCCACATGCTCACTCACATTCTCAGTTTTAGAATCGTATATGTCTCAGACACACATACAGTATGTACACATAGTACATGAGTAAATTCAGCTGTCAAGTGCTATAACCACTACTTTTGTTTCAATTTTATTTAAACAAAAGTAGGTAAATGTTGAAACAGGGAAAGCACATGCATTTATTCATATAAACGAACATATACAGTATGATGTTAACCCTGTCAGAACAGCTTAGCGTCACCAGATAACTTTATTCACCTTCACAGACCTGCTGATGAAAAATATTTATATCTTACGAAATGATAACGACTTTCAAGTTTTAAGTCTTTTTGACCATTTCAAAAAATTGAAATGATCAAGTTTTATTCAGTGTGTTTGCGACAAGCTGCACACTTTTGCTAAACTGAGGTGTTTTTAAGAGAGACAAGCTTGTCTGCAATAATAACCTGTCAACAGGTGTTATTTTTCAGGAATGTGGGAATTTGGGGATTTTTTTCGAGATGATTGTTTTGCTGCAAACAGGAGCAAGAGCACATAGTCCAGACTCTCTCAGATATGAAGAATTTAGTTTTAATCTTGTTGTTTTCTTCATTGTCTTTACCAGATAATTGGTTTCTGTGAGTGCACATTGCTGTTTTGGACAGGAATCTATTATGTGAGCGGGAGGAAATATTAAGCTTCACTAAACCAGGAATGCATTATTCTGATTTGTCCAAAAACATTGATGAACTGAAATTAATTGACATGATAGATGTCCAACACAACCTCACTTTCAGAAGTAAGTGCAAAGACTGACTAAACTAGCCTGCATATTAAAGAGTTTTTGGAAGTGACTTTGACCTGATTGGGTCATCACTATTAAAAAAAACTGCTGTATCACGCACAGCAGCTCAAGCCAAGCATGATGCCAGTGCCGTGGGCGGCAAAATAAGTCTAAGCCTGGCCATCTACCTACAGCCTGCCGGGACTCTGACACATGCTAGCTGTGCAACAGCGTCATTAGCAGCAGAATTGATGGTTGTCCTAAAGGAAAAGCTCATTTCACTCCACAGGCCTGGAGATCCGAAGATGCTGCCAAGAGTCTTGGACGATGCAGATCCAAATCTCACGGCTCTGTGTCCAAATAGTACAAAACAAACGGTACATCTTAATTTCTGTGAGCACATCTCCCTGTAGGGCATTCCTCTATATAATTAACCAGGATTTAGGGAATTTGATTGGCCAAAAGTCCACGCAGTTGAGGTGTATTACCATCTTTAGGCTGTGTTTAAGGTCTTTGGAAGCTGTGCAGTCAAAGATTAGGGTCAGTTCTCTCTAAAGACAGCAGAGACCCAGTGATTGTAACTCAAAACGCCATGTGATTTAGGTAACAACCTTTCGGAACTGGAGTCAATTGGGGGTGTAAGCAAATGAAAGGACGACTGGGATGAAAGTGAAACAAATGTGGAAATTTGGAAAAATCTTCCAGAAGTCTAGACAAGAAGATGGGGAATAGATGAAAGAGAGAGTGAATAATAATTCCACACCATGTCTGAGGTGTGACTAACACTGAGGCATGCAGAGATGCATACTGCGTGGTAGTAAGGTCGTCCTTGAAACACATGATAATGTGCCCAAAGGAATTCATTCCCAGAAACCAGGAGAAAGTTGATCTGATATTATATTGCGATTTCTATTGATCCAACACTTGGTATCTGCCCATCTAACCAGAAGCAGGTTAAAAATATTTCAGCATTGATATTATTAACTTTTCTTTCCCATTATCAATCTCTCTCTCTCTCAAAGAGGAGAATCTAGTTTTTCCACCCTGTTTTGATACCAGATGTTATGATAATATGCTCTTAGTTAAAGGTTGAATAGTTAAAACCACATCCCTCTCCATCTCCCTGAACTGCATCCAAGTCATTGGCATGTGAAGAATTCACACTATACCACCCGTGGATGTGTGAGTTTGTGTGTGTGTGAGTTTGTGTGAACTTAAGGGTGTGTGCAAAAATCACTGGCAGAGCCCATGAGGTATATATTAAGGCTTAGATGTTTTTTATTCCATAATGACAGGATCCAACTGCAGTCTTTTCATGGTGCTCTGTGCTAGCCAGAACATGTATCAGAGGAGAGAGAGGGAGAGAGAGAGAAGTGGGACGTCAATCACTGTAGCAGCTTTCCCCTCAGGCGGTAAATGAATTGGCTGATATTGATGTGGCATTCATGACTAAGCATATCAGCACTGCTCTTCTCACTTTGGATGACAAGTGAACTTTGCATTGCTGTAGCCAAAAGTGCCAATCTCTCATCTTTTTCTCTCAGTTTATCTTTCAAATTCATTCGATTTCTGCTTCCATTTCCATTATTTTTCACTAGAAAACTGCATTTTGCTGTATTGGTTTATTTATTCCCCTGTGTAAATAGGGGAGAAATAAAGTATACAGTACATATGATAAAACAGCAAAGATGGAACAGATAAACCAGACTTGTCAACTCTCATAACAGACTCACAGCACCGTATTTATGAGGTATTGACCATTCAAATTCCTCACCTATATTCAACCATGACTAACAGGCTTATGTGGAATCATCACCTTCTGTTGCTATAGAGATCAAAGAAACTGTGAGGGAAAAAAGGCAGTGTTTACTCAACAGTTTCATCTACAAAGATAAAACCTCCATTATTGTCCAAGAGATACACAACAATCAGTCCGCATACCAGTGCATGCACATCCATATCACACACTCCCACACGCACGTAAACAGGCACACACAAACACTCTTCTCTCTCACACACACACAGCTTCATCCTTTCCCATGGCCACAAAAACCTCCTCCATCGCTCTGCTGCTATGGCATGAGAGAAAGCCACATTGTGGATTCTCAGCCACCATGGCCAAGGGATCAAAACAAACCACACGGAGGCTCCTTGAACATCAACACTGAGCTAAAAAAAAAGTATGCACCTAACAAAGTCAGAGCAGAAGTCACCCCTCTTACATCCAACCCTGCATGCTGTCTCATTCCCTCAGGCTAAAACATAAATCTTCAAAGACCACCTAAAACATGTTAATGATATCCTGCGTCTTCTTTCACTCTCTCACAGAGGATTCCACTTCTCTGACTTCACTTTGTCGACAGCACATTTTCTGTATCGTATGTATTTTCTGTATATTTATATAATATACACTGTTTTGCATGTATCTTGAAGAGAAAGATAAATAAAGATACATTTGTTAAATCAGTGTACTTAGGTAAAAATAACTATCTTTAACTATAAAGATAGCTAATTTTAGTGGAACCAACAAAAATGCTGCACTGAACACTGCTATACATTGAGAATAGAAGTCTATCAAAGTGTGAAAATTTCTGTTCTGTTACATCTGTCTTATTGAGGCTCCATCGGCTATTCTGGACAGTTCAACACACTATGCTACAACAGAGCATTTGTGCTTTCTCACCTTTGTGGGAGAGCCGTATCCTTGGGTAGATGCTGTGGGCTGTGTGAGCCGTGCCCATCAGAACAAGACACAGCAGCGTCACTGTCAGATACACAGTCCTTATGCACTCTGCCATCCTCATTGAGACCCACACTCCACGTTCTTCCACACAGAAATCCTGCAGGTCCACTCTACATGGGCAGCAAAGTCCATGAAAAGAAAGAAAGTCCACAAGTCTTTGCCCTGCAAGTTTCTGCAAACAATGTTTAATGAGAGATCATCTCAGATATAACAATAAAAAAGTCTACTTGGAGGTAACAGTCCATTTTCTGATGATTGCCAACTAGATTTCTGCAGCTTCTATACAGTCTCTGCTTTCCCCTATAGCAGTCTGCTGAAAGCTGCATCCACCCACTACCTCGGTGGACAGGATAGTGCTCTGTTATCCTTGTTTGGTTTTACTAACCACAGAGAGAAGAGAAGTCCAGTTGCTACATTCACGCCGCAGTGCCCACTGCTCTCAGTCCATATGTCAGTCCGTCTGTTTGTTTGTCTGTCTGTATGCCCAGCTTAGATCCAGTCTTTCTGATCTGGTGACAGAAAAAAATGAAATAATAAATCAGGTCTATGAATCCCACAAAGGTGTTGGAGCTGGTGATTTGTAAAACCTCAGTGCATTTGTCTGTCCCAGCAGGCAGGCAGGCAGGCAGGGCTGGAGCTGCTGTGCTGTATCCTCAGGCTGCGCTGCTCCTCTTGGGTCCACTGGAGCCAGTCATTCTCTGGACAGGAGCCCAGGAAAAGGCAGAGTGGGAGAGGGGAGGAGTGGAGTGCCTCGTGCCTGGCGTGCGGTCTCTCTGCGCTGGGGAAGAAAGTGAAGCTCCAGCTCCTAACTCTGCTCACGCTTGAACGGTCAGGGAGGATCCAAACCTCAGCTCAAACCTCAGTGACTCAATTAAGATGGCTTCTGCCACAGCTACTGATCTGGGCAGAGGCCACCTGCCATGGTGTGTGGTTGGTAACATGGGGAGTGTGCCTCAGCTTGAAGGGCTGAAAATTGCCTGCTCCTTCTTCTAGATCGTCTTGAGAGCTCTCCCTCTCTCTCTCTCTCTCTCTCTCTCTCTCTCCCTCTCTCTCTCTCGCTCTCTCTCTCCCTCTCTCTCTCTCGCTCTCTCTCTCTCTCTCTCTCTCTCTCTCTCTCAGGCGGCTGGATTAAGTGTGCTGTGTCTCCCAGGCAGACTCCGTAAGACTCTCGCCAGCTCTCCCCTAAGAAATACTGCCTCTCATGTCACTCTACAGACCACCCCTTTCTTCTCCTCTCCCCTTCCCCTCCTCCTTCACCACCTTCTTTTTTGCTTTTTTTCTTCTTTCATTTTCAATTATTGCCCTCTTTGTGTTTATTTCCATGTGGATAGTCATTATCACTGTTACCATTTTTATGTAAAAAGGTTTCTTTCATGCAGATTTTCCTCTTGCTTCCCATTTAATCTCTTCTTCTGTTTACCTCTCTATCCATCTCTTACACTCCTCAGTTCTGTAAAACCTAGTTATTACTTTGTCCTTGTGTCTTCCTTCCTTAATGTTTCAGACCTCGCCTGGCTTTTTCGCTTTTTTACCTTTCTTTCTCTGCTGCTGTGTCTTGTCTAAAGGAGTTTGTATCTGTCTCTGTTAGCAGTAGTGTTTGTGTACCTGTGTGTGAGTATGGGTTTTCAGGTATTGTCAGTATTGTGTAAAATATTAATGTTGAACTCGCTGACATGCAGTCTTGTATCGTGTCCTTGAAGTCTTTTTGTTTTGTCTCAAGGTTCAGAGCTTTCTGAATCTGATTAGCAAACACAACTCAGAATTGTTCAAGATGTGACTGGAGTCATTATTGAATTTGCACATGTCCCACAAGACAAGTCCCACAGGCGTCCAGTTACCAGAGCAGAGCGTTGTCTCGCGTACAGCTCTCTATATTTGTTTATCTCCCTCTCTGTCTTTGTATCGTGACGCCAACGTTAAGTCATGCTGATCCCTAAAATGGAAGAATGCCATCGGTCTGAAAATTAAAAAGCAAGTTTCCTTCTGTTGTTCTTTGAATCTGTGTCTGGTTCACATTGTGGTATAATTATTTTCTAATTTGCTGAACGGGGATTTAATGAGAACATTTCCCATCTTCATTCATAACTGAGGTCTCCTGATGATTAACAGCAAAAATAAAACTGCACCAATGTCACAAACTCATACACAGACAAAGCAAACAAAGAATAGCTAAAAAGGGGAGACAGAACAGAGAGATATGCACAGTGTGAATGTGAGTGTGAATGCATACCCATCAACAAATGGCCAGACTATAAATTAAGGCACATACAGTAATACGGAATTGGAAAGGATTGCACTGGGCTCTAGCAGCTGCACCCCCACCCCCTTGCACCACCCTGGGATCTGATGACTCCAACTCCCACGTTGCACCTGTTCCTTGCCAGAACAGAAGGACTTTGTGTGTGTGGAGGTCTTGTAACATACACTATCTCTGTTATTCCATTGCCTCGTGCAATTATAGACTCTCATCTGTTGTTGAGGGTGAGACAACTGTTCAACGTCAGCCTCCCATGGAGCCAACACTATCTGACTGAATGTGACACACACTTTCATCACTTTGAACCTGAGCATTAATGAAAGAGCATATTTTAGCCTTGCATCCGGATGAAAGGTGCTCTGGAAGATTTTCATTTCCGATCTCTTAAGCCACTACCTCAGATTAATAGCCATTTACAGAGGCTAATGCACATAGGCCAGTGGGCACAGCATCCACTTACTCACATCGGCTCCGCTGTGACTGAATGGGTCTCTCCTTCCTTCAAACAGTCTAATAGCAGTAATCAGTCAGAAATCTGCTTCAGACCAGAAACAGCAACAGCAACAGCTCAATCCCCCACCTTTCCACTCCTTTTAACTCTCCCTCCCTCGCTCTGTCCCTGCTTCCCTTCCCTTTTCTTGATTTGTGTTGTACTTTCTGCCCATTAGTATGATTCTGACTGTGCTAGTAGCGTGTACCAAGGGCCCTCCCATGCAGCACTCCTACACAGCAGCCATACACCCACTTTCTTTCGACCTCCATTGAAATTCTGTCCTCTTACTTGCGACCCTGGGATTCCATCAATACCGAGAATATTAATTCAGCATGTAGTGCACTGCAGGGCCATTTGCTCAGCACTATGTGAGTTCTGTGAATGCATCAAATTTCAGAGATGGTAACATTCATGGTCACAAAAGTTTGACCTGTCATATCACTAAATGCCTCGTTCCTTGAGCTGCTGTTTTAAGAAGCCGGGCTGTGTGTGAAAAGACCGTTTGATTGAGTGCTGATGTCTGGCGTTTGTTTGAATAGGCCATGTCCAAACGTCTGGCGGCGTTCCTTTCATGCCCTCTGAACACAGAAAATATTTTCATTCATGTTAATGCTATGTCAATATCCGCCCCGTTTCAACAGAAGCGTCCCTCACCTCCTGTTTGACCCGCAGAGACAGACATGTACACTCCTCCTGCCTCCCCAACATACACCCTGTTTATGCCCATGCACCGTGTCTAACAGTTGTGTGCATTGAGCTGCAGTGTTACAGTGTAAAAGAGTAGGAAAGAAAAGGAAATAAAGAGATTAAAAGGAAGATAGACTTAACTGGGTGTGTATGCGTATATGCATTTATGCATGAAACTGTGTGTATGTTAGTATATGTCTACCACTGACCGCCTGCAGGGCTCCCCTCTGCTAAAGAGAGGTCAGGCCCCTGGTCTCCCACAGCAACAGTAGCAGCACTCTGAGGATCCAGTGTTTCAGAGCCACTCCATACTCCCACCGTTTACACAGGTGGCTATCATGTGGCCAGTGAGGTTTGTCCCCGTTGCACACACTGACTACAGAGACATCAGTCAGAATGAAGGAAGGTAGCAGTGCTTGTTTCCTTGCCGTACATCAGCGATATACACAACATAAATTGAGTGGGTACGTAACAAAACCTCAGAAAGACACGCAAATGTTTGTGAGAGGGAGTCAGCGTTAGCTACAGATGAATGAACTGGGAGAGAGGCGAGCAGCGGCAGAGGAGGTGTAGGCCTACTCTGACTGAGAAGCCAGGTGTGTGTTATGGTTGGCTTAGCTGTGTCTGCTGAGTGCCAAAATTATGGTATAAAACCCACTGCACACCTTCATGCATATGAAATCATACTTGTAACCACTTTTAACATGTGTTTATAAGTGGAAAGAAGTCTGTATATATTCTGTTACACTCCATTATTTCCTAACAATCTCTCATGCTGAGTGTTGCTAACCCTGAGGTGAGGCCCCAAGTAGGTGCATGTTTCGCATGAGTGTCCATGGCACCAAAGTGTGGTAAATACATTCTCTCTTTGCCAGACATAATGCCAGAAACCGCAATGTATCATCCATGCTCAGGTGGTTACAAAACCACTATCAAGGAAGCTATGTGGCCACAATTTTGGCTTTCTTTGCTTCCTGTGATTCATCTCTTGGGACATATTTCTTAGTTATAGGGTTAGTAATGGGAAACCCAGCCCAGGCCAGTGTTCTGCAGTCACAGATGGTGAAGAGGAGGAATGGGTTCTGCCTCTGGAGTGATATGTGGAAGTGACCATCTGGCCTCATGTATTCTCATCCATCATCATGGTAACCGTCACATAATCTACAGGTGTGTGTGTGTGTGTATGTGTGTGTGTGTATGTTTGTAAATGCATGTGTATTGTGTGCCTGTGTTTATGTGCTTTCAGGTGAATTTTGTCATGTTTTTGCACATGTGCACAGGATGAAAAAGCTCACCGACATGTGGAGCTACCCATTTATCCTCCTGTGCATTGTCATCAGTCATACTTGGCACAGTGACATGAACAGTGAAAAGTTTAAAATTGAAAAACCAGGCTACTTGAAGAGCTTTTTTGATGTCTTGACAATTTGTCTTAAATACGCATAGCTATGATCACCGTTAGCAGACAAAATAGAGATAGATATAATAATAATGGTGACAAGGAAAGACTACATGCGCCTTCAACATGTACTTATGGCTCTTTTTTTCTCGCTCACTGGTTCGTGATTTATGCCCACACGGAAATGTCACACACATTTCATTCAGCATCAATGCTAAAACACAAGGGTGAATATGTGGAATAGCAGCTGAGTTTGAATCACTGTGGGGAAACTGCAATCGCATCAATTCAGACAACATTTTGGGGTTTTGCTGAAGGAAAACCTCTCCCTTTAAAATTCACTAAACTTGAAAAACAACTGTTCTCAGTGCGACTGTGGGTGTTAATGCATGTGGCGCCCGTTGGTGCGTGTGAGTACGTGACGTCTGTGTGTGTGAGACATTGAGTATGTTTATGAGTTTGATTGTGTGTTTATGAAATATGATTAGTGACATGTAAATTGAATCAGAATGCTCCCCATCCTGCTCCAGGGCAGGACCACCATGTGCCGCTGCAACAAGGGAAATGTGGCGCTTTTCTTCGGCCTCCATTTTTCTGGCAGTCTGCTTTGAAGTGGCTCAGAAGCAGTCAGAGTTCCTCAAATTCCTATATGGAATGATTGTCTGTGACCAATAAAGGCCAGCTCTCCTGTTTAAACCCTGCCATTAATTGCTCAACCCATCTGACAAATAAACATTCAACCATATAAAAATGAAGCCCCTGCGTGATGTAGAAAGACATGAACTGAAAATAAAAAGAGTTTAATTGAGACCAAATGCATGAAAAAGTAGTTCATACTGTTTCCACATCCGTGAATTAAGAGTGTGAGTCATACTTTGGGTGTATCTGTAAACTGGGATGCCTCTCATAGTAAATTATGGGCTAGCGTGTGTTGTTTCCTGCATTTATTCCCCCTACAAATGCCAGACACGCTTCACATCAACACCTCGTCCTTGTCTGAACTCAGGACTTACTTATCAAGAGGACTGAGGTGTGAGACGACCCTTCAATACTAACAAGTTTCACTGTGCTTCAGTTGCACCCGTTGCCCATACACTGACATGCAGTATGCGTCATCATTGTCAAACATGAATAAGAATGCAAGTGGGAAGATGAGAATTGGGTGGAAGGCATCAGGGCTAAAGCTTGTTACAGATGGGTTGCTCCTTCTGGCAGAACTATCAGTTAACCTGCTAACCTACACTATATCACTCTGACTGCTCTAAATGGCACAATCAGTGACCTGCGTCAAAATCTCCTGTTAATCCATCTGCCGATGTCACTAAGTTTACATTTCTCCTAAACTCTGACTCATAACCTTTAGCAATCAGAATGAGACATAGACCAGAGAAACAAAAGCAAGCTGATATACTGTATGTGTAGACGTGTATATGCACACACATACATGCAAGAATGTGGTCGGCAGTATCATTACCATGGAAAAACAAAGATAGCTTCAGCATCTCCCCAGCTGAGCCAAATACATTATACCTTAAAGGGATAGTTTAGGTAGACTGAAACAGGGGAAAAAGCCACCTCTAAAGCTCACTTATTGACACATTAGATCTCCTTCGATTACTTTGTATGAAAACTGAAGTGTAAAAACGACACGTTGTGGTTTTACGAGGGGTTGTGTTTCCCTGTTTCTCCCTGTGTTTATATTTACCACTGACATGAGAGTGGTATCAATGTCTTCATCTATCTCTCTTCAAGAAAGCCATTAAGAGTATAAGAGTGTCCCATAATGTTGTACTATTCCTTTAACTTCAACATGTGCCTCCCTCCACCTAAAATGTGCAGTTTTAGCAGTCCCCTAAAATTCCACACTAATTAATTCTTACAAATAAAAAAGAAAGTCCCGTAAGCTATAAACCCATTAATAAGCGGCAGTTTCAGACTGACGCCAGTGAGGCACTAATCAGAGCAATGCCAGTAAGACTGGTGTCTGCACTGTCTGTTATTGACTGTTTCATGCCTCATAACCTCCACCGCCTTTGTTTGTCACTTCATGTGTCCATAAATACTGGACTAACATTTCCACCAAAACCGTGGCAAGATCCGCTTTGACTCTATGAGGACAACTGGAGGTAAACACTAGGATTGCTTAAGTCAATAAAATCAACACTCTGTCAACTGACGGACACTTTTCCTGGAACAAAACAAGCTTGTTTTGGGTCACATATTTTGAGCCACCAGTGTATACTCATCAACACAGTCTCGCACAACCAGCATGAACTGTGAAAAGTACATCATGCGGTGGCTGAGAAAATGTCTTTCCTTGACCAC
This sequence comes from Enoplosus armatus, assembly GCF_043641665.1. Lineage (NCBI taxonomy): Eukaryota > Metazoa > Chordata > Actinopteri > Centrarchiformes > Enoplosidae > Enoplosus > Enoplosus armatus. The sequence goes on from NC_092185.1 coordinate 8,667,000, forward strand.
TAATTGGATAATGTGGCAACAGCACAAAACAGATGTGCTATTTTCATGTGTTCACCACATGAAACGGTTAGCTAATGGTTAAATTTAGACAAGAAAACACCTTGAAGCACCTGCAATTACAGCTCCCAGCACTTTTGCTGCAAAATTATCTTCACATTCTGACAGCTATCAATAAATCAAAATACCAGTTTCTAGCTTAGTAAGCCTCACAGCACCTGCATTTTAACAACCAGTCAGATCTGTGTGAGGTGGCATGTCTACTTTATTTTTTTAAATTATATATTATTATATTATATATACAATATACCTATTTCCCCTTATGCACTCTTTGTTTATGTTGTTTTTGTTGATTGACATGACTTGGGTGTACTCTCCAAAAGTACTCTTTTTTTTAACCTGTTCGTTCCTTATGTCTTAACTTAAGTCCTTCTGGTCCTGTGATGCAAACTACAAAGAGAAAACAATTAAGTCTATAGAGGTGGCTGAATAAATTTAAACATACAATTAATTTCTTCCTGTGAAACAAGATAGAAAAGCTTTGTAACCGTGGTACAGAATTTGAGTGTGATACAGAAAAAAACAATGATTTTACTGTATCAGTAACAACTAGCAAGCAAAAAGGTGTTATGCATAAAATGTATGGAATTTGTTTGCTTGACACTAAAGGAGTGAAGCATGATCACTGACATTCTTCTATGTACTCCTGTTTTTTTTCCTTTTCCAGCTGGAAAGAAAATTGAAGACAGAAGAAACTGTGAAGAAAATGAATTATGAATGTGCATCTCTTATTCTTAGCACATTAGTGCTGCTTTATAAGCACATAAAGTTCTGTGTGCAGTAGATACAGAAATGGAAATGTATGCTGACAAATGTTTGTTTCGCTGCCGAAGGTTTTAATTACATCTAGACCGGGACTGCAACAGTGTTTGACAGAAATAGTAAAGAGTTTGTTTAGTGCACATTCTCTCCAGTATATGGCTGCAGTGGCTAATCTATACTGACAAAGATGAATTTTGGTGGTGAATGTTTAAGTTTCCATGTCTCTAATTTATCATAAATTACATCAACACATTTTTCACATGGAGCGAGGGGTTACACAAGGGAGGGTGCAGAGATGGAGATGGGGATTTATTTGTGTATACTTCCAAATTCTTGCAAGTTTTGTCAATTTAAAAAATGTACAAGTTTAGAGAAAGTCTTTGCTTGTGGTTATATCAAAACACAGAATCAGACCTTTCTATTAGATAGTTAGTTAGGCTCTGTTGCTTTCAAATGAGGAGTCGCTGATTCTTTGTCCTGATATTCAGTAAGCAGGGCCAGGCCATAAATGACAGAGAGCTAAGCCCTCCACTGGGTGATGTGTTCCAGGAGCTCCAGCCAAACCTTGCATAATCACTTACAGATTAGAAGTGTGGAATTGAGCCGCTGGGCAATAGTCAGACACACAACAGGCTACCTCGACACATTTCACTGCACCTCTGCTCTTTGGTGTAGGCTACAGATCTTTGACCCATCTCAGGGTCAGCTAAGGTCAAGCCTGATGCCTCATTCATCCATTGTCTGATCCTATCTCATCAGCTCCTTTCAGCAGGTTTCGTGCTGTTGTCATAGCCCCCTCTCATGCCTGTGGTGAGACATCTGCTCTAGCCAACAGCCTTTCCTTTGAAGGCTTGGAGGATAATCAGCCATCTTTTCTTTGATTCTACCTTTTTTCTGCATTCTTTGGAGTCCAATAACACATTTGATCAAAACCATAATAAATGTATAAACTAGACTTAGAAACTGTGAAAATGTTTTTTTGCAATGTCTTCACTGTAAACTCATACCCACAATGTCCTCCATCGATCTGACCATGATGTGGTAGATTCACATCACTCACATTCTCATTTAGATTCACCCAGACTCACATTCTTGCCAATGCTAATATTGGACTGTCTAGACAATTACATTGCACAGTACTGTACACATACACTGATTTACTGGGCTTATATATCATTTGCCACTGGATAAACAATTCAAGGAGCTTACAAACACACTAAGCATGACTGACCATTCATGGGGAAGTTTATTCCAATGTAATTGTATGTTTAGAAGTGCACTCGATGAGTCAAGTGTGACCTAGTAAAGGTGAAGGAAGAAAAAGACTTCCCTTTTCCTCTGTTTACTTGATCTGTAAGATGTTCCAAAACTGACTTAAGTCATCAAATGTCTGGTGGGGAAAAAACTGACAGATTATTTGATTAGAAAATGAATTTTATACTTGTGAACTGTCAAAACTGTAATAGTAACACTTGAGATGACAGCCCGCAAATTACAGTGTAATTGTGTTGTGCTTAAGGGAAACCAATAAAATACTCATCATATTCACAGTTATATTGCATGTGCCATGGAAATAATTTTTTTATCTCATCATGTCTGGCTAAGCCTCTGCAGTTTATATAAGGTTTGGATGTGTGTGTATCTAAATGATTTATATTATATATATATATATATATATATATATATATATATATATGTATATATATATATATATATATATGTTTTTGTGTCTTTTCACATGGGATTGTAAAGATGAAGTCCCGTATATTTCCCATTAATATGAAATATCTGAATAAAAGAAAATAAGTGATTATGTAATATATAAGTTGAAATATATTGGTATGTATTGCAAAATAAATGTCCATAATACCAATACATGTTTGTTCCTTAAGAGTAAGTACACTGCACTATGAGTATGTGACAGTCATAAGAATAACAGTAGAGCAGGTCTTTTCCACAACGGAAATGAGCTAAAAGTCTTGTCATGCCTCTAGTCTAAACCTCTTGTGCCATGCTGTCACTCATAGCAGAGAGGCACTCAAGGATCCTGCCAAGTGTACAGCACACCACCAGCACCACCGCTGCCAAGCTGCCACAGCTAAATACTCTGTCCTCTGTTTTACCCCAGGCAAGGGATGTGCCCCTGCATGCTAACACAACGCTAACACGCTACCAAAGTCTGATGGAGAGCAGCGCACACAGGCACACACAAACCTGACCTTCAAAGCATTATCCATCCATGATCTAGTAACCCCCCCCCCCCCCCCCCCCCCCCCAGCCTGCAAAATTAAGTTTCCAGGGAAATAACTTTATACCCACCCCACACTCACATACACACACTTCCACCACCAGTATTGACTCTATGACGCAGAGAGGGACAGTGCCAGAAATCTACAAGCCCTTGATAAGTGACAGCTGGAGGGAAAAGAATAGATCATTACCTCACTCAGAAAGCGCTGTGATATACCATACTCTGCTATAAGGTGGCGGAACCCAGTTATGACACATGAATGTTATTTCTTGCCTGGCTAATGGACTGGACACTGTCAGGGGTCATTCGTTAGCTGAGTAAATGTCAGACATGTTGTGGCTGAGTGGGTCATGTTTGGCTGCACATGGGACACTAGGGAGGGTGATGCAGCTCCCTCCATGTCGCCCAGCTGTGTGGCGTGTCCTCCTTAAACAAAATAGCTCTACTCAGACTATCCATGTCTGGGGTTTGCATTAAGAGCCAAACATCAACAAATATGTGGATGTATATGCTAAAATTTGGTGCCGAATCTTCTGCTTTTGAAATTTTCCATCAATCTTCCACATAAACCAACGTGTTGTCTCTCCAGAATAGACCAGCTCTAACGCACCAGTGATCTGTGCATGTATGTGCATGCAGAACCCCACTGGGCCTAGTGAAGCATCAACCCACTGGATTGTCACTAGTGTAAAATAAATGACTGTATCTCTGCTCCATTTCACTTTTTTCCAAGCCTCCTGATAGGAGCGAATACACTGATGCCTCCTCCCCACAGCTGCAGTAAACGATGCAGCTGCAGTAAAAGATGATGAGTGTCTAAGGGAAAGAGTATAACACACTGTGTGTGTCTTCATGCAAACACATGCTCACTCAGCTACCTGCCAGATGACTCCTAATCCACACCTTTCTTGTCAAGAGCCGATACCAGGGAGCAAGATGAGCTTCACATGATGAAACAGACAAGGTGAGTAATCACTCAAGTTTCTTTGAAACTCTCTCCAGTTATTCTTGTCCATTGCATGCAATCTTGTCAGATGTATCACATCATATATTATGGTGTATCTAAGCACTGAGTGTACTTAGAAGTTTTAAATCTGTCTTTCGGTTTGTGTACTCCACAAATGGAGCTCCCATAAGAAAATCATAGTTCTATGAATTTAATTCAATTGAATTGAACTGAGTTGTAATAACTTGGTAAGATGATGGTAAATGTGATGTGATAAATGTAACGGAAAAAAACATTACTGACTAATAAAAATAAATGCAAATTAACCATCTCAAAGTAACTGAGCAGTTTCAGTTCAATAACAACAGCAGCAAGTAGGTCATTAACTTCTCTCTAATTTCTGTATTCTCACTCTCCCTCTCTGTCACTCATGTGTCAGTTTTTCCATCGAGTGTAGTGGTCCTTTGTGTGAGTGTCAGGGCGGTCCTTCTCACTCAGCCGTAGCCTTGGCTGGGAGTCAAATTGGGAGTTGCTATTTTCCGTCAGGCACAGTGGGATGTTGGAGCTGAATCATATTAAAAGAGCCACCGGAGGGCAGTCATGCTCTGTGTTACAGGTATGACTGCAATGCCAAAGAGCAATGATGACATGATCAAAGTGTGAACTCCATGCTGCAGTTTTACGTCTGTCTCTGCCTCTCTGTTTTTCTGCATTTGAGGTTTATAGGGCTAAAATCTAATATAATGTTACGGAGACCTTTAAATATTGTTATAGTATGGCATGATACACTACACAGACTTTTCCTCCCTGGTCATGACCCTGACCAACCACTAACTTGGATTTATTTTGTATCTTTCCATCAGTCTGACGGGCACACTTCTCTCTTTCGGTCTGAGCCACACACACACACACACCAACACATACAGTGTGTATGGTGTGTCTTAATAACAATAGCTGCTCATTTCAAATGTTGTCAAGAGAGCACCTAAAAATGAATATTATCCATATTTATCTCTGTGCTCATATGTCTATCACACTACTATTGATTTTGTGTATGAATATGTGTGTGTGTGTTCTCCCAGCTGACACTAACAACACTAGAACCTCTCAATAACGTTCTCTTTCAAGCGTCTGAGGCAGTTAGAACTGAAACTCATGAGCTCCTACAGCAGCAGTTGAATTTACTACAGAGGTCAAGGTGAAAGCCCAGGTGAGACATATGCTGAATGACCTTTGACCTTGGATCAAAGGTGAGCACAGGTGTCAAAAGAAGCTCTAGTGTGATAAAACAAGTCTGTTTCAGGACTGCCACATACCAAGCACCTATAGCAACCACTATATGCAATATAAGCAGATGGAAAATGGAACATTTCTTTTTTTCCCCATGTGCTGTAGGGACGAATATGTGCTTTTCTATTATAACCACCAGAGGGCAGTAGTAAAACACAGTTCATATTTTGCTGCAGGACCTATTGAAATGAAGTTCTGGCAAGCCCTTGAGAACTGACATTTGATTGCAAGATGTTAGTTTTCTGTTTTTCAGGTTCTGCTTGAGTTGCAGACACTGAAAGCCAAAGTTTTACTGCATCTTTAAACACCGCCTCCTGTCGGTGTGCAAATAAAACAGCTGTGTTTCAGTTGGAGACTGTAGGGGACCTCATGTTTTATTCACATCATATCACACATCAAGGTCTTAATAACAACTTACAGTAATTCCTCTACTGCCTGAGGCACACTGTAGTACACAGCTTCACTTTTCGATAAACATTATAATACAAGACACACTTGAGCTGACTGATATTCTTTCTGAACCATTTTGATTTTTAATATTTATCAGTTATGTTAATTACTTGGGCTAATCAAATCATGAATTCGCCCATGACACACAAGTGACGGCACTGAAAACTTCCTAATATTAAGGATAAGTTCTACACGTTTATGAAAGTTTTTCTCATTAATATGGAAATGTACGCAGCAAGGTATTCCAAAATCTAATCTGATCATCTACGCTACAGGAACCTTTTCTTTTCACTAACCACATACCACGATAGCAGCAGGACATAGCACATTAAAAACAGATTTAATGAAACCAGGACTTTATGAAGAGACATTTATTAGATCAGTAGAATACATCACCATCACCATCATCATCATCATGCCGAAAAGCAGCAGCAGCAGCAGCAGCACTTCATTTCCTCGCTTTCATTGTATGTCCAGGACAGATGCAGTGAGGCACCCTGTGTTTTCTCTTTGTAATTACGATCTTATCATATTCCCATCTCTACTGAAAGTTCCACAACTCTGGTGTTCAACTTAAATCATCACTTTCTCAAGGCCAGCTCCAGCTGTGTCTCATTTTTCTCCACCATGGCTTTCAAAAGCAAATGAGGACACTCACTAGACAAAGTCATCTGACATACTGATGTGTTGCAATACTCAACTGACATTGTTCATTGTTATTAACTGATCTGTGGACATTTAAATCCAGAGTGAAATCCTGTTTAGATCTTGTTTATATATATATTTTTTATGAGTACCTACCTCAGGAATGATCAATTATACAATTTATAGTCCTAACAGAAATAATATGTACATCTTTGAAATTGTTAATATTGTGTTCTGCATAAGCAAACAAGAGAATAACGTCGACAACACCAGACTAGTATATCATTGCTATAGCAAAACAGGAACACTACAATAGTATTCACATGCACTAGTACACAGTGTCATACTTGTCAAACATAGACCATAGTATTTATATTTACATAATGTTCACAGCTACATTCCAGGTTCGTGTTTTGTGTGCGTTGAATAATAAAGGATTGAGTTTTTTATGTTACATGCAGTGAAATGAAGTTTTTACACTGCACTGCCTGTGAAGAATATGTATATGAGACAACAAATGTGGAAGAAACATACAGTATGGATACTGGGTTATTGCTCAGTGCATTTGATATGTGATGCATGTCATAGTGACCAATACTGATAAATAACTTCCAGTATTACTACAGTTTTTGTGATGATACAGTTATTTTAGGAGAGTGGTGATGTTAATCAAGTGAATGAAACCAAATGATAAACTGCAAGAAAAGAAAAAGCCTGCACATTGAAAAATATTTCCACAATTTACATAATTGTATATCAATAAATACACATGTAATGGAAACAAAGTGTATACAAATCAAATGAACATGGAAGAACTCAGTGTGACATTCCGTGCATTGAGAGGATGCAGTTGGCAGACATCCCTATAAAGTGACAACTTAATGACTGGAGGGAATCTGATGGTTCAAAAAAGAAAGATAAACAAAACAGAATAATAAACCTGACTTGTTTGGGAAGCTTATCTAAGGTGTAGACACACAGACTAGTACGAAATCTCCCTGTTTACAACTGCTTTTTCTTAAATAAATTTCTATCTGGGGAACCAACATAAGACAGCAACAAGACAACTGCAAGCCATTCCCTTTAGTATGAGGAGACGTCATAGATAACAGTATTTACACATCTTAGCTACATAATTATTTGTTGACAAATGGTTCTCCCAGGTTCTTGCAGTTCTTGGGCATTTTGCTTTCTCATGTTGACTGATTTAACCATCTATAATACCAAAAATGACCAAATATCCCATCTTGTGCTTTCAATAAGCTTCACTTATTTTATGCTTGTAATTCCACTGTAAGTCCATTTACCCTCCGCACTGTTTTTAATACAACCCCACCTCCTCTTCTTTCATGTTGGTGACTTAGAAAAGAAATGACCAGGTATTTTAGGTATGTACTTAGTTTCACACTGATAAAGACACCTAACTAGCATGCCATGAGACAATGCCATTGACACAGCCATCTCAACATGGAGTCAGTCATGTCTATAGGGTGGGTGTATGGATCCAGTTCTTGTGCTGGTTGACACTGTCCCTCTGCAGTGTTCAGGCCACAGAGGCCAGCTGAGATAATATGCTCCAATGGTCTGGTGTGACACAACATCCTGTTTCCTGCGGTCCTCTGTCCTGACGCACTGTAAACATGGCTGCCCACGCACAGAACACGCCAGCCAGCAGATCAGGATAGTATTAGCTTTTTCCAGTTTTACTTTTCTATCCAGTCTTTGTGGAAGAAGTCTATATCTCAGTATGAAGGGGAAAAGTGGGTAAGTTAATCACGGTTACAGAATGAGAACTGGGTGTGGTTTCAGGTTTGGGTGTTAAAAGTCAAGGTTTATAGGTCAGACACTGCGGGGGGCCCTCTCCAGTTCATGGGTCCTGCGGTTGCGTCCCTTCTGCCTCTCTTGCAGGTGTTTCCACTTGGCTGCCAGCCCTTGAGCATGCATGTGGGTGTGAGGGTTCACCACAACCTTCTGCTGCTGCTGCTGTTGCTGCTGATGTATTTGTACTTGCTGCACCAGGTGAGCTTTCTGCCTCCTGTGCTTCCTCTCCCTTTTCCATACCTGCTCGCAGAACTCGTCCACACTGTTCAGAGTCGGGTGGTTGACCAAAGACAGGAAGTCTCTGTACCACAGCTTTTGATTGGGAGTTTCTTGAGGTGTGGAGCGATCCTGGGCAGGGACGCTGGCTGCTGCCTCCTCATTGCGATGCAGCAGATCCTCCAGGCGCTCGGTGTCAATGACCTCTAAGGTGACCTTCAGAAGCGTCTGCATGAAGCCATGCTCCACCGCCTGGCACAGATAGATCCCAGAATCCTTCTTGTTAAGTATGCGTATCAGTAGGCCCTGGTCTGTGCGGATGAAACGTTCTTCTGATTTGATCTGCAGAATGAGAAAATTGGAAATGATAGAGACAGAGACAAAGATGGGAAAAGATATGATATAAAATCTAATCAGCTATAACTCATGGTTGTTTTGATTACACAAAATGTATTTTACTTGAATCAACTATGGTATTAATATTAATTAATTAATATTAATAAAATATGATCTGTGTTATCTAAAATAATCTTCATTATGAAGAACCTTCTATCATTATTTATCTGCTCTGCAGACAGGTTGTATCTGAATCTATTTCAATAAAATAGTGTGAGCTGAGGTAGTGCCAACCTCATGCTTGCGGTCATCAGTAGTGCGCTGATACTGCCAGTACGTCAGTGCTCTCTGGGACTTGGGACTGCATTCAAGGAAAGTGCTGCTGTTCTCCACACCATACACAGTTTTATCCAGGAGAGTCGCCTTCCCGCTTAGTTCATCTAGATAAAAAAATAATACATACAAGGTTGTTAAAGTAAATGATTTTTGAAATTTGTTGCAGATGTTATCGGTTGTGGTAACGGCTGAATTTTATGTGATTTATTTTACAGGCAAAAAAAATGGAGACAGCCCTAAAGCCACTTTTTGATTTTCTGTATAAAACCCTCTCTGCTTTTATCTGACTGAAATGTAAAGAGACTTTGTTCCCCATAGTACCTCCTCTGAGTTGGGGGCCTGGTTTTAGTTTCTTCAATGACTGCATTTTACATTATTTGTCACATTATACTGTATCTTTTCTTATCACACTCAATCAAGTCCAGAATAGGCAGCTCCCACCACACTGGAGGAAATGAGCAGTAAAATTTGTGTTTTATACACTCAAGCACATGCAGTGCTATTCAGTCAGAGAGTTTGTACTCTGCAAAGTTCTCATGATTGATTTCCTAAATCCTGTTGTAAATTTAACAATTCAGACATTATTTTTCCCTCCTCATTTTCTCAAAAACTTTTTTCTGTTTTCTTTATAGAGTGCTGTGTCTGGCATCTCAGATGTTTGGCTAAAATGTGCAATCAAAAGTGTTGCTGCCGACTGAGTGGATCGCAACAGGTAACAGTTCCTCCTCAAATCAGCAGCTTTCGATAACAGTTTTTTTGTTCTTTTTTGTTAAATGAAAGAAATGTTTAATCAGGAAAATGAAACAGTGTTAGCCAGCAGTATGAGTCCTGTCTTTTGGACTAAGACCACTAACAGGGCAGTTGAGTGGAGGGCTTGGCGACAGAGAGGAGACTTGGAGGAATCCTGACCATGTTAATTATAAGCTTCACATGGGCCAACTCTAATCTTCACAACACCAGAAACACATAAAACACAAAGACACGCCACATACATTCAACTGGCTTCTCTGCTGGCTTCAGGAAAGGCAGCAGCTTTGGGACCATTTTTACGTTCAAAGAAGAAACAAAAGCTCTATTGTGCAGTCAGAAAATTGCTATTTCCTTCAGTATATCATTTGGAAATTCTAAAATCATATACGTTATTAGTCAGAGTAATAATGTCTCTGACTAAGGGGAAATCTGTTTCTAGTGTACACATATTGTAATGCACTGTCTGTGGAAACAAATTTTGCCTTTGAGGACAATAAAATCTATCTATGTCGGAACTAAAGCCAACATGAATGTGTTTTATTACACATTGTTTTGATTATGACACAGTTTGTGAAATTTTTTTTTTCATTTATGTACCATGGTGTTGCAGATCTGAGCACTGTGTGAGTGGGTCTCCATTCCTGATATCTTGTCTCCTTGTTCTCCTGCAGAAACACAAACATAAACACCTTCATGAGTCAGCAGACACACCGGCTTCTTTGTGTGTGTGTGAGAGAAAGAGAATATGTGTATACAGGGAGTTTGTGTGTGTGTGTGTGTGTGTGTAGGTGTGTATTTGAATGTGGTTTGGCCAACACAAATAGATAAAATAACAGCAGGCAGCCCATAGTATCGTAGAAAAGCTTTAATTATAGGGTGTGTATGACAAAGGAATAATCAATCATTTCAGCCTGTCGTCTCTGGGTTGCAGATGCAAAAGAGATGGAGTACAGTGTCAAACATTGCCCTCAGGATGTTTTCTATAAAACAATAATTGAAGAAACTATGGATACTCCAAAACAAACTGTTAACTTCTTCCCCTCTGCTTCCCATTGTTCTTACCCAGCGTTGGTGGGTTGGTAATTAGAGGTAAGAATTTGCTCCGGCTGTCTTATTTTTGAATGTGGAACTCTGGAGTCCAACTAACAGTGAGAACAGGATACTGTGCAGCTAGCATTCAAATCAATAAGCCCCATGGAGCTATGAGTGGGAGGCAGCCCACAAAATACACACATACATGAACACATACAGATCAGTTCACTACTACAACCACACTACCACAGAACCTCTAACACCTACCTCACCCGTGGTTCACCCAGACTGCCTCCAGACATCACCGACATTGGTTCTCATTTACAGTTAACACATGAGACAGGTTATATTTCTAGCTTTCTGGTAGAAACACGACCCTATACCTTTAGGGGATTTTGGCAAATATACAAAGCCTGCACTATAAGTGTGCCCTCGCTCCAGCCTGACTGCATATGTCTTCAATTTGTATGTGAAAACCCTTCTATATAATCTGGTCAATGTGTTAAACAAAAGTAACACGTGGCATGTATATATCTAAAGCAGGTTGCTCTTATGCAAAACACAAATGCACCTTTCTGTTGATGTTGTTCTTCTCATAAACACGCATCCTAACTGTGCTACTTGCAGTGTGTTTCAGTTCGAGAATGTTTTGCTTTATCCAAAGCATGCAGCAGATTCAATGTGTATAGCTAGATGTGTTAAAATATCTCCTGTTGTGCTAGGTTCGAAGTATCATATTGCAATGTAAGCAAACTTCAGAAATGCCCGCTCAGTGTTTTGAAGTGCTGATTAGTTGCTGTGTACGAGGTGTTGAGCAGCTTGTAAAACACAATGGCAGATTGGCGACATGACAAGTATGAAGAATATGGAGTATATATTCATTACCTCTTAGCCATGGGAAAGTATCTGGAGCACTCAGTGCCATCCCATGCACAGTAAGGGTCCCTTGCCAGGCAGCATTCAGCACAGGCCTTCCCATAAACCTCACACCGATGCAAAGGCATCTGGGAGACACCAATGTCTGAGCCCAGGTAAAGTTGTTGCTGTGCAGGTAAAAGAGAGAAAGACTCAATTTTCAATATCAGATTTCTTACGTCTTAGGAGCTACAATTTAGGTTTTAAATTTTGATGGATGGTGTGCTTTGAGTAATACACATATGTTTTGTTTGGCTCATCTTATGTTTATCAGTGAAGAAGAAATACAGTCAGGAATGTGGACAAACTGTCAATTAGCTGACTTGTTTTGCCTCCCCCTGCCATTTAAGTTGACAAGTTGATCTGACAGTTGAACAGCCAACAATTGAGATCTTTGTGTGACAGCGTTTCATCTCAAATTGTTTAAAATGTGCAGACAAGTGTGCCTTTGTTCTGTATTTCGGCTGTGCAGCAAGGTGTGTCACCTACAAGGAAAAGCTCTCACTCTCAGAGACAGGTTTTTCAGACACACACATGCAAAAACAGTAGTTACTTTTTTTCAGCCTTCACTGAACTCATTTACTGAGGTAATACTCTTTTTCAGAATTATCTTTATTTATGTCGTATGTAAATGTATTGGAGGCACACATGATGCACTCTGTGGAAACAAATTTCCCCTTTGGTGACAATAAAATCTATCTTGATATAAGCTTTGGCTACAGTGCTTTGTTCTGCTACACATGTTGCTATAATTTCATTTTTACATGAAATAAGAACTGCAATCAATACCTGTTTTGTTGAAAGTTCCATCGCTGTAATGGCTGTTGGCTCCTGTAAGAAATAACAAAATAACAATTGAACAACGATGAGACAACACTTGTCTACGACTTAACTTGGAAAAGTAACACTGTACAGCTGGTAAGAGAATAACCTACTCTGAAGACAGTCATTTCTTCCAACAGGACTTCCTCCAGGTCATGCCAGGAGCCTCTGGGGATGGATACCACTTTCAGTATCGTCCCCATGTCTAGCACACAATTAAAGCAAACATGTCTTTAGTAATATTTATTCTATATTATATGCTTATCTATCTATTTCAATCAGTCAATCAATCATTTACTGTGACAATGTTCCACTATACAGTATGTACGCAATATACGTATGTATATAAATGTGTACCTGTGCCTATGAACATGACGTCATACTGGCCATCTTCTGCCTCTACTTTATCCACCACTATCTGGGTGAACTGGTAGTCCACATCTGTTTTGACTATGATTGGTCGATTGTTAATGGGGTAGACAGGGTTGAACATGGCTGGGTGGCTTCTGGCAAAAGTTACAACTTCATCAGGAAGGTCCTTAGTTGTATCAAAACCTCCAAACGTCTTGCTCGGGCACTGTAGAGAGGAAAAAAAAGAATTGTTATAACAATTACACTGAAGGATATAAAGGAGAAAACATTTTAAAGCTCGGTTCATAACACACTGACATCCCAGTTAAGAGCATGCTGCATACTCACTGTGCCGGGCCGTGGGTAGGGAACACGTCCCTGGAAGGGAACCCACTGGTAGTTGGGTCCGTCTCTATGAGCATAAGGACCCAGGAACACTCTCCTGATGTCTGTCATGCTGTACATACACACAGCTGAACCTTTGAAGATGTTGCTAATGGGCAGAAAGAATAAGTCCGGTAAGGAAAGGGAAGCTTCTTTTTGAAAATACGGCTCATCAGTGATCAGTGATTATGGGTAATGTCAGCCACTCTACCTGGAAGTGGTAAACACAGCATAGATGATCGGGCTCTTAGGATCCTTTGTGCTCATGAGAAAAACATCCTCTGAAAGCAAAAAGAGAAGGCACTGTATGTTACAGACATATTCTCGACTGGAAAGATAAAAAAAAACATTTCATCTTCAGGAAAAAAATGTGTGAAACACATTTTAAGGTGCGGGAGCAATCACTCACGTAGTTCATCAAAGTGTGTGTCTATTCCATTACTGCCAGGCACGGAGCAAACAAGTCGAGCCTTCAAGAAGGTGGTCCACTTATTCACCAGACTCCTGTGACCTCCAAGGTCATTCTGTAGGACAGACCATATGTAGAAGTTCAGCAGGGAAGTTCATTTATTTGGAAATTACAGAAATATTGAGACAATTACTGTTTTATTTTCCACAGTTACCATTTTTTAATATATCATAGTATTTTAAAAAAACTTTTTGTAAGTTTTTGTATTTGTTTGCAGCTTATGTCTTCATTAGCTACATAATGCTGATGGAGGACTTGCATTGCCTAATTTCATACTCATACTGCTGAGCTGAGAATATATGCCTCATTACCTCATGATAGTTGAATGAGGAGAGGCATTGTCTTGCTGGTTGGGTATGGAGCATTAGGACTGCCTACCCTATGCCACTGAAGCTGTCATTTCTCCCCTCTTATGGCTGTTAAAGCATACTATACACAAACCTTTAGAGACCTCCAGATCAGAAGGGTAAGGATACATCTTCCTCAGCTATAGTTGATAGCTTTTGATACTGTTTACAGGGTCAGATCACGAGGTAATATCTCTATGATAATACACAGTTTCTATGATAAATGATTGTAGTTTATTGGTAATTTGACGATAGATTTACAGAAGAAACATTTGGCCTGTCTTTAATTGTGTTTACATTGACAGATTCTTTCCACCAAATAGATGTGAAACTTACACACAACATCTCGGTGTCAAAAATATACTCCAGAAAGCTTATTTAAAACACATTAGGCAGACTATATGAAACAAATTATTCATTGATGGTGATATGAGAATTTCAGTATGGGAAGTGTTTTCTCTTAATTACTAAACAAGCCTTTCAATCAACCAAACATCCATATTTGCCTCTTTAAAATGCATTTCCCATGATAAATAACAGATTTTTAGATGTTGTGAAGAAAGAAGACTGTCTCTAAAGTATGTTCCAGTACACACCCTAATAGCATTTGAATGTGTGCCTCACAGTATAGTGTTTGTTTTCCAGAACATAGCTCACAAACACAGAGGCACAAAGTGTTGCCTCATAAAAACTTATCCCACTTGGTGTTGATTTATGACAGTAAATTAGAATGTGTCCAGATATGTATAGGCCCAAATTAATACCACATCTTGCATAATGGATGGCTTGTCTTGTGTTGAGCATAGCAGATTCCTGACATTCTGGGTAATCAGGCTGTTATGACAGAAGCACAATATGCAGCTAAATGGGAGGTTGAGGCTGGCTATCACTCACTGATCTGCAGTCAGCTTGGTGGATTCCTGCTTAATGAATAGGAATAGGATTTGGAACGTGAAAGCTGATACAAGGCCAGCTATTAAACATAACCATCCCCTGCAGCTGGAGGGTATAGCAGTCCCAAACCGTGCCAAAGCCTGGCATTAGGACAACAGTGCTGCCATTGACAGCGTCTTTGCCTCTCAGGTTCTGGTGACATTTAACATTTCTCTCAGGTTTCTGTCTTCGCGAGTGATTGTACCACACACAACAAAGCCCACTCTTCTCCAGGCTAAAAATAATCACAGATAACAGCCCCTGAAATCTGCCATTATGAAAGCCACTCAGACACCCGTCAAGTGTTTTTTCCAGATACAGAAGCTATTTCGCATAATGTCTGTGTGAAAGTGTGTGTGTGTGTGTGTGTGTCTTTGTCTCTCGGCTTTTGTGAGTGTCTGAATTTTCCTTTGTGGGAGCCAGCTGTGTGTGAGAGCGTGTTTGTGTGGATATCTGGCTCTGTCTTAACGTGTGTATGCGTACTTTGCAGAGCTGTCCAATGCGAGCATGTGTGGCCTTCCCAGCATGCTCCCCATCCATGGCGTTCTCTTTGAAGAACAGGTAGATTTTGTCATCTTCTGGGTTGTCGCTCTCTGGAATCAGATGAACGCCCACAAACCTGGGATCTGCAACACATAGAGTGTTTATTAATTATGCACTTATTTTGCTTTCCAAAATATCAGGCAGGACAGTAAACACTAGATGACAAAGACAGCTCCACGGGCAACCAATGGAGAGAAAGCCACAATTTGAGTAATGTCCTCCCTGCTCTTTGTCTTTGTTAGAAGACAGGGTGCAATATTTTGAGCTTTCAGCTCCTTGGCTGAAGCAGTATAATTAATTACACGAACATAATTGTGGCGCAAAAGCATGGATTCATTTCTTAGTCCTTTCAAAAGATAGAATATGTTGATATGAACAGAAAAATGGAGATAAGAGTAAAATGTGACACTTAAATTCTTATTGTATATACGTTGTATATAATATACATACACGTTGTATATACAATAAGGTTATTTGAGCACTCTCTGGGCCAATGGAGGACCTCTGTCTTATCTTCATTTGCAACCTTGAGGCATTCCATAGGTCAGAACAGCAGCATCAGACACAATCACCTACCGCCACTGAAAATGTTCTGTTTGATAAGTAGTTTTTCTATTTGATAAATAGGACATAAACAAACTAAGAGTTGCTTGCAAAATCAAGGACCAAAAAGTGGTGCATTTTTTTAAACTAATCCTGAATATGATCAAAGTGTTGGCCAGTGATTTTCCTTGTCTCTCTCACCATTTAGCCACCGGGAGTCATGTTGCTCCGTCCTGATTGGGTGATGCTTGCCGAGAGTGCGAAAGATGGCAAAGTCCCGCCCCATGAAGTCAGCTGATGTCCCAGCATACAGTTCCCCATCTGAGAATAATAGGAATGAAGTGTGTTAGTTTGGTAACACTGGATGAGAAAACAGTCTGAGGTGATTCCTCCCCAGTGATGCAGGTGTATAAGTCTGAGGAAATGTACAGGGGGGCTTAGCAGTACAGGTAGACTTGGAGTCCTGAGAGAACACAGCGATAGACGTGATGAACATCAGGAGTGTGAAATTGACATTAACACAGTAGGCAGGGCTGAGAGGGGAGGCACTGGAAGGATGAACGGATGGAGGGACAGATGAGGAGGGACAGGACAGAGGTGTGAGACAGGGGGAGTACATAATAATGCTGGTGAGAGGGGACAGAGAAAGGGGAGAGGAGATGAGGGGTGATGGGCTGGAAAATGGCCATCTGCTAGGTTAAACGGTGTGATATAACACAATGTGACTGGCAATAATTGGAGGTAGAGAGGAAAGACATGCTCACATAGACCTGTTTTATTTGCCAAAAATGGGAATTCGGTGTAAAGAAAACTCAATAAAGTGTCATCTGTCATGCACGCCCAGCACTTAAAGGAGGTTAATTCAGATTGAAATAGAGTTTACAGCCCTGCCAATGAGGGGTTCCCAGGGTGTAAATACAAACTACAGAGCAGATCCACTTGTAATGAATGGCAGGAATGCCCTGTTATTCACATTTACTTTACACCCTATATCTCTGATGAAATGAAAGAGCAAGGCAGAGGGTGTTTTCAGGACTCCCATGTTTTTATATGACCTTGCTCTGCACACAGAAGAACAGCGCAGTGTATCCGGTCTTTAAACTCACCAATTAGCATGGAGGCAGTGAGCAACTTGGGATCATAGGGGCTCTTCCCTCTGCCATTTTCTACGTGAGGCTCCAGTCTGAACACGCTGTCCTGGACATGAAGAGACAGAAAGTCACATGAGTTGTAGTGACCTATCAAATTCAGGGGTTCACATCATTTTCTGGCGTTGAGGATGCAAATTACACGGGGGAAAAAAACAGTTGCTTCAGTGTGAGTGGAATTCTCTCTGGGGAACCGATTTTGCTGTCAGCACATCATGGCATCCATGTTGGGAGAAAACTGTAGTATTTCATGAAAATGAGCATTGTTGCAACCCACAGAATTTGTATTTAAAATTTTAGTCCAAAGCATGAGGTTGCCAAATGTTTCATAGTCAATCACGAATAAAATGCGATGCAATAGTGCATTTTGGTTTTAAATATATGTCTTAATATGGATGCTTTTGCTTAGTGACCTCGACACTCATATAGGAAACCCATCAGATGAATTGCATTTCTAGGTTATGATCTATATACAGTAGATGGCTTTTCTCAGAGATATTTCCTGCCTCTAATTGTCTGTAAATAGCCATCTAACGAATGGGAAACGCACATTTATAAGTCTGACTCAGTGACATTTGGCGGAGAAGAGAGCAATTTCCTTTGCTCATACTCAAATGAGTACACACATACACACAGCAGTTCAGAGTGATGAATTGGAAATCCCGCAGACTATGAAACCCTGTGTTTAATTTTCCACCTCATTTTGCAGAATGAAACCATTTTTATGTACTTAGCAAATCATTTATTAGGAAAAGAATGCACTCACACCCGACTAGACTAGATGGTCCTCCGCAACTCTAATTATTTAAACTTTATTATGATATGAAACTCAGAATAGCTTGTATATCTTAACCCAGACATTATTGTGCTTGACAGCCAGTAAAGAAAATAACGTAACGTGTGCCTGTACCTCTGGTTTCTTGCCCACCTCCAGGTAGGAACACACAGGGTGGAAGGCTCCTGTGCCGCACACATAGATATGGGTCTGGTTGAACGGCTGCAACACCTTGATGAAATTTGAGCACTCCCTCTGATGGAGACAGAGAACAGATGAAGCAGGATGAATAATCGACAGTAAAAAAAAAAAAAAATGGGAAAACTGCTGGATAAATAAACAGGTCAGACCTCAGTAAGAGCACAGGTCACAGTGGAAAATCTAATACTTAAATAGAGATATCTGTGATGATAACACAGAGCAAAGCCTACTGTAATCTGCTGTAATCCCCCAGAGAATGGCCTAGCACTGTGCTGAGTAATAATTCTGAAAAAATAACATTATGACCAGACCAAGCATTATCATCCATGACTCTGTATTTTTTTCACGTTCTTTACATACAGTACCACCCACCCCGTCTCCACAGCCTTATCCTCTGAACTCAGTGACATCTTTCATTGCCGCCTTCAGAGCTTTTATGCACTGAGCTGTGTAATAATTTCCCATGGAATAATTGTGAAATCCATACAGGAGGGAATTAGACTGTAGAATAACAAAAGAGGCAGTAAACAAAATTCAATTCATGTTCTACTGGGCTCTGGAAGTATTTTTCCGGACTCAGTGACTTTAACGCTCAGTACATACTTGCAGATGTAGTTCACTTAATCATGTCCTTGTGTGCATGTATGTGTGTCTGTCTATGTGGGGCGTCTGTATCTGTATTGAGTTGTATGCATTGCTCCGCTTCCTTATGGCATATTTCCCCGTGCTCCAGCAGCACGTGCCTGAGCAGACCTGACCTCAAATAAAACTGAATGTGTCATCACATATTCAAAAAAAAAAAAAAGAAAGAAAAAAAGAGAATAGCGCCACAAATTATGCATGACTAAGTTAATCTGGCTTTACTGGGTCATCAGCAGATAGCAGCCTCTGTTTGCGTAAGCTTTTGTTGTCATTTAAGCAGCTGTCTTTCCTTGGATTTATATGGCCTGTGTGGGTGGTTTTATCTGAGTAATGAACATCATATTTACAAGCTATAACAAATAACACTGTAAGCATGGACATGATCTCTTTGCAGTGTGGTACCTGTCATACCTCTGAATATTTAGTATGATGATGCAGACAAAAGGACTCAAACCACACAGGTGTGTTCACCATGTCATACATTACATTAGTGGGTTTTCAATGAATAATAAAGTCTTACAGCATCATCAACAGTATGCCGATATCTTTAAAATAACAGTCGCTCACAGTTCAATCAGCAAATGTTATCCACGTGGCTTGTTACAAAAATTTGATTCTAGATTTTGTCTCAGATGAGAGAAAGTGAGTGAAAACATCAAACATATGGAACTAAATGTGCAGCAGGAAGCACAAAGTAAGAATACTGACCTTAACTGCTTGGTCAACTATTTGTTTAGGGATTTTCATGTTTGACATTGACTTTGTGCACATTTGTTAGGCCATGCAATAGCTGCAGCTTCGTTGTCTCTTTTGTGGGGGCACTGTCACACCTTTCACACACATCTCTTTCTTTCCTCTCTGCTTCCTTAAGTGTTTGCTTACAGGACATCAGGGAGCATCAGCGGACTCACTCTCCATCTCTCTCCACCTCCCTTTAATTCTCACTCTCCTCCGACTCTATAACAGAAAGACCACCCCTCAGGGCACCTTATTCATCCATGCCACAATGTTTACAGAAAACACACAAAGGACTTCATGGCGCTTCAAATAAGCCATACAGAAGGCTAGAAGGGCAGGAGAGCTTGCCCTGTTCTCGCCAATACTCGGGCAGTGAACTGAAGCACAAACAGCTTTGCCATGATTTTACATTCCAGCCTATTGCCTCAGGCCCTATTGAATATAGAATTTGTTACACAGCTTTCGGGGGAAGAGAGACAACCTCTCAGCATGTTTACACAGAGTTTCACCACACAACACAAGCTGCTCTTAAACTGCACTCGGCCAAATGCAGGGAGATGTGATGCTTGGCTTGTCATGCAAGGGTTGAGTGAGGTAAGGAGTCTGAAAGAGCCCTGGATCTTGATGCCACAACAAGTCATCTCAGCTTTAAATTGAGCTCATTGAATCTAATAAAACATTCTTATCCCAAACAAATAAACACACTGCTTAAGAAATCCCAGATGATTAAGTCTTTGTGTTTTGTTTTATTATTCTATATTCTAGGGCGTTGTAGCGATGTTACGTTCGGAAACAATCACCTCTTTGATATGAACGAAGGGTACCGAGTCATACTTGGTGAGTACCAGCCAGTCAAAGTGTTGCATGGATTACATTCAAGGCAAGGCAACTTTATTTTCATAACACGTTTTATACAGAGGGTAAATTCAAAGTAGTAAATTCACTGACAGAGCAGAGAGATATGGCGTCACCTGGTTTAATGTTTACAGTGGAGATCATTAAAATGAGTTCTGGCAATACGAGTAATTCAGTGCTGCGAAACCACACATGGGAATTGAAATTATATTGGTGGGATATCTAAGTTTGAATCTGATCCAAATCTTAGTCTATCATTATCCTAGTGATTATTTCGCAGATAAAGCTAGTAACCCCAACCCCATTAAAAAAAAGAAAAAAGAAAGATGAGCTGTTTTTTTGAACGGCTCTCCGAGCCATAAGATCAGGCTCCCTTCCAAGAGCCGTAATTCCCAAATGTAGTTTAGGTAAAGGCTTAAGATTATTAGTTAAACTGACTAAAGTCCTAATAGGAATGCCAGCCACAATAATGTACTCTGATTGGGTGACACCGGTCCATCTAATTTAAATGGGGTCAATTAGTCTTTCCCCTTTAAATACAGTGAACTATTGAGTCTGAAAGTATCAGTTTTATAGAAAACCAATCAAGGCGAATTCCAGTTTTGATGTACTCCCTAAGGTTAGTCTGAAAATACCTGAAAAGAGTTCAATGTATAAACACAAAGAAATGTATGAGCACAAAGGGAGAAACATGGGAACACTAATACCTATGATCCCTGAATATATGACAGCAGTCATTATTCATGCAGTACTAATAGACCAGTAGGTCTGGCAGAAATCACAGTGATTTCCTGGGCCTCACTCTATTAAATGGAGTGCCCAGAGGCTTGATAAGTGATTAAGGTCAAATGATAGTCCCACTCATGGCTCTGAGATTACGATGGTTATCGTGAGCAAGGTTGTGTGTTGTCCATATGACAGATTAGTTATGTACACACTGGTATAAACAAGTTGAATGGTAAAAAAAAAAAAATCTCATATTGTCTATGATTAAAATGCCATATATATGGACTACAAGTGAGGTTTACTTTAAGAAAAACATCTGTGGGAGTGGGCAAATTACACCCACTTGCAAGATGGATGGTTTTAGCTCTTACCGAGAGATCTTTTCCTGCCCACTTGCATTCATCTCTTCTGGTGGGAGAAGCTGGCCAAGGGATCTGCAAGACAAACACAGTTCCTGAACATGTAAGAGAAGAATCACCCCCGCCTAGAATCAACTTTACAGAGTGAGTCGATACAGCTACAGCTTGTGTGTACGCATGTGTATATATGAGGGTTGAAGGGGTCACAATGCGATTTGTTATCCACTTTGTTTCAGTTTACTTCATTATTCATCCAGGTGTGCAGAGAGCAGCTAACATGCCTGACACAGCGTGTGATCGTGTGCGACAGCCCTGGTCTGAAATATTCATGAGGCACTTTTCTGTCGAAACAGAAAAGAAAGTCCCGAGACACCTGAGCCCCCTGACTGGCATGGAGATGCACACTCAAGGCAGATATTAAGTCGGTCGGAAACGCAAACAGACTTACAGTCATGATAAATGGATAAATGGATGAAACCACCAGACAGACAGACTGAAAATCAAGCATTGTTTTTACCTGTGCATAGTCTCTGCTGACATTGAGGAGGTTAAAAGAGAAGATGTGGTCCTTGGCTCCCACCACGAGTCTTCCTTTCTCCTCGTCCAACAGGAAGGTGTGGTAAGCCGAACTGTTGGCCAGGCCTTCAAACGTCACAAGGTTGTTAGACTCCAACATGTCTGCAGAGAAAAAATGGAAAGAAAAGTGATGATCAGCATAATATGATAATCACCTCGTGAAAATCACAGTAACTGTGGGCAGCATGAAAGTCAGAGAAAAATCCACCAGGTCAATATTTATTTAAATTATTTTATTAAATTTCCAGGGGCTGTTTGAAAGACGCAGCCTTAGTTTAAGAAAGCTTTCAACATTTCCAACCATCTAGAATTGCTGTGACCACAGGTTCACCTCTCCATTCACTAGCCTGCCTGCTCAGATGTAATATGCCACATACACTGACAGTTTGAGGATCACTGCTCTATGCCGTGAGGGTACACTGAATAGATAAGAAAAAATGTGTTATGTGTTTTTATTTTTGTTCAAATGTTGTAGCTTCCAATCTCTTCACAAAATGATCTCAGGACTAGAAATTGTACAGCTTGGCCAAGCAACGCTACTGACAGATAGTGAAGAACCACTGCCAAGCCAAATTGGACTGAGCAGGTAATGCCAGTACTGGGAGCCAATGATCAAACTGTCTGCATGGGAAAGTGACCTTGACCAGAGCAGCCAAGCAGAACTTGGTACACTCACAGTGGAAAACTGGGAGGAATATGTAATGTCATATGACTCTGCTAATATTTCATAGCCCAAACTGCAGGATCACTCTAAACCACATCAGCTATTAGGGCACGTTACTATGGGCTACAGCTCACGTTTTGCAGTGTAATGCAATGGTCTGCCAAGTCTGGCAAAGAAGCGACATTTGCTTTCACAGCGGAAAGCCGAACTTGTCACAAACAGACATTGAGGATCTCATTACCGTAACGACCTCTAAAGGTGGCATTATGGCTACGGCATTATAACACCTTTTGGCTAACGTGCATACACACACACACACACACATTCATGCTCTGTCCTTCTCACATTTTGTTCTCACCCGCAAAGTCTAACCACAGTATGACCCCCTCCCATTGACCACCCACACAAAAGGGTGGAGAGTTATGGAACAGATGAAAACTGGTTCCTTTGGTGCTCTCGCTCTCTCTCTCTCTTACTGTTTCTCGGGGAGTAAATAACAAAAACATTCATGAATGTTTTAGCAAGGAGAATGCCCCCTCTCTGAAGTGTGTCAGAACCCGAGAGAACAAGAGGACACATGCTGGTATAAAAGAAAGGAAAATTGTAGAAGAGAAGGCATCACACTGACTGCTTTTACTCATTCATAAACTCTCAAATTTTAATTTCCAGGTTAAAACATTGGTCATGAAAGTTGTCAAACAAAACTTTAGCTGCTTTAATCTGAGAAAGGTAAAACATCTAAATGTGTTTTTATGAATTTGATATCCAGTTATAGGCCAAGGTGACAAGAGTAGGTTGTAGCATCTAGGGAAGACAACAATGGTGGCATTCAACATTTTTGCTATTCATTATTTACCATTCACCTACTTTAAAAGCATCCTCATAAAAACACCATGGGTAAATAGAATAGAAGAATACTTATTATGGAAACACAGTTGTGTTAAATGAGGGTGCTCTGGAGAGTTGAGTTTACAGGTTTACTCTTTACGGGGCCAGTATGTTTGTAACAATAGCCATTAACAGGAAGTGAAAAATAGTAAGTCTGAGGAGATGAATGAAAAAAAATAACTAAGCTGATGAAACACAGCTGCTGGAGAGCAAGGAAACAATAGAGAAACCTCTTGGCTCTAGTTACAAATGTCCTCGTGTAACATTTTGGCTCTGGCATTTTCAGACATAAATGCATGTATATGTAAATTCCCCATCACATGTGCACACAAATGAATGCTATACTGTACACACAGGATGGTAATATACAATGGGTTGACAACCTGTCTTTATTGTCAATGTCTTGGTGATTTAGTTGGTTTCCTGTGCCTCAGCACTGATGGGGAGAGATTTAGACAGTCTCCTAAATATGCTCACTGTGTGACCCAGCCTTCAGGCTCTCTGACTCCCCACTCTAAAGTCCTCTGAGAAGTTGACATCTAAACCTGACTTAATAAGTCCAGGAGGATTTGAAAGTATTCTTGAAGTCGTAAAGAACAGAATTGGACTGTAGCCCCTCAGATACATAACGGGACTGGTTCCAAACCCAAAATCTGGACTACAGTAGCAACGCAAGCCAAAGCACTTTCATCCATGAATACTTTACATTATTTAAATTACGATTCAACAAATGCCTTCAGATATTTACAGTATAAAGTTGTATTCAGTGTTTAACTGTGTCTGTAAATCACAGACAAGGTTTTGCTTGATTTGGGACAGTAGATGATTCCATTTGTATTATATTACGTAAATGATCTTGGAATATTAGTAAATTCATCTTATAAAGGGATTATAGGGTTGCACATAACACAGCCACTGTCTTTAGAATGGAAAGAAGCTCAAGGTCATAAAAAGTTGCTATAAAAGTATTGCTTAGCCCAGTCCAACGCTGTGTCCCAGATTTATGTTCCTCTGTAGCCTTGGTGATCAATCATTAGTGGATCCACTGTCAGCCCTTCACTGACTGCACCCGCCTGCTACCCCTGACCCTTTTTCACCTGCACCACGGATGTGTTCGTGTGTGGGAGAGAAAGACGAAGACAGAGAGAAGCCATCCTCCACATATAATATTTTTACTTTTGCACCATAGAACTAGGAAATACTTATGATTTAGTAAATTGTAGCAAATTCCCTCCTGTTACCTGAAATCCAGCAAAGTAATTATACACACATTCACACAAAAATGCACATTGATGAGTCACCTGGAAAAGCAAAAAGGAAAGATCCCTTCTGCTCCTTAAAATAAACCACCAGTAACACAAACAGTGTGTCTGTGTAATCTGTATATAATCTGTTTATCTAAAGGAAATAAATAATTGTCCACAGAATGATACACTTGTTTTATGAACAGCAAGGTGTCAAGCAGCTGTAGGGAAACTGCTCAGACATGATGACTGCACTTCACTTCTCCTCAAACCGCATCCCTGTGTGAGAGAATGGAGAACAGCACCACCACATCCGCCCACCGCACACATACACACAAGTCTCTGGTTTGTGAAAATTGTCTATGGGAGTAGTGTCCATGGCAACAGACCATTCAACAGAGACTACTGCTAAGTTATTAAATGCTATTCATCCAGAGACACATACTCTATGGGTATTGTGTGTGGATCTGTGTGTGTGTGCGTGTTTATGGAGCATCCAGTGATGTGTGTTATTGGAAAGAAACAGGATGTTTCCAAGCCACACCAGAGGCAGTAGCCTATACATGTCTGAACTGGTGCCCCCTCTGGTTAAATATACAATGGGTTGACACCCTGTGCATGGATAAAGCAACACTTGTTTTTCTCCTGCAACTTCACACCAAATACCACCAAAAAATAAGTTTTTTTTCTGCAAAGTGATTTTGATACACTGCAAGCTCCTTGACAAAGATTTTACAGTATTAATGCTGTTTTAAGCCTGTCTGTAAGGAAGACATTTTCATGCCGACAAACAAACAGGCAGACAGAAAGACAGGTGGACAGGAAAATTTGTGGGCTGTAACAGGTGTCAGCTGCTGCCCTGCCATATTTTACTCATTTTCTCTTTTACCCCGTTGAGGTAGGCCTGTCAAAAAAATCCTGCACATGTCACTTTTTACTGGCTGTTTTTTTTTTGACTACTTTCTCTTTCACGTCCCCCCCCCCCCCATTTATTTTAGTAAAAAACTATTTTACCAACTATCCTCCCTTCTATTTCAATCTCTCTCTCTCTCTCTTACCACTACTATATTCTGTTACAATGGATTTGTGTGTGAAGGACAGAGAGAGCAGAAGAGCGAGGGGGAAAAATGGAAAGTGAGAGAGAAAGAGACAAGAGAGTGAGAGAGAAATAAGGGGGCAGATGGAATGGATGCAAAGAATCAACAGTCCCATGTGAGACTGATAAAAATAAACTCTTTTACCCTACATTCTCTCCGTCTTTCTCTCTTTCTCAACTGGAGGGCACAGGGAGTGTTATCTAAGTGCTTCCTAAGAAAAAGCAGAAACACATCTTAACAATAACCCACGTGTGGTCACACTGTAAATGGGAACACTGATGTTTGGCCCTGGTTCAGTAGCTTCACTGACGCTCGTCGTTCTCATGACTGCGAGTGTGATTGCACATTGACAAAACACAACGTACCACTGCGCCGTTTTAAGTGTATACAGTCACTGACTCATCCATGCCTGAGGGAAAACTCCACAAAGCTTCATCAGTCAAGCAATTTGTTCAGTGTCAAGCAGAAATGCAGGAAAACATCTCCTCAACCTCTCTCACACATTGCAAGCTGGTCTACAAATTGGCCTGGTTTGATGTTTAAGGTTATTGCTTTAGTTATGAATGAAAGGGTATACTCATATATGCATTTTTCATGCAATAAAGTTAATGCAAAAAATTCTAAAACGCTTATCTAGTGGCTGGGCAATAATTCAATATTTCCATATATGGTCATACTGGAATGACATGGTCTTTCTCTGTTATTGTTTTACAAAATCTTGTCGTCTAAATGAATAATTCCATCCTAATTGTAGTAAAAAGTAGTTGCTGAAGTTTTGTTTAAGTTTGGTCTGATGCAATGTATCATAGTGGTACAAAGTTCACTGCATTTTAGTTTGATTATTTTAAACATGATTTTGTTTACATTTCCCATTTTGGGATTTGTAAATGTCGAAAATGTTGTTGTTGCTATTGTGATATTGATTCCTACCATGTTGCCCAGCCCTGCATGACGCTATGCCTGTTTGTCATGCCAATAGCCAAGAGCACTGGAGATTATGTAAGCAGACGTATTGAAACAAAATGAAATTATTCTTCAGAGCATCTGATGACTAAGTCAAATGACTACAAATATTTTACTTTAAAAGAAATAAGTCAAACAAATCCTGAATACGTCTCCAGTTGGAGGGGAACAGAAGCCGAGAAAGCCTCCAAACATCCAAAACGTATAGGATGCCTTCCCATGGCCATTCAGGGCCATTCAGAGTTTATACTGTACACACCACGAGAAACCCAACTCCGCTCCGAAGATTCTTAACGTGCTCAAGGATTAAAAGTCTTTAAGAGAACTTTTCCATTCTCCAACTCTGATTAAAAGTCCATTCACACCACGATGAAAACAAGAATAACACAAAAAACAAAAACAGCTGAATGTGGGACTATTAGAAGAAGAATTTTGTGAACAATTTCTACTGTAGTTTCAGTTTTCCTGGTACTTTTCCTCCTTGGTATTCAAGAGTAAGAATTTCGTTGTGCTGCTGTAAATGTATTTGCTCGTATGTGTGTGTGCGCGCGCTTGTGTGCAGACCCTTGGCTCTGCTCTGGAAAGGGGTGGACAGGTCGAAGAGAAGGAGTACTTTTGGCAGTACATGCACATCCTATAAAACTAAAGTACCCTCTCTTCCCTTCCCTGGACAGTAAACAACATGTGCTCTACTTCTCGTGGCCCATAAACTTGCAAACCATATGGATCTCGGTTTACTCCCCAGAGGATCCATTTACCCCGAGGGTGTGAATCGATCTCATATCAGTTAATGTCAAAGTATAACACATGTGAAGTGACTCTGTTTATGGTTCTGCGGTGCACTGTAAATCCACGGCCTCTCACTACCTCATCATCACCCAGTCACTTAGTTGTTGATACAGTTGGACCTTAGCTCATGTTTAGATAGCCATGGGGTACCATTGTTATCTTTCCCCCTACTCCACTGCCCTTCTGCCCCTCGACCCTCGTTTTCAAAGATGTGTTGGAATCTCCTGGGGTTCGGCGGGGAGGATGGGGATGTGTGTGTGTGTGTGGTGCTTGGTCAGGGAAGTTGGTGTGTATGCTTGAGTCAGCCTAACTGTGTTCATTGAGGGACTCGTACTGTGGGGGAGCAGGCTGCTGCTCAGGTTCACGCTTTCAAGATAAACACTTCCCTGCTGTGTTCATATAAGTTAAGTCTTCAGTAGATTTGCTCGCACAGAGCATTGTGGAAGTGTGGGCATGCCTGAATCCACACAGAGCACATCAGTGTGGATACGCACTGATTTTCCCAGTCTTCCCAGTGACCTGTAGGGGTCAGAGTTCCTTTACCTCACAGTCCTGTGTGTCACTGATCAGACGTTCCTTGCTCAGGACTGGACAACTTCTCAGACTGTCTAGGCAGGTACTGTTCTGTAATTCACCACAGAGAGTCATCTGATTTCCTTCTCTCCATGAGTAAATCTGTCTCTGCTTCACCTATCACAGGGGTAATAAATAATTTATATGATGATATAAATGATTCAGAATGCAATAATCCCATGTCCCTTGCCTAATGGGACCTACAGTGGATAATGTTTGATGAAATTCTACAGTATTACATGAATAATATTTCCACCATGTTGCAGGCATGAAAATTATACCTGCTCACTATCCTCTGGCTAGATCTCCTCAGCCAGGGATGGTGCCAAATATTGTCGCCACCAGCCAAAATGCGAATGAGGTCTAATGGAAATATATAATGTGGCGATGGCAGCCAAATAACCAAGCTGGGCTGCTACCTGAAGGCCTGACTTCTAATAGAGATATCACTGCATGGGCGTGTTTCACCAAACTGACAGCATGTTGTTTTAAAAGACTGATATGCTCACAGGTATCATTAGCTATCTACAGATGGCCGTGTATTTATGTGTGTGTGTGAGTGTGCGCACACATGTGTGTGTGTGTGTGTGTGTGTGTAAGCGCATGTTTGTGTGTATAATTATGGATCCCCTTGTGCTGAGCGAGAAACATTTCTCTTTGGGAAAGCCATCTGCTGAAACAGACCTGCACCATTCATCCTGAGTATAATTACCATGCAGGAAAGAACGGAGTGGGAAAATGACATCCAGGAAAAAAGGAAAGAGAGAGAGGGATAAATGACGCTCAACTGCCTGGGAGTCCATGTTTGGCACCACTTTTCATTGCCAAACTGACAACAGCAGTTGATCAAAACAGGGACAGAGAGACGGGAAGAGAGAGAGTGCATCAGAGAAAGACTTCTGTAATAAACAGTCAGACAGGAGCACTTCCTCTGATTTGGCAAGTGAAGTTACTTTGCTAAATCTCACTGAACTGCTCTCTCCTTGGCATAATAGTATTTAACCCTAACCCTATTTATTAGTCCCAGTTGATTGTTTTACTGAACTAATTTATTACTAACTAACACTGCCACAAGGTTTACATGAGAACAACACATTTTTGCTTTTTTCCACATAAACTGAAAGTAATGGGACATAAATACTACATTTGGAAGAGTTATCTGCATGACTGAATAAAGATTAAATGGGAACTTGCTTTAGAGACATGCAGATGACGTAACACCATATAAAACAGTTTTCATGTTCAAAAATGGATTACAACTATCTCACAGAAATCTTGTAGAACAGATATGGATTATTTTCCATCACACAACCAGAGCATACACCTGAAAAGTCCTAAAGCAGACAAGCCATATAAAGAATCTACTTGCTTTAACTCAGTTTACTTTGCTGCTATTTTTACAGTTTATCAGAGCGAAAAGCATCTCTCTGCCTTACAGGGACATCTAGGATCTCACAGTTACTACAACTTCTATAGACTATAGGCTTT
Source organism: Enoplosus armatus (assembly GCF_043641665.1). NCBI lineage: Eukaryota > Metazoa > Chordata > Actinopteri > Centrarchiformes > Enoplosidae > Enoplosus > Enoplosus armatus. Next base: position 8,696,925 of record NC_092185.1, read on the forward strand.
TCTAGTAATGCCTTTAATCTACATGATCAATAGTGAAGAGCTGAATCATTCAGAGATTTACTGGACAATACAAATGCAAGGAACTCACCTTTATAGGAGAGTTTTAGCCGCGGGACGTTGTTCTTGGTCTCTTGGGCTCCGCTGCCCTCCGTCCTGAGCAGAACCACCCCACACAGCAGCATAATGCTGCCCCAGAGAGAGCCCATGGTCCTGGGGCAATAGAGGCCAGAGAGGTCCTTTAAATACACGCCTCCAGTGCGATCAGTCTAAGATCTGGTGTAGTACAAGAAATGCCGGTAGAAGAAATGTTCTTGTTGTCCAATAAATGCTGGTGGGTCAGTCCAGACTGGTTCTCAGCAGGTCTCGTCCCCTGCCAAATCAAAAACCCTTTCCTGTTCCAGGGGTTAAAAGCCAAAATTAGAGTCCAACTGCAGGGGAGACAGAACCTGCAAAGCAGAGTTGGGGTTTATGGGTCAATGTCTCTGCAAGTGAGCCTCCCACACCAGTAAGTCCAAGGTAAAACTTAACCAAACTAAGCACAAATAAGAGATCTTTACCATACTAAATGCTAGGAAGAGTGAGAGGGTTTGGGTACGACTGCCATAGTTTTCTGTCCTGGTACCTAACCAGCATGCAGCTCTGTCTAAACAGCCATCCACGTTATCGCTGAGTCTCTACCTTCAGCTAAAGAGAGGAAAACTGGTCCAGTTTGTTTCAGCTGTTAATCCTGTCTGCTTGGTAAGCACAATCTGCCCTCACTCTCTCTCCCCCTTTTCACTCTGTTTTACTATCTACCTCGCTCGCTACTTTACACTCCTCTGGACTAGTTCAGCCCCACTCAGCGCAGCTCTGCCCTGTCCCCGCAGCACAAGGCATACAGTGCAAATGAGAACAGCTGAGGCAGACAGCATAGTCAGAGTGAGAGTGAGAGTGAGAGAGAGAGAGAGAGCGAGAGAGAGGGCTTGAGAAAAGAAGAGAGTGCAGTGTAGGAGGGAGAAAGGGTGAGAGAGAGCGTAGAAAGCATGAGAGAGGGCGAGGGCAAGGCAAGAGGTTATAAAGAGTAGAGAAACAGGAAAACACAGCAGAACATGAAAGCAGAACATTCTGGGGAATCTCATTCTTAGTAAAAAAAAATTTGATTTCGTTTTTTAGTATATATGAGATCCTCAAATTTGCAACTTTACAAACAATTAACAAACACACAAAAGAAAGTCCTTGTCCCACGAGGTGTCTGGTACAGTGAATCTTTATCAAATCAATCCTGTGTTTAAATGTACCTTTAAAATAATGTGATGTGGGAACTGTTGGGTCTCTGTAATGACATTATAAAGAGTACGGTCTAGACTGTAGTGTCATGAGATGACTTTTGTTGTGATTTGCCGCTATATAAATAAAACTAATAAAATTGAATTAAATAATCTAGATAATAGTATAAGATAATTCTTTGTCTCACAGTTTTCCTTCCCTCCATCCTTCATTCTGCACAAGATGTCTTTATTATGCATTATGCAGGTATTAGCATTAGCTGCTGGAAGTCATTTTTATGTCAGCTGGATCCCCTCCGCTTCTTTTTTTTCTGAAGACCTACATAATACTGGAAGAAATCCATTATACATAATAATTTAGAATCTCACTTGTGCTCAAATATATTAAGCTCTTGAATCAATTCAAATGATTTATGTGGTTAAAGGTCCACTACTTTTAGTGTACTGTTATCTAATATATCAGAACAGAATATCAGTGATTCCTTCACAAATTAGATATATTATTTCTTTGCTGGGAGACAGCGACAATACTATACCAACTGCATGTTATTTAACTGGCTCCTTTACAATGTAAAACATCAGCAATCGAGTTTACCTGAGTCTGATGGATTAGTGGTGAAGCTGACGTTACAGTGTTGAAGCTCACAGTTTATATGGAACTATCTGGACAATAGACAAATACATCTTGTCAGGGCCATCTGTCTGGTGATGGCGCCAGTTAAGTTTCAACAATCACATGGGTCAACAGAGAAATTCCTAGAAGGATGATGTTATTTTCAAGCTTAACTTATTTTCAAACTAAACAGTCTGTCTTACGGGTTAAAGTGTGACAAATCTCATTCTGTGGAAAAAAAGTTCTAGTTCTGAGCAAAGAGCAGCCTTTCCAGGATCAGATGCAGTACAGTACGTTTACCAAATTTGGGTACCGACATGAACAAGTGTGCACCAATCTCGATTAACAACAATAAATCTCTCGATGGTCTTGGTGAAAAACTAAGTCCCACAAAATTAATCCACATTCTACATAAATACAGTGGTACAAAAAACATCACAAGACCAGATTGACAATCTTAAACAGTCACTTAAGCATAAAGGCAGATTGATTGGGCATTTATTGGCTACTCCATCATAGTCTGAAGGGGAGTTCCCTGTCTTTTCTCTTAAACCATCCCAAATGAGATGTCAATCTCACTCTAAACAGCGGACTCTCAGTGAGCTGATTCCTTCTCGTGGTGAATGATAATGACTTTAGTGGCAATGGTGTGGTTAAGACCTCTAACAGGCTCTATCCATCTGGATAAAGAGCCATCAGACAGTGGGAGGAGAGCTGAACTAATCCTGTTGTGAGTGGATGGGCCTCACGGTTATGCTAATGTAAACTGGCGCTTGGAGGTTCCAGGAAGAACACTGGAGACTATGAGGAACAAGTGTCATGCCACAGTCTCTGCTTCACAAACAGACTGGATTAGGGGCTGGAACAGACAGATCCTTTTCTTGGCTATGTGGGATTGGCAGTGTTGACGTGCCAGTTCATTATTCCAAGGATCATGTAACACAATCTGCCATAACTAAGGCCAGACTGAGCGATTGTTTGAGGTGAATTGGGAGTGAATGGCCCACTTGAGAATGTTACTCCACACTTCTACTGGCCATACTCCTTGCATGTTGATAACTGTGTTTTCAAGAATTTGATGTTCAAGTGTTGAGTGGAAAACAGTAACTATAGCTTCTTTTACTCTATGTCACATCAATAATGCCTTCTAAGCTCTTAGTTGAGATGCTGTCACTTCTGATTCCGTTTGATTCTTATCAAAAATGCATATGCAGACTTGAAAATTGGCAGTTAAATCCTCCTGGCCCCTCCTCAAAGAGAAAAAAAGACGGTGGTGAGAATGTCCCAGTTCCTGACATAGGGGAGGTATTCAGAGCCTCCAACTGAAGAGTTATCCACTTCTCCACAAAATCTTCTCAATCCACATCTTATTCTAACTCATCCATTATCTGTTCTCTCCCTAAATTATTCTCTTGACCTTTTTTCATTTCTGGACTTTGCCCTTGCTTACCTTGCAGATTCAAAAATGTCTTTAGCTTTACAGTCTTGTAAAGATTCTCCTCCTTTGCTTCTCACTTCTCAACCCAGCTATGGTTCATAAATATACTGAATAACATTGGTCCAATAAAAAGAGGGACACGTCCTTGACTATGTGTGGGTTTTTGCGGAGCCCAACAAGAGTTGTGTGTTTCAAGGAGAATGCCCCTTTCTGAAGCACCAATTCAGCCTCATGGTCTAAACTCTTCTATTCACCAAGACAGAGGCCCAGAGTACTCTGACCATCTCAGAGTTCATCAAACTCATATGTGCAAGTGCAGCAGGGGAGGGGGGACTTCTTTAACTCGGAGAGGCACGGTATGTTTGGAAGTGGGGCTGATGAGGGCTGTGGAGTAGGAACAGCAGTGGAGAAGATCTGTCAATACCCATTGAAAGCTAGAGCCCCCCATCAGAATTCACTCAGCCCTCCTTAAACAATACTCTCCCCACCTCACCACACCTCCTGCCCACACAAGTACACCCCCAACCCTCAGATCTCTCCACACACAGGCTGCTTTCCTCTTCTCCCTCTCTCTGAGCATCACCTCCCCCCACTCCACACCAGTACATACATTAACCCCCATCTGCTGCCATGTCTCCCCATCCCTCTACACCTATACCCCACACCAAAAACCCTTTCCATCACTTTCTCCATTTATATGTCCATTCCTCCTTTTCTCTGTTTCATCTTCTCTGACCTCCACCTACGCTCCACAAGCCTGGGAACATAATCCCCTAAATGAGAAGATTTGGCTCAGCAAAATGAACCACAAGCCCAAGACAAGCAAATTAACCACATTTGCCACCCACCTACCCTTTACAATACCCCTGTATCCACCCACCCAGCTGTAGTTAAGATTAGCTTCACGAAAGCAGCATTGAGTGATTGGAACAGGCAGCATGCATGAAAAAAAAGTAACATTGCAGGTTCCAGTATGGAATAGCCTGTTTAGAAGGTGGTTTTAGGTTTTAGAAAATGATTTGTCAAGGCATTCATGTTTCATCTGCCTTCAGTTCCTCTGAGTGGAATAAATTACCATAAGATAATTTAAATACCATTGTATGACATTTTATTCCCATGCTCCAGACAAGATGAGATATACGATGCAGTGACGCAGTTTGCTCCACTGCCATGGATATTGGGTTGCTGCCTATGACAGGACTGATGTATTGGCATTGAGGTTATTATGGGCATAAAACACACACACACACACACACAAACATGCAGTGATGGAAGCCAGCTGTGTGTGCCGGCAAGTCTTGGTATGAAGGCAAAAGAGAAGGCTTTTCTTCACCTTGGGAACTACTGGGATCAGCTCAAGTCCTCACCAACTTACCCCTAGGGCATCTGGGAGACAATATACCAGAAAAACCTATCAAATGTGACCACTGCTGAACACTAGTAGTACTGTTTAGAACACTAGTTGGGACAGAGTAAAATCAGACTTGAGCGTATCTGTCATCGCTGTCATCTAACAAAGTGTACAAAAACTCTTTTCCACTCCAACTCTTCTATGTAAGCAGACTCATGAGAGTATGGCATAAATAGACAGAGTATGCTGTGCACTATTCATGACTGAATAAACCACATGCTGTTGGTGATTTACTCTTTCTTAATGAAAAATGGATGAAAAATACAGCAAAAACCTCAGAGCTATGAATAAATTACTGGGAATAGTGCATCGTCTTCAACACCAAAAGCAACCACACCTTTATTGTGGCAACCAGAGGATCCACTATGGCAAAGCTGAGAGTGTGCGTTTTGCCAGTTGATATGATGATGCAGGGAAAACATACACTCTGTAAGCACATCAAAATTTGGAGCATGGTCATACAGCTTTCTCAAATTTCACTACTAATTAAAAAGAATGCAAGCGTTGCTTCTCTAGAGGACAATCCAGTTTGCCACAGATGGGCATTAACACTAAGATCAGAAGAGACAGCGCCCATTCGGATGTGCTTCACTCGCCACATGAATTTATCATTATCCATCAATATTTCAACCTTCAGGCTACCTGCTTTCTCACCTCCACAGGGAACAACAAAAACTCACAGCCTCTGTCTGACTCACATGTAGACACCCAGAGATTACACGAACAAGGACAGGGGCTGTCATATACTCCTGGAAATAAAGTCACGCAGTATGGAAAATAATCAGCTTCAACTCATTCAAGACATATTGGTGTATAAAGATAGTAGGGTGGGTGATAGATGAACACAATATGACATTTGTGAACTTTTGATGACTTCATGAATAGCCCAGAAGCCATGCAGTGTTAATGTAATTTGATACTTTTTGTTTGCCTTCCTTCTTAGAGGTTAGAGTGCAGGGTCAGCTGCAGTACACTGCATTTCAGGGTTTTGCTCAATATTTCAGCACTCATTGCCGGATATCCGCTCTAAGCTCTTTAAGCTTAAAGGTCCAACTTTTCTCAGGTATAATAATGATATTCAGAGACATGCAGAGGTGCTCGACACCAAAACCTTTCCACTTGTGGTTCCAAATCCCTTGGTGATGTTGTGCAGCACCACTTGGCAGAGCCATTTAATTTCCTTGACAGTCTTTTCCATGCTTAGGCTTCTGGAGGTGTTCCCTTTATGGCGATCTGCTATCATGGTGAATCAGCTTCTGTTCTAAACTGTATTCATCCCAACTGAGCTTTTATGGTTGGGAGATACAAACCAGACATACAGTGCAGCTTAACTCATGCACCATTTCTGTCTTGGCTATCTATTAATGCATTAACTGGAGAATAATATTAGTGCTATTGCTTCCTTAGACAGAAACCATCACACTTGCGCTACAATCCTGTGGGACTTTTCCAAATATCCTTTCATAAACTGAGTTTGGAAACTGTAAACTATTCCTCTTACTGAATGGCTTTGCTGATGATTATCTGCACTGACCCCACTGACTTTGTGGCTCTGTCTCAAAATATTCAGAAATTCAATGTTATCACAACAAAGCAAGCCCTGTATTTCACTACAAATATGAAGTCTACAACTAATACATGTTGTAGCCAAGAAGCAGTGCAACAACAGTGAGACCTGCACAACCAAATCTGAATCACAGTCTGCACTTTCTGGAAACTCTACATTCATAATTCATGTTGTTTAGACTGTTTTACTCAATCATTAAATCCAACATCTGTCACATAAATTTAGATTTGTAAAACCTGCTGCAGGTTCACAGAGTTACTGTACAGAGGTAATAAATCGCTTGAGAATAAAACTCCTACGTTTGCAAAGTTGATGTGTCAGAGCAGAGTCTCACTTTCCAGGGAGGGGGGAGAGGGTATAATGACAGAGAAAGAGAATGAGTTACAATGTGTGTTAGTTTCTGCTAACATGGTGTCTGTGTGTGTGTGTGTGTGTGTGTGTGTGTGTGTGTGTGTGTGTGGTGTAGACAGACAAGTTGAAACTCATCACTGATGCTGTTTATTGACTCAGCACAGAGTGACAGCGGTCTAGACATCACACAGCTCACTTCCTTCACACTATAACAAACTGAATTGACACGACCATACACTTCACTTTCTGTCTCTCTGTCACACTGCTGGTGGTTAACACAGCAAGCCCTATGTAGCTCAAGGTGTGAAGAAGAAAAGGTTGGGAAAGAGAGAGAGAAAGAACCATAAAGCATAAAACCACAGTCCAGCATGAAATGGTATACCTTCTGGAAGTAGACATAACAATAACTTCTTCTAGGTAAACCTGTGAACATTTCAAACCTCTTTTTTCCCCTCCTTGCGGGCAGTGCCAACAGCAGAGTAGTTCCAAGACACACAGGAGCTACAAGAAGTTCCACCCTGCTGATACATTATTCTTAGGACTGAGGCATCTTTCCCTGCTTACCCGTCTCTGCCAACCCATACAGAGTCTAGAAATAATAATCAACATTCAATATTTTCTAATGGTTTTGCTCCATGAGGTACAAAAATGTGAGTGTTAAAAGGGAGCTTCTTTCACTCTCTGACTGTAATTTTACACAAGAGCCAACATGACAGACAAACTCTGTCGCCACTCAGTGACTATTGTCGTGGTATGCTGGGGCTTATTGGGGGTTAAAGGTTAGACTTCATTAAAAACCAATACTGAAGACTTGGGATAATACCCCTGCTGAGTCTTTGATCAGAGAAGAAGCGGGTCAGCTAAGAGCCAGTGTCACTCTGGGTTAAGCCTAACCTCTAAGCCTGTAACTCCAGTAGTCTGAAAACAATATCCCTCATCAGTGAAGTCAAAAAATGAACAGAACTACAATCAGCAAAAGCTCTGCACTGATATAATCATCAGAATAATTCTGACAGTTCCTCCCAATCAGCAGGGCAATATTGTTTGTCTTTGCCCTTCAAAATGATCCATATGACCATTAATATGATGTTTTAATATATTTCTGCTATGCCACCTCTATGGTTAAGGTTTGGTTAAGTTTAGGAAACCATAAACTGCTTGGTCGTGGTAAACCGAAACCAATGTTGCCTGTTAGTAGGACATATATTAGTCTAAATGAATACCAGTTAAGCTTTGATGGAAAGAGCATAACTGCAAACTAAATCATTGTATAAGCATGTATGCTTTAATGTTAACCTCATTTACTGTTCTTCCCAAAGACATGTTGAATGTCCTTGTGATGCTCCTTTGTGCATTTTAATCAAATCGCCTTGCTTGCCACAGCCGACCCCTGAATGTGCACATCAGCAGTGTCAGTTGAGCCCATAAACATTGTCTGTTCTGACATTTAACGATGGATTAACTGACCTTGTCAATATCCGGGGAGTCTGGTGGGAGGAGGGACTTGATCGATCGATCTGGGGCGTCTCTTTTAATGGGGCTTCTGGTGTTAAGCTGAGGTCAAACAGAAGGGATTCGTGAGCCTCCATTCTTCCACTCAGATTTATACCTTCAATCAGAACCTTGACTCTGACATAAACCCAATAATCCCCATTCAGCCTTGGACTGTTCTGTCCTAACTGAATACAATCTACCTACTCTAAATCACTGAGGGCCACAAAAGATGAAGGGAGGGAGAGGCATAAAGGGAAGACAAAACATGGAGAACAACAAAACCGAAGAAAAAGCAGACGGAAAGTGTGAAAAAGGAGATGAAAAGGTGATACAAGACCATTCAGTTCTGTTGATACAGAAGAACCAGAGGACAGGATTATTCGTTATTTGATGTTTTGGAAGATAGAGAAAAATCTGTGTCAACTCTGAGAGGGGTCATTATTGGCCATGCTGCATCAGTGCTCTTAACATTGCCTAAAGTGAGAAGCATCTTTATCACGTCATTATGAGTTGCCGCTTTGACAGGGTTAGGGTTAGGGTTCCCTGAGACCAAAGAAAGGACTTGTGTTTCAGCCCACTTTTCCCCATGTAAAACCAACATACAACAACCTCTGGCTGATGTCTTCTGTCGCTCCTCTCTTTTTTGTTCACACCTCTCTGCCCCCTGTCTTGCCCGTGTCTGTCTATACTCATCCAGACCACTTCCAGCTTTCTGTAGATTGAGCTAGAAGCTCGCTTCGCCGAGGCCCCAGGGAGGCTGATACAACAGCACCAATTCCACACTAATTAGTCAAGAGGAAATTGCACCTCATTTTAGCTTATTGCTGGACACGGAGCAGAAATGTGACACAACATGTCTTTCATCCTGCCGAGTCAGCCCAGGTGTTGACTCTAAATTTTGTCATGGTACATTCCCATCTTTTTTAAGATTAAAGAAAAGTATACATTTTTTCTGGAAGGAATCTTTTGCATTTTTTCCATGCAAGGGTAACAAAACCCTTCATTCCACCTCCGTCCTCCTATATTTTCCCTCATTCACAGGTATGTCTTTAAACACTTGTGCTTTGACTCTGCTGCAGTCTTCCAGGTGCAGCTATATAATTTTAACAAGATTTTTAACATCCAGCTCATAAACAATGTTGTGGCAAGTGACATTTAGGATTAATGTTCCATTTGTTTAATGCCTCACCACAATCAAAGCCTTGCAATATTTAATTTATGTAAACACTTAACATACAAACATGTTTTTAATAGATCACATTTTTCAAAATGAGTGCCCTGCTGACAAAGACAAGTCATCATGAAAGGATGGTGTCTTAAGTTTCACTTGTAAGTAGAAATCCTACATTCCTGTAAGTTAATATAGGGCACTCACTGACTACGAAGAGTTTCTGCTCCAAATTAGGCAGGGAGAACCCCTACAAGATGCAGAGAGAGAAGGGGGTATTATTGTATGACCCCCTTAGCTAAAGTATCAATAACTGCCGGGCTTGTCACGGTTGCGTGAGAAAGGCTGTTACCTGGCGGGAAGAGAGAAACAACACGTATCCATCTCTCAATCTCTGATTACAGCACAGATAGCAAGCACTCCACATTGAAGTAATGTCAATATTGGACAAGCAAAGCTGGGAAAGAGCAAAGAGGAGTGCAGGAATCATTAGAGAAGAGAAGCTTACAGCATCCTCTTTTGTGAAAATATGTGGGAAAAAATGGTCCAGCTGTCCAATTAAGCAGAAGCTCCAACCCAGAAACTCATGCCCAGAAAGGAACCCTTGGCCCTGCTTTCAGTACCCAGTGTATCACGCCACATTAGTCAGGCACCAGTTTCTGCCAAGGCATCAAACACAACACAGCCACTGCTCTCCAAGTCTAAAATCTCATTTATCCACTCTTCCTTTTCCAAACCCCCTTCATCTCATCCTCATCCAATCCTCATGATGTTCTGCTTGGGTGCCTCATCATGGCACCCATAGTTGTATGGTCTTAAGTGACCCATGGGTGAACGATGATGAAGGCAACCACTGTTACAGTGAGCGGACACATTCTGGTAATGCTGCTGATTGCATACAAACACAAACAAAAGAGCTCAGCAAACCATCCCGACAGGCACAGTCATTTTATTTCTGTCTGTGCCGCTTTGGCCTTTATGTTCAATGGCTCTGCCTCGCTGCCTGTGATCACACAGGGTTGGAGTGTCCAACCTGCCATCTCCAATCATACCACAGTGTTGTGCATCTTTCATATGTCCGTCCAATTGGGAAACATTGTGTAAATGCATAATTTTGTTTTCATCATTAAGGTGTATTCATTGAATACGACCACTCTGAGGGTTGTAAACATGGATTTAAATGATCGTTAATGAGGGCTTAGTTTCCTAATCTAGTTCTGCACGGCGTTGCACTGTTTCAAGTTTCCGCTACATACTGTAACGTATAAAGTCGTGTGTGTGTGAGTAACCACTCTGTATAAAACATGGCAGTCTCACTCGAGTGTTAATGATATGCTTTATTTTGGCGATGCATTACAAACTAGCCCAGTGCCAAACCTCGCACCACTACTGAATATGTTGCCTTGTTTGTTCAAAACAGTCAAATTGAGTGGAAAAAAGGACACACTGAACTTCACCACTCTGAATATGTAACAAAGCTTAATTGAGAACACAATGTTAGCTGCATTGTTAAATTGAGTAATTAACCAAACCCGCAGCAGTGTATTATCATGCTTGGCCCCCTCTCTCTCTCTGGTATATGGTCTGCCATGCTGCTGCATAATATATTGTGCCGTGTTGGAGTTAGCAGTGAGTAAATGAGAAGAAGCGGCTCAACTCCAACTCAATATTATCTCGAAAGTACAGCTCATGGGATACATAAGACCATATTAAACCACAGAACAATAATAATGTTATGAACAAACACAAACACTCAAGCTTACTTATGATTTATATTTATGATTTGTAATATTTCTTCATGTCATAGCCTTCACATGAGGTTTCTATTTTTGTTCCTTTTGTCTTTGCTAACACTGACTAACTTTTATTTGACTGGAAATAGAGGAATGGAGCTTTTGGAGACATAAGTGATCTTTTGACTGCCTGTCACTCACACCTGCACAGACAAGCTTATATTAACTGCCCCACCCCTTCACCCTGCCCTCCATGGGGAGGAAGGTCAGCAATATAAGGGGGAGGAGGAGGGATTAATGGCACACGTAGAGAGTCTTCTCAAAACATCTTTGTTTTGAGAAGACTCTCACCTCAGGAAACTCACCTCAGGACATCAGGGTCATTATAACACTCTGCTCTACAAAGTCTGTCACCTTCTCTTCCTAAACAAGATAGGGGGAAAAGAAATACCCCTCAGGCTCTGTTGTCTACAGTGTTTACTTAAGGCGTCCCTACACTGTCACACAGGCCAATAAATATTATCATTTCACCGTATCATATTTACCAGGTAATTGCACTCGATTGGTTCCACTGCTGGTGTTTCAGGTACTGCTGAAAAGATGAAATGCAAGGAATGTACGCTTGCACATATTTCGCTGGCCAACACAGCGGCATCGTGCCACATGACATTGCATTGTGTTGGAAGAAAAGTTGATCCGGAGTCATACAACCTCCACATCACAGTCTCAATAAAATGGATAAGGAGGCGGTGTTTTTATCCTGTAATTGTTGCAACTTTTACCGCTGCTTGCAAGTTGTAAAAGTGTGTCTGAAACAGCAGCGCTCATTCGGATACAGCTCACAAAAAGAAGAATAACAGGACAATATTATAGCACCAACTACAGCAATGAAGAATGCAAAGCATAAAATGCTCAATGAAAAACGAGGGTGAGTAAGGACATGCCGGTCAGCTTAGCTAGCTATCTAACTAGTGCTGTCACCCAGCAGCAAAATAAGTCCTTTCCACTTATCAATACACACAGAAAAATGTGTATTAATAACTGGAAACTGCAACATTAGCTGCACCAAACTCTTACCTTACCCCAACTATCTCCAACACTAACATAAGCATACCTATCTTACGTACCTATCTTAAGCCTTGTTAAGTTAAAATAGTCAATCTTTCTATCTAAAGTCAATCTTTCTATCTAAATATTATTATGTTATATATTAAACCTTATTTTTATGCAGTCCAATTACAGTCTTTTCCCCCCTGGTGAGATTAGTTGCTTCACATCCACAGCAGTTAGCAAGTTAGTGCATCGATCACCTCATTACTCGCGCTCGTTCAGGTACCTTCAGGTACATCCTTCTTGAGTGGGAGTTCTAAGAGGTTTGGACCAATGTGTTGTGTTCTGGCAACAGCAGTTCCAGGCAGCCGCTGTTTATCTTTTTATGTTATGTAGCTAAAGCAACAAGCTGCAAACTACTTTTTCTGCAGGCAAGTAAGACATTGTTACAGAATAAAACATAATGATGGTGGTCCGTAAAAGTACTGTGGTAAGCTAAAGAAAACTAACTTCCCCCGAAGTCCCTGCTAATGTCAATTTCAAGATAAACCAGTTGGATGACACTTTAATGTCTTATTTCCAGGCAGCATTCTGCAGTAAAAGCAGATAAGTGTGATAACAGAGAAGCAGTAGATAATGTGTTAATGGGTGTAACAGACATGTCTATTCATCATGTCTTAATTAGTCTTACCTTCATTAACTTTATCTTAATAAGGTTCTGCAAAAATTAATGACTCATTTAGCTAATTAGGATATCTCTGTGTGTAATTCTGTGCCTTGGAGCAACTTTAGCAAATGCCAAATAATCACTTAAGTTAATTTAAAGAGGCTTTGTCCTTCAGTGACAGAGACTTATATTCAGAACAGCAGTCTAACCACAGAGGATTTCACTCACTCGGTTTTCCTGGAACGTGTGTTTGGTTAGTGTGTGTGTGTGTGTGTGTGTGTGTGTGTGTGAGCACGCGCAGGCATGTCTGTGTGTCAGTGAATGTGTGCACCATGGGGTGCGATGGGGGTGTGATAGGTAGTATGGAGGAACATGCCCAGATCCCCTGTTCCTCCACGCTGCCTGCACCTAGAGAAAAGGGTAAATCTGATACTTTGTCACAGTTTGCAAACAGAAGCGTCCGGTGGGGCAGAGGGGTTCACCTTATGGGTCAGCTAGCATGAACTAGCAGAGCACCCATCTGTGTCAGCACTGAGAGGGCTTTGGGTGGGGAGGATGGTGTGTGGCTGAGGTGAAAAGACATGAGAGCTATAAGAGAGGGAGAGAGGATGAGGGAATTAAAATTTTTTTTTAAAAAAGATCGAAAACAGGGAGCAAATAATCCTGAAAAGGAGGGATGAGGTGGATTGATGGAGAAGCAGATGGAGGTTAAAGAATGCAGAAAACGAATACCTTACTGCAAATTGCATGTGTTTGCTCTAAATCAGACTTCAAGATAAAAGGCTGCTGTCAAAGTGAACTACTATGTTGCTCACCTTTTGGAAATCTGAGCTGGTGTGAAGGGGGTAGTTTGTCCAAGATAACCTTGGCGATAGTAACTGACAGTGGGTCAGAGATTTAGACACACTTAAGATGTATTATCACATTGATGTAAGCTACAAGGAGGATTGTGTTTCAACAATAACTAACACATCAATCAGTTGCAATATTACACCTGTGTTGCATTAGAATTGCAAAAATAGTCAAATGATATGAGGACATTTGTGTATGATATCTGCATATCCTGTCAGACAAAAGCATCAAACCTGCATTGGTTTGCAAAGAATCCTAGACTGAAGAGTAGGATCCATATGACTTTTTAAATATGAACACTGCTGACTCCCACCTATGTGTTAGAATACAGATTCTTGTTTGATTTTCTGTTCACTTGCTACCATACTACAGTATTATCTTCACCTTCTTCAACAAGGAAGTGCTCCTTAACTTGTCCTGTCTACACTGGAAGTGTTGCATTGTGTAAACTGACATCTGCTGCTTGTGATCACCTTGCGCCTACATTTTAGCAAATATCTGACCAGGTTTATAATATGACGTACAGCGGGAAGGACTAGCAGAGCTCAAAGAAAATGAGACTTTCTTTTACATCAGTCTGACAAACATCAGAGGTTGGCTGATGTGGCTGTTTAAAACAGGTAACTGTGTAACAAGCTATTTATTCTAAATCATAATACAAATGAAATATATATTATATACTACATATATGGGTGAAAAGGTGTATTGTAATTCATATTATAAATCAGCTGCCAGACCGACAAAACAAAAATCAGCAGGTTTAGTGATTGCTTATGACAGCTGCTAATAAAGTTAATAAGTTAAGTAACAATAACCTGCATTATCGTACTGATTAGCATCCGCGCTCTTGCAATTCTTCACCATACAAACATCAACCTCATGTGCAGCTGTAAGCTTTTTTTTAACGCTGTAGCTAACTTTGCAGACAAAAATGGTCAATTAGGCATTAGTCAATAGGAGATTCCTTAATCACCTACAAGTTTCCAACAAGAAATAATGCTTCAAAATATTGTGTCCTTTAAATGTGTGTTACGTTGTTTTTTTTTAATTTAGGGGCCATTTCTGTTAAATATTATCAGTTTTCATGCAGAGTTTAAGATATAGTATAGTACAGGGGGTCATATCTTACAATTCTTGTTATAGTTACACAAAATCTATCTGGTTACAGTTTACCTTGGACTGGGAATACCTCCAAACACCAGAATGTATTTATGTTGAAGTTCAGAGCCCCTCCTCTTTCATTTCTTCTTCTGTGGTCCCTAGTATAAATTCTATAAAAAGTTTCGGGAAGCAAAGCTAACTTCCGTCTTGTGTATTTATTTTATTTGTGTAGGAGCTGGAGCGGCCTGTAAAAAATAACATGGAGGTCGTATTTCCCAATGTGTTTATCAGAGACCAGAATAAACGTGGTGGTCAACCACAAAGAGATCCCAGTGTCACAACGCCTTCTTCCCTAACTAATCAACACAACGCAGAAGTCCACCGGTTACATGCAGTATAAGTAAACCCTAAAGCTTTCTTTTGGAATTCCTCTGTCCACTCCTTTTAGAAGCCAACCAGCAGACTACTGGAGGACTGATTCTGTCTGGATCCTCAACAAAGAGTCTCTGGTGAGAGAAATATTTAACTTGCCAGCAAACATTCAAAAGGAATGCCTGTTTCATAATGTGACCTATAACAACCACTCAGGATTTGTTGTACGTGCCAGTGACAGACTGCGGTGGGAGTAGCACATTTCATTTGAGCTATCCTGAGGCTCAAATAGCCCTCTGCACACTGACCCTAATGTTGTGTGTGAAGAGGGTGTAATGACAGGAAATAGCATAAGTGACTCCATGCTTTCTGCCACCCTACGTGATGACAATAGACGGGGGGGGGGGGGGGTCGACTACATTTCTGGTTGTTTTCAACAGAGGTGTTGTCAGCAATTTCACTTTAAGGTGCAGCACCAGAATACTGATGATATTGTAAAATGGAGTCATTCAGGCTGTGCTATTTAAACTTCTTATAGTCATTTCACATTGTCATCAGAGACATTTCAAAGAAACATAATTTCCCCGACCAAACTAATTTCTCTCGGTTCCTTCCAAGCTTGTAAAAGCAAAAGCTGTTTTGTCTCACTACAGTTGTGTTTTTGCACATTTCATATTCAAACATTCAGCTCCGTTTTTCTTAAAACCCATTCAAATTTTACGGGATCTGGTTGAGCAGTAGCAGAAGAGTTATGCTAACCCCTCTTAACCCCACCTCCATGTGGTAACGGTCAGCCACACTTAATGAGAGGTATTCTGTTGCATTGTGCCCAGAGAAAACAAAAAACCATGTGCATGGTTCTGGCTTCGCAACGGCTGAGGGGAAAAATTTAGACCTAATGTCAGGAGACAATGCATTTTCAGTTCTAGCTGGCCCAAATAAATGCCTCAACAGATATTCAGCACTTTATGTATCCCAGAAAGCAGGCTGCAACTTTGCAGCTGGGACTGACAATGATAATGACGTTTGCTCTGTTTGTTAAATTCAGCATCATGCATGCGGCTTTGATGATGTAACAGCAAATGTGAAAATCTGTCACTCCATCTTATCTGTCATTCTTGTTAGTTTGTAATTTCGTGTAAGACAGGGAGTGGTCTTGTTGAGTAGAGATGCCTGTTCTCCCTCTCTCTCTCTCCGGAGACAGGGCAGCTGTGCACTATCTATCTCTCCCTAATGGTGTGTGCATATGTGTGTGTGTGTGTGTGTGTGTTACAGTATTTGGACCAGCATGAGCCACTGTCAGCACCTTTAACTAGTCCCCACAGTGCAGCATGGCAGTAAATAAGCTTTCACGCCTTTCAGCCTCTCACTTAAGAGAACACATCCCTGTACATAGCTTTTAATTAGAGACTAAAAAGATCAGTGTAAACACATACAGGCATGAGGAATAACATCCCGCAGAGTACTGCACAATTTGCACAACTATTTGCCGCATTCTGTGGAACATTTAATTTCTCTGACTAACTTTTGACAGCATGCATCATCACAATGCACTACAAGGGCTGGTTTAAGTCATTTTTGTCACTACAGACGATGAGTTCTGTGTCACATTGATGCAGATATTTAAGAGTTTGGGTAACCCATCCACTGGGGGCTGATGGTCAGATAAAAATAAACTGCACTGAGTCATATTTTAACGCATCATCAAGTTATAGAAGCAGGATATCTGATCAAAGATCCTCAGTCACTAAAGGTATACAGTAGGTGGGCGGTGTACTTGTAGGTTTGTGTATGTGGAAGCGTGTGCGTGTGTGGCGTAGATGCTCACCAATTTGCTCAACAAAAACAGAATTATGTGGTAATTTGATCATCAGTTATGAACTGTACCCTCTGTAGTAAATCATGTAATAACTGATGATTTGTTTAAGCTCGAAGATAAATACTGCCAATTTGAAATATGGCTCCCCAGAAACCAGCAAAACAAACGATATGTGAAATGCAAAACAGGTGTCACACTGAAGAGATTTCCTCAAGCTTCACACCTAAATGAAACACAAGAGCTGTGAGTGTTTTCCTTTGCTGAAAATCCCTGTCTAACTCCAGACCAATATGCTAATCACGAGGCTCTACAGACTCCATAAAAGCCTTGAGTTTATTACTGAACACTGAACACTTCATAATTCCATAAACTGGGCCGCCTTCACAAATCACACACAAGCACACACACAGAGTTGCTCTCCTAGCTACTACACTGATGTGATGTACACAGACAAAAACACCAGGTTGTGTTTTGAGATCACATGGCATAAAACCCCTCCAGGTGCAGGCTCAGTCTTCATATCTGTTACTCAGCCCAACAACACCAACAAACTGTAAATGAGACTCATTTTATTGCCATGACAAAAGATGCGATCACTGAACTCCTTACCTTGACAGCGTGATATCAGCGATGACAAGACAATAGACCTTTCTATGGATAACTAACAACAATTGTCTTCTCTCTTACCCAAGACAGACATATCAAATGTCCTGTAATAATACTGCAAGAATGCTGTTGAGACAAACAAAGGGGTGTGCACTTACAATTATTAATCCAGAACGATGTTTGTATAGAGTCCCGTTTATCTGAAAGAGTGTGTATGAAAGCGAGCGCCTTTGGGTGCGTGAGAGAGAGAGAGACTGTGGATGAGTGTGCATTGAGTCCAGCCTTGTAGTAGTGTTGGGGGTTGGAGTAACGGCAGATGAGTTTAAGTGGGCAGTAATATCAGTCCTCGCTACATCACTCTACCATCTGCCAACTACTGATCATTAGCATCTCTATTTCTCTCTCTCTCTCCCTCTGTCTTTCAAACATAAGCACAGTTGTGCTTGTGTGTGTGTGTGTGTGTGTGTGCGCATACACACACACACACACACAGTTCCCTCCTTAGTTACTGGTCTGATGTGAAAAATCATATTGGTGTGTGAAAGTGTTGATGTGTCTCACAGAATCACCTGGGAGAAGAGCAGTGACGTCAGCCAGTCTCAGAGGAGGACTGGAGCTGGCAATGGGCATGCCCGCCTGCTGCCTGCCTCTGGGGAACCTGGGAGTGTATGGTATTTGGCAAAGAGTGAGAGCAAGATTGGTAGAGACAGGTAGGCAGGTGTACAGAGTGAATGAAGAGTGTAGGTGGTGAATCACAGATGCAAATGTCTCCCTACGGAAAAAGGATGTGCTGGGATACAAACATCGCACCACTGAGATCCAGCCAACGAAGAAAGACTCATCTGTGAGTCATTCATGGAGACTGTGTGACTGACTGTGTGTTCCAGATGCCACAGACACATAAAAAGGCTACAGTATGTAGAGTCTACGGCTCCCAAATTACAAAGATTTACAACTCTCCAAAGTGCTGTACAGCGTAGACCAGCCTGCCTGGTAACCATTCAGAATATTCCAGCAAATGTTTCCTTTACAACAGTCCAACGTATGACTTCATATGACCCATTCTCTGTATGTCCTCATTCAGAAAACACACACACAGACAAACATATCAATGAGTATTAATTTGGAGACACGTGTCATCACGTTGAATTAATGCAGTTCACTGTCAGAGCCTATTAATAATAGGTCCACTGAGCCTACACCACAATCCACTTAGCTGGAGCTTCCATAAAAAACACACACACACAGAAATGGAAGTACATACAGTATTGGTATTGCATGTGGTTTTCATCAAAACACACTGCCACCACCATGTGGCAATGGAACAGCCACATATCCAGCACCTACAGAGCAAGCACTTTCAAAATAACACACATGGTCCCCTCAAGGCCACCTCTGAAGCACTATTTCCCTCCATTCATTTATAGATGTACATCGATAGTCAAAATCATAAAGCAAAACACGCTCTGTATTTCTCTCTGCCCATATGCATTCCTTTATGTGTACATTTATGTGTATTTGTGTGTCTGTCTGTAAATGAATCCATGCTTGTGTATGATTCCTATCATTAAGCAGCTGTGTGTGCAGATTCCAGGAAATGCAAAAGTTGTAAATTTTACTCAAGATATTCCTGCTGGATTTGACGATGTTCAGGCCCAAAAAACAGCAGTGCACTAAAACAAGCAAATGGTGCAGATGTGTTGCCACAGATAAAAAGCTCAGTTTTAATAATACATCCATTGATTTGAGGGCTTATAAAATGCCACATAGACAGGATTTTACAACTCTGGAAAGCTATCACTGCAGCTTCTTGGTCTCAACAGTTGAAATGTAAGTAGAATTATTCTGGTAATGTTACAAGATGCTCTATATCTTTACCTGGAATGTGTACTTAAGCATATTTGATCATATTGAGTCAATTTTTTTGGCGGGTTGCTGTTCCAACATGGTGGGTCTCATTGAAATTAATGAGCAAGCCATGTTTTTTGATGCATCGCTAACGTCAGTCTAAACACGGTTGTACTCCTCATAGTACAGTGATGTTTAGCTCACACCACCAAGGTCATACTGAGCACAGCCAAATGACAGCAAGACACTTGACAGCATGTCAATATTGTCAACTCAGGACAGGGTTTAGCCAATCAATAGTAAAGACACCAAGCCACGAGCTTTCACTGAGCAAAGACACAGAGTCAGATCTGTTTTCATCACTCAACAGCTCGTAATGGAACTATGGTAATCTGATACAAGAGATGCTTTCTTAACCATAAATTCTTCACATACATGTCCGCCTTTCACTCAGAGGATTTGAAGTAGAGAGTTCCCATTTCAAATACTATGTAGTCAGCACTACTTAACTGGCAGTCAGCACAGTGGTTAAGTCCCAACAAATACATACACACACAATGCACTCGTGTGTGGCTGCTATTAATATTGTCCAGGAAAGTGGGTCTTTGCTTCTAAAATAGGCAATTACAGAGACCGCAGCAACCAATACAGACTTGGCATATTGCGCTTGAGTAACAGTTTAAATTTTTATCTTTGACAATGTTATTATTATTTCACCACAGAAATGTTTTCACTACATGATCAATAGCTCTATTATGTCCCCTTAATAAATGTTTGAAATGATTGATCAAATGGTGAACATCTGCAGTAGTAATTCTGTTCTTTCAGATTAAATTTTCAATGAAGTGTGTGCTAGTGTGTGTGTGTGGGTGTGCGTGTGGAGGGGGTTGAAGCTGAAGTGGGTGTCTGTCCTGGTCCCTGTCCCAGGCTGTGCTCACCAGGGTCGTAAAGTTATCCAGTGTCACCACAGGACTATTGGATGGCTGTCAGCACGCTAAATTAAAAACCACAAGCACGCAGCGTTTAATTTCTGTGTTTTTACCCCTAACGGAGTGGGGCCTGCCGCCGTGGTGCTGTGTGTGTGTACGCACATGGATGCACGCATGTGTGTTCCTGGTTACCTTTACAAAGCCTCTCTGTACAAAGTCTTCTTCTGTCTCTCCTGCCTGCCCTCCTATAAGGAGAGAGACAGACGGACTGGCCCAATCTAATAGCATTACATAAAACAACATGGATGAATAATTTGTCTGTTATGAAAGTGATTTTCTTTTTATTATAATAGATTAAAGTACATGATGAATGGTTGAACTGAGGCATAGCCCGTTCCATCAGCAGAATCTCATTTAAATCAAATTAGTCCAAATGACAAGACAATTTAGCCTGACCAAAAAGTTACAAGTCTAATGAAATTCAAGGAACAGAAGAGCCAGCAAGAAGTCTGAAGAGATAATTATGTGTCTGTACAGATTAGCATACTGTTGGTGAACTTGGTAAACAACAGTTATTCAAGGCTCCAGTGTGATTAGTGGCTTAACAACAGAAGAGCAGTAGACCAAGCTCTACTATTTACAAGCTCGAAATTAAACTTAATAGCCTAAATTGGACACTGTTAAGCAATCAAAGTTATAAGTACTTTATAACTTATAAGTACAGTTTTTCATTAAAAGTCAGCGAAGCCCGACTGAAGAAATAAAAGTTTTGTAAATTCAGCAGATTTGATTGAATGAGTGGAGTGTTCTGTGAGGATGTAGATGTGAATGTTTATGTACTCTGTGGTATCCACATTCATGGACCATAACAGACCTTTCACCAGTAATCAAGCATATTAGCGTTCAGCCATTTCAAATACGTGACATTTCTTTGACCTCCATTTTAAAGAGCATTGCGCAACGGAGACGCTGCAGATGCCCTTTAGCAACCTGCACCATGGTAATGCAGAAGTGAAGAGAGAAACGGATGTGACCAGACAGTTAGAAAAAAAGAGGGAATACAATTCTGATTACAAAACTTCTAACCTTGTCCCTGACAAAGAGAAAAGGTGTGCATAATCTAAGGTCATCCTGTTTAAACAAAGGAAAACCAACTCGAAAAGGCTTCCAACAATACTACAATCTGAAATCTGAAGTCTAAAAAGTAATTCATATTTTTACATCATTATGAGACTGTGCTGTTCAGTGCAACATCCAAAGAGATAGGGACAGGTTCATATTTTTTCATGTCTGTCTTAAAACAATAGTCACATTTACACTCAAAGGTTTTGGTTTCTGTAATAATTCCTTTTATTCATACTGGCCATTAAGAAATCCTTTCCTAATGCGATTTCATTGTAAGTGATGAGGGACAAAATCCACAGTCTAATGTGTGGCTTCAGTCTGAGTTAGATAAATCAAGTGGTATCTCCCGAAATTACAGTCTCTAAAGTAAATTGCCTTGTTGTATTTTAAAAACAGTATTTAAATGTTTTTGGGTGGATTTGTCCTTTATGTTGACCTACAGCAGCAACGTGGGTGAGAATTAAATCAAACTTGGTAATGATTTCAACCTTTTTCCCAACAGCTTGAGCCAGTGAGAACTCTTGTGTGCACATTGTAGACTATGACAGACAGATTATTATCTGACACAGTAAAACCCTGACGAATTGCTGTATAAAGTATCTCCTCCAAGAATGTCTACACAGACTTTATCAGTGGCCTGGTCAGGCATCAGCATATCAGATGGCCAAGATGGTGAGAGAATGGCGAATAGGGTATATAATCCCAGGTGATCCTGTTTAAATAGAAAACCAACTCCAAAAAGACTGGGCTTCAAACAATACTCCATACAGTCTTAGACCGGTCTATATATCATCATTTTAGTTATTTTGTGACAGTTCTGCTTCTCCGTGTATGGTGCTTAACAGTATTTCTCAGCCTTCTTCATCTACTTTGACTGTATCTCACCTAATGATTTTCAACAGTTTCAAAAATGTTTTTAGACATCCAACAAAAACAAAAAACCTGCCTCGGCTTGTTGCAGCTGTTGGTTTTATAGAAGCAGGAGAGCGCAAGTGATAATCATGGAAAGAGAGAATGTTTATCCTGGTGAATTCCTGTCTCTGTGACTGTTAAATGTCAGTCTAGAGAGAAAATCATTTTCACGTGACGTGCACTTGTAATACAGATTATTTTCTCTTGGAGACTTTCGTTGACAGGAAATATCTTAAAACCAGTTCTTTATATGTGAACAGTATTTGCTTTACTCTGAACTCCTTGAATGTGACCAATGCGTAGTAATTTCTGTATTTTTCTCAAATACCTGAATCCACGAGGAATATTGATTGCACACGGTGGACTATGACATGCAGATTATTATCTGACACGGTAAATCCCTGACGAATTCCTCTATAGAGTCTATCCTCCCACAAAGGTCTGGTCAAGCTTCAACATATCAAATAGCCAGCATGGAGAGAGGGTACGTCCTGTAGTTGACTAAAGTGAGTGGAACCATCTGTAGGGCATTAGAGCTTTAGTATGCAGGCCTTGTCTTCGGCTGTATGAAAATACACACCGGTCTCTCTAATCTGACCTGCCCAGCCTTGCTATTTATTATTCCTACCTGAGACGGAAATGTTTGGTAACTGAACCTGCACTGAACTGAGGACTGCATGGACTGTAGGTGACTGTAGAAGATGAGGAGCTTTCGATAGGTGTGTCCAGGAGCACTGCTAGCAATTATGGCCCCCTAGAAAACCAATGCCCTGAGCAGGCATTCAGACTGAAAACAGCCCTGCGTTAAAAAGAAATGCAAGGGGCGTGTTGCCTCAGCTGCTGGTGAGACATGAAATGTGATCCAAGAAATCCAGTTTGAGAAACGAATCCATGAGTTTGAAGGCTTATTGGATGTCAATACACTGTACAGTGATTTATAATACTGGAATACCCTGGAAAGTTATCACAGCGGAAAATATTTTATCTTTTGTCACAATGATTGCAAGATATATGTAGAATTATGGCATTCATGTCATCAAAGTAATCTACCAGGAAAGCGTGTTTGCACGTATAGGATCATCAACCATAGCTCAGTGTGAGCCAGATTACATTTTTCATGCTTTTTTCTTCGCTGGAGCCCTCTGTATTGGCACCCCAACTGCATCAAAATAGTGGTCCCATTTGAAATGAATGAGGGGCCTGTGTTTTTTTTTTACACAGGGCTAAAATCAGTCTGAAACCCCTGAATCATTAAGAAGTTTTCCCCCACTTAGTGATTGTGATCGGTATCAATAAGGTATTGTGTAGTGATGATATCCGGTGTGTGACATTTGTGATCTCGAATGAGTAAGTGTGATTGATCAGGTGAGTGTCTGTGGCTGGTAGATAATGGAAAAAGCAGCTGGACCACAGAGAGCGTATGAGAGGGAGTCTTTGATTTGTCACAGTGCTACTGAGGCCGTGTCCACACTACACCAGTCAAACCATCGACATCCACATAAGCTAGTATTTTCACTGTATAGCTTTTCAAAAACTGCTCTCTGAAAACACTGGTCTCCCATCGTTCCCACCCTTGAGTTTCTCTCAGCCTTCCTCACCTTTTGTGTTTCAAGGGTTGGTGGGACAGCAGCTGTTAGTGCCACGACAGACTGGTGGTTTCACGTGTGTGTTTGTCAGTACATCTCAGGGATATGGAAAGTGTGTGAGTGGAAAGTGTCTCCTGGCACTGTTATTGTTATTCAGTCACTTGAGTCACGTGATGAGTGAACAGCATAAAAAAGGACTGGAGAAGAACATGTCTTTCTCTCTCTCTCTTTCTCTCTCTCTCTCTCTCTCTCACACACACACACACACTTTTTACAGTTTTTTTATGTAACTCCACCAGTTTCTTTTTCTCCTGGTGTTTTGGCACAGGTGGCTATAAGCTGGTGTGTGTGCGACAAGGTGTTGATTTACACACACAGCAGGAGCTCCACATGGTGACCAGGACCAACCAAGAAAGAGCAATAAAAACAACACCTTGTGAGTTAACTCTGTAGGGAAAGCCTGAGGAAGAGAAGGGGAGGGCCATGAACTCATTAAAGACTGAAAGTTAAATAGCGTAAACATTTTCATAGTAGGGGAGGGGGGTGATTGGCACTCAGTGGGACTCTAAGGGCACACAAACACACAGGCTCACCCATGTGGCCCTTACAATATACATTGTGTAATAGTAGTAGTAGCAGTAAAGGTGTTGTTTTGCCATAGCTGTACAGCATTTCTGCTGTTATCACCTGACTGTGTTAAATGTTTATTAATGGTAAAAGCTGCATGTGTGAAAGTGTTTACACACACACACACACACATACACAGATTCCTTGCAGGTCATCAGTCTGGCCTCAGCACCTGGTCAGTGAGAGGAAATGAGTGGACAGCCTTCTCAGGACAACGGCCACAGTGTCCATCCAGCTCTGACCTCTTACACACTCACAGCCAGTACGCAGAAAACACTCACAGCGTCATGGGAGGCCTCGACCAATTGGACACTGCACTGGCCTCTGTGACACTGTCCATACATCCTGTTGCTGTCAGCGTCCTCTCTCTCTCTCTCTCTCTCTCTCACACACACACACACACACACACACACACACTTTCTCTCTCCGTGACCTGGCAATCATTTAACACACCATTACAAACAATTCAGCACAATGAAAACCCTTCTATGTGAAACTAATCCCAAGGATCCATCCGTATTTTGCGTAATGGATACAGAGATATAGCCTGAAACTTTGTGGTAAGGTCTCTGTCTGTAATCGTAGCAGTGAGTGGGACAGAACGATAGAAGGACAAAAGGTGGAGCTGAGAAGGAGCACATTAAGTGCAGCTAAATGCAAGCAAGGCACATGGTTCGTTTACAAGCAATTGTAAATTGTATAATACATGTTAGTGGGGGGGGGGGTGCAGTCTTTCGTGTGTAGTAATAAAACTCAAAAGAGTCCAGGCATGGGGAGAAATATTTCAACAAAATGGTTACAGTATACAGTGCTCTGTTGTGAGTGTATGGAGATCAGCTTGGGATGACGTTAGATTCCCAGCCTGAATTATTATCCCAGTCTGACACTGCATACAATAAGATGTTCTTTTAACGCATGTGAGGGGAAACATTTCAGATGCAGCCTGGGTGTGCATTTGGAAGTTTCTGCAGTAAATCAAAAGTGCAAAGGAAACGGTATATCTATGCATACATAAATACAAACTGAGGCAACTATCATGACAGGGAGTGAACTGATATGTTACGCTAATAGATATCCCACTAGACTGCTTTGTGCTTTCTATTTTCCCTTGAACCACATACTGTACTGCTCTGCCAAGCCACTAACTAAAAACAAGGGATGTAAGAGATGTGAAAATGTGAAGAGGAAAGAAAAGCAGAACCAAGGAGGTGGGTGTGAAAACAGGTCATGAAAGCTGTAGAATGTGTTTGCGTACAGCCCATTCACCTCCAGAGCAGGGCGGGGGTGAACAGGCTCTATATATATCTGCAGTGAGGCTTTGGTGTGGCTGCTCATCTCTCTGCCCTATAACTGACTCCAACTCTATTGACTACAGAGGTACTAAACTGCAACCACAGCTTCCTGTTGGCTTTCATTAAAGCCCAAACTAAACAGAGATGGAAAGCTTTGCTCTCTTTTCACACCCATTCAAAACAATCACTTCGTCCGTAATATCCCTTTTTCCCTATAAGAAAGTATATGGTCATATAAAACATTTTTTAAGGTATTACATGGCCTATATATTCTGCTCTGCTTGTGCAAGATACTATGTTTCATAATTGCACCAGTATGTGAACATTCTTGTTCCTTGTGGATCATTTTATATACATTTAGCAAAACTTTTAAAACTTTGGAGCAGTGTTTGTCTGCACACAACACGTTTATCATGACGGAGCCATGTCGCACATTAAAAAATGGGTTAACAGCATTCAGAGTGGGCAGTGAGAAGTAGATTTTGAACCTTGACCTTTTGAACCACCACCTCAGCTTATCTGAATGGGAGAGAATGGCAGAGAAGCTGAGGCAGTACTTCAATCTCGTGCCTCGCCTGTGATTAATGGGAGTGAACGTGACCCTGAACTTGATGGTGGACCTTTGTACACTGGAGGCCACATACAGAAACCAGTAAACGCACACACACAAACAGAAACCGTGTGAAATAAATAGCTTGTGTGTGTGAGGGAGTTTGTGATAGCACAGCAAAGGAACTTTAGACCTGGAAAATTTCTTATCACATATTCAGTTTAGGTTTGGTATTTAGAGCTAGATCCTGTATTGTGCACATTAGTACACAGGGATGGGTGTGGATAAATGTCAAGTTTTTAGCTCCAGTAGTCAGACATATCTTGTTGAACAGCCCATCCATCAGCAGGAGTCAGACTGGCTGCAGGGCTCCGGGTCACCTTACACCATGTCTCACACCACAATCCCTGTCCCTCTCTACCTTTTCTACCCTTGTCAACTTCTTTCTTCTCCATCTCACATCAAAGCATCATTCCTCCTTCCTTTCGTCCTACTAACTCTCTCCCTATCCTTAATTCTGTTTTTTCTCTCTCTCTCCCTGGGCTTCTGTACTTCTTCTTACCCCAGGCGCCATCACTCTTTCCCTTCCTCCCTCCCACAGGCTGGGCAGTAAAACAGGAGCAGCCTCATGGGAGGCCATTAACCACCAGAAACGCGGCATTAGAGCTCTGCTGCAGAGCAAACGACTGCAGACTCTTTTACACAACCACTGAACCAAGTATGGTAGACCAGCACTGTGCAACAAATGGGACTTCTGGCCCTGCAGCCATAACCTGCGATCAGCAAGAGATCAAGTACATATTATTTTATCCAACATGCTGATGACAGTAGAGACTTATACAGTTATTAATTGTAGGTCTCTGGCTGCCTTGTTGATCTAGAATACACACAATACAGAATAATATTCCTTTTTTGCTAGTTAACATTTGCAGTTTTGTACTGCTTAAGACAGATTACAGGATATCACGTTATTGAACCGTTGCATTTGAATGAATGTGTTTTTATAAAATGAGTTGCCAATGTCTCGTGATCTCAAGATCTCTGAGACAAAAAATATACACATGAAAAAAAAGAAATCAATGAGAACTGCACCAAAACTGCAGTGAAGTGAACATTAATAATTATTAATTATTAATTATAATTAAATACTGTAGTCCTTAACAACCTTGTGTTGTTGCTTCTTGCAGTCACCACTGCTTGACACTGTAGAGCATAGAGCCAATGAGCTTTCCTCTGCAGTTGTGGGATGTAGGCCTAATTCTGTTCCTGGGGTTTGGTGTTGAGCTGGTCACTGGCAGACATACAAACACAGCCCCTGATGTTGTGATCCAGTTCATCCTACATTACTCAACAGCCAGGGAGCTGACTAAGCATGGCCTTTTTTGGTGCAGTGACTTAAACTTTGAATTAAGGGCTTTGGAATACCTTTGGATTACTGCAGTTGAGTCTGTTGCACAAATTCTATTGCCAAAAGCTTTGGTGATTAACAAACTATCCACGGCCAGAGAAGGTCGTTTGATTTATTACTAGGTATTTTAAGAGATAAAATCATCAGTGAAAGGTCAATTACTTTCTGTAAATCTAATTTGGCAGTAAGGCCAAACTGCTCCTTCTGCGATTCTGTTGAAAATTACTGGCACACACATAAATTACGGGAAATTACAACTTTAAAGGTGAAATGTTTATTATTGTCAAAATAACCTTTGCTTTGTTTTCACAACCATACTGTTAAATACAGAAATGAGTTACAAAATGTCACAATATCCTCGGCCAAGGCACATAAAGTAGGTTCCTTTTAAGTTCCACCAATGTCTTTGGTGCGATTTAATTATCTAACTGGAATTATTTAAAACAACCTTTTATTAGGACCTGTTGCACAGAGAGCGCAGTATTTGTGGCAGGGTGCTCATGTGTGGATTGTGTGTGAAGTTGACTGGATGAGTGCAGAATTGCTCTGCCCTCACTCTCGGTCAGGACAGCTGCATTAAAGACTAAACCAGACCTTCCTCTTCATGTGCCTTCCTCTGCCACACACAGAGACACATTGACAGGATTTTTTCTACCCTCTGCGAAGCTTTAGCTGGGTGCCGATCTTGCGTGTGGTCTGTAAGGCAATGCCCTTGTTATGAAGTGCTACGTGCTCGAGACGCTTACCTCAGGATTTACATGAGAGGGAAGTCTCCACTGTACTCCTGATCCAGACATGTGAACCCACACACACACACACACACTCACAACTGCCACCAAAAGCCAGGTGGTACTGTCTCACTAACAAACACAGGCAAGCTTATTCTCACGTAGTAGGTGAGGGTGTGAGTAATACAATTGTCATAGAAAGTAGATTAAAGCCACACACATGCTGTCTAAAAGGAGGATTGAGTTACAGCTATCAAGTTATCAAAGAGGCTAGAGTTACCAGGGGTGAAAAAAGGGGCAATAGCATCCGTTTTTGTGTTGATGTGTCACATGTAGAGTCAACCAGGGGCAGCTTTCTGTGGCAAGCTATAGACTAACTTCACCTTTTCTCTGCAACAGCACTGAGTAGTTTGCAGGAAGAGAAAAGTTGTACAAGCAAATAGATGCACACACCTGTGAAAATTCAAGCCTAACCTTAAACCTTAAACTTAAACTTAACCTTAAACCATCAGCACTACTGCCCCAACCTTACAATATGATCCTGTAAGGATATTAGGACCATCCACAGTGTTTTATCTTTGTAAAAAACATTGTGGATGGTCCTCATATCCTTACAGTACAGGAACACATATATACAATTACTATTTTTTACATTTTGTTTTTGCTTGTTTTCAAGTGCTAGATATGGGGTCTACATCCCCATCACAAGTAGAAAACACACATTACTGAAACCTTTATAACAAAATTAACTCACGCACTGCAACATTTTTACTACTTATATAAACTTATATACTTATATATATATATAAATATAGTGCTACAGCTAATTTATGCAAATACCACTGATAATACTCATAAACTCTGACTGTAGTTTAACATGAGTGTCAGCTTTCTGCATGAAAAATCCTACTTGCAATACTTCAAATACAGTAATAAATAAATACTGCTTGAGATGAGGCCGTCACCAGTGACATGTCAACTGCAGGCAGCCAGCTGAAGCAACCCCGTCTGCGTACCACTCGATTAATTGAGTTTTCAGTTGTGGTGGAACATGATCTCGTACTTAGAGAGCTGTTCTTTAAATTGGTTTCAGAGTTACAGTTGCTTAATAAAGATCAAATAGAGATGTCTCCAGACACCTGTGTGCATGTGTGTGTGTCTGTGTGTGTGCGTAATGTAAAAGAGACCCCTCGACTGCTCCCCAGAGACAAGGCTTGACACAGAAGCTAAGAATAGCCCTGGCTGCATTACCACCAGTCGGGGGGAGAAGAGGCAAGAAGGGGGGGCAAGTGACATGATGCCACATGGGAGATGACTTGTAGACACAGGAGCCTTCGTCCTTCATTGGACATCTCTTTTACCTGGTATAGATACATTACCTAACCGATGACCTCTCCAACCTCTCAAAGAGACACACACACACACACACACACACACACACAAATGCAAGCTGCCTCGGCGCCTTGTCATGTCAGGCATGCATGGGTTATGGCGTTTGGACCCTAACCTCTTATTTTTAGACTGAGTAAACAGTGGTCTGTGCTTGAGATGTCCGTCATCACTGGGTGTGTTGCCATGAGTTGTAGGAGGTCGGTGGAGAAGATGAAGAGGAGGAGGAGGGGAAGGGGAAGAGCAGGAGGCAGAAGGAGGGAACAGGAGGAGGAGATGGATAATCATCAGGAAGTAGGATTGCCGGAGCGCTTAGGCACATTCTTGACTTTAGAGTCATGAAGACCTAGGGCTATTATCACTGATTAAAGGACAGAGATGCAATCTGTATCACAGCAGTTTGGTTACTGCTGTCATTTCAAAAGCATTTTTATTTCTCTGACGGCCTAACAGAGCCCTATTTATTGGGTTTTGATGGGGCCTGGGTTTGATTACAGATGGTTGGACAGGGAGAGACAGAGGAGCTACAAAAACAACATATCAGTGGATGCTGAACAGTGTGACCTGTGCTACACATGTCCCCCACACACACACAAATAGTCTTCTCACATGTCGGGTGAAAGGTTGCAACCCTGCACCAACAGCTCTGTTTCCTTTGCCATTGAATATGAGAGCTTCATCCAGGGTCCCTGGATGGTTCAGAAAAGGAAACATTGCACTGAATGGCCTGTCAAAATAGGCGTATGACAGCAGGCCAAAGACTAAATGATTGTGTGTATGTGTTTGCATGGGTGTCTGTGTTGACACTAAGAAAATGGAGACATGAATAGCTATATTCAGGCCAGCAAAACAGCTACTCTAGAGGTGGTACCACAGCAGTATTGGTGATGATGTCTGATAATCACCCGTCATTTGAGATAATTGGGTAATTGGGGTAATGGCTTTCACTGTGGTCCTCTGAGCTCATCATTACAAACAGGTATGGACAGCTATATTTATGCCATCTACACTAGCTGTCCAGTGGCATAATAGGATGAGCCGGAGGTAATTGGCTGCTGGCTGTATTTTTATTTGGGGTTTGAAGAAAAGACAGAGAGAGATAGAGAGAGAGAGAGAGAGAGAGAGAGAGAGAGAGAGAGAGAGAGACTGAGGCAGACAAAGACTAAACCAGGATTTTAGGAAAAGAGCAAAGAGAATGAGCTAAACACAGTGAGCAGAATGATGGATGTAAAAAACTGACGGTGACCGAGAGCCTCTGCCAGGTGGTTAATGGTTGTTCAGAGTTGTTCAATGTGCAACATGGGGAAAGATGGAGCGCATTACAATAGCAGTCTAACATTAAGGTCCCACTGCCATTATGGATTTAATGACATGCTGGGTGGTGTCCAACTACATTTAACGCGCTCATCTGCATAATAGTGCTGCCCTTACAACACTCACAGTGGAGTAATACCTCTCTGTGATCAATCTCCCTCTCTTTATCGCTCTCTCACACTCGTTCATACACACACACAATCACACACGACAACGAATGGCCATTAGCATTCACTTTGCATAAACAAAGCCAGTGAAAAAAGGCCACTGAGGACATTTGTGTATGTAAAATATGATCAAACCAAATGGCCAGTTGTTAAAAAAAATTATCAGTTCGCCATTAAATAGTTTGTCTTTTATATTACACATTAATATCTTGGGCATTTTCCATTTACACTAATGGTGACAAAAGAATCGTAGCATTTAGATTTTGTTTCTGAAAAATGCTAAATTGTTGAAGAGAGAGTTCAGTGTCGAGTTCAGTGTCGACAGTGATGTGATTACAGTACAAACAGTGGTAAATTCTACTCTATTAATGAGGCAGTATGCAAGCATGAAAAGTACAGTTGAATGAAGTTCAAGTCCGTAGTCTAGCACTCCCAAGATAGATATCAGACACCATTGACAGGAATAGTTGAGCCTTGAATCCAGTGAGCAGACCTGAACAGCTGGAAGGACTAAGACTCATGAATCTTATGAAATGACACTTTCCACTGAGAATGTTATACCATTCATCAAGTTGATTGTGACTTTTATTTCATCTCTCTCTCTCTCTCTCGTTTTCTCTCTATCTAGGTAACACACACACACGCATTCATATATCTAGTGGGTAGAATTCTGAACCACCATAAAATTCATAGCAGGTTGGATGTGACCTCCATGTCTAGTGTGAAATATATTCTCTGCTTATTCTTTCACATATTTCAACTTTAAGCATGGCTGAAGGAGCCATAAAATGGCAGTGACTGTGGTCATCTGTCACTTGCAGAAGGCTACCGAACACCCTCTCCCCTGATGTTAGCGGTGCCCTTCATGCTTGCCAAAACTGGCACCTCAGTTATGCTTGCTATGCTAGGACTTCTAATGCAATCTTAAATTTAAATCATTAAATGTGGTTGTAAAAGGAGTTAGTGTTGGGATAAGGTTTAAGGGGGGCATCTGCTGATCCTGAGACGCTGTCCGATTCAGGTGGAAGTCTGAAAAACCAAAACCTGTGGATGGATTGAAATAGTTTTATAATACAGTGGGATTTCATATTTTTGCACATCATGTAGATTGAATGGAAATACTATTGCACCAGCATTTACATGAGACATGTGGGAGCAAATATTTCCATTTTGATTTGACTTAGACACTGGCCATGTGTGTGTGTGTGTGTGTGTGTGTGTGTGTGTGTTGGGAGGCCCTCACGCTGGAAGACAGGAATGTGCCTGCCATGAAGCAACATGACAACCAACATGCACGTGGATTTGGCAAAGACATCAAAGACTGAGCCATATGGGTAAGGTTACCAAAACCACAGGAAGGAAGACGGAAGGAAGGAAAGATGAAAGAAAGAAAGAAAGACAGAAAGAAAGAAAGAAAGAAAGAAAGAAAGAAACTACATAAATATCAAAAATACAGTCCATTTTACAGTCTACTATAAATAATAATCATAATAGACTGCCATGTGTCTGGTGACGATTAAGGAAAGTAATTAGCTTGCAATGAATGTAGAATGAGCTCATTAAGACAAGCACAAGAAGACGGGGGCTTATCACAGTCGAAGAGGCACAGGCAGCTTCTCCTTTATGAAAACACTGAGTCATCACTCATACAAATCCGTTTAAAATACAACGAATCTATGTGAAGACCTGCTGTGATCACCGAGCCATGGCATCAGTTTTTATAAATGATGAAGCGATGTATGGGATGCAGAGCTATGGATGTCATTTTTCATTTCCAGCTGCACACAATGGGCCACGCAAAACTGGACTGTTTCTCTTCTGATGACTGGCATTCATTACTGGGACATCTGAATGGTCCTGAATGTGAAAAGGAATTTCACTCAATAGGAGCATGGCCCTTCCATTTATCTTTTCAACTGAAACTGATTAATATGGAGAATGCCAATACTTACTGCCTTTGCACTGCTACGCTGTCGGCAGCACAAAATCTTGTTAGCAATCGTAAATAGAAATGTGACACGTCAAATGCCCGTCTATATATATCATAGTCTGGTGATGAGATTGCACTTTGCATGCAGTGGGGTTAGTAGCACTTAAGGTCACTATAAATCTTTCCTGCTGAATTTGATAGTCTGATTTTTGTTATTACTCAGCCTGTTAGTGTAGTCTCCCCTTGTATTGCTTCTTCTGGAAGTAAACTTTGTCCAGATTTTGTCTTATGTAATGTTGTTGTAAATTTGGCTAAGCACCAATACCCCTTGGTGTTAATAAAAAAGTTCAGTTTGGAAGTTATCCACAGTAAAACAGAGGAGAACATTGTGTGTGTTATTGCAAAAGAACAACAGATTGTTCACAAAACAGCCAGCATGGACCTTGTAAAATGGAAGTGACGAACCAAGGTAAACATCCAAAAAAGTCTTAATAAGTTTTTCTGCAAATGTTTTGAGTTAAAAGAAATAAACTGCAAATACCTATTCATTCAACAGAGACTTAAGAATAGAGGTGCCTGCAGTCTGTGCTTCAAAGTATCAAGTGGAAATCCACAGTGCTGCAGCTGTTATAGTGACAAACATTTCATCTAAGCTTTTGATCTCCCGACGCTGGCAGTTCCTCACCATTCACACCTCTGGAAAATACTTAGAACATACCAAGCACGCGCACACACGGTAACACGCATACAGTCTTAAAAGCACTAATGAGTCTCTACGCCACCTTGTTTGTTAATGTGTTAAACAGGGCTATGATACCTTTCCTGGGTCCCTGTCTCTGAGCCAGCCACCAGCATTTAAGCTCTATCACACCTTCCTACATGATTTGGTATATTTTTAGAAATGTGAAGATCTGTTTATCTCATTAACACTGTCACTACTGCAGTTGATAATTGTAAAGGGTACAACAAAATAGATTTAACTGAAGCTGATGAAAGGATTAATATTTGCATCAAGCCCATCCGGGTCCACAGCACATGTGTACATGTATAAGGCCAAGACTGTCAAGTCTTTTGACAGTAGGTGTTTATGCATTCTTTCCTTAAATAAAATGCAAATAAGAGTCAAAATCACTGAAGCATCAGAAATCAGGTTTTGGCTAAATGGCTGTATGGCACTGCAATATACTGAAAAGTTGAGAAGGACCCACAGTTGAATTAAGTTGTTCCTTGTACATCATCTCATTCTAAAACACAAACCCCAGGGACGAACTGGTGTGGTGTAAGGAATCACAACCTATCAACAAAAATACAAGAAATGCACTTAATTATCAACCAAAAACACAGTGAAAAAGCTGCAATGACAGAGAAAAGTCTCATAAAACTGCCTGACTCAGGCTGCCCTACACAGTGCTCTCACATTCTGTCCCTCAGCTCAGTGTCCCCGAATGAGCAAGTGAATTAGTGACCCCAACAGGCAAGTGTCTGGCCATGGCAGGAAGAAAATGCAGCTCTTAAGCCTATTGTTATTGGTTATAATGCATAACAAATAGGCTTTCAATAGGAGAAGGAATTTTTCTCACCCTGGAGTCAAGCAGAGGGAGGGCAGCGTTGCAGGGGTGTCTGGTTTCAGTTGCCAAATCCTCAGTGGTACGATATGATGTGGTATGACTGAAGAAGGAGGAGATGCCACCGCATGCCATCAGGCTGTAGAGGGATACTAATCCCATTCAAGTATCCACTCTTCTCTCGCACCTCTCTCTCCCGCTCTTCTGCCTCCTTCCTCTCCCTCTCCTCACCCTAACATCTGATAGCCCTGACCACTTGCCAAGTGTCCCACTCAGTCTCTGAGATCAATATGATGAAAACCTCTGACTCTTTATCTCTGTTTTCTATCTCTGTGTCCTACTGTCTTGTTATTGGTCCCTGTATCTGTCAGACAGGGGCCTGAAAAAGTGACTTTATCACTATACTGAGACGTGGGGGGACGGATAGACACCCTGATGGTTTAATCTCTCTCCAGTAGCTGAACTGCTTCAGGACTCTTCAGCATTCTTCAGGTGTCCAACATTATCAAAGTGCTGGAGAATTAAGATAAAAAAATTAGATACAGTAGATACATTTCGAACATGAATATACATAAATAGATTGACATGTGACAGGGACAGCCTGCGTTTCCTTTCCTTACAGCTGATATCTGCCATATAAATCCGGGAAATGTTTTCCAAATGAGATCAGTGTAGTCTGTATGGCTGCAAGGCAAAGCAAGGATGAAGTAAAGATACGTGACCAATTGGAAAAAACGATTAAAAGGCTAAAGGTCAATGAGGTGTGGCATCAAACTGTACTGAAAGTTGTATCCATGAAATGGATACGCACACTGGGTTTCGCCCCTGGGATCTGGGGATGCCAGCAGCAACATGAGACACACACAGACATGCAAACACACATACTCATACCGAAACACATATATTTAGGAATGTAGTCTGTTCTGGTGTTGCATACACACACACACACACATTGTAATCCCTAATGCAATAAGGCTCATGCTGACGCAGACATTCAACTTGATATGCCAATTCATTAAGTACTTTAAATGAGCTATGAAGATCTATGAATCACTCTGTCGCTATACGTACAGTTCTGCCCCATTTGGATGGCGAATCTTTAATGTGAGTGAACAGTAAAATCTGCTCCTCAAAACACACGTTTCTCAGAAGTCTCCAAATAAGTTTATCTGATGTTTTTAACATAATTTGTGTAAATTGTTTAAAATTATTATATTCAAATTGTATAATTGTGGAGTAATGACTAATATAAGCTGGAGATGTCAACTCTGTCAACCGGCATGTAAATCACAACAGTCTGTTAGAGCTATTATTACGATTAGTACGACTTTATTACTGTAATTAAAGTGTGTGACTCTTGTGGGAGTAAATTGTATGATGACGAGGTGAAGAGATGTAAGCAATATGATGTTAATTTGTTAAGTATTAGATCAATCTAACCCTGACTTTGTACTCATGACTGGACAAATAAAGTTTGAATTGTGTAATGAGCCAAGGTACTTAACTGGCTTACCTTTGTGTAATTATCATATAATGAGTTTTACTTTGCAGATTCTTGGCTATAAATGTAATCTTTCCTTGCCTTATTTATTATCATCGTTTTATTTTTTGCATTATTTGTTGTTATTTTGATATTGTTTATTATTAAATGCTCCTAATAGATGAGATAATTAAGATGTATTTTACTTCTATTTTTCAGGTTCAAAAACTGAACTCCCTGTCTTTATACATAAATTGAATAAATTCCATAATACAAGAATGTATTTATATTGTCAAAGAATAGGATGCAAATGTTAGTTTGTATGTGTTGAGAAAAGGAGACCATTCTTCTTTAGTGGAAAAATTCTCAAAAAAGTTTCATAGGCAAGCATTGAAATAACTTTCAAATAACTGCGAGGGTAATAGGATTTACAAATGTAAAGGTTTTTATGTCAAATATTTGTTCAGATTTAGCAGGCTTTATGTGATTTAGCTGTCTTAGATCAAGTTAAACATGTTCTCTTTCTGACAGATTGTAAAAACAATTGAAAGACAAAGCACACATTTTGATGAATCATTCCTCCATATCCAGGGAGTGATTTGTATACACTCCAAGATCATCTAAACTCCAACATTGGCCAAACACAATCCTTTAGATTATTTTGAGGCTGGTGAATGATATAAACATTCAGTCATATTTAATCCTTTATATTTTCACACCTTAGTGTGAACCTTGTGGGTCAAAGTGAGGCCAACACAGCATAGAAGCACACTACAACACAACACAGGAATGTGTTAATGTATATCCAGTAAACTTGCCAAGAATCTGATGCAGTATAAACACATGCTGTCTATATTTTGACAGAAGTGAATTCATTACACTTAAAGCCTGGAAGTCAAGCTAACCTGAAGCAGTTTGAAAGGGATATAGAAAATAAGTTTGTGTGCTTGAAATTTGAGTGCGTTCTTCACACCCAGGCATGGAAAATAGCTGAAAATCCTCCCTGACCCACAATGTTCTGGAAGATTTCCATGTTTACTGAGCTCATTAACCTTCGCGGCTGAAGGTACTCTCTTGTGGGCTTGGGTTTCCACAATACACGGCAGGCACAGGACAGCCACATAGGTTGTTGCTAATCATGCACAGCACTTTGTCCACTCTCTCTCTACCCTCATTTACTCTCATCTCATCTCATCGAGCCTCGCCCCTTCCCCTGAAAAACCAACACATTTATGACACTCCCATGCCTTAGAGATTAACCTATACAGATGCATGGAAAACACCAAAGTTACTATGGAAACAAGAAAACCAAGACAGGGTAGGAAAGGGGAGAAGAGAAGAAGAGAAGAGAAGGCCAAAGGTTACTGAGGAAAGTTCAAGGTTCACCTGTGGAACATTGGTAGCCAGCAGACCTTATATAAACCTGACCACTGCATGCGGAGGTCTGCTCCTCTATAATCCTTTTCCCATGTCAGTAGCATGAGAGCTCTATAGGCGACCACCTCCACAAATAAATGGATGGGTAATAATACAGTAAGGTGAAAGAATGGCCAATCAGAGATTATGAATATTTTTTATCAAAATGAACATTACAAAATGTTTTCGATGTAACCACAATATCTTTCCTTTTGCAGTTCCGTGGTGTACACATAAAATATTAGAAACACTCCCAAGTCATACATTTCGGTAGCTGTGTCACTACCAAGTTAAAGATTTTTGGAGAGAAAACAATTACCAGATTATAGATAATAAAATGATTTAGTGAGTGATCCTTGATCCTCAGAGGTAATTAGGAATTGTCTCTTATCTCACAGCTGTTAACAAACACAGTCGTATTAACAGCAGTTGTGGTATCATCACGATGGATGCCTTTACAGACCACAGACAAAACATTAGATGGTTATATAATCAGAATGTTTTCTCATGTTTGAAAATGTCTCACAAGGTTTGTGTGACTGACATTTCTATGCCACATGAAATGAGAAACTTTCCCATGTCCCAGTAGGGAAAGACTAAACTGAATACTACAACAATAGGGCCAGACAAACTACTTTAAACTGTCACAGACTAGATTAAGCCATAAAAATGAATTTACATATGTTCAGTACGGAATCAGTACGGCTGCTACTTGGATTTTTGAATGTACCAGTAGAGTATTCCCTAAACTCTGGTGCTTTGATACCAGAGATGTCTGAGCCTGGCAGCCTCCTCTGTGACCCCTAACCTCTGATGAGAAGAACATGGGCCTGACAAAACCTCTGTGAAAGCCGATATGCATGGATGCACAACGTCGAGTGACACCCGATATCCAATCAGCAGCGATGACCCCACGGCCGACGCAGGCAACCTTGCATCCTGATTCAGTCACATGCCACACCTACAGAGCAAAAGGAGAATGACAGGGCAGCGCAAGGAGCATTCAGAGGAGACATCTCATTTACATGGATTTTCAAAGCAGCTCTTTACACTACAAATGAAAACATCTATCATAGGGTGTGTTTAGGACATTCACTGCATCCTGCCTGTCCTGCCACAAACCTGAAGTGAGGAGAGATAATGTACGTCCGTAAATCAGGCAGAGGGAACGCAGGTGGTTATTACTCTGAGGGAACAACTGTTTCTAGTTCATGCACACATACCTCTCTCATTCCAATACCCCAGGCGGCCATCAATACCACACTGCCCGACAGCTCCTATACAACACTTGGCTGTCTCCACCCGGGTCCAGAAGTTCACTGTCAACACCTGATAAACACACACATCTGCACAGCTGTAAATACCCTGTAATATAGAACCAGAAACACCTCCGCAGCCTGACATCTCAATTTCGCTCTCATCTCCTTTTTCTCTCCATCGAGTCTTCCCGTCATGGTGTTTGATATCTTGATTCTGGCGAGGCCGCTGTGGTTTAAGTTTGCTGTGGGACTGTGTTTATTGGAAAACTCCCAACCCTAACCCTAACCTTTAAATTCTTGCACCTGGGCACACTTGCATGAACTGATACAAAATACAGTAGTGTGCTCATCTGATGTCAAGATAATGGAAGCAGACAGAATGACAGATTTGGGTCAACAGATATTGCAATCTGTGTGGCAATTTGTATGTGCCAACTAACATCGGCCGGTTAAAGTTTGACCCTCTCTTTAACCCCCGTTAAATCAAAAGAGACACTCGAATGTGTTAGTCAATCACACCTACCCATTCTGACCCAGAATAACATATATGTTTTAATTTGATTGAAAAACTCCAACTCCACTATGCATTGCCAAATAATGCGTCCAAAATAATGAAGGCATAGAAGCGCATGCTTAGGGGCCAGGTGTATGATAGCACACAGCTCTCACTAACCAATGTAATAGTATTTAAGGAATGTAATGTTAGATTCCTGATACAGAAGGAAATTAAAATATATACAAACCACTTTAAATCAGGCCCAGACAACATCATTTAATCAGAGAGCTTCCAGCCCACACATTTTCACAAGTCCAACCTGTGCCACCTACAGGACCCCAGTGCCATGCACTGTATCTGAGCTTGATGTGCCCACGTGGGTCACTGGACACAGGGAAACCACTTCAAATGGAGACAGTGGAAAAGGAGTACACTGTGTGCATGTGCCTTTGTCTGTGTGTGCGTATGCTGCAAGGCCACTACAGGGGTCCAAAGCAGATTTGCTCACTCATTACACCAATCACGTCAAATTAAGCACTTCCTTCCATAAAATCTGGTTTCTTTCCCTGAATTCTGTTTCCTTTCTGTTAGGCCCCCCACTGCCTCTGTCTGCCTGTCTATCGCGGCAAGTCATCTTTACTCATTGGTTCTTCTCCAGCCAAATGTGAAGGTCAAGTTAATGCTGTGCACAGTATAGTGTGCTGAGCAACTGCCTGGCGCACAACTATGTCTACACTGCGAAGAGTTCCTTATGAGGAGGCATAACATCTGAGAGATCTTTTATGTGGTAAAGGATCATAAAGCATTAATGCAAATATGAGATTTCTGGACTTCTGACCTGCAGGAAGTATTATTTGTAATAACTCACATCTCATTTAGGAATATTTTCTGGAATGTTTTGTTTCTCCCCCTCCCCATTTTCTTCACTCTCTTATAACCTCAGAGAACTAATTAGTTCATGGCATTTTAGACCCATGAGAGTGAGAGGCAGAGGGGGAAATTACTGAGTTGCAGGACCAGATGAATGAGTGGTATAAACAAACATTCAAGATGCAGCACTGATTTGAAGATGACTTAAAAGTATTTTTATCTATATAATGTATACATGTGCTTCTACAACAAATGATATGGTGATTAGAATACACAACAGTGTGTTTAAGCATTGGTTAAGCATTTCTAGGGTAACGCGCTCTTAAAGCCTGCTCTAGTCCCTTTGCTGTTTCTCCTTTTTTTTTGTTTGTTCTTTGCAGCTGACTGATAAATAAACTATAGACAAGGAGGAAGTGCTTGAAATATTTATTGTCTTTGTTACAAGAAACATGGAGAATTCACTGTGGAGAAACACAAAATGGGAGACTTGAATGCTGTCCGTATGTACATATGTATATAGAGGGTAAGTAAACGTGATGGAATGGGAGGCATGGAGGTTTCTGTGAAAGTTAAGGCAATAAAACGCCGATCATTTCACCACAGAGACAGTCATAGTTGTGTAATGGGGAGGTCCACATATGAGACCAGTAAAAGAATTACAAGGCTTTCGAGGAATATGATGTTTTCATATATCTATATGGGACACATTTGTAGCCTGTGATACCTGCAGTATTTCAGCAGCTCCCCTCTAATCTAATTTAAGAGGTTACCACTAAGTCAGTTAAAACAGACTCCATGACTCTCATAATGCCATCACATAAGATCCTTGTCATATTGTTGTCCACATTACATCCAAGCACTGTGTATGATAACATCTACAATATTATGTATGTCTGAAAACACTATTCAGGTCAGACACATTGGGTTGCATAATGTTTGCTTTTCACGCTCACGCCACTAATGTCGATGCCTTTACAGCTTTATCAGTATATTCTAGGAAACCTGTAACTTGCTTAGTTTGATCACAAGCTTTCACATTTTGCATGGTTTCTCCTGAAGGCGCCCACTTTCTCTCTCTTGTTCACACACACACACACACACACCACGCACTAACACTAAACAAGAGACCAGCTGGTCCTGAATCATTGTGACATCTGCATAGAGTGTACAGGGACTTGTGTTGCTATATCAGGAGAGGCTCAGCTGAACTAACCCTAACCCATTCTCAACCTGTCTGCTCGAGACTGCCTGTAACTGCACTTTTACAGTAACAGATTCTCTGTATATTGATTTTATCTCTTAACAGAATGTACGCAAGCAATTCAGGGAACGGAGGCTCCAAGACACATTTATTTAAATAACTTCCAAAAACAGCAACAAAGAAAACATCTATTGAACGTACAGTACACAGGGGTGAAACGTTTGTACAAAAATATGTCATTTTGTCGGCCCAAACATAATACAGGATTATCATTATAGTTATACAGATCAGTAATAAGACTAGATTGAGCATGCTGTATCTCCTGTACATGTTATATAAATATTTACAGTCATTCAACATGAATGCATTGTCGTCACCAAACTCTTTTTTTTTTCTTTTTTTTTTTATATTTTTCTAATCTCACCAATTCAACCATATGTTTCAATATCATCAAATGATAACCTCTATTAACCATCTGTCTGTACTGTTGGGGAAAATACCACTTTGCCATTGAAAGCTGAAGACCAGCCATGTTGCAATCCTT
This sequence comes from Enoplosus armatus, assembly GCF_043641665.1. Classification (NCBI taxonomy): domain Eukaryota; kingdom Metazoa; phylum Chordata; class Actinopteri; order Centrarchiformes; family Enoplosidae; genus Enoplosus; species Enoplosus armatus. The sequence goes on from NC_092185.1 coordinate 8,739,068, forward strand.
CATCTGGCCAGCTCATCTCCAGAGGCACACCATTGACTTGCTTTTCAGCTACAATACAAGTCAATGGATGACTTTTTCAATTTTCAAAATAGGTTTTACACATTCCAAAAATTACTGTTATCTGCAAACAGAACAGAATAATAACTCAGTTGTTAAGATGGAAGATTCAGAGAAAATCACTTATTTTTCCTCTGAAACACCTGATACTTTTGTTCATACTGTAGCTGGCAGGTGGATTAAATTACATATTCACAACAATACTACTACTAAAAATTGCTTGTTGAAATTAATGCTTTTATTTTGAACTCTTTAACTGTATATTTCAGTGTTTTTCATGTTTCATGGCCCATTAACTCTGAGTTAGATTTTGCTTGCTCATGGATTGATCTGTCATTGCAATTTTGCAGTTCTGTGTCACGTCTGCTTCATTATCCAACCTGTGGTGTTGTTTTTACCACATCCCTCACTGCTTTGCTGTCCTCACCACCCTCCCTTTTTCCTGTTTCCCCCCCTCTTCCGCCCTTTCTCTGTGGTGTCTCCTGTTCCTGCTCTTTTTCATTTCCTGGATATGTTTCCATTTGCCAACTCCTAAGCCTCGTCCTCTCACCCTTGACGGCCTCTTCTCCAGCCACAGTGAATCACAATACTCCTCCAGAGAGGCAAAGGGAGAGCTCATCACTCTCAGGTAGTCTTTATAGCGCTGGCGGGACTCAGCACCATGGCGTAGCTCCACCACAGGGGCTTCACTCGGCTTGGGCTTCCCATCCAGTTGTCCATGTGTAACCAGTTGTAGTGTCAGCCGGAGGAGAGTGTGGGTGAAGTGTGTGTGCTCTTGAGCCACGCAGACATACACACCAGCATCAGAGGCATGGAGAGAGCGAATCAGGAGACCTCGATCTGTGTGTACAATGCGATCATCCAGCCTGACCTGGGAGACAAAAAGAAACATATAAGAGCTTCATTACAAAGGACACAAGGGAAAACAGCTGCCTTCAATTCGCCTGACCAGCTGGTACACAATACAACACAAAATTCTTAAATCACCCTTGCAACTTAAATCAATATTTAAATCTTTTCTACAAAACAACAAGAAATTCTGGGTCCCTCTACCCCTAAAACAATCAATCTGAATGACTGCACATTACAAAACACCAGCTTGATACCTGCCACCCTGTTTACACGCCTGATTTGTATCCAAGGTGCGTTAAACATGGTAATGACCCCTGAAACAGGAAACATATTGAATTGGGTGTGGTGAGTGTCACCCACAGCGTGAAGGACCAGGGACCATTATGTGGTGTGGAGAGATCTTTAGATGCATGATGAGTGTAAGTGTGTGTGTGTGTGTGTGTGTGTGTGTGTGTGTGTGTGTGTGTGTGTGTGTGTGTGTGTGTGTGCTTGTCGTTGAGGTGTAAGGGTAAGTAGCATGCTAATGTCATTCCATTTAGCATTCACCATGATTCGTCAGGTGGCATGGTTGCTGTCAGGGCCTAAAACAACACAGCTGTGGTCAGAAGACAGAGAAAGAGCATGCACATATGTGTCCAGTGTGTGTGTGTGTCCACACATGTGTGGATGCTTCAAAAGCATACCTCCCACAGCCTGGCTCTGGCCCCCCAGAGGTGTAACTGATAAGAGAGGTTAGAGAAGGAGGCCCAGGCGTTAACCTCATGTAAAAAAACATGAATATTTGCCTGTGTGTGTTGTAGCTTTGTTTTCCCATATCCTTCGACATATGTGTGTGTGTTAGTGTCTATACAGCTCACTAGTGGTTTCTAGGTCTGACACTGATGATGTGTTGTCCAGCCAGAGGCAGACCCACAGACTCACTAGTCTGTCTCCTATCACGTTCTCGTTTCCTGACACACCTGACTGACCTGACAAAACACATGGGATATATAAATCAAAAACATAAAATCTCCTACGCAAACTCCCTGCGGAGACATTGGGCAATTTCCTAAAATCATTCAATCATTCAGTATTTATGTTTTTATTTGTGTGCCTTTGTGCAGCTTCTGCCATCCAAAATCAAGGCATCTGTGACTAAATGGCAATGCCAGACACTTAAACTCGCCCAGATGGTCCGTCTTTATTTGTGTACCTGAGTGTGTGTGTGTGTGTGTGTGTGTGTCTATCTGGGCCTGCGATTCAGCCAACAAATTCCTGCAAGGAATGGCAATGCAGCTCTTAAGTGTATCATACAGCGTTCTGTGTTTGTAGGGACACTTGTATGTGTGAACAGGGGTGCATACATGTGGAGCAACCCAATGAAACACAGCTCTTAATAGTTAAATGAATCACAAGTGTGAGTAAGTACCAGGCTAAGAGCTTCGCATGCTTTCAGGAAGGCTTTGGTCTAATGAACACCATGGATGAAATTCAACGTAATCCATGCTTTTCGTATTACACATTTTGTAATGGGCCAGCATTCCAGGCTCCGGGAGGTGAATGCACACACAGGCACTAACAGACACACACAAACATGCTGTGAAAAAGACAGAGAAATCTCTTCCAGCTCACATCTTTAATAGCTGACTTTTACGAGGGGATAAGAGGAGGGAATGTGTGTGTATGAGCGTATTATGAGAATAAGTATTGGGTTGGACTGCAGGTGCTGTGAGCAGCTGGTCGAGGATGCCTTTATCAAAAACCATCAGGAGGCAGAAAGTGTGGAGAGAAACGCAGAAGAGAAGAGGCTGTGGGAGCGTGTGGAGACAACACAAAAAGCATGAGGAAACAAAGTAGACGAGAGTAAGGAGCGTGACGGCCGGAATTAAGTGAGGAGAGATTAAGGTGTGACTGATGAGAGAGGATGAGGGACAAGAGAGGAAAAGGGATGACAGACTGAAGGAAAAAGAGTGGGGAGAAAAGCACAGGGAGTGAGAGGTTGAAATGAGCCAGACACTTCAGACATCACCTGTTCCAGCCGTGAGAGCAGGTAGAACACCTTGTCTCACAAGAGGCCGCTGATGGTTTGGGTGTTTTCGTGTTAATATCGTTGTGGTTTAATATTCTAGCCAGTTCCAATTCGTAAAATGCACGTAATGCAGTTTTTTTTGTACTTGACACAGCTGCCAGTAAACGCAACATTACTGACGGGTGGCAGTGACAAAGAAAGAGAGAAAACAATGACTAAAACTGGAAAGAACGAAAGCAAAGATGACAGTGAAGTCATATCCCGGCACAGAGATGAGGAAACTGCTGACCAAAATAGTCAAATAGCATCAATTACAAGAACACTATTTGATTACCGTCAAAGTAACTTCAAAGTAAGGCTCAGGCGAAGACACTGAATAACATGCCATGCTACACAGCGCAAACTAAGGCACACACACAACTGATCTCTTCCATCACCTGAACACACTGTGTGTGTTTCTTTGACCTCCAGCTTGGTGTGATTCACTTGAACTCCTTCACTTTGTGTTGACTGTCAGCAGCATTGCTGGGGTTCAGCCAAGAAGAAATCAATCACAGGCTTCATTCTATATTTTAACCCACGAGAAACAAGCAAAACTAACTAGCACTTATCCATACATACCCAAAGACATTTTGCCTGTGAGAACAATGGAGAAATAAAAAGCCTTGAAGCATTAGACTCACCGTCTACCCAGGATAAAGAAAATATTATTATATTATATAATATACTCAAACTCCTATTTTTCCTATTCAGTTTGAAAGCCATGTTTGTAGTCTGACATGTTAATTAAATGTTAATTTATTATCCCATTAGTAGACACAATTTATCTTTCAGCCACATTTAATTACTTAAAAATCCAAGCATTTGTGCTACAGTTACCTTTTGTCTTGGGTATTCTGTGTCTACATTTAAATATTAAATTTTTCCCCCTAAAACATTGTTTGAATCATAATGAAACATCTGGCTTCATTATCAGGACATTCTTCAAACACGAAAGCAGCATTTTTAAGTTATATATCATTATAATTAGCAACATTTGTCAGTGTGACAGACTTATGTAAAAGGGTTTGTTGTAAAGCCCAGCCTGAGTCTGAATTATTATTTAACAATACTTTAATTGTAATGTATCAGAAAAATTGTAAAACCAAAACAACTGTATTGGGCTGCCAGTTAGTCCAGATGATGGCACTCTGTACCTTTTCATTGACAGAGAAGACACATTTTAGTCACATTTTTATGTACATACTGCAACACAACCAAACCTCAAACAGCTGAACTTGCTGTTGATCCATCATATTCTACACATTCTGCTGTATTTGTTTAGCTTCTGTCTATCACATAACAATCCTGAGGGAGGAAGAACTCCTGCATTCACTCCTTCATCACTTTGTCTAGAGTACAATAGGTCACATATCATTGCATGCCTGGACACACAAACACAGAAAACACCCCATTGTGTTCATTACCCCAAAACACATGACTGTCCCCAGGGGTCTGTTATGATTTCTGCTGTAGGGAATCATAAAGAAACACGCACATATGCACACACACACACACACACACACACACACAAAGGAAATCACAGGGCTTTCTGCTGTGTAGGCCTATAAAGGAACACATGGTGTTAGTGGCCTCTGCACCTGTCAGTGTGTTTACATTCACCCCTGAGAGAGAGAGAGGACAGAAGACCTTTCATGGGAGTAAATAAGTGTAGTGGGAAGTGGGGAGAGAGAAGGAGTGAGTGGGTGGAGTGGTAAGCAGGCCACTCGCAATGGGTGGAGGAAGGTTTGCATGTTTGGATAGGGGAGGGCACCGAGGTGCTGAGTAAGCAAGTCTCTTGTCTCATTCAGGAGACGAGTGTCATCATCAATGAGTTCCTTTCAACACCCCAAACATAAACACATCCCGTGTCCTTCTGTGCCCACAATCCTGTCTCCCAGGATCTGAGTTTTAAAGTGACTTTGGTCCAATGACAATTAAAAAAATTGAAATAATACAATGGTTTTGTAAAGAAACACTAAACACTGAGATTTGTTTTAACTTCTTGACAACAGCTGGAAATTCAGCTTTCAATAAGCCCTAAAAAAGGCAATTTCAGTTTTAGGCCATCACTTGTTGAGTTTTCAACTAAAGTGGTTGTTTTCTTTTTGTTTTAAGTAATGCTTTGTGTAAAGTCCATATTTCATACAGCTTTAGTTGCAGAATGTGTTTTCTGATTCACCAATCAATGTTACTGCCCAGAACACAATCTTTAGTCTCCCTCTGGTTTAAGTTATTCCTCAATTTCCTCAAAAACAGAGGAGCTGCAGAACATTTCTGAAAGCCCTGGACCTTCATAAATATCAAAAATGACCTTTTTCAAGGACCTGGTGAGACCCCGGATTGCTCCCTTATTACCTATAATTCCACAACAGATGAAATGTGCGCAGTATGCTCTTGGTCCAAGCAATGCTTTTTATCTTCCCCAAGATAAGCAGGACCTGCAGCAATGTGATTTGTGGCATAAACAGTTGCTGATGGGTCCAAGGCTCAGACCTCATAGCTGGTGAGGTTGAAGTCAACTTTGATGTTTTTGGATTCTTTGAAGTACTGATGTAAGAAATGATTGTTGCAGTGGAAAATACCTGTCTTTGGCCCTGTTACTTTCTTGCTTTGAGACCTGGCATGAAAAAAATGTAACCCCTCAGGTACAGTAAACTTAAGAAAAGCAAAAACAAGGTTTGCCTTCAGACTTCAGAGAGAGTGGAGGAAGAAAGAGAATGAACGAAAGAAAAGCATGAACAAGAGAATTTATGTTTGTGTGTGTGTACATGTGTGTAGATAAGGGCACTTTCTGACCTCCTCCCTGCGTTCAGATCCAGGTCTCTGTATGTACCACCGGATCTGGGCCTGTTGAGATTTAGGGATACACTCGAGGAAAGTGGAGTTGCTCTGCACCCCAAAGAGGACCCTCTCCTCCACCCGTCCCCCAACAAGACCTATAAAGAAAACACAACTGTTATTGATCCAAGAGTCTCCTCTCTGGTTCTAAAAAAGGTATATCATGCAGGTTTCCTCTAGTGACTGGTGAAGTGATTCATCTCTTCTCTGGATGTGTGTTTACAGCTCGCAAAGAAGATTAACAGACTCTCCTACAAAGACAGACACAGGCTGAACTTCTGAAGAGAACAAAGTCTACGTACTGTCTTCTGTGTCCCAGCACTGACTGGCGGGGTCTCCATGCTTGATGTCCTGTCTTCTGGCTCGTCTGGAGAGCAAACACACAAAGTTTATCAAGATTACAAGTTCACGTCATGTGGTGTTTTGAGAGGTTGTTTGATATACCGTAAAATACTGATAGTAATCTTAACAAGGTCATCTGTACAGTATGACAGTTTCACAACCTCAACCATGTGATTCGGATGACGCCCAAAATTCAGAATGAGGCCAGAAGTGAAAAGCAGAATGGACGAGATGGAGGAAAGCCCATGCTAGTTATTGTTTACTCATTGTGTCGTCTCAGTCAACATGTGTGTGAAATCTGGAATTGCCCACTACATTCTTAAATTATGGCTAAAAACTTTTTTTGAGGTAAGTCAAAAGTGAAATATGGTCAGAATATGGTGTTGAATTATTGCCAAAAAAGAAAGTGTTTTTTCCATTATATGATGATGTCAGAGTGAAGTTGACCTTTTGGGAGAAAAAATGTCATCACTACATCGTTGTATCCCATTAAACATCTGTGAGAAATTGTGTCATAATTACTGCATCAATTCTAGAGTTATGGCCAAAAACATGTTTGTCAAGGTCATTTTGAGGTCACAGTGACCTTGACCTTTGAGTCAAAAGTGTCACCAATTCATTGTCAACTGTGAAATATGGTCATCAGTTCTTTATGATGTTATGGCTAAAAGCGTGTTTTGTGAGGTCACAGTGACTTTTGACCTTTGACAACCAAATTCTAATCAGTTCATCCTCAAGTCCAAGTGGACATCTGAGCCAATCGCCAGCGTGGAGCCATAATGAGGGGAGAAGAGAAGATAATAAAGGGTACACCTCTCACTCATCTCAAACGGGGGTATGTTTTCTCAAATGTCAAATTTTGCATATACTGGAAAAACAGGAATGCTGTGCTGAACATGTGAAGAAGTTGCCTAACTATCACCTCCAGCAACAATTTTTCACAACCACTCAAAATGTGATTTGAGATGACCTCTGATTACTTGTAACTCTCCGTGTCCTTCTCTGATTGACACGTATAAAGCCTAAATGGAAAAAGTAAAAGTGAAACCTCATTCGAAGATTGACATTTGTTTTCCTACATAAATGTTATAGTTTGAATAGAATTTAAAAAATCAAGTTTTTTTGGCGTCCAGCTTGGTGTTGCTCACTTGGGCTCCTTCAGTTTGTATTGATTTCACCTCCTCCACCTCCTGTCAGTCCTGTGTGATGGGACATCTGTAGCCTACGCTCACTCACACTGTGAGGATCAGCTTTCAAAGAGCCCTGGAGACCTCCACTATTCTACAAACCACACCAGCATCCCCACTGGCCAAGAATATGGCAGTGTGACCTCTAACTGTAGGGTACAGATTCTGTAGAGCCTCAAATCGTGCAAGCAAGCACACAAACAAAAAACACAGACACACATGCTTTTTCTCCTCGAGGACTGCACTCTAGAGGTGTGGAATGACAGTAGCATTAATCAGCTGAGGAACAGCACCTCTGATCAATGCCTCAAATGCACTAATACCCCCTGGCATGGAAAAATGCTGAAGAGGAGAAGGGAACCAAAAGGGAAAACATATTTAGCAAGAACTATGAACTCTGCCTGACAGCCCCAGAATAAAGAACCAGCCCTGGGAACACACACACACACATGCACACACATGCACACACACATATACACCAAGGAAAAGTAGGGCAACAAAGGGTCAAAGAAGTTTAAAGATAAATGGGTTTTTTTTTTCCTTTTTTGGATCAAGTTTATTGCTATTAATCATTCTATGCCACATGTTTAAATCCTAATGGCATCAAGACATTAACGTGCACCAGCTCTGCATACCTGGGAGGAAGTCAATTTAAAGTAGTACAATTTGAATTTGCATTGTGTTCGTACGAGTGTGTGCATGTGTGTATCCAGGTTTCAAATGGTTACATGTTTGGTTTTGTAATTCCCCATAAATGTTCTGATATGTGATGCAAATTTGTGTGAAAAAGATATTTTCTTAAGATTTTAACTTAAAGTGTTTACTCCACCTATTTATTATTGATGTTTTATTTATCTGTGTGTTGCAGTGTGGACTGTCATTATTTTCACTGTTATTTTCACAATAAGAATCACAATACATTTGTTTCACAAATCAACACTAGACACTCCATCAAGAGTCACATATTTGACGACCCTACATTTTTAGTGTGAATGTATGCATCTACAGGCTCTAAACAAAAAAATGTTAAAAAGAGGTTAATTCTCATGCTTTTGGTTAATGTTTGATAATGACTATAACTTGGCAAAATGAATTTCTGGGAGCCTAGCATACCTCTTGGATGCAGGCATGTATTGTGAGCATGTGTGTCCATCCCAGGCGCAGTAGGGGTCTCGTGCCAGGCAGCATTCAGCACAGGCCTGACCATACAGGTGACATCTACTGAGGGACACCTGGGCCAGCCCTTCACTTGAACCCACGTAGAGCTGTTTCTATAATGAAACACACAACACACTCTGCTTTAGGGAGGGTAAACATACAGGTCAATTTCAAATTCAAATTTATTATCCATTATGGAAATTCATGTATTTAGAGGTGCAACAGAGACATAGAAAAAGTACAGCAACAGAAAACTGTACATTGTGAATAATGGGGGTCAATGTGTTACAACAATAATATTCATTTAAAATGTCAAAACCTTCAACACACACTTGAAAAAAACCAGAGAGATTTCAGGATTTCTCAATGTGAGGAATTTTTACAAATGTGATTGTCATGATCTGCTCTGACTCGTCTGAAGGAGAAACAGAACTTCAAAACAACAACGGAAAGCACTAGCTGCTGGAGATTAATGGAAGCTGTGATTGGGGTTGAAGTGTCTGCTGACACCCCTGACCCTAAGATAATGAGGCAGGAGGGGGAGAGAGCGCTACAAGAACATGGGGAAGGCTAAAGAGTGAGAGGAATATTGAATACATGAATGAATTGGGGATAAGAAACAGTATGTCTTGTGCCACATCAGGCATATGCACATGACTGAATGCATGTGGCATGAATGAAGGCAGAGAGCAGAGAAGACGCGCAGAATTAGTGTGGGAATATGGATGGATGAGAATGAGGCCAAACCTGTTTAGAGGACATCTCCATACTGAGGATGGGAGTGGGAACCTGCAAAAAGTAAAACAAACAAACTTCTTCAGCTTTAACAGTAAATATACATTGCTGGAGCAGTGTTTGAGTAAAAACAACAGATGAGTTTGTTGATTAATAGTTCAGAAAAATCCACCAGCGTTGTAGAGTCTGTATAACAGAGGGATGATGAATATTTCACTGTTTGATGAGTCAACTGTCCCACCGAGGACGGCTGGGGAACAGTTGGCATAGTCTATCAAAAAAGCAACGCTCGCAGCGAGTGTGTGTGCTCATGTTTCTGTATTTGTGCACACAAAACCTGGAAAACTTGAAGTTCTTCAAGCACCACTTCCTCTGTTGACCAATTCTCTTGAGTGATGCTCACCACCTTCAGAATTGAGCCAGCATCTACGACAGAGAGTGAAGAAGGAGGGGGGGGGGGGTCGGGATAAATCAAGCAAACCACACAACATGTATTTTTCATTCAGAAGTGAATACTGTAAACCAGCCAGGTATGAGTACTGTATTGTTTTCATATCCAATGGAAGTAAGTACTTCTAGTCCGTGCACTCACACCCTTCTCTAAGTTTCTAAACAAAACTTAAACACTGGGCCATTCTCAGACTAGATATATATATATTATACATTAAGGGTTAAACTGTAAAAGGGAGTCAGTACTGAGACCTAAGACAAGATACTGGATTCAAGTGCAACCATATATTTATTCATTTACATCACCAAGACCATGACAGCACCAGTAAAATCTGTTCAAGGCTGAGGACAACTCATAGTGATCTAGTGCCCTCTGCTGGTCAAATATTAAATTTCAAGAGACAGCTGGGATGAGAGGTGTGTGTCTCACCCGTTCCCAGGAACATGACCTCATATTGTCCGTCCTCTGCCAAAACTCTGTCCACCACAATCTGAGTCAGGGTGTAGTCCACCCGGACACGTGTGAACACGGGTCGGCCAGTCAGAGGGTAGACAGAGCGATGCATGAGAGGGTGGAATCGGACGAAACTGACCACCTCATCTGGAAAGTCTTTGGTGGTCTTGATCCTTGGATCATACGTCTTGCTGGGACACTAGAGGACAAATAAATAAAAAAATGTTGATCTTGTGCAAAAGTTTCACAATCACAAGATGATTCCACTCCCTGACAGTGTTTAGTGTCTATTTTTCTTATATTTCTTTTGAGCAAACTGACCAATGGTTTCTGTCTGACAATTTTACTGGTGTATGCCTCCCTCTGGTGGTCAAATTAAGAAGAGCAGGAGGCAAAGCACATCTGGAACATCTGTGTCGCTCCTGCTCCCCCTTTCTGTGTATACTATAGCTCAAACACACTCAGCTGTACACCTGAAGTATACACCAAATCCCCCATACATCCCTTTCCCTCCCTTGATTACGTTATTTAAACAAAATGAAACCAGAATCTGATTAACATGTCGAGTAACCTCATCAAAGCCAAGGCTATGACATACATCATGAGGTTGCATGTGCAGATGTGAGCTTGCATACCCTACAGCATCTTGAACATTTCACCCTTGAATCTGCCTTAAATTAGGCCATATTTATTATTTTGTAATTAGCAAGAAAGTTGGGGATGACTCTATTCATTGAATTTGTGAAAAGAAAATCTTTAATTAGGAGTGATCGAGTATGAGCAGCCTGTTTGTCTCTGTGCCCTTCAGCGGGCAACGCACCGTTCCAGGACGGGGATACGGTATCCGCCCCTCATATTCTACCCATCGGTGGTCGGGCCCCTCTTTGTGGGTGTAAGGTCCGTTAAACACAGCCCTTATGTCCGCCATGCTGTACACACACACTGCTGAGCCACGGAAAATGGAGCTGAGAGGAGAGTGGAAACAAGAGACCAGGTTAAGGCTGGGGAAGAAAAGGAGAGACCACAGGTGGTGTTGGTGATGGTGTGAAGAATACCAAACTTACCTGGAAGTGGTGAAGACTGCATACACTATGGGGTTTTTGTCATCTCTGGTAGGGAGCAGAAATATGTCCTCTGTAATCAAGAGGGGAAGCCACAAAAAAGGTTGTTTGTTTTTATTATCTGCACAGAAAAGATTGTGTTGCACCTTCATCTTCATTTTCATTTACTGCATATGAAACAGCAACTACAGTCTAATATTGGCTACTGCTACACTGTGCCACTTCTGGTGCAACTGGAAATTCAGTCCCTTTCTAAAGTACACTGTGAAGGTAGTTCATGGAAGATAAAGCCCAGTTTATTGGCCTAGCTTTTTAGTTTTTTATGTTCGCGGTCACTTACGGAGCTCGTCAAAGTGTGTGTCCACTCCGTCTGGTCCAGGGATAGAGCACACAAGTCTGGCTTTGAGGAAGGTGGTCCATTTATTGGTCAGACTCCTCAGCCCACCCACATCATTCTGAAACACAACCACATAGACGGTAAAGTCATAGTCAGCATAGTGCAGCTGTCCAACGTGGCCAAAAGACAAACACAATTAATAACACACACTTTGTACTTAACCACAACCCGACTGTAATCTATCTAATGGTCTTACACACACAGACAACATACAGCATCGTGGCCTTTCTCCGATTTCCTGCGCTAATTAGGAAAATAAACAGGTGAACCACATGCCTCTAGTATGGATCTGCTTATTTAACCAGCACAAAGGAGACCTTCTTGTTCGCATAATGGCAGTCGGGAGTAATTGAAAAGGGAGAGGAAAGAGGAAGAGAAGAAAACAGAGAGAGAAGAGGGAAAAACATCAGAGGAGAAGAGAAACAAATGAAAGTGCAGCATGTTGGAAGAGAGTACTAAAATCAAGTGAGGCTACTGATTGATAATGCAGGTTTTATCTTAGCATATGAATTGCTGCTTTAAGTAGCAGCCTTTGATTGAGCTACGGTAAGAGCATTCAAGTGCACCTCCTTGTAATTCATAGAAAACTTGAGAGAACCTCCCTATTAAAGTTGGCTGGTGCACCAACTAAGTGGTAAAGAAAAGACTGCTATGGCTCAACACACACACAAACACACTTGTGTTTAAGAGACAAAAAAAATGTAAGCACTTAATGAGGATGTTTCACAATGGTGATAATCTTCAAAGAGGATTGAAGTGAAGTGCAATCATTCCTTTTACATGCAGGGAAAACACTTACTTACTTACAGATAATGAAAGGGAAGGGGAAAAAAACACAAAGACCACAAGAGAGAGATAGCTAAAAGAGGAGGAAAAAGAGCGGGCTGTAATCCAGAGGAATCACCTTCCAGTCTGCCTTACAGCTTACTCCCAAGTCATAAATACGTTGAAAGCTTTTCTCTAAGAATGTAGCGATAGACCTCCAAATGCTAATAGCAAACTGCTGTGGGCTAGTCCCATTTGGAATGACTAATGGCACGCTGTATGGTATACAGAAGGTCCCCAATCATGAATCTATCCTGATTCTGTCCTCAGTCAGCTGTGCAGTGCCATCCAAGCTTACAATTGTTTTGACACGCTGTCAAATAGAACTTAATGAGTGCTGAAACATGATATGCTTCTCAAATGTCTTGCAGCATCTAAACACTGAACAGAGAGAACGTTTGTATTGACAAAAGGATTCCTTTTAGTTTGGCAATGTGCTTCTAGCAATAGACCATTGTACTTCTAGCTCTTCCAGTAGAGGCTGAATGCTCTCACTTTAAGTTGTATTGAACAAAAGCATCAGCCAAATGAACGTAACGTAATAATAATGGTACCGCACATGCAAGCTCTATCATGCCAATTAAATCTCTCCAAAGCCAAAATATGTCTCTGAGATTTGAATGGTAGTGCAACAACAGCAACCTTTTAATAGAGAACACAAGAAATTATGACAATGAGACGTTGCAAAGATCTTTCAACGACATTGATCTCAGTGACAATGTAGGCCGCAGCACCATGAATGCCCAGTCAGCATAGCACAAAGGGGCTACACCATGATTTACCGCCCCTGACAGACTCTTTCAGATGACTACAAAAGAAGAATGTATCAGGAAGGCCTCCTCCTGGGGGACATAAAACACTTTTGTAGTGGCCGACACAAAGATCCTTATCCGATCAGATCATTGTAGGAGTTATGACTCCCCCACACACTGTAAGAGGTTTTACATTCCTACTGTCTTTCTTTCTCTATAGTCCCACCATGTCGTACCGACTTTAACTCTACCTTCAAAGCACCATTTCTCTCATTACCAACTGGATCTCGACATCCATGTAGAGTATCCTAGCTGGGCCTTTCACTCTTCCATCCCCTTCTTTCTCCCCTACCTGTCCACCCATCCGTCATATCCTCACCTCCCCTCCATGCCCTGGTATGCCTCCCATTTTCCACACATTTCTTGTCTAATATCTCACCTTGCACACACGAGCCACTCGGGACAGGATGCTCTTGTCGTTGCCTTCCCATGACATTTCACGGAAGAAAAAGTATATCTTATCATCATCTGGATTGTAGGTGTCTGCAATGGGATGAGCAGATATAAACCTGCCCTCTGAAGACACAGAGAGGAAAAGAGAGACAGAGGGGAGAGTGTTAAAATAAGTCAGGTAATTGCTTTTCCATGCGCTGCAGCCTTGAGGTGGCATTAACACTACACTCAGCACGTTTATTTACAATCTTGCTCTATTTCTACAGAAAGGTCTGATTTATTATCACTTCTATTTACTAAGCTAAAGCTTGGGCTGCACATAAATCTTCAACTTGCAGTGCAGTTTGATACATGGACTAATACAGTAATTGCTAGAGTATTTTGGTTAGTTTAAAAGCAGTTTTGTTTACTTTTCTATGATTTTCAGCCTGTCTGGCAGTATATGTTATGCAGTAGTGTGGAATAGAGATCATCCTTTAGGTGGAACACCCAGGCTCAAATATCTACCATAATCATGTCGCCTGTGTTTGAAACAGTATTCAGATCCTTTAATTAAAAGCAATGTAGATATTTAATTACAAGTAAAAGTCTTATTATTATTATTTTAGGCACTTGGGGGCAGCGTTACAGGCTGGAAACACACATTTTACCACCTTATAAAGTTGAACATTTACACATCGAGCAGACACGGAGCAACATTTCATTTGGTCTTTCTGGACACACAATGACTGTAAGACCAATATTTGCTCTCCATCTTGATCTGTTTTGGTCTCCACCAACAACAAGGGAAAAATCAGGCTCCTTAGCTGCTAAATGTTCCATTATGTTTGACAGGTAGTTGCTAACTTTGTCTGTCCACCGCTTGGAGCTGAACAGGTAGCCTACAGTGGGTAGCTTAGTAGCTTTTTGCTGAACAGCTGGAAATGAGGAAAACAAGGAGCTGAAAGAACCTTAAACACTTTGTAGAGCTGAGTTGCACAGTTGGGTGATAATTCTCTGTGGGTCACTATAAATTATAAATAAAGATTTCATGTTACACATAGTAATTTGACTTGTGTGTAGCACAAAATGTAATGCCAAAAGTAGCTTAGTTTTACTAGTATCCATACTATCAAAGGGTTTCTGGACTGATCTTATGTGAATTAAGACAAACAAACAAACAAATTATGAGTAATTACTATTTTATGATGTTGCACAGTGTGACAAGAGTGTTAAAACAAGTAAAAACTATACACAATGTATGAAATAGCAGTGGGGAAAGGAGACTATCAACAGCATGTCGCCATCAGTGTCCTCATTCAGGGGGGGAACTAGTCCAAAGTGTTGCAGTGACATTACATCAACATTAGCTCAACCCCTAGAAGCCGAGCCAACCACCAGAGGGTGATTCCCCAACTGGAACAGCTTAATGTACGACTGCTAACACACTCGACAGAAGGTCATTGTTAGTCCTGCAGCACTGGAGAGATGTTCCACAGGCTCACAGGAACAGAAACACTGCAAGAAATGATGTGCTCTTTCTCTCTGCCTGCCCTGCGCTAACACATGCTGTATACAGAGAGAGAGAGAGACATAATTACTCCAAACAGCTCAGACTGCGTGGTTGTGAAATGTGGAGACCATGTGTATGGTGACAACTGTTGATACACGACAACCCATCAGTGGCTGTAAAACACTCGAGACTAGAGACGTATACAGAGAGAGAGGGCTCCCTCCTGTGATGACTGTGCATGCCTGTGTGTGTTTGTAAGTGTGTGTGTGTTTGTGTGGTTATGCGGTTGTGTGACTAAGACCGTGAACTTTGTGGCACACTGTAAATTCCCCGGTAGGTGTGGTCCCTGTTCAGCTATGGCATTCATATAAAAGTTCCAGCTAAATGAATAAGTGGACTGTTTTCTCTGCGCTGGAATGCCAATAACCATCCTGAGGGCACAGAGAGGCTCTTTGTATCAGTAGAGAGGCTGGAAGTTTGGAGAAAAAGCAATAATACGTTTTGAGTGCACTCAGCGTGTTAATGGGGATATGTGCAAGTGTGTGTGTACCATTGATCCAGTAGTCTTCAGAGATGTCTGTGCGTATGTAGTGCTGGTCAGGTGGAGGGCCAAGGGAGCGTGTGAACGTTGTGTCTTTGCCTAGGAAGTCTGAAGATGTGCCCGCGTACAGGTACTGATCTGGACCCATTACAGAGACAGGTCGACATTATTGTACATGAAAAGTCACATAGCAATAGCTTCTTTGTTTTACATTTGTACAATTCTAGTTAATACGCACGTACACCATAAAAACATATCAGAAAACAGATTTGACAGTGTATAATACTATTTAGCTTTCAGCAGCTTACTCAGATTTACAAAAACACAGACTGAGAAAGATGTCAAGAAACACAAAGCGAGATGAGGCTCAAAAACACTTGTTGTTTACAATTCTCTGCCAAGTAACTTTGCTGCTGCCTGAGAAATGTCTGCTTGCCTCTCTCTTAAACAAAATAACTTGCAGAAAAGTGCTGGGAAAACAGATATATGAAAACAGATTTACTCAAAGAACTGAGCGGAGACTTGAGGGGAGACATCATTTATTCCTGGGTAAATGGTTCTGTGCAGCAATGAAATTCTGGTGTTCAAGAGATAAGGCAGGCAGAGGACTGCCAGAGTATTGCGTCATGGCTCATCTTACCCGTGAGGACTGAGGTGAATGGCTGCAAGGGATCAAAAGGACATTTCAATCTGCCAGACTCCACTGTACTAGACAGCAGTTGGAACACACCATCCTGAGAGACGAAAAGGAAGATTATATTATACTCGTGCCAAAATGATTCCTGCTGAGATTCACTCGGTCTTCTCTCTACCTGTCTGCGGCCAGAGATTTCGATCAAAGCACAGTTGGGGTGGAAAGCTCCTGTCCCACAGGCATAGACATGTGTTCGATTGTAGTTGTGGAGGACCCTGACAAAGTTAGCGCACTCCAACTAGAACAAGCAGAAACAGAAAAAGAGAGCAAAGATGAACTATTATAGACAGTCTGATGGAACACGTACGCTGTATATTACAACACACAATGGTGCACAGATAAAACCTTTAGAAGGACTTACATTTGCATTTTTGCCAGCCAGTTTGCACATTTCAACTCTGTCCCGGGGAGCAGGCCAGTGAATCTAATGACAGATAAATAAAAGGAGAAACATTTTACATCTCATCGTGTAGCATGTGAGCCTTTAACTTCTGACCATAAAAAAGTCATTTCATCTACAAAGAACTTGAACATTTTCATTAAATCTCTGCCAGACTATTGTAATGCACTTTATAACCTACTTGAGCCCGCAATATAATGAAAAGATTACAATAATAAAAATCATAATAACAATATAATGTGTTCACGCTGCAATTGGGTCCGAATCCCACAGCCAGGCTTCTCACAATATCTGAAAGGATAGTGCATAATACTCCTGTTATAGCATCTCTACAGTGGCTACTTGTGCATTTTAGAGTACAATATCAAACTTTATGGATCACTTTAAAGACTACTACTGAGTAAGCTCCTGACCCCCTAACCTGGTAGGAGTCTTCAGCCCAAGATCCTCCAAAAGGTCCTTTTTAGTGGCTAATGAGGATAGGCAAAATGTTTGCTGCTCTCAGTTATACAATAATTAACACCTCCAACTGCTGGAGAGACCAATGGACGTATAACATTCAGTGTCCCTTCAATGTACCCCACCATGTTCACACATGTGTTATAACAGGCTTATGTGCTTAGCGTGTCACCTCTCCTAAATCCTACCAAGACGAGCTATCGCCAAACTTATTCATGGGTCGACAGAGCCTAAATACGCATGCAAACACACTGGCACAAATATGAAAACATCTCATGATTCCAAATCATTGCATGCCGCTGAGGAATTCATACAGAAAACCAGTGTTACAATGTCATGTGTTGACTGCGCACAGTGTGCGGCCTGTGTAAGGGCTTAAACAGGTTTTGAAACGCAGAATATGAAATAACCAGTGGCCTAGTCTTACCACACCATATAGGGATATTCAAAGACTGTAAATCAATCTCCTGAAAATCAAGGTGGAAACACCTGGAATGCTTGTTAGCAGAATATCTGGTTGTGTTTTAGTGCCCGAGGGCCCCCTTCCAGGTATACCTCTTTGCTAACTGATAAACCAAGTTTGTGTCCCTAGATCATGTTCCCTGTCAAGGGCTGGTCCCAAAAGGCAGGGAGAATTAGACTTTTGGTGCATATCGCCCTGGCATCAGTATCAATGACCAAAGAGGCAACAGAAAGGCAACACTTTGAGAGCAAGACTACGAGTTAAAACAACCAGATAAAAATCAAATAAACACACTGTCGTCCCACTTGCATATCAACCTCAGCTGCATAAACACACACTCACGTCTACAAACTTTAACATATGGCATCCGTCCAAGTGCATTTTTGTGTCTGTGTTTATACTTGTGTGTGTGTGTGTGTGTGTGTGTGCCCTCCAATGTGATGACCCTGACCTCACCAGACAGACAGTTGCAGACTGCTGTTGACTGAAAGGGGAGATCTTCTCTAAAACAATATACGGCTGAGTGCATTTCATCTTAGCAACACAGTTACGGAAGAAAAAATACCTGACATCACCCCACGTAATGGTAAGACAGGTATAAGTGTCATGAGCTGAAGCTAAATTACTCTCTCTATGATAATGAGCTGTTCACAGCAAATAACAGAGGTTATTAGGATGTCTCAAGTGGCTCCAAGCATGAGTGTGCATGTCTGGGGATTGGGCCGGTTATGGTGTGTGAGGGAGGAGATACTCCATCTCCTGTTCAAAGTTGATTTTCTTCCAGCACTATTCTTCTGTCAGAGGGTGTGGGGACTCTTAAAACCACTGTAAACACTTCAAAGTCTACCTAAACAACCTCTCAAGCATAGTAAATGGCCTGAATAGCTACAAAACCAAAAGCTGCTGTTTATTTATTGCACTAAACTAATTGTTAGTGTTGTTTTTTCCGTTCTATATCCTTCTATACTTTCCTCTTCTGTGCTCTTCACACACATATTGTACCTTTCTGGGGGCTCTGGCCAGATTGTCAGGGTCAAGCAGGTAGATGTAATCCCTGGCTCCCAGCAGAAGACGACCTCTCTCCTCATCCAACAGCAGCGAGTGGGAGTGGAGGCCATCGGAGGAGCCCAAAAACAGGGAAGCACTGCCGGCATGCAGTAGTTCTGACCCAGAGAGAGCAACAGACATAGAGACAAACAAAGAGATTAAGTGCAGTGTATGTAAAAAAAAAAAATTGGAGCAGGATTACTGTCAAGCCTAGCTCATTCTCTGCAGTTTACTCATACCGAAATCCCAAAGACAAGCACTGGGTTTCCTCTTCTAGAGAAAAAAACATGTCTTGGCTTGACTTGAAACTGCCTAATCCTCTGTGGTTCAACACTTTAGCTACACATGCTGATAGAGAAGAGATACAGTAGGATCTGAAAGCACAGCACACATCCAAATCTTTATCAGGGTATTTTCATAGCTACTTCATTAACCATGAAGATGTCTCTCAGTTTAAAAACAGCTGTTTAAAAGGAGATTTTAAAGGGGGGGGGGTTATTTATTCCAAAACTACCTGTCTCTCCACCACTGTTTTCCTGACTAGACTCTCAGTTGCAGATGTATGAGCATCTTCATAAACGATGAATGAGCTGTGGCTGTAGCATATGAGATTAGATCATGATAAGAGCAGGTGGAATACCTGTTGCTCACCCATTAGATGATGGTATAGCTGTTGACTTCTTTATGATTTATAGCGGTAACACTTTTAATAAACTGCATTTAAAGAATTAAAATATACTGTATGTACGCTGTTTCCGTTAGTATCGGTTGGTCCATTTCTGGGAGCTGAATACTGACTACATTCTCAGCTCAGTACTGTGTCCTTGATCTCCTTGATCTGAGGAAATCTCTTCTATCACCAGGCTCTTTTCAGTGCGCCAGTATAGCAACATGCCTTGAATAAACACAGGCTCAATGCGGGGGAGCCCTGTGGGAGTCACTCTGAAAGGATTGACATTGTGATTACCCTCTTGGTGTGAAGGATTGGAGAGGTTACCAACCCTCAATATTTGAATTTCTAGGACCCCTCCACACCACGCAATCCTGCTTAATACCTCCTCTTATACACAAGCTCACACACACAGCACCCCCACATGCTCATATCTCTCACCCCTGCACACACATCATGCCCCCAGCAGACTAAACCTTACAGAGAGA
The DNA here is from genome assembly GCF_043641665.1 of Enoplosus armatus. NCBI lineage: Eukaryota > Metazoa > Chordata > Actinopteri > Centrarchiformes > Enoplosidae > Enoplosus > Enoplosus armatus. The sequence goes on from NC_092185.1 coordinate 8,758,933, forward strand.
TTAGGCCTGCTAGCCCTTGGCTAAGGTTAATCTGTTCTGTAAACACACAGCACTGTGAGCCCATTGAAACAGCATGCTTAGCTGTTGCCGCTCAGCATAGTGCTCCACACCTTTCTCTAGAGAAGAGCGCCCTCAGCCCCCTCAACAACTCTTGATTAGCTCCTCTGCTGGAGCTCGGAGGCACTCTCATCCACATTCATTTGAGTAAGACATCACCATGCTGGCTTGCTGCCAACAGGTTTAGGCTCTGCTGATTTAAGCTCTATAATACTATAATGTCTGCTATTGTGCACACCACCTAAGACAGGATGGGTAAGGTAATGCTTATTCAGCCACAGCGTTGCCTGTTGTCTGAAGAGTGAAGTTGAAATAAAGCCATAAAGTGGAAAAAGATACATTGCTGTAATGATGCTGTACGTGTTTCTGCCACATGTCACATGATTTAAGCACGAATCAGAACAATATAAGACGCTCCTGCTGATCGTTGCATTTAAGCTGGCTGAGATGAGGCTGCTATTTTCATGTTGCATTGTCATTAATATGCAGTGAGCAACATCACAGCCAGCATCAAATGTTAAGTCAAACAGTAATGTTGATAAGAAACTACTAAAGATGAGCTCAAGAACAGCAAGATTTAATTTGCTGAAATGTGTTTTGATTTGCTGTTAGCAAGCAAATGTGTTCACTAAATGAATGCCGGGTATTCTGCGTTTGAGTGTTTACAAGTAGAGAGAGAAAGTCCTGTAAACGTCTTTTTACTGTATATGACTAATGAACTGCAACTTTTTTAATACAGGCCAGTGTGTGGTCTGACTTCATCCTTTAAGAACAGCATAACAATCAACACATTAAGAACAAAGGCATAACAATCTGAATGTGCAGCATACTAAAAACATGTAAATCATGACCAGATTTACTTTTCATTTGGCAGAAGGCCACATTGTCTATGTTGTGACTCTGGATGAAACTTGAACTTGTGCCTCAAGATGTGTTTTTCAGAGGAAAGTCTGTAAGTTTGGAGAAGAAGGCAGTTGTTTTGGAGATGTTCACTCAATCAGGGATGATTTTTCGCTTTGATCGTTTCACCCTTCACTCATTGAAGCCGTGCTTTCACGGGAGTGGGTGATGCGACGTGATGTTTGAAGAGTGATCACTGCTGGGTGGTGTTGCTTTTGAAGAGTGTGCACTGATGAGACGATGACGATGATGTGTGCATGATGTGTGCACTGGGTTGGAGATGGATTTTGCTTTTGATAGATTTCTTCTTTGCAAAGCCAAGAGACACACCCTGACAGAGTATCAAAAAAGCCGTCTCAGAAATATGGCCCCATTAAAATGCAATCATATATGAAATGATGAACTGCTTTCTTTTATCAACTGGCTGGTTTGGAACAAACTGATAAAATGAGACCAACTGTAGCGCTAAATGCTAGCCTAACTGCTGAGTAAACACTGTCCCCAGCAATCATTATTCCTGCAGCTACTTACATATATTTATGTTGGACACTCAGGACATACATGTGTATCTATTTCCAGCCATGCTGGGTTTTAGAAGCCTTTCACCAGAAGAGAGCTTTTGGAGGTTGAAGTCAGAGTGAGTTTACTTTTAGGTCACAGTGGGGATTCAATTTTATGGAGCAAGACTGAAGTTCATTTGTGTGGTTGATACATAGCATGAGGGATGGAGACTTTGAAGTAAAGTTTGCACTGGAGTTTAGAATGGGTTTTAAGGGAAGCAATAATTTAGCTTTCCCCCGGTGGCACAAAGCAAACAGACTCAGTTGACGCAAAACTAAACACATGGACACAGTGCACACATGAGCCGGCTAATACACACACAACAGATTGAACGACGGTCTCCTATGGACCAAGGGCATCAACATGAAATGTATGTTCTGCATGTGAATTAGACATATAAGACTGGACTGCAACAACACTGTATTTTATTCAAACTGACTGCAGGTTCGTGTAATAAGGATATGTGACAAGACAGGATTATGAGATTGTGTTCGTGTTTCACAAAAAGTGACCAGGGAACCTTCATGCGCCCATCAAACGTGACAAACAGGGAATTATAAAGTGGGTTAATGGATACGCAAGTGAGTCTTAAATCTCTCACTCTACTTTACAGTTATGTTTCAAAGACCATTTACTTTGACAGCACAACAGAGTCTACTAATCCCTCTTTTCACGTTTCCTCTTGGCTGTGTGCACAAAGCCACAAGAGAAAAAGAGACGAGTGCAGACAAAAATGTTACAGAGAGAAATAGACAGAGCTAGACGTGGCCTTTGAAGATGCACACTGAATGGCTGAAATAATACCAGAACAAAATGTGTGAAAAAAACAACAAATTCAAGGGAATCTTAGGTCAGAGTGTTGTATCTCATGTAGCTTTAACTATGACTCCAGCTTGTGGAAGTGCACTGGTGATGGCTTGTTGGCATGAGATAAAACATCCAAAATGACTCAAATTACCCAAACTTTGTTTTGCTCTCAGACTGCCCTGAACACATACTGTAACAATATGATAAGTATCAAAGCAAATGTAAATATGTAACAACAATAAAATTAACAGACAAATCAACAATATTTCAGTTCTTACCTCTGTGGCTGAGTTTGACCCTGGGGACACTTTGTTTGATGCTTGCTCCAAAAGGGAGGGTGGCCAACAACATCAATCCCACTAATGGGACCCCTGGATGGGATAGTACCTTAATCTTCTTCCCTTTGCCGCCATAATTACTGCCAGACATGCAGTGCAGAGCCCCAGCGTCATTCAGACTCTGACTAACAGAGTCCTCTGTCTTCATGGTGTGTGGAGTGCTCTTGTTCCGTTTTCACTCTGTCCTTTTCTGCAACCCTGGAGGAAGACCCGAGAAAAGAGTCAAGCTAGGGAGGAGCAATCATAAGTGTGTGTGTGTGCATGAGTGTATGTGCGCAGTCTCATCAAACTTCATGCAGGATATGTACCCAGGTTTCTGTTGTGGCTATTCAGCTGTTTCACCATGGAGCCCTACAGGCATGTCCCCTCTCTTTACCCGTCCTGCATCAGCTGTTGCCTGTCACTGGCTTTCCTTTTGTGTCGCCTTTAAATCTGTTTGCCCACAACAAAGGTCAGGCTAACAAAACAGTCACATTCTGCTATCTTTCACTCTGCCAGGCCTCTTTCAGTTTCCCTCTGTCCTCCATCTTCTTTTGACGTGGATAACTCATTTAATTATTTTACTAAAAGATACTTTCCAAGAGTTTCAGCACTGGCTGATGACCCTGTCAGCTCCTCCTTTATGTCCTGTAAAAAATTGGGCCATGTCCTGTCTGGGACTTCACAGTGCATTAAAGAGGCCTGTAGGACAGACATTAATTCACACTCAATGAAAAGTGATCTGTATGAGTAAACAGTCATGGGAACACTCTGCACTGGCTTTTCTATCACTAATACGCAAAGAGAACTTGAGCGATATGCACTATTGCATGGGACAAAGTGGAATCATTGAGAAAGAAACTGGACATTTTTTGGTTATGTTCAGTAGGGAACTTCAATATTTTAACACTGGAAACATCCAAATGTTTCAATCCCAATCATTTTGACCTGACAAAAGATCCAACTGGGATTGAAAAGTTGTCCAATTCAAATAAGGCTTTACTCTTTTCATTAATGCTGATTTCCAATAGCCTTGCACCTACATGTGATGTGCTGATACCTACATTCCCTCAAACATGCTAATGTGTTCATCACAGGACACGGGATGTTTTGAAGGGCATGCAACTGACAATGTTAGTCTGCAGCCTTTTCTTTGGTAACACTTTATATTAAGAGACAAGAACAAATTCAGGAACTAAGCTTTAATAAATGAATAGTTAACAAGTAGTGCCTGAAGTACTTATATAGTAAACAAAGATACTTATATCAATAACAAAAGCTAGATACTAATGCAAGAAACAAATAATCAAAATCTTCATTCTTACTTTCTTAATGAATTGTTTCTTATTTACTCTCAATCAGGCGCTAATCAGCACAATTACACACATATTAGTAGCACATTTGTGCCACCTCAAGAAGTGGTGCATCATACCAGGTTGTTACTTGGAGTGTGTTGTTACCTCATGATAAACTTACCCTTAATTAGAATTGCTGTGTATGCAGTGCATCACCTCAGTACCAACTGAGTACTAACAGTGATTTTTTTTAAAACCTGCATTCCTACACATTCCACAGCCATCTAACTAATAATTAACCAGACAATCGATGAAGAAATTAATGAATGCATCAAAAGAATGCCTCCCCCCATATATCCACATCTCCCTCATTACTTTCCTTCCACCCCCATGTCAGATAACACACGTCAACCTGTCTTGTGACAACATAAACAATGCCAACTTAGATTAATAGATCCAATGTTGCACACACACTCACATTTCTCAAATACTGAAACCAAGCATGTTGCTTCCACTTGAAGCAATTGGACATACAGACAAGAGAAGACACAATCACCATTTGGGACAAATATTGTCCATGTGGCGCCTGGGAAATTATATTATATTAAGGTGACATTCTCAGAGCATACATTCATTCAGCGCCTTCACACAGAGGTTTGCATTGCATGAAAAAAATGTAAAATGGCATGTTGGCAAGCTGTAAAAGTACAACTCATTTCACTACATTTATTTTCCCTGTCCAGTTTTGTCATCTGGCGTTTGAAACTTGAGTTCATTACTGAGATTCAGGGCAGAGTGGCACCCATCCAAGCGCCCTGTCGCTTTAAACTGGAGAGGCTTAGGCCCTGATAAACAGACTGGTGTTTATCTAAGATGACAAATTGAGGCACCTTCACACCTTCAGGGTTAGAAATACAGATATAGAGCTGTGTGTGATGGATGGGCAATCAGCGAAGAGAGTGAGAAAGTGAGCAGGTTTAAATCTGTGTGGTCTTTGCACTCTTTGTGAGCAACAGTGATAGTGCTGCTGGTGGGGCTCATCCTCCCTACAGTGTCTTCAGAGGAGCGGTGACACGATTTCACCCATGTGAGTAGTGTTCGAGTAATGTATCTCTCTTCACCGCTTGAGTGCCCACATCTATCAGCAGTACAGGCCTGCGCAGCACCCCTTTACAAGAAAACCCCCCAAACAAAGGAGAAAGCTCAAGTGCAAGAAGAGGAGCATTAAAAAACTCTCCATCTGTTGAGAAAAGGATGACAACAGTGGATCGTCACGCAGGGAAAAGATATGCCAGTCCGTCAATACTTCGGAAAGAGTGAATAATAAAGATGAAAAAAGAGATAGAGGAAAAGAGGAAGGGAGAGGAAGGCGAGAAAACGACGAAACAGACGGCTTGTGCCATGCGGGTTAAGCTAACACCCCTGTTTCCTGGCGGCTAGAGTCCCTGTTGTCTTTGGCAGCATGACCGGCACACGGTGCAGGGGGTGATGGGAAACGATCCTGATGGCGATGGTGACAGATTTAAAGCTAGCAGCCAATAAGGTGATGTTGGCTTCTGATCTGAGCCCAACATATAGTATATTATGAATGTCACCTCCTCAAATATACTGTCTTTTTTCCAGTTTGGGCTCAACATCAAACAAGTGTATATGTGCCATAAAACAAGCATTCACCAGCAGCCAAAATCTAGAAATTAAGGCGCTATATAAGAAATTTAAGGTAGCTGAACTTTTTAAAGACCCAATATTCACTATAGAAGTTGTCAGCAGACGTGAGGAAGGAGCAGATGGTGGAGAAGTGCTTTGGCCATGGGCATTCTAACACAGAGACCACCCCTAATGAGGCATTTAGCAACACCCAGGTGTCCTGTAGAGTACACTATTATCAAACCCCTCCATCTCCACAGGACAGAGTGCATTAGCACGGCTATTTGTCTTTATTCCCTGACCACAGGCATTGACCTGGCAGAACAACATAGGTAATTGTTTCTAGCTCTCAAGACATTAGTTGTTTTTCTTGGCAACAGTCAATCCTCTTTTTTTCAACCTTGCATTTAAGCAAGCATGTAACTCCCCTGTGAGTCTGTGTGAGTTCATGTCTCGTAGGGAAAATACAGGACAGCCACCAGGCCACATTGTTTGTGTTTTCATTAAACACAAACTATAAAGCATATACCACGAGTATTACATTTTAGAGTTGTTCTGTAAGCTATAACTCCAGTTATAGATGGCAGTAAAGAAGGAAACACAACACTGTTCAAACATTGACGAGCACCACTCTTTCTCTTTATGTTTTGGCACCGTGATATAGCGTATATTTTAGAGAAAGGGTAATTTATTTCCCTTTCCACAACAAGCTAAAAGACTTCTGGAAACAAAGCATAGCACTGCCAGCTCTGTGTCCAATGGCTACTAATAAAAACCAGTAATATTGACTTGAGGGGTCCAACATCTATATCTTCTAACTTCTGTCTAAACTATCTTGCCTTAATAATGTTACCACTATACACACTTACACCAGATCTCAACTGTGTGCTGAGAATGAACTGTTAACTGCCAGAGAACAAGTAAATATGAAACATGTGATCCTTGTGGAAATGTAAGACTATTCTGGACTGAGATCAAAAACCTCAACCTACATACTATTAAGCTAAAGCTTTTTGGCAACTTTTATAGCATCACTCACTCATTTTTTCTGTAATGTGTTTACTTAGGTCATAAAGTAAACATCAAGGCAGCAAGCTGTGATTCATTTTAGATTTTAACCAAAAACATTACCCCACCTTATCTGAGTGAAACACCGTATCCATCAGCACAGCATGCATGCATCTCTTGGGAAATTACACTCTAAAAAATGAATACAAAATAAATTGCCAAAATATCCCCTCACGCACAAAATTTAATCATCAAAACATGGTGATACAGAGAGAGGTGGGCTTTGAAGTTGAAAACGTTGCAGTAAATTATCCCAAAATAATGAATGAATGCATAGTGCAAAACACGTTAGGTAAGGACATCTAATACCTCTCCATGGACTAGGATAGGGATCATATTATCCCTTGCCATTAGGAAATGCTGTATTTCCTGCAGCTGCTTACCTTCTACTAAATCCTATGAATCAGGCTGTCCGATAACAGAAACTCTCACACAGCTAAACAGCAGTGGAGTCCTGACAGTTAACTCCATTGCCTTAGTTAAAGAGTTTATGTCAAAGCGAATCATTTAGGTCCTGTTTTGCGTCCAATAAACACATTCACAACACTACATTAAAATGACTGACATCTCATGACAATCACACTTTGCTTGAAACCTCTATGCATGAAATCAATGAATGGTAATTCCCAGACGAGAGGACATTCCAGTGGAATTCTTTCCGTTTTGGAAGTGAAGAGCATGTCTGTGGGGAAAAAGCTAACGGCGATGGATAAAATTCCTTCTCTGTCCACGTTTTGTCCCTCCCTAAGCTGTTATCTGAAAACACTGGTAAGAGAACGCTCTGGGCAACTGCTGGTATGGTAACCAAATACACCAAAGCAGATAATAGTGCTTGTGCTGCCTTTGTTAAAGACTCGCTTTATGTTTAATGTAGCCATTTAATCCTCCAATCTTTGTCGGTGGTGATACACCATATTCTGTGACCCATCAGATGCTGTGACCTGAAAAGGATTTTCATGGTTAGGGTCTGGGGTAGGGGTAAGGGGTCCTACCATAGACTTACAAGTATTTGGGTCACAGAATTTGGTGTAACAGAGGAAGACGGAGCCCACAGCTCCAACTGAGCCAGTGCCAACTCAGGTCTGCTGTCACACCAATGGATGAATGGAAAGGTGGGAGAGTGGGGGAGTGAGAAGTGATACTGGATCTGTGGTTTAACTCTTTTCAATAGAGACGATGGAAACATAAAAACAAGTGGAAACAAAGTCAGATGGCTTTTCAAAACTGAGAAGCAACCATGTAACTGAGACAACGGCATATAGATAAACATGCCGATAGGTTTGTTGATAAGGGACAACAAAACAAGTAACCCTACACATGCTGAACGGGTCATGACCCGGGCACGCAACTCTGAATGTGTATGAGTGTCTGCATGTATGAGCATATGTGTGTGTGTAAGCTAATACCATCCTGAGGTAGGCAGATGGGAGCAACAGGGCATGAAAACAGTGACTGACAGTTGTAAGTGCTCTCACTTTTCTCCTGATGGCCTGAGGATACGGGGGTACACCCATGTAAGCTATGCAACAACTCATCTCAAGAGCATTAGAGTCTTCTACAAATGTGGGAAATAACTCTTTTGTTCAGTCCTGGGAAGGCTTTTGTTATGCGGTTACCTCCACACACGCTCCGGTACAGTTCAGTACAGACAGAGGAAACACCGAGCTGCAGGGCAGGCAAACCTAGCCGGGCTGTCTGCCTGCAAGTCATTGGCACCTAGCCGTTGTAGACTCTCTAAACACACTAACATCACCACTGCAGTAAAGGTGCCCTAGCTGCTTTGTTTGTCCGCACCGAAGGATTCTGGAAACGTGACCATATAAGGCTAGGCCAGCGTGCAGCGCAGCTACAAGTATGTTTTAATAACACTTTCCACCCAAAACCTGTTGAGTTTTGAGAAAGCACTCTTTCATTTTTTAGTTTTCATCACTGTCCAGGAAAAAGCCTGAACTGCATGAGGTTGTCAGAGAGCGCAGGAATGGTGCTGTAGGCCATTCAAAACACAGCTGAATATTGATGCTGTGATTTTTAGGGTAATGTTGGATGAGTCCAGACACGCCACACAGAACAGGAGTGAACCAAAGCACCCAGGAGGCTCAGGGTTACACAGCATGGGTTTGTATTGATTGATATAGTGAACAAAGGAATCCACATACCCTACCAAAACCCTTCAACCAGTCTCACATTTTAACTTATTATCAAATCCACTTTCCCAATCATACCAAAGCACTCACAGAAACGACATTAGGATACAGTTTCATCTGCAAAGTGTGTTGTCACTTCTTCAAAAGTCCCTTCAAAGTCCTCAAAGCTCACAAGTGTACATCTCCCGGGTGCATTAAGTATGCCTGGCAGACACCACCTCAGTGACGCAACGATTGGACGGTGTTTAAAGGAGAAAATCAGACAAGATTTTCTGAGTTGTCTTACTGTGGCCCGAAGCAGAAATCATTTATTTACCTCCATCATGCTGATGGAAAGCCCTGAAACCCTGCCAGAGAAATCAATATCCACACAACTCCAATCTCTCTCTGCCTCTCTTTGACCGTTTCTTTGCCTCTCTCACAACACCCCCTCAACCCAAAGCTCCTTGTAGGGAGTTAGATAAACCTTTAGAAGCACAGTAAGTGGAGAGTGGGTCCTTCAGACTGTTAGATATACAGGCTGCACAGTAAACCACACAAATGCACACATTGCAGTGAGCTCCATAAGTAAAGTATGTTCACTGCAGCATGTTTAATGTACTGTAGATCCACAACGTGAATATTTGGCTCAGGGAAAAGGACTTGGCTGTTTAAGTGCACCTAGTCACATTCAATTTGAGGGTATGTGGAGCCCCCACACTCGCCCCCCTCCTCAAAAACTGCCTAAACACTCGTCAAACACATTTGGTACCCTAACATTCTGCCACTCAAGCAACTTCTAATGTAATTATATACATCTGTACCTCTCTGGCGCTATATATCCCTCAGTCCTGTAAAATAAAACACTGATGCATTGTGATTGATTTGAGGTTGCAACTCCAGCTGCACTGAATGAAATGTTTGAATAGATTAATATCACATTAATGTGCTTTTATTCTTTGAAACACCATCAACCCATTACTGTTTGCACACTTCAGAAAGACATCACTGCTGTCTGATGTTTAACATGTATTAAAAAAGATTGGTGATTTTTACAATTCCAGTCATTTGAATTTCAAAATCCACGACATTGTGTGAAAAGTTAGTTGTCACCATGCTTTAAAAAAAAAAAAAAGCTATTAAGAATTTCTTAAACGTTGACATTTTGAAGGGTTGGATTTAGAATCTTTGGAAAGTTGTTCTGCAGAAATTAAAAGTTGGAGAAGGAGTCGCAAATATCGAAATATTTATAGACAGACACATCAACGGTACAGGACGGAAACGTGTCTAAAGTCAACAAACTGTGTTGTGTCAAACATTACATAAGATCATGAAGATAAAAGAAAAGAAAACCTGTAGCCTGCTGATAAGTGTCTCCTTCCTCTAATCTGCTGTCGACCCACTTTAATAACAACCCATCATGTAACCTCGGTTAATACCCCCCAAAAAAACAGCACATAAAAGTCCAGCGATGTACCTGACACAAAGTTGTAGGTTTTGAATGAACTCATTTACAGTGTCATTGTTGTGCTTACCTGAGCATTCAACTCAACTCGTCTCCTCTCACAAGCAGCACATGACAGCAGCTTCACTCTCCTTAATTGCCTGGCGCAGGAAAGTAAGCGACACTTGAGCAACCCTGTCCCGACCCAAAGAAAAGAAATGGATAAAGTGAATACTTCCCACAAATATTTCCACTCCCCTTAATTGTAGTTAAACGCACACTGGTGCTCTTGAACTCTTGGTGCGCTCTCTCTCTCTCTCTCTCTCTCTCTCTCTGTGTGTGTGTGTGTGTGTGTGTGTGTGTGTGTGTGTTGGGTGGCTGGTTAATCTGTGGCATTTCGCCTCGCGAGAGACTGCAAACTCCCAATTACACTGCTGCAGCTGGAGGGGAGGGACCCTCAGCATCGGTACCACTGCCAGCCAGGACTGGGTTAGGACCGTCCAGTGGCCACCACGCATCCTTAAATTTTACTCAAACATGTTTATTTTATTTGAAAGTGCAAACAATAGAAACAAAAGAGCAAAAGCAGAATTATAGAATTACATGTATATTTTATAAGATATGCATATTGCAGTAAAATGGAGTATAGAAAAGCATTAATAAAGTGTTCTTACAATAATCCATCAAGTTTGTGGTTGTAAATGTTGTTTAAAAGTTAACAAATTGATTCTGATTCAGATGTTCTGTAGCCCTTTTCCAGAAGGGAAGGAGCAGGATTTTCACAAACTGGCAACCCATAAGTGGTTCTAATGGCTTATATTCTATAAAGTATGAGTAAATGATTGGTCAAACATTAATAAAGCCATTAATTACAGCTTATAGCCCTTTATATAGGCGGTCTTATTAGAAAGTGGTACTGAAATATGATACAAAATTGATAGATATCATAAAAAAAACTATGAGCTGATTGATTTGAGTACCAGAGACATGATATAAGCAAGACTATTAGAATATTATAGGGTGGAGAGATAAAGAGCCTTGCATGACTTATTTTCTAGTAAATGGGAGTGACTCAAATGGATTTGATCATTAAAATGTGTGTCATGCCGCTGGGATAATCCTATAATTGTTCAGTTTGTGATATATGAGCAAGCATGTCCTGTCAAAGCCGATCATCTTTCTGAACTTGGTGTTTGCTCCTCTGGGATCCCCTCAGGCGCTGGTGAGAGGAAACAACAGCTGTATTTGGGCTCAGGCAGCAGATCCTGCTGGATGGGATGCCTTGGCCGCATGTCTTCGCGACAGGAGCGTGCGGTCTCAATCCCCTGGTTGATTATGAAGTAAACATGGATTTCTTTGACACTCTCCTACATCTACACACAGACCTGAATCAGTCCAAATCTACAGTCCATTTTTTTGTTTCCTTCAGCAGAAGTTGTGGAAGGGTCAGAGCCAAGTACACACAGGGGTCACATTCATTTGAGATGAGAGCTGTAATGTTGGGCCCAGAGAAGAGAGTTGCAGCGTGTCCCGTTCATAAAGTGAGATTGGATACGCTTGTTGTTGCACTTTAGTGGTAATTAAGCTATTACTGCTCCGGCTCTGGGTGTGTATCTTCAGCAGATGTGACTGGGTCCAACTTACCTAAGAGGATTAGGTTAAAGGTTAACAGGTTAAAACAGTGTCCTCCCTCCCCAGTGGGAGGTTCAGTGTCAGGGTGTTCACTTCCTCAGGACAACTCCCTCACACACGCACAAATAGAGTTAAACCATTACTTATGAGCAGCATTGATGACAAAGTGCATACTGTCCTGTGTCCATCCCATCCCTGCCCATTCTCCTGAGAGTTGTGTTAAACATTGTGTGCACTCCTGTACCATTGTGAGGACCAAATTTCCATGGAAGGCATAGGGTTTTAGCCTAACAAACTGGAATAATTTTCACAAGCTTCAAGCACATGTTAAACTATTAGCAAAATACAGTCTAATACAATCCATGCGTAATTAGATAGTAGTAGAGAGATAACAGGAAATGAGGGAAAGAGGTGGGCATCAAAGGTCCTCAGTTGGATTCAATCTGGCCACATTGCAGTTCATGGTCGGCACCTTATCCCCTGGGGGACAGCAGCACCCCAAAATGCCCAAATGTTGTTAAGCAACTGTTTGAAAATGGTTTTGAAAATGTTGTCTCAAAAAAGAGTGATGCTGACAGGAATGTACGTCACCACCACAAGAACATTGTCTACTTTTTGTTGCAAATTAATTGAGAAACGGATTTTTGTAGATGGTTCAAGAGGATTTTGGCACTGTTCCCAGAACAGCTGCCAAGTTATTTAAAAATCAGGAGCAAAAACCAGCGACAGCCCAGCAAGTGGTCCATTCGTCCAATTAGGGGCAGGAGCAGTTAATCGATGTCTGGGTGAAAGATGAAATGTTCAATCGTCTATTGTTCAGCCTCCTTGAAGAGACATTTGTTCCAAGCAAAACGTCTACTGAGCCTCAAACATCAATCATACAGCAAAGTGAAAACTGTGGTTAAATTCTGGTTACAATTCTGATTATTTAGTGTTTGGGGTTGCAAAAACAGGATTTCATTTTAAAGTGAATTTTCAGAATACACATAGATAGAAAACACAAAAACACACACATGCTAATTGTGTTTCTCCCTATTTGAACTACTTACACAATGGTAGCTTGTTTTGTGTTTTATCCCTATCCCTTGATATATGGGGTGTGAGTGAAATGAGAGGATTTGGCAATGCAAGACATGATAAAGCAAACCAAAGAATAGCCCGCTAATCCCCAGTCATTTTTACAATGTTGTTATCCAGTTGATCCTCCATTAAGGAGGATCAACCGTTCACTCTGGATGAGGTGGGAAGCTGCAGAAATATGAGATCAGCAGTGATTTTCTGAAGAATATACCATCTTGGATAATGCTGATTATTCTCCTGCAAAACTGTGATAGCATTGCTCTAATGTAAACAGCAGAAGATAATGGATATCGGAGGAGGAAGAATATGTTATCTCAAGTCAAAGAGGAGTAGAAATTTCTCTGCAAGGATGTGAAAGCTTCCCTCATTCGAAGGGATTAACTCTTAACAAATTGGAAACACTTTCACTAGTACATTATGTGTTTGGGTTAAGTAAGTGGGCAATATATCACTTCACGGAGTTTGGTCCACATCCCCCCTCTCATCGCCTTCAGGTTTTGCTAAAACACTTGGCGGTTGGGAAAACATTGAAGATTAAGTTATAGTCTCCGGTAGGCTGAAATGCTCTGTGAAACGAGGTGAGAGCGCTGAAATTCTTATAAACTGGAGCATTAATGTTCCATTAGTATGTTCGCAGTTCTCAGTTGTTTAGAGAAAGAAACAGCTTTTCTCACATGCCTGTGGTTTTTATGTGGGAGAGGGCCTTGTGCACAATCACACGAATAGCGTATGTTAGGGTACAGAATGCAATGCAATCTGTGAGTAATTTCTAACAGTAATCGTGAAGATCTCCAGCGAGAGGGCAGTCATCCAGGGAGCTCCTACTTGAGACACACACACACAAACATGCAGACTTCCAAGCTTTAGTGCCAATAGATTAGAACTGATTAACTAATCTTGATTACATGAGCTGCCACCAGGCTCGTAGTGGACTAAAACAACTGGAGCAGAGCTAATTATCAATGATTGTTACTTATCAATGATTAGGGATAAGGATCATTAATTAGATATCAACTAGACATGTCAACAAGCATGAAAGGACTTTAAGTATCCCTAGTTCCCCAATTCAAACATAAAGAAGTGCGGCAGACTACAAATGCACACAAAACATAAATGCTGATCAATAAAAAAGTGGTGAATTTATCGATAAAGACATAATCTAATTTACTTGGTTGGATGTAAAACTCTTTAATGTACCGTGAAAGTGATGAAATGACAGCAAACACAATCAAACTATATGGCCAACATTCGAACAGGTGTCAGCATACTTCCAGGTTGAGGACATGTATATATCAAATGAAGACCGGCTGTTTTTCACACTGCGGGCGTCACTTGATAGATCCAACTGTAACTGCCTCTCTGCAGTGTGTCGCTGGTAAGATGGAGAGAGTTCACTGTACATCATGAATTTAGAGGTGCTCCGCTGTGAACCACATGTTCTCTGCTTGTTTTACAATCTAGTGTAAAGAGATGCTCATCATAATAACATACAACTGTAGCAGCAGAAGTTAAAAAAGTGAAGTAACATGAAGTTATTTTTTACCTTTTACAAGACTAGTGCACAACATTTCAGAGGAACATTTTTTTGTAATTTTAACTTTAAAACTTTTATCTGAGAGTTGTATTTGTATTTATATAAAATTGTGCACGCTGAACATTAAATTGTTTCATAAAATATGTGTTTTGTAGTTGAAACTATCAAACAGTAAGCAGTATATTTTAAATGTGTTAAATAAATCACGTATGTTTACTCAAGTAAAATATTTAAGTAATTTCTCAATCACTGCTGGGAAGGCAAATGTGTTGCATTTCCCATTAACACATCACCTCATCTTTGCTTATTTTCTTCCTGTAACTTCCCATAAAATCTTTGTTACACCTCAAAAGTTTTGTAACTTTTAAACAAACGCTGGCTCATCTCAGGCATGAAAAATCATTTTCTGTGTCGCCACTCACTGAGTGTTCTCTCTCCCTCTAATAAACACACAGTGACCCAAACAAAACACCACCAGACTGCGTTTCCCTGACTAAATGGGAGGCAAACAACACAGCTTCAAACATTGCACTCATGCAGTCTAAACAGCAAACCCACAGCCCAATTAAATGCATTTTCCAAATACACACACACACACACACACACACACTTCAACACACACATTTCAAAATTCACCAAGCCATACTGCCAAAGGTAAACACTAAATATGTAGGTCCATTAGACCCCAACTACAGCAAAAACATACAACCAGAGAGGTAGAAAGTGAGCGCACGCTGAGGAAATGTCTCCATTTTGTTTATTTATGCTATGAGTTTGTTAGTGATTGTCAAGTGTCTGAGCGTGGGATTATTTATTTATTTCAGCTTTGTGGCTCACAGAGCAACAAGCTCTGCAGTAAGAGTGAAGTGACCTGAAAATGGAAACAGGTGGGATGTACAGCAGCTGGGAGAAGAGAAGGACAGAGAAAGTGTGACACATCAAGAGGGATGTTATTATATGAAAAGAAAAAGTCTGCTTCAAAAGATAAAAAAGACTAAAAAAATAAATAAAGATCAAACATTAAAGCACAAAAAATGCAGAGAAATTGTTCCTTGTCACCAACACTAGAAGAATAATATGAAAAGTGCTGTAAAAAGATAACTTCCTTTTGAATGCAGTCTGAGTTATTTTATAGGTGAAGTTGTTTGAATACACAAAGAAAGAAGAACTCTTGTACAGTATTTTCTTTATTTCTCTTGTTGCATCTCTTCTTTCTCATCATTTGCAGTCTCAGGTCTGTGCTGGTGAACGGGGTATTCCACTGTGAACAGCATGTTGAAACTGTTCTGTATCTGAAATTATTCTGTGCAGGAAATAACCAAAGGGAAACCGCAAATGTCTCAGTCAGGTAGTCCCAAATGTTTCCGAGTGAAGAGTTGCCAATGTCAGCGTCACCTTCTCTCAAGCATTTATCTTTTCTGTGCAGGAGAGAGGAGGAAAGTACCGATCATGGAGGAGGGAGTGTCTGTCCTAGGAAATGGACGGCTGTTATCTTGCCATGACTTGTAAAAATTAATGTTATTCCAAGGAAAGTCATGAGCAGGAACGGGCGTAACAGAAATCCAAACTCACGGATCATGGATGTTAACTTGAGCTTCATATTCTACAAAATTGACGGGGGGGGGGGGGGGGGGGGTTAACCCTAACGCTGCCTCTACTCTCACTTCAACCTGTCAAAAAAAATCCAGACAAACTCTGTAAAAATGTCCAAAAAATTTTTGGAACAGTATCCAGACTAAATAGTTGAGCTGACGTCTGTCTGAGATGTTGATGGGCCTTCACATTCCTCTCTAGTGAAATAAACATCTGTGGATCTCATCGGATAAGCCAATAGCATTTCTTAGGAAGAGAAGAAGACAGAGAGAGAGACTGATAGAAGGATAGAGTGTAAATTAGACCTTCAGGGGAGGAGGCTGACATGCAGCCTCAGATGGTCTGGCTTGACGTCATGATGTTATCCACTGGTCATGTAGGGGTTGTGTTGTCATCAGAGAGGGTCAGATGTTGGCAGAATGGAAAGGAAGTGGAGACAGGAGGCTTGTGCACTCAACTTCCTGTCAGAAGGCTTAATTGTTGTGCGCCAGTGGGGACGGTGGAGTTTTTTTCTTCTTTCTTACTCTGTCTCTCTCATTCATCTTCCCTCTCTCCATCTCCTCAAGCTTTTTATTGCTGCTACATTGTTGACATGTGATTTATATCTGCTCTTTCAGGCTATCAAATAGTGGGGGTAGGATAGATAGAGAAAGCCCAAGGGGAGAGAGAGAGAGGACTGCTGATAGAAACACAGCAATGCCTGTGGCCCAACTAGGCTGAAATTACTGCAGAGGTCTCTCAGCTTATCAAACATCGCAGTTCACTCAGTCAGGGGCGGAAAGAGGAGGGGGGGGGGCTCGTCCCCTGAGGTGGTCCCACATTCACAAATATTGAGACAGGTCGCCTTTAAAGATGGAGTCGGGATTTGACATGCCAGAGTAAACAGTGTTAGGTCTGATTCCAGTGAGCAAAGACTGGCTCTATGCTTTTGTGTGGTAACCCTGGAGAAAAAAATAATTTTGGAATGCAAGAAAACCACAATTTGTTGTTAATCAGAACGAAAAAGAGCAGCATTTTTAATGTGTTTAATGTTTTTAAGTGTTTTTTTGGAAAGGACATGTGTGTACTCAATCAATACCTGTTCTGGATACTTACGGTATTAGTGCAGCTCTATATTTAGTCTTTCTTTTTCAGTGTATGTGGGTGGGATGCAGGGCTGCAGTGGGAGTATGTGTTTCAGTGTGTCAGTTCTCTGCATTCCCTAAATGAATCATTTTAAATCACTGCTGCATCCTGTGCTGGCTTCAACTTGTAATTGTGGTCACTCAAGCATAAAGAGCGAGATAGAGGGGCAGACAGAGGAGAAAAAGCACAACATAGAAAGGGAGATGGAGTCTACGATAACCTCACTGCCCTCACTGAAGTACTGTGAACTTTCAGGTTTGGAGGCCATCAGCATGACAACGTCCTTTCTCTTTCTTGTGAAGAATTTCCTTCTTTTTCTCTGCCGTGCCTGTTGTTGAATCCTGTCAACAAATACCAGAAATTACATGTTTCTTTTAACATTATAAAGAACCAAAGCTCCTCTTTTCCAGCCTGCCATCCCTCCACCGGAAGTTAGAAGAGACATGCCGACATACCGCAGCCAAAGTTGGACTGTATGATCAAATTACTGATAGAGAATCAACTCTTCTGGTATTTCTAATCTTCTTTACCGCACCACTGACTCACCCATTCAGCCAGTTATTATTAGGCTTGTATTTCTGCACCTATTCATTATAACAATGGAATGCATTTACATGACTTTCATTGGGTCTCGGAGGAACGTATTGACGATAATGTGCGTGCCAGTGAAGCGTGACTTCCATATCCCAAAAGTCTACCTCAAGTGTGTTTTTAATCTACGGCTTCACATTAGGGAACATTCAGTGTTGATGTCTGGTGCTGGCTGGCCTGTTGGAAGCCATAAATCACTCTATTACAGTATTTCAAACAATTGAGAACAATTAAGAGCAGTTAACCACCCAATTACCAACACATTCTGATTATTAAGGAACCTCAGCATCATTACAGAGAAGTTCAATGCTAATATGGTCACAATACATGCTGGGGTGATTCAGTAAGTTACTTACTTCCACTATAAACCTAAGATTTAACTGACCAATTTCAACTAATTGGAAACAATTTGCAGCAGTTAGGAGTTTCAATAAAAGTAAGGCCACTTATAGAGTGGCTCGGTAGGGGCCTGTGATGGAGGCATATAGCAAGGCACTGAGTGGAAGGGTGAAAAACCCAAGGGTCTCTGCAAGGTGGGAGACATGACTAATTACAGGTATGTGTGTATGTGTGTATATGCGTGTAAGGACATTTGTAATGAGGCCCTCAGAGAGAGTCTTGTGTGGCACCTGACTGGCTGAATGGGCCAGACCGAGCCATAAAAACACCTTCACCTCCATTAGGCCATAATGAGTGCTGTGTCAGGCTGCTGGATACTGCACTCTGGCTGTTACCACACAGCTCAAGCCATCACTGGAGAGGAAACGAGGAGTGATCGGTACAATGACTCACTGTGAAGTAGAAGTGGCAGTGGGACAAGCCAGGGATATATGCTGGAAGTAGTGGCAGGGTTTCCATCCACCTGATTCTTATTAACCTGCAGGGTGTTGGTGCTGAAACAGGAAGCAACTTGTAGCTTTTGCGTCCGTGTGTGTGTGTGTGTGTGTGTGTGTGGCTGCATATGAGACCGATAACAGTAGAAGCCCAGTGTTTTAAATATGGAATTTCACTCTCTGGCACCATTCTCGGCATTGCTCCATGTTAGCGCACCTCCCTCTTCAACACTGTCACAGGCTGGTAACACCTAATTGTGTCATGCAACAATAATCTCTAATGGCTGATTACATCCATACAGATGGAGTACTGTGTGGAAGCACATAGAAACTATGTGGAGTGAATAAACCTAAACAGCTAAAGCTTGCAACATGAGATTTGGAATCAAACAGAATTTTAGCCGATATAATCCAATATTTATTCATATCAATTCTTTAGAAGTTACCGGTTTTCTAATAATATTATTGTAAACCTGATGTTTGAAAAAGTTTCTCACCTGGGAGTGAAGACTGGTTGCGTGTTGGTAGCACTTAGGAGTATGGGGCTCTAAGCTGCCTGACTTTGACACCAATAACAAGAGAAATGGACAATAAATAGAAAGGAGGTGAGGAGAGTGAGGGGTAAAGCAGTGATAAAGTTTGGAAAACTGAAACCTTTTATCTGCTTTTCATTTGCAGTAATGGTCATTAGCTGAGTTTGAGCTACCCTGCAGTAAATTTTTAACCTTTCAAATCACGGGGTCATTCCTTGGAATCACTATGAAGAGCTGGTTATAAATCTAAAGGGTTATATTTTTTTTCCACATGGGATAGCTCATTAGATTGGAGCAGTGCAACTGAAACCAATGCCATATGGTTGTTAACGGAAGAAACTCACTTAGCAAGCTAACAGAGTTGTATGAGGGCATCGGGTTTCAAAAGAGAGATAGACAGACAGAAAAGAGGAAGCTACATACGGTGGCAGACCGAAACATAGGGAGCCATAGTCTCTATGTGTGTTTATTTGAAAGAAGGAATGCTAAGCAATTCTCAGGATATATTCAGAAATGAGACACAAAATGATAAGTAAGACAATATATATTCAGCTCAAAGGAAGAGCTTGACATTTAGGAAACAGAGTTATTTGCTTTCTTGCTTTCATGTCTTTACAGCAAATGTGAAGCTACAGCCAGGAGATGTTAGCTTAGCTTAGCATAAAGACTGGATACCGGGGGAAATGGCTAGCCTAACAGAATTTGGACTCAGCCTTGCTCGCTGTTTCACCCTGCTTCCAGACTTCATGCTAAGCAGTGGTATGATTTGTTTATAAAGTTGCATCCTCTCATCTTGATACGCTTTGCCCCTTCAAGGAATAGGATGCCCCCTCAAGCCCAACCTACCATTTATGGCCTCAGCCCGGACCTTAACCTGAAATCCCAACAAATGGGATGGCTTTCCTCCAGCTCCCTCAACCCCACCTTTTAGCCCCCTCACCCTCTAAGCCAGACCACCTGGGAAACCGTCTCTAGTCTCTGGTCTAACCTCTACCTGTTTGAAGACCCCAGCATGAATCATGACCTCATTCTGGTGAGTTAATCACATCACAAAAAGCACTGATCCTCGCAGGAAACAAGACTTAAAAACCAGGAAGTTCAGTCAGAGGGATAGCCTGAGGCTGGTAATCAATCATGAGGTATCTGGTGTGAGGTCACTTGCATGTGTATGTGTGTGTGTGTGTGTGTGTGTGTGTGTGTGTGATTAAAGCATTCATTGTTTCCAACATATATCCAATATGTATCAAGGCCTCACATAATCTCTGACTTTGGGAATTGCCACTACATAAAATATGACCTTGCCCAACCTTTGTAAAATAGCAAAGGCAATTGGATAAGACATTTATGTTGCCACAGTAACCAACAGCTCAGTTTTGGCTTCACTGAAATTTGGACCCATCCCGACAGGAAACCTCATTATGAAAACATAACAGGAAAAATACTTTAATGAAAAACATGTTTTTCAGCGACCCTTCTTGCTGAGATTATGATTGTGAGATGACATTCATTGCTGTGGTTTGGGAATTCAGTATGACCCCTTGTTTCCAAGGTTACAACATGGCACCGTCCAATTAGTGACAATGTTTTGACTGACAGGTAGAGACAGTAAGAGCACTGATATTTTCCCAACTTCAAAACATTTTTCTCCCTCTGACACTGGAACAGAGAAAACTGGTAAAAAAAAAAAATGTTTTTTTTCAGCTTCTTCTTCGGCATTGTGCTCTCTTAGTTTTTACTTTTACCATACTACTTAACTACTCTTTATCCAAACTTTCATCGCTTTTCTTTTTGAAACGAATAATATGATGTGGCCTCTTGATTCATATCTGATTGAGGCTAAAGTTGTTATGAAGACACATTTTATTCTAACGAGAGACTATGTGTTCACATTTATCATTCACAGTAAAACTAGAGCAGACTTCTTCAATCCCACAATCCCTTAGGGCAGAACAGAAGAACACAGGCTGTCAGCAAAGAGGAAAACAACACATCCTGGGGCCTGTGGCATGTGTCGTTAGTTGGAATTGAAATATATTCATTCCCTCTGCTGACGGTCTGCAAGATCAGATTTTGGCTACACAGCAGTAATAAATCACATTAATATGGAATGTATTTCATTTGATTAGCTTCCTGCCTTCATGTACACGCACACACACACAACATGCAGATGCATGCTCTCATACACATCTTACTTGCAGAAAGATGCTTGCATTTTTTAGGAAATAGCTCTGGAAATTATTATACTGTTCATGTTCAGTCATATGCAGCTTGATACACCACACCTGTTCCACTGATACATTGGCTGAATGAAAGAACAGGGCAGGTCTGTAAATGCACACTCCCCTGCTGTTTATAACTTTGCTCTCAAGTACCCTAACCCTCTGTCTGCCTCTCCGTCCCTCTCTTTAGGCTGTTTTTGTCAGGCCCTTCAAACGGATATAGCTGGTAGTTATGGTAAATGTACCGTATCATCGTATGTGACACATCCTCCTTTCATCATACCTCTTTACCGTACTGCAAATGTGTGTACATTATGTGTTTTAGAGTGATAGAATCCAACCCGTGGAGCAGATTGTTTTCATAGTGGCTGCATTACTGTCAGCTCTTGTACAGGTCTGAGGAAGTGCTGTCAATTCAACCGTCCAAAACACAGTGTAAGTATAAAATGTTAGACACTTACCCTTTTCAAACACTGATGGGGTAAATGCCCTAAAACCCACCTTGTCTAAACTTATCTAACCTTAATGTTGCCCTGGAATTTCTTCAAGTGAGCCCCAAAGTCAGTAAAACTCCACGTTTTCCACACCGTGCAAACACATATTATTTGTGCTGTATGAGTTTGTTCCAGCATATAAACTACATCTTAGACTTACAGGGATAGTTCAACAATTTGGGAAATGCGCTTTTTTACTTACTTGGCCAAGGAGAGGGTTAGCTTAGCTTAACAAAAACATTTAAATATGGGGAACAGCTAGCCTTTTCTTGGCTCTGTCCAAAGGCAACAAGATTATCCTAACACCTCTAAAGCTTGCTAAATTCAGTGACTTGAGTTTTACAATTTTACACTTTGTATTGATTAAACAAACAATATATAACATGTTAATTAGTGAGAGTATGCAGACTTTGTTAACTTCGAACAGAGCCAGGCAAGCAAGCGGACATGAACTATTTCTTTTAATCGAGCAAAATATTAAAGCTCAGGATGTCATTTTTGTGGCTGTGCCAAATGAAAACAATACATTGTTATGCATTTTTACATTTTTGGAAATCTTGAATGGACCACAATTTGAAAGACTGAAATGAATTTCTGCCAATGTGGCCCTGCAAAATGCATTTGAATGATGGATTCACCACCACCAGAAAACTACACATAAATATTTACTCCAGAATTCACAACAGGAGAGTTGTAGATACAGAGAAGCAGACTAAAAGAAGAAGAAGAATATTCAAGCTTTTATACAATCAAGATGTAAAATTGAGATTGAATAAAACAAGTTGCAACCTTCTACTTACTTGTGGATGCAGCACAATGGGTCCTGATGCATTACACGTTTGCACTGTTCTAATTGTCAGATCTTAAAGGACATCAAAAGCAGCTGCTTGCTCTTTGCCCTGGAAAACCTTGAGTAAACCAGTATAAACCTTGAGCCACCTGGCTATCCATATGGTCAGTGTCTGTACATTACATCTGTTTGGCTTCCTTAATATTGAGCCATAAAAGTAAAATATTGGTCACGATAACACAATTCAAGATTGTGGTTTGTAACAACATCTCCCTGTTAAAAGTTGAAAACACGGCCATCAGTGGAAGCTCTTACAATACATTACAATGAATAATGTAGTGATGGTTGATTACTGCCTTTTAGGGATGCCGCTGAGGAAGAACGCTTGAACGATTCGGGGGCCCCAGGCTGGACACGTCAAGGATTATACATCTCTATTGTGTTAGAGCTGTCTTTGAGCTGTTGATGAAATCTCGAAGTGACACCCCTGCTGACTTTAGCTGCAGAAATTGTGTAGACTCTATCAAAGAATGTCAGTGTTGTAAACCTATTTTCATGGGCTCACTCTCCTCTTTAGGCCAGTGAATTTTATTATTACCTTTAAAAGGAAAATGGTCTGTTGACTGCCTATCCCAAAGAGCTGACACAGTCCCTCTGGGCCTGGGGAGTGACTGGAAGGAATGAAAGGACAGATGGAGCCAGAAAGAGCCGAGACCTTTGATGTGTGGTTAGTGATAGAGCTTCAGGTTGATGTGTTTGATGTCTGTGAGCAGGTCAAACAGTCAAACTCAGAGCACACACCTGGAACACTGTAATATAGATCTTTTATCAAGGGGTGCTGCAAATCCATACTCAGTGAATCCCACATATTTCAGACGGTTTTCTGAAAAAGTTTGTCTCCGTACATAATCAAGTTATATTGTTTTGATTATTAGCATAGATAGCCTTTTGGTAAACAAAAAGAAGAAGACGAGATGTTACTGTATGCTAGATTACCGATGGGGGAGGCTGTTTAAACTCAACCTTTTGTAACAGATCAAGCACTTTAATATCATCTCTCATCCTGTGATGAAAGAAAAGCTGAGGACACATAACTCTTTATAAACACTTACAAAAGAGTCAAAGAAAACAGAAGCAGCAGCACTAAAGTCAACTATCTCTCCCTTTGTTTTCCCTCTCACTGGAAATCTAGAAGAGGGTTCACTCAGTATCTGTGCTGCAGAATTATCTAGTCTTATTAGCAGTTTGTCTATCACACAAATAGATTAAATAGAAGGTATATACTGCTTTTTTAACATGTTTATTATATTTGTTGTTTTTGATAAATTGAGCGAATGAGTGAATCTAACTATTTATTCTCGATAACCCAGGACTCAAAATTGTGCAGAAACCACCGTTGAAGTCATGCTGCTGTGTTCTTTTTGCTTCCAGATGTTTACTTCATTGCAGAGGCTTTCTGTTTTTGATACTGAAACTCATTGATGTTGTTTTTTTAAGAGCAGGCTAAGTGTGCTCACAAAGTGTAAAGCACTGTAAAAGACCTGCTTTTGTGGTTGTCATAAAAGTGCTTTAGCAAAGCTTTTCTGACAGTAAAGCAGTGGGACTCTGTATATAGCACACACACACACATACCTATATATGCACACACACAGACATACAGATTCAAAGACTCCCCTGATGATGGCCCAATTAAGCTCTACCACATGGAAGCCATTGAGTGTGAAATTGAAAACAGGGACAGGAACACCATTACAATGTCAGTGCTCTAACTTCATAATGGCAGTTGGGCATAAGATCAGATCTTCCTTGTGCAAGCAACCAGTCCCCAATCAAGATCTGACACTTGTGAAGAGGGGAGTGTTTTCTCTGGCTGCGAGCTGATGTGACATAAAGAAATCTGCTGTACAGATATACAGTAGAAATGTGAACGTTTAGGACAGTTCTGTAATGTATGCTGCTGCAGAACTCGTTTTTGGCGATACAATATGTGATACTTGAACGAAGAGGCAATTACCCTTATAATGCTCCAAATGGTGCATCTTAAGTTGAAGTGGTTGATATAAATAAGCAAAAAAAAAAGCTGTTGCTGAGGCAGAGTTGCAGTAGTAATTAACCACAAACATCAGAGTTTCGACTGAGAAGGGGGCCTGGAATTAATTAGACAAATAATTAAAGTAAAAAAAAAGACTGAAGAGGTTTTTCAAATGAGCTCTTTGACAAAATCAGAGAAGGACAACAGGCCTGGGCAGAGAGAAACAGAAGTAAACAGAGCGAAGGCGCATTTCATGGATTCCAACAGACCCAGAGGTTGGGGTCATATTCTTTCTCCCCAGTTTAATTAATCATAGAAACTAAGCCCAGGCATACAAGCTTATTGTCTGAGATCAAATAATAGTACTGTACTAATAATATTGTGCTGTACCAAATCTACATAATATCCATGTACACTAGCGTAGAAAATACATAATGGATGAACTCTTTCATCCTTTATATTTCCTTTTGCTACTGTTCTGGTGTTAATCTACAGCTCTTGCACTCTTTGGAGATGTTATTCCTCTCTGCAGCCTCACGGCTCCAAAAACAGAGGAGCAGCAAATTTCCACCCTCTCTCCTTTGCCCAGGTTACAAGAGGGGTCGGAGGAGTGGTTTCAGCTCCAGGGGCCAGGCCATCTCCTGGGCTCTGGTCTTCAAAGAATACCCAGGAGAACCACAACTTTTTTAGCCTCTTTTAACCCTCCTTCCCCTCGTTTGTCACGGAGCCACCCTGCTGACAGCAGACCCGCTGCACTACTCACACTGTCAGCTGTGTGATCCTCCACACAAAAGGTGCTGTGCTGTGCTGTACGTTCACATCTCCGCACCTCGGACCCACCATTTCCCGCATACTGTCTTTTTTATCTGACCTGAGTTCACACTGTCATCACAAAGTCACTTAGGCGCCAAAACTGTTACCTCTGCTGTATACTACCTTTTAGGATTAAACTGAAGGGAGGGACTGAGAGAGTCAGTGTTGTCTCCCGGGATTCATAAGACCTCAGAGGCCGAGGCATTGATATACTGATCTGTCATCTCTTTCTGTCTTCTTCTATTCCATCTGTCTGTCTGTTCCCTGTAGGGGTTGTGACGCGTCTCCTAATGTGTATTTAACGTCTCGTCTGCCCTGTCACCACATAGTTATGATGATGTCTGCCCTGCCGTTCTGCAGGACGCGCTGTGGTTCTGATGACAGTGGAACCACTGCTGTACGCTCCGCTGGGGCCTGAAGGCTCAGTGGTTGTCTGCCTTTTTATCCCTCCATCCATCCTGTCCCTCCACCCCACCATCCTTCCTCTCCTGGGGTTCATGTCTCCTTGTCCCCAGCCCCTTTGTCACAGCTTGTCCTGTCATTACTCACACTGGCTATCCGATGACAGGAGAGCACTGAAGACAGAAAAATGTTTATGTGCATGTGTTTGTGTGTGTGTGTGTGTGTGTGTGTGTGTGTGTGTGTGTGTGTATGTACACTCAGCATCTTATTACATCGTAATCAGTAGTGTAGCAGCCAACAGCAGGGAGCAAATCACATTAAGATAATTGGGAAACACTTCATGTTGGACAGCTGGGATTGTGCTGGATTGATTAAATAAATTTGATGTCACAGAGGAAAACCAGCCTTTCCCAGAGTGTGTGTGTGTGTGTGTGTGTTTGTGTGCACGCGCATACATGCAGTGATAAAAGACACAAGAGAGAAAGATGTAGAGAAACAAGACAAAGGTTTATTGGCTTGCCAGCGAAAAAAAACCCACAAAGTAGAATCAAAGCTGTAATGCTGGAGAGAAAGTCTTGCGCACCCTTTGGGAGAAAATTGTTAAACTGTAAATAAGCAGTGCTATTGTTTGTCACCAGCACAGGTTGCCATCCACATACTCACACGCCTCATAGTTCTCCTGACTGACCACAAGATGTCACTATTATCTATGTGTTAAATCTCACATTGACTGCGCTTGCTGACCTGTTTGGCTCTCACTGTCAATAGTTGCCATATTTACTGCGCAGCATCACGCTGTTGTTTTCAACACACTCCCCTTAGTTACACTTTGGTCAAAATGATAAATTGCTTTAATGGTTACAAAGCAACTGATGCTTTGAGCATGCCTGCAAACACCCCTCATAAAGACAAAAGGAAATGATGGAGTTATAAAATGTGATAAATGTGCAACTTATGCCTGTGTTTTTAACATTTCTTCTAAGGTCACCTCAACTCTACCGGCGTAAGGACATATTGGTTTGAACTAAGAGTATGCAAATGAGCAGCAAGTAATCAAAGTTCAAGCTGAATTGTTTAAGAGTTCATTGAACTGGAATAAAAAGATGTGGAGGAAATTACTTCAGTTTGTCATCGCTGTGGCAAATTAGGCAAGGACTGAATAAATGGATTAGCAGAAATGTGTGTGCTTGGCGGGTGGGTGTGTTGGAGGAAGAATAAGTGCGTCATGTGGTTGTGTATGTGCATTTCTTTGCAAGCACACTTCATTTCATCCATGCACCCAAATGCATTTTTTTGCACCCGCACGGGGATGAGATACCAGGATACACAGCATTGCTTCCATCTTTTTAATGGCGTACGTCCTACTCCTCCCTGTGTTGTCATGGTGATGTGTCCCTTCCCAACCTTTTTTTAGATAGGTATGCAGGGTTTGTTCCTCCTTTGCAATCTGACACACATACAACAGAGCTACCATGAACATGCACCATATTACAGACTCATTGAAAAAGTAGACAGCCAGCAGTGTTGTGGATCAAAATTTGAAACGTACTTATCCTCAATTCATGGGGACAAGCCAAACTTATACCCAGGCTTATGCTAGACCTAATGTTAAACCTAAACAAACCTTGAAGGGATTTGAATATTAAAATAACATTTCCCTTTGAGTTATTTTGAGTAATGTAGGCTTTCCTCACTCAAATTTCTTTTAATTTGAACTGTCCTCTTTTGTTAATCCACCTTGCTCCACCCCCTAAGGTGTAACTTAACGGTGCAGAACTCTTACTGCCAGGCATTAGTAATCGATTATGAGGAGAAACGGGGACTTGGCCGCTGCCAAAACTTTAAACACCCAACTGATCTTATTTAGATTTAGGAGAAGGAGAAGGGAGAAAAGAGAAGTGTGGATAGACAGGCTTGACTGTCTTATCTGCAGCCTGTGGTCACATCCGCTTTTCACACCTTCTGTTCTATCTGCTGCCCACACAAACACGTAAACACACACACACACACACACACAGGCACACACAGGTACGTGAGCACACACACTTGAAGACATGGTGGGTAATAGAAACGTCGCTGGATGATTAATTATCACATGTATTGGAGAAGATTCAGCCCTGTTAATACATTTACTGGAGCAATGGGTTGTCATCAAGATCCTCCTGTAAAACGTGGCTTACACGATTGTGACACTGATTTTCTCATTATTGGTGCAGACAAAAGAAAAATTCTTATACCAATGTTAGTATGTGCAAAATTGAACACACCTGTAGCAACACTATTATCCCCATCTGTAGCCTGTTTCCTATTTTCCAATTTCCTGTTGTCTGCACCTTAACAAAGCCTTTGTTCCACACAAACACACATAGGCCACATTCAGCAAAACGCTGTAACACATTATTATCAAGGCAGACAAAACAAACCATTTTCCTGTATGAGTGGTTTCCTATTACATTTGAACAGGAAGCAAATTAGGGTGAGGAGACTGTTGCTGATGAGAAGTGTGTTTCTGGATGCCAGGTGCAGTGGAGAGCTCGCTTTGCATATCAGAGAAGTGCTATTATGAGTAGAGCCATGCGTCCTCTGCATTAGTGGATGTAATGACCGAATGAGGGGCGACTAAATGAGGGGTTACTGTTCACACACACCCACACCAACATATACATACACACACACAGGTACTCATGCAGATAGACACTGGCAAACGCACACAACCAACAACAAACTCAAACACGCTCAGGCGTCTACTGTATGTGCTGAGTGCAGGGTCATCAGTAATGGAGCAGACTATGGGAGCGAGAGCGACAGTGATGGATCCGCATCTCCATAAAACCTGTTCTCTCCTCGCAGCCTCCATACATATTCAGACGGGCCGACTGAAGCCGTGCCACGTCGTTAGCAAATGAAAAGTAGTTTAGCATGAGAATGAGCCCAGGGGTCAGAGGAAGAGAGATGCACAGAGACAGAACAAATTCCACTCGGCCTGTAATTGGCCCAAGAGGAGAAAGGAGGCAAGGGAGGACGAGGCGACGAGGATTTATTTCATTTATTTTATAAGCATTACATTTACAGTGCTGCCTCTATCTGGATCCATTTTTGTAAGGGACATCTGTTTGCATAATAGAGGTATTGTTATTAGACTGAGCCATCTGATATTGAAATCACAGTGGCATTGGTTAGTCGGGTTTCATATTCAGGTAAGGTGATACATTTGCATCAGCCGGGGGTTATGAGCTCTGATTTGACACAATGCCACACGACTGCGGCACCTTACGGTTCAGAAAATCTGATTTTTTTTTTTGAGGATTGCAAACTAGCTTTACTTTGCAAACTTTAGAGAAAACATTCTGACAACAGTAACTTTGAGAGCAGCTGGCATCCTTTCATTAAGGCTGGTTTGACATCTTCTGCTTTGCCCTGAGTCCTCCACATCCGTCCCACAGTGCAGTGCATCCTCAACATCTCCACACTACAATGAGACACTTGTTGGCTGTGACCTGCTTCCTGTCAACAAACTTTTGGTGCAGTCTATCCTTCTGCGTTTTACAGACTCTATGGATCACACCGGCTGAAGGACGGGGAGATTCTTAAAGTTTGGTGAAGGTTGGGTAACTAAAAACCCCTTAGATTAGGCTTGGGGAAAGTTTAGTGCCATTCTGAATAATACAATTTACATTTTAATGAGACAGAACCCATAGCTGTTGAAAGAAAATGCTTACATCCTGACCTCTACAACATTCTAGTTGTTGTCCTCAAAGATGTCGCACCTTGTATTCCATATTCATTTAGTAATTCATTAAGATAACATTGTGCAGCAGTACTTTACAAAAGTATTTTGTGTTCGCAAAAGTGACAAATCATGCCTTGCTACACTTATCTGCTGAGCGACAGTTAGCTTAGGTTAGCATAAAAACTGGAAACAGGGGAAAACAGCTAACCTGGCTCTGCCTAAAGGTAAAGAAAATCTGCCCCCCAGCAACTCTAAAGGTCACTTATTAACACATCGTCTCTTGTTTGTTGAACCCATACAAAACGCACCCAGTTAATTCTGTCATACGTGTGCATAACCATCGTATTCATTCGTGTTCCACCAAGAAACACTGATGCCTGATCTTTCTGAAAATAAAAGAGTAGAGAATGATATATACAAGCATTGCTCAGTGGGACGGTTCTGAGAGATTCTTGGCAAACTGACCTTTATGAGCGACTGCCATTAGAGGCTCAGCCCTCCCCCGACTTGCTTTTGAAAACTCACCAGTGCAAAATATTGATTTTCTGGCAAGATGAAGTTTTGCCCAGATGTTCCGTCTACTGTCGGCTGGACAGTGCAGAGCAGAACGGGACCAGAACTGATCAGTAATCAAGATCAACACCAGTCCGAACCAATTTGCACCACCTTACAGAACCTGGCATGCTTCGCTGCTCACCCCCAACCCCTCACCCACTTTCTTTGTCTTTCGCTGTCCTTCTCTCTCCCTCAGTCTTTTTTATATGTAATCTCTCTGGCCCAAGTTGTCCACGGAGCAGAAAGTCATTAAGTGTTGGAGAGGCGACAGCGCAGTGATGGTTCAGCCTGAGAGAACACAGTCTCCCTGAGCAGGCCTGACCACGGCTGCACACGGATTAGCTCATTACAGGTTGTACACTTACTATTTCTTTGCAAAGGCAGAGAGGGAGTCCAAAGGGCAGCCAGGTGATGTTCTCAATTGGACCTTTTTATTTGCAAATCAGTTTGATTCTTTTCTTTTCTTGTCTTTTCTTCTCTTTATTGCTTATACCTCTTTGTTGAGGCACGAATGGATTATTACACAGAAGTTAGCCTCAACATGTGCTGCTCTATGTGTGCCCATCACTGCGCTGCACTGTACCTACACACACCATACACACACACAAACACACAAGTTTTTAATATTTCTCATGATTCAGGATACAAACCCAAGAGTGAACATACAAAAACATGTCCCCTCAAACTGCCCTATTGAGTTTTATTGAATATACATAAAAACATTTTTGCACACTAAAGGCCAAACAGTCATCGCAGTTGACGTCTGAAATTTCATGTGATGTGTGTGTGTGTGTGTCTGTCTTAGAGTGTATACCTCATTAGGCCCACAGCAGAGGATAGTCGCCTGGCCAATTACACCAAATTCTCTTTTTCTTCCCTCTCCTGCCATCCTCTCTCTCTCTCTCTCTCTCTCTCTCTCTGTCTCTCTCTGCCGCCATCCTTCCCCAACCATCCCAAACAAACACGGCCATTTGCATATTGCCTAATGGATTGCAAATCATCCGACCCCCCAAAATGAGCTTAATTGAGGTAATGCATCATATTGTCGGCCGATTTAAGAAGAATAATCATTTTTGATGTCATTTTCAAACATTTTGCCTTTTCTTGCCCGTTTGTTTACACCGAGCAAAGTCTTTGAAGGAACTGAGTGCCCTCACTGAAACGTTACAATGCAGTTTCCAACTATGAAACACAAAATACAAAATCACTCAGTGAAGAAAAACACTCTATTAAATAGGGATCAAAGACTTTAATGTGAATTTGTTTTTTTTAACTTGAGCTATGTCACAGGAAACAATTTACCTCAGTCCATATTTTGTGTATTTCTTATTCAGACTGTATAATTATGTTTCCCCAGTTTGAGTGCTTTGATATGTAGCAGCATCACTCTGCCACCTATGGACACAGATATGGACAGACATGTGTTATAGACACCTATGTAGCACAGTGTAGGGACCAGTGGCCCTCAAGAGTCTCAAATACAGGTTAAGGCATGTATAGCTGTAAACTAGTTGGCAAAAACAAGTGGTTCTAATCTGCTCTAAAGGGGAGTGTTTATACTGGGAGACAGAGCAACTGGGAGAAGCACCATGTCACACTACAACCTCTGGTGTTTGTGTGTGTAGTGGGTGTGTGTGAAGAGATGGCCAATGGAGACCCTGAGAGAGCAAGTTCCCATGACCCGTATAGTCCAATAGGAGGTCTCTTCAACTTGTAAAGACACCACTCTGCCAATGAGCGCACACACATAATCACACACTCATTCACACACACACACACACACACACACACACACACACACACACACACACGATGTGACCACACACAGACCAGTTTCAGTCAATCCAATCTGATCTCAGGCTAATTTGGCAAACACCATCCTCTCTATCTCTGCTCCCTTTTCATGCTCCTGAAGATTTCATCTGTCCCTGAGAGAATTCCCATGCCTACTCATCTGCACGGCTCAAATTTAACCACACACACACACACACACACACCCAGGAAATAAACAAAATATACACCAACATTTATCAAGCATCAACCAACAAAAGGCAGAAACCCACCAGGATTGTAGTTTGACTCAAATGCAAACAAGTGTCTGACATAATCATCCACCAAATCTTCAACACTCAATGAAATAAAGTTCAAAAAAACTTTTTAAGATACGGTCTGGACAGCAGAATCTTTGACAGAGAAGCTCTGTCTAGTCTGAAATCTTCTGAGGTTATCATCTGAAATGATGTGAATATTTATGAGCTGAGAGGGATGAGACACAGTCATATCTAAAATATGAATTTCCTAATCAGAGCTAATAAATATTTGACTTGTGGAGTCTATCGTGCAGATTAATAGATATTCAGGGCTAAATTCTTAATGTGAAGCAGGCCATACAGTATGGTTCCCCATTAGGACCCAAGTCATCTTTGTCACTTACTGATGACGTCGTTGCCTGACCATATCATTTCAGACTTTTCACATTTCTGTCAAAAAGAAAATTCTGGACAGCTCTTGTGTCTCCATATTAGAATCCACCAAGGTCATGATAAATTAGTGACGTATAGATTTGGGCTTTTGCGGATTTTAAGATTATTGGAACAGATTATTTATCTGTATTCTATCCCAGTGTTGTCTGGGATGCATGTGACGTTTCCTTGTCTTCTGACCACAACACCCTTCTCTTTCTGTAGTTCTCTGTGATGAATGATGTGACTGCCCCTTACCTTCATTTGATCGGTCACCTTGTTACTTCACCATGGTCAGAATTTTAACAGTCCCCTCTGGTCAGCAGAGGAATGGATAGAAGAGATAACAGAAAACATGAGCTAATCAAGATTGTATCATTTTAAACTCCTGTGAATCCTTCGAGCTGGTCCAATCGCTAATTTTATATTACTGATATAATATATTAATAGTAATAAACTGATAATTGATAAAATTATGCCTTATGAAACCATGATAGATCAAATGACAATATAATTGAAATTGAAAGGTGTTGCTCATAGTGATGAACCTGCACCTGACTCACAGTTCCACTCTTTAGCTTGTTGTTTTTGGCTTCAAGGCCTGTAATGTTACTATTTTGATTACATGTTATATTTGATTCAAAAAGCACTGTATGCTACCTGCCCAGCATGAAATGGCAGACAGACAAATATAGCGACTAACATTGTGGAGGATTTAGCAGCTAAAGAGACAGACATCTCCCTCAGAAGTTGCAGACTGCAGACTAAAACAGAGCTAAAAGCAGAGTGAATATTGGACTTACATTCCCCAGGTGGCCAGAAACACAAGCCCAACGAATGCTAGTGTTGCTCATGTCTGCTGAAACAGCCAACACGTTCGCTATATTCCCCTTGTAAGATGATGACATGTGTCTGCTGACCCCAAGTGGCCAAAAAATCAGCTAATGTATGGTCAAGGCTGTCACATTAACACATATTTCATGCCTTTTCTTACTGACAATTCTGAAATAATAGGCATTGGATATAACACCTTTGTATCTGGATTCTATTGGAGGTTCATGAGCAAATATCAAGATTTAATACATGCACAAGAATGGCAAATGTAGAAGTGAACTCACAAGATAACATTTGTTGTTGTTTCTTGGGTTATGGGAATGATCAGTAGTAGTAGTCGATGTACTGCGTCTATCTAGGAAATGAACAACCAAAACTGGAACCTGCAAAAAAAGGCCATTTGGGACTGCCAGTAACGCATTTCAAAATCTTGTCAAAATCATGAGGGTTTCTTGAATGGTCTTATCTTTCAAATACTCTAATTTTGGGCTAACCCTAAACATGAACACATTTTGAGGCTGTTCTCTGGCCAAAACAAGTGCTCCGTAGCTACTTCATATTTTTAAGCTGTATATTTTAACAGCCTTTTATGAGCAGAGAGGAAGAGAGAATACGAGAGGAGAAACTAGGAAAATGTAGTCAGGGGAAAGAAGGAGAGAAAAGAAAGGTACCAATCTCTTCGGGTCTAACAATAGAAACCCAGAGTCAGAGCCAGAGCGGAGTCGATTTGAATTCCCTCGCAGGCTTCCTATAAACAGGACTACATGCTGAGAGTGATAAACCAGTGGATTTATTCATCCACCTCATCCTCATCACTGTAGCTGTCCACATGTTAGCATCCACCCAACTGACGGAAACTACAAAAACCAGAGCAGAGAGAGGCTGATAAAGTAACTCTATTACTTTCTAAAAACAGGCTTCTTTCAGGGTCTGTGTGTGTGTGTGTGTGTGTGTGTGTGTGTGCGTGTGTGTCTGTGTGTCTCACTGGCAACACCAATCACCGTACTAACTCAAACAGATGTAACACGGACTAAAAATAGTGCACACGTATACACATAGTAGTCACCGCAGGGGGCCACACCTCACGGCAGTCATTTCAAAGTGTGTATGAGTGTGTGTGTGTGTGTGTGTGTGTGTGTGTGTGTGTGTATGTAATCCAGGATTTTCCAGGTCACACACTGGACAAGATGAGACCAGTATGGATTGAAAGAAGCATCTTCCCTTCACTGCCATTATACTATTAACTAAACATTGGCTGTAAAATTAGTAAATAATGATAATGTAAAATAAAGAAGGAAATTTAACCCTTTACTCAAAATTCTACCATCTGGCCATACCATCTTTGGCAATGAGACTCCTCACTGAATGTGCCATAATTTTACTAAAAGGAATAAACATTTTTGGAAGTACTTGCACTACTTATTGCTTTCTGGCAGAGAGTAAGATGAGAAGATCGATACCTCTCACATATTTGTACGATAAATATGTAGTGACCACCAGGAGACGGTTAGCTTAGCTTAGCACAACGGCTTGAAACAAAAGAAAACAGCTAGCGTGGTTCAGTCAGAAGATAACAAAAACTACCTACCGACACCTCTAAGGTTCACTAATTAACAGGTTATATTTCATTTGTTTAATCCCTACAAAAACTGAAGTGTAAAAGCAAACAAACAAGTCCTTTATTGGCTAAATCACAAAAACAACAAACAAACACATGAAACACATCTTTTGAAAATACCTGTAGTAATTGTGTGTCAAATAAATTATAGCTAAATTACTAATATTAGCATAGCATAGAATCAGTGTAGAAAATATTTCTTTCTAACAAAATAAAATTAACAGGTAAATATGGTAACATAATGAGCCAATTTGTGCTGGAACCTTTACTTTTTAAATTAATGTATTGGTGGATTCAGTAGTAAAATCACTAACAATCTCCACATCTATTACAAATGAATCGACCTATTAGTCCTGTGTTATTGATATGGCTTACTGTACTTTACTTTACAAACCCGCACAAGGGTGAGAAGAATATGTGGTAAAATTAGATAAAGAAAGTGCTTGTGCAACACCTTTAGCAGAGGAGTGGAGTCAGCCCTCAATCATAGATCAAGGTTGCATGCTAAAAGAGCCCCACTGTGCATAAAAGTGCATGCCGCCGTGGGGAAAGTAAATCAGTTAAATATGAGAGTATCTCCCCCTCACCTTTTTCATGAACCCAAATTATGGAAAGTGCATGACTCATGTTTCAGAAACTGAAGCATAAAATACTGTTGACATATGTCTAAGAGTTGGAAACAGGATTCTTCCTGTATCTGCAGGTATCTTGACGTGTCTTAATAGATGAGGAGAAGGCTAAATTACAAATATTTATGATAATATGCACATATTATATCCTGTGATATCCTATACACATGTATTTATGCATTCGCTCACACTCACACACACTCAGAAAATACTGACAAGGAAAGCAGCCTCTGTGAAAGAAACATTATTTACTGTTAACTCCACCACACTATAACTTCGCATTTCTCTTTAAGCATGTTTTAGCTTGGCATACTGACAGTGTTGTTTATCTGAGAGTTAAAGCATTCAGAAAGTTGCTGTTACTTCTACCTTGACACAGCTTGAGTGTTCAGCAGAAGCTCAGGCAGTGACAATCAGGAAAGTTAAACTCTTCACTTAAATTCTTGCTAAATTTAAAATGTGAGACACTGTAGGAGGGTTACTTAAGTTCAGCTCTGTCTCTGTCTCTCAGCTCTCTCTCTCCCTCTCTCTGATTCCCTCTCTCTCTCTCTCTCTCTCTCTCTCTCTCTCTCTCTCTCTCTCTCTCTCTCTCTCTCTGTTTCATCTGGCAACAAAGCCATCCAACAGTATGCAACACTTGGCTTGGTGCTTCTGCACTTCAAACACACATCACCTATTCCCTGAACATGGCACAGACGCACAAATGCAAAGATACATGCAGATGTGCAAGAGACACACACACACACACACACACACACACACACACAAGCCCCCAGAAAAACACTGACTCCTGTCTGAAAGCTACACCTGTTTGGAAGTATGTCTTCCAGTGAGGCAGGAGACACATTGGTTATCTAATCCCTACTCACACTGTGTGGGTGGAAGGCTTTAAGAACAGTGTTGTCATGTGTTTGATAGGATGAAATGGTGAGTGGTGGTCAATCAGGTCAGGTCATGGTCTCCTGGAAATATTTTTTTACAGCAGATCTTAAGATAGAAAGACACTGGAAACACACTGCACAGATACAAGAAATACAAATGGATGTGCACACACAAAAACACACACACACACACACACATTTCAGTGAAGCCCTGACATTCCTGCAGTGTATTCACAGAAAGGAGGGGGGCTGAGAGCTCTACATTATGGACAGCAAAAAGAAATAATTTTTTTGAAAAGACAAAATCAAGGCCAAACACTGGCTTTGATTTATCATGTTATCCACAGAAGGAGTACAGAGACGAGAACAAAGTACAGAGATGTTTGTAGGATACTTGTATCATTTGATTTATCAAACTTTCCTGCTCATCAATAGAAGCACAACGTGAAAGGAGCTCTTTCAAAAGCAGCAAAACCTATGTCTGCGAGCACCATCCCATGAAGTTCAAGTGAAAATGAGAATACATTTGGCTCCCTGTAAATGAAGTTGTATGCTAATTTGCACATTTGCAGTGAGATGTTCTACTTCTTTGTTGTTTGTGGGAGAAAGCCCCTCACTGAGTTTAACTGTGATGCAGCTCTCTATCTGTCTGTCTTTCTGTCTGTCTATCTATCTATCTATCTTGCTGTCTGTCTATCTATCTGTCTATCTGTCTGTCTATCTATCTATCTTTCTGTCTGTCTATCTATTTATCTTTAGATGTCATGCCTGCTAGCTGAATTTGGTCAATTTACAGTTTTCAGTCTAAAAATAACACACAGCGAGAGCAGGTCCATGTATGTGTATGTAATGAGGTGATGACATACTATAAATATGACTCATGACGATATTTTCTGCATTATGAAAGCAAGGCTGGGGTTTTGCAGCTGAAGTTGAGAACTATTCCTGTCGCTTTACTTAGCAGAACTGAGCAATGTCGGGGGTTAGGGCTTTTATCTTCCTCTGGAATGTAACGTAGACACACATGTGGGCGCACATGCACGCTCACACGCACACACACACACATACAGATCCCCGAAGAACAGCAAGACATGCTATCTAGATTCCACTTTCTGAAGATCAAACTCCTCACGTCTCAAAGACGAGACAGTTCTGCTACCCTGCCCTGTACCCAGCGAGGAGGAGGAAGAAGGTGGGAGTGAAGAATGAGAGCTGGGGCAGAGGCAGGAAGAGGTGAAGGAGAGGTGGGGAGGAGAGGGAGGGAAAGACAGGGTGGTGTTTTTCTAAAAACATATAAAAAAATATATATATTCAAGGCCAAAAAGA
This sequence comes from Enoplosus armatus, assembly GCF_043641665.1. Taxonomy (NCBI): domain Eukaryota; kingdom Metazoa; phylum Chordata; class Actinopteri; order Centrarchiformes; family Enoplosidae; genus Enoplosus; species Enoplosus armatus. The sequence continues at coordinate 8,796,858 of NC_092185.1, forward strand.
TTCAACAGCCTAAAAATTCAGCCTAAAAGTACAGTCAGAGCTGCACACAGCAAATGTATCTAAGTGTGTGGGTTTCGCATGTTTATATACAATAAAAACACCTGGAGGACTTCAGAGAAAGAGAAGGATCGAAGGAGCTTCATGTATTGATACCCTTACTCTCTGATTCCTGATATTTTAAGACTTATCAGTGCTTTACACCTTGCAAGCTGCATCTTTTCCTCTGCACTGACAAATATTGATGCTTTATATGTATTCTATCCAGCCTGCACTTGCCTGCCTGTTTCCCCTCCAGCTATATAGAAACACATCGCAAACACACACACACACACACACACACACGAAGGGTGGCCTGACAGCACAATGAGAAACTCAGTGTGTAATACCATGATAGTGAACATTCTCCTGAGGGATTTACTACTGAATGTTACAAAAACAGATAACAGATAACAGCCTCTTACGACCTATTGATTAGCAATACGTGCCCAGATTCACACAGATGCACGTGCATGCACACACCCACCAGCACAGACATTTGAACACAATTGTAATGTAGCAAAAATACATCACCCACCCCCACCTGCATTGTTTAAACAACACTAAGAGTTTACAGCCACAATAGCAGCTCTGTGCGGCTATAGCTTAGGCCCAGTGATGCTTTGAGCTAATATTAGCTAACATGCTCACAATGGCAATGCTAACATGCTGATGTTTTGCAACAATAGCGTTTACCAGGTTCACCATCTTAGCTAAGCATGCATGCTAACGTTTGCTAATTAGCAGCAAAGAGGGACAGTCAGGGGATCACCAAAGTCAGTAGGCTTCATCCTCTGGGGACTACGAATGCCTGCACAAAGTTTTAGTGGCAATCCATCCAATAGCTGTTAAGATATTTCAGTCTGGGCCAAAGTGATGGACCAATTGACAAACTAAAATTGCCATCCCTAGAGCCATGTCACATAAAAGTCAGAGAGACCCTTAGGAAGAGAGAGTGTATGCCAGGCAAGGACAGATGGACAGACAGTGCGAGAGAAAAAAAAACAGACAAAGACAGATCAACAGACAGGCAAACTCACACAGGCTCAGATTCCTTTATGCATTTGTTTCCTCTTTGCCCAGCTAAGCAGCATCCTTGTTGCTTGCTTTTTTTTCCCCATAAGAAGATTAGCTGTGAGAGGTGACGCAACACCCCCAGATTACAGTGCATATAGTTGTTGTGGTGCTCTATTCATCATATCCTTAGTAGCCTTATTAGATTGGCACTCATCCCTCGAACATTTTACAATAGCACTCTATTCATAGATCAGCTCCTGCCCCGTGAATACAGACATGCTAAATCCACAAACGAGAGAAAACCCTCTCTTTTTCACACTCAGAAGACGAGCGTCCTCAGACACAAGCAATTAGAGTTGTCAGATTGACCCGCAGAAGACAAGGTGACTTCTGTGTTCTGTTATCAAGCTTATTCTGGGTTACAATCCCTGCTCCTTGGATTGCCTGTCACCTACAAGCTCATGCTCTTCAGAATATGTGGTACAATTCTTGTTTGATATCATCCATACTTTATGGTACATCATTTGGATTCATACCCTGTTCCACTTGTTTATGTAAATGCTGATATGAGTATCTGTCACTCCACTCAATTTCGTTATGATTAATGTATGCTGCCCCACATACTCAGCTAACAGATCTCTAAGTCTTCCTGGCAGATGCTGCCAGCGGTTTGATAAATATGCAGAAAAAAAACAAGCATGATTTTTGTTTTTGTATTTAGCGGCATACATGAGGATTTGAGGTGTTTTGCATGGAAGTCTAAAAGACAGCTTTAGTATTCAGATGAGTCATGAGACGATTACCGCTGCATGCACACACACACACACACACACACACACACCGTACAAACTAAAAAGGATGTTCCACTTTAACGTGTGTATCTTCTTTGGGATAGCATATAACAGCATATGGTGTTTTAAAATGCTTTGTCATTAACATGAGTTGTGTTGAAAAGCGAAACAAATGTGTGTCCCAAAGAAGACACACAGATGGGTTCAAAATGACGTGCAAACACTGAAACACACACACATGCACCTGTGCACTTGGTCACAGAGTTGAGGTATAATTCATGTCTCGTCCTTTGTCAACTGTTACCTTCAGAGAGAACTGTTATTCTTCTTTGCCTTATGTTGGATACACTCTCCTTCAGTATCTCATAGTGAACGCAGCTAGCTGTCTCACACACACTTACTCTCAAATATATATATATATATATATATATTTATATATATATATATATATGCCTGGAGCATGCAATTACCTGTGTGTATGTGAATGACTGGTGGCAGTGTCATCATGGTGGTTGGAGGATATTAGCCCCAGCAGGAGCGGCTGACATCTCAGTGCTGCCATAGGGCTGTCTAACAGTGCAGAAAATAAAGGCTGGGAAACTCATTAAGACTCATTTACAATGTGTTGCTACTGAGTGCTCTAATTTAGACATGAAACTGACTTCAGATCTGCTCCTACAAACTGTGCGCCAGCATGCAAAACAGATTCATGCCCCAGCCCAGCTTGAACCACAAATCGTCCACTTGCTACTTTGACTGCAGAAGGAAGTAGAAGAGGGTGAATAAAAAGAAGCACATGCACCATATGTCAACCACACAAAACGAAGTACCTAAGGCTCATTGTTTTTATTTGTTTTAAATAATTGGTATTGATTTTTATTAATATGCTGTGGCACATGTTAATATTAATAGATATGCGAGTATTGGATTTTAAAAATCAATAATACTCGAAGTTTCTAATTTTATAAGTTGTAACATGCAACCTTTGGTTGAACTGAGACATAAAAAACAAGGAAAATGCAGCTCTTTCAAAACAAACTTGAGTATTTTTTGGTAGAAACTGGTAAAACGATCTTACAAGTAAATAATAGTGTTTTTTAAGGTCATTGGTTCAAACTTAACCATCTATTCAACATTAACGCCCAATATCAATGATTGGCAGTCAATAAATCATACTATCATCTGTTCACATTGGCTCACCTGGTGCACCACAGCAGCTGGCTTGTTTAACATGATCAGTGAGGAGGCCACCTTAAGGCTGCGATTTAAAATTGTACCCCCAAGGCACTATGACACAGTTCACACATATCCCCTCACCCCACACGCAGATACACACTAACACGCACACAGTGGAATGGAAAAAAAATGTCAAATGGTCATGAGCGAAATGTGCACACACACACTTTCATGAATAAAATACATTCTGAGCTATATGTAGTTTGCCATCTGTAAGATTATGTGAGCAGGTAATGATTCATTACCCACGCAACTTTGGTTCACTTGTGGTAGCAATCTGCTCGTGTTTGTGTGTGTGCGTGCACATACAGGATGTGAATGCATGCATGTGTGTTTTTTGAAAGGTTTCATTATGTGTTGCATATTTGGAAGTGGATGTCCATGTGTATGTTGTGTGCCTCTGTGCATGTAATATCAAAATGTGCCTTTGAATGAGATTCATGAATGATGGCGTTGGACTGTGTTTCAGGATACACTTGGCTTGGCACTCAAATCTCTCATCAGTCTTTACTAGATGACTAGAAGACATCAGGGTAACATAAAATTATTTTAAAGAAGCTGTGAGGGCCATGTGACCCCCGAAATCACTCAGATAGATGGCCACACTTTACTTGGTGGCATTAAAAGTTTTGAGTAGCACAAACCATAGAAAATAAAGGATTTTATAGCACAGGGGTGGAGTTATTGTATATGTCTGAAAACACCATGGGATGTGTTATAGAGACCCAACACTTCCCATAACCTCAGAAGGACTTTATCGACTCTGAGCTCACCTAAAACTGTGGAAAAATAAGGGGTCCAGTTGGGTCCTACCTAGTGACGGAGCTCCTCTCCTCACACCGACAGAGACACACTGGAGGCAAAGACGAACACAGCACTGCCCTGTGAGGTAACGTCAGTCCACACAGGATCTGTCCTTTGAGGCACTCGGAGAGAGAAGAGAGCAGCAGCTCTTGGAATCAACATTCAGTGCATTTTGGAAGCACCTCCGAGGATCTGTCAAGTGATGAGTTCACTTTTCACTACTCCACCATTGCCTCTCCACGGTGTCTCCGAATAGAATAGCACACATAATTAGACACACATAATTACACATACACACACAGGCGCATATGGTCTCATCTGTAGTCTGGCTATGTTTTTACTGATTAGAAAAGGGGAGCCGAAATTAACGGAGGATGGGAGGAGGAAACAAAAAGAGGTGGACTGAGAGAAGAGATGAAGTCCAGAGAGGAAAATAAACTTGTTAAAGCACTTTTTTCGCTTTGTTTGAAATGGTACCAAGGGAAAGTTTCATGCCAGAGCAATTGTCTTCCGCTTTTTTGTTTGGTCCAACTTGCTATTTTAATATGTAATTGAGTGCGTGTACGTGTGTGTGTGCTTTGTGTATGCAGTACTTGTGGGCATGCATAGAAAGCTCTCGTTTGAGTTCTTGTGTGTGTGTCTGTGTGTGATTTTAGTGTGGATTTGAGTATTATCCATTACACTGCAGGGCAATTTGAGTCCCTGAAGGGCACTCTGTGTTGTGAAAGTGCAGAAAAAGCTCTGCCATTGCCAAGCTCTCACCTGGACAGCTCTTCAAAGCTCCCCTCTCAGAGCAGCCATCCTGGAGCGACTGGCATGGGCAGAAATAGCAGCATGGCGGCCGAGGATACATAGCCAACACCAACCGAGGCATCCACTTAAAAAAGGGGTGGGTGGGTGGTAATCTAATGGCAGAGCTCGAGATTCATCCAATGTCACTGTCTGCTCAGGACTGAAGATCTCCTGAGTTTTGGGCATGTTCCCAGACACTTAGAATCAATTCGTCATAGCTAAACTTCCTCCTTATTCAAAGTTTTCTGTGCAGCTGCCTTGTTGCCATGTTGCGAAAGGAGACGCAGCAAAAAAAGGGAGCGGGAATGGAGAGGAAGAACAGGGGAAGGAACAGGCAGAGGAGGTCTACTTCAGTTGAGAGGTTTGTAATTAGCAACTGTGATAATTAACCAAATGGGAGATTAATGGACAGGGATGAAATTATTTCTGTGCTATTTAAAGCATACATGCACCAGCAGATAACAAAATCTCACGCTAGATAATACTGATTAAGAGATAAGCCAAAAATACATGTGGAAGAGTAGGAAACAACATGCTGCATCACAGAGAAAACCAAAGCATACAGCAGGATGCAGAAGTTTCAATATGACAGTGCAGCACTGGTTTGGATGACTCTTGATATCCAGGGATGGATCATCTCATTAATGAAACATCGTCTTTTATCAGATCGTAAAATTAAATATTAAACCATGTGATAATGAACTGGTCGGCCTCCTTAACTGCTCTGAGTGTCAGGAGCCAAGACAGACAAGACACACTTGTGTGAGCGCAGGCATATAAACACACACACACATACAGACTTGCACACATATACACACACCATTAGTTGATTTAAAGGGGTGCGCCTGCCCCCTATTCATCATCGAGCACCTCCGTGACTGGCCCCTGCCAAGTCCTGGTGAGTTTCATCAGCGCTGACAGTGGACATATCTCACTCTATTCTCTCCCTGATGAGCTCGTGCTCTCTCTCAGCCTGACTCCAGTAAGGAGACATCCAGCTCTTATTTTCGCTGCTAGATGACTGTCATTATCCTAATTTTCACTCCGTGAGTGTCAGCATAACTACTGTGTGTGTGTGTGTGTGTGTGTGTGTGCGTGTGTGCGTGTGTGTGTGTTTGAATATATGCACTGTATCCTGTGTGAGTGTCTCAGATCCAATTTTAACATGGAAAATTGTGTTTGTTTTCAGTAGCTGACCACTGAATTGCATTAAGCAGTAACATTATGTTGAAATTACTCCTTCACCACTCAACATGAGTGTTGTAGTGTCAACAAATTACACAAAATCATACTACATCATCAGACACAACGACCATTCAGCACTGTTCATTATCATACAGTATATTAAATCATTGTCAGTAAAGCTAAAACTTCATTGGTATTATTCCCACACTTTAAACTAGCCTCTCTCTTTTGAACGCCCAATCAGCTTAATGACAGATAACCTTAATGAAACTCTGTCTAACCACTGTCAATGAGAAATCCCCATCACTAGGGATGCTTGAAGGCTTTTTAGGGCCAAAACAATCAACGACTGAATGTCATTAAAATCTGCCAATTTGATACCGAGCACAGATTGGTCCTGTTCTTAAACGTGCAGAAAGTGCTCCTAAGAGACACTTAAAATGTCTGTATGTGTCTGCAAGTGGGTCCTGCCACAGTAAAATATAAATATCATCATCAATAAATATCAAATATAAAGTCATCAGCTGTGTGCCTTCTAAAAGAAAATGAATATAATCAGCCAAAAGCCCATTTTCATTTAGAGAGACTGTCTTAATGTCCTTTTACATTCCCAAGGTCCACCGTTTGTGGGGCCAAACTAGAACTACCTCAAATGTCCTTGTGGTAGAGAATGGACCGCCATGTTAGATCAGTAAGTGGACATGGTGTACTGAAAGACAACAGGATGTTGATTAGCATATTGGATGCACGCGTTGGGACTGACATTATATTACAAAGAGTATGGTCTAGACCTGCTCTATATATAAAGTGTCATGAGATGACTTTTGTTGTGATTTGGCGCAATATAAATAAACTTGAATTGAACTGAATTGACAAACTGCAGAGTGTTTGCTCTACGAAATTGGGTTATGTTTCTGCCTAAAATGAGACACAGCATCAACCAACTGAAGGAACTGACGTTGGCTCTAAAACTAAGATTGATAGAAATCTTTAGGAGCTCAAAGATGGTAACATTATTCTTCGACATCAAGTATATGAGGCCAAAAGTCAACTCTGTCTTCAGAGACCAAAACGCCATTAAAATTATTATGTAGGGTACAGTATGTTTACACTTGCTAAAAAAATGTCTGCACTTGACCAGTGAGTTAATTAAATTGTGGATGAATGAGTGAGTGAGTGAGTGAGTGAGTGAGTGAGTGAATATAGTGAGTGATCCTGTCTGTCTGTGTGTGTGTGTGTGTGTGTGTGTGTGTGTGTGTGTGTGTGTGTGTGTCTGTCATGTGTCAGGGCCTTTGCTTACCGCTGCATTGATTCGGCCTCTCCTTCCTCTCATCCATGCACTCTTATTGTCAGAATGCTGCTGCAGATCGCCTCATATCATTAATCAATTATTCACCAGTAGCCTGTTAATGTTTAATGAGTGAGGCTGCTGCGGTCAATTACTAATGAATTGTGGTCGTGGTGAGAAAGCTCAGAGGAGAGGCCAAATCAGATACTGTACACAGTCTGTTTGTGTGTGTGCACATGTGTACATATACATGCAAACACACCTGGAGTGCTTCTGCATTCACAAGTGTTAAGTTTAACTCGATTCCACAACAACTCAATAGCTCATAATTTTTGTGTTTTTTTTACTGATTTTCACCAAATATCACCCAGATTTTTTTAAAAAGCACATTGGCTTACAGTGATTCTCACCCAGAGGTTGTTGTGATTGCTGTCACAAGTAGCACAGTTGTTTACAATAAATGTGAAACTCATGAAAGAAAAATAGCACAAAACCTTTTTTTGAATTATATTGTTTTAAATGAAAAGTTCACCAGTTTTTGTATTCAATTTTCTTTTTACAGTAATAAGCAAAAATGATGAGCCATAAAACAGAGTAAGAACAGAAAGAAACATGTTACAACCAAAGCTAAACTTGCAGTTGTATCAGAAACATGTCTCTGTGTGTTGGACTGGCGAGCAGACGAACATGAGACAGGTCAGCGCTTGTCCTGTGAAGTGTGTGTGGCCTGCCGTCTGTTGGCCATGCCTCTGTAACCAGGATAATTAGAGACCAACCCCCCGTTAGGAGCCATAAACAGCCCAAAACAACATTACCAACCATATGATATTCACACACACACACACACGTTTTTACTAAGCCATCTAAAACACATTTGGGGAAAATTTGATATGCGTCATACTTAATTTCCAAATATAGCCATTGTTTTGATCCTTTGTGGATCATCACACCATGATGATTCTCATAGACTGTACAGTTTATGGCTATTCTAAATTGACTATGTGGATATTCTGAGCCAGATCTAATGGACCAAAGAGAGGGATGTCAAGCAGGCATGTGAATTTAATTTTTTAGTAGATTAAACACCACAAAGTAGGTGAAAGTCAGACATTGTTTTCACTGGATTGATATAAATACGCTGTCTATTTGTTATATCTATTTATATCTCAATTAAGAAAAACTATTGTGTGATTAATGCAGTTGCAGTGAAACCAAATTGGGTATTTCATCTGGTCTATGACTGAAACACACACACTCCTCTCACAAAAAGGTAAATGCAAGAGGACCACTTATTTCTTACTCATATGTCAAATAGAAATGGCCTAAAACTGTATTATAGTCATAATGAGTCAAAGTCAAAATCCTTTTGTCCACTTGGCCACATCACAAGTGACCACACTGACCAAAGCAAATGGAGGCTTGTGAGCTTGTGGTTGTAACTAGCCCTGTTGTCTGACCAACACTGGGCACACTTCTAAGCACACTCACTCCTCTGTGTGAAGCTCCATCCATCACGAGGCCAAGACAGGACAGAAGACCATGGGAAATGAAGCATGGCTAATTCTATTAGCGTGGGGACACAAACAATCTGTGGGGAATCAAAGAAGAAGGAAACATAATCCCAGTGGACCCACTTCCTGCTGCATGGAGCAGTTCCCCATGATAAGGCAAAAACGGTAAATTCCTGCACACTAGATTTCCAAACACACATCATCTAAGACTATAGATGGTTTCATATATCGAGGTTCAAGTTGTCCATATTTACCATCTATCACATTGGTATCTATCTCTCTCCCTCAGTCATTCTTTTCTTTCTTTCTTTCTTTCTTTCTTTCTTTCTTTCTTTCTTTCTTTCTGTCTTTCTTTCTGTCTGCTTTTCAGCTGTGCTGTGCCCCGGTCTATGGGGAAAGGCCGTGCACAAAGCTCTCTCGCTGAGGGACCCTTATGGGACAAAGCTGGCTTTCTGGGCTTTCTGCATATATGCATGCCATGCAGACAATGAGGCCTTTATTAGAGTAGCCAGCATCTCCGCACTGGAGCGGCAGGGATGAGGGATGAAGTCCGGGAAAGCTGTGACTGACACCGGGTGCTGGTGTGTGTGCGTGTACTTCCCACCTCATGTCCGTGCATGCATGTGTGTCACAGAGGTGTGAAGTGGATGCTCTTACGCTCACTTCTTCAGTCAACTAATCAATCTCTGCCCATCCGAAGCTTTTCCTCAGGGACAGTTTCCTTATACCATATGGTGTCACACAGTAGATACGTGGAAAACATATGAGCTAGTCAGAAACTTCAGCCTCCTGTCGTCATACATCTGCATATAAAACAGGCAAAACAACATGCTGTGGCCTGTAGCTGCAATCAAAAAACTGCTTTAAGCAAGCCCTCAGACAGTGCATCTCTATGCACTTGACTAACTTTACAATACAGAAATCAGGCCTCTAGATTGAGCGCCTGTGTGTGTGTGTGTGTGTGTGTGTGTGTGTGTGTGTGTGTGTGTGTGTGCGTGCGTGCGTGTGTTTGTGCAAGCAAGTGTATGTAGTGTGCATTTGTGTGTGCGTGTGTGTGTGTGTGTTTGTGTTGAGTAGAGAGAGAGGACTCTGTGACTCAATCATGCGTGAAGAGGATTTTCTGTTCAATAGGAGCTGCACACTTGCATACTTGCATTCTAATGACTCCATGTGCATAATCATACAAACAAGTACCGATGCAGCGACGTGTATGTACACACACACACACACACACACACACACACCACTAAGTGCCATTGCACTCATGATGGAAAATAGGGGGAAAGGGGGAGAGAGACACCTAACTTGTAGAAAAATAGAGTGTGTTGTTGTCATATATATTGTGCATCACGTTAGTGTGATGTATGATAAAGGCTTCAGATAGAGTCACAGCTCTAGGGGTGTTTGGATGTGCTATGTTTCTACCGCTGAACCGTGCAACCAGTGCCAGGTTTTTCAAATATGCCTGAAGATGAAGCATGGACAGCATGTTTAGTGCTGCTCTCACAGTTTTTCTTTGCCACTGACATCACAGAGTGTAATACTGTGTTAAAACATTGATGGAGCTTGCATGAAATAAAAAGAAAAAAAGGGATATGAAACGCTGTCTACTTCACTATGTGTTTTGAGTCAGGTTGCAAGGAGAGATGGATGTAGATGAATTCTGCCTTCGTCAATGTAAAACATTCATCTGGGATCATCTCTCTCCCTCTCTCTCTTCTTTCCTTCTTTCTCACTCTCTCTCTCTTCACTCAGTAAAGGCTGGAGTTGTTGTTCTGAGTGGTAAACATGTGCTAAGGGGGGGTGAATGGCTAAGTTTTCTTTTTATCCAATAAAAATGTCTCCTTGCCAGATCGATTGTTGTTGCTAGGAGACTGAAGCATCCTTTGGCAAGGGGCTACAGCTCTCCACGTCTGTTGTTTCCCTCCCCATCTCTCTCTCTCTCTCTCTCTCTCTCTCTCTCTCTCTCTCACTCGCTCACTCTCTCCCACACATGCACGCGCTCACACACACACACACACACACACACACAAACGCACACACGCATACACACGGAGCTGGCGCGCAGAGCAGTGGCGCCCATCCTCTCTCTCAGTGCGACTCCTCCGAGGGATCAGGAGTAAGTCAAACTTCCAACAGCTTAAGATTTGTGCGCAACCTTTGAGGGATCCAAGTCGTCAAGGTAGGTCAAATATAACATATTCCTTTCAGGTGGGTAAATGTGTTGCAGTCTTAGATTCCGGGTTAGGCGACAGAGTGCAGAGAAAAATTGGCAGTCCGGGACCGTTCGAGCGCACGTCAGCCAATCCTACGGTGGGGAACAATTTGCTTTGAACTTTGCGCAGGATTTAAACACCCAGTTGCACTGCATACATGTGGTTCCTATGTATTTTAATCAGATGCGCCAACTGATCGCCGGTTGTGATAAAGAAAAGAAGCCCTGGTAGCTGATCTCTGCAGCAGATGCATGACAAAGATACAGGAGGTGAAACAAAAGAGTATCTGCAGTTGCGTATTTTGCTTGGAGAAGTTATTTGGGTTCAGACAGACCGCACCAAGGCATGTCCCGCGGCTTTAAGCTTCCTGGGGGTGGGGAGGGGGGGGGGGGGGGGTTGAATGGGCGGGTTGTGCGTCCCTGAAAACAGGCATACAGGTGGATCTGAATCTGGTCAGTGTTTATTAGTGACTCTCCGTTCGCGTCTCTACAGCCACTCCACACCTTGCGCCAGAGCAGAGGCGCGTGGAGCAAAATGTCCACATCAGATGTTACGTACAGAGACTTCAGACTCTTACTGATGCAGCAGCAGTTTCATATTTTTCACTGACAGTCGAACTGGAACTTGGACCGAACACATAAGCCACACGTTGTTCCTCCCCAAAATGGTTTTATCTTTATCTCCGACTCCGAATAACGCATTTTAATTCTGAAGACCAGCGAAAAATGAAGGCAGGTGTGTCTTTAACTCAACAGTGAGCTTAGAGTGACCTCAGCTTTTGTACATACTGTAGTGTTCATTTCCTATTATTATAAAAAAAAAAATCAATACATTTAGTCATGCTTATATGTTTAGTATCATGGTACAAATCTCCCCCTGATCACACTGGCATGGATTTCATGCACACTTCAGACGGTGTTAAGACACCATATTTCCTACCAAACACCGCCCATGATGAAGTCTACATTGATGTGCTGAGCAGCCAGTGAATAACTTTGGCTTGGTGTTAATGCACACTGTTTCTGTTTTCCTAAATCAAAAGGTAAAACTTTACTGAAATATCATGCAGCAAGATAAGGTTAACATCACGTTCCCGTTTTATCTGAGTCAAATATTTGCATTGAAAACTATCACTAGGATTATATGTTACCAGATTTTACAAAATCATGGTAATATTTTCCTCTGTGATAATTACTCATTATGTCTATAACTGTAATTGCAGTATCAACATCAGAAGATGGGCTTACTTCAATAAGAGTAGTGAGTGTTTTAAATGAACTCTTATTCTTTATGTGCTCTTTTAGAGAGGAGTGAAAGAACAAACATCTATGGGGGGGGTGAAAGAATTGAGTGACTGCAGAATTTATACATATTCTTTTTCTCTAGGGGTGGGGTCAACATACGTGTTTATGTCTGTGTGCGTGTACAAGCATATGTGCACCTGTGTGCTTAAAATTACTTTCTTTTCATGAAATAATAACTATGTTTAATGTGTTTTACAATGTTGAAATCTCTGTATATTCAGTTGGTTGGTTGACTTTTTGTGTTACTGATAAATGCAGATTTCATGTGATTGTGGCCAAGTGTGAGTGTGTGTGTGTGTGTGTGTGTGTGTGTGTGTGTGTGTGTGACTTGTTGCGCAATTAAGTGTAATTGCATACATGTGTTCATTCACACTTGTACAATATGTACAGTTTGTACATCAGTGAGTGTCTGTCGCAAGTGTAGGTGGGCATTTGGTGGCCTTGTTAAATCTTAAAGACATGTATAGATGTGTGTGTGTGTGTGTGTGTGCATGTGTGTTAGGAGAATGTGCATCCATGTGTGTGTCAGGGGACAATTGCCTGTCAGTGAATGGATTTGGCCTTGAGTTTCAGCATTATTGTGCTGGTAAATGTGCTTACATGAGCTTGTGTTTGTGTATCCTTGTGTGTGTGTGTGTGTGTATATGTGTGTACAAATGGCCTTCCACACAGCACCACTCACTGGTCTGCATGCAGTACAGAACCTCATCGTTAGTGGTGTACTAGCACAGTGCATAGAAAAAGGAAGCTCCTGCAACAGTGATGTCCTCTAGTTTTATTGGATATGTGAATTGGCAGAGGAGTTATGTGTGGATGTAAGTGCGTGATGTGACATGGATTTTGGAGGCGTAAGCACTGCTGATTGTAGAATATCATGGGTTGGTGGTTTTCCGGTTAGGTTCCTGTGATTTTATCTGTTTAGGAACGTGTTTGATAAATCAGACAACTTTAAATGTGAAGCTTTGTCCAAACAGAACCAGGAAATCTGTTTCAGCATCACACAGCAACATCACCCAGTTAGACAAGTTCAGTGATGCCTTATTGACTACGCACAGCCCAAATCTAAATCCTGGGCATAGAGTTAAAGTTAAGGAAGGAAAAAATCAGTCAGTTCTGGTCTATGTCTATGTAATGGCCACATGTTTCTGTGCAATGCAGCTTTCCGGACACAGCAATTAACGTACTAAAATCTCTCTTTTGAGGAGCCCCAGTACCAATACTCAGCCCCTCCTGAGACTGAAAAGTACCTGTAGAAAGTTTGCTGTTTCATCATTCATGGAGCAGAGTGGCAGCTATGGTCAGCTTGAATTTATGTCAGTTGCAGTCAAATCCAATAGTCACCTGTTTTCACATTTGAAAAAACGTATCCGAATATCTGTAGACATTTCTGACAACGCACCTGCAGTGTAATCCACTTCTCTGCTCTCCGTCCACATGCTCTCTGTAAAGCACTCTAACATACTGTATGTAAACACACCGGCTGAGATGGGTGTGTGTTTATTGTTGAAAGTACTGAGCATAGACAGCAAAGAATAAAAGTGGATTATGCTGCAAGAGTGCTTTCTGAAGTTCAAACACCCTTTGACCACAACCACCATGCTCAATGAAGGACAAAACCTTTTACAGAAACCTTTCAAGCTTACAGGGGGTGATTGGTATTTTAAAAAAAGCATTTGCATTTCTCGGATGTGGCCACTGGTAGTGCTTCAGTTTATGCATCTTTATCGCAGAGTTCTGGATCAGCTGGAGTTTCGGGTGATGGTATTTTACCCGAGTCTCTCAGAGCGTACCGTGCCTCTTGTACAGAAGATCTGGCGAGAAGGTGACGTGTTCGCTGTCGGACTGAAGTACAATATCATCCAGATAAAACTATTTAATGGATCAATGGAGATCTGTAAGGACTAACTTAATGCCCCATATCAACTATAATGATGCCAAAGCTGTCTTCTACTGCTGATGGCACAATCACCCATGTGGAAGGATGTGCAAGTTTTTTACATACTGAAAGCATATTTTTAGCATGTGAGGTGTGTGTTCAACAATTTCACTGTATATGTTCAATATATGGTATGTATGTGCTTTCATGTACAAGGATGTACTGTTTTATTTTGGCAGTTCTTAATAAATATGCTGTCGGTGTAGTTTAAAGTGCTTTTATTAAAAGTAGATTAAAATATTTAGCTGCTGTACTTTGGTATACTTATTGAAAGCACGCTACTTTAGAGAATATGTGTATATATAATATATAATATATAATATGTGTTTGAGTCTACGTAGAACTTTCTAATAGTTAATTTCTACCTAGTGTATTCTAATTAATTATCAGTATTATAATGAAATTATGAAATTGTTTGTATTTCACTCAACCTTTGGTACACAATGTCTTGTTGTTTTTGAGGATATTTCAACAATGTTTTAGTATGGTTTTAAGAGTTGCTTTTGCAATTTCACTTATTGTAGTATTATACTGTAGCATATTGAAAAGTCCTAAAAAGTATACTGAAACTTGGACTTACCTGAAAGCCACTAACTGCATCTTTTAAATTGTTCTAATGGCATGAAGTTGAAAATGACACAATCCCAAAAACTGGTGCAGCCTGTGCGTTGCCACCAGTCCAGTCATCACAGTAGTCTGTTTCACATTCTATACATAGTTGCCTCTGTACTTGTGTGTGTCTAAATACGCTGGGCAATATATGAATATTCATAACCCCTTAGTAAACAATGACTTCATGATTAATTAATAATGAATAATATATTTATCTTTTACAATTACTTAATAATTCATTCTTTGTCAGACAATGTATTAAAAAGCTGCTCAGCATTTAAAATCTTTTGCAAGAACATTTTTTAAATATTTACAAATGATTAGTAAAACATTTGTCGCCACAACCGCGACAGAAAAAAGGAAAAAATACAAAAGCAGTTCATTTTTTGTTTACTGTGGACAATGACACTGAATTACCAGTGATAGATCTGTGCATGTCGCATTAACAGTTGTATTCTAAGAGTGTTTCTATGAACACTGTTGAAGCTCTACAGGTGTTTCCAAGAACAGCATGTAAGAGCTTCCTAATGCTGCTGTCCATGGTGCTGAATATATTCTAAAGTAACATGACTGATTTAACTCTTTGAACTCTTTGTTTTTACATTAAAATACAAATAATACATGTAATCAACATGATAAACATTGCATTGTCCTCTTTCAGTCTATTCTTTCTCTTTCTGGTTTCATGTGTTTATCTACGCTGAAGACCAGGGGATGGAAACATGGGATCTAATCTCAGTAGAGTCAAGAGGAGTCTAATACACTAATAAAACAGGTAGGTAACTTCAAATCAATGTCTGTTTTCATGCAAACAACAAATGAACCAAGTATAAGCAAATAAATCAAAGTATGTAATACTAATGTCTTGCACATCCTTTCTTTGATACTATAAGCTTTGCTTTTACATGTGTAAAGGGCTCACTTGCCACCATATGATACAATATTTTGCACAGCATAGTTCTCCAAAATGTAGCATTTTCAGAAATGTATGTTCAAATGTTTCCCGAGCGTACGTAATCAGATGCAAGACAGTAACTGGGAAATTATATAGCGGGACATATTCTTTGTAACGGTGACCTAAGTTGCTTGCTTGTTGTTGCGGAATTGAAGAAAGAGGAGGAAAAGAAGAGTTCAGGTAGAAAACGTCTTGTTGCTGTTGCTGTGCTAACGTGACACGTGTGTGTGTGTGTGTGTGTGTGTGTGTGTGTGTGAGTTGAGAAGAAAGCAACATAAAATTCCATACAAGCTTATTTTCCCGTCCAATGTTGTTCTGTACAATGTCAAATAGGATTGAACTAAGACCTGAGGAACATTGTCATTACCTGAAAGTAATTCCACAAAATAGTTTGTGGTTACAATATTTTTTACCAAAGCACTATTATAAACTATTGATATTGTTACATTCCCGTGAAATTGCCAGCAGGGTCTCTACATTTTCAGCTATAGCAACAGGTCTGTATATGTGGTCTGTTGTAGCCAACCTCCAACAGTTAATGAAGTTAATCACAATTCTGAAATATAACTAATGTTTTCGTTACAAGAGACAGGGTCCTTCATTCTGTTCTTGAAGGCGCCCTGAAGTTCTTGGCTTTTCAAGTTTTTTTATCGCTACTGTTGCTCCGCTCCACATGTTTCTTACACTGTTATGCTCTAGTGAGGAAACAGGGAAGTGTCTGGAAATCACTGCTGTTTCCCACAGCTCACCCCTCATCAACAACAACAGTCACAACACAAACTGAGCTGCACACACACTCACACGCTTACCAATGCACACACGTACACACACGGCATTAGCACTGTCTGTTCGCTGACATCCATCCTTCCCTACATGCACAGACATTCACACACACACACACACACACACACACACACATACATACACTCAGGGGATAAGGCAGTGAAAGGGCAGTGAGATGTACAGCTGTGATGGTGTGTCTCAGAGAGAGATCAGACTCTTTAATAAATGATGAGCTTGAGGAGGGAAGCAATGTGTGTGTGTGTGTGTGTGTGTGTGTGTGTGTGTGTGTGTGTGTGTGTGCGTGTGTGTGTGTGTGTGTGTGTGTGTGCATGTGAGAGAGACAGAGAGAGAGATGGATAGTGAAAGGTGGCTTACTGGTCATGCAGTGGCTACTAGCAATACAAAGTGAAATCCTGAAAGTTGCATAGTGCAGGTAACTCAGCAGCGACATGCCCAGAACCTTTTGATGTCTGTTAAAATGATAAAGTTTTATATAGCCATTTTATATCTGATGACAGCTGCTTGAACTGACTTGGCTCAACAGGTGAGATATCTAATGTTTCAAAATTTTGGGATAAGCTATCAAAAAATAACAATACAAACCAATATGTTTATGAGTGCAAGTGTTATATATCATGTTTGGTAGTGATGGAGCTTTTTACACTTATGTGAATGTATGTGTGATATTACACCAAACAAATGGAGGGTTAGTGTGTTCAATCACAGCCCCCATTTGGTACATTTTTGATCCATTGCTTCAGGCACATCATTAAAACAGTGAATAGTGCACATACCAATAGTGTGGTGGTCTACACTCTTATCCCAAAAATGTTAAAGGTCAGCAATGTCACATATCAAATTGTTTTATCCATTTCAGTTTAAATACTAAATAATTGTTGCATGAATTAATGAAGTAATTTGTTTATTTTTGCGTGATAACCGAAATGGTCCACCACACAAGGGATTACATGACTCAATAATATCCAATACAAATAAAGCCTTCCGGTTCACGTTCTAAAGAAAAACAAATCGTTGCTGCATACCACATGTGTTCTTAATCAAAAGAAGACAAACGTGTGTTACACATAAAAAATAAATATTTACAACAAAATGATGGTTTCGTTCCCACGCATTTCCCATGTAAGCTGACAATGCAAAGCTTTCTGTCACACAGGGTCTTGCAACAATTTAAATAACCTCTCTCTCTGGTTATGAATACATTACAGGCACAATAACCTTGTCAATCTTTCTCCCCTATTGCATCAGGTGTAGTAACTACTCTGGAAATTCACTCCTAATTTGCAGGTCGAACCCTGTCAATCCAACCACACAGCTTTTCCTTGCTCACTGCTGTGTGGGCATCTGCCACACGCCTGGGAACTACATGTCAGCTGTTAATGTCACTGCGAAATAATCAATAAATTGTAATGTATTCAGCATTCTGCAAAAAAAAAAATATTTCTAGTTTGGACTTATTATCTCTCACAGTCAGAGTATCTTGGGCTTTAGCATGGAAAACAATTATCAATCCAATTATCACATGATACTTTTAAATGTATAAAAATGACAAGCATTATTAAAATGTTTGCATTAGTCAATCTTGCTCATTTCCTGAAAAGTTTAGGTTTCTGCAAAGCATAAACACAGAAATAAAGCTGAAGAAGAATATATATATACGAGATATACGTATTGAGTTATGTAAAGCAGATGCATAAAGCTCTTCACTACAACTTGTATGTGTAAACATATGTCCTAAAAACAATGTCCAGACATTAAAGCTGCGTTCGAGTTGAAAATCTATTTTTTTGTGTGTGTTCTTATAACCAACAAAGTGATATGGAGACATATATTAATTAATTTTGTTTTTGAGATACAACGCAAGACAATAGAGAACAAATGACAACTTCTATTCAATTTTATAGAAATTATACCCATATGTCCTTTTTGAAAATGCCTAATAACACAATGAACTTCTAGGGAGCGTGTTTCAGTTCACTAGGTTGAGCCTGTTGCGCTGCGCTGCAGTGGGAACAATTAAAGTCTCCAAATTATGATGATGACAAACCCAGAGCTAATGTGGGAGAACAAATCAAAAAGTTAGTACATCACTTAAACCCTGATAATTACTGAGGAATGACTGCAGTAATTGGTTTTTACACATCACCACCAAACCTGAATCAACCAAAGTAACCAACGTTATTTCTAAGAGTCTCTGTCCAAGCCAATTATATTGAGTCTCCTAACTCTCTGAGGTCTACTGTGGTCAATACTCTCCATTACTCTCTACCTGTCCACTGTAACGCTCCGTACACCTCATGTATCGACCGCGGTGACGACAGACTGGTGGGGTGTGAACGTGAATTAAGTAGGATGCATGGCACCCGTGCCATGAAGAGGTTGAGTGATGCTCCATGATGACTCCCAGGGTCATTACATGACAGTTAAGTTGATAGATGCCATCCACAGAGAGGTAATTCTCCTCCTGACGGGCCTGCCGTCCTCTACAGTGATGAAATGCGGATCTGATGAATGCCGCCATACATTTCCCAACCCTGGTCTGTTTTTAGGCTGAACAGCCATTTTTAATCACGCCATGTCAGACGAGCTGTGGACCACCAAAACACAACGTGAAGACAGAAACAACGGACTGAAACTCAATTGCAATTATTTTTATAATACTGTATATTAATCTTTCAATTATTTTTAAATTGTAGTCTATAAAATGCCAAGGAAACATTAAAAAAATATCCATCACAATTTGCCCTAAGGTGACATTTCGAAATGCTTGTTTTGTGTGACCAACAGTCCAAAATCCAAATACATTCAATTTACAACGATAAAAACAGAAAATCCTCATATTTGAGATGCTGGAACCAGTAGTTGTTTGCCATTTATGCATGATATATAACTTATATGAATGATGAAATTGAAATTGAATCAAAATTATTTATTCATTTTTTGTCACCGTCACGGTTAATTAGCAGTCCTGATGTTCCAAACCTTTGGAAAGATTTGGAGGTCTCACTGTAGTAAAACAGTCCACTATGCTGAGCACTCCCACTGTAGATTTTGTGTGGTGCTCAAAGGTTAAAAGCTCTTTTAGAGAATGGAGAATCCCTTTGGAGTACCCACTGCACATGAGAGCACAGTTTAGTGCAGCGTGTCCCTGAAGTGCATCACTTCTTGTATGGGTTAAATCTAAATTTCATTATAAATGTACTTCTTTATCTATTACTGCGTGCGAATTGCACGCTACCAAGCGTGGAACTGCAGCTTTTTTGTTAAGCAAAGATCAATTTCAGCTGTCTGTGAGGTCCAGGAAATCCATTTCCAACATGATACGGCCTTTAACCTTTGAACCTAATGCAGGTCATGAAATGTACTGATTAATCAATACAGCAAAGGCTGGTTTCTATCTAACTGTGTGAACGGAACATCGATAGTCATCTGAGATCGGAGCACCTGATTATTGGAGTTGTGATTATTGATTTTGATTGGTAATTGGTGATCAAGGCGGTTTAACTCAAGTTGGTCATCGTCACCCTACACAGATACACATGCATTCAGATTTTTTAAAGGCTGTTTTCAGTGAATGGACAGAATCTACACTAGTGCTTTTTTTTTACTCCATGTGGATCGGTGTGCTTTCCTTAAAAGGATCGAGGGATGTGCTGTTCTGACTGTTGTGTTTTGTGATATCTTTCTGTCCTATTTATGGATCATCAGTCTTTCCTGCCTAAAACGCACTTTGTAAATAATTAATGGTCACAGCCCATTGCACCCGTTAGACTGTCAGAAGTCTGGGACACCATGTCTACACACACACAACACAACACAAGTAATTGTTATGTGAGGGTCAAAATTAAAGTAGTACACTTTTCACACGTTTTCAAGAGGACTACACACGTGCTGTCTCCCACAATTCATGTTCCTTCAGTTCACATTCCCTCAGTACTAATGAGCAGCACTGCACTTATTTTGCCTTAATCTCCCAAATAGAGAGGGAAAGATGGAAGGAGAGCGAAACATACAAAGTGACTGGATAAATTAACTGATAAACCTCTGATATCTGATAGTGTTCAGGTCTAATAAGGGGTCTGTTGTTCTGTAATAACAAAGCTTGTGATCCCCCACCTCACACACATGCACATACTGTGCCTCCCCATACTGGGAGATGCGTGTCATTGGTGCAGCTGTGGGTTCTGTGAGGTGCCCTATAGACAGATAAACAAGCACACACATGCACATGTGAACACACACACACACACACACACATACAGAGGAAAGAAAACACAGAAAACACAGAGAGAGGGCTGGGTTGTGGGGCTATCTCTCCTCTCAGTGTACTGCGGTCCATCGACCCTGCATGACTGCTCTCAGCTGGATACGTGTCATCCACAGCAGCCTTGCCTGTTAGGGGGAGAGCGAGGGCTGTGGAGGGTGTAAGGGAGGTGGAAATAAATGGGGAGAGTGGAGCACCAGCAAGGAGGAGAGGAGGAGAGGATGCAGGGGTGATGCCAGGGAGGAAACAGGGGGTGAAAAACGAGAAGCTAAAGAGTGTGGTGATGCGTATGCAGCCTACTCACTGACTTCAGATTTGAACAGGGTCAGAGGTGAAATAAGGTTGTCTGTCAGATGTTACTCTGCATCATAGCTCCCAGGGTCAGAAGGGACAGTAGTCAGCCTCCTCCTTTATCTGATCCTCTCTCCTCTTCTTCGTCAGGCTGTTGTTTACTCACCTCATATATGTCCCCCATCTCTTTTTAATAGGTGTCTGTGGTGATGTTGCCATGTGCCAGCTGCCATCTGCTCTTATCCTTCTTTATTCAGGTAAGACATTTGATGCTGTATGTATATGTAATAAGTGAATATATATGTAAGTGTGTTCTTCACTTCTGAATTTATGGGTAGAGTCTGAAAGTGCACAACTCTTTAAATGAATAGTTTGACTTTTTGCCAAGAGTTAGAGAAGATAAATACCACTCTCATATCTGTCCGTTAAATGTGAGGCTACAGCCAGCATCTGGTTAGCTTAGCTTAGCTTAAAGACTGCAAACAGGGGGGAACAGCTAGCCTGGCTCTGTCTAAAGATAACAAAAGCTGCTTATGGACAGACATGAGAGTGGTATCAATCTACTCATCTAACAATCTGCAAGAAAGCGAAGAATCCTATTTCCCAAAATGTTGAACGATCCCTTTAAAGGAACATAGTGTGTTTGCATGATTTACAAATATGCAATGTGGGTATTTCAGGGGATAGTCTGCCATAGCTGTCAACAGTTGGTTTTAGTTTACATATGAGGCAGATAATACAGCAAATATTTTGTGGTATGAATGAAATTGCTGAAGAACACTGAATATCAAGCAAACACTGGCCACACTGCAACAGGCCAAGAGTATCGTGATAAAAGGTGCCCTCAGATGCAGTACATACAAGCTGTTGACCGCAGGAAGCTCTCACACTTTAGGTTTAAGAGTAAATGAGAGGCTATTCCAATTTCACATCATCCTTTGACACCTAATGGTTGTCGTCTAGGTTTGATTTCCTAACTGCATAGGTTGTGAATGTGATGGTGTTTGTCAATCACAAAAAATACAAGTTTCATACAAGTTTCAAGTCATAAGAGCTGACATGATGTTAACAGTAGTTTACTTGCTTTCTAATAAAGGGGCTCAAACATGCAAAACTCCAATGCCCCTTGAAATATATGTGATATATTCAAAAGTCAAGGGCCTGTCCTGTACTTTATCCTGCTTGGCAATATTGTCTGTAATAAAGAAAGAAGGGACAAAAAGTGAAATATGTTCTGTTTCACAGTGTGTGCTTTGCTTGCACAGTTGCTCTTGAGACAGGAAGCTGGGCTTGGGCACTTTCCAAGAGGTTATAATGAAGCAAACATTCAATTTCAGTGTACGCCATGAGAGCAGTGTAAAAATGCTGGGAGATATTATTTGGCACATTTCTGAGAAATTGACTTCAAGAGCTGCCAATTACATTAAAGCATACCGTCAAAGTAAGGCGTGAAACTGTTGTTCAAGTCGCAGCTCCATAAATATACAATTTTATATGGCACAACACACACACATCCATGTGTATGCACCGCGTACGCAAATGCACACACACTCAAAACAAACACACAGCCACTATCTGCAGCCTTGTTGCAGTGTTGTCCTCAAAACTGAGCTCATTACAAAGTTCCCCTTTGTGTTTCAAAGTGGCCTCTAATAATGATGTAAGTTTGTTTAAAGAGTTTATTTCCAGGAACTCCAGCTATTTCAGTGGAATACTGGAAATCATTCCAAGAGGTTGTACACTTTTTTCCCCAATGCACAAGCATAAACACACACACATAGACACGCACATCTAGCATGTGTGACAGCTTAGAGAATGGATATGAATCTTTCATAGACACCATCAAGGTCCTTCCCCCAAAAAACAGGCATTAAGTTCAATTATATATCCTTCAAATACATGTCAGGTAGTCTCCTGTGGGACCTCTTAAAGTACAGTCATCGGGTACAAGAGTGACTTTAAAAGACCATATCCAGGTGCATCCTACAAATTTGACTTGTGGTTCAAATGGGGTATTAGCACTCCTATCCCTTCTGTAACAATCATTTATCATGTATCCTGATTCTGCGTGTCTCCTGCATGTTTCCTGAACACACTAATTCAGATGTTTGTTGGTTGAGAGAGGAGGAAGCTAAGACATAGAAATAGTCTGCTTTTAGGTCAACCCCTCAGAGAAGCAAAGGTGTGTGTTTGTGCATGTGTGTGAGTGTGTATGTCTGAGTGTGCGTGTGTGGGTGGGTGTTTGTCTGGGTGTGTGTGTGTGTGTTTGTCTGTACGTGTGTGTCATATTACAGAGCAGAGTGGTAAAGGTATGGCAGCCGCCTGCAGAAAAATCTGAGCTGACTGCATCTAAGAGAAGCTTTCATCCTCCTACCTGCCCACCAAAGAGGGGAGACATACTCTCTCTCTCTCTCTCTCTCTCTCTCTCTCTCTCTCTCTCTCTCTCTCTCTCTCTGCTTCACACACACACATAAAGCAGGGTTTAGGCCAGAGATGCCTAAAATCAACAGAAATTTCACTACAAGCTTGCTCCTTGGTCTAGATTGATTTTCATAGTCAAAACGTCAACCTCCAGCTTCTGTCTTATCTCTCTGAGGACTGGAGAGACTGCAAGGGAGACATGAGAGAATTTAAATACCAGTTTAAACTAATTTAAAAGAACAAAGCTATTTCCTACTCAGGGCTTTTCTGACTTTGCATTAGTTAAATAGTTTAAAAGATATAAACACAGAGAGAAAGAGAGAGAGGGACTAGCGTAAGAGCAGGTTATTTATCATACCTTACAGCTGAATCTTGGAATCCTTGGACATCCAGTAATACATTTACATAAAGTTGTGGAACTTGCAAGAAAAGAAAGGTCAGAATCAATGCAGCAGGGCCTGTGATATGCTGACTTTAATACCCCATTTGCACATGCAATATATCTTGATATCTTATGTGAATAAGGAAAAATGCATGTTACTGCAAGGTGTATAAGGCAAGATGCATTGCAATCAGAATGCTATCAGATCAGCCGGACCACATCTGGAGGTGGTATAGCTCGCATTGCAACTTACATTGCATCTTACACATATAAATGCAATCTGTATTTAGTCTCTTCTCTTCTCTTCGACTAAGAATCTACAGCTATGGTGTGAGGCTCCCAAAGACCATGCTAACATGCTGATGTTTAGCAGGTATAATTTTGCTGTCCAAAGTCATTGGAATTTATCCACTAAGGGGTCTTGATTGCCTGTAGAAAACTACATGGAAATCTATTCAACAGTTGTCAAGATATTTAAGTCTGGATGAAAGTGGTGAACCGAAAAACCAACATTGCCATCCCTAGAGTTGAAAGGTCATCTAACTCTATTCCTGCTATCCTCTGCAAGTGAAAAATACATACAGCAGAATCGCTTCCCTTCACCTGGGACACGGCATGGTTTTTGAAAAGTTCACAAGCTCCACCTTCCTCATTTTGACATTGATCACAATAGTGGTATAATCAAGATAGTGAGAAAGCTTATTAACATCAGCTGTAAATGGTCAGTGATCCAGTGTCGTTATCCAGATGTCCAGACACAGATTGCATGTTAATACCATGTGTAAATGGGGTATTGGTCAAGTTCCAATTACCCTGGATCATACACTTCCCTTAATGACCGTCAATGGTATCTTTTGTTAGAACTTCCTTTCTTGGTAAATTCCCACATCTTTCAAAATCTACACCCCCTTTTTTGTAATGTGTGGTTTCTGCTAGAAAGGTGTAGTCTCCGAACCCAAGCTGAGATAACCCTGATGACATCTGTAGGGGACAAAGTTCCCCCCAGAGCTACAGAAGACATGACACAAATGTTAATACAAAGTGCCTTCGTCCATGACTAGTTAATTGACAGATCTGTGAGACATTCATTCAAAAATAAGATAAAATATTATACATTGTCTATTAAAATAGTTCAGGCTTTATCTTAGGAAAGTGGACGTGGAGAATTTTGTTGAACAAGACAGTCAAAACACAGACAGTGATAGCTTTAATTGAGTTGTAAACTATGATAAGTAGCATCAGCTGTTGTTGGCCTCATTGTTGTCAGTTAGCTTGTTTCATGGTAAAATGCATTCAGTCCTCACACTATAATTATGCAAGGGAGAGGGGGAGCAATAAATCTGATAATACACACACACACACACACAAAACACACACATATACTTAGGGGTATAAACTCATGGACGAGCGGAGAATTGTTGGAACAGAGATCAGATTAAAGGAGCTTTTCTGATCTGTGACATGAGAAGGCTGGGCTCATGTATCAACCCATCTAAGCTGGCTTATCCTGATACAACCAGGGGCAAACACACGCGCACACACTTACAAGAAGAAAGTTTACTGGGTGATGTAAGGGAGGGGAGGGGTTGGAGAACAGTGGGGGTACAATATCCAAACAATTCCATATCCCTTTTAGTCATGGCCTGGCTGTGAAGCGGAAACAACTTTGAGCCCTTGTTAACACTGTCCCCAAACTCCACTAAAGGTCTACTTTGCTGTCTTTATACTTTATAGTAACACAACATCGTGCAGCTCCTGACAGCTTTCTGATTTGTCCTATGGTACGTGGATTGACTTGAGTTATATCTCTTCTCCTCTCCTCTGCTCTTCCTCTTCTTCTCTAAGCAGGACTGATGTCCAGATGGTGTGCCCCTCCATGTGTGGTCCAATTCAGCTCTCCCTGACCGTTTCATGGGCCACAAACCGACCCAAGCACCTACGACCACTGCTTGACTCGACCCCACCGCGCACTGTACACCTCACCCTCAACCCCTCACCCCTAACCTTCACCTTCAGCCCCCCACCTCCCTCTGCATCACTCTCTGTCAAGCCTCTCCTCACATTTTGACAATCCTAGCCCCCCCCCTCAGCCCAACATGGTCCGCATTCCTGCTCTAGTCTTGGTCATGATGTGTCGGGGTGTCTTGCTCTCTGTCGGAGACCCGCCCACAACCCGCCGGGAGATCCGCATCGAGGGAGATCTGGTGCTTGGCGGCCTGTTCCCGGTGCACGAGAAAGGTGCTGGGATGGAGGAGTGTGGGCGTGTGAACGAGGACAGAGGGATCCAGAGGCTGGAGGCCATGCTGTTTGCCATAGACAGAATCAATATGGACAACACTTTGCTGCCTGGGGTCTCCCTTGGGGTCCACATCCTGGACACCTGCTCCAGAGACACCTATGCACTAGAGCAGGTGGGTGAGCACGGTCACAGTACATAAACTATGCATGTTTCTCAATGGGAGATGGTTCCAGACAGTATTTAAATACAGTTTTTTGCACAAGATGCTGTTTCTTTGACACTAAAATATGGCTTTTGCAAACATACGTGCCCAAGACATATCATTGGTAAGTTACCAAATTACAAGAAACCACTTTGATAGTTAGTTTTGTGTTCTTTGAACAGTATTTTTAGCTGTTCTTGTATTTGTTTGACTACTTGCAATAAAATAATTATTAACTATTATGTGCTACATTTCTGTCTATGTATATGACAGTGATGAAAGTGATCAAATTCTCAACAAAAGTAAGACTAGAAGTACATCACTGTAATAATACCCAAGTTAGAGCATTTGCTCTCCAAGACAGTCTGTGGAGTGTTCAGTTATATCTGCATTGAACTGTGAATGCTGATACAACTTTTCAGATACAGCACAGTTCAGTTCAGTTTGTTTAATTAGCTGTTTGTTCTCTTGTGCTGCCGGGCGACTTGAACTTTTGCTACATTTCATGTTTAAAAAGTTGCTCTCAAAGTAAGTGGTGTCAGAAGTAAAAGATAAAAGTGCGGTGTTTCCATTTTAAATCAAGTAAAACTATATTTCCTCATTAAAAGGTAATATTCAGGTAAAGTAAATGTACCTCGAAATTCTATTTTATCCACCACGGCTAAGGGATCTTGCCTCAAATGATAACAGCAAATGCTTGATGAAAAATAGAGATTGAAGCTATTTGAGATGAGGGAAATGAGCCGGATATATAAAAAAAAAAGACAGCACTTTCCCTCAGGGATTGTTATCTTCAAAAAATATATTGTATTTTATTGCTGAGCTATTTAGGGATGATGCATCTAGTGATCTTATACAATAGGCTCTTTGACTGATTGTATAAACCCTGGATTCTTGACGTTTGGTTTCCCTAAATGGGTTGCAGGTTCATTGGCTGTTTGTCCAATAGAACAGCAATATGTTATAATGTGCTTCGGTCTCAGAGGAGTTCATTTGTAATTTGTACCCTGTACAGAAAGCATTTAAGAGCCCCTAGTTTAAACCAATGGATTTTTATAGTCCCTTCAAAAAGATTTTGCATTATAAGAAACTGTCAATCAGTCTTTATTTATGTTGCATAATTCTTATACCACAATTGAAAGTGTTTCAAAGGCTGATTAAGAATAAATAGATAATATATACCATATGGTACCCACTATGTTGCGCAGCATTTGATACAAAACATCTATGTGGGCGTGTTACCTAGGCTCTGGAGTTCGTAAGAGCCTCCCTCACCAAGGTGGACGACACAGAGTTCATCTGTCCAGACGGATCTTACGCTCTGCAGGACGACAGCCCACTCGCAATCGCCGGAGTCATAGGTGGATCCTTCAGCAGCGTCTCCATACAGGTAACACACCGCACGCAGGTGTAGGAGTATTTATACTAACACATTTCTTCATCATCAGCTAACTTTAACGTCCTTGGTGGCTTCTTCTCATCATCTGTCGCTCGTCCTTGCACAAGTACCATGACCAAATGTGCAAAAAGCTGACTTCCAGTGACATGCCAGTGCAAGTGTGTCCATGTCTGTGCCACTGCATGTGTGTGTGTGTGTGTACTTTTTTCTTAGAATCAAGTCTTCCATTGGTGTGTTCTTGTGTGTCTCCCCAGCTCTTGTAGCTCTTGTCACAGAGCTGGGTAATTTGCATAGTTTAGCATAAAACCTCCTTCTCCTTTACTCCTCTGTGACTGCACAAAAGCATCCTCCTATCAGTCCTTAAATCCCTAATCTCTGCAACTGTCTCTCTGTCTTCTCTTTCTCACCCTCTCTTTTTCTCTCTCTCTCTCTCCCATTTTATGTATTTCTCTTTTTTTTCTGTCCCTTAAATCTCTCTTCCCTCTCATCACTGCCTACTTCTCTTTTTTTTCTCTTCTTCTTTATATGCATTCAGAGGCACCCCTCGCGGCTATTTGGGGAGAGCTCTGTGTATGCTGACCTCAGCCCCCTTCTTCTCCTCCTCCTCCTCCTCCTTCCTGGGGCAGCCATTGTTAACACATCTGCTCTGTCTCTTGTCCTTCATCACACATAATTACCCCTTGTTTTCTTGCAGCTCATTCTTGTTGCCCTTTGTTGCCGTTGCTGTTGTTTTTACCTGTCTTTTCCGAGGGCAGCACTGTTTACGAGACCCGAAACTGTGCTCAGCTTTCTGATCTCGTGCCAGTGAAGCTAATCCCGCTATTTCTTCATGCCTCTCTACTTGGCCAGTCTGTCTGTTGCTTCCAAAAGTAATAGGGAATTATTTAATGTTTAACCATGCACAACTAAACTCCAATGTTTTGAAGGCATTTACATAGCAGGCATCATTCCTCCCCACCGTCCGCACATGTGTGTGTATGTGACTCTGTGTGTCTGTGTGCGTGTGTGTGACTTGCATTCCAAGCAGAAAACACACAGCAGCCCTCCACTGCACCAATTTTTTCCTCCTTCCCTTTCATTTTTTTTTCTACTCGTCTCTCATATTCAACCCATTCCTACAGTACATCTCCCTTCCCCTCTCTCTCACAGGAAGGCAGCAGCTTTCACTAACAGAGTAAACTCTCCGTGTCCCTACAGACAGGCCTCTTAGCTGGCTGTAGTCATTGTTCAGTGGCAGGTAATGGAGCAATGCGGTTACATTTTGCAGCGTGACCTTCCCTGACATTTAAGTCAACTGCCATCTTAAAACCATAAAACCTGCCTGAAGTACTACAAGCAGCAATCCATGCGTGTGTGTGTGTGTGTGTGTGCACGCGCGTGTGCGTCAGGTGTTTGTGTATGTGTCGATATGTCCTTGCGCACACATCAGTATATGTATATATGTGTGTGTTTTCTAATCTTCTACATTATTAGTCTAATGAGATTCTGACATGTTGTCAAAACAGCTCATCAACTGAGCTATGAATGAAATATAGAAAAGCCCAGAGTGATGCGCTCTAAAAGGATTAAACTGAGGCGCCAACAGAATGGCTGTGTAGTTTGTGTTTATTTGCATGTGTGTGCATGTTTGATTGTATATGTTTACATGTCTTAGTGCGCACGAGAATGTGTAGCAATTATATTTCCACTGTGTTGGCATCTGTGACTAAAATTGTAATGAAGAGAACATGACCGAACCCCAATCAACAGTAAAAGGGAATATTATATGGACATCAGTAGACCCCAGATGATGTCCATCACTAATGCATGAGTCAGTGATTTATTGAACCTCTGTGTGTGTGTGTGTGTGTGTGTGTGTGTGTGTGTGTGTGTGTGTGTGTGTGCTATTTTGTGTCTCTCCCTGTGTATATATGCCTGCACTTGCTGCATTGTCTTTTATCTTCAAATAATCACGTTATGCATGAAGCAATTCCTATCAGTAGCAACCCTCTAAATATGTTCTAATTTTTCCTTTGATGAAAAAATACATTTAGGATCATTCCAATTATTTTTTGTGGGTCTTATTTCCAAGTTTTTGTCAACGTGCCAATCATTTTTGATCAAACCTTCAATACTTGAAGAGGTTGACACACATGGAGATCTGCTCTCCAATACAGACCATTTTAAGAAACCCTCTTACACAACAACACTTCCTCTGCATGTCTTGAAATAGCTGTGGTTTATTGCAGTTAATAATATTGTATTTGATATGTTTTGGCAATAACTACACACATGATTTTCTCTGCTGGCTGACAGTCCTTAGGCAGACATCTTTACTTGCCAGATACCAAGAATCATCTTTTAAAAAGACACTGATGTTTTTTTTCCAGTGAGTGTTGCATATTGTTTTAAGTTTGACTTTTTTAGTCTCCCTTTGCCCCTTTGGACCATATTAGAGGCAGGTGGCTTCTACAAACTAAACCACTATTTAATTCACTTTCTAATGTGTGGAATACCCAGTATACCCAGCAGATATGAACTGAATCTGTCAGAAACCAAAATCCAAGGGGTGGACACATCATTGATAGCGGATACCAGAGAAAGGGTTAATTCTAGCTAACACCCTGTAGCTCACCTGGTAGAGAGGGTGTCCCATATACGAAAGGCATTTACTGCATGTCATCCCCCTTCTCTCCCACCTTTCCTGTCACTATCGGTTGAAGTCAAAAAGCCCAAGAAATGCTCGTAATTCCAGTGTGGCTCTTAGTGAAATCCACATTTTTCACTGAGAGGTTTTTCATCCAGTGTAATACACACAAAAATTGTCTGTTTTTGTTTTTGAGACACTTCACCACTTCTTCGGCGTATCCTCCAGTTTCCCACTCTCTCTCTGTGCACTTGTATGCTTCTTTCAAGTGTCCTATTAAATTAATTGTACAGTAATTGGCACTGTTGCTGCCACCACTCAAAACATTTGCATTGTAAACACTACAAGTAGCTTGATGCTTGACTGCATTCAGTCTTGAGTTTAATGTAGTTCCACACCGCAGGCCTAACTGATGCCATGTGCTTTCAAACTGCGTACCCTCGCTGCTGTAACTTTTGGCTGGAACTCCTACTTTATATAAAATACTTTTTATATATGTTTACGTAAATAAATCAGAGGTTAATGGGACAGAATACAATAAGACTCAGTAAAATCAAACACAAGCAACATGAAATCAAAAGGACTCTTTCAGAATAAAATTATTATCCTTTAAGGTCATGTACAGAGAATGTTGTTAGTCTCTCTACCTAAAATGTATGTGTCTCTCTATAAATCTAAATTACAGTGATTATTCTGAAACAAAACCTTTAGCAAAATATTACCTTATCATTTCATATCTCCATGTGCTGGATAATCCTGAAAAAAATGTTAACAATCAATGTTAAGTTCCTGCAATTCATTAAAAAGTTGTCATAGTTTAATTTTACAAGAGTAGGTTTGGAATTATTTCACCTGATTTATGTCTCATTTTACTGTCTCTCTCTCCTCAGGTTGCCAATCTTCTCAGACTCTTCCAGATTCCTCAGATAAGCTATGCTTCGACTAGTGCCAAGCTCAGTGATAAGACCCGCTATGATTACTTCGCCCGCACAGTGCCCCCTGACTTTTACCAGGCCAAAGCCATGGCCGAGATC
Organism: Enoplosus armatus; assembly: GCF_043641665.1. NCBI lineage: Eukaryota > Metazoa > Chordata > Actinopteri > Centrarchiformes > Enoplosidae > Enoplosus > Enoplosus armatus. The sequence goes on from NC_092185.1 coordinate 8,828,200, forward strand.
CTCCGGTTCTTCAACTGGACGTACGTGTCCACTGTGGCATCGGAGGGTGATTACGGTGAAACCGGTATAGAGGCCTTTGAACAAGAGGCGCGCATGAGGAACATCTGTATCGCCACTTCAGAGAAGGTAAGGCATGGAATAGAAAACAATAGAATATGAGTTAATTTCTGGATATAAGCAGCCATTGCTCAAAGCCAGATACCAAAAAACCCAAACTTTAATCAGCAGTGTCACACTGATGTATGGCCTGAAGCTGCACCAGTAACAATGAGTGGGGCACTACATTTGTGAGCTTATAAAAGTTTGTTTCCATGTCTTATCTTGTCTTACACACAAATGGGGTTTATATTACACTGGTGTTATCAGTTGTGAGCCAGAAAATGAAAGCTTATCTCCAAGAACTCATCCTGGGTACTTTCACAGTCACATTTTTCATCTCATTTGCTACGGGGATGCATGATGGTGCGAGATGGAAGTATAGAAGCTGTTTTTTTTGCTTTTATTCCTATGAATGATGGTGATAAATAATCACAAATATGGGCCGCAAAGCTATTTGGGAGTAGAAGGAGCATTTACAGTACATTTGTCATTACATTCATGACCCTTTTCTGTCCAGGTGGGGCGTTCTAATGCTAAGAAGTCCTATGAAGCTGTGATCCGTCAGCTCCTCCAAAAGCCCAATGCCCGCGTGGCCGTCCTCTTCCTGCGGAGCGACGATGCCAGAGAGCTGCTGGCAGCTGCCGCCAGGCTTAACACCTCCTTCATATGGGTGGCCAGCGATGGCTGGGGTGCACAGGAAAGCATTGTCAAGGGAAATGAGGTCACAGCTGAAGGAGCCATTACACTTGAGCTGGCAGCCAATCCCGTGCCAGAATTCAACCGCTACTTCCTCAGCCTGAACCCGGTCAAAAACCACCGTAATCCCTGGTACAGGGAATTCTGGGAGCAGCGATTCCAGTGCTCCTTGGCTGGCGGAGGAACAGGAGGAGGTGTTGGATTGGGAGAGACGCCTCTCCCACCGTGTGACAAGGACTTGTCAATGGACAAGAATAACTTTGAACCAGAGTCCAAGATCATGTTCGTGGTGAACGCAGTGTACGCCATGGCTTATGCCCTCCATAATATGCAACGGAGCCTGTGCTTCAACACCACCAAACTGTGCGATAGCATGAAGGCATTGGATGGGCGCAGACTCTACAGGGATTACATCCTTAATGTCAGCTTCACAGGTAAGAAAGCTGGAGCAAGAGTCCCAGATAAGGTGTTCAAGGTGGAAGAAGAGTGACGAGAAGTGAATGTTTGAGAGGAAGTTGGGGAGGAAAGGAGAATGAAAGCAAGGAACAGACAAGAATGTGAGTGGTGTGTCTCGTTAACAGTCCTCTCATGAACAACACAGGGATGTTGTCCTTCTCCTCAGCCAAAGCAGCCAAACCACAGAACATAAAAAGTACTGAGACAAATCTGCTTAATTGCTATGTATTGTCAGAGCCAGCCTGCCATTGACACCTATTACCCATGCGTAATTGATACGACACTACAAAGTTGCTTTGAGGAATGAGGGCTGCAGTTAATCCGTCAGCCATATTCTTCTCTCTTGCACTAATGAGATTGTGTGTGTTATAATAGCTCCTATAGCGGGCTGCCGGTCTGTCTGTCAGTCTCCGTAGAGTTGGGAGAGAAGAGACAGAGGATCGGCTTGACTGACAGATGGCGTACAAAGGAAGCGTTATAAATAAACTGCTGTGTCTCGGGGACTGACACAGGTTTAGAGGTGCTTATTCCTCCACCAACCGTGACCAGGAGCAGACATCAAAACAGCCAAACAAACAGCACTAACACGGCAGCTTTGCCACGGGACGCTGGGGAGAGAGCAGGAGGGATGGATGGAGGACGAAAGAACGGCATCACATATGGAGGGAGGGGGACGGAAGCTTACAGATAAGACTGACAAGCAGACTAAAATGAGCAAAGAGAGTTTGGGGTAAGGTAAAAAGGGAGTAAGAGAGGAAAATAGATAGGGAGGGATGGAGGGAAGGAACAAGGGAGCAATGAGGCAATGCCGGAGTGGGACAGCGTGCGTCAGCAGAAGAAGAGGATTCTCTTTGAAATTCCCCATCTTCATTTCTGCTACAAATCAAAGGACTTGGAGCATTTCTGCCTGAGAGGAGGGAGACAGAAAGAAGGGAAGAGAGAGGAAGAGTATGAGTAAGATAGAGAGGGAAGGAGAGAGAGAGAGGAAATAGTCAAGGCGATTGCAGTCGCAGCCTCCGGTTGGCAGGGATGATAACCACTCCCTTATAGGATGCATACAGTGAGGGATGGAAAAGATATGCAGATTCACACATAGAAAGTTTAAAAACGCTGTGGAGTAAGTTGGAGAGGAGAGGAGGTGTTAATCCCACTGTGACTTCCCTACATGTCTATGTCTGATCATCTTTCTCTCTTACATTCTCCTCTCCCACTCCCCCCCCCACCCTGCCACAGTTCTTTCCACTACTGATGTATGTCCATGAGGCACAGGTCTTTACTCTGCAGCAGGGAAAGAGTAACAGCATGTACAAGGATCTTGCGTTCTTTACAGCTCAGTGTCAGTGACAGTGGTGACAGCATGACAAACAACTGTATCGGTAAAAGAAATGCATTCAAAGAATCTGTGAAGACGTTGAGGGTGTTGAAGGTGGCGGCACAGTTAAACTGGGAACTGTGGCAGTGTTTGTTTTTGAGTTGTTGGTTTAACCCCCGGATGACGCACTCACACTGCTGTACATATACATCTCTTTCCATCTACAGTATATAAGGAAGGAGCTGAGGTGAGTTGAGGTTGAATGTGGGGTATAAATACTGCAGCATCACCATCCGCAGTGCTCTCAGTCTGAACTGTAGCAGACGGAAAACCAACACTGTTCAGCACTCTCTATCTTTCTCCCCCATCTCTTTCTCTTACACACACACATGCATGTTCATTATTCACCCTTTACATTGCATCAAAGTTTGATCTCACGTATATCTTCATACTTTCGAACACACTGAATTACTATCACCTGTCCTTAACTTTACCTTCACAACACAGCGGGCTGTGTCTTTAACTGTGGCTGATTTTGTTGTGTGTTACTGACAGCGTATGTGCAGCACTGAGGCAGTATGTTGTGTGGTTAGGAGTGTGTTTTCATATGCCGCTCTCTTCATCTAGTCTCATCGCGCTAGTTGCTATGGTAATGAAGCCGACACTATTGCCAATTGTTGAAGTGATCTGGTAGATCATGGGAACTGCTCCCTACCATCTAGTAATAGACACAGGGGCACATTTGTGCATTTTTATGAGGCCTCGCTACATACTTCGAACACAAAAGGCACACGTACGTTTGCACAAGAGACACATACACAAACACGTGCAAAACAGTCAGCTTTTTTACAAAGAGGCAGCTTGAAATGCTTGTTTTTTTTTTACAGCATGAAATTGCAGACACCCCCAACCCACACACTTCTCAAAGCCATCATTCAACTCCCACCCACCCACCTCCCCGATCTGCAGCAAACATATCAGTATATACACACATGCACGCAGTCTTCTGTTCAAATAGTGGTGATAGATGTGATATTCCCCCTTCTCTGCGCTTTTGTGTGTGTGTGTGTGCGTGTGCGTGTGTGTGTGTGTGTGTGTGTGTGTGCGTGTGTGTGTGTGTGTGCGTGAATGTGTGTGTGTGTGTGATATGTCTGTGTTAGCAGAGGCGGTGTGCCTTCAGGGCCATATTGAGCAGAGAGCTTACTGCAACGTTTAGATGCTAGAGAACAACCTTCACTCCTTCTCTCCCTCATTTTCTCTTCGCACAGTTCCTCTGTCTTTCTGTCTCTGTCTCTCTCTGTGTCTCTCTGTGTCTCTCTGTCTTTTTTCGTCTGTCTTTCTCTCACTCTTCGTCACTCCATCTCTCTCTGTCTCCATTCTCTTTCTCACCCAGAAAGTGTCCTACTCTCTCTCTACATTCAAAAACAGCACATCCCACTCAGACTTCACAAGGTTGCTCTCCTGCCTCCACCGCCTCTCTGTGCCGGTCTGTTCCTCCACTCCTTCACTTTGCTCATCCCTCCATCCATCCTTCACCTTTTCTCTATTGATTTCTCCGTCTAAAGGCTTTCCTTCATCCACCTATATCTCTGCGGCCGTCACATCAGTTTCTTGCTTTTCTCTTTTGCTATCTCCTCTCTTTTTTTCTCGTATTCTTCTCCCTCTTCTCCCTTGTCACTTCCCTCCTTTCTTTGCCCTTATCTTGTCTCTTGGCTCATCCTCCCTCCCAGCACCTCCTGCTTTCGGCCTGCCGTTTCTCTCTTTTGTCTCCTCTATCTCACCACCTTTCTTTCAGTCAAGCCTCAGCTCTCTGCTGCTGCACCTTTACTCTTATACATTTCTCTCCCTTGTTCTAGACTTCCTTCTCTCCACCCTATCTGTCCACTGTTCCCCTGTGGCCTGTTGGTCCGTAGCCCAGGCAGCGCCTCTGTCCCCGGGGACCGAATCCGCAGGGAGAACAAATATAGCTAATGTGATCTGTCTGTGTGTGCGTTTGTGACATGTGAGTGCATATCTGTATATGCTCAGGGATGTGTGTGCATGTGTGTGTGTGTGTGTGTGTGTGTGTGTGTCTGTATGAGTGTGTGTGTGAGTCTCTGTGGGGCACAGATGTGTAAGGTCATCAACCCTCTGAAGGAAGGAAAAGAGGGACAAGAGAGCTTGGCCACACCATTAGCATGCACAGCCGTTGCATCTTTATATTTTACCTGGAACAGATGTGCATTTGTGCATGGACCTATATGCAGGGTTTTCTTTTCTCAAGCTTAAATCCGGGATTCAGGTGAATTGATGCTTGGAAATACAATTCTCAATTCCCTAGCCAGCAACTAATCAACAGCCAGCTTTTGAATTTTGCGTCACACGCTCACACAAAGAAAATATTCACCCTCTCTTGTCTTTATACCTCTCTCTCTCTCCACTTTCAGATTACTTATTCCTACTTATTCCTCCCAAGCCCCTTTGACTCTTCTCTCTCTCCCTGCCTTTAATACCCACAATCCCCCTTGGGCTTCGCTTTAGCCCGACATGGCCGAGAACATAATTAATTTCACAGCTTCTGAATGAAAAGCCTGTTTTCACCATGCTTCTAATTAAGCTAGAATAATAAGGTGTTTCTCGAGTTAGCGGGAATGCTAAAGTATCTCACAAAAATTAAGGATCTGGTTAGGCTGCTTTACAACGGGAGTCTCACCTAACTTTATTAGCTTTTTTCTACTGTTATTTGTTTTCTTAATGTGTTATGTTATATATATTATATTCTTTGGCCCTAGCTGGTTGAAGATGAACGAAGATGAAGAGCAGATTTTGGTTGACAGTGCAATGAAGTATATTCACAGTTGCTCTTTGTTTTGAGGAGTCTAAACATGTAAATTTATCAATTGGGGAGAATGTACTTGAGAAGACATGGTCCACCGTTGGATGCTGGCGACACCTCACATGCAAGGAAAGTCACTCACAGCTGCAAGTAGTGCTGAGGGCTTAGCCTTCTGTGGGTCTCAGCTGGACTGGACTGGGCCAGCGGGAAGTGGATGTATGGATGAGGTCACACAGAATCATCAATCATCACTCTTTTAGGGCTTAAGCTTTGTCATAGTATGTGTTAAGACACAGCACGTGCAGTCCCCAAATTCAGTTATTTGAATTATTTAATTGGTTCGGTTCATGTTTCATCAAAATCACACAGAAACATGCTGGATGGCAATGTCACTCTGTCTGTCCGTCGGTCGGTCGGCCCACCAGTCCAGACTGAAATATCTCAACACCTATTGGATGGATTGTCGTGACATTTTGTTCAGACATTCGTGGTTTGTGTGGAGAGTGAATCCTCCTGACTTTTCCTCTAACCAACTACTGGATGAATTGCCATTAAATTTGGCACAGACATTCATGTTCTGCTCAGGTTGAATTGCAATAACTTTCGTGATCCCTTAACTATTAACTTCATCTAGCACAATCAATATTTTACATTTTTAAATTCGCCCTATACTCACTTTGGTTTATGACCAAATACCTGCAAAACTGTTGACATTCCCATTAGCTGTACTTTGTGTTCAGTGCTAATTAGCAAGTGTTACTACGCTAACAAGCTAAACTGAGATGGTGAACATAGTAAACTTGCCACTGGAACTTTGAGCTCACCAGACTTTTAAATTCAGCCCAGGACAGTGTTCAGGGGAGAGAGTGGCATCCATCAGTCAAGGGCTGCGTGTCTCAGCTCTCTGCAGTCACCAAAGGAGTCTTGGTGGCCTTCGCCAGCTCTAACTTGCACCCTCATACAATTTCCTGATAAGCCGCTCTGTCACGTCAGCAAGGTCGCTGATGTTGGTTATAGGGAGGAATCACCAGTCCTCTGAGTCTATTTTTCTCTGACTGTGATCTGTTAGAGGAAAGTCAAGGACAATACAGCGTCCTCAAATGGGTCTGTAGGCTAATGCCGTTATCTCCTCAGTCTGTATTACACGTAATTACCACATACAGCTAATTAGGCTTCAGCACACATCTAAGGTCCTAATAAGGTGCAGTTATGATAATTAGCTAGTGGCAAAGTGTTTCTGTGAGTGTGTATGGGTGTCTAAGAGGAGGAGGCCCGGCTTGTCTTATTGCTCAGTGTTATTAGCAGACTTTATTATCTGCCAACTTGCAGTATAATGGATTCATATCTCTTCTCCGTCTGAAGATATTATCAGAGCCTTCTTATTGAAATCATTTTCATTTAGCTGTCACCTAAACATTTAGCCCCAAAATCCAAAGAAGACTTGACACTTGGAATTTCCTGTGACAGAGAGAGAGGAGAAAGATAGAAGGTTGTGCTGTCTCTGTGATTTATGGATTTCATAAACCCTAACCCCCTCTGCTGCCATCTGACACGCCATTCTTCTCTGAACACACTGTGCTTTCACAACAATAGCACAGCTTTAGCCCTTGTCAGTGTTGCAAGCACATACACACACACACACATTCACACACACACACGCGCCACTAACAGCAGGGTCAGAGCTTTGGTTCAGTCAGCACAGCCTCCCACAGCGCTCAGAGCAATACCTTAACCATCACACTGTAAAGTGAAACCTAATGGAGCTTCCACAGGCGTGTGTGCACGCACATCCTCACACAGACATACACACTTTTCAGCCATATGTGTTTAGATTAATTCCACTGATCCTAAACTGTACGTTTGGAGAAAGAATTAGTCCGGTGATTTCTTACCCAATGACACAGAGATATGAGGAAGGCAGCGCAGTATCATCAATGCTGCTGTGCACTGAAGACCAAGAGCCTTGTTATACATTGAAGAGTGATGCTTTATAAACCCAGCGTACGCTGAACTATCCCCAGCCACATCATCATTTGACAGGGGAGGCAGCAGCGTATAACACTCAGCCCTGTACAGTGTGTCAGCAGCACAGAGTTGATTGCTCTGCTGTACGGACAGAAGTGGCAGTGTAGGAGTGACATGCACTTTGTCTGTGTCAAAACGACCAAGTGTCAGCACTGCCAGGTCCAACACTTCCTGTAACGCATCAAGAAGTTACTCCCAGTCCATGGCTGCTTCTTTCCATCGGTATTTTTTTAAAAATGGTTTCAGCATCCTGCCAATTTTACAATCTCTTCTATTCCCACATCCTCAGGGTAGATGGTAATCCTTTCATAACAACTTGTGTACAAACCAATTTGGCAGTTTCAGCAGTGTACCTCCCTCACATAAGAGACCCAGAGGCTAATTCTATCAATGTGTGGGTAGCTATAGCACTGCCCAGAGATGCAGTCCTCTGCTTTCATGCCTATATGACTTTATGGGCAGTTTGTTAATGATGCATTTGGTAATAAACTTTGTCAGATCGGAATTTAGAGCAGCATTTCTGTCCCTATGTGACCTTAGGGAAGGATGGGAGGCCATTGATACACACAGACATCACCAAGCATACCAGGCATTTATAGCCTCTTAGCAAATACTTTTGTAACTGGCTGGCTTTCAGTAATGAAAACACTATTGTAATGCCCTTCACTGTCTGTTCTGGACTCCTAAGGCTTAACTGACCATGGCGTATTGTCTCTGTCCCCACTGCTGCTTTTAAGAGGCATCAATGAGACATCAATGAGATGCTTGTTTGTGATTGTTTAGCTTTAATCTCCTTTTTCCACTCGTCTTATCACTTTATTTTCCTCTCTTTGTCTCCTCTCACCCCCTCCAGCCCCAGGCAGTGAGACAGCAGTGAAGTTTGATTCCCAGGGGGACGGCGTGGGCCGATACAACATCTTCAGCTACCAGCGTTCTGCCGATCGTTACGGTTACGTGCCAGTAGGTGAATGGGCAGAGATTCTGAGTCTGAGCAGCGATCTGATTCACTGGCCCAGAGAGGTGGTGCCCACCTCGCAGTGCAGCGACCCCTGTGAACGCAATGAGATGAAGAAAATGCAGGCAGGTAGGAGACTGAATTTCAACAATGCTCTTTTTTGTCATAGCGACATACCATACCAAGCAGCAGTGCCTTTTGAAAAATCTCAGACTGTCACTCTGCTGTTTATATTCCTGTTTCCCAGGTGAGTACTGCTGCTGGATCTGCACAGCCTGTGAGCCTCATGAATACCTGGCTGATGAGTTCACCTGCTCGCCCTGTGCTCCTGGCCAGTGGCCCACTGATGACCTGACGTCCTGTTACGACCTTCCTGAAGACTATATTATGTGGGAAGATGCCTGGGCCATTGGTCCAATTACCATCGCCTGTGTAGGGTGAGATTTGCTGGTTATTGTCATATATTTTGTTAAATATATAGCTCCGACCTACTTGTGTAATAGCATATAAGCACGTATCAAAACGATGACTTCATGAAAGTTCTTGTCTGTTTGGCTGCATAACTTCTCCCCTGTGCACAGGTTCATGTGCACCGGTCTGGTGTTCTGGGTGTTTATCAGACACAACCACACACCGCTGGTGAAAGCTTCAGGCAGAGAGTTATGTTACATCCTCCTCTCGGGAGTCTTCATGTCCTACGCCATGACTTTCCTCTTCTTGGCCAAACCTTCTCCTGCCATCTGTGCGCTGCGGCGCCTCGGCCTGGGCACGTCATTTGCTGTCTGCTACTCCGCCCTCCTTACCAAAACCAACAGAATCGCCAGGATTTTCAATGGCGTGAAAGATGGAGCGGGTGCAGTGAGGCCACGCTTCATTAGCCCGTCCTCTCAGGTGAGTGATTGCAGCATCATGTCCATCCATCTGCATCAGTCAGATGGCTGGATGGACAGACAGACAGTGGGTCTCGATGACCTTACCTACCTCTCCTCCCTTCTTTTTCAGGTGTTCATCTGTCTGAGTTTAATCTCCGTCCAGTTAGTGATGGTGTCAGTGTGGCTGCTGCTGGAGGTTCCCGGGACACGGCGCTTCACGTTGCCAGAGCGACGTCAGACTGTCATTCTCAAGTGTAACGTACGCGACTCCAGCATGCTGCTGTCACTGGGATATGACGTGCTCCTGGTCATCCTGTGTACTGTGTAAGTGTGTCATAAAGCATTTTGATTTGTCATGATGAGTACATAAAAGGTTCCATCTAAAGTGCTTTATGTTCCCCATCCTGGGCACTTTGTTTGCTGTGTTTTGGTGGCATGTTTTCATGCACACCTGGAAAAAACCTTGTTACATTTTGCTGTGCAACAATTGTGATGGGCTCTTTCAATTTAAGAAGTTTTGTTTTCATATCATCAATAATTTCAGTAAAGTAGGTGTCAGTTTTTTTCCAGATGGTGTCTGTCTGATCAGAAATATGATTGTCTTCTTCTAGGTATGCCTTCAAGACCAGGAAGTGCCCCGAGAACTTCAACGAGGCCAAGTTTATTGGATTCACCATGTACACCACCTGTATAATTTGGCTGGCCTTTCTTCCCATCTTCTACGTTACATCCAGTGACTACAGGGTATCTTCTTGAACACACACATACACACAAATTCTTGTCTCTTTTAGACATTGCATTGACCTACCTTCATTTCTTGTTGAGTAACCCTGATGCTATCCATAACTGCTACATGACCAGTCCCAACCCAACCAAATGTAACCACAATCTTGACGGAGAAGTTCAACATTTCGGCTTTATCTTTCTTGCCAAGAGTTAGATTAGAGCATCGATACCACTTTCATGTCTGTACGCTAAATATGAAGCTACCGCCAGCAGCTGGCTAACATAGCTTAGCATAAAGACTGTAAACGGGGAAACAGGAGTAAACTGCTGATAAAATCTGCCTGCCTGCAGAAGTGTTTATGGGGGTTATGTGCCAAACGTTTTCTTGTCCTGTTTATGCCATGTCAGTTGGCTGCTGGCTGTAGCTTCATATTTACTTCATCTAGCTCTCAGCAAGAAAACGTATCCCCCGAAATGTTGGATTATTCCTTTAGCCCCAAAATTTAATGATTTACCTTCTGGGGACCAGTTTTTTTATCCTCAAATAGGAGGGGGGTGTCTAAAATGTAACTGCATCAGCAGTTTTGTGTTACTTAATACAAGCACACTCGTAACAAAACAGTGACTACACAGGTGTAGTGGCAACTTAAACAATTTCTAATCCTTGTAGCAAATGTCCCAGCTCTGCAGTATTGGGGTGGCCAACAGACAGGCTCCGTCAAACTGCTGACAAACGTCCAGATTTAACAGAAAGGGGAGTGAGTGTTCACCTGATCCATACAAATCTTAAGCATACACACACCTTAAGCACACACTTCCCCACACACACACACACACACACACACACACACAGTGCACTGTATCAAAGGGCATAAGAGAGGAGTGCTGATGCCAGGGCTGCTCATTTGATCCCTGTAGAAAACAGCTCACTTTCTCACTACCCTCTCTCTCTCTATCTCTCCCTGGAAATAAGCATTTCTTCGGCCTTGTAATCTGACTTTAAGATTAGTCCAGTAGAGGCATAACATCACCAAAATGCACAACCACCCACTCACACACACAAAAGTATGTACACACACACTGTGGAGATGTTGAAGGGTTGATTACTGATGTGCTTCTCTGTACAGTACTGTGATTGTACTGTGAGTTGCTGTTATTCAACCCTGTAACCCTCTCTAACACTTTTCAGCCACACAAAGTTAGACACCGCAGTGATATGGCAACCTGAAAGGCACATACAGCATACACCTCTCCAGACCTACAGTATACCTAAGATTGTATTTAGCATTGATTTTTTGCAATAAATCGCAGAGAATGAAGCCAAAGCTACCACTGACATACCGTTAAGTTTGGCCTCTGTGGTCTCTGTTTATTAAGTCTTTTATTGATCCATCCTGTAATTGTTAACCTCTGGACTGTTGCAAGGTAACAAAGTCTGCCAATAAAGAGTTATATTCTTTTTACAGGCCTCATTGGCTCTGTGTACATACAGAGATTGGTTAATTACTTTAGGCATTTTTATGCTCTAAATATATCTACTGTTTATCGAATTGACTTTCATTTATTATTGTTTTATTTTCTGTTAAGCACTTTGTAATACACGTCCAAAAAGTGCCTTTGAAAAATGTTCATTATTACAGATTATTATCATCAAATTAGCGCTTAACGGCAATTACTTCCAACCACATTAGCATAAGATTTATCCATCAAAGTCTGGCTACTAATTACTGTCTCGTCCTTTTTTCCTTTTCTTTTTTTCTCTGCAGGTTCAGACCACTACCATGTGTATCTCAGTCAGTCTGAGTGGCTTTGTGGTCCTGGGCTGTATGTTCGCTCCCAAGGTCCACATCATCATGTTCCAGCCCCAGAAGAATGTGACCAGCCACCGGCTCAACCTCAATCGCTTCAGTGTCAGTGGGGCTGCCACCACTTACGCATCTCACGGTAGGTTACATGCAGTTACCTCATTTTTAAAGAGACAGGGTTTGAAGCAGCACTCTCTTGGTGTTTTTTTAATGCCTCTGTCAAATGGGCGTTTTCAGCATTCAGTATTCAGCAGAACAGTCACTTTTGCAATAGGGGATAAAAAATCTTGAATTTTAAAGTATCTAGGTGTTTGTTTTCTGTATTTGTATATATTTGGTTCCTATAGAGCTACAGAACTCTTAAGAAGTCTCCAAATATGGACCACTATTAATCCAAAGGTGTTACCTTCACAGTAATGTATGATTGACAGGTTCAATCATGAGCTAGTTAGACTGTAAAGAATGGCATCCTGTTGACAGAGCTGCAGTATTGAACGGTAAAACGAGATGAGAAGCATGCCCCCAAGAAGTGACTGGAATTTTTAACTAACTGACAACTAAAAATATGTATATATTAACCATATATGTAGCACACATGGCACCCAAGAATACATTCAAAACCACATTGCTTAATTGGACTCAAAAAAAAGATCATCAAAGGGCTGGGTGCAATTCCAGGCAGGTTTTTACAAATGACTTGTAAAGTCATGGCAGTGATACTATATTTATTACTATTAAGTTAGGTTTGCATTTACATCACCACTCATATTTTAGTGTTAGCTTTAGCTTAGACATTAAATGGCTTGTTTGTATTGTTAGATTGTTGTTAGATACATCAGAAACACAAATACACTGCGAAATACAGACTTAGTTATGCCGTTCATTGTTGTTGGATTGTTGCGTTGAACCTACATTGTGCTTGTATCATAAAGAAAAATGCTGCTCTACTTCAAATTACATTTGCTCTTTGCTTGTTTCAGTACTAACTTCAGGCTGTTGTGGTTTTCCGCTGCTCTGACTCAAATATCAACAAGAGGCCGTGCAGTTTGTTTGTTACCTGCACAGGTGTGCACCATGGCTAAACAGCCAGTGTCATCTAGCAACCATATCTTGATGCCTTGATGACGTCTTAATGACATTTGAGTCATTTATGTCACACTCTTCAAGCTTTCTATACTGTAGCTAATCATCACCTGAGGAAGGCTTTTATGAGCGGTTATCTAACGTCTAAGAATGCTTGATTTCTGTCTTTCTATCTAATTATCTTCTTCTCTCTTGTTCTATCTCTTTTTCTAGCTTCTGTCAGCACCCACCACGTCCCAACCGTGTGCAACGGGAGAGAAATCGTTGACTCCACTACGTCCTCTCTGTGACCACCCAGTCCACTCTCTAAATCTGCCCCTGCGACTGTTAGCCAATCCATGAACATTATCCTCCTCAAACATCATTCCCCACCTCATACACACACTGTATACACTCACACACAGACATATACATATGTATACATACACACAAATACGCGCACAAACAAACAAACAAACAAACAAACAAACAAACAGACAACCTTCCTTGTGGACTAGAACTGTATTGTTTCATAAATGTAGAAAGTGTGTAACTATAATTAAATTATTTTCTAGGGATGTACATACATGGAATCGACATTGTTGTAAGTAGAGAAACAAAAGAACAAAAAAAGTTTTTAGGAGGAATTTTTGGAGCCTTTGTTTTTGATAGCTTTGTTATGATGCGGTGTAAATAGACATGCGCTTGATCATGGTAGGAGGGTGTGTGTCCCTCAGTCTGGATGCACATTTGTGGCTCTGCTTGCCTCACCTGCAATACCCCACAGACTTTTTATTCTCATGCTTTTTTGTAGGTCTCATTGTAATAACCAATTATGTATGCATTTCTATTGTGTATCTGTACATTTGTATATTATACTACTGATGGTTCAAACAGCACAATGTTGACAGTCTTGTAACCCTAGAATGAATGTGGGCAAAAAGGATAAACCAGATAGTATAAGCTGGCTGGAACGGACATGTACAAAAAAAAACATCAAACTCATCGACTTGCAGTTACACTGTGCCAGAACACAGCTTCCAATTTGAGAATTGATCTACTCACATCTTGATAGATTCGCTTTGCATCCTAGATCCGTATGAAGATCCCATTGTGGCTGTATTTTGCAGGAAAATATGTTTTGCTTTTGATACAAATGTTAATTTTTCTATTTCTAATCATGGAATCCCTTTATCTAAATGGCCATAGTTCCAGACATGTGTTCACCAAAGCAACAGTATGTCCACTCCCACTCTCAAACTGCCGTGTCTTGAGAGGACTGCTGTAATGGACTAATAATAATAACTAATAGCAGGGCTGAAAAGATTTAGTACAACACATGCATTTCAAAACTGTCAATGCAGACAGTGCTGCAATAGTTCTGTCAGCAAAAACAAACTGGCGTCTTACCCAGTAATTATGAATTTGTGCTCAAACACAAATGACTTAAACACTAATGGAGGGAAACTGTGTGCCTTGCTGAGCACATGTTGAATTTTTCCAACTACAGGGGAGTGGTAGCTTTTGGTTTTGTGCCCCATAGATACAGTATGTGGTGATGTTTTAAATATGGCTATGTGCCTTAATGTATGTTTGATAGTGCTCCACGTAGAGGTTGTAAGATATCAGTTTTACATTACCAGCTGCAGATCCTTGTTTGGTAAATGTAAAAGTGACCCCAGTATAGAGTACACATTTCAGGGCAACACTATGCCAGTTAGTTTTATTCCCTACCAAGCCTTCTGCCATTGATTGTTTACCTGAAGTGTTGAAACAGCGAATCTGAGGAATCCTTAGGTTGAAATGACTTTCTCTACCCCCCCTTCTTTCTCCAGTCTGTGATTAAAAAAACATGAAATGGATATTTCTTATAAACACCCATCACACTGATTTTACGTTATATTTTTTACAGCTTAGCGGCTCCGCTGAAAGAAGGAAGGGGAAGAGAAGCTCACATACCATTAAGATGAAGTCGTTGACTCGTCGACTTATTGAAGTGTGCAGTTTACATGTCTGTGTTAAATGTGTTGACGTTGAGAGGCACAGTGGAGCAGCTGGCTTCGGCAGTCCCAGAGAGGCTCACGAGAGGAAGCAGAGCACACAATGTCAGCTGCTGGCAGATCCCATCTAACAAAAAAGGATGTTAGAGCAGATCTCATATACATAACATACGTAACATTTATCAAAACACCCATACCCATCGAGCTCTCTGTTTGTGGCTGGAAATATGACGGCCTCTCTGCTGAGTGACAGCTATGAGTTGGGGGATTCAATGAAAAAAAACATATGAATAAAGTTTTTATAATAAAATCTACATCGCCTAAATTAGTGGACTAAATTAGCAGTACAGCATATTTCATTTTAAAGAGTGGCTTCTCATGCAAGAATTTATTGCATTTAGGACGGTAGTAAATTATTAATAAACTGATAAATGGTTACGTACTATAATATGCTGTCTAAAATAAAGTGTGACTGTTATATTTCTAACAAAAGATGTGATCAGTATCACTTATTCGCTTCCCCAGACAAGCATTTGAAATCTACTTTCTTCATGTTAAAATTCATACAGCAGGTACAGGCAGAACTGTTGAACATTCAGCTCTTGACCGGCGTACACCTTTAGACAGCCGGTCTCCAACAGCACCCTGTGATTATCACACTGAATGATAGATTGAAAGAATTTTAGAGGAATGCGCAAAGACGAGCCGACCTAGATTGGGGCGTGTTTGTGTGTTAGGTGCAGAGAGCAGGAGGAGAGAGCGATGTGGCAGAGCAGAGGGGAGCTGCTGCTGGATTATGTAAAGCACTCCCACAGCCCAGAAGTCACAGCGCTTCTGTGGAAGCTCAAAGCATCTCAGAGATTCACAAGTCTTTGTTAGCAGAAGGCTTAGCCATTCACTCAGTGGTCCTGCTCCCACAAGATACACCCCGCATGGCAGGTTGCTATGGACAACCACCGCCACATCCGCTGCCGGAATGTCTATTTGTCTGCATGGAGAGGAGGGTGGGAGGAGGGGTGAGGGAGGACGAAAGAAGTGGAATAGAAAGAGGAAAAACGGGTTGCTGGTGCTGATTCAAATTGGCAGTGACTGATGAGATTTGGCTCAGCAAGGCCCAGTACTCTACTCCCAGCTTTTAATGGCCGCACAAATAGAGCACTTAACCCTGATTCTCCTCTCATTTAGTCCAGGGACTAGTCTCGGACAACGGTCTCACACTCTTCCTCTGACCCCCTCTCTCTCAATCCGCCTCACCCTCTTCAACCTTTCCCCCAGCCCCCATTGTCCGCCTCATCTCCTACACTATGTGTGAAACTTGCTGCTGAGTTGGTCTCAGCCAAGACCATCTAAGCCAGACCAACAGATTGGTAGCCCACACTTAAACTGAAGCACTCAGATCTGGGAGCCCACTGAAGCACATGCCAACGAGGGGGCCTTGAGGAGGTTGGAAAAGGGATAAGGGGAAGGTAGATAAAGGAGGTGGAAAATGAAAATGGGACTCGGATATAAAGAAAATGTATCACTTTGAAATACATCACCTTTCTCACTACACTACACTCAGCGTGTCATCTCATGTACCCACTAACTCTCACTGTGGCTTTCTTAATTGCCTTTACTCATGAATATCCCTTTCAAACAGCAAGCCATCCACTACCGACATTTTTCCCCTATTCAGCCTCTGCCAACTGCCATGTGCTCTACAAAGGTCTCTGTGCTGTAGCCCCCCGCTTTACAACAGAATGTGTCCTTGGCCTCTAGGCTTTGAAACAAGACAGGATCTCTGCAGCAACATGAAGCTGAGGTCAAGCTGGACTCTGGAACTGGCCAATCGCAAAGCAATAGTTCCATGTTTATGATACGTGCAATAAAAAGGCTGTGATGACATCATAATAAATAACAACAAGCAAACAGCTGGTGTCCGCTCGTCCTTCTATGTCTCGTCTGTCCTGCTCAGAAAAAGCAGTTCAGTGTGTCTGTGCGCAGAGATCTATAGATCTCAACTGAAATCTAAATGTCGGATGCAAGTGTAGATAGAGTCGTCTCTTCAGCAGCATTAACAGCCCCTCACCACCACTTTCACACACACGGGCTCTATTCATAGCGTGTGTTGGCAAATGTTGAAAGATGTCTCTAACACTCCTGCCTAATCTGTTCCCTAAGTGATGGCACTCCAATTAAACCATCTACTGGAGTGCTCCCTGCCTCAGGACAATGCACTCCAGTGTGTAGGTTCACCTTCCTCAAAAAAAGAAAGACTGAAAGACAAAATGAACAAAAATTAAAAATAAGTTCTTAAAAAAGAAAGAAAGAAACTGTTAGGGCAGCGTCTGTCTATAGTTTTCTGTCTTAACACTGCCTGTCAGAACTGTAAGGGACACGTCAGGTTGTTGATTCAGTTAATGAAAATATTAGATATTGCAGGTACTAAATGTTTGCAGCTCATTCCTGCTCCTGTCTCTTATTTTCAGCTACATCATGCTGCCTACAGTTCCTACTTTTGCAGAACTAGATGTTCACTCTTTTCTTGGAGCCAGACAATGACCGCCCTCTGGTGGTAGGATTAGGTTATTACACCAAGAACCTTTTTACGTACTGAACTCTCCAGCCAATTTCCATCCCCATTAAACTGTTAAGCAGACTGCATGTTTAATTGACTTTTAGTGGTGGAAGAAGTGCTCAGAGTCTTCACTTAACTAAAAGTACCAATACGACAATGTAAAAATGTTTTGAATGCAGAACTTGTATAGGTGGGGTACAAGTCCTGCATTCAAAATCCTACTTAAGTAAAAGTACATAAGTACTGTCAGCAAAATGTATCTATGCCTGATATATTATTATATATAACATTATTACATTGTTAATACTGATGAGCAATATATAAGTATAATTTTACTGTTGTGGAGTTGGGGCAACAAATTGACAAAATACATTTACGTACAAATTTGTTTTCATTTTTGGGACTTTTCTCTAATATTTGCATTTTTGTGAAATATTGTACTTTTACCTCTTTGGACCTCACAAAGGTATTTAAATGAATGTAACAGGTCGCAAGCAAAGACAGCTGTGAATCCCTTTGCTGTTTAATCGTTAACAAGGCATTGCATTTTATAAGATTATCATGTGTTTTTTAAGTAAAATCTGAAAAGTAACTAGTAACCATAGTTGTCAGTTAAATGTAGTGGAATAAAAAGTAAAGTACCTTTTTTTAATTACTGTTATTTCAACCACTGTTGGCTGGTAGCAGTTTAGTTAACACTTGGATTCCTAATTTCTGCTTGTAGGGAAGCAAAAATCTGATCTAATGCATAATACAATGTAAGAAGACATTGAGATTAAAGAATGTAAGACATTTTCTCTAAACATCTCCACTGCCCTCTATAGGTGAGCCCACTGAAGGCCAGTAAAGAGCTGAGCTGGTCTTGGAGCCATACTTTCATTGTAATATTAGAAAAATCCCCAAAACAAGAGAACCCCAATATCTTTTGTCATTTCATGTCAAGATTTAAGATACGCTGAGGAAATCATTTCAGAGGCCAGCTCATTTTAGGCCACTGACATATCACAGCTGTTATATAAAGGCAGGCCAAAGCACGGTACTTTGATAAAAAAAAAAAATGGTTTAGTAAGCAAAGTGAGGCTTCTGAAGCATTGAATAAGTTTGGGCCACACATACACAAATCTTTGGATTGATGTAAAAACTTCAAACGTATACTGTTACTCCCACAGTCGTAAATATATTTAACACTGTAACGGGAGTTAAATCATTTTTCGTCAACAAAATGACAAATCATGAGCTCAGAATGACAAGCGTCATTCAGGCCTCAGGAAAGCTCAGACGAGTTGAGCTTTTCGACGTTCACCAAGTTAAAGGGAGGTGTACAGTAAATATTCCACTGAATGAAATGCTGCAGCATCACTGGATAGCTTTACAAACGGGGACAATGGTAACTACATGAGTTAAAATTCTGACATTGTATTCTACATGTCTGACATGTCATGACAAGTTTTGCAGTGTTCGGAATGGATTTAATTAATGTCTTCAATTTGTTAATCACACCAAGGTGAGCTGTGATTGAAGAGAGCTCCATTAAAAACGTTAATCATAAGATGTTATGATGATAGGGAAACATTATCTCTGTCACTGTAAGTCAACATTTGTCATTACAAGAAAGAATCTTGTAATTATAAGAAATTATCTTACTAAAGGAAAACCTTATAAATGTAATATGCGGTACAATATTCATATTTGATAAGAATTTGACTTTACAGCCCAATCCTAAGAGTCAGAAAAGGGGAAGTCACCTTCATTTCAGGACTGATTAATGGACTTTTAGTTTCATTAACTATTATTCAACAATTAAATTGAATTCCTTGAAATCTATTTTTCACCCACAATGCCAGCTAGACCCCTCTATCTCCAAGCCCTTCAGTGGAGTTCTCAAAAGAATCAGTTGACAAGGGGATCAATCAAACTGGGTCCACTTATACATAAATACATCATAATTTATTTGACATACAAGGACAGTCAACACCACAACCTCATCCGCATAATATGACATCTTCATTTTCAATTGGTCAGCAGAGCATTTCCCCTCTTTACAATAATTTCAACTAAGCAAAAGAACAAACAGATGAGAAGACAGAGGCTTCATATGGCCAGAAGATACCAGTCTATGTAAACGTCTGTGGGAGATGGACACACACTCTCACCATGGTGATCCTGATGGCAAATCACACCAGACTGAAATGAATATAAACAGAACATCAATGAAATAGGTCCTTGTCTTACCCTGAGGTCTTCTAACAGCCTTTCTAACATCAGTTTGAATCAGAATGTTACCAGGAAGTGTCTATCACACACACCTGCTTCACAGTACTAGGCTCTGCCGTACTAAGCTTTAAGGCCACCATGTTCATGTGACTTCTCTGAACCTGGCTCTAGGTGCATGATGTGTGTGCATTTGTGTGTGTGTGTGTGTGTGTGTGTGTGTGTGTGTGTGCGTGTGTGCGTGTGTGCGTGTGTGCGTGTGTGCGTGTGTGCGTGTATGCACACACACAGTTGGTATTCCAGGTACCACAGCTCATACTTGGGGTGGTTGGTTAAAGGGGTTGTGCAGTGGAAAGTCTCTTGAGGGTCCGATCTCTCCCCTCACTCCCACTTACTTTACCACCGCCTCTAGCTCCATACCAATGCTTTCGAATGAGACGAGTTTAGCTGCACGTGTTCGTACTTCTCTCCATTTCCCTAAAATCAACAACAAACAGAGTTCAAAATATTTTTACGATGCGATTTTCTTACTGTAAAAGTAAAATGATGCTGTGACTCTCACCTTGGATGCTATGGCTTTGAGTTTGCCGAGTAGAGAAGGTTTTGTGTACACAATTTCATCCTCCATGTCTCCCTCGTTCTCTCCCTCCATCACGGCACAGCTGTCAGCTCCTGGCATCTCACACTCCTTATTGGCAGACATCACCAACCGGGAGTACTTGTATTCCAACCTAGCAAAGAGACAAGCAATAGAATCAATACTGTAGGGGGAAAAAAACAAAAGGGGAATAATGTTGTCCTCATGAATATTGACAAATCCTGTGAAGTGACAAGGAAGGAATGGCAGGAGGGATGGGATCAAACAATGTAGTAGGAGAGAAAGAAAAAGGCCGGGAAAGTTAGGAAAGAGGAAAAAAAAGGTGGGAGACAAAAGGATGGACGGTGAGGAGGCGTGGATAAGGGGTAAGGAGGGAATACAGGAAGAAAGTAGAGGAGCAGGAAAAGAAAGGAAACAAGGAAGGAGATAGAGAGAAAGGAAAGTGTGCAGGAAGAAAAGAGGGAATCATACCTTTTGTTCTTCTTCCAGAAGTAGCAGGTGAGGGAGACGAGCAGCACTGCAGTGAAAGCTCCCAGGCCTGCACCCAGCCGTACCCAGAACTCCATACCCTCACATGGCAGCGTTTTCTTTTCGGGCAAGGTCACACCTCCCATGCACAGCTTCGGCTCAGTCCACACATACAGCAGGTCCTGAGGATGAATACACATAAACAGGAATAAATAAGAATGTGACAGAGCCAGAACATGCACTGGAATTTGTAAACACACTCTTTCACACATACAGTGCAGTCTGTAAGTATTTGGACAGTGTTTTTAATTGTTTTGGCTTTCCCCTAGCACACTGCTTTTGAAACAAAGACTGTTAAAGAGTTGACTTTCAGCTTTAAGGGTGTTTGCATCTATATTGGGTGAGCAGTGTTGGAATCCTAATCCTTTTTACACTCGGGGGGACTATAATTTCTACACAGTCCATGGGATGTGTGCGTAAACACCCTTAAATTAAAGCTGAAAGCACATTATTTCATTTCAAATCCAATGTGCTGTACTCAAGAACCAAAACAAAACTGTCCCAGTACTTATGGAATGAGTTTATGTCCACACACACCTGGTGTCCTCCCTTGCAAGCTCCCTCTATCTGATGGTAGTCCCTCTCTGTGCATGTAGGACAAGCTCCTGAGCTCTCCCATAAGAAATGAAAGGTGCAGCCGTCGCATGTCCCTGCAGGGCACTGACTGTAATGGCCAAGTACAAGGTTCAACACCACTTCACAGCATAGATAAAAGATCACGTGTGATACTAGACAGGCAACCAGAGAAACCGTGACAGAGATGTAGTACCTGGGAACTGAGCGCTCTCCTTTAGTGCTCTTCTCTGGGTTACAGCGAAGTGTCACCACTGCGCTCCGACCTGAGTCACAGGAAGAGGTCACCTCCAAGGACCTTATCAACGAATACACAGAGAGCCAGACTGATCCTTAGCGCACTACAGTTTTTTTGACGTAAAAAAACTATATATCTGAAATAATGAGGTACCTGTAGTAGAAGTTGACATCAGGGACCTTCTTGGAGGTCTGAGGGTACAGCTCCGGTCTCGCCCTTATTCCATCAAGTGTACTATCTACCGTCGCTCCTGTTAATAATGTACAAAGAAAGATTGATTTAATATATGCTTGATTTTCTCTCTTCTGAAACATGAATTTAACAGTACAAGACCAACATGACCAGACCTTTTCTTGTCCTTATATCATTTCTTTTTATCTTTTAAAGCAACAACACTAGTATAAAAACATACTAAATGCATTTCTCCACGCTACCACTGTCTGCATCTTATGTTCACTCACCAAGGAATGTGTCAGCCAGGTTAATGGACTGCGAGGAGAGCGCTGTGTGGAAGCCTCGCCCGCTAGCTGGGATTATTGTTGACTGACAGATAAAGGTCTTGACAGCGTTGCCTCCTTCGCCTTTCTCTCTCTGGGAGTCGGTGATGGATAGGTCTGTTACGTTGTCTGTGCATACTGCCAAGTGACGCTTAAATAAAGAAAAGGAGCAAATAGCAAAAGGCACTGCTTTCGTACACACAAACTTTTAAAAAGGACAGTATTTTCTGAATGTGTGTGCATTTTCTTCTCTTCACACCTGCCCTCCGCACAGGCTGATATTGAACTGGTGGAAGTACTTGGTTCCTTTGGAGGTAAAGCTTGGACCGTTCATCAGCGATCCCACAGACCCGAGGAGGCTGAAGTCATAAGTCAGAGTGACGTTGCCCTCTGCGTGGGTAAAGTGACAGTCGCTGTAACATAAACTGTGGTCCTGTAGAAAAACACAAATACAGGCATATGGTTGTGTGTCATACAAAATAATCAAAAAGCATCACAAAAACAAATAAGAACAGCTTGATTGTTTTCCCAACACCAACAAACCTTGTCGCTCTTGCTGGCTGGACCACAGGGTTTGCAGGCGTCTGGGCCCGGTGTGGCGTGAGAGACAAGGTATGTGTTACGCGGACACTCTGTGCACTGGCTGGTGTGCGTGTCTATGTAATGTCCAGGTGGGCACGGCACACACGTAGAGCTGGAGGGTTGGGTGCTGAGGGCACAGGCCCGGCACCCGGAGGACCCCCCATCAACAGCGTTACTCACTAAGATGGAGTAGATTCGCGCCGCGTCGTTGACATTCCTACGTACCTGAGAGAGTACCGCAGAGAGACAAACAGGCTTTATATTTAAACAAACCAATTTTTCCCAGAGGCTCTGACACCAACCCCTACACGAGTGGATCACAACATACGGGATTGGTGCTTTATACAAAATGTAGTTTTGCCCTCACTTGAAATGCCTACATTCCTGCAAAACAGGTGAATTAAAAAGAGCAAATTAAGGATTCGGGCATCGCCTCTACTTCTGCCGATGAAGTTGGAGGCATCTGGACTGGATGGTCCACCCCAAAAAAAAACACCATGCATTGCACAAGGTAAGTGAGCACAGTGATAGTCGTCATGTTTGATTTGTGGTTTGCTTTAAACACTAACACCACCTAAGAAGTTATCGTTAATACCTAACAGAAGGGAGTGTTAGGTGTACCAAGTGTGGAGCGGATTTACAAGAATATAGGCTGTCGGAGCTTTCTTGTTTCTGGACGTAAGACAATGAATAGGAAGGTTCAACCACAAGATGGCAGGCCAGGTTTCCTGATTTTTGAAGACCCAAGTGGCTAAATCCTGGGTCAGAGGCCTGACCTCCACAGCTCAGCACTGAGGTTCATTGTGGATATACAACAAGTTTGAAACTACAGTGATATAGGCTTGTCTTCCTTCTGCTGGTCATGGTTTCCTACTGCAATTTAAGCATTTGGTAATAATGAGAATATTGTCACTTATACAGCGACAAATTTGACATTGTGAGATTTTCATTGTCACTGTAAATGTAACATCTTACAGTTTCGCTCCTCAGCGTTCCCATCATGACCATGGATTTCAACTGTTAATGGTCCCCAAAAAAGCCCCAAGCTCTCTAAGAAGGCAAGGTAAAGTAGATTTATTCTACTGCATTTATTCTTCTTAGTTTATATAATGTCTGTAGACAGGTGGTGAGGTATCTGGCAGCTGCCACATTTGGAGGATACATAAGCGGAAATGTTTTTAAAACACAGTATGTTTAGAGTATTTTGTACCTGTTTCTATGTATGATAAAGAATGCTATTAAACATGTGAACTTAGGCTGGGTGATATTCTTTAAGAAATCATTTCAGGGGGGAAAATGAAAGTAGTCAACTCATACTCACATCTGAAGGTTGGTTAGTCCTCTGGAAAGCCCATGTGTAGGATACTGAGGCATTCTTCGTCATGACGTGTGTGTAGGACTGTCTTGTTTTCGTTCTCTCCCATGACTCCACCACCGTAGTGCTCTTCCTGTTTACATCCTAAAAAAAAAAAACATGTTAAACTTAATTCACCTCGCCTGTATAATAATGTGTATGTGGCAGCAAACATTTGTCAGGGGCTATTCTCACCATCATGAAATAGAGCTCGCAGTCAGCTGTGCACAATGTTTCAAATTCAAATGTGATGCGACCAAACTCGTTCCCAGAATGGCTTGACATAGACGTAGGGAGCCTGATGGCAGATGCACAACATGTCACAACAAGAAGAAAGAGACAGCTCAGTGTAGAGAGCGATGGGAGACTGAAAAACACAACATGACTGTTCTCACTTGAAGCCAGGAACATGGATGTTGAGGATGAGGTAATCATTATCCGAGCTTCCTGCTCCACTCTGGATATGATCACCTGCCACCTCCCAGCCTAAAGGACACAACAAATCCTAATTACTCAGCTATTTCAAGAAATATATAAACATTCAGGTAACATTGACTGGATGAACTCTGGTCAATCGACGTTAAAGGAATAGTTCGACATTTTGGGAAATATGCTTATTCCCTTTCTTACCGAGTTCGATGAGAAGATTGATACAACCTACACATATGAGAGTGGTATCGATCTTCTCATCTTACTTTCGGCAAGAAAGCGAATACCACAATGCTGACACATTCCTTTCAGAGAGACCAAGACGAAGAGAGAGCGCGCTACTAGACTAAACACCCACCATTCATACTGTCACATTTGGAGTTGCCCACATTGAAACAGGAGGTCTTCATGTTTGCAGGAAGAACATTCCACCATTTATACTCGTAACCCAAGGTGGGCTCAGTGCCTGCCGGACACTGCTGACACGCTTGAGGATGAACACAATGAAAAACACAATTAGGAAACCACACAGAGCAAGAACAAAAGTGACAATAATAATAAATATAAATCAAGAGAGTTCTCAGTACATTTCATCCCATCAGAATAGGTCCCGGGTGGGCATGGTGAGCAGGTGGCCGTGTCATTGTTATAGAAACCAGGGTTACAGGGGGGGCAGGGCTCTCGTTCTCCACTTGGAGGCAACGACTCAGCTCCAGTCAAACCCTCCAGACAGATCTTAGGTTCCATCCACTTATATATGACCTGTGTCTGAAATTACACAGCA
Source organism: Enoplosus armatus (assembly GCF_043641665.1). Classification (NCBI taxonomy): domain Eukaryota; kingdom Metazoa; phylum Chordata; class Actinopteri; order Centrarchiformes; family Enoplosidae; genus Enoplosus; species Enoplosus armatus. The sequence continues at coordinate 8,853,374 of NC_092185.1, forward strand.
ATGGAGGGTGAAGGAATAGAACAGAAACTGTGATTACAGAATGGGACTGTGTAATCTGGAGGTGGCCTCTTTTCTCTCACCTTGCCTTCGTGGTCACAGGCTGTGTGGATCTGGAAATAGTCCTTCCTGGAACATGGAGGTCTGTCCTTACACACAGCGGATCCCTCAGCTTGGGAAAGAAAAGTGGTGATAAGGCAAAAGAAAATTAAGTAACCATCATTTAAAAGACAGAAGAATAAACGTTATCCCACAAATCCTGTCGTACTTTAATAAATGATAACCTCTCAAAGACACAGCAAAGCCTTGCACATAAAAGACATCAAACTAAATCATTAAAACAATCCAAAAAAAAAATCAAAATGAAATACAGAACCATTCAGCTTAAATACAGTACAGTAAATGGGCACAAATGGACCAAAACTGTCATGTCAGTCAGCCAGATTGCTGTTATTATAACTAAGAACATCAACAAGCTTCTATTTATTTGGAACAGCTGGCTTTGCCTCTCAAACAGGGTCTAGTACAATGACTGCTTTACATGTGGAAATGTATTCAAGTGAATCCTTGCTGAGAAATGTAGTCAAATAGATCAGGGGGATATTACTTTTATCCTCAGAAATAGCATATTAGAAAATAATTTGTAAAAAGGTCAAATGTAATATTGAAAAATTATGAAAAATACAAGACCACACACGCTACACATCAGCCGCCAAAACCACACTCCTCCAACACTGAACTAACAAGCATGTTTCTTCTTCTAAAGATTGACTAATGTAGCTGAAAATAGGACAAGCTCTCTTTCAATCCGTTGGCTGTGTTTTGTGCTTCTGTGAGCAGCACTGATAACAATTAGGTTACAAGGAAAACTGCACTGCAGTTTCAGAGCGTTGTTCACCATACTGTAGATTTTAAATGCTGAATATGTGAATATATTTTTCTGCATGTCAGAGTGCATGCCTACCTACCTGCATACTGAGTGGTAGTGTTACAGGATGTGCAGGAGCTGGCACCGTGGCCAGAGTAGGTGTCCCGAGGACAGGGATCACATGTGGAGGAGCCCGGGACACGGCTGAACGTCCCTGGCTTACATGGGAAACATTCTGATGTGTAGGCGACTCCTGGTAGATAGAGAATGAAAAGGAAAATAAATATTTAATTAGTATATTGATTTGTCCTTGATTACAGCGAGAAGAGGGGAAAAGGGAGGTGGATTTGTTACCGACCTTCTATTTGAACATTCTTCAGCAAAACAGGCTTCACCACTTTGGTCCCCATGAGGACCCCACCTGTCCTCCAGTAAAGGATGTTGGTGCCAGATTTCAAGTTCACCTAGAACACACATGATTTCATGTGTTATCAATGAATGAGATATGCCATCTTAAAGTGACTTTAAGAGATCTGCTTAAAGGCTAGAGCTGAGCCTTCACTGCATATGGTAATTTCATTTAAATGGAGATAAAGCTTAAAGCTGCACAATGAATATTCTGAAAATAAAATCTAAAAACAGTCAGCAGCACATATTCAACAATATCTTCATGCATGCAAGGTGTTTTAATGCATAGGAGAAAAATCTTATGTAATTGAATTAATATGTTCTACTTCAAATAGTTTAATTCATTAATTCCAGGTGCATCATTGATGTAATGGTGTAATCAAACTTCAGAGAACACTGTGATCAAACCTAATTTGATTGGTGTATAAAAGCATGTAAATTAAACTGACAAAGTATGCTGCTATATAACTACGTAGACTGAATTGCTGAACTTCCTTTGATTAATCTTATATTGTTGAAACATTTTCTAGGACCCATCAAGTTCAATCTAGCTGGCTGCAACCAGCTAAAAAAAAAAAAGAAAAAAAAAATAGTACCACAGTTTAGCCCACATAAATCCATAAAAACACTATTATTTGCTCCACAGATCCACATAAGGTATTAACACTCCTCCCAACATTACAACTAATTGCCATTTTTTAATCAAAATGCAGGAACTGAACTGACTGGAAAAATATTGGCAACAACAACAAGTGATGCCAGCCACTCTCTGTGAACTAACAGGCTTCCTGCTTGTATCCACCCATTTCTTGCTGCTCAGCCTGAGTTCAACACGTTTATTTTGGGAGACCAAGGCGGGTTGCCAAAGATCTGTCCTCCGCGGCTATTGTTCATCTTACAATATGAAAACACTTACCGTGTGGGTCGCCCATTCGCCGTGATTGGTAAGCTTGAGCCACTTCGCATCAGCAGACTGATCCATCTCCTGACACTGGTCATTCTGGATCTAAAACACACACAAATCATCAGCTGAAACTCTCACCTCTTTTAAAGGTAGCAATTTCAGTAAACAATAAACAATACATCTGGAAAATGAATGTAAACAAAATAAAATATGTAGGGGAGACCGGGTATGGTTGTAACACTTTTTGTTTAAGCACCTTCAACTCACTGAATTTTTGAGTTAGAGTTCTCAAACTTTAATACAAGGTACCCACATTTGTTTACTACAAATGCCACCAATTCAAACCTCTGCAAGAATATCACAGACCTCATGAGGCGATGTCAAATACATGTCAAATACATGGTGATCCTCTTGTAACACATGCTGGGGTAAGTTGTAACAATTAGACAAAAAAAGCAAAAACAGAGACCACACCATGTGATATGCTTCAAAAAGAGGTTTACTGAAAAAAAAAAAATCCACTTTGTTTGACTCAGGAGGGGGTGTGTGTGTGTGTGTATATATATATATATATATATATATATATATATATATATTCTTTTTTAATCAGAGTCACAATGCTGACAAATGAATGTTTGTAACCCTGGAGTGCAGGCTTGGTGGGCCCAGAGACTGCATAGGGCACATTTTACCCATACTTCCTTTGGCTTCGACCTTCCAAATGGCTCCATACAGACAACACAAAAGGTTTCCTCATCTGAGGCCTCAGAATCCTCAGCGTTGGCTTTCAACATTTTCTTGGTGGGCTGTCTCCCCTTTTTCTTTTGCTTGCCTTTATTCTTTCCTAAGATAGGCCTACTCTTTCCTACATTTTTGCTTCTTCTCTGTTCTTCTTCCATCAATGCTTGCTTCACTGGTGTATCAGTGAGTATTTATACTTGGGAGGGTGCATAGTCACACTCCTCAAAAATGTCAGGATTGAAGGGACAAATACCTGTGGATTGGAAACCGGCTTGAATGTTTCTGGGTGTTGCAGCTGCGGGCAGAGCAGTCTTCACAATAGTTGGAATGTCATATATCGTCATCGTCTTGGCAGGATTCATCTTCATCCAGGCATCACTTGCAGTGTTCACCATTTTCTTAAATGGGCCGTAGACACTGCGATCCAACGGCTGAAGTTTATGGCTGCAGTGGGGGGGGGGTAAGTAGTACAACCCCATTTTTTTTGCAGAAGTCGATTGCTTTCACAGATATATGTGAACAGTGGTTATCCAGCAAAAGCAAAACCATCTTCTCTGAGCTGACCTTTGTGTGTTTTGCAAAGTGAGCAAGGAATAAGAGGAAGTCTTCCTCTTGCATCCATCCTGAGCCGTTACCGCTTCCAGCACTCCCTGTTGGCCCACTCTGAATAAAGTATTCCTTGTAACGTTTACGGGGGAATACAAAGAAGGGAGGAATTGCATTTCCCAGCGCTTGCACGGCGCATGCTACGAGCACACCTCTCTCACCCGATGTCATTGCACCCACCTGCTTGACTCCACGACGTGCAACAACACGGTCTGGTGACTGGACTGTTGTTACACCAGTTTCGTCTACATTCCATATATCACTCCCGTCGAAGTTGTATCTCTCAATGACCTGTCCAAGGCTGTTGAAGAAACGTTCCACATTTGTACGGTTAAAACTTGTGGCCCGCGTAAGGCTGGTTGCCTCTGGACTCCTTATTGACAGGCAGGGGTGCCGCGTCATAAAGGATGTGAACCAGTCAGGCCCTGTCATCTGTTTCTCATCCCATGTCTGTGGGTGTTTGATGTTATGTATTACTGCCAGTTGATATGCAAACTTTCTGACCTAAAAGAAAGTGAAATAGAAAACCTGAGTACATAGTCTGGCACCTACACTAGCATTCAATTCTACTCTGGTCTCCAGTGACTAACCTGTCATATGCTTACCTCACGTGGAGTCAGTCCATAATACAGGTCTGCTGCCTGAGTCAAATAATCAGCTAACATTTCCTCCTGCACCTCAGAGAAAACTTTGTTGCTGCTCCAGTACTAAACAAAATATAGTCTTGGTCAAATAATTTACTTTCTTACCTCAAAATCATTTTTTTCTCGATAGAATCTGCATGCACCCGTTTCCAACCTTGACAATCAGCACGTGTGATCGGGGAGGAAGTGGGTAAATACTGAAATGATCATATGACTCCTATCTTATCCCTGATTGGTGGCATTGGTGATGTTACAACTCTCCCCATGTTACAACCATACCCGGTCTCCCCTACTCAGTTTACTATAGATAAAAATTATCTTCCAGCACACCTGCCTTCAATTAGCCACTAATTAAGAGACTCATCATTTGACTTGCCATAGCAGCAAAAGCACAGGTGCAACTAATAACGTTAATTATCGCTCTGTTCTATGCAAGTGTCCCAGCAGTAAGCCATGTCAGTGAGCCAGCTCGCACAATACTCTGGAAGGGCCAAGGAACTGGTACACCTAAATGGAATGCAGCCATTGATAATGTTATTGCCCAGTATGCCTGTGGTGAAAAATGTCTGATTCTTAAATTCAAATATTTAGGTCTTTCTTGGGACACTTTTAAATAACCAACAGTCGTCATGTGAGGCAAATGTCAGCGAGATAGATATATATCATCAGCTGTAAGACAAAAAATATAGTATACTGTCTGACTTGTGCACCTAAGTAGAATGATCACAATCTGGGGCTATTTCCAATTAGATTGAGCATTTTTACCATTAGCATTAGCATTGTGCCCATTATATTTTTAGGGCATCTATGATGAGTGACTTGCTTGAGCTTTAACAAAAGAAATACTGAAGTACTCTACAGGGTGTCCAAAATCATTATACACAAGCACACTATGTACACACAATCACTCATCCACTTAAACAGGTAGATCGATAGACAAACACATAGATCAGATAGACTTAATTTTCCCAGTAGTAAAAAGATAAAAGCTAATGCATGTTTGAAACTCACAAAGAACTCAAACAGCAGGTTGTTGTCTGGATACTGGTACTCAAAGCTGACAGAGCCCTGTTTCTTCAGATGGACAGCATAGATGAGAGAGACTGTGCATTCATCCCTGTTGGACTCCAGATAGTTTCCTTGAGGCAACCAGGAAGAACTGCAAGGAAAGAGATGTAAAATGAATCTTACACTTACAATTTCAGTTTTTCGTGCTTCCCACTCACACACCTGTTGCAGGTGAGCTTGTCATCTCCGCGGGGACTGTTTTCCAGGGATGTTGCCAGGCTACTGAATCCAACCGGCATGGAATCCCACTGGTCAAAGCGGATACCGCTGCCAAGGGAGTAGCTTCCCGCTGCACACTGGGTACACTCCTGAGCCGACATCTCCAGGAACTCCCCAGCCTTGCATGAGAAGGCTGGAGGACACAGAGAGAGGAGTTACAGCGGGATGGGAGGAAGAAGAAGATTACTTTTGGATAAGTCATTTCCCAACCTTATTTGCATTCTGCTGTAAAAAAGATTATACACACAATATAAAAATCACACAGACTGAAGATGATAGGTAAAGGTCATGCAAATCACTGCTGCATTCAGTATAATGTAGCCCCAGTGATCAGGGAGCTTAATCCTTACATCCTGTTACACACTGTGTCTGTCGCTGCATTTTGTCCCACCGAGCCATCCTGTCTTCTGCACCTGCCAAAGTTCTGACAGTGTCAGCTTTTCCTCATTCCTGATCTGGTCAAATGCCATTGTGATGCGTCTCTATGCTTCAAAGCAACCAATGCAAGAAATAAAACGTGTGTGGGTATGTGATTTGTGTAGTACACCCTGTCTGAGGATGAGTAGTGTGAGTTAATGTGCGCACCAGGAAGTGCTTGTAGGCGTGATTTGATTTAAGGACAGTTTGCTGTGGCACTCATTTTCATGGTGACATAATTAATCAGTAACAGTTTGACTTGATTAAGTGGGCCTCTTGCATTGTATTATGGTGCACTGGATAGCATCAATATATCCTACGTAAGATACTTTGTCTAATTGCTATGTGGAAACAAGTGTCTGCTGTTCTTCCAGTGAAAATTGTGGGAGTCTGAACAGGAAGAAGGAAATAGAAAAATATCACAATAACAAAAATGTGTTAAGAGTTTTACTTAAGTATGCAACATGAAGATGCAACTTGTTGTCTAATAATAAAGCTAAATTAACATTCCTCAGGACAAGCTATTTCACCTAATAATGACCCATTACTATGGTGAGAATACAGTTTATACATGTGCAAAAATATGTATGTTAGAAAACACTAGCTGGCCATTAACATACACCCTATTCTGTGAGTGACACCAGTGACCATCTCAATTCATCTATTCATGACACAGTGTTGCAACAGAGCAGGATAAACCTGTTCTACGACAGACAACAAACAAAGAACAAACTTGTGTGACGACCTTGTAGAACATTAGTGTGCTTTTCTCTGTCATCCTGTCTCCATCATGATAAGGTATGATAAGATCTGTGAATGCCCCCCTCCCAACAAACAAAGAAAATAATTCAATACTCCCTATGACTCACCTTTTACTTAGCAGATCTGTTTCCATGGCAAAACATTAGCACTGATAAATACTGTACTAATTACCTACATGGGCCTCTGAATAACTGTGTCCATTCAAAAGCAACAACTCTACACATTTACTGTCTTTTTATTCTAATAGTTTATAACTAAGAAACTCTATTTGGACAGATTTCCTCAGTTACTGCACCTCATATTAGACACATATAATTATTGCGAGCAACAACATGGCCCATTAATGATGTGGCTTGTGAAGTAAGCCAGCAGCAGGGCAATAATGCGACAATGTTTTTCTCTGAGATTATTCGCCCGTAGCTTTGCTCTGTGGTTGGTTGGAGGATATCCAAACAGGGTCAGTCAGGTTGTAGTGGTGGAAATTCCTGGCTACTGATAAGAAGTGTGCAAGATACACACATCAGGGCCCACTCTCTTACACACACACACACATACTTACTGCACTCTGTGCCGCGTACTGGCTCTGGTAGTCCAGTGCAGGCCCCAGAGCTCTGCGGGATGGCCACTCTCCACCGAAATCCCATGCTGTCACACTCTGTGTACTCATAGTAGTAGTCCGTCTGCCAATTACACACACGCAAAACATCTGCATAAGCAATCAGTCGCCACGACAGTCTTGGACCCAAACAATGAGCAAATGTAGACCAGAGGCAGGTCAGTAAACATCACACCACAAGAGGCCTCCACCCACATCAGAGCCCTGAGTCATCTCATTCTGGGTGAGAATGTTTTGCATATCAGAGCAGACTAAATGGATGGTGCAAGTGCATTGATAACCAACACTGAAATTAAGTTCCATTTCCAGCTGCTCAGGCTTACAAAACATGACCGCCTGCTACGGCGTTATCTCTCAAGCCACAGCCACTCTTCTGCCCTGGATACACAACATACCATCTCCACGGCGATGGGAACAGGGGTGGTGGCAGCAGTGGGCTACTGGTAAAACAGGCGGAGGCGTTTTACCAGCAGCTTCTGGTAAATCTGTGGTCCGGAGTGAAAACCATTAGCTTGATGTTTTTTCGCCTCCACAGAGCTTCTCACCATCTTTCTGTCTACAGAGGAGGGTGGCCTAATTTCTGACAGTTTACATAATGTTGCTCCTTGAGCCAAAGCAGATTTTGACACCGCAGCGCATGCAGGCTGTTGTGTGTGGAATGACTTCCACTGGTGTGTTGAGATGGAGCTCAGTCACTCTGATGATAAAAGGACAAGAGGAAAGATGTTAGCTGCAGGGATTCAAGGCACGAGAAATCGACTAAGAATAGGATTGTATTCTGAACTCTGTTGCACTAAACCCTCATTATGTCTTGTGACTCCTACAAGAGCTGTGGTCAATCACTGATATGGCAGACTTTCAACACTCATCTCGCACCATTATTCAGCATGAGAGCCTCTACTCCTGAATGCATTTCATGAGATTTAAACCAGGATATCAGCTCTGATGTCGGATATTGTCATCTATCTTAACTGGGGAGCTGCAGTAATATCTGTGCCAGTGTGAAAACGGAGATTGTGCCAATAACTTAGAGGAATGTTTCTCCTCGAACTTGGGACTGTGTGTGACTGTGCTGCCACTCTAGACTGAGGAGGTGTTGAGCTGAGCCAGACCAGAGGGAAGGAAAGGCCAGTACATGCAGGAAACTGATAAGAGCCTGAACAGCACTGAGTGCTGAAGTGCAACATATACCAGACCTCATCAGAGATTCATGCTCCTCCATGATGTTCAAAGTTGTTCTCTTTACAAAGAGAGCAATGGTTAAGGTGCATTTTATGTCTTCCTCGCCTGCTGCAAATGATGATTTTAAACATCATACCATAAATCAAACCGGAAATGTGTCATCAATTTTTAATCGTATTTGATATGGTCACTGGATTACCAACTAACTGTCACGCGTGTGCAGCCACAGCAGCCCAATCAGTGCGTTTTTCTTATTTCCATCCCCGGTATAGAAAGCTCTAACGATAAAAGCGGAGGCAGTGAAACACGATGAACACTTATTGATCGACTGTGGCATCTCTCACCTCACTACACTGCCGCTGTCCTTTAGCCCCGTCAATCAGCGTGCAGAGGATGAGAGCGCAATTGGCGACGAACCAAGCCGAGGACCGCATTGTGGATCATCAAGCGAGGGGGGGCAGGAGAAAAAACCTCGATCCAGGAGAGATACTTGGATCATAAACCTGAGCCAGATTAATGCTTGGGCGTGTACAAATCGACACTTGCTCCTGTCGCCTCTTGTCGGCAGATTGTAACCCTTACCACCTGCGATTACCCTCAGACTGTGCGCTCCAGGGCTGCCTCATCCCAATGAAGCTGGGCATAACAACAGAGTACTTCCGGATATGTTTTTCAAAGTAAAACTCGCGACTCATGTATGAGTGAATGTTCGACCATCAAGTTATTTTTTCGTGCCAGTTTATTGTAATAACTGCGGTGTGATTTTGTTAATGTGCAAACTAATGTTAATTTTGTGCACCAGTTTTTTTCTCAATTGGAGCCATTTGTCAGTTTAATTTGAAGGCACAATAGTAATGCCTTCTGCCTCTATCTGCTAACTTGACGGAGCTGTGTGTGTGTGTGTGTGTGTGTGTGTGTGTGTGTGTGTGTGTGTGTGTGTGCGCGCGCGCGCGCGCGCGCGGGCCTTTAACCACCGGTTCTGACGCTCCTGTGACGTCGCTCAGGAAAGAAATGGTATTTTGTTGTCTTGTAGCTATCGTGACAAAACAATTAAATAACGGTGCGCAATATGATTTGTAAGCGACATGTATTTAGGTTACATGAAATATTGTAAAATGAAGCGCTATAGGCAAGCTAACAGTATCTATAGAGTTTATTGTTGCAGATTTGTTTAGGCTAATGTCGCTGTGAGAATAGACATTTTGAAAGGACCAGGCTGTATTCTGTGCTTATCTTGAAAACAGCTTCGGTTAGATGCAGTATATTGTTCCCAAAGCCTAACCACTGCAGTCCATATCACTGACCGCCAGAGGGAAGCCAAGCTCTGCAGTGGTTCATCATTACTACAAGGTGGATCACACAGGCTGCTTTGTGTTATTTATCTGCCTATAATGACAGCCTTCAGTTTGGATTTTGTACTTTCGTGTCTAAATGGAGTGATTACTGGAAACTATGAAGGTCTGACTTAGTGAGCAGAATTTACTCGGCTGTAAAGTCCAGGTCCTGGTGCTGTGGCCTTTTTATGGAGAGAACTCTAAGAGAGGTCAGTTTTATGCCTCAAGCTAGTGTGTGAATAGTTGGTTAAAATTAACCCAATAACAGCTGTGCCAATAAGGCTTAATGCATTAAGTATCATAGAGAGGTAGAGTGAAATAAGGCGACACATGAATTGTGTTATTGTAAAAGGCTGTGAATCTCCAGAATATAAGGCCCTCTCCATAAAGACTTCCTTAGTACAATCGCAATGATTTCAAACAAGCTTGCTGCACCAATGTATTGTTTACATCGAGTGGAAGTGAATACAGTATGGGTCTAAAGTGTGTATTAGTATTCAGGGGTCTCCCCAGAATTCCTGTTTATGATAGTTATCAATTTCTAAGAGGTGTATTCCAACATCTTACACCCTGTTTAGTGTTGTGCCATGCTGGTTCTTCAGCAGTGTAATGATGGTGGGGCACCATTGCTCTATTTCTTAAAGGAAATCCAATTAACTCCTGTTCAGGTCTGTAAAAATGTGTTACTGTCTTTACGAGATCTGCAGTTCCTCTAGAATACGACCATTAGCTGCCCTTTTAGGCTGCTGTCACTGTCAAGGAAAATATTTCTCAGCTGTCTCTTTCCATGGTTCTACTCTCATGCTGTAAATTACCTTGCAGTATTCTGTCTATCAGAATTAACATGTTGAAGAAAATGTATAGCATCACAGAAAGTTATCACATGCCTTTTATCGAATACTCTCACAACTATATGGTCCCTCTAAGTGTCTAAATTTTGAGTGCAAATGATATCTCTGTTTACGTCCTGGGACAAAAGAGCTCATGCATGTTTCATAGTCACACCCTGGTTCAATTTGTCAGGGTGTGTTACATTCCCGACACAAAGCTGCCAAAATAAGATAGTATGTTGGAGAGATGGACTGAGAGACAGAGAGCTCTGTGTGTTCATAACAGATTTGAGACAGAGAGGAAAAGCACACATTGTGACTTTGTTTAAATGAGGGCTTAATGAGATTGAGATTATGAATGAGCTCTATTACTTAAGTAATGTTCAGTCTTATGTTTTATTAATATCCAATGGACTGCAGGTAGGTCTGCCAGCATATCAATTAACTGCATTTCTTAATGCATACAAACATGAATCTTTCTTTGCTCCACATGAGTAACATCAGCCCATCTATTGTGATTGTGTTTGTATCTGGTGTGTCTCATACCGGCACGTCCACAACTACGAGACTGAGTGCTGCGACTATCAGGCCTTGAAAGAGTGTACCAGGAACAGATCACTGTTCAGCACAAGATGCTTTGTGTGCACAGTTGTCACATCACCATTGTAAAACACAAGAACAAAACTGCCCACTCTAATCTATAACCAGTTTAATTTGAAGGCACAATAGTAATACCTTCTGCCTCTATCTGCTAACTTGACGGAGCTGTGTGTGTGTGTGTGTGTGTGTGTGTGTGTGTGTGTGTGCGCAGTATGAACAAAATGTATACTGTGACAATTCAATAGCTTATGATGTTTACTACAGTATTCAAAATCACAAGTTAATTCCATTTTGGCCATGTGAGACATTTTACACCAGTTGCCATTTTATTAGGTACACCTTGCTAAAACTCAGTCCTGCAATAAATCCCACCTTTATGAAGGTTATAATGTTCAGTTTTACTTGAAACTGTTTTCATTTGAATTTGTGGTGCTTTTGGACAATTTATGACATTCTGCAGTAAAGTGTATCAAAACCGCTGTCCACTGTGCTAATCCTGGGACTACCAGGGTTGCAGAAGCCGTCCACGTGACTTCCCTTTTGTTGACAGGGCAATAGGCAGGATTCTTTAAAAGTGACGGGATGCAGTTTAAACTTCCCTGAGAGAATTTGCCCTTTCAGACCCTGATTTTATTGTAGGAAACTTGGCTGTAAAAAAAAAAACAATAGTATTTACTTTAATCTTGGTCATCTCTGTGCAGTCACCAAAATGTTATTTGACTTGCCACCTTATGTATTAATTAGACCAAAAGTGCACCTGTAATTCATCTGTAAGTACAATTGCACATGGTGTTAAATTTTCCCGGAACACTTTTATTTTGTTGAAATGCAGGGCTTTCATAAATATGCCCCCTGCTAACCCATCCTCCGTGAGTTTAATGGTAGGCTATTTAAGCCCTGATGAACGGGTGTTTGCAAAGGAGATTAATGTGTTTTTCATAGGTTATTTTAAGCAACCTGCCACGACATAGACAGTGTGCTTTATTGGTATATATAATTGTGTTTTCAATCATTTTAGCCTATAAAGGTTGAGGCTGCATTGAAACAATGTCGTCTGTACTGGTTAAATGACCAATCCAAATCCTGAGAACCAATCCAAAACTGCCCACACAACCTAACGACCAATAAGATGCTCTGCATTTTTGTCATAATGTTTGATGTTGTCTTGTGAAAAATACATATTCACCAGTAGACCAGGTTGGATAAACTATTGATGCAAGTCTGCTTTATGTGATTGTATGAATATTTAAGTAGCCGTCACCCAAGGGCAGCTGGGTTTCTCCTGTCTCGCTCATTCTGTGAGAAGGGACGCCAGGTCTCTCTCTTTCTCTCTCTGTCTGTCTCTCTCTCCCCCCTCCTTTCTCTTTCTCATCTGAGGCCTATCACTTACGGTGTTTGCCTGTAACCTGAACTCTCATATTCAACCCTCTGTAACACTCCAATAACCTTTACACTCTAGGCCACTGCTCTGTGATCAGATGAGTTCATTAATTAATAGTGGTGAAGTGTAGGGCAAGTGTATTAGTAACTGACCCTGAATCAGATGGTAACCAGAGTCCCTGTGGCCCAACTCCAGCCTCCAAACTCACAACAGACCAGGGACTACCTGGTCAAGTAATGAGATACCCAGCACTGACACGCTGCAACACACACACACACACAAACCCTGAGACTCTCATACACACACATGTTGTCAGGGAGGCAGTCAAGGGACTATCATGGGATGGAGAAAGAGTGACCCTCGTCTGTAAAGAGAGGTTGAAGCCACTTTGGTTGGGAATCTATTTTCTGTGAGAGAAAGAGAGAACAATGTGACGACAGATCGACCTACTGACCAAGAGACGGCCAACACAGTCTGGACTTTTAAGGTCAAGTCTGGGATAAACTGATGATACAGCTGCTGCTGGAGCAGTGGACAACTAATGCTGCTATGACATAACAAGAAGACATGCTGAAATGGAGGACAGCTATTGAGGATATTTGTTGGCATGGATCAAACTGACTGTCTTCCCTGGATAAAGGGATGTTTTTATTTCACACATTGCTTCGCTGCTGTGGAAACAGTTGGCTCGTTCTTATGTAGTGCATTTGCCTTTATCCCCAGATGCACCAAATGTCAGTTCAATTAGGATTTATTTTACTGTCTCTTTTGGTCATTCCTGAATCCCCCAGCATGCACGGACTACCTTGTTCCTCTCTGGGCCACTGTTTTGGTAATCCATCTGATGTTAACACTGATCCAGCACCAGCTCAGGAGCCAAACAGCCCCAGACAAAGTGGAAATAATCATGGACTTCCGGCAGCAGACCCAGTCATATCCCAGCCAGAAGCCCTACCAGGCAGCCCACAGGAGCAGCTGCACAAACAGCCTCAGAGGACTGTCAGCTGTATCTCCACCCACTCCATCAGAACCAGAAAACTAAATGGTACCAACTCAAACTCTGTCTGCCACCTGCAGGACACAGATGACGACCCATGCTTTGAGTCACCTCCACCCTGCCGTAGCCTCTCCCAGAGCTCTGAGGATGGTGAGCTGGCGCTGGACTGTAGTCCGGAGCTGGAGCTGAAATATCCTCAAATCCCCAGACCCTCCATTATTATCAGACAGCCTAAGGTAAGAAGGCTGGAGTCACTACGTTCTGTTTTCAACAGTGGTGGAAAGTAACTGAATACATTTACTCAAGTACTGCATTTACAATAAGCACAAATTTGAGGTATTTCTCCTTTACTTGGGTATTTCTGTTTTATGATACTTTATACTTATTTCATAAAACATATGATCAGCTTATAACATATAATGTATTATTACAGTTTAAACTACCCAGAAGTATATGCAGTAATTGAAATTAGCTCCACCTTGACCAATTCAACATTAAAGTACCCCCCTTACATAATAATACATCTATAATAATTATGCGATGATATAATAATATAAAACTGACGGGGATCATTCTGCATAAGGAATACATTTACTTATGGTTCTTTGAGTACATTTGTTGCTAATACTTCTCTACTTTTGCTTAAGTAACATTTTTGAATGCAGGACTTTTACTTGTAGTATTTTTATAGTGTGGTATTGCTACTTTTACTAAAGTAGATATGGTAAAATGACAGGACACAAATTGCAGCATAAAATCATTTATTTTTAAATCATTAAATTTGATGTTTTACAGATTGTGTGCTGTGCACAGCTTCTGCAGTTTCATATTTAACGTAATACATTATATCACCACAAGGGGGGTATAAAACCCAAATGAAGTTATTCATACATTGAGTAGGGGGTGTAAGTAGACACTGATATCCCTCTTTCGGGATTGAATTCATTCATTTCTCATCAGAATACCACAAAATCTTCTTATCAATGAGATGTAAAGCTCTGAAACTCAAAACACACATACACACTCACACACCAACTGCGGTCAGAGTGCTCAATGACTGCAGATAGGATGTCAGTGAAATGTGTCCTGAGCTCCTGTTCAACATGATCTTTGTCTCCTGATCTCTCTAAACACACACACGGGTGCCTTTGCTGTGCATGTGTGTTCTTGTACATTCCTTTTTGTGTGAGTATTGTTGCTATTTAGTCCTGACTAAAACTGGCCAAAGATTTTCCTCCTTATTCCAAGAGGAGGACGACACATTATGTAAGCAGTGGCTCCTCAGGGTCTGATCAATAATGTTGATCAGCAGTGGAAACTGCAGAAGAATGAGAGGGAGGAGGGGCAGGTTTTAATAGGAATCCTGGAATTTACACTGTTGATTACTTCCAAAGAGAGACATCTCATCAGCAGATGTTTAGACATCTGTTGGGTTGGTCGTTTTAGGCCAGAGGATTGTCAATTTTGATAAGTTAAGAAGAAATGTGGTGTGAAATTATTAAACACATGGTTGATTTATTGTGGCAGTCGGTGAGAAGCTTGGTAAATTCGTTGACCGATTAAAACATTGAGCCAACTGTAACCATTACTCAATGATTTATGTAAAACAGCCCTTTAACTACCTTGTTGCAGCCTCCCAATAAAACTGCAGCAAAGCCGCTCATTGGCCAACAGCACAACACATGTTTGTAGCGGACAGCTCCCAGGGTGACAAGGCTGAGAATGTATGCAACCATGCCCTCCCCCAACATAGCCATTATTGTGCTGTGTCAGAATGAGTTACAAAACGCTGTTTTTAAGCATATGCTTCTCACTTTCTGTGGAAACAGGAAAGATGTTTCACAATGTTTACTTTAGCAGAGCAAATATTAATCATGTGTCAACACCCAGGGTTGCTTCCTCATTGAACTGTGATCTTGACAGCAGGTGATTGCCTGGCTGATTGACCACTGGAGCACAGGCATGATCGGAGCATGTGCATTAACCCTTGTAGCGCTCCTCCTCCTTATCAGCTGACCTCTCACAAATCACAGCCAGCGGCATTAGTGATTCCTGCCCTCAAGGCGCAAATTAATGCCCCTTCTGTTGTGGAGCTCAAGGGAACTGAATGTGAAAATACTGGCAATTAATGACAGGCACAATGTGAAAAGACTGTACAGTATGTCCAGTAAGAGAAATGAGTAGGAGTATGTGAGCATGACTAAAAGAAGGTGATTTTTTGAGTTATTATGTGTCAGTCCAGCGTGTCAATCCACAGTGTGTAATTCTTCTCACTTACTCATTAGTGTCTTTGTTGTTAAGATATCCAGCACGGCAGATGTAGCTTTGATCTCCCTTGATCGCCCTAAGGCTTTATCTTTGTGTGTGTGTGTGTGTGTGTGTCCATATCAGTGTGTGATAATACGGTGGTTGCTCTCTGATCCCTCCCTTAAAGGCCGGATGTGTTTATGGGACACTTCCAGAGCAGGACACACTGTCATGTCTGAGCATTCGGCACAATACCCACACACACACACACACACTAATAATGATTATATGGTCCATAAAAGAATGTTCAGCTATAACCAATCAAAACAAATTCTTCAGTATCACTCACACACATACAGAGCCACACACAGAAGTAAAAGATTACTGATCATTGTTATTAAACAAATGGAGGGGTTGGTCTGAACAAGACAACAGAGGGCAAAGAACATGAACGTTCCCCCACAGAACAATCACTGCCTTCAAACTGTTATCATTCTGTAGCACTGAGCTGTACTAATACATGTACTAATATATGACAGTGATTTCTTGTTGTGTTGCATACAGACATTTAGCAGTCAATAAAAGAGTGATAAGCCCTGAATTCCAGTCCCTTAGTGTCCTTGACCATCTATGGCAATGTTAAGACTAAGAAGATTTGCATGTAAAATTACCTTCTCTTGGCATGATTCATTGCAATAATGTGTGACATCATGTTTGACGTCATTTTGTTTCTATATTGGGTTGTGAAAGTAGGTTTCAATATATCACAGATGAGAAACAACCTAAGCTGAGGGTGTAACCCCACATGCTATAGACCTGTGAATGAATCTAAATCACAATGTTAACATGCCCCCAAAATGAGATTTTATTGTGTTTTTGTTTTTTTTGTTTTTTTTGTGGCTTCACCTTTTTATTGCCCCATAATCATACCTCGCTTTATTCAGCCTCATGCAGGCATGTACTCATTGGTGTGTGACTGGTCATGCCTATTAGATAAATGTGTTTGTTATTCAGGGTAAGTGGCCTTTCAGTGACTGACAGTGTTCCTTTGTGTTCCCTTCCTACACACTCCCCGTCAGGAGTCAGAATTCCAGGAAACTGCGTCTGACAGGTCAGACGGTAGGGAAACCGAGGATGGAGGGTTATCAGGTACGGAAAACAACAGGAGCTTCCTCCTCTTTTCTCTCCGTTCCCTTCTCCTCCTCTAGCTCTTCCAACGCTGGAGTTGTTGGGCACTGATTTGAAAATGGAAAAAAACGTTCTGGCTGGAGCTGTCCTCTGCTGATGGAAAAACTACTTTGACTTTTATGTGGAGAGGAACATATTTGTGAAAAGAATTACTCTGCGTGTGAAGGAATGATCGGGTTCACCCAGTCATGCCCCCAATGTGTCGACGTGTCATTATGAAAGAAGTTTTGTTCCATAACTTGTCTGTTTATGAGTAATTGGGGAGATTTCTCTTTGTTTGTCTGTGGCAAATAGTGATCCAGAGGAAAGGACGGACATTCTGTGTGGATGACTTTGTGTGTGTGCGTGTGCAGTGTGTGTTCACTCACCTTGCCAGGATGTCTGGGAGGAGCTGAGTGCTGGCGGTTACCTTGGCAATGAGTCTTGGGGTAAAGCACAGGGAGGGGTGGAGGGCTACAAATTGGTAAAAGGATGGAGTTGAGTGGCTGATTAATAATGTGATTGAGTGTGTACATTGTGTGTCTACAAGAGTGGTCAAATGTAAGTGTGAATTTGAGTGCAGTGGTGTGTGCTAGCAGACCTACAGGAGGGGGGGTGTAACAAAGCCTTGGCATGCACAAGCCAAGGCTGCCCCATCTGCAGTCAATCTCTCTGCCTTTTGTTTTCTAACCCCATCTGATAACATTACAAAGAATGGATTTTGGGGGTGGGGGGTTGGGAGATAAAAGCATCTCACCAAATAATACAGTCCTGAGCAAAAACACAAACTACGGCCTCAAAAATTACAACATGAGTGCATCTGACACAACAAAAATCTTATTTCAAAAGTTTTGTAAAAGTGGCATTTATTGAATTGGATAAAATAATAGGGCCTACTGTAAGGTGTTCCTGTTATTTTGTCCACCCCGTTTTTGTGAGGTATATATCACATGTATTTAAGGTAGGCTAATCTGTTAACCAAGCTACACTGCCATTAGGGCTTTGCTAACCCAGCACAGTGTTTTAGATGCTTTTAAAGGATTAACATCTTTAACTATGCCTCTGTGCCACAAGCGCACACACACACACTGAAAGAGA
Organism: Enoplosus armatus; assembly: GCF_043641665.1. Lineage (NCBI taxonomy): Eukaryota > Metazoa > Chordata > Actinopteri > Centrarchiformes > Enoplosidae > Enoplosus > Enoplosus armatus. The sequence goes on from NC_092185.1 coordinate 8,871,460, forward strand.
AAACAAGAGAACATCTGCTACAGTACATGTGGTACTTTAAGAGTTGCTATATCAACACAAAGAGCACTGTAAGCCTGACAACTGAGGTCTCTTTATTCCAATGAGGGAAATTTGACAAAACAAGCACACTTTTGTCTCCCCCCCTCCTTCCTCCACCAAGGATAAAATGGGAGAGCTTATGATGCACCAGGGGGTAATGTAAGTACAGAACCTCCTCGTTCTCTCTCTCTCTGACACACATGCACACAATTGTCACACTGACCTTGATTTCCTGTGGTCTTGGTGTGTGCGTGTTGGGGCCTTCCTGCTCTCTGTGTTGGAAAACCCGCTTATTCAGCTTATTCACACAAACATGCAGACAGACAGACAGACCAGACGAGTGGATGGACAGAGGGATGGACAAATACATGGTGGTCTATTATGTTGCTTGTGTCTCCTGTAGGGGTATACTCAGGCAAGCTCACCTCATTTCTTTGCGTCTATTTGTTTCCACACCATTTATGATTAACTAGTATTAATGCACTTGAAGGATCCATATAACCTGTTAGCTTTTGTCAGTGCGGTGAAGGAGTTTGTCTTTGTTTGCACTGTGTGTGTGCACATGCCTAAGTACAAAAACAGCTTTTAATGCCTGTATTTAGAATTTGTACAGGGAGTGATGAATTACTTCATTTGTGTATCCATGAAAAAAAGTCAGCATCCCTAATAGTTTGAACATGTGTGTGGTGTATCAATTCTTAAGTGTCCAGCAAAGATTTATATACCAGACATGCATAAACGTACTGTGTCTGTGTGATAAAATAGACATGTAAGAAGTGGGAACTTTTGTGGACATTTCACCCTAGCTGTACTGTAACAGAGCCATCTGCTCTCGTTCCTGTTGGCAGTCATTAGGCTAAGTGGAGAGGCTCTGTACAGTAAAGCTCAATAAATCTGGGTGGCTTGACCAGTAATAACAGTCTCAGTGACAACATCCAAGGGCTGCAGTTAAATTACTGTATCATGATCTTTTTGCATGTGCTCCTGTGCATGACATTCAAACACATGCAAACACGGACACACACGCAGGCATGCAAATGCAGGAAATGGCATGCAGCCTGTAATTTGCTCATCTGCTAAGGTTGAGTGAATCCTGTTTCATTTGTATAGAATGACTTTGCGGTCAAATTCACTTTGTATGGCTGGTATGTGTGGTAACAGACAGAGGAAAAGAAACTGTAATGGATGATAAGCAAGAATAAAACTAGAGACGAGAACCTTTCTCATGCCATCTCTGATTAAGTAAAAACCGCAGAGAGGCAGCCCTGAAAAAGTGAGATTTACTTGTCACAGAGAGTATTGCTGCCTCAGCCTAAATGGTATATCTCTCTTCTATATATTCATGACAAGTAAAATGTCTGAGTTGGTCTTAAAGAGAGAGAGAAAAGGGCATGCAGATAAGAAAATGAATGACAAAACAGAGACAGGGAGAGTTTGAGTGGGTAATGAAGCTGGGGAACAAGAGATCATTTCACAAGTGCGCTGAGAGGCTGACGCAGCACTGACCTCACAAACCTCATCCAGCCAGGCACCTCAGTGCATTTGTTTGGGTGTGTGTGTGCTTGCTTGCCTGAATGTGTGTGTGTGTCTGTGCATCTGTGCAGAAAGGGACACTGTGGTGTGAGTCATCCAGCAGTGATTGAATTAGCTGAACTTTGGCTGAACACTCACGGGGAGAAGAGGGAAGAGCTGAATGCATTACGTTACCCCAAGAACTGGTGAACACATCACAGAGACAGACAGGCTGACAGTGGGAGTGTCACCCACATTTTATTAAAAAATCAGCCAGCTTTATTAAAGCTACACAAAGTGCCTGCACACACCCTCTTTGTAATGCGCACACATGCGTGTAATCACAGAAATGCACAACTCGCAAAGTCGCTTACAGTGACCTAATTGGCAATTTCTTCCAAAACGCAATGTCATAAATGTGGAATATTACTTCAGTACAGTTTTATCTTGTGGTTTCTCCACCAGTGCACTGAGGTTACATGCCCTAAACTGTTGCTGGGTCAGACATGAGGGAGAAAACAGTGTGGAAAGAATGCATTAAGTCTGTTTGGGGACGAGAGAGAAAGAGAAGAAAATGGTTGCTTGATGCAAAAAGAGAAGGGCTGACGATTTCAACAAGTATCTCAAATGTAACCAAAGGCTCTCAAACACACACTGCTTCAGCATATGGTGGGTGTGCTGCTGGTGCAAACCCCCAGTCACTCAGAAGTAGGTCACACACGTGGGGGTGGTGTTTATGTACACTACAATTACATGCAATTATTTACCATCTATTCCTTTCCTGTACTGGTGTGTTGAGTATGGCTCTTCGCAATAGCAATGAATAAATTACTTTCTTCTTGTGCATCTTTAAATGCTATTATATTTCATTTTGTATCAGTTTACTTCATCATGGAGCACCAAACGTGCATTAAACCTGCACCATTAAGAGTATACATCCTTATCTCATATTTTTTTGCCCAGAAAAGAATATTCCTCAAATCTTTGCCGAAAGAGATTCACTATTATCAGTTTTAAGACCTGCCCTCACTTACAGGAAGCCTTCTCTGTCACCATGGTTTTCAGATAACTGCCATATCCTGTTTAAAGTGGAGGCCCTTGGAGGCCTGACAAAGAAAAAACAAGGGGGCCTCACATGCAAACCTACATACACATGTGCACACACACAAGAACTGTGGGAAACCCTGGGACGATAACAGAAACATCTGTCCCAGAAATTACACTTCAGATACCAGCAGTGTGAGATAGAGAGGAGGGGGCAGTGAAGCTGTCCGGTTCCAGGCAGTGACACTGAGTGAGGAAACCCCCCATTTACACACAGGAAGAGGCAACAACATGACCTTCGGTGTCCAAACCTGTCCTCATCACCCAATCAGCATTTATTTACAGTCAAGGGTCAAGTCAAGTCAAGTCAGTCATGTGTCCACACAGGTCAGTCAAGGGACATATTGAGCTGGCTTCACATTGTGTACATGCATAACAAACATTGTAGGTAATCAGGATAAATAGCACAGTGGTTTAAATTGGAATTTTGTGTCTTTTCTAGAGCAGTAAAGGGTTTTTTGTTAAAACCACTATCTGCGGGTGTCTCAGCACTGTAAGTGCCCCGCTGAATCTCTTCATTTCAGTTGTGGTTAACAGGAAGAAGTGTGGAACTTCTCTGAAACCACCTGAAACGGAAACCACTGACAGATGCAATATCTCTGTTGATCTCTTGTTGCTTCCCTCACACAGGCATGTTGCCATAGCAGTGAGGAAGTAGTTTCTTCCTATAATGGTTGAGGTTTTAAATCTAACATGACTTGAGTTTAAATAGCAGTGAAAGTGTTTGTTTTAGGTATCAGAAATAGATGAGGTAATGTACTAACTATACTAACTATTTCTTGGGTGTGACCAGTAACTTTTTGGAGTCTCCACTGGTTGCCTGGCAACTGGTCCCAACTAAGAAAAATATTTGAAACATAATTCCCCATAAAACAGCAAAATTGTCATTTTTACACTTAGGTTTATGTATATTAGATATAACTTGTGAGCTTTAGAGGTGCAGGTAGGCAGGTTTTGTTACATTTGGACGGAGCCAGGCTAGGTGTTTCTCCCTGTTTCCAGTCTTTATGCTAAGCTAAGCTAACTGTTTAGCGTATAGACATGAGAGTGGTTTCAGTGTACTCATCTCTCGAATAAGCCAAAATGTCGAACTATTCCTTTAAGCAACATAAATACATGTGGAATAGCATGGTATGGATGGCTTGTACAGCTTTAGTGATAGCGGTTGCTCTGAGTTTTGTTTTTTATACAGCTCTTACTCTCGTACCCACAGCCACATGCGTGTACATACACACATACACTACATACACATCTGTTTCCTGCATGGCGGGAGCTCTGAGCGTGGTGGTCTCTGGAGGGAGTGTCCTCTCTGTCAGAGGCGACCCCTCTCATGACTCATCCTATTGTTCAGCTCAACACTCTTAGTCACCCCCTCTCCTAAATTATGAGAAGGTCCTCAGGAATGTTTTACTTCTCTGATGTCCAACCTTGGATTTCAAACCCGACCCTTGGGCCGTTTTCTGTTCTTTTTGTCATTTCCAGTAAGCGTGCTCTCGTAGTAGTACAGCGACTTAGATCTTTATCCAACAGAACCCAATGAGATATAGTCAAGAAGGATATATGCCCTGTGAAATAAGCAGGGCATCCTAAACTGACCATGACACTATGGGTTTTTTCGGTGAGCGGATTTAACAGAAGGATGGTGGATAAGCAGATCCACTGACCCTTCATCAGTAAGCAGATTACTCTTTATCACAAAGAATGCTCAGGATATTCAGTGTGCCACAATAACAGACAGCAGACTGATCTGTTGTGACCAAAGTGAAGAATGATGAAAAGATCTGCCAGAGGGAATAATGAAAATTTCACCCTTCAGTTATTAAAGAAAAAGAGCCATCATTTTTGAAGGAGACCATAGTCATGAGTAAAGTAACAAATGCTGCGCAGCCAAACATTGTTCAAATCCACAGAATATATTTAAATAGTGGAGATCATAAACTTACAAAAGAAACCAAATAGTCAGGCTGAATTTGGGAGAAATGTATGTATGCGGTGGGGTTTATCAGAGTTGTTTGACTGACAACAGCTGCAGCTGGAAACAAGGGTCATGAGAGCAATGAGAGTGAACCTAAACAGCAGCTGGGTGATAAATATCTGTGGGTTCACTAAGAGAGACCCCATGCACATTACACTTAGTCTTTTGGTCTAATGTTAATATTAAAATATTGATAGTTCTGCTTTAAGGGAAAGAAAAGGAGGTAAGTATGTTAAGGGGTTAAAAATCGAATGCTAGAATACACTTCAGTTATTGCAGTCAAAGAAATCAAATTGCTGAGGTCACAACTCCAGCAACACTTGTACTATAAAGAACAACTTCATTGTCAGACTTCAACATGGTCAGAAAGATATTACATTTCAATATAAATTAATATTATTATATAAAATACAAATGGCCCTCTAATATATTTTGAATACAACAGACACAATACAGAAATAAAGCAGAGGATATCTCGTCACTTCATTGGCTGATCATAGGCGTTGACAGTTTCAGTGAGTGAGATGGATACCCATGACAAGATTTTCAAATCTAGTGTGCATTTGTGTGCGCGTGTGTTTGTGGGTGCGCGCGAGCTGCATCCTCGCCCCGCCCTGCGCTCGAGGAGTCCCCACTCATCTACTTCAGTGAGCAGATGAAGACGGAGGAGGAGGAGGAGGAGGAGGAGCCACTGCGTGACGTCACTCCACCCCTCCCACCCAGTTTAAATTTACATTTTCTATGGGTCCTGACTGAGTGCATGTCTATGTGTGTGTGTGTGTATGTGTGTGTGTGCGCTAGAGCTATTGAACAGTTTACAAAAGCAGAGTCGCGCGGACACACCTCAAGCCCAAGAAGAAGTGATCCGAGGACGCACTGATGCCTGAACCACTTTGTCATTCTAAATATTAAAGAACTTGAGTTGGAGAAGTCGCGTCGGGGTCGACTTTGAGGTAGGTGTGTATGTGTGTGTCTGGAGCTCGTGCGTTTTTTGTGAGGTTATTTCACGAGCGCACCAACAAAAGCAGCACGTTGTAACTGTCTGTCTGCTCCCGTCGGCAAAAGCGGCAGGTTTGGGTTTAAAAACTGGAAAGTAAGGAGGAAAAGAAAACACCGAGGAGAGAGAGAGAGAGAATGAGATTGCAAAATAACAAACTCTTGTTTCATTGTCTCCTTTTGTTGCAGCGCATGACTGTAGCCGACGGGACAGTGGAGAGCAAACACGTTGAGGTTGTTGGGGTGGTACAGCATGTACAGACTACAGTTTTAACATTTACTTTGGCGCTGATAGTAGTCATGGCAGTTGATACTTTGTGCTCTGGAAGAATAATAGAAGAAAAACAAATCTGCGTTGATGATTCCTTGTGTGTCTGGTATTCATGGAAGATGTTATGGGGACATGTAATGCTCACATCTGATGTTACAGTTCAAGTTGGCAGTATATGTAGACAAATCTTCTAGAATACAGAATCAGTCTTGTTTTTAAGTCAAGATTATTCATCCATCCCAAATTTGTCTCAGAAGGCTTCACAACACAAGACTTGCTCTGTTTTTTGTTTTTTTGCAGTGTTTTTCTCATTTGTCGATGTAATCTCTTGAAATTAGGCCCATGTGTGAGACAAACGGCATGAGAAGATGGATGAGCTGTATCTGAATTTGTCATGTGTGAGTAAGATGTGTGTGTAATAGCACAGCAATGACCACTACTGCCTTCTGTGTCAAAGCACATGGCTTCAGTCAGAGCTGACACACTGGCCTGCGCTGTCATCAGGCACATATAGACCAACTGTCACGTGAAGAGGTGTGTGTGTGTTATGTTTTTTGGTTTGGCAACAGGAAAGTCTCAGACTTATGGCGTTTCTTTTTCACAGTGTCTTATAGTTAATTAAAACGCCTCAGAGAGTTGCTGTCAAACTTTAACAAGAACTTAAACAAACAGGTTCCAGGCCGGCTCTAGCCAGAGGGTTGAGTGTTTGTTGGGTGGAGGTGATTAGCAGTCTAGCAAATACAACTGAGCAGCTTTAACATGAGAAGTAACTTAACTCTGGATCATCAGATGTGTTCTAGTGAGAGGAGAAGTGACAAAAGCAGGTGGTATGAATGAGTATGTTATACTGTCTAGGTACAGAGCTTTCAAAAGTGTGGGTGCTTGTGTGTGCAGGGAGGGGAAAGTTTCTCGCACATGTGTTAGTCATTTGGAAAGGAGTTTGCTAAACGATTTACATCTGTTTTCTGATCTTTGAACCCCCCTCCTTCCCTCCTCTCTCCTGTTTCTCTTACTCTGTCTCCCTTGCTGTCTTCTGTTTCCCGTAAGGGCTGATGCTGTCACTGTGTGTGTGTGTGTGTGTGTGTGGTGGGTGTTACAACTGGAATGCTTTCTGCTCCATTATTACTGCACTCAAAGGAATTTAAATATGTGAATGAAATGAGTTTCCATTCTATATTGCCATGTGGCCATTAGTGGTTCTGGTGCATTTTTCAGATGTGTCATTATAAAGTCCATGTGAAGGACTCAACCTGACCTCAAGTAAATCAAGGTATTTGGGTCAGGAATGGGTGTGTGTCCTGAAGGGGTAACTGGCAACCACATGTGTGTTGACAGTATTATCTCCCACAGTCCTGCTGGTCTGTCTGTGGGCACAAAATCTTCATTACTCAGCAGAACACACTGATCCTTAAGACCACACCGCACGAGACACGCTGTGTGTGTGTGTGTGTGTGTGTGTGTGTGTGTGTGTGTGTGTGTGTGTGTGTGTGTGTGTGTGTGTGTGTGTGTGTGTCATGATCAGGCTCTGTTGCTAGTTCTTCACAGACATTTTGTTCACTGGTGGTGAAAGGCTACCTTGTAGCAAATGTGTTTAAGTCTTTTCCCCCTATAATAAGCCATGTAAACAAAGAGTGAGGTTTCAGAGGGCCTCTGTACTGAGTTGGAGTCCTCATGGTTTTAGCAAACACATCTCAGCTCTGTCCAGTTCCAGCCTGCAGGGAGACTTGTGCAGTGTTTTGTTCACTTTTCCATTGTGAGCCTAGGGCTGGTTATTTTTATATTTAAGTTTTACATTTTACAAAGTGCCAGAACAATACTTTTTTGGAAACTTTACTTTGAAAAATATAATGTTTTCTTCATTCAATAAAACAAGCAGAACGTCTGAAATAGAGCAGTTGTCTTAACACAAACAGCAATACAAGCCAAATCAGAGCTTTACCAGATTAAAACTGTCAAATTGCAAAGGTTGTGACTTAAATCAGGAAATATCTAATCAAAAAGTATAGTGGGGGTGGGCCACCTCGCCTGAAACAAAGACCACCTTCACTAACTTTATAATAAATACACTTTAATGAAATTAAATGTAAACCTTCAGAGAAAAAGAGTATTAGGTAAGAAAAGTAAGTATACTAAACAAGTTTCTGAAAGGAAACCATGAACCCCCGACAAAGCATCTGATGCTAACTGTTGGCATTTGACTTTTTTTTCCGATACCCAAGACGAGAAACACATTTCGGTCAGTGCTACAGTCCTGTATGAGTCTCGCTTGTGCAATCACAAGTGATGCAATCACAGAATCCCTGAACAGGACAAAGGATCTGTTTACACTGTGCCGTAGTTGTGCTGTTGTTGTTGCCATGGTTTTAGATTATGATGTCACGATTCAGGTATTGGGTTTCCTGATAGAGAGCTGGTGTGGGATGGATGGTGGGGGGGAGTGTGTTCTTGTGTGTGTATGTGTGTGTGTGGTGGATGGTGGGGGCCTATTCATATGAAAGTCAGACATGCAGAGGCTTGACTTACTTTGTTTAAGCAGGCTCAGGACTTGACGTTGATTTACTGATCAAAGAGATAAGATATACATGTGTACCAAAGACTGAAACAGAGACACACACACGCCTACAGAGACTCAGCTTCTCAAAGAATCCCATTGATTTTCCTGCTGCTATGCTGGAGCTTCAATCACAATAAAGCACCATTACTGCGCTGACCACTTTGCGTAGTCGTGGAGAAAGGATGACACACACGCACGCACGCACACAGACTCTAAATGCCTTCCTCCTTGCAGCTTGTTAGGTTGAAGTATAGAGAGATTGGGAGTCTGAGCTGCATGAATTGGATTAAGCTCTTTGTAAGTCAGTATCAAGATATATGATCCTGTCTTATTACAAACACAAACAGGAACATACACCCACGGAAGAACAGAGCCACTTCTTTCTGTTACAGCCTTTCAGAATGTATGTACAGGCTTTGCAAAGTTTCATCAGACGATGAAACCACATGATTGCCTACTGTCCCAACTAAAAATATGCATGTACATACCGTGTATTTTGTGTCATTTCAAGCATAAAGCATAGAATCATAGAGAACAAAGACTCCTTATTTGGCCTGTTCTTGGACACCTGGTTACCTCATTAAACGTGTGTGTGCACGATCAGCTCGCACCCCTGTGTGTGTATCTGTCTGTCTGTCTATCTGTCTGGCTAACTGTAGATTGTCTGGTTGCCCAAGGTAACAGTTGTTATTGGGGTTTTCTCTACTAGCATGTAAACAAAGGAGAACCTCCCAAATCCTCCCCGGTGGGCCCCCCCAGCCAATGAGAATTGAGCTCCCTGCTTGGGCTAAGCCAATAGACGGTGAGGAGGGGTGTGACTCTGCTCCATGAGGAAAAAACAGCAGTAAAGCACAAAGCTTTGAATCTGGAAGTGGAACAGACAGCAGAGCCATAACAAAGGCTCTTCCTTTATGACTGAGCGGCACCTCACACTGCTGAGCCAGACAGAACGGCTGTGGCTTTTTAACTATACGGCTTTTACACCACTAAAGAGACAGATATTGGAACTGCATTTACAAGGACGATGTGTGTGAGGAATGCGCAGTATATGGGCACATGTTTACATCTCAGTGAGGAGGAGCCACATGAAACACGCATGTGCTCTGTCTGTAATTTGTGCTCTTGGGTGTGTCTGTGTAGCAAAACAGTCGGGATTCAGTGCATGTGTTGCTCATCTGTCTCAGTCCACCTGTTCTTATCAGGTCTATACATATACATACAGGGCCATGTGTCAGTGTCAGCTGTGAGAGAGTATAGGCCAGCCTTTTGTATTTGACTGACAGGTGTGACCCCAAACTTTACCCCCTCACCAATTCAGGACATGTGTTCAGAATTGGGTGCGAGTAAGCACCTTTTTTAAAGAAAAGTGCACATAACGTGCATCCAAGTGTTTCTGTCACTCAGAGACGTCAGTGTATTAATGTAGGCCTCTGGCTGTGTGTGTGTGTGTGTGTGTGTGTGTGTGTGTGTGTGTGTGTGTGTGTGTGTGTGTGTGTGTGTGTGTGTGTGTGTGTGTGTGTGTGTGTGTGTGTGTGTGTGTGTGTGTGTGTGTGTGTGTGTGTGTGTGTGTGTGTGTGTGTGTGTGTGTGTGTGTGTGTGTGTGTGTGTGTGTGTGTGTGTGTGTGTGTGTGTGTGTGTGTGTGTGTGTGTGTGTGTGTGTGTGTGTGTGTGTGTCCCTATATGTATATGCCATTGTGTGCCCGAAGCAATAATCACTTTGCAGGTTCATCACATTCCCACAGCGTGACTCAAAGTGGTGTCTGTGCCTTTTCAATCCATCCCATTCATTCTGTAATCTGCCTCAGCCCGGGGCTCACAACATGCGGCAACAGGACTGTGAACGAGCCACCACATGAAATACCTTCAGTCTGTGCTGAAAACAAACTGTCAATACAGGCATGTTTAAATTCAAAGGGATGATCAGTTTGAGCTTATCTGAGTAACATCATCTTAACAATAAAAGGTATCCGTTATTCTTGTCATTTTAAAGACAGCCGGTTCATCCGAACACGCTGGGGCAAATAAACTGACACATATCTGGATACTTGCTCATATTGCTATCAACTCCTAAAAGTTGGTTATGGAGGCAGTCAAACCCGCATAATAATCAGACAAGACCAAATGCAGCCACTGTGGTTATCCAAGAGATGCAAGACACGAAGAGAGATGGAAAGTTAACACAGACACAGATTTGAAGAACTACAGCCACAAGAGATTTTCAAGCCAGGATCACAACACTGGGATTCCGATCAGACCCACAGAATCATATTAACACTGTACATACAATCATTGCCAATGTGATGAATGTACTGTTTCTTTTTCTCTTCCCTTTTTTTAAAATGGAGAACAAGAACTTACGTGTGCAGAACATCAACATGAGAAATGGAGTTGTAAAGGTTCCTCTCTTTCAGCTTGTTGTCCAAAATTAGAATAACCGGTGTACAACAAAGGCCTGCACGTGATGGGATGGTTTAAATGTCCACTTCTCACTTCCTCAACTTCAACTGCTATTGAATATTCCTGAAGCGCTTAAGGCCCTCAAATGCATACAGTCAACATAAAGTTAAACAAAAGCATACAGTATCAAAGATAGCCACACACACAATCTATCTGCAATAAGCTAATATCGATCGATATATCTGCCCGGATAATTTATCAGTCCAGACCTGCTAAAGAAAGTTATAAAAGGTTATAAAAAGATAAAAAGATGGTTTTACAGTAAGCAGTGGGTAGCCAGAGAGATGAGAACTAAGTTAGAGGGCAAGTCGCAGTAATTCAAATGTTTTTGTTTGAACTATTATTCCTGGCTGCCAGGAGAAGTAATGAGTTTGGGTGTTTACTTTTCATCGTGACAGTCTATAGAGCCGCCTAGTCATCCCTTAATGACATCAGAGTTTTAAACATCCACAGACATGAGCACATACAGTACTGCATGGCTAAAGCTCATGCCTTCCTCACATGATGCACTGTGTCTTACATTATCCTCTCTGGGCTGTGCTTATGAACCCCAAAATCCTGATTGTAAATTCCCATACCCCCACGTCTCCCCCGTGACGTCCTCACATTGTGGGAGCTGGGTGGGTGCTTTTTCGGAGGTCAGTGCATGATGAGGCCCCAGAATTCCCCAGGTCCTCTTCTCCTCCGCTCCAGACCCCCACTCCGAGGCAGGAAATACAAAACAGATCTCAACCCCCAAACTCCCAAGCATACTTTTGAGGAACATTTTTCCTCTCACTCTGCGTCTTTCTTTGTTTCTCCCTCAGATCATCATCATAATTCAGTCCTCTTTAGCCAAATGCTATGAATGTTAGGTGTACTTGAAATAAATATACTTGAATAAAGATCACATCTTCATTTGCCATTCACGCTATCATCCTCTGTAGACTGGTATTAACTATAAATTTGAGCTAATTACTCAGTCCAAACGCAAACTATCGATGGCAGTAGCAAGAGTTGAACTTTGCGTTTGCATTGTGTACGGACAGAAAGGTGTTCGTGTTTTGTCTTATCTTATTGGTTGCTTCTCTCTTTGGAATGTGCTGGCATGTCAGTTTTTCCCAAGCGGAGCTCGAGTGTCATTTGTACTAACACGTTCTTTTGCTTACACATACAGTACTTAACTGAAAACAAATACTGAGGGTATGTGGGCTGTGTTGTTTTGTTGTTAGTCGATACTGACTTTGAATGTGTTTTTCGGGTGGAAATGACCGGAAAAAGTGTGTTTCTATCATTTGATTCTGTACTCTGGAAACATGCACTCACGTACGTCACTGCGCCGCCCAGCATGATTTATGTGTCGTCATGGGGGAGGCTTGTAAACGAGCACGTACGTACAAGAAGCCTGTCCGGGAAATGAGCTCATTGTCACTGTTAGGCCCCCAACTCTCTGCCTCTCCTTTACTTTCTCTGTCACTTTCTCTCTCTCACACACACCCCTGCTCTCCCTCCCCCATCCCCCCACAGCTGCCAGTTAAGAGCTCGTCTATCTGTGTTTTAATTAGGGCCTCCCCTATTTATGGCTGAATGGCCGCTTCATTAACAGAAAGTCTAGGAGACGCACACTCGGATCTGTCCGGCTTGTAACACACAGTAACAGGGGAAAGGGTGTGTGCGTGTGTGCGTGTGTGCGTGTATGTGTGTGTGTGTGCGTGTGTGCGTGTGTGTGTGTGTGACAGAAAGAACGGGGTGTGGGGGTTGCTTTAGGGGTATTGATGACGCAATTTCCCCTGAGGGGTGGACCTCCCATCTGTGAGTGGAATAGACAGGATCTGGCCAACAAACAAAAAAAAAGATAAATGGAGATTGAACAAGAGGGAGATATCTGAACAAGAGAGCGGGTGGTTAAGTTTCAGGAAAATGTTATATTTTTCTTCAGCTTTTCATGAAATTATACTGTGAGTCTGTATGTATGCATCTATAATCGGAATATGGGAAATTCATACCTTTTTTCTTGAGCTTCTTTCGGTGTGTTACCTCTCCAAAACTGCAGCTAATATCAAGAAAGTATACAAAGGCCACAATCATGGGTTGCTCTTTTGGGTTACTTAAATATTGTTTAGTAATCGTTCTCATGGAATTTCTTTTTAAGCTTCTTATTAACCAATAAGAACCACCAATGAGCAAAAAAAATAATTGACTTTTATCATGGCTTTTTCATGTGAGATGTCTCCATGATCAGCATGTATCAAACCGGATGCTAAAATACTGGTCAAATCCTTTTTAGTAAACCTGACCCCTGCGTACCTTTTGTGCGTTACACTGTGGAAATCAAATCCTGGCTCGCTGATGATGCACTGGGTGCGGTCAGCCATGTGTTTCCAACCAATGACGGTTGACGGCCCAACCCCACCCTGTGCAGAGCTCTGGATGGTCTGCTCTGTTTGTGCCTGTATCCTTGAGGAGGACAGGGGGGTCAGATGGTGAAGCAGGCCACCAGCTGCTCTCCTTGCCTTCATTTTCAGTCTCTCCAGGCTGCAGCAGGAAGAAGGCCACTTTTGACTCATGACAGCTAAACCATGTCATTTCTATGTTTTTCACCCAGTCTGTCCATCTTGGCACTGATCCCAACATGAAGTTATTGGCCTCTTTCTCCCTTCTATTTCATGTCAGTAAAAATCAGTTTATCTCTCCTGTAGTGCTCGCAGTGTTATACGAAAGAGAAGGACTGATAATGGCCAATGTAGGTTCTCCTCCCCGTCCCTCATCATTAGTCTTTCTGCCCATCTGTGCTCTTCTCTGTTGGGTTATACAAGGAAGAGTGTTTATCATGCATACATTTTTTATTATAAATGGACATATACATATTTATTTGTGTACAAGCTAAGTATGAAGTCTGAACCTACAGGGGGAACAGGGTTTTTTTATCGCCGGAAACAAGCTGTGAACCCAACAACAGCATATTATCACCCTTTAAGTTGATATGTTAGCATACTATTTACACATCAAGCAGACACAGAGCAACATTAGCGTTTGTTTGGAGTTGTGTTTCTTGCCACATAGCGATTGCAAGTCAAATATTCACTCTCCTTTTGCTCTGTTTTTGGTCTCAGTTTTTGGTTTCAGAGAAAAATAGCTGGCTCTTTAGCTGCTAATTGCTCCGCTATGTTTTGCACCTTGTCGATAATTCTCTGTGGGTTCATCACTATGAGGGACGCCTTTCACATTACACACAGTCATTTAGTCCTTTGTTTTAAAAATATTTACCATTGCCACTTCAAGGTTGTTTTTGAGGAGTTTATTTCGGTTGTAGAAAGTCTCCTCAGTTATGCCCATTTGAAGCCTTCAGGTGTCAGTATAAGTTGGCAGCAGGTCTTTCCTGCCGTGTCGTGCCACTAAATGAAATGTGGGTGATGGCAGGTCTCCATGGCAACTTTAGAGAAGATGACAGTTGAAGGGGAAATTGAGAAATGAGTCTATATTATGAATGCAAGCCTTTGTGTGTGTCAGCTCATATAGCAGAGCTGGCCACAATGATGCAATCACTTGGCACGGGGCAGGCACTCTATCCTTCTGAGATAAGTCATTCTATCAGCTCTAATGCAACCTGCCACTGTGGGGTACACTTTCATACACACAGTCGCTAGTGCAAACATGCTTATCAAACACATTCATTCAATTACTTCCTTTTTTAAACTACAAATGCTGCCAAACAGGTTTTCTTTTCCCATTTATGCAGTGAAAAGAAAAGTCTGTGTGTGAGCCTGGTATGAGTGATATATTGTAGAAAACATACACGTATAGTTTATAGTATAGTTTCAGCCTCTACATGGATTTAACTTTCTGTGCTACTTTTATCTTTCTTTTGGTATTTGTCTTGCATGATTGATGGGATATTTCCTGCAGCGGATTCAAAAATGTGACATTTCACGGTATATGATATCATACACAGGTCATGAGGATGACAGGGAGAGAGAGTGAAGTAAACAGAGGAAAGCTGCCTTCGGCCAACTCCCTTTTCTCCTATCCTAGTCGCTACTCTGACCCAGTTTTTCTCTCCTGTCTTTTCCATTGTTTTCACCAACTTTCTTCTCATTTTATCCCTGAATGCTTGGACATTTTGGATGCTCTGAATGCTGCTCCCTTTCTCTGGGACATCTCGTAGATTCAGGTCTTTTGGATGCTCATTATCTGTGTGTGTGTGTGTGTGTGTGTGTGTGTGTGTGTGTGTGTGTGTGTGTGTGTGTGTGTGTGTGTGTGTGTGTGTGTGTGTGTGTGTGTGTGTGTGTGTGTGTGTGTGTGTGTGTGTGTGTGTGTGTGTGTGTGTGTGTGTGTGTGTGTGTGTGTGTGTGTGTGTGTGTGTGTGTGTGTGTGTGTGTGTGTGTGTGTGTGTGTCCCGAAAACTGTACAGTTATCCCCACACTGACATGCTCATGTTTTGTTGTAGTTACAAATACCAACACGTACAATCTACTGTATGTGTTGAAGTGGCTGGTCTGAAACCCACACATAGTAAGACAGTAGTAGAAGGACAGATCTTGAGGCACAACTGTGCATTAATTAAATACAGGTCTTTATCTCACCGACACTGGAGCATGTTAACCTGGTTATCTACTGTACTCATTAGGTGTTGTACTCTAACTGACAGAAACATGTTATCTATAATCTATATAACTTTTAAGTGAAACCAGAAGCAACATTAAGTATAACATGCAAAACCACCAGTGATAAGGCAGAATTTAAGCAGGGCTCCAATTTGAGGTTGCAGGTTCCTTTTGAACTCCCTATGTCACTTCCCCTCTCCCCCGGGGCACAGAGGAAGTAGGAGCAGATGTGTTAAACTAACGGACACTTTGACAACACTGCCAGTCTGTAAATTCCTCCACCCCCTGCTACCGGCATTAACAGACACCTCCTTTGATGTACACAGCACAAGTGTGCTCACACGCAGCCCCTGATTGCAGCCAAAAGCTGCTCTGCCCACCTCTGCCATCTCACACGCACAAACACTATCACCGTGTTCTGGCTGTGACACAAACAACATTATAGGCAGTGATGTAGTATGTAAATAAAAATACTTGAATGAATGAATAATTTATTTTCCAAACTTGACCCTGAACATGTTACTTGTTGTTGAAGATGATGATTTTATAAATGTGTACATAGATTTTAAGATTTGTGATGGCAACACGAGTTGGTGAACACAATTTTTAAAAGGTTACTAATCTGAGATTAGAAGGGATTACCCACCACTATGACTACTCACAACCAACTGGAAAAGCATGTTCATTTGTCAACATATTCCACTATATACATCAAGCGTGTTTTATTATGTGGCATTTCTGCCTCTTTGTTCTGCCAGTGTGCAGCCACAAACCATGTTTATCTTAGGCTTCTTTGTTATGTAACTGACATGGTTTAGTTTGGGGGATGCAAGAATATCGACCTCTAGTGGTGCCTTCAACTCATTACACCAACCTCTGCGTGTATGTTTTGATTCTGAGAACACACTCCCCACCTTTGTGTCTGGCACGTGCGGTGTAATGCATCTTTGGTACAACTGGTGAATGTGATTTCTCCGCTCATGTTCCAAAACATCACTCCATGTTCTCAGCCTTTATAAATCCTTATCAGTCGCAGACAGAAGAGACTCACTCACAGGCATTTGAGAACATGGTTGTTTATAAATGTGAGTCATTCCTCAGGCTGTGGGAGAAGAAATGCACGTGACTTTGTTATCTAATATTAAAGTAAATAGACTCTAATTTTGTAGTGTACTTTTATTCCAATTTACTGCTATTTTAAAACATGTTTTGGGACTATTTTACCGCCAAGATAAAAATACCATGAAGTTACATAAACAAGTGAGAATATTCATTAATCAGTGATGAATCCGTTTCTTCAGGGAAATATTTTGTGATAAACTGTTCTTCGCCAAGAGATGTACATAGAAAGTGAGTGGGAGGGAGTAGGTGAGGGAGGGTGCAGAGAGAAGGAGAGAGACTGTGTGTGTGAGAGAGCGTAGCTATAAAACAGACTTTGAACTCCAACCAGCTCAGTCGCAGACAGCTGTGCAAGACAAAGCACCTCTCCTGTGTGAGGCTCCGCAACATACTGACAAACAGGACAGCGAGTTTTAATAGCTTGTCTTGGAAAATACAATCCGACTCAAAATAGCAGAGATGGCAACAATGTTCAGATACCCCGTCTTTCCTCATCTGCAGGGTGAGTTAAGCCAAGATTGAATTTTGTGCATTTTTGTAACAGCTGATTAAAAGAGTGAAGTACTCGGCTGTTTAGTCTTGCATGTGTGTTTTAAAGGGGAACAAGCAGATCATTTAGTCAAATGTTATTCTGTTCTCATTTCAGTTGGTTAGATCATACATTTGTTTCTGTTGAAGTGTGCATTATTTTGAATGGAGCATGTGAGATGTCAGTCGGATGCAAGTGGGGATATTTTCATTGAGCAAAGCAGACTGGGGAACAGTGGCACTTAGCTGCCATTAAAAGTTATTTACTGTGGTAGTATTGTAAGTATCCTGTGATTAACATGAGGCATTGGTCAAACTTGCTGTATCTCAGTTATTATCCTCAGCTTTATAATGACCTGATAGGTTGCCCTTTGGTCAGGAGACAGTAGATTTGCATATATGAGCTGGTTTAATTCCTATAAATGGAAAGAAAATACTTTGTATACAGTACAATACTTGTGAAATACAGAATGTCTTTGGTTTTTAACTAATTCAGTAAAATGGCCAAAGGTAGTGTGACAGCAACATTTGCAGGCCATGAATGGGAATAACTTTGATTTTTGAGGTCATGGGACACAATGGATTGAATCTTTGGGTTGCTAATGTATTAGCTAATGTATTAGCAACTTCTGAAATATTTATGTGAAAGATGATGATGATGTGATGCTGATTCACCTCTTCATTACTTCACATATGGTTTCTGACAGGAGTATGAAATGTTCCTCTTCACTCGGTGTGGAACAATTATGTAATTTCAGCGCTGAGTCCCACCATCGTAGTGATGGTGGGACTCAGCGCTGAGACTATTCAAAAACTCTGAGCTTGTCCCAGAGGATTGGCAGATGCTCATATCAGGGTTCTAATAGGTAAAATAATAATAGGTCCCTGACAAATGTTTGCAACACAGATTTGAAGATTTCTCTCACCAATGCACTGCTGCATCCGAACTCTTGTCATAATGATTGTAACATGAAGGTCAACATGAACATTTTCGTTTTGTTTCTGTCTATTTAGATCCGTGTGACCCTGGTCTATCGCTGTCACCGGGGAGGAGTGTCATGGCGGAGCCAGACTATCTGGAGGGGGACTGTGATGAGCTCATCAAACCCAAGAAGCTGATCAACCCAGTCAAGACCTCCCGTAACCACCAGGACCTGCACCGAGAGCTGCTCATGAACCAGAAGAGGTCAGGAGACAGAAAAATATACCGTCAATATCCTTCCTCCCTTTGACTCTTATTTATCGTCTTTCTTGTGTGTTTTCTGGTAAACACTCATGGTAATTCCCAGGTATACTTTCAAGGAAGAGAGTCTTATTTTACAATTAGCAACCCGAAGTTCTATGGTGGTCTATGGCACATAAACAAAACCAGATCAGTGTTCAACAAAGATGGCTCAATTCCAGGTCTATGATTGCGACAATAATAAAGCGGCTAGTGATATTTCTTCACATGCAGCACACAATTGGACAGATAATTGTTTATTCATTTATTAGGTGGTAAATCTCTGTGGCTGTCCAACAGCTTCTGGATCATCATCCTCTCCTCGTTTGTTTATGGCAACACTATCAGGTTTGCCCCTGTATAGAACAGATCAGACAGGGAAAAACAGCACAGTGTCCAGATCCAGTCTAATTTAGTTAAACCTCTACTAATGGAGGATGAGTTAATACAGCAACCCTGCTACTTTCTTATAATTGGTCTGGTGGTATCCATGTAGACTGTACTGATGCTTCTGCAGCATGTCACTAGAGTTGATTTCACTGGTCCCTCCAACCACCAGCAGCAGTATTATGTAAAGCTCAGGATATACAACTTTCATAGGAGCTATTATATAAAACCTCAAGTGCAGCCTGTGTGTGAGCATCCATGCCTCAGTGTGAATACACGTGCACGCTGGGGCCTATGATCACGCTTGTGACACTAAATGTTTGTATTTTCTCTCACCAAACGGTGCCTGCAGCTTTGTGCCCGTGCTATAAATAGCTACGTAAACACATGCTGTTGACAGCTGTTACATCACAGCAGCGATGCTCTGTCTTAAACGGGTCGAAGAGTGAGGTGCTTTTGTAGTGATGGAGGCAAGGCATTAATGGATGATGGGGAAAGAGGCCAGGGGGAGCAGGATAAGGAGACCGTGGAAGAATTTAATAAAAAAAATATTAGGAGAAAACTATTAATCCGTTCCAAATGATGCAGAATATTGTTTCTAGTCGTCTAGACGGAGAATGTCCCGGAGTACCAGTAGGAGTATGTGAGATAAGTCTAGCAGGCTTTTGGGGGGATGAACATGTTTTGATTGGGCTCGCTATCATGTACTGAAAGTATAGAAAGCTTGCCTGCGTAGTGGATTAGTCATGCTGATGAGAGTGGGGAGGGGTGGATGGATGCATGGATGGATGGATGCCTGCATGAATAGGAAAAAAGAACGTGTTATGTAATCAAGATTACAAAACAGTCTCTAGCTGCGGGCCTTTCTCTGCCTTTGCTACCTTAGCTGTGGTGACCTTTCCTACACACACGTACACACATGCACACACATATACAGAGGAATTTCAGAAATTCAGGCACCAAGGCTGGTGAAGCATTTGAGCAGATGGAGGTATTGATGTGTGGGATTTAGAATTCACATTCTTCCTAGTCTGCTAGAGGGTGTCCATTCATGGGAGGGGTTGTGGACAAGGAGGGGTCAGTGATTATGAAAACACTGCCCACAGTGAAGGGAGAGTTGAGTAAGCATCTTTATAGCCTGTCTTATTGCTTTCAGTGACCTTGACCCTCCTTCCTGTCTGTGCGAGGTGCTCAAAAACAGCCTGACCCGATCACAGCTTTTACCCTCTGCTCTGCTTCAGCCCGTTAAGTGCGTTCATAAGACCCTCACTGTCAGGAAAAACGCAGCATTTAACCGCGCTGCAGTGACTTTACATAAAGCAGTGTCTTGTTGTAAATTAACCCCCACTCCTTCTTGAACCATTGTGGGCTCGGTTATGTAATCTTCAGGATTTAATAAGGCATTTAATTAAGGCATATTTGTTGCAGGTAGGCACGCGGTGTTTTCTTTGAAGAACCAACGCAGCCTGTGCAGAGTCAGGCTTTCATGGTGAAAGGAAAATCAGTAACCACGAGGACAGTAATCTGGATAATATGGTTTTTAATTATTAGGGTTAAATTAATTATTGAATTTATTGGATTTTTGACCAAAGGATAGCCTCTGCTGTCCTTTTTTTGTGTGGCACTTTATTGTGCTTCCCTAATCCTTCGCCGTTTATTGGCTTTTGCCTTTCTCAGCTGACTCCAGCCCATTTCTGTTCCCCTCTGTCTTACATACCCCTACCCCGAGCCTCATCCTCAGCCCCCACCCTTCTCTCTCGAAATTTGGAGGAGTTTGGAGCATTACATAACATTTGGTATTTTTGCTCTTGGTCGCAAGACACGCTCACACTTTACTAAGATATCCCTTTCCTCGTTTTGAATCTTGCTACACAAACCCAGGCAGTTGTGTAACAGTCCCTCTGGTTTCCCAGTGACTAATCACCCCAAAACAGCCTCCTTGTGAGAAATATGTTAGATAGTTTAAGATATGGGGTTTTATAGTGGGATTGTTTTTGGTACTTCGAAGAGTAAAGAAAAGGAAAAAGGGCCCATGGTTTCAACCCTCGTTTCCAAAGTCAGCTCCAATGCTGGCAACCATCATATACGCAGATTGATAAATGTGGAACAATCTGTGATTGGCTCAAAATCAAAACTTTTCCTGAAAAAAGACTGACATGTTTAATCCAGAACATCTACTACAGATCTGCGTGTCAAACTAGAATGAGGTCATGGCCATCATCTGTTACACATGAATGTGAATGCTAATCTCCCTCTGAGTGGGGCTCTGTAGTGTCGTTAACATGGGTTGTCGAAGGTTGTTCATTAAGCTTTATTTTACTAACATGCTGTTTTCACTGATTGCTTCTACACAGGGGGCTGGCTCCTCAGAACAAACCTGAGCTCCAGAAGGTTCTGGAGAAGAGAAAGAGGGAACAAGTCCTCAAGGCTCAGAAGGAGGAGCAGGAGGCCCACAAGAAGAGGAGCGACCTAGAGATAGAGCTCATGAAACGACAACAGAAACTAGAGCAGGTAAATGATTGAAAGAATGAATATTAAGTGTTCTTTAAGCACTTCAATGGAGGCATTTTGTTACTGTATCTGATGAAAATAAAGATGAAATGCAGTTTAAAGATGTTGCTATCAACAGATTATCACCTTTTATAATTAGTTGAATCTGAATTTGCCAATGTCTGTGTTCTTGCAGCTGGAGCTGGAGCAACAGAAAATCGATGAGGAACAGGAGAACACCCCCGAGTTTGTGAAGATGAAGAGCAACCTGCGCAGGACCAAGCAGGAGACCGATGGGGAGGAACGAACCACCTAAACACCAGCAGGGGTGTCTGGGTCTGGCTGATTGTGCGCGTGTTTGTGGGCACGGAGACGTCAGGAGTGCGTGTACAAAAGAGAGAGCGTGTTGTCTGTGGTGCACGGTGGTGACCTGACCGTGGTCCGAGATGAACTTCCTGGCTTTCCCAACCTAGCTGTTCCTTCCTGCAGTGAGGAGAGAGACTTTACAGACTAAAGACCCCCCTCTGTCTGCCTGCCACGGACTGCCAGTACTCACCTCTGCTCCTCACACCCATCCAGCAGCACACAGCACCCCCCGCAGGAGGGACCTAATACAGACATGTTACATGTAGCGCGCCTTTCAACGAGGGCGAGCAAGCTTCCAGTGAGCTCTGATGGAGAAACAACCAAACACACACACACACACACACACTCACACAGGAGTTTTCATCCCCTCTGTTTTCACTCCTCTCTCCACAGCAAGTGGTCGTTTCTCTTTACTGTTATCAATGTTGTTATCGTTGTTGTTTGTTTTTTTTTTGTTCTCATCTTCAGAATCAAATAAGGAAAAGTGGACACTGGATGGACTCTTGAAGCTGTGTAATGTAAAAGCCAAACAAATGTGCTTTTGTTATTTATGTTTGTAGCTTTTAGCCCAGGTGTAGGGGAGGACACTTTTAGTCGTTGTGTATTTTAGTTTGTTTTACAGCATAGTTTATGAAGCCAGAACAGGACAAAGGGAGTGTATGGTTGTGTGAAACACTCGAGTTTGCTTTATTATTATTTTTTTTTAATTCCAAACATGCCACTTCCTCAGCTAATGCAATTTTGAGCAATAGTAGAACTCCCAGGCATGAGTGACCTTTTCTTTATATATTCTGTTGTTTTGTATGAATAAAAGTGTTACTTAATAAATAATTTAAGTTTTTGTTAGGTTGGTCAATAAGAATAAGCCTGGATCCCTGTCTTATCAGTCTTTGTGTGCTTTCATGAACAAAGGACTTGGCAGAAAGTGGAAGCCACCTGTCGTAAAGATATAATTGATTGGTAGGTCTTGGGATATCTGCATAGCTCCTGAAACAACTCTGATAAGCGTCCTGGAACTTAATCACTTCATTATTTTGATTTACAATGGAGTCATAGATGTGCAGACATATATTGAAATTAATTAATTATTGAAATCAGTCAATCTTAATTGATTAAGTGGCCATCTGCAAAACAATTAAACTTGTAACCATTACCATATACAAATTCCTAAATAGTTCCTCAACGTGAGAAACTGTGATAACTTTGGATGTTCAAGTGCACATTTAGTGGGTTATTTAAATATCACACACAATGAAATTAAGGGTCTGAAATTCTGGTTTGTGGGCTTCCAAGAGATGATAGCTATCATTCTCCTGGGAAGAAGCATATTTATAACAACATGACCCTGTGTCCTTCTCCAGAATGTTCTTTTAAATAAACTTAATTTTAACACGTTCCATTTATTTTTCTTTATTTTGTGTGCTGCTGGAGTCTGTGGATTTGTTATCTAACAAATAGCAGTCTTTATTTTCTGAATGGAGCATGATGCAAAAATAACAGCAGGCCTATCAAATAAACAGAGCTTATCACTGTGATAAGCTCTGTTTATTTAGTCTGAAACTGATGTTGATTTTGCCCACAGACTGCCACAGTCAGATGTGTAGAGCAGTATTTGGTCTTGGTTAGACTGCAGCTGGTTTTCAGTGATGGAATTCCAGATCTGGAAAGTGGCAAATCAGAGATTGAACTACATGTGGCACAACCTACAATCCAGCAAAGTGATAACACATTATATATAATAATGAATTAATAGTATTTTCATTGCAATTATTGGCAGTAGGAGGTTAAAGTGGGCAACATTATTTATGCTGTATTGCTTTGCAGAGTAGCACACCAACAGTTTGCACTATTTCCATCAATGAGTTCATGTTGAATAGGGACATTTGACTATTTACTTACTGCACTAATAATATGGGTCCTGGGTCACTCTAGGGTTGAAGCAAATTAAAAAGCAGTTTAAAGTCTACTCTTAAAAATAAAACACATAATTTGTGGTTTTGATGGGTAAAGCATAATACCACAGTAACATATAATTAAAAATGAGCTCAGGATGGCAAGATAGTTGAAATACAAAGGAAGGCATCATTTCAAAATAAAGAAACATTGGTAATAATCCAGAGCTGTTAACAGATAGTGAGTTTTGACCAAATAAGTACACATGTCAAAACAAACACCAAAGTTACACATATTGATTATTAGCAAAAATAAATAATTTTTGTGAATGCGGCTGTTCAGGCAGTGGAGCAACCCTCAATATCAGAAAATAGCTCTAAAAGGAGACCTGTCAGAGCCAAAAATGTCCTCTGTACTGTCTCAAACTGTGACGCACCAAATGACAGCAGCTAATATAGCACATTTTTGTTATATCAGTAGTTTTGTCTTCATCAGTGGAGGGCAGTGAAGTGCTACTGCTGCATCTAATATCCACGAAGAAGAATTCCATGCTCTCATCAGTAAGCGACAAAAATGGCCGCCTGTGGGCTATTCCGCTCCCTGTCTTCCAACTTTTCCACAGTTTTGCCTTTACTTACCCGGTCGGCAACGCTTTCTCCGTTGCGGCTGGCCCCTAAACCTTATTTTGGAAGAACGCTAGCATCTTCTAGCCGATTAACAGCAGGTATTCCCCTGTGAATGTGTTTTATTGTAGCATGTTAGCTAACATTCTCGGTAGCTAGAGGCTAACATTAGCTAGAGAAAAGGACACGAGAGCTGACGACGCTGCTGCATGTTTGTCTGTTATTTTTCCTGTTTGTCATACTGGTCGGGGATTACAAACTACTTCAAACTCTTCTAGTGGGAGGCTCTTTGTATTCTGAGTCTGTTGTGTTGTCTTGTAGCACTTAAATTCACAGACAAACACGAATGGATTCGAGTAGAAGACGACGGAGTTGGGACTGTCGGTATCAGCAACTTTGCGCAAGTAAGTTCCCTGGCCGTACGCGTACTCACACAGGCTCACATATCACAAGATTAAACGCACATGTACATGCACAAACACTAAAGTAACGCATTAAAGGAAATGTTATTGCTACTACCTTTGACCTTGCTTTCTGCCACTTGCAGGAGGCTCTAGGAGATGTAGTTTACTGTGGACTGCCAGAGGTGGGGGCACAGCTGGCTCAGCAAGGTATGAAGTTTAGGGGAGTTTGACTCTTTTGCATCTCATTGGAGATGTGGAGAAAATTCAAACTGTTGATGCTCTGTAGCTGGGGTTGCTAATATTATATATATCTTGGGATATGAGATTTTTTTAGTGTTTTCCGAAGCATTGATATCAACATGTTTTTTCTGGATAAATGATTCTGCATTTTAAAGCAAGATAATAATTAATAATAACAATTTTGTCCTCATGCCACTAAACACGTACATTAATTAAGGTCATCATAACTTAGCAATATTTGCCTATGCCTTCTGTGTAGTTTCTATATTTCTGAAATGAGCAGACATTGATGTAAATACACATGTTTCTAACGTCTATTGTCACAGATGAGTTTGGAGCTCTGGAAAGTGTAAAGGCAGCCAGTGAGCTCTATTCCCCTCTGACTGGAGAAGTTGTTGAGGTCAATGCACTACTGGCAGACAGCCCTGGTCTGGTCAACAAATCTTGCTACAAAGATGGTAAGCGCACACACAAAAATACGTAATCCAGTCCATGTACATCACTCTGGTATTTGAGGAAGGCATTTGGAAGTGGAAGTGAAATGTGAGCTTTAACAGGTGAAGTTGTAGATTGGTATTTGACTATATTAACAGCCCTCTGGGGTCAAAGTCACCACGTTTGTACGTTGACACCTGTTTTTTAAAAGCTGTTACTGCAGTCATCAACTTGTGTATATCTTGCAAAAGAAATCTGTCCAGTGTTTGGAGTCAGTACACTGGGGAGCTTTTTATGTCAAGCAACAACAAACATTTCATACTCTGCTCACATTTTTACAGATGAAGGCTTTGCCTGTACTTGTTCCAAAAACTTGAAAATGCCATTGATTGAAAAAGGAATTCATATATATACTGATAAACTGTTTCCCTTATTTCCAACCATAATGCTTCTCAGTAATAGGGTGTGAATTTTAAGGATACTGCTTACAAGCTTCATCATTTTGTGGACAGTAGATGGCAGTAATGCAACATAACATAGAAGACAGCCACTGCAGGATAGAGGAGATTAAGATGGTTTTGTATAATTTGAAATTAATATCTTGTACAATCTTTCCTCATTTTGTTTGTGAAAATTAACCTTTGACATTTTGTAAATTTTGTTAACGAGTGTGAACCATCTTTCCTCTGCACCTGATCCATACCAATGATTTTGGAGGTTTTAGCCCATTCTGTCTTAAGTACCTTAAATCACTGCTAACAATTTTCCATGCCATACCAGTGTGTGACTTGTGATGGGCAAAAGTATGCAAAAACATTGACGTGGTCCTTGATTCATAGCTTAACCTGATTTTAACCTATTCAATGTAGGTTGGCTGATGAAGATGACCATCGCCAATCCTGCGGAGCTTGATACTCTAATGGACGAAGCATCCTATGAGAGATACATCCGCTCCATTGAGGACTAACCTCATACCTCCTAATAAGTGCTATGCTCCCTCTCTCCTTTTCAAACACCGCTGGCATGGAGATCCACAAGTTGTGCCTGTGTCAGTTACAACAAGTTACAATGCTTAGCATCCACCAGGGGAGCTCAAGAGCTCCAGATTGCTGACCTGCCAGTGTTGTAGAGCTGTGAACTTTAGGAATCCTTTATCTACTGACTGACTTTAGGGGACCTGTCAATCTGCACTGACTAAACATCCAATGTTGAGTTGTTGCAGCCTCAAATCCTCAAACAGAAGAGACTGAGTCAATAGAAGTTTCCAAACATTTCAGTCAAAACTTGAATTTCTGTTGTAGGACATCGTTAGACTTAAATAAAAAAAGCACTTTGGTCTTTATGGTATTAATAATGTTGGTCTACACTGCATGTATGACGGCAACACTGTAGACATGGGACCTGTAAATTAGATCAAATAAACATTTCCTGAAACACTGTTTTCTGTGTGTCATTTATTTCCCAAAATTCAGGCTTCAGAATCAGAAATATTTTATTGATCCCCAGGGAAATTAGACAATATTGATTTTATAAATGTGGGCAGTTTTTTAAAAATACAGCTTGTCACATGAAGTATTATGCTTGACACGTTAGATAATATATATGCTATTTACATATTAAGACATTTGCATCAACTAAAATAAATGAAAAGAAAGCTGCTTCAGTCGACTAGAGTTAGAACCCATTATACAAATAAAAAGTATACAAAAAGGTAGCCCCACAACCAAAACTCAAAACACAAGATTGGAACCTGATACCACCTTCAACTTGATTGAAGTACTCTGCTGCACACATTGACTCTGTTTTTCCCGATGCTGTTTACATCAGTTCGTAAACACTGTAATATACGCCTCTATTTTCATATGCTGAGAAACACCGAATGCCATTTCTTCCCCACTTATAATTCAAACTCCACAATGTAAGTGTATATTTATGTGAAACACCCCAGATTTTTATCTTCAAAAATACATATTGGGCCTTTAAGAAAGGAAGCTGTACTGAAATCAAGTATATTGAACCAATGTTTGTCACCCAGGCTGGTATGATACCATTGCTCAATAGCTGAGATTACACAGAATACTTGATGTACAAAATGTTATGAGCATTTTGTAAATTCTCAGTTGTCTCAAGAGGAGACTTTTTGGCCTGTTCTTGCCACATCTTAAAAACTATTGCTCTGTAACATTTTGTCCATGTGCATTTTACTAGTAACTGTCTGGTCACTTAGAACCTGTAAACTTTCAGTCTTGATCTCCGAGTCACCTGAGAGAGGCGACCGCTCCACCAGGTACTATAGAAAACCTGTCCTTGGCTGTTGGAGTTCGCCTGGCCCGGCCCCGGGGTGCAGGAGGCCGAGGCAGCCCCTCCATTCTGCGATAATCACTCTCCAGCCTCTCCTTTCTCTGGGTTCCCTCAAACATCACGCTGGCAGTAAAGTCTCTCTCATTAAGGAAGGCAATGGTCTCATCCCTCTTGCGGCTCACGTATCCTTTAAGAACAGCGTTGTAGGGATTTGACGCGGCATCTGCGTCTGGATCTTCTTGCTGGTGTTTGAATTCCATGCGGGTGATAACAGGCAACAGGAACTGCTTCCCTTCTGTCACGGCACCTCCATCTCTGTGTGATAAGCCCAGAGCCTCAGAGACCAGGCGTGGGGGTAGAGGTACCAAGTCACAGCCTGAGCGCTTGTCCACATACTGTCCAAACTCTTTCCGCACCAGAGCTACATCCTGCAGCGACTGACTCCTCCGCTCCTCCAGGTCTGTAACTATTCGCTCAGGATACGTCTGTCCAAACACTACACCTAAACAGTGAGGATAGTGAGGAAAGGAGATTTGTATGTTAAGGTGTGGAAATATTAAGAAGCCAACAGATGACCCAACAGCCTTATGATGGTAACTTCCTCACCAGCACGTCGAAGCATAGACGCAGGACATTTCCAAGGTTTGTGGATAAGCTCGTCAGGCAGATCTGCAAGTTCAGGACACCATTTCCTAACATAGCTGCCGTAGGGGTCACAGGTCATTGCCGCATCGACGGGGTGCATGACAAAGTTCCAGTGATCCAGACCACACATGCCCCCGTTCTGCCACATCATAGCATCTATGGCGACATCTGCATCCACTAAGGTGTCCTAAACACATGTACATGTTGGATACAGTCAGTAAGTAGTTCTTATTATACTGTTTGTTGCTGTATATGATATCTATGTGAGTGCATTTTGTGCCTGTACGTATGCACAACTCACCTGGAACCAGCGATAGCCTTCTTGCCAGGGCAGGTGGAGATACGCTATGAGAAAAGACGCCACCACGTGTCTTGTGTAGTTGTTCATCCAGCCTGTCAGCCACAGCTGCCTCATGGCTGCGTCCACCAGAGGGTAGCCTGTTCGACCTCGCTGCCAGGCCTTCAGCTGGCCGTGATCACTGCTCCACCGCAGAGCCTGCAAATACCAGCAGGTGAATAATGCTTCGAAATAAATGTAGTTCTTCATAGTGTGATATGAAGAAGGGTAGTTCATCTTTACATATTTCTTTCACACCAAAAGTTTATGTTAATGTCTTATCAAGATTTCTACCTTGTATGGAGGTCTGAGGGATTCCCAGGGGAGGTCAGGAAACAATGTCAGCTGCCAGTAAGCCAAATCTCTCCAAGCCAGTTTGCGTTGGAACTTTGGGGGTCGACAGCGCGCCCCTTTGGCATCCCACAGTAGCCAGCGTGGGCTGAGCTGACCAAAGTGAAGGTATGGAGACAGACAGCTGGTATTTGGGGCATCCGCCCTGCCTGACTCTTTCTCATATCGATACACACCTAGGACACATGGGAGAACCAAAATATACTGTTAGATCAATACCACACTTCTTCACATTCCTACAAACACAGAGTATGATATGTTTATGCTCCTTCTTCACTGAAGTCCCAGGAATTACGAATGTTAGCTGCCCAGTCAATCTGAACACCAAAATGAACACAAAAAAATACTGAGGACTTGATGATCTAATCTTAATTGTATTTTGGGCCGTAGCTCGGGCATACAGGACTGCTCTGCTGTAGTTACTGACCGTTGTGCCATCCTTCCTGCGGGGCATGCGTGCCAGGCCTAGCATGTCCAAAGAGACACCCTGAGGCCAGTGGGCAGGTGTGGGGAGAGATACTGGAGGGTCCAGGGGAACCCCTAATGCAGACCCTGGGTTCTGTTTACAGCAGTTCATGAAGTGAGACACTGAACCTATTCCTAAATCAAGAGAAAAAAACACAGATGTTCACCATAAAATTAACAGGCTTGTGTTACTATATACTATTGTGTTACTATTGTGTTACATATTTCAAGCTTTGATATTTACCACAAATATCTAAGCAAGCTCAGTACACTAAATTCATTTTGTTGTGACTAACCTCTGAGTCCCACACCCTCTGTGCTGACAGAGTAAGGGTCTCTGAGACAGTACGAGTGAAACATCCGACATTCAACACCATCTTTCTGAAGGGCTGACACCACCATATCATCCCTCTCCTTCAGCCAGGGCTCATAGACGGCATTAGCCAAGACTGTTCTCGCCCCGGTCTCCTTTACTAGCTCCTTAAGGGTACGCAGAGAAGATCCAACCTCATTCCCCTCCCCATTTGCCTTGAGGAAGACAAGATGGCTGCCAATGCGCTCCAGAGATGAACAGAAACAAGCCAAAGCTTGATGAAGCCAGTATTTACCTGTTAAAAAAGAAAAGATGTGATTGGACAACAGTCAGGTGACTTGCAAATTATATGACAAGAACAGCTACCACTAAGGGCAGTGATGCTTTGACAAAGACTGCCGTAAATACTGATTACTAGGTCAACTTACAAGCTCCCCCCATAGCCACTGTCACCCCAGGTCCCTCCTCCTCTTCAGGGCTCCAGATGAAGACAGGGATGACAGGTGCACCAACCTCCAATGAGCCAGTGAGAGCCGGGTTGTCGCAAAGTCGCAAGTCCCTCCTGAACCACAGCAGTACCGGTGCCGGTGCTGATGGAGAACCAGACAAACCTACAACCTGCTGGCCAGCACCTTTACGCCGCTGACGCCTGTTCTTAGAGCGTTTTGGTTTCTCAGATGGATTCAAATCTACCTCACCCATCACTTGGTCACCTTCTTCAACCGTGTCTTGCTTGGAAAATGAGCCTGACGGTCTAGAGACACACACAGTCTGACTTGTCCCTGGTGTCTCCTTATTATATTTATCAACATACGTGCTTTTGTGAAGCTCAGTCTTTTGGGGTGTCTGTGGTGGGTTCACCTTGACCCAGGGTACAGTTTGTGGTGAGCTGGAGTTTTCTCTCCTGCCAACTGCATCTGCTGGCTGGGTGTGGCTGCTTCCCTGAGGCTGAGACACTGATTTCAGTTGAAGAGAGCTTCTCTGATTCGGTCTCTCTCCAGGTCGCTGAAGTCGGGACTCTTCTTGATCTTTCATTTCCAGTAGAGAGAGATGCAATGCAAGTTCCAGTTCATCATCTTCCGTCTACAATTTGATTAGGACAACCCATTATTAGTACTGTTAAAGTAACTGCTTATAGTCATTGGGGTAGAGATGATGAATTTCATGTACAATACTGGCAAATACATGTGCAAATAGTAACAATCAAACAAGCATAACAAGAGCAAGAGAGCAAGTTGTTGCAGTTACTGTCGAGAAGTATGCACTGTATCTTATATGATAAAACACCAGCGTTGGTGTTTTGCCCAAACTATGCAAAAATGTTTTGTGGTCGCTTTGTTTTTTTTATTATGGGCTATCAAGGTTGCAGTTGGAGAAAATGATAAGCTAGCTAGTGTTAATGCCTCTTCCATTTAGTTCTTTGAATAAAACAATTTTATGTTTAGTAAGGAATTTTTTTACAATAAATAATTTCACAGGGTTTGAAATTAAAGTGTGTCCACTGTAAATTTCTTGTTGCACTTTTGATGTTTAAGACTCTTCACACCTTTCATACAGCCACACAGGTGATTTCACTTAATTAAGCTAATTAGGACTCTGTGGATGTGTGCAGACAGTGCATGACAGACATCTCTCTGTTAGCTTTGTTCCACCTTTAAGAGCAGAAAAACTTACACCTTTGCCTTTTCTACAAGGTTAGTATTAATTATGAATGAATTATGAATACACCAATACTTCAGATATTTTTGTTTGTTTGTTTGTTTTACTAATACTACTATATTAATGACAAGTAATTTTTATCAGAGCTGCACTGAGCAGAGGTCTAATCAACCAGAGTAAGTGAGAACACCTGGGTGTGCAGGTGTTGAACACACTTGCAGTCATTAGATCTGTGATTAGTGAAATTAGAGTTTCCTAAATGGCTTGAATCTAATATTAGCTCCCAGTATCCCACTGAGTGTCCTAAGTATCCCAGAAGCCCAGACCACAGGCTTTCTCTAAGTCCATTTTTAATAAACGTTGTAGTTAACGCATGTCTGTTTAATCTTACACATTTATTATATACATAGATAAGTATATTGTTGTACAAAAGTGTGTGCAAATTGTGTATGTATCTGTCACTTCAAAGGTGTATATTACTTTCAAGGGTTCGTTGTTTTTCTAATGACATTGTTGTAACACTTCTTGGTAGCAATCATAAATTATGTGATTACTATTAGCTGTTAGCTACATAAGGGCTGAGAAAGTGGCTCAATTATAAACTCAGGTATAACATTTATTAGTGGTACATGAAATTCTTGTACTTGAATCAGTTTTTTTAAAGTACTTCTTACAGCACATTCATAACTTTGAACTCTTTGTATGCGGTATTTGGATCGAGAAAGCCAAAACAATAGCAGTATTAAAACTTTGGGGCGGCTGCTCCCAGGTCAGGAGCTAACAACACAAGCTAGCTATAACTCACATCTCCTGTGAGCAGGGAGCCAAGTACAGTAGAGGGATGCCTGGTGAGGACATTGGCATATTAAGCAAGCCAACAGTTAACAGTTAGCTATTTTTTATAGACAAAAAGGGGCAAAAATGCCATTGAAAGTGGCACTTATATTTTACAGGTGGCCAGAAAGAAAGATCCAATGTTGCTCTATTTCTGCTAATGTCGACGTAACTACGCTAGAGTTGTTTGCTAACATGTTAGCTATGACAGCTTCGCTCACAAGTTTAGCTAATTTGTGGAAGTCGTAGTGGTCAAGACTTGCAGCTCAAAGGGGTAAGTAAGATAAAACAAAAACTTTATATAGCGTAATATTAACAAAACATTGTTGCTCACTTGCTCTGATCTGTTTTCGTAGAATTCTCATAGCTATTTCTTCTCTATCATTTTATGTTTGTATAGGTATGCTATACTTCAATTCAACAAACACTCACTGACCTTAGAGAAATATTCCTTGTAAATAGAGGTGAGGACGGAGTGCAGGGAGCTGTTGGCCGTGGACAGGGGCTGGATGAGGGACAGGAACTGTGAGCGGGTCTCCTGGTGTCCCAGGGCCGACACACACATCGCAAAGAACCCTTCTGGATCCTCTCGACCCGCCAGCACTTCCCTTAACACCTTTCTCACCAAGGCTTTAATGTCTTCGGCACCAGCCGCTGCTGAAGGAGGCATCTTCAAGTGAAAGGTGACGATAAAGTATCGCTATAAAATACTGTAAAACTGCTATGAATTCCTGATAAGTCTAGTACCGAGCATTTACAACCCAACGTGCTCCACGCACTGGTTACCAAACAACAGCTGATTTTGAGTTACACAAGCCATGTGTCGGTGTTTTGTAACCTGCAAAGCTGAAGGTTTGTAATGGGTTAATATCACCAGTAGGGGGTGTACCAGTCTAATAAATAAGAGCCATGTTGGGAGGATGGTGAAACCCTTGGGTGCCTGGCTTTTTTTCACAGCATGTGAGTAACAGTTGGGATTCCCTGTTTACATTTCATTAATTTGAAATTAGGGTAGAGAGATGTGTATATAATACATGTTATAGGAATGTCTTGTTTTTTGTCATAGTGTCCTCTCTCTCCCTCTGTTTCATCTTCCTTCCTTCTACAACATAATCAATCTTCTACCAGATCATATGTCTCAAGTCAAATTTGTCATGACAGGAGTCCCCACAAGCCAAATCCAATCAAATAGGGATCCTTGGTTCAATTTGAAGTGATGTAAAAAATGCTGGGGGGACATCTCCCTTAAGATAATCATTCTATAATTTTTACATAGCCTTCATCTTGACAGGAATGTAGTCCTTTTCAAGTGCACCCTGTGATGTGAGACTGAAAAACAAAGGCAGGAGACATTGTACCCAGCAGTGAATTTTTAATCATGGTCTGTATTCACGCTGTAGAGGGCTTGCTAAGTAATTGATTTTTTTAATGAGACCATGCATAAGCTTTTGAATGTACACAGCAGGGAACAATAATTTGTGACACTGGCAGACCAAACTCTAAAGTGTGTGTAGTTGATAAGATCCACTTATAATACTGTATTACTGAAATTACTCAAAGTCTATTTTGTTCATGCTAAGATATTCTAAAGTGTTCATCTAAAATGTGACTCAGGGCTTCAGGTACAAGGACATACAGTCTCAATCACTCAGGCTTTTATCTGAGAAGTAGTCAGAGTGTATGAAGGGAAGATGTGTTGAGAGCAGTGGTATGTGGCGAGAGGAAGACAGAAAGAGAGGGAGAGAGAGAAAGAGATTGAGAGAGAGAGAGAATCAATAGTGTTTAGACAGAGAAGTGGAGTCTAAGTGTGTGATCAATAGAGAGCAGAGAGGAGAGATTAGCTGCTTTTCTCTCTCAAACTAACACTGACAAATTGGTGAATTGGTGTATCGGCCCTTGGGCTAAACGGATTGACCTGCTGTTTCCATGTTCTACCGTGTACTGTCAATAAAGATCTGTGTTCATTGTGGCTCTCAATGAAGAAAGTGAACGAAGCACCGGAAAAGGGGAAAGGAAGGAAAATGGAGAAGTAAAAACGGGGAAAAGCAAAGTGCAGCTCAGGTGCCCAAGCAGCCTTGATCGTCACAAAATGTCCACACCTCTGTCTCATTAACACATACGTGCACTCACATGTGCATCCTCGTGCACACGGTTATAAAACCATAATAACGTCTCCAGGAAAATTAATGGAAAGACAGATTAAAAACTAAGTGAGGAGAAACGGGCCACTGGTGTAGCTATTTGCAACTCATAAATCATTCTGACACACCCACGCGCATGTAGACACATGCATACACACACACACATACACACACGTACTGTAATTAACCACAGGCTATTTACTCTCTCCTGCTGTAAATTAGACATGCAGACACAGTTATTACATTAGGGGGATCTGCCATGCAGAATACTAACAGGAGGAGGAGGGGGACACTGGTGCACACAACAAACGGCTCATACAAACATAAACACACACATACACGTACACAAGAAAGAGGGTATGGAAGAATCATAGACTGACAGGAGTGAAAATGAAGCTGCAGCACAGAGAATAGGGGCCCCCAGCTCTTTGTTCCCTGCTGCATTTCATTATCTGAAACGCCAGCCAACACACACGACACACACACACACTCACACAACGCACCTCCCCCTTCCCTAAAGCTGTCTGCCTCCACTCCATGCACACAGCACAAAAAGAGAGGAAAATAGAGATACTGCGTCAGTGCCATTCACTGGCATCTGGACTTGGTCATGACAAGTACGTCTGCATGGTCATCCTGAGCAGATCAGCCGGTCCAGAAGCTGCTCTGAACAGTTGAACAGTTCCCTTCAGCCTGCGCTGGCAGAAAGCACTTTCCCATAAATTCTATTTTAAGCAGAATAGGAGATAAGGACTTGATTAAAGCCAGTATCGATACTCTGCCTTGGGTAGCTTGTCTCCATTTAGTTCATCTGAAGGTTTTTTTTCTTCTGGCAGTCCACCTCCTTCTGTTTGTGTGTGTGTCCTCTGGTTCCCCCTACCTTCCTCACCCCTCTCTGTCCCTCTGTTTTCCCACGGTGATCGATAGCTCATTACAATCATTGACTGCGGCTCATCAGCACCTGTTAAGGTCTGGAGAGACAGAGAGAAGGTGCATGTGCGTCTGAGAGTGTGTGTTGTGTGATGCAAGCCTATTGATAATTAGAAAAGATTGGTCTGGAATGAGTCAGAGGTGAGGTTTGGCGTTTGAATGGTTATTTTCTGATTCACATTCATTGCTGCGGGTGTCTAGTTTGTCGCCGCTTTATGGTCTGTGGTCTTGGGGAACATCTTATTATGCAACTCACGTGGGTACCATGGATTGTTGCTATGGTGATTGCCAAGGGAGCCAGAGTATTATAGGTGTTTATCCTAGACAGGAGCAAGGCTACTCACCGTCTATCAGGACACGCTTCAATTTACCACACAGTTTGGACCACACATTAAGATCAACACAGTCACAGAGGGACAAAGGGAAAACACAGCATACAACACAGTCAAGTGTGGATGTGATAGATTATTCAGTATTCATATTCCTGGAAGACAGACCTTGTTCAAACACTCAGTTGTTGGTTTAATGCGTCACTGCAGGGTTTGTTTTTGGAGAGGACAGACTGTGAGCAGAAAGAAGCAAACAGAGAAAAAAAAAGAGAGACTCTAGAATCTACAAACCATGGTTAAGGGCAAGGAGAAATGTGCAATAAATAAATAAATAAATAAAAGAGACAATAGTGAGACCCCATGGATTCATTCACAAGATGTGGTCTAAGAAAAGGAGAATTGGCGTAAGAGTGTGAAGTTTTAAGGAAAGGGGATATAAATAGAGTGAATACAATGGAGGACTGAAAAGAGAACAAGTCTCTCAGCCCATGCATAAATTACACACATCATTTACATATTCATTATGTTTTGTGTACTAATGAGAGTATTTGCTTAATGCCTCCACCACCACTAGCAGCTTTTGTTTGACACGAGAGATTTTAAAGAGGAGGAAAAAAGACAAAAACAGGGGAGAAAGGGTCATCTTAGTTAAGTGGGTGAGGTCAATGGCACACAGTCGATTTTACTGATAATCAAACAATCGTATTGCTGTATAGTGCGTGTGTGAACAAGTACAACCTGCACAAGGCTCTTAAGAGATGTGAAACGAAGCACGCATGTTGGGGGTTGGTAAAAGTTAATTAAAACAACACAAGCTTTCTCCAAACTCTCTCTTCGTCTTTCTCCTCTTGTCTCAGTGGAATAAGTAACTGCTGTGGTAATTACCTACAGGGCAGTCGCTCTGAGCATTCCTTCAGGTGCCAAAAAAGTCTCCCAAATGACAACAAAGACCGCCAATTTGCGGCGTGCATTTAAGAAATGAAAAGTTGTGTATGTGTCAATTAAGTAATGTATGTGTGTGTGTATATACAAACACAGCATTTCGTACACACAGAGGGTAAATGATTCAGAAAGTGGATGAATGAAATGAGGGGAAGAGAGAAGGATGGAAATGTAGAGACAGGGGGAAGGGCAACGGAGGGATGAGCTACAAATGAGAGCGATGGCGGTGGCAGGTTGGCACAGTGCCATCCAGTCAGGACTTGAGCGGGGGCGGGCATGGGCATGGGCGAAGGGGCGAGGAGAATAAGAATGGAAGAGGAAGAGAAACAGACCTCCATACTACTAGCATGGTGCCACCTTGGCACAGGCACAGTGGGGCGAAACGAACGGCAGAACGGGCAGAGAAAAGGAAGATATAGAAAATATCAGAGGACGGCAGAGCATAGGAGTGAGCAAGATGCCAGCAGACAGAGGATGACTCAGATGTAGATAGATGAAGAGAAGCATAGAAGGATGTTGAAGAGAGAAATGGATGATACAATGAAACCGTAAGGTGTAACTCCGTAATGACCGTTGATCATACGAAGAAAAATATCAGCGGAAAATCCTGCATTCTATCCATTATGCGACTTTTCTTCCTCTCTATGCCAGCCGCTGCGTTGCCACCGGCGGGCACCATGCCAGCCTGCAGTCGTGGCATACCCGAAGCAATCAAATCGGTCGGCGGAGAACTGTCTTATTCGAAGACAAGGAGACTCACCTCTGAGGATTTGCTGCTAATCACCGTTTGTTTGCGTGGACAAAACCAAGAAGAGGTGCCCAGGCAACGGTTGCCAGCGATTCTGTGATGGCATCTTTTCAGGGGCGGCAAGGGCACAGGGAGAAAGATGGCACGCTGCCAAGCCAACATAACACACACATTTGCAAACAGAAACCTCCATACGGTGAGCAGAACATTTCGGATGCCTTAAATGTTTTGGCGATGGCATCCCCTCAAGGGAGAGACCAGAAACAGAGATGGCACCATGCCAAACGCAAACTGGGAGGCATTCACGGGCGCCACCAGAAGCTGTGCAAAAGCGTAGTAAATACGGACACAAAATAGTAGCAGAAGGTTGGAACCAGAGCCACAAATGCAACTGTGGTGGGAGTAAGGGACAAAAACCATTTCCTCGATGCCAACTCAGTGCCAACTGCTGCACTGGAAAGAAGCTGCTGCCCACTACAAAGAACTAAGACAAGGGATCGTACCATTCCAATATGGAGAGGAAGAGTATGTTCAAGAAGAGGAATAATGAGCAAAATGAATACAGGATAAAGAAGAAGAAAAATGGGTAATTTTGTGCTTAACGAAGAACAGTGGGAGTGGGTGGACAAGGATGATGAAGAGCCTCTTTCCTGCACATGCACACCTGGGATGTTCTTAAAGGGATATCCCCTCAGACTGCTGTGTGTGTCAAAGGGAGGAATGTGTTGGCATCATCTCCGGGGTGTCAAGCTGTGTTTCTCTATTGCCAGTCAGGGAGGGTGCTGCAGTCGTCAGGGGCGGGCAACTGTCTGGGCATCTCATCTGCAGCTAATTAACAGCCACACACTAATTCTAACAGCCGATCATAATTAGCGATTTAATCGCTCGTCAACGCTTTTCGCCCCCCTTAAATTGTGCCTCCTATTTGGACACGTGCGGATAAGCTAAGGAACGCTGGATCCCCCCTCCCCTCCTCCTCGTCCTTCTTTCCTTCATCCTTGGCTCCAGACTCCAGTGGGATCTTAATTAAGCCTGGGCTTCATTATGCAAATGGAGTACAATAAACGACAGCAGAGGTGGAGCTGGATCCAGACTGAAACGGAACGGTGGGAGGGGAGCACTGGAAGTGGAAAATGAAGAGATGTGGAAGGTTACCAAAATCGTCTATAGGATGTTATTGCACTACAATAATTGTATGTTATTGTAACATGTTGTAACATGCATGTCTTCGGTGTACCACTACCCCGTGTGTCGTGAGAACCAACATTTTGTGCTCTGATGCTCCATCTCTGTTGGAAAAACTTCTCTGAAATAACACTGGATGCGCAGAATGTCGTCTCTCATAAAGCAAATTCATAAGGGAATGGTGACAATGAACCCCTTAATATCACCAGTTGGCCGTTGTCGTGGATACGAAGAAAGATGGTAGATATAGGGGGAGAGAAAGGAGGCAGACAGAAACACTGACAGTGGCAGCAGCATGGCAGCTAATGTCATCTCAGTTTAATCATCGCATGGGATCATGGGGTTCATGAAAATTCATTTGCATATCATTAAATGGAGAGAGGTTATTTGGTGCGGGCAGCCAAAATGGGATTGGATGAAGGAAGGAGGAAAAAAAGGCAAATGGAGGGGCTCGTTATTAAACAGCAATGTTTTATAGTCCGCCAGCCGATTCATTTAATTTGGGCGTAATTAAAATGTGTCAGACTCAATCAATCATTCCAACAGGGATACTATCAATGTTTCAGTCTGAAAAAAGACTAATCAGTGGATATGTGGTCGGACATTTTCCAATAACAGTCTAAGTGCTTTAGTCTACTATGAGCTTGACCCATCCACTCTTTTTTCTAATTTATCTGAAGGAGAGTATCAAAACATCAATTGTGACTTCTATGTGTTGTGTCGAGACATGTCTATCTCTGACAGGTGGTGATGCCACCCTGTGTTACTCAGTAAGAGGATAGCTCACACTGTCTTTTTGACCTTAGTAGTAAGCTGTCAGTGGTGTGTATGTATGTGCTTGCATATGTGCGTTGCTCATTTGCATAAGTGATGTAATTAGACCGCCCTTTCACATGCAGATCAGTTTGACAACATGGCAATCACTCCAACACACACATACAGCCATACACACTTACACACACACTTACACACACATACACACACGACAACACACGCTTACTGCCGTGACCACCCCCATATCATGGGGAGTCTGTTGTCTGTGGGCAGAGAGTGTAAAGATTAACATAATCCAGTTAATAAGTGTGAGTAATATTCACACAGTGACGCGTGGCGTAGACACTGTCCTGCTGATGCGTATTTGTATCTCATTATAGATGTAAAGTACTGAAGGGGGACTGACAAGGGGGTGCCAGTGTGGATGGGGGATGGTGTGGGGTCACAAAAAAAGTGTGGGCCCCTATGTAGAGATACCCAAGAATGACAATAAACAGCAGTATTTTTATAAAGTTATACTATCCACCCTTTCTACAGAGGAGTGCAGATATAATATAAAGACAGATTACACAGGATACCTCTTAACTAGGATGCTGGAGATCAGTATAGGAAGTCTTTTTAATGTTTCCACAAAATCAGAAAGACAATTTCTCAAATTTTTCTGTTCATTTACAGTACTAAGAAGGCGCAGAATGTCATTTTTTTGCGGCAGAATGTAGGAATTATAAATAGAGTGTATTTGCGCTTGCAGGCTAGCTCTGCCACATGATTGATTAGGATGGTGTGACGGCCATTAAAAAGTCATTTAAAAGATGGATAGGGACCACATTTCCAAATAAAAACCACTTTATACCTGATGAAGTGCTGAACAAACTCTCCTTCAAAGACATTTACTGATTACTCTCAGCATGTGAGTGAGTGTAATGTGGGAAGCACCCATGTACTGTGTGTAGCTCTGCATCAGCTGCAGGTGATACAAAACCAATATTCAGGACATAGTCGGGCAGTGGGTAGGGATGTTTACGTTTTTAAAATTAAAAGAAGCAGCATGATACTCATTTGGACGGAGGTGTAAACTACCGGCGTACGCACAATGCCACAAACAGGCCTACACACGCACAAACTGATTGAAATGTATCTGATAGCACAGCATCGCCTTCGTCTGAAGCTTTATCCAAAGAAGCAGAGCTGTGTCTAAATGTGCGAATGTATTTCAGCTCTGTCTCTTTAACTCAGGGCTCCACCACAGCAGCATGCTTTGGGATTCATGCATAAACATGAGCTGGCCTTTCAGCTCTCTCCTCACATAACCAATCTAAATCTAAATGAGCCCCCACTACAGATACACCAGCAGGCAATGACATTACACCCCCCCCCCCAGCCCCAGCCCAACCCCCTACTCTACCCTACTACCCCCAGCGACACATATACACCAGCAGGCAATAATTTCACGCCATCCCTCAAAGCCCCCCCTCCACCTCCTCCACACACACACTCGTACCCCTTTTTGCCGCAACCCCACCAGCTGCACAGTACTCATTTGATTAAGAGGGGGAGGACAGGGAGAAGGAGAAATGGTGGGGGATCACTTTATCAGGATGACTTTCTAAGATGGCTATCATCAGCTACGAAGCTATCTCAAGCCGTCTTCTGTGTTCACTTTGCTATTGTTCTCCCCATGTATCTGTTTATCTGTTCCCTGCAACCCCAATCAGAACTGTTTCACGGATATGTTTCCTCTGTTGTCGCATTTATGTGTAATGGTGAAACGAATGGCTTGCTGCTGGGGAATGAGGATCTGATACCAGGTTGTGGTTGAGAATCTGAATGAACAATTCTGAATTCTTGGATTGTAGTTTTTCCTCTCTGGCAAGTTGTCTCATCAACCACTGGAAAGTTTTACACAAAAAAATAACAAAATAATAAAATCTGCCCTACCAACCTACGCTGTGGTCTTTGAAATGTTGCATATGAAAATCTGCGTGTCCTAAATGTGCTGTAGTGTGCAATTTTCCTCCCCTCTCTCCCAGAGTCGTAAAACACATTATCATCAGCAGCAGCAGCAGCAGCAGAAGCAGCAGTGTAATTCATCCGAGGTCGTTAATATTCATCATATCATTTAGTCACAAAGGAAACTCATCTGGCTGAATGTCACAGATGTAATTAATGAAGTGACCCCAGAGGTCATGGCTCCATTCACCAAACGCCTTCCACACACTGCCATGTTACAAACACACACACACACACGTAGTTGCACATCAAAAGCTTTCCAGCCAGATACACACCACCACCAAACATACAACCTGGAATATGAAGTACATATAACAGGCAGACACCCTCGCATACCACAACATTCACAAAATGGCTTCTCTCAGTTAGACCAAAGGGATGAGACAAGAGCATGCACCAAAGCAGACTTTATTTAGCTCAGTGGAGTATGGGAAGGGAAAGGAAGAGAAACACACACCAATAGGGGGGAACTGGGGGAGGGAGAGTATAGAGACACACTAAACCACTGGAGCAGGACATAAGGACAGGTGCACATCACAGGTATCTTTTTGGTCATCACTATGGCAACAACATATCCAGAAAAAAATGAAAAGAATAGTTTTACCTACAGTAAGGATAACAGAGTCCCTTCACCATAGAGGACCCCAATATGTACATCTTACAGTCACTAAGATCAAGAGAATACGAGAGAAATTAAATTTAAAATAATCAGTATACAAAAAACTGCCTTTGTGGTATTTGGAATGCACATTTCTGTACAGAAGAAAGCTCATTGGTATTGTCGTAAACATTGGTTAGTTTAAGAACAAAACATGACATGAGTTAGTCAGTCCACATCCTTTGGAAAGTTGGCTGTGATGTCAGTCTGAGTTCAGCAAAGCTGTTTTAGCCGGACAAATGAACTAGAGACATTGCAACACAGAAAGACTGACACCACACCAGTGGAAGGTTTGGGGCTGAACTCCTTCAAATAGCTATGCAGTATCTCCATAAGTATTGAGAATGCCCCAAGCAGGTTTTTCTGAAACTGGAAGCTTGAAAAAATATTTCTGGTATTACGAAAGCCATTTCTATCTTCTGAGTGGGGGTAATTAATAGGATACTGAAAAAC
Organism: Enoplosus armatus; assembly: GCF_043641665.1. Classification (NCBI taxonomy): domain Eukaryota; kingdom Metazoa; phylum Chordata; class Actinopteri; order Centrarchiformes; family Enoplosidae; genus Enoplosus; species Enoplosus armatus. Next base: position 8,913,733 of record NC_092185.1, read on the forward strand.
AAACCTGATGGAATTGAGCCCCACATATCCATTTGTTTTCAACAGAATAACAGAGGAGCAGTTTATCAACAGCATCACAGGTATCATTACAGTTTGTAGTCATTAAAGCCTAGTTGTAAAGCGATCAGAGCATGCATCTTTCTACAGTATCGTTAGAAACTACAGTACATTAGCAGCAAACTGGACATCCTTAAGGGCTGAAGTTCAACACTATGATAAAAAAGAAAGAAAAATAAACTGCAACATTTCTCAAGAGAAGTAAAACTCTTTAACCGCTATATTACAGACTGCCATGGCTCTAGTTTGGGGTTTTGGTTAGAGTCTCCAGTGTGCTTATGAGAGGCAGAAAACAGTAGCTTAGATATAGGGACTCCTTCCTTCTTTAAAAACAGCAATACATCGTCAAGTAAACAGTAGCGCTTATTTTTGTAGGTCATATGGTTAAAGTATTATCACGTCTTTGGATTTTTGTCTTAAAGCATTAATTATTGTTTAGCTATTATTGTTATATTATCATTATTACAGTTAGAATAAGGGCTGGTTGCAAATGAACACAGGAAGAAATGTAGAGAGAAAAATAGGAAAGTAGGTAGGGAGGGAGAAAGAGGGAAAATAAATTAAGCGTACAAAAATAACATCAATAACATCCAAAGTTTTTCTCAGCTTTGCGCAGTAGCTCTCTGTCTGTAAGTGGAAAAGGGAGCTATGTCTCAATCATCCAATGAAGTCTTGAGTCAACCATACAAAAGCTAAATACTGTACATTTACCCCTCACACTATTAAACACTTTAGTTTCAATAAGGTTTTTGTAACAATCTATTACTCAGAGGTGAAAAGCTCAGATCTTTGAAATACAGAGATGTTTTTGTTTATATCTGTTAATACTTAGTCCAAGGTTAAACCATGCCTCTTCTGTTTTAAAAACAGAAAAGTACAGTATTAAGATCACATCTGAAATGGAGCCATGTTGAGCTGTTGACCTGAGCATAGAAAGCTTTACATTAATCACATAACATTGGTCAGCCATTGGTATATTCAAATAGAACGGAAAGGCAGTAAGTCACCTTGCCTGAACATATCAAAGCTGTCATAATCTTTTCACAATCATGACACTATTATATCGAAGCAAGACAGTTTATCTCAATCCATAAGATTTATATTAAGAAACTATTACTAAACACACACAATGTAAATTTGAGTTTGGTTAAAGTTTTCATATACAGTTTAATGGTTGAGTGCTATAAAAAATAGTTTGCCCCTTTCAGGACAAACTGGCCTTTACGTTCTGTGCTATTTGGGCTGTTATCCACTAAAGGAACATAGAAGGTGTACATGTACAACAGAAGACTCATCATTGGCTTGTGGAGGGTGAAGCTGCATTCTAGCACCGCATCAGTCTATTGGTACTCGACTTACCTAGGCCAGCTGCAGATCGCACCCATTCACTGTACAGACGTCAGCTCTGCAGTTTGTTACTGAAAACAAACATGTTGAAACTAAATCCACAGACATGTAAAATTTTGGTTACGAGCTTTGGAATCTGAGTCAGTCTTTACAAAAGCTCTATGCGAATACCTCAGTGTATTTCAAGGATATTTTTCCGTTTTGTTTTTTTTTTTCCCCATCTTCTTCTTCTTCCACAGTTAACTGCTTTGTTTTTCTTCAAGTTTATCTTTTGGAGCTCTCTATTTACACTAAAATCTCTTTGACAATTTCTTTCCCAGCCTCTTATGGACTGGCACTACATGCTACACAGCTAGTCATCTAGCACTGTCTGGTGGAGGGCCCACTGTGAGTCTGTCATGCAGACTGAGAGGTAGACTGCAGGTCTAGCTGGGCAGTGAGGTCACATACTTGGAGAATGCTCTTTGGCCTCTGTGGCATCTGGTTGGTTTTATCAAGGTGGTGTTTGGTTGTAATAAGGTGTTTGACGGAATAGGGAGAGGATATCTTTTCAACAAGAAAGGACAGACCAGGAAAGAGTTTAAGAACAATATGAAAAGGAAAGCTGTGGTAGAGAGGGCTTGGTTTTGGCTCTCTCCTACTTTCAGTTGAGAGAGTTTCTCTTTGGGCCACTGTGGCTCTGCATCTTTGGGGTGTTCAGGTTACAGGTTTGGCAGCAAAGTGGACAGTGTATATGTTTAGCGGTCGACAGCAGGTGCAGGAGGGGTTTTGGGGAGAATGTAGTAGGAAGCAAAGGGATCATAGTCTTCCTCTCTAAGCTCTGTCTCTCTCCCCTGCCCCTGCAGACAGCTCGGCCTGCTCTCTCTCTGCAGAGTCAGAGCTCAGGCTCCTAGCCCTCTTCTCCTTGGCTCTGGCATTCTGGAACCACACCTGCAAAAAAGATTAGTGTGAATAAATATTAGCCATTACCCTTACAAGACCAATTTCTTCCTGAAATTATCGTTTTAAAGAAATGTAGATCAAACTGCATTTATATTATTTGTATAAAATGTATATATTTTTTATATTAAACAGTTACCTGCACCACGCGGTGAGGCAGTCCCAACTCCTGGCCCAGTGCCTCACACTCGCGTCGTTTGGGGGTACGGTGGCTCCTGTAGAAGTCTCTGAGCTGGAGTACTTGGAAGTGGCTCATCTGTGTCCTTTGGCGCTGCTGCTGATGGTGGTGCTGCTGCAGAGTTTGTGTCTCACCCCAATCTGAGCTCGGACCCCCAGATCCCTCAGGACTAGGAGAACCTTGGTCAGCCATACTGGAACCCTCCTCACATGGGTACTCCTCGTCATCTTCCTCATAGTCATCATCCTCCTCTAGGTTGTTGAGATCAGTGGTTGAAGACAAAGAGATCGCAGGTGGCTTCACGGTTAACTCTTTGTTGCTGATGACATAGCCATGGTTTAGGATATGGTTGGAGGAGATAGATGGGCCTGGTCTGTCCATGACAGATGATGTAGCCATCCCAATTTGCCCATTGGATCCATTACTCATCGATAAGTTGTAGCCTGCTCTTTCAGCCTCCGCCCAGTGGCGTGACCTCATATGGGCATCCAGAGCACTCTTTACCTTGAAGAGAGCCCTGCAGAATGGACAGCGCAGGTGGTTGAAACCCAAGCTGAAACTGGATCCTGGCCCCATTGACCGGAACTGTCCTTTTCTCTCTCTGGCTCGTGTATTCTGAAACCAAACCTGTGAAAGAAAGACCAGTATGTTATAAAATTTGAAATACACAAAAGCATTAAGTCATTTTTTGTGCCTTGCTTTCTGTCCCTCTGTCTCAGAAACATTCACACATATTCAAACACAACAAACATCCATAAAGTACCTGAACCACACGTCTTGAGAGGCCTACATCACGTGCAATGCTTTCCAAGACTCCTCTGGTGGGGTTAGAGTCCAAGCTGTAGCGCTGATACAACACTTCAAGCTGTTCTGGGGTGATGGTGGTTCTCTGACGCTTATCCCTTCGGTGCTCCTCCTCAACCTCTCTACCGCCCCTTTGGCCTTCAAAACTAGTCTCCAACATAAGCTTTGAACTCTGCTTCATGGGTATCGAGGAACTTTGAGAGAGACTGGCGAGGGTGTTATTTGAGTGATCAGATAGTGTGTTTTTCATTTGTATGCCGTTTAAGTGCGAAATCATAGGATGTGTGGGATTAGAGTGCATCTGGGACATAGCACTGGAAAGCATTTGGCCAGCCATCAGGGTGTGGTTGGGGTGGAGCATCATGTAAGGCATGGTTCGGTCTGTGAAGCCCGAGTGGAGAAATTGGACCTGGGACTGAGCTGCCAGGAGGTGCCTGGTCTGATGCTCCTGCCACAGCTGGAATGATGGCAAGGCCACTGGACAGAGACTGCACTGGAACTGAGCCTGGGTTTGGGGTTGGAGCTGGCTTTTTGACTGGGGTTCAGTGGATAGGCCAGAGGTGGAATCAGGCAGCAGTGTGTGACTTGTTTCAGACTCCGGAGCAGCAGGGATGCTGGGTGATGTATCAGCAGGCTTTTCAACAGCTTGATCAGAACGAGGGCTGTGCGTATGCCCCTGGCTGGAATGAGCCATGGACAAGATGGTGGGTACTGTTTTTTGTGTAGAGGAGGAAGAGCAAGGCTGGGGTCTTTCTGGAGTACTTTCTGGACACAGATTGGGCTCATGTTGTGGAGAGGACCCTGTTTTCATGGCCTGAAATATTTCCTTACACTGCATGTCTGCATCTGAAATTCCGTTTTTAGTTTGAACAAGAGCTGGGCTCCTGTTAGCCTGAGGAGAGACTGTTATATCTTCTTGTTTCCTAGTAACAGGTGTTGGTTCACCTTTAGCTGTTGGATGCTCACTTTCTGTGCAGTGAGAGGAAGAATCAAGGGCAGGTGAGTCAGGGTTGGTGTAATACTCATAAGTGAAATCCATAGAGTTTTCATTCTGAGATTCATCTTGTCTTTCATCCCCACAGCTTTTATCCTCGTCATCATCATCATTCTTGTAGCAGCCATTTCTTTGTCTGTGAATGTTATCAAGCTGGTTCTTCCCCTCTAATCCATCGTCTGTCCCCCGGTCTTGATTTTTGCGGGCTCTCTGTCGAGCATTTTGGAACCATACAACAATGATTCTGTTAGGGAGAGATAACAGAGCAGACAACCTGTCATATTCTTCTTCTCTGGGGTAGGGAGTGCCCTCAAACACCCTCTGCAGGGTCTCCAGCTGTTGCTCCGTGAAGCGGGTCCGAGAAGAGCGTCGGCTTCTATGGGGCTCCCCTCTCTGGAGGTCTGGTGCCTGGGACTGTGGGGAGGCGTTGGCTGGAAGGCCCGGGGACAGTGAACATGGGGAAAGTGTCAGAGGCTGGTTTTGTGCTACTTCCTCTCTGGACTCCTCCAGGGCTATGGTTGGGGGGTTATTAAAATTGTAAGGGGAATCCTTGTCTCGCTGGCGCTCTTTAAATAGGGTGTTACGGAACCAGTGTTTGATGACTTTATGAGGCAGACCAGACAGAGCAGACATCTTGTTGATCTCTTCATCACTGGGGAGACTGTTAATATCAAAGTGTTTCCTCAGAACAGTCAGTTGATCCTCAGAGATTCGTGTTCGGGTTCTCCTACCCTGTTGTTCAAGTATTGTTGGGCTGACTTGGGGTTGCTGTCCTGTTTGGATGGGGCTGGGTTGGGATGATTGACCCAGCAGCGCAGGGTTGAGCTGTGGAGGCTGACCTTGCAAAGCTGGGCTGAGCTGGGGTTGCTGAGCTAGCAAAGATGGACTAAGCTGTGGCTGCTGCCCAAGAGATTGGTAGAGTTTTACCAACTCAGGGTTCACACTTGATTCTAACCAGGGTTGGGACTGTAGAGCCAAAGACTGCATCATAACTGGAGAGAGGAGAGGCAGCTCCATGGGAAAAGGAATGGGGGGAAGAGTAAGCTTAGGTAAAGACAGTGGGGGTATAGAAAGCTGGGGCAAGGGAAGAGGAAGCATAGGTATTTTGGGTAAGGAAAGAGGTATGGACTTGGGCGTTGGGGATATGGTTTGAGAAGTAACTGTAGCAGGTGTGCTTGGGATGGGTGCCTCTTGTTGTGGACATTCTTGAGAAGGAAATGGAGGAGAAGAAGGTGGGGCAGTTGGTGTTAGGTCTTTAGCTGGAGTGCATGTTTTGTTTATGGGGTCTAAAACTGAGGGTACAGGTGAGGGTGCAAGAGTTTTAACTTGAGGCTTAACTGGTTCCGGTGCTGGTTCTGATTCTGAGGATGGGGCTGGAGCTGCAGCATGGGTGCAAGTAGCTGAATTCTCCCCAGATTTAGGCTGTGTGAGGGGGTACATCTGGTCATACTGCAGCCTGTATTCTCTGGAAAACCTCTCCAGTGCAGCAGTGGGAAACAGCATCCTGTGAATGTACTCCCGGTGGCTTTTTAAAATCAAGGTATCTGAAAAAAACTTGCCACAGTCTCTACACTTTTCTTCTGTTCTACAGCATCCTTTCTCTTTGTTCGCCGATTCCTCATTGTTCTGCTTTTTCTCTAGTGGCAAACTTTCTATCTCTCGTTCTATTCCTTTGTTATCCTTGTTACAGCCTTCCATCTTTCCACCCTGTAGTTCACTAAACTCATCTCTTTCCTCCTCTGAGCACACCTCCATCTTGTTAATATCAGAGCATTCTTGTTTATCTGGTATCATATGAGTTGATATCTGCTGCTGGTGTCTGTGTCTACTTTGTATATATTGCAGTGCCAACTCATAGCCATAACTCTGCAGCAGGGCTCTAACGGGCTCCCCATTCACAGCAGCATAGGGCACTCTGGGAGGAGGACACTGCAATCCAAGAAGATTAAATGAGGAGGTTTCCTCCTTCTGACTCTCCTTTTTAACAGTAGGAACAGGCATTTCTTCTTTTTCTTCCTCAAGACTAGAATTGCTGTGTTCTCTTTCTGTCTGGTTGATGGAGGATCCACTGCAGCCTGCTTCAACCTTGGCATCACACTGCATATGATCCTTTGGTTGGCTAACAGCTGAGTTTGAATTTTGTCTCTGGGTTTGTTTCTCATCCCTTTGGGGTTGGGACTCCCTTTTAGCTTCTGTCTTGACGAGTTCTTTTGGGATGGAGTTTGCAGTTACTAACTGAGTAAGTTCTGGGCTCTTAACATTGAACTCTGTGTGAAGCTTCATGTCTCCTGACAAGTAAAAGGGCAGAAGAAGTTGCTGCTGCAGGGAGAGCAAGTTGTCTGGTGCCAAGGGGAAGTGTTGTTTAAGGAGGTTCTCTGGCCCCAAGGGAAGGTGCTGTATCATTTGGGACTGGAGCAGAGCTGTGTGTTGTTGTAACTGAGCTTGGGCCTGTGCCTGAGCCTGGGCTAACTGCTGCTGTTGTATTAGCATTAGCTGACTTCTTGATGCTAGAAGCTCTGCCACTCTCTTTTTAGCCTGTTTGCTGTCAGTAGGGTTAGAAAGGGTTGGCTGGGCCTCAGCTGCTAAGCCCAGGCCTAATAGCGAAGAGGTTGAAGAGCTTACTACATCTGGCCTCTTGGTGAAAGGCAAACTCTTGGGTGTTTCCTCTCTGGTGGTAGCAGCCTGAGTAGCAGTAGTGGGGACTGACACTGGAGCAGCTACACTAGATGCTGGGGTCTGTGGAGCTGAATTCTGGGCAGCACGAGCTCTAGTCTGATGAAGAACAGAGCGAAGATGTATGTCAAGTGTGGAGCTCTGGCTATAGCCCACTCCGCACAATCGGCAGCGGTAGGGCCTAGGATCTGGGCCACGAGGAGCCTCTGGGGCAGCCACACCTGTGCCAGAGTCCTGCAGGGCTCGTCTGGCCCGGTGGAGATGGGACACAGAGTTATAGTGGACCAGAAGAATGGTTTTCTGGGTGAAAGATTCAGAGCATATGGTGCATTTATAGGGCCTGGTTGGATCCAGATAGCGGTCCATTGTGGGGTTGGAGCTCTTTTTAACAAGAGAGCTGGAACTAGGTTCTGATATGATCTCCTCATGTGGCCCTTTCTCTGGCTCAGTTAAATCCTCACCCCCATCAACTTCACCAACCATGTCCTTCTCTTTAAATGTAACTTCTTTTTGTTCCTCCTTTCCCTCCATGACAAGTGCTTCTTCCTCTATCTCTTCATCCTCACCCTCTCCTGCTTCTTGACCCACTTGAGGTGATAAACTAAAATCTTGTTGAACTAAATTCCTACTATGCTCCATGCATTGCGCAGTATGAGGTGGTAAGAGTGTATTCTGCCCCTGTGTGTTCTCCAGCTGTGAGTGTGTGTTCTGTATGTGTCTCTGCAGGGCCTCCTGACTGCGGCATTGTCTTGAACAGAGGGGGCACTCTGTCGCCGCCCTCATGGCATGGTACTGCCAGTGCAGCTGGAGCTTCTCCTGAGTGGGGAACGCCAGGCTGCACCTGCTGCAACGGAACCGGTAACCATGGCGATCAGAAAGGGGAGGGAGATCGCTGGATGGGGAGGTGGGCGGGGAGGAAGGGGGGATCTGAGTTGGGGACTGAGGAGCCAGTCTGCCATTGGAAGGGTGAGTGGTGTTGTCTTCTAGGGGTGGGGTGAGTAGAGCTGTGACATCTTTGGGTGCGGCTACATCTCCCTCAGTGTTCTCCTCTGAAATGCCTGCAAAATGCATAAAAATAGTGATTGTGAATTTAAATATATTTTGCAATAACATTGGGCCAACAAGACAATGTGTTTTGAACAAATGGCCATGACATGGTTTGGTATTTATGATTATTTAATTAGTATCTAAATTGTGGTCAGTTTTATCATGCATTTTATACCAACCTTTGTTATTCTTGGTGTTTTTATTTTTAGTATCATCTGTGCACAACTCTGTCTGTGGTTCTGTCTGCAGCTGAGGCTGCGGTTGTTCCATGGATAGAGTGACCTGGAAGAAAAGAAATGCGACAGTCTGTCAGTTTTGGTTTTATTGCCAGCTACACTATGTGTTGTTTTACCAATTCAGACTAAAAGAAATATGGGATATTACCATATTTTCTTAATCTGACATTATGAATAAAACATGTTTAATTGTACAGCATTGTATTAGCAAGCAAATATCGATATATATAAACCGAGAGTCCCTGCACACCCTGTCCAAATATCATAAAACATTAAAGTGTGAATCTGTGAGTGTATCGTTACATCTTGCACCTGCCTGCACAGCAGTATAGACAGCAAGGCACATCAATTTGGTAATAAGTGTATATGGTTGAGATATGTGGGTCTGCCCTTCAGTTCCTACGACACCCTCCAACATGCCCCGAGGGTTTAATAAAACTTTACTGAGCTGAATAATGAATTTATTTAAAATCATTCTTCATATAGAAAACCTCCATCTCCACAGCTTCAAGCACTGAGAGCAAATACTATATCTATGCGAACAGCTAGCTACCCTAAGGAAAGGACAGACAGCTAAAGATGAGATTTACATGACAAGAGTTTTCTCTGCGTAACAGCTTCATAAGAGAGAAAGAGAAGAACCACCCCACACACACACACACACACACACATACACACACACACACTGCAGAGAAAACTGAAGGTCAGGCTTAATCTAGAGAGCATAATTGGAAAGCAAGGTACATAATGGCCATCATCACCTCAGTCTGAATTAATGAACCTCAATTACTATCAGAGAGAGTGAGGGAGGGGTAGGAGGGGAAGAAGGGAGGATGATGGTGAGGGGGGGTAAGGGGTGTAGAATATGAAAAAGAGAGGGAGCAGGGCGAGGGAGGAAGGAAGTATGGGGCAATAAACAAAAAAAAACTGCTTCAGAGAGAGAGAGTGAGTGAGTGAGTGAGTAAGGGAGGGGTAACGCATAAGAAATTGAGAGAGAGCTTGGGAGAGACAGAAAGGGAGGGGCAGGGACAGAGATTGCTGAATAGGAATGATAGGAGTAGCTGGAGGGGGGAGAAAGGGACAGCAGAGGGGAGAAAGGGTGAAAAGCAGTCAGTCAAGTGGAGGCGAAGAGCGCAAGAGACAAAGGCCACTTAGCATACGGGCCAGGGAGATGGAGGATGGTGATGTGGATAGATGACCAGTCTTTGTTAGTTGGAGAGACACAGTAAAAAGCATGGGGGCCCCTTTTTAGCTTGACTGCACTTCTGGTAATAGAGGGCTACTTAAACATGCATTATAGAAAGACTGGCTTTCCCCTCACTCACTCAGTCAAACCCTCGCTCTTCCACTCTAAAAGTCGCGCATACACATACACACAGAATGCACGGCTGCATCAAAGATGATAGCGGGGAGCTACTTAAACATGCATTAAAAAAAAGCGCTGCCTTTCTCTCTGGTGCCTTCTTAATGGAATTGTCTCCCTACATTTCACTCTCTCCCATCCCCCATCGCTTTGCCTTCTCATTTTCTTTTGCTTCCTGACGAACGCAAATATAACAAATACATACTTGGATACACTTACTGTGCTGATGAGCTTGTCTACACAGTCCTGCGCCACACTGTGCACATGTGTGAGATGCTGTTGAAGCTGTGTGTATGGGAGTTTAACCTGGCACAAAGGGCACTGGACAGTCTAGAAGAGAAGAGAGAAAAGAAGAGAGAAAAGTTAGAAAAATGGTTAATAAAATGAATTAGGAGGATGCAAGAGAGCACTGATGTGCATGGGTTTGTGGGATTACACAAGCAACTGCCAGGTCTTCTAATCTAGAAATTCATTTATTGTGTCTGTTGTTACATTTTATATTCACATGGATATACTGAAATTATTAAAATGTGTCAACTGCTCACCTGCTGGTTCTCATTTTGCTGGTGTATTCTGGGGCGTTTGGTTGAGATGGAGTTTTCCATTTCTTCACATCCTGAGGATGGACGTTTGACTGGGGGCGATGACTCCCTCTTTTCTCTTTCCTTCCCCCTAGTTTCTTCTTCAAGTAAAAATGTATATGAACATGTAAATAGATTGATATTTACTATATATGTAATAAATTATCATACTATCATTTGAGTTTACTATAATATGTTGTTGAATGTGTTGACATGAAGGCATGAAACCCTACCTGTCTCCTCAGAAATATGCTTCTCCCCCAAGTTACATGTGTCTTTGGTTGTGTCCAAAGGACCAGTGGTGGTCTCACTGGAAGTTTCCATATCCTCACTGAGCTCTCCTGGGAGGCGACGACACATATAATTATGTTACACAAACATTGTGCTTCATACAATACGTTCTCACAGACTATCAGGCTAATTTGCAGTTTATAGTATTTTCTAGATAGCATCCTTCAAAAAGACAGATGTCTTTGGATCACACTTCTTGCTTGTCTCCATACACTATTGATCAAGTATTGATTCTCCATTAGATTCTCCTCAGAGGTGAAGTAGAGGTAATATGGATTTACAACACATCAGTTCACCTCTATAGGTCTTAATCCACACAGACAAATCACAGGATACACTCAATTCACAACTGAAGTGTTGAACTACTCATTTTATGTGTTGTGCCAGCAGCTCACACACTCCAGACGATGTAAATTCAGTGTTTTATCTTGAACAGACTGCAGACTGGTGATTAGCCTCCACCTCCCCCATACTTGTCCAGGGGATTTGTATTGATCAATTGATTAGCAGGTGCTAGTTAGCTGTTGTCAGGGGTTATTGGGGATATAACAAGGATGTGTATCGACTAATCAATTTACTTGATCAATATCTCAGCAACAGCCATTACTCATTTTCTCCCTCTTTTCATCTTAATCCCGTCTGCTCTCTAATGTCAGGAAGCACATGTGACATGAAATCAAATAGACTCACACAATTCATATTCTCACCTGTGTCACCGTCAGGGCTTTTCCTGATGGTAAAAATGGCTGCCAGTTCCTCTCCGCCCATTGGCTGCAGCTGTAGCAGCCCTTCCCTCTGCTGATGGGTTGGGGTTTGACTGTGTTTCAGGACTTGGAGTTTGGAAGAGGAGGAGTGGTTGCATAGGAGACAATGGAACAGCCACGAACCTCCATCAACCTCACCATCATACTGCTGCAGGAACTAAAAATAATGAGGTAGAAAAGGAGCGAAAGCACTTAAATTATTATGGTTGGACAACAGTTCATAAATCTAGTCTGATTATCATGAATTGCTAAATACATTTTTATTTCAAATGCTTCTTGCAGGTCCAAAGACAAAGGGGTTATTATTGAGAGTGTACTGACTCTGTAAACCCGGACGCTGGCCTCGTGGTGTGAACTGAGGGAATGTCCTCGTAGCTTCTCCAAACTGCTGGTCACGTAGTCACACAGGTTGCACCTCAGCTGGACGGGGTTGCCCTTAGCAATAAGGGCAGCCCCCTCCTGACCCCTGTCTCCACCCTCCTGGAGGTGAGCAGCAAGCTGGTACCGGGTGCGGTGTCTGTCAGTCTGACAGTGTAAGGAGAAGTTAGCCCTCAGCGGGGTGGTGTAGCCACACAGCCTGCAGTGGCAGCCACCAGCGACCAGGGAACACCACTCAGACTGGGGCAGAGAGCGAGGGGCGTTCAGGTGCTGCTCCACAGACTCTAAGCTGTCGGACGAAAAGCAGGAGCAGACAAGGCATTGAAACACTCCCTGGGAGAGGGGTCCAGTGGGGGACAGAGATGGGGCTGGAGGGGGTGAGGGAGACGGGGAGGGAGAAGGGGTCAGTGTAGACCCAAGGGTGACTGGCTGTTCTGCGACTTGTTGACTGGTCAGTCGCATGTTCAAGGAGAGCTCAGCGCCTAAAACACAGAGAGAAACCCTGTAAGCATTCAGACATTTTTCAAACTTTTCATCTTTGATTACAGCGAGATGATGTGATGCATTACTCACCTGTGTTTTGAAGGTGTTTAAGCTGCGGGGCAAGGCTCCTGCAGTGAGACAGATAGTAACCTCTCTGGAGCCGTAGCATGTTATGTGTGTGTTTCTCGCTGGTGGTGTGTATGCGCAGGTTGCGGGCAATGCTGGTCTCATAGTCGCACACATCACACCGCCACCGCTTACCATGAGAGTGAGAGTGTGCAGGTGGTGTAAGCTTGGTGGGCTGGGAAGCAGGCGTGGGAATAGAGAGTGGGAGCTTGTATGCAGGCTCATCCACTGCGTGACCGTTGGAGGAGCTGCTATTGTTGGTAGTGTGAGGAGTGTGCATGTGACCATTCGAGTGTCCCCCAGTTTGAACGTTGTTAAGGTGTTTATCCGACTGCATGTGTATGCTGAGGTTGCCTTTCGATGAGGTAGCATAGTCACACACCTCACAGCGGTAGGGCTTGTAGCCACAGGCGTAGGTTTCACCACGGGCCAAGCGAGGATGGGCTTTCCCCGAACTGCAATATCCACACACACCTCGTGTTGCACCTCCACACACACACTTTCCCCCAGAGGCACCGCACACACACTGGCCTCCCGTCTCCGGATGTTTCTCTTTCATGTGGACTTGCAGTGTATGCTGAGACTTATAATGCCAGTTACACTTGGGGCATTTCAGTGTCTTGCAGGAATTGCGTGAGTGCATTATGGTCATGTGGCTAGTCAGTGAATTAGGAGAGAGGTCTTGGTTGAGGTTTTTAAGGACAGCTTCTTTCTGTTCTTCTTCTTTGTCTCTCTCATCATCCACCTCTGTGTCTAGCTGGCTGTCATTTGGTTCTGGAGCTTTGGCACCATCTCCATTGGAAATGGAAGAGTGAGGAACCCCTGCCGGCCAGTCATCCTCAGCAGGTGTACTGGCAGGCTCCGTACCTGCCAGTGGAAAAGCCAGAATAGACTGCTGGGATTTAAAGCTCTGAGGAAACCCAGAAATCCAGCCCTGATCTCCCTTAATGTCTTTTACCTCTGTCTCGCTCAGCAGGGCAGAAGAGGAGAACGGACAAGTGAAGTGCTTTGGAGAGGTGGAAAGAAAAGGGGAGGGCTTTGGAGAGGTGGAAGGAGCGGGGGAGGGCTTTGGAGAGGCGGCTATTTTGCTGTCGAGTGTGCCACTGGCCTTTGCAGTGCTGGAAGAAGAGCTGTGCTGGCTCTGTTGAGGTAATAAAGAACATTTGGATTTGGTTTGGCTTTGGTTTGAGATGGCCTCCTCCTCTTCCTTCTCCTCCTCTCCGCCTCGGCTGCTAAGGGCTGCTGGGAGGCCCCCTGTAACTGACGCCTCTCCCGCACCTACATGCACCTCCCCTTCTTCCTTCCTTTGCCCTGACAAATATCCCTCTCCGAAGTCTTCCTTCATCCCCTGCTTTTGACACGCTCCATTCTCCTGTGAATGTCGGCCTCCTTCTTTCTGCTCACCTCCCTGGGTCTCTTCTCTAGCCTGGGACCCCTCTGCGCCCTCCTCCTCCTGCTGAGGCAGGGTCAGGGGCTCTTTGGCAGGGGCCATGGCTGAGGTATGAGAGGATGACCCCTGCTCAGGAATGACCGCCAGGGTCAGGAGAGGAAGAGATAAAGCCTGGGGACTGAGGTCAGCATCTCTCTCCTCTCCTCCCCCTCCATCCCCTCCTCCTCCCTCACCGCTGTCCATACCAGAGGCTACAGCTGCCACGCATTACTTCCCCACCTGTGTGTTTCAGATACAGAGAAGGAGAAGAAGAGAGCAGGACAGACAGAGACAGCAGAAAAGTGAGGGGAAAAGAGTAGGAAATGAAATACATGAGTCATGTAAATAATATTGCATAACAGTGGAGGCCATTGATTACAGTCCCAGGATAGCATCTGTTCAATACAGCCTTCACAGTGTGCAATACAGAGGCTGGTTACTCAGGGGTTAGCGTTAGCCCTTAATGGGAAAATCAATAGCATGAGCGCTAAACTAGGTAGAGGAATGCGGGTAAAGGCTACGCAGGAGGTCTGTAATATTCCTCAGGGGATCGGATTAAATAAAGAACAGAACGCTTCTGAGCTAAAGGGCTTCCACTAAATTGCCACACTTAGATAAAGGCGGATAAATGAACAGTTTTTAAAGCCACTGTATCATTCTCTATATCTTTTGCTGTGAATTAGAGCAGAGATATTAGGTGTGGAAACAGGATCTCTGCTTAGCAAGAGCCATTTTATAACACGTAGTGCAAACACAGGACACAGTAAAACAAACACCTGTGTAATCTTTTAGTCCAAAATACAACAAATACTTGTGTGAAGCAATTTTTGCTGAGATTTCAGACGGGTGTTTATTAAAATCTGTTGCAATTTTTGAAGCAATTGTTTGTGGTGTTGCAGTGTATTATATTTTGACCTCTCCTCATTGTGTGTGTATAATATTGTGTCCCATTGCTTGCACACTACAAACACACCCAGACACAAAATAATGAATCCCTTTTTGTAATAAACTGAAACTTTATGTATTTAGTCAATAATGGTTGAGTGTTTAAAAACATTTAAAGGAGAGTTTTAAAATCTGTATATTTTAAGACTGCATTTCCTCGGCTTTTGAAAAATGGTTTTAATGAAACTAGCAAAAGGCTATGACATTTTATCATACGTGAATGACCATAACCATTCAAGTTAATCCTTGAAATTTCCAAAAATTGAGCAGTGAGGTTGCACAAAGAGTCTGAAACACCAGCACAATCATGCACCACTACAGAGGTTTTCCTAACAAATAAATCGGGCCTCCCTCCTCTTCGGTTTCTGACTGACAGATGGATGCCAGATGAGACAGATACATCTCTCTTACTCTGTGTGTCTCATTACTGACCTTTTTTAATCAAGGAGAGACCTTAATGTACCCTTTCACCTTCTCCTTCAACCAACCAACCCCCTCCTCCTCCTCCTCAAACACCCTCTCTCTCCCTCTCTCCTGTAGCCACCCCCTCTCCCCTCTCTGCACCTTAAAGATATATGGCTCATATCGGCACTCTGATAGTGCTTTAATGTACTGTGTTTATGTCACAGGCCACAGACCCTTGCCCACTGCAGCTGTCCACTGTCCTGCTGGATAGCGCTGAGGGGCTGGGCCTGCCTGCCAGCAGCTGAGAACAGTCTCTAATCTGATAAAGATTTTCATTTACACTGCAATCAATAACTTGGGTCTATCGGCAATGTAACTATTTATACAAACATTCCTGGCTCTCTATCGATCACAAGTACGGGAAACCATCATTTAACAACCTGTGTGTGCATCAGTGTGTGTGTGTGTGTGTGTTAATAAGCGTACATCCTGTTGTGCACTACAAACTGATTCTGATATTGTCAATTAAGTGCACACACACAAAACACCTGATATTTAACATGCATATTAGAAATTGTTTGAAAATATTAATACACGAGATATCTTTGTTATTGGGTGTGCATAATGCAGATTGCGCAACATAAAATGATAACAAAAAGTGTGTTCCCTGAATCTCTATCTTAGGCTGGTGCTGGTGTGTGTGTGTGTGTGTGTGTGTGTGTGCGTGTGTGTGCGTGTGTTAAGAACAGAGAGAAACACCCCTGGTGTGAAGGGGGAGAGAGAAAGAGACAGAGAGAGAAGAGTTGTGTGGCTATACTTTAGGAAAATGCATTTTGTTTGTCATTAAAGGACGTGGACGTGGACAAATACTGTTTTGAACGCAACTGCTTTGCGTGAGGACCCATTGGACCACATACAGTCTCAAGGTAATGACACTAAGCCGTGTTTTACTACATTTACAAGCGGGGCTGTTGGAGAATACCGGGCGGGCAGCGGCTTGAAGTTCACTCCCCGTCTCAGTCCGTGTTGTCAAGCCACTGACCGACATTCAGCCTCCAGACTACTTCAGCCTTTGTTTACAGTGGACCGCAGCGTACCACACTCCGATTCAGCTAAACCGAGAGTAATCGCGTTCAGTAACCAGTAACAGGTGACTCAATGCACAAACAGATCGACAAAAAGCTTGATTTGTGCGAATTTACAGGCTGCACTGACCAAACACCCCCCCACTCCTCCCCACCGCCGGGTCGCTTCCTCCCAGGTCCCTTTAATATCGTAAACAAATGGCAGACTTACATTTCTGCAGCGGCTCTGGTACAAAGCTCCGTACGCTGAATGTGTAGTAGTCCAGAAAACAATCGTATAGAGAGCCCACTCATTCCTTATGAATGATCCTCTGCGTTTTTACGGAGCCAGGAGGGAAAAAAATGGGGAGAGGGAGAGAGAGCAGCGGGGTCCAAGTTGTTACCAAACAACAGTGTAATTAAAGCTACATATAGGCTGTAGTAAACAGAAGATGGGGGACGGAGGGGTTTGTGCGAGCTCCAGAGGTAGAATGAGTTCTGATCACTGTGGGGGGAAAACACTTGGCTCTTTATTCCTGCTAATTAGTTTCCTTCAAAAAATGGCTGAGATTACGCCCAGTGCGCATGTGCGTAATTGCGCAGACACCGCTAATTAGCCCGTTTGGATCAATAGGATTCCGCGAGAGAGAGAAAGAGAGGGAGGGGGGGAAGAGGGAGGGGGAGAGGCTACAGGGGGACGCATAGAGAAGAGGAAAATATTAAAAAGTACGAGAAAATACAGCTGAAACGTTGAATTTTTAATAACAGACGGAACATTATGGCTAAAAATGCCAATAACACATTATACATGGACATTAAGCCAAATTTCAGCTGATCTAAAAATGTAGACAGAAGACAATATAGCAGAAAAATCACCAAAGAGACATACGCTAATAAAAAAAAACACTAAGTGAAATAAAGTAAATATGGACAAAAAAAAGCAGACAAATTGGCTTCTCAGAAGAATATTATGACGCCAGAAAATCTGACACAAAATGCGACACTATCACCGTGATTCACTATTGAGGACTACAGACACACTGCAAGGCCCTGGAGGATTATTTTAGGAATATCATATTGACATTTTGTTTGAGATGAAGCACGGGTTAGACGGGTCAGATGTCGGCATTATGTCCCAGACTTAAAATGCATTCTTTTCATGAAATATTTGAATTTCTGTGTGACAGCCCTCTTGCTTTGGGGAAAGTTGTACCCTGTAATCGTAAGGTTTGGGCAGACAAATATTCTCGTCTGACAAAGAGATCTAAAAAAAAACAAGAAAAAAAGAAAAAAGAAAAATGCTTAAAACAAAAAGACAAAAAGTCTCGTCTATATGTGTTGGGGTATGAAAGGAGACATTGCACCCTTGCTTGTTTTTTGAACTGAGGCTGCAGGTCTGGGTTTCGGGCTTCATTTTCTCAGTTTTGGAAAACAAAAACACATTTAAGCCTAGATTGGTGTCCATTTCTGTGTTTGTCATCACAGAAGACCTTTAGTCTTTTTTTTTCCTCTGGTCCGGCCGTCCCATCCTCGCCACTCGGGTCTATTGTTATGATAATACTATTGTGAATTTCACCCTGGATATGCAATCTGTCGATCGTCCATATTTTAGAAGGTGAACACTCCCTTTATTTATATAGGATCAAATGGTACCTTTTCACTTTATTGGCCTTTGATTGTAAAAAGCTGATCTCGTCCTTATTTAAGAATTGTATAAATACACATTTGAAAAAGGTACGTAAGGCTTCAATGTTACAGCAAAAAGTCCTTGTGGAAAGAAATGATAGGAATATTATAGTATTAACACAGCAGGTAAAAGAGGCTACAGCATTAACTGCAGCAAGGTTACTATCAGTTCACTGTTGCGTGAAACAACCGCACTACAAGGCCATATCGTAATAGTATATGAATATTAATGACATTTCGTTATGTTGGTATTGAATGCACTGACATTTTGATTTTGGTTTTGTCTTGGTTTGGTTTGATTATTTTCTTGCATTTGTGAAACTGTAAATGTGGCAAGAATCGATGCATTTGGTCAATGAAGTGCCAAATCATTTGCGTCTACGTTTTGTGGAACATCCAATAATTATTTTACGATTTGACAACGTTTAAAGGGATTGTCTGCCACCAAGCAAAGATCGCAGGTTATCACAAACATAAACCAGTGACTGTCCTCGTGCCAACATGGATATTTTCTGTTGTTGTTGTTGTTATGTTATGGCTGCAGTCAGAACGGTGACAATTTAATGTCATTTTATGATCATTTTAACGTTAGTCCATATCACCAAGTTGTGTGTCACTGCATTGTGTGTGTGTGTGTGTGTGTGTGTGTGAGAGAGAGAGAGAGAGAGAGAGAGAGAGAGAGAGAGAAGAATCTGCAAGGTGTGTCCGTGCATTTCTGGATTTGAGTAAAAAAAAATGTGAAAATGTTAATTGAAGGTAAAGCAATATGGACATCTGCTGTTTGAGAATCTGTTTGTTCTTACATGTGCATACGTTGTTTTTTTTACACTGTATTGTATTTACAACATATCAAATGTGTGCTCATTTTATACATGTCAAAGAATAAGCAATAAACAGATGTGATGTTGGGGGGAAAAAGCAATTTGGCTGTGATCATTTTGCTTTGATTTTAGATTATGTAGCCTATTTGAATTTCATGATAAACAAATGATCTTTTACACTAAAGTGCTGTGACACAATAATAAAATGCTTTCAAATGTTCCTTTGTATTATTTGCATTGCTGGTTATTGTTGTACATTTTCCCATTTGTATTTGAATTTGAAATTGCATTTTATTGTCCCCCATTTAAAACAATGAAAAGGCAAGTGAACACACACACATTTGATTGTCTACGTTTGTGTGTGTGAGGAAAGTGTCATATACTGAATGTTTGTGGTTCACAATTAATATACACAGAAATGCACAGTCCTCACATGAAGTCACATTTTCACAGAACGGAACAGAATAATTCTCCTGATTGGTTTAAACGTACGCCTTGAGAAAGTTCAGCGCAGATGTGAGAGGAGACGCTCTCCCTGGCTGGCACTGCGAGTTCATTTCCGTAGTGATAAATATAGAAGTCAAATATTTTACTGATATTAAAACTCTCATGTGAGTGTACATTTACATTTACAATTTGCACACACACACTCTCTCGCTCTCTTGCATACACACTTGCATAACATGCACAGGCCGCACTGTAAAATGCACCACGCTTTCCATGCCCTCAGGTGTATGCCAGGGGTTGTTGTTTTCACTGTAATATATAGTTAGCCCTTCCACCAATTTACCCTGTCAGTGCTAATGGGGCAATTAACCACTGTGATACCCCCCAGGCAGAAGGAGAGCCAAAAGCTCCCCAACTCCAAACTTGTCTTTATGACATTTATATGACAAAATGTGGGGGAAGCTGGGGACCCATCTGACACCTTGGAGGGTCCTTAATGTCACTCCCTCCCTTGCCCCCGCCCCTTTCTGCCCCAGGGTATGGCACTGAGTGGGAAGTGTAATACATCATGTATAGGAGAGGCTCGGGCCTCGTCCAGGACGGAGAAAACTTTGTACTCTGCATCCAAAGCGTCCGTGGGGCAACTGTGATTTACACACTGCGTCCACTGTATGAGAGTGAACGTAAACTGGCCTTCATAATACGCCATACACACACAAACACACTCCCAACTTGACCTCTCCCTTCATTTAAGCCTTTTTGGTGTCTATAAGTCTCTCCATCTTTGTGTCTGCTCACATTCCCCCTGTCCTTCTTACATCCCCAAGGAGGCAATAACCTCCCTAGCAAGTGCTTCCCCTTGAGCCGTTGTCATAGTAACTTGTGGGCTGGTCGACATGACAACCCCACCATGGTCCAGAGATAGATGATAGGCCAGAAATGGGGAGGGAGAAGGCACATGGGGGATTTGCACCCCCTTTAATTTGGTTTGCCTGATTCTGATTCAAAATGTTTTTTTTCCTCTCCCTCTGAGGGTGAGGCTCATTCAGCATCAACCTGCTTTACATTTATACAGGTACACAGCCTGCAAATACGGCCGGCCTCTGAGCGACGCCACTAAACTGTTACCTGCATTCCTCTATGGTACCTGGAGGGACATTGTTTAGGGAGAAAACAATATTTCCCAACCTTGTTTTAGTCCCATTAATGCTAAAAAAAAAAATTGTAATAGTAAAAATATGAATTAAATATTTATTTCTCTTCTCCCTACAACAGACCTGCCATTTTCTTCGAAAGGAAATGAATATAAACGGTGAGTGCAGGAAACGGTGTGTTTTTACACTTAAACCCAGTCTGCTATTTACTGTTACCACCAAATTCCTTAGGAGAAAATGCAGATATTTGAAAGCCCAAGAGCATAAACAAATTAAACCCCCATCTTCCCAAGCCTCCTTTGTCGTACCACGAGGTAAACACGTTCAGTATTGCTGCATTTCCGTCTATTAAACTTGCTGTCTGTGGAAGAGGATTCATGGCTCCTCAAACTAAATGAAAAAATGTGAATTTCCCAGAACATTTACTGACGTATGTCTTACATTTAAATGTAAGACATACGTCAGTAAATGTAAGGCACTAGCGATAATAATAGTTGATAGTTTACCTAGTAGATTTGCACAAATACATTTCACCTATTTTTTCCATTTCTTCTATTTATCTCAGCTGTCCTGTTTTTCATAACGGGCCCATAGGATGGTCCTTCAAGGGGAGGACTCGGTGAGAAGAACCATCCTCACTAAATCCTGAGCGAGATGATGAATCACAACCAGCTCCAGGGGTGCTGCCCCTCAGCTGACCCTGATCTCTGACCCCTGTGAAGAGGGTAGCAGACAAAAAGAGATGTTTCCCATAAGGATCAATACTATTATTAATCAGGACTATTAAATATATATTATGTATCAAATGTTTGTATATATCATATATACATATAATACCTTAACAGAACAATATACATTAAGTCCAGTCAAGTATTTTAGGCCTAAAATATAAAAACAAAATGGAAAGAGCTGAATGATAAATGAGTTGAACACATTTCACCACTCATCCAAGATGTTTTAAGATTCCAGGGGTGAATATTTCCTTGGCTTTAAACCTTGTTCTCCAGAAACTGCAATATAACATTGTTTGATTTTAAATAAATATATGTTGTTATATGTATATCAGATTTACTTTTTAATTATTTTACATTGTACTTACTACCTTAAGGATAGAAATAATTTTGTAAAGACAGACTTTGAGGTGCATTTTTGTCTTTGACATGTGTGTGTGTGTGTGTGTGTGTGTGTTTGTGTTCAGAAACTGACCTACCTTCATGACATGTTACAGAGACCTCCAAATTCACTTCTGTACAATAACTGAAAAACTAATTTTCTGCCTCAGGTGCCTTCTCACCTACAGCTACACGGTTTGGTTTTGTGCTCAATGTTTTTTCCTTATTTTGCACTTTGATTATGATTCAGTCGTGTTTCTCATCTGGCCTCCCGTTTCTTCTTCTTTTTTTGTTTTGGATATGTTTGATGTGTGTGCTTGTTTTCGTTTTTGTTGCCTCTGCCTTTGACAGATGAATTTCTCCTTGGGGATCAATAAAGTGTATCGTCTCATTTCATCTCATCTCGTCTCATCACCTCAGCCATGGCCTCCTGCAGGAGAACATTAATAACATTAATGTTAGATGTAGATGAGTGTGCCTACAGGTAGCCAATATTTAGATCTAATCATACTCGACCATAAGTAGAATGAACAGATAGATAGATGGACAGATAGGTGGGTGGAGGGAAGGCCAATTGTTATTCATTCTTCGTTGAATGGCTTAGCTAGAAAACATGCCAGTAAAACTGAGCAACAGCGCCCCTTGATGGTCGGGATTCGTAACTGAAAACCTGCCAGGCAGCAAAACACACAGAAGGCTTCTCGGGCACCGTATATTCGCGGAAGTTGACGAAACATTATGTAGTAAGAAAGGATGGGAGATTCCTGCAGATAAACTACTCGAAAATAGTATTTACGTCAATTACCTTCAAAACCTCGATATTCCGTGTTTTCAACATGGAGGATGAGTGGGAAGAGGAGGTACGAAATACCATCAGCGTACTAGCGTTAGCTTCATGTGGCTAAGTGAGCATGTTAACGTTAGTTCTACTAGCCAGGGGATCGTGATAAGATTAGAAGGACTAAATGATCAATAGTTTAATTTCAGCATCGGTTATTATGTTAAATTTAGCTTTTCAATTGGGAGTTAAATTCGGGGACACACAACCAAATACTGGTTTACTGGTTTTAGCTTGTATTTAACTCGGCTCCTTGACGTGAACGTGTGTGGGAATCCCTGAGATAATTCATTTTCTGACCAAGATATTGCGTAAAACCCCTGGCAATGTAAATAGTTAACTATATTACTATATCGTTCTCTTCTATGCTCTTTCTATTACTTAAAAGCATCTCTCTTTTTGTTTGTTTAGGAGCAGCTTGTTGTGGTGGAGCTCTCTGGTATAATCAACAATGACTTTCTGTCCAAGTGTCGGGGCACGTGCAAGATACTGGTGAGTTAATGCTTTGTGGTAAAGAAAGACACAAAGCCGGGTCACCATGCATGACATGTACATCAGTGTAGGTCTCTCACTGCAGCATTCACTAAATCAGTTTTGTCCATGTGATCCAGGATATTGACAGCGAGAAGCCAATGATGCAGGTTGGACAATATGTGTTTGCAGGGGAATATGAAGGTAAGAATGAACCTTTAAAAAACCGACTTGTGCCTGCTATTAAAATATATTGCACTGTCCTCCCTTTCCCTCTTCTTTCAAATTGTTATGTTGGAAACATGTCACTTTACATCACCTCCAAAGAGTAATTCTAACCTGAAACACTGTCACCACTTCCAGTGATTGACTTTTGTGGTTTTAGTAATGAAGAATGGCCCAAATTGCACCGTCAAAAGTCTGATAATATCTGATAATTGCGGAGAGGTCAAGTTGGGAGTGTGTGTAGCGTTGACAGCATTACTAATATCTTGTTTTTCAATAGAAGTTATGGAAATAAAGGCATACATTTAATGATCATGGTTAGTCATTGTGGTGCTGACTATTTTTATCAGCACAAAAGAGCCTCCATGAACTCCTATAATAGATTTTATCATAATAAAGAAATGTCAAACAGAAATTTGACTTGCTATTCTTCCCTCTTTAAAGATGCTTTTGGAACTTGTGTGCTGTTCGAGGAGGGACCGCAGAAAGGTAAGGTTCTTCATATATTCTTAATGTTTATTGTTGTGTGTTGTGTGTCAGTGATATTTGAGGGTTTTCTTTTCTTTAGTTCAATTATTTCAATGTCCATTTTGACATACGTTTGCAGGAAAAGCAGACAGTGGTCCAGAGCTCAAGTACATGTGCCACACAGTGAAGAAACTGATGATGCAACGAATCTTCCTCACTGAGAAGAAAGAGGGTGAAACCAGCACAGGTCAGCCAGAACAGCAAAACTCATTATGGTGCAAAATCTGTTGTGATCTCTTTCTTCTAATGCAGTTAATATAACTTGTGTTGCTTTTTAGGAGTAACTTCACCCATTTCATTTTATATTATGCAGCTTGACAAAGAATCAACTTTGCACAACATTGTTAAACCTGAATATATTTTTTTCTGTGTTGTCCCTGCAGGAAGTGGTGATAGTGGGGAACAGCCCAATCAAGAAGAAAATGCCAACCAACAGCAAGAGACAGAAGTAGATATGGACAACGCAGATTTGGAAGACTCAGCAGAGAGCTGAGATATGGAGGCATTGCTATATTATGACCTCCCTATACAAGTGTAGAGACACCAGCATTTGTGAGGCTGTGAGGGACTCTGTCTGAAACAGAACACTTCTTGCACAATGTGTCACAATCCAATGCCTCTTCTTCACTGAGCCTCATAATCAGTGAATTTAATATTTGATACACAACATAAATGTGGTTAAATGACACCTGAAAGGAAACCAGGCTTTTACAAATCATAATCTAAATCCATTCCTTTCAAATCCACATCAGAGAGGTCCTGGGAAGGGCAGTTACAGAAATGTGGTGGAAGTCAGCTTAGCAGCAGGAAGTCCTGTCATTGTGCCTCTGATGTCATCATTTTTTCCCCCACTGATGGTGATGAATATTTAACCAGCAGAGGGAGAGAAATCTGCTTGAGCTGCAAGGTTATAGTAGCGATGTGCTCATTGGTGAATGAGCTGTTTATATGTTTAAAGAAGTGAGAAGAGTACTTGACTTAAAAATATCTCATCTTATATCCTATATTTTTCTGATTTGGTTTTATCAGCACTACCATGACTATGGAATTACAGTGTTAAAGCCAAAAGAAATAAAGTATTCGTTAAATAAATTAATTGGACTCACTGAAAACTTGCAATCTTTATTTTTCGAGTGTGGGTCTTATTGTGCTTTTTGTTGCTTTTTTTCTGAAATTTCTTCTCATTTGATGAATACGCGAAAAGGTGCTGTGTTTTTTGGTCGTTGTTGTGCAGCTTACCTGTCCCGGACAACGTGGAGTCAGTTTTATGAATGAACGAAGTTTTGTTGACTTTGAGGACGTGGCGGTTCTAGACCAATCCAATCACCAATGTTTCCTCGAAGTAGACCAATGAGCGAGCGACATCGCACTCGCCTTGTCCGAGCCCGATTGGCTGGTTGGCGTTTTAGCACAGGAAGTACATGGGTGTGTTTCCGAGGGGAGGGTCTTAAGCTGCAACGAAGAACTTCCCTGAAGACACCGGTGAGTTCTCTTGATAAATTGTGGTTTAAAATACAAAAAACAACTCAAACGTGTCTCTCCTATCGCTAGTATTTAGAAGTACGCAATATGGACGATTATATGGTTGCTTATTTATCTTCATTAGACGAGTGAAATTGCAAGTCAGCAGGTAAAACTGGTACGCTAGGTTAGCCAGCCTAATGTTAATCCCTCACCTAAAACTGGGTTTTGGATGGTAACGGTAACTAATTGGAAATAACGGTCACGAACTGTTGCTGCTGACTCGTAATGCAAAGACGATGGCAAGATTTAAGGTGTCGAGACATGCAAAAGTGAGAGCACAGACACTGACGTGTAACACTAAAGCAGAGACAACGTAAGCGGTGAACGTCTGTCAGTAAGTTGATGGTAAAATAGTAAAAAAAACAATATTTATCTCTCCAAATACTGCATTATATCGCTTGGTATTAGAATGGCAATAACGTTACGTTCTCCTCATATCAACTTCGGTTGCTGGCAGGTGACCTTTGAATATTTTCTATTGGAGAAGATACTGAGAAACTGATTTTTCATTGTTTCAGCCCTGATTTGTGTGTTTGAAATTTTAATTTGCCAGTTTATTAGCATCACCATATGAAAACAAGTACAGTCTAAGAAAACAGCCCTAAAAAAATAATAATTTAAAATTGTTTTAGAGTGCTATTGATTCAACTTTATGATCATTTTGGAGACGTTTTTTATCTGGGTGTATCTAATAAACTGACAACTGAGTGTAGTTTATCGATCGATTAAGAATCCTGAGGTGTCTGTTAAATAATTTATAAACTGTTGCGTATGAATGATGCTGTTGATAGTTTGAGAACTGTAGAGCTGGCAGTAATGCAATATACGGGATGTCAGCTTCTTCAAAGTACCAGAAGTGCAACAAATAAGGGATTGCGTCAGCTGGAACAGATTAGCCTAGCAATTCACCTCTCATGGTCTCAGTATTTGCTTACACTGTGAGTCATACACTGCTATGTGCAGAGCTGAGTAGCCCTGAGTTCAAAGATGTGATCAGTACTGACAGAAAAGTGCACGGTAAACTTAGATATGCATGCAACACAAAGGTTTTTACCAGAGTGCACTGTTTGAGCAATAACCATAGCTTTTTAATGTCTTCTTTTTACCCCTCGTCCAGACAGTGTTTGTACATACGCAGGATGGAGCTGCGACCACTTGTCATGTGCTTTGCCCTCTGTGTGGTTTACGCCACCAGCAAACCCACAGAGAAGAAGGACCGTGTTCACCATGATGAACCCCTCAGCAACCGAGAGCACGACGATGCAGAGGGCTTTGACTATGACCATGAAGCCTTCCTGGGACAAGAGGAGGCCAAGACCTTCGACCAGCTCACACCAGAGGAGAGCAAGGAGAGACTCGGGTAAGAGTACATGTCAGGGAGATTGTTTTAATCTGTTAATCTTGAATTACTGATATATGAAGTCAATGGCAATCCTTTTACGTTACTGTGGTAATGACCTAGTTTCACCTCAGGGGAGCAGTAAAGTTCGTTTGAGGTGACACACCACTAGATAATATGAGGGAACAAGCTGAATGTTTGCCACATTTCTGTCATTTCTCTACAGCATGTTGGTTGAACGTATAGATGACGATAAGGATGGCTATGTGACGGTTGAGGAGATGAAGAAGTGGATCAAGCACGCTCAGAAGAGGTGGATCTACGATGATGTGGATCGACAGTGGAAGAGTCATGACCTCAATGGGGATGAAGTGGTGTCCTGGGAGGAGTACAAGAACGCCACATATGGATACATTCTTGGTACAGCTGCAGACGATCTTCTTTTTATACATTTGATGTATCCCTGAAGTGTTACCTGTGTGGGAAGGGACACAAATTTACATTGCCACACGTACACACATTAAACTAAGTCGCGACCTCTGACTTGCAGATGACCCCGACCCCGATGATGGCTTCAGCTACAGGCAGATGATGGCTCGCGATGAGAGGAGATTCCAAATGGCCGACCAAGACGGTGACCTGAAAGCCAACAAGGAGGAGTTCACAGCCTTCCTTCACCCCGAGGAGTACGACCACATGAAAGACATCGTAGTGCTGGTGAGTGACAAACACACACTCACACACGCACAGGTGTTAAGTGATGACACTAACACTGTATCTTTCACATCCCTGCTCACATCCTTGTGTTGTCTTTTCTTCCTATAGGAAACTATGGAAGACATTGACAAGAATGGAGATGGCTTAATTGATTTAGACGAGTACATAGGTGAGTCCTTATAGCCCTTTGTCATATAAGCATCATCAGTTTGTACAGGTTATTATTGGTGGCAAACCACAACAGATAGGGAATAAAAAGTGAAAAGTGCAAGAAACAGTGAGTCTTGGTAAATGTTGGAACCGTTTTGAAATGATTATAATGACTATGATAAGTACTTGTACAAAGTAGCATTGCAACATCATCAACACCCTCTCTCTCACTCCTGTCTTTCCATGCTCTAGGTGACATGTACAACCAGGAGGGAGACTCCACAGAACCCGAGTGGGTGAAGACAGAGAGGGAACAGTTTACTGAATTCAGAGACAAAAATAAAGACGGGAAGATGGACAAGGAGGAGACCAGAGACTGGATCCTGCCCAGTGACTACGACCATGCTGACGCCGAGGCCAAGCATCTGGTCTATGAGTCAGATGCAGACAAAGTACGAACTGTTACTGTTGTGTAACTTTTAAATAATTTAAAATTTCAACAGAAATTCATTGTTCTTGTGAATTTTACTTCCTGTCTCATTCACTGAATATTGAGGGGAAGTGAAACTGTGTGTGAGTGTGCTTATACAGTACGCACACATGAGTCTGTTGTAATGATTGTACTGCAGTGCTACAAAATACAGAGAATATTAATCATGTGTGAGAGATAGTTTAGATTTAGTTTAGACAAGCCATCACTCTCAGCAGTTCACTCTCATTTTGGGCATTTTTGACAATTTCATTTGTCAGTCTATTTAAGACATTGAATTACAACTCATGGGAAATGCAAAAAATACAGGCTTTTATCTCGGCCTTGCTGCTATAATAGCTCATTGGGAAATGTTTATTGTGTAATTAAGATGAGAAAATATATCTTATTTATTGTCTGCACCCAGTGACAGAATGCAAATCTTACAAGACAGACCAAATACCTACGATAACACATACAAATAAGATGAAGTATCTCCGTACCTTAGTGACAGTGTGTACTGACACAAATACAAGGCTTATCATGTTTGTTATTCTCCCTCCATCAGGATGGCCGTCTGACCAAAGCAGAAATCGTGGACAAGTACGACCTGTTCGTGGGCAGCCAGGCGACCGACTTCGGAGAGGCTCTGACTCGACACGACGAGTTCTAACATCCACCTGCCTCCAAAGACTCTGTGTTCATCTTGTGTAACACCTTACTCCTCCGACAGTGGATGGAGTACATCAGACAAGATGAGCTCGCCTAATCCAACGCCACGGACAATAATTTATTTGATTTCTTGAATGTGTCCCGTTGTACGCGCACTAACGTTCTAAGTAATGTGTGCACGCTTTGCCAGTGTGTCCTCATGCTCAGTTGTGCGTAACATTGGGATATATCGTCAGCCTCTGCTCTGCTTCCACACACTACACTTGCCTTTTCCAGGTCAGGCAAAAGACAAACAGTGTTAGATTTATTTTTTTTTTCTTTGAAAGGATGATTTCATGAAATAGCCATGTTTTGTTACAAAACCTTGATAGAACAAGTTTAGGTATACTGAATAGTTTATCTTGCCATTTATTTTTGCAATGCACTGGACTGTGAAGGGTAAAGCTGATTTCTAGCCATTAGAATTTGTTCTACTCCTCTGTCTAATCATGTAATCCGGCACAAACTCAAAACACTAGTTGCTGATTCACTTGTACTTTGTTTTCATGTCTTTATTGATTATAATGTGTCAATGCTGGAGTACAGGATGTTTGGATTATTACATTTCAGTGACGCAAGGATTATTTGGACTGGTGCAATACAGAATCATGAGTGGGACCACTCTGTGTCTGCTATACTGGTCCCCAAAGCACCCAATTTAACACAAGCTGTGGGTCCTACGTAAGGGCGGGTTGTGCTATGTGTTGTTAGTTAAAGGAATCAAGATAAATTTAGGGACTGATGGATGCTTCGTCCTCAAATGTGGCCTCCTTTCTTTCTCATCACCTCAATAGTGTGTGTGTGCGTGTGTGAATCTGTGTGTGTGTGTGTGTACATATATTACCTGTATTCTTGATGACTGACTTTTTTTGGTGTTTTGTTTTGAGACCTGTTTGATTTAGCTGAACTAACTCTTTTGTGTGCCAAGCAAAAAAGAATTTGTCCTCTTTTGTAAGCAATTTGAAAAACAAGGCTTTTTCCCTTCAAACACTTTGCCCCTCTAAATATGTTTGTTATGCTTGTATTATCACTACCACCATTTATAACCACTGTTGATAATTTTTATGGTATACCATAATGTATATGATAATGTTTTTTTTACAGGCTCACTGCAGCGGCCACCCTTTCACTAGTGACTTTACTGTAAATACGTTGTTGGTCTGCAAACAGAGCACTCTAACAATCAGGTCCAGTTTTTGTGATTGAGAAGGATGTCTCAATAAAAACATAAAATTGGAGCTTTTAGTCTGCTGTAATCTTTTGACTATTGAAGTACTAATTGTCCGGTGCTCTTCACATGGCAGCTGCTGTTACAGGTGATAGTGTTCATCATACTCCAAGCTGTTGTTCTCAGAACATAGATTTCTCTGTTGACAGCTTTTTAAAAAAAAAAAACCCTCCACTTTTCTAATAACTGCTTTTGAAATGATCTCATTTAGTATATTAATATTTAATCATTATAACATAATTAATTAAATATTGGCAATTTTAATTTACAGACACTCAGCATCACAACTGGTGGAGCTTTTTCTTGCCACTCTGCATCTCAGCATGTTAGCATTGTGACACTGGATGAACATGTAACAGGTAAAAAAAAAAAAAAAGGGGGGGGTTAGTAAATTTCATCCAAATGGTTAGAAAAGTCTTGTCTCTTGCTAAATGACCTACTGGGTTTGTTAAACATCGCCAGGTATTAATCTTTGAGATACGGATGCTTAGCTCTGTAACCTAAACCTAGCAGTACTGGGCTGCTAGCATTCATTGCTGTAGACTTCTTCTTCTAGCATGTTGACTGTTCTTAAGGGTCCTGCAATAGTTTTTGGGCAGAGAAGGAGGTCCTGCCCAGATTATTATCCCAACCTTAACCCCCCCAAACCCTTACCTAACCTCAACCTTCTCTACTCTCTACCCTAACCTACCCATTTTTAACTATATACATAACTCCATCCATCTCAAAGTATGACGCTAAACCCACCCCTCTGGCTTGGCAGGTCACTGTGCCTCTGCCTATAACCCCAGTGGGATTTATAATTTAATAACTAGTCTTGGCTCATTGATTCAGTTATACAATAACTTTACTCATGTTCAAAGAAAAAAACTGAGGCAGTTTGTAGAATAGGCATAACAAAACAATGAATGCTGTGAGAGTTTCAAACATGCACTCTGCAGCTAAAGAGGATAAATCTACACGGAACCGCACAGGGCGCAAAACTGCTGCTGCACATTTCTGTGTGAGTTTAAATTAGCAGTTTTCTACACTGAGTGATTTCATGTGGATTTACCTTACACACACAATCTCATTATTATTCGTAAACATTTGCAGACAAAATATTTGATTCATGACAGATTCATTCAGGCTGTTCTACTTGTAATAAGCTTGCAATGAATGTTGTATGCCTTGAAGAAATCTATTTTTAATTTATACTGTTTGATTTAAAAGAGTGCATTGTCCATTCAATGTCACTCATTCCTGTCATCTAGGCCAACTATATGGTATAAATGGAATATTATGTATTCTAACTGTATATACAGTGTTTGAACATATGCGTGTCTTCTTTTGTGGCCTATGTGCTTGTGCATGTATTCTCTCCTCTTACTTGTCTCAGTACCTACAGCACAAGCAGATCCATACTTTAGTGTTTCTTTCTTGATCCATAACGTGTCCGCTTGTCTGTCATCCATCTTCACCTTACCTCCTCCATTCTCTGTCGTCCACCCCGTCACTCTCAGTGCCTGCGGTATTACAGTGACGTCACTTACTAAAGGTGATAAAAATGGGATTACAACGAGCCATCACTCTCAGCAGCTCTTCTTCGTCTGGCTCTAACTCATCCTCACTGTTCTTGTCTGCGTCTTCATCTCCCAGAAAACCATCATCCTCATCCCCCAGCGGGTGGCCATCCCGTGTGTTTCCTGAGTTTGTCGACGGCCTTCTGTCCTGAGACGGACTACCGGCGTCTGCTGCCCCATCTGGGTGTTCTGATTGGTCTGGTTGGTCCAGCGATGTGGAGGGTTGGTCTACCTCTGTGCTTAGAGTCATCGATGTTCGCTCTGGTGTTGCTGGAGGTGTATCAAGGGGAGACGTATCTATGTGTACCAGCTTGGCTTTTAGAGGTGCTTGCTCTGGGGTGGGTGGGGGTGTGCTCATCTGCTTGGGGAGGGATGAGGACTGTAAAGGTGAATATGGGGGTGTCTTCACACGAGGTTTTCGGAAGGGTTTATCTATTTCTGCTGAAGCAATTCGGGTATGACTGCATGGAATACTGGATTGAGAAGAGGGGCTGGTGACAAGGTCAGCAGGGTCATCGCTGGTGGTGGTTTGTGTAGTTTGTGAATCAGGACAGG
The DNA here is from genome assembly GCF_043641665.1 of Enoplosus armatus. NCBI lineage: Eukaryota > Metazoa > Chordata > Actinopteri > Centrarchiformes > Enoplosidae > Enoplosus > Enoplosus armatus. Next base: position 8,945,374 of record NC_092185.1, read on the forward strand.
TGAACAGTGGGGTGTTAGTGGCATCACGGGTTGCAGGGCTAGGACTGTTGTTAGATAGTGCCTCAGTAGGGTCCAGGGAAGTTTCAGTTGGTGAATCAGGGTTTTCTTTGGGTGGAGCAGCATCTTGAGCCATATGTGTGGGGCTCACATCCACAGTGGCTGGGTGAAAGGTGGGTGAACTAGAGGAGCTTTTGGTTGGTGTAGAGACATTATTATTGAAGGGCGCAGGGCTGTGCAGAGTTTCAGTGGGGATGAAGCTGGTGTCGGGTGCAGCAGCCGTTCTGGGTGGAACGGGTCCTCGGCAGGAGGGTAGTTCTTGGTGGGTGTAGATGCCAGGTGTGTTTGGGAAGCTGAAGGAAGGATTACAAGTTCCATATTCTTCATTGTTGTAGGGTTCTTCCGCTATGTTCGGCATGGCGCTACCATGACCCACCTGGAGAGCAACCACAGTCATCAGGTAAAAGAAAAACAATTTTGTATCACAGAGAGGAGGTGAGAGAATGATCCTGGTTCAGTATGACGTGCGTGTTAATTACTAGGCCTTCTAACAACCAGGCAGTCTAATCTTTAGTGAATTAATGAATTGCGAATGTGAGTAATTTACTTTACAGACTTATGAGATGCCTCACCTCACCTCACCTTCAAAGGTCCTGAAAAAAAAGATCTCAAAACAAAATCCAACTGATTTGTTGCTTCTGAATCTTTTCACCACATCTTGTGGCCTTCATCAGCAGACAGTGTTGCTCAGTTGTCATGAAAATGGTTTAGTGGTTGTCATGTGATATTCCATATTTAAGTCACGTAAAAACAACTAAATCATCTCCATGACAACTGAGAAACCAAAGTCGCTGATGAAGGCCACGAGATGTGGTTGAAAGCTTCTGAAACAGTAAGTAAGTCGGACCTTGTGTTCAGCACGTTTTTGCCAAACTGTATGAACTGTTCATTTACTTTCAGTAGGATTAAGACAGTTCATTAAGGAGGACAGGAAATATAGGACAAGGATGAATATTAGCTTCAGTAGGAAAGAAATAACTCACCAATTGGAACCACCGTAAGCTCTGTGGGAGTATATGCAGTAGAGAATATTTCAGAAACTCAAACTTACTAGCGAACAAATCTTGATAAATATGAATCTGGATTATAGAGATTAAGGATCTCACCACATTGGGGTGCTTGCCCTGGGCCACACAGCCTCTCTCCAGCGGGTCCCTCTTTCCCTTGTGTTTCTTCTTCAGCCACATCACCACAGACAGGATACATCCAAGTACAGTCATGAACACCATCGTCAGGAACAAGGCTTTGCCCACAGTACAGCCTGTCAGACGGCCATCTCCCAGTGGACTAAGAGGGACTGCAGTGTACACAGGCAGACACACAGGGAGTTTGTGTCAGCCTGCAGGATCATCAGCAATCAGTAACATGCAATGTTTAAGTGTGTGGCCTTACTTGATTGTCCTTCAGATAACACCTCCACCACTATGGTAGCAAAGGTGACATCACCCGACTCTTGGTCTATAGCCATTACCTGCAAGGTATGTTGACTTTTTATCACATCATTGCCTTTTTATTTATGTCTTTATTTGTTATGAGAGTTTGTGCCATACATTTTTTATCAAACCTCACCTCTAGAACGTGTTTCTGTTTTGGTTTGAGTTGATCGCTCTTGGCGATCAGAAGCCCCTCCTGTGTGATTTGGTAGATGTCTGTGTGATTGGATGAAGGACTGAAGGTGCAGTAGATCATGGGATTGGAACCCTGTTAATTTGTGGAGAAACAGGAGGTGATGGGTAACAATCAAATACAGAACTGCTTTGAATCGTTTTTCATGTGTGTGGAGTGTGGTGAAGTGCATACTTGGTTGAAGTCTTTATCTTGTACATGTAACATCAGTGGTTTGCTGCCATAGGTGTTGACCAGAGAGGCAGGGCTATTTCCTGCAGTTACAAAGCCTTGATATTCAGTCATGTCAAACTCTGGATAAAACTGGTTCACAGCCAGAACTTGGACCGACACTGTAGCAACAGAATACTTCCTTGGGTCGTCGTCCTGATACGCCTGAGAGAAGGAAAGAGAGAGCAGTGAGATTGATATCTTTCAAGCCGGCCACGAACACTGAGTATGTGACTCTTACCATGACCTGTAGATGCAGCGCTGGAGTTGTGAGTCTGTCTGTAACCCCCCGAATCAGCTTCACCTCCCCCGTCACCCTGTCCATCAGGAAACGCCCATCATCGTCTCCTAGCATGAACACAAACGCAGTTACACTTGTTACACATGTAAGCACAGCACATTTAAAGTATTAACTTGCATCGGTGCGTATTGTACCTGAGAGAATGGCATAGCTGACTGGAGAGCTGAGTCCTCTGTCTCCATCCACTGCATGAATGGGACCAGGAGAGAAGTCCAGCACAATGTCCTGCAACATGACACACATTTGTTGCTCAACAAGTCGGATCCTCATGACATCTAAAACAGTAATCCAGTGAATTGATCTGGATCTTGCAGCTGAAATCTATCATTTGGATTGAAACAGGGGATTGTCAAAGGTCCACATGGCCTCAAAGTTGTTTGAATCTGAGTTTTAACATTAAAGCACTGTAAGAGAATACAAATAAACATAGCATCCATGTAGCATCCAATGTAGTATCATTGATAAGTTGTTCAGTTATAAGATCAGTGTGACTGAAGGAGTGTTTAGCAACTGACTTCTTCCCCCTCTGTGACATTGACTGTGTACACAGGGCTGGTGCAGATGCGACTGGTCTCATCCTGGAAAAGCAGCATGCAGGGCAGGAACTGTGGGTACTGATCATCTCCATCCAGGACGGTGATGGTGATGTTGGTGCTGGTATTGTAGCGCTCAGCAGTGCTCATTTCCTGAGATACACAAGGCGAGATTTCTTTATGGAAATGGATGGATGCATTAACAGAAGTATGGTTCATCTTCTCCAATAGTAATTGTCAGGAGCATTAGATAATCCATTTTTTCTGTCTATTTTCTAATTAATTTAGACAAATGTGTAGGTATATTTACTTAGAAACTGAACTCTGAAACAGTGAAGAATGAAATGTACATAGCTTACAGAGGCGTGGATGGTGACAGTAAGCAGGGTTTTGGTTTCATAGTCTAGAGGCTTGGACAGGATCACCTCTCCACTGTTGGGGAGATCAACCTTGAAGTACTCTGCATCAGGCTGCAGAACACACACAAACACATTAAAGATGCGGTGATTGTGTGTGTGAGTCTTTTATTTTTTTAAAGAGTGAAAAGTTAGAACTCACTGATGTCTGGTCAATGGAGTAAATTATCTTGTTGTTATCTGCGTCTGTGGCCTGGACAGTAAAGACCACAGTATTCACTGGAGTGAGCTGGAAAACACACAGACAGACAGGCACTTTAATCTTGTATGTTTTGTGTAAGCACACACAGATTTATGTACATGTGCTTGAGAAAGTGTCATACCTCACTAATAATAACAGACTGGAGAGTGTCTTCTGCAAACACAGGGGAGTTATCATTCTCATTGAGAATCTCCACCATGATCCTGTACACACTCTGCAACAACAGCAAAAAAACAAGACACACAGAGGTTTGAATGTGGGATGACGCACTGAAGAGTTATGGGTAAGATGACAGGACGAAGTGTACCTGAAGTGTGTCCTCCTCATAACACGACAACTCAGCCATGAGGACAGGACCCTGGGCCTGAGAGACAGGAGAACAGAGAGACAACACCAGATTTTGTATTGTATTGTATTTGTTGTGCACTCTTACATTTGCCTACTCCTACGTAAGTGTATCTATAGGTTTGTAACGTGCAGTTTCTCTCATTTGATGTTAATCATACAAGATTACATGTACAACATTATTCAAAATTTCATATTTTCCTTTAATGGTTACAGCGTAAGAAATGCACGTTCCAATATTGTGATGGGAAGATGACAACATTTCGGAGAAAGGCAGCAGCCACACTTGATGAATTGATGCAAACGTGTTGAATAAGGTGAATTCTACATGTGGACCCACGTCACATGCTAAATATGCTTGATGAAGATGTAATGTAGCTGTACAAAATGTTTTTAGTCTAGAAATATTTCCTTTTTACGGATAGGGTGACAGTAGATAGATTGAGAGCCATAGAGAGAGAGAGAGAGAGAGAGAGAGACAGAGTGCTAATCTGGTTGACCCTTTAACAGCTGCCATGATGTAAGACAGCTGGCTGGGAAGAGGATGACGGTAAGAGAGATTGTGTTCGGTCCAAGGACAAGGTTGTAAGGTTCAATCTCTGATAGTTTGTTCTAAACTTAGATACAACTTCCTCAATGTGGCCCCACACTATGAGAAGCCGTCCTAGTGACTCAACGAAATGGAATTACACACATAAAATCCATAATCCCTGCATTGTTTTCATGACTTCCTGATTATAAGGAAGCTCCAACGCTCAGATCAGTGTTTAAGAGGGCGTATCTCGACTCATGTACCTCTCGGTCGAGGACTTTGTCAGCTGATGTGTTCAGCCGGATGTTTCTTTCATCCAAGAAGAACCAGTCAGCATCCTTTCCATCCAGGCTCCAGTGAACCCCCTCCATTGTGGTGTCAGCCAAGAGTTCAGCAACGATTTCTCCCGAATGGCTGTTTTCTCTGATTGTTGCGAATACATCCTGACCATCCAAACATCCACCCCACCCTGACATTCCTGTGTCAATGCAAACACACACACATATGCAGAGTGAAAGAAACCCATTCATTCTGGCCAAGAACCAAACTCTAATACGAACAAATGTGAAGTGGCTGTACCTGTGGCTGTGTGCAGACATAGGAGGACCAGCAGTGAGCAGACTAGAGCCTTGGCCTGAAACAAACTCAATTTCAGCTCAATGAGGGCCATTCCTGGGCTCAGTCAGGCCTCAAGAACCAGTTCTTTCTGAGTGAAGAGAGAGAAAACAGGATTAACTAAACACGGCCATCCTTTCCCCCTTCTACAGTATGAATGAGTGGGCTAGACTTTACTCTGTGCCTTGGTGGCAACACGTCTTAAGAGTCATCATTAGGTTAAGACCTCCTAATGTATAAACACACACACACACACACACACACACACACTGCTCTGTCCCATAATTCCCTCAAATCCCTTTTAAGTGAGTTTCTGCCTGGCTTTCCCCAGTCTGAGAGCAGAATAGTAGCCCTACGATCTGTCTTCTCTTCATGTTTCTACAACCGCAAACATTTATGAGGTCAGAAGTCTAAGTAACGCTAAGCAACAACTCTGTGATCCTGATATTTGTTAGAGTTATGGAGTAACAATGAATCCCTATAGTAGGAACTCTACTGTACAGACATCTGCTTAGAAACTTGACCACAAAATTAAACTTCAGCTATGTTCCAAATAAATGAAGGTGTGTGACTAAATGTGAGCCCCAGGTGCACTGGTGCATGTGCTTGAAAGGTGTGGGGGGGTGGGGGGAGGCGTAACAGGATCTGGGGTCACATCCTACTAAAACAACAACTCTGCTGTAAATGCAAGGTAAATGAACACATAAGCTTTTCGTTTAACTCAACTGAGTTATCGTGAATGTGAACACCGACTGTCAATACTGTTGTTCAGCTGACTGACCTGTTGTTCTCAAATCCTCTGCAGCTTGTCTGTCAGCCTCCATATCCTCCTGACTTGTGATGGAAGCAGCATCTCTGATTCCCAAAACCCCGAAAAGCCACTAAACGCCCCTCAAAAAAACAGACTGGGGCTTTTAGGAATAATGACAACAATATGGCCACACACACACTAACGCACACACTGACCCCCCCACATACATTAAAAAGCAGACAGCAGCTTATGGTGTGTATCCTGGGATAAATGTCAGCTCAGAGGCTAAAGAGGGCGGGGCTTACCTCTTCAGGGGGAACGACTGAGCCAATCAGATTAGATATGGCAAGAACCTGACGGTGAGGTTGAGACCGGGTTCACAAGTGAATTTAACAGATTTGTCTGGTACAAAGACACTTGACCTTTGTTTGTCATGCAATCAAAGTTCAATGGTCGGAGTGCCAAGTCAGCTCTTGTTCAAGCTGTAGTTGCTGTATTACAGAGAATAACAGGAAAAGTATTTGTCTTTAGCAAACTAGGTCTTGGCAGCTTGTATTACACTTTAAATGTATATATATATTCACTGTATTGTATAGGTTAGAACCTGCTTAAAGACTGTGATGTACTTGTACTGCAACATGTACTCTGGCTACACAGCTTGCGCCTGTTGGATTTGTTCAATTAGTGACATGTGACAACTAATGGGGCCTGACAAGGGATTAGCTATCAAACATCGGCTGTTAACCTTCTGAAGATTAACCCACATCCTTTTACACACTTGTCTCAGCAGGCATAGGCACACACACACACACACACACACACACAAAGACACACTTAAAGGAGTGTGTCTGCACATATCTTAAGGGCTCCTGCGATGAAAGCTATCGTCTGGCTCCACAAGAAATGTTTTGGTTAGTGCAGCCTTGTGAGTGGTTTCCATTGTCAGAGAAAAGCGGGGGGAGCAGAAGTGTTAGCCTCGGGGAAAGGTTGAAGACTGCACAGTCTGTGTCCCTGAGAGAGAGTGCAGAGGACGAGCATTTCTCAGATCATATAAATGTTTACAGATGGCATTCAAGCAGCATTAACAGCAGTGAAGTGAGACGACGAGACAATCCCTGTTTGTTTTGTAATGTTATTGTGTTGTCATAATAAGTTAGAGTTAGCAATAGCTGAATAGATTAACATAGATGTTGAGTTTGTATACTGTTACTGCTGTGATTGGATATGACCACTGGATGTCAGCAGAGATGTGGTTACAATAGATGACATTATGGTAGATGATTGATAGATAACACTTGGTTTTGTCAACTACATCATCTCAACATCTGTTTTTCCAGCATATGTGTGTTTTGTTTTTTCTTCTAATGGTGTTACCTGAAATGAGCTGGACCTTCAAAACTGCTGCAGAAAGACATTTCACCAGACAAACTGATTGTGGCAGACGCTGTTTGGAGCGTAACTCAGACTTTGCTGTTTATACTCACATGCTGTGAAATACTTATTTAATATCATACTTCATATGTGAAACAAAACACAAGCATTTTTCACCACTACATTTTTTCCCATTGTGTGTACAGATTTATGTGCGAGGATATGTAAACATTTTATGAGCAAAGTAAAGTTTGCACAACCTCTCAAATAAATCAGTACCAAATGAATGCATGAAATGATTAAACACTGCAATAACAAATGCTGAATTAATGTTGTGAGACCTCGTAAATTCAGTATGCAGTATGGTGAGTGGCATGGCTCTAAAGATGGCAAAGTTGGTCCGTTGGACTAAAAACTATATGATGGATTAAGATGAAATTTTGAACCGACACCCAGAAGATGAATCCTAATGACTTTGGTAATGCCCTGACTTTTCCTCTGGCGCCAACAGGAGTTTACATTGCCATTACATTTTTCCAATATTTTGGTTTATGACTAAACACTTGCTAAGCTAATGACATTCCATCAGCCTCAGCTGTACTCGACTGTGCACCTCGACCCAACGTAGGCTGGGTGTAACACTAATCTACGTCCTCCACACAAGAGAAAGGCCCACTGGGTACAAAGAGGGTGTGAGAACAACATTTTGTTCCCTTCAGTGTTCCTCTGGGAGGCATTTCTGAATTGTGAAAAATGTATAATAAATTGCCGCCTTCATAAATCTTGATACATTAAAAACTGAATCCCTTAGCAAAGCTTTGCTGCATTCTTGTAGTTCCTACTGCTTTATCACAGTCTTCAATCAGCCCTCTTGGCCTGGAAGTGCCATGCCGTCCAGAGGGATTGAGTGTATGTTGGAAAACCACCAAAGCGAAGAGAGCCATTCCTGTGGGGAAAACTTTTTAATTGTGATTATTACAGAGTAACTGGCATGAGTCATGGATGAGGTTTTTCTTGGTATGTGGACAGAGGGTGGGAAGATCTCAGTTAAAATCAGGTGTTCAAATGTGTGTCTTATTCTCCTTTAAGCCTGGATCTCCTTCAACAGATAGAATCTCCAAAACAAATCTGGAGTGATGAGGGACTCTCTAGTCTGCTGCATCCATTAGGAAACACCTGGGTGTCCTGTCACCACACCAAAAATACTTCAGCAAGACAGACGGGCATACATGTATGTCCTTCTGCGTAGCAAGTCTCAGAGCTATTGCTTATGAGAGGTGTACTCAAAGAAAGGCTCTGAAATAATAAACACAGCAGAGATGAGAAGGACAACAACTTGAGGGGGAAGAGTTGTGGAGACAGATGTGGGGGGGTTGAGCACAGTGGGATGCACACTGGGACTGTTTCCAAAGCAGTGAAACATGACTACTTGTGTTTACCCCCGCCCTCTCTTTCTCTCTGTGCACACACACACACACACACACATACACACACATACATTTTTGGCTGCTTCAGCATGGCTCCCCTCCAGTCTCCAGACCAGGTTTTAGCTGATTACCAAAACGGGGGTCTTTGGGAATCAACACCACTGAGCAGTGCTTTTTTTTTTCCTCTGACAAAATGAGGGAGAACAGAGGAAGAGAAGACTTCCCTCACAGCTATCCTTCTGGGACTGGAAACTGAACGAGACAGAGACTAGATCGAGAGGTGACCTCACGCGCACTGCACACCTGAACTTTTCTGCACGTCTCGCTCAGAACAGGCATCTCAGAGCAAGCATAGTAATAATCATCAAACTTCTCTCAGCCATCCGCCTTTGTGATCATGCAGCGAAAGTGTGTTGTAGATATGGCCCCAGGGGGGAATGTAAGTGTGTGACTGCAGAGAAGCGACGCCCTGCCTGCATCCAGATGTTTCATGTTTCCCCTGCGCGCTCTTTGGAAAGGTCTGCTCTCAAGAGGAACAGGGAAGTCTTGGACGTACATTTCCACGGTCCATATCAACAGATCGGGTTTAAAAGCACGATGAATTCCATGCTCTTTGTGTAAAGTGTTTGGATTTTAATCCAGGAGTTTCTCATTTTTGCGTCTGGAGAATGGAGAAACTGAGGACGCTCGTGCTGCTGGAGATGCATTTGCTGTGGGTCTTTGCGCCTCCTGTGCAGGGGCACTCAAGTCCAAATCACGAGAATGGTGAGCTCACAAAAGTGTGTTTTTGGTCACAAGTTGTTTAGTTTACATTTTCATAGTTTTGTTTATTTTGATTTGATATGGAGATTATACTTACAGTCATCAAACTGAGGACACTAGTTATGGAGAAGCATGTAGAAGGTATTTTACTTTGGTAAAAGTAGTAATACTACAGTGTGAAAGTATACTTAAGAAGTAAAACAATTATTTTTTTCCAGCAAAACATTCTTAACTGTAAATGTCAGTACTCATTTCGTAGTACAGAGTATTATATATTATTATATATTAAAGTACTGAGTTATTATTGCTCTTTAATTATATGCAAGTAACATTTTATTGTTGTTTTTGTATTCAAGGTGGAGATCATCTTACCTGCATTACATGTTGTTGCGAGTTCAATCTTAAAACAATGCATCAAATATTATATGCTAAAGTAGAAAGTATAAAAATACTCAAATGCAAGTATTCAGCATTAATTGTATTAAAATACTTAATTTGTGTACATGTACTGAGCTACTTTCCACCAATGGGAGACACTATAAATGTATCCCATCAGCCAAAAACAAACTTTCATTTTCTATCTGCAGATTTAAAGAATTGTATCAGATGTTCTATTGCATTAATTTAGACGCAGGCAGATCAGACTGAGAGCATCATGCCGGCCTGTTGGTGTTGTTTTTGAGGTCAGCCATGTGGGACCGGCCGATGAATGGCTTCATTCTGATTCCCTCTCACACAGACTCACTCATCACAACCCAGAAACAGACAGTGTCATCCTCCATTAGATAGAGCATGGTCTCACGGTTGTGTATGCACTTTCTGTTTTATCTGCCTTCTAGTGATCGACCTTCTGGCAGCTCTAAACATGTCCCACCAAATAAGCGGCGTGGCCAGAGTGCAGAGTCCCGGCAGTGTGACATACAGACTACGTCCCAGAGCACCGTACCTGACTCTTCCTCGCGAATATTCCCACTTCTTGTACTCCAACCTTCAGGGTAGCATGGGGGTGTATTTGGTGGGGCAGCAGGCATCGGGCTCCAGTGCCACTCTTTTTTCTCTCTCCTCTGCGTCCTCGCCCATTCTCCAAATCCTCTCCTCCACCCTCAGCAACACTCTGCTTTTGGACTACCGGGCAGGAGGAGGAGCTCAGGGCCTCGCCAGCTTTCACTTCCCCGGGAGAAACCCCTTCGCCGGGGAGGAGTGGGTACAGTTGGCTGTGAGCCTGGAGACTGACAGAGTGGCATTTTTTGTAGACTGTCAAGAAGCTGTGGTTCTACCGATAAAAAGTGAAGAGAGAATCAACCTGGAACTGCCTCAAGAAGTTGTTGTCACTCTTGCCAGCACACCAGGAAAGAAAGACAGCAAATTTATTGTGAGTTTCTTGCGCATACTACATACTTACTCACATACTGAAAGGACAACACGAAATATCACCTTTACTGATTTATTTACTATTTACAGTATTTTGTGATGATTTTTTAGGTTAGTAGTGATTCAACTTACAACATTTGACAAAGATATTATGCCATGAAAACCTTGTAATCATGACTGCCTCCTCCTGAAAACAATCTTTTAGGACAAAATTGAAGACACTTGCAGTTCACAAAACGAATGAAAGCATCAAAAACACAGCAACATAACAGTCTACTGTACAGGAACTACAGTTATGTGTCCAACATGTATACAATTATTCTACATAACTTACACTTACATTCCATATTTTCTCCCTCCATTCAATGTGCATTCTGTATGTACAGTAAAATTTAGTTTGTGAGCATTTCTGTGTTTCTGTATGCAGGGATATTTGAAGACGGCTGAGATTTCAATGAAAGCATATCTAAGGCGACCATGGCTCTGTGACAATGTTACAGGTAAAGAGAGAGGATCTATATCAAAACTAAGTGTAAATCTTTGTTTGGAGGGTCTAATGAAAGGAAATAATGTATCTGAGTATTCCATTTGGGCACAGAACAAGAATTAATGTATATGGAGATTGCCATAAATATCCAGATGTTTACTTTGAAAAACAGAGTTCAAAGTAAACATTTCAAAGCTCACTGGAGAACTGTGATTGATTTTATTTTTTCTGGATACTACATATGTGTATGTATGTTTGTGCGCACACGCTTGTGAGTGTTTGTGCATGTGCATCAGTATATCAGTTTGTAACAGCATGCTGTGGGAGGCTGCAGCGTAATTCCCTTCTCGTTTCCTTTAGCTGCTTTCTTTGTCTTCCTTACTGACCCTGATAACTTATTACTCAATGAGTACTCTTAAACTGGGAGACATGGCAAGATTTTTTTGTCAGTGAAGAGTTCTCTTGTCATGAACAACATATAAACTATTGAATAACTGAACTTTATTTTGCAACTCTGTCTGGAATGCTGAACAGTGAAATACTCCTCTCATTTTCACAATGAGTTAAAACTCACTCACTGGGGTTAATGTGCACAAGATCATATCTTTTGGCCCTGAGGCAGAAAGTCCCCCAGTTTATTATTCCTCAGCATGGGTCTTAATTTTGACAGCATTTGTCCAGGATGTTTGTTTGGGCTCCAAATTGGTTCGTTTTCTTCATTTAAGAATCATTCAGGAATCTCTTCTCTCACCAACTGCTGCTTTCTCCTTCCAGATGCTCTGCCTCCGTCTCAGTACACAGATGCCCAAAGGTCAGATTCTCGGACTGAGAGCAGTCGAGTGTTCCAGCAGGATGCATCCCCCAGTAAACCTCAAACAAGCCATAGGCCAACGAACCAAACCAACCATTATCCCCAGGACGTCCAGAGTGACCAGCTGCAGAGAGGTGTGGTGCTGGGGCCCCCAGGATCTCCTCAAGGGGTAAAGTCTGTTTCTCAGGCGCAGAAAGACGACAGGCTGAAGAAGCTGGAGAGGAGGCTAGAGGAACTGGCTCGTATGCTGGACATGGTCAAAACTCAGGTAAGTATTGCACTTGGAGTATGTGACTTTCCAGGATAAAATAAGACTGTCAAGTGATATAAAGTGACATGACATGGCAGTATTTTTGTTTTTCGACAGAATGCAGACCTACAGTCACGTATACAGTACCTGGAGGGATGTGAGTGTGTGAGGCAGCGATGTGTGTGGGAGGGGCGTGAAGTGGAGGATGGCCAGCACTGGCAGATTGACCTCAACACTGTGTGTACGTGTACATCTGGAAAGGTCACATGCCAAGCCAACATCAAAGGTAACAATGACTCAGGTTCAGACAGCTCTCTCTCTCTCCCTCATTATTTATTTGTTCATCTTTGTTATACACATAACAAAACACAATAAAATATTTTTAAAATGATTTTACCGCACATTCAACAACCTAACACTAACACACATTCAACTGGTGTTAAGTAGGTAGTTTGCAGATGGCCATCCCTCTCCCAGACCCTTGTCTTTCTAACCCCTGTCAAAACGGAGGCGTATGTTTCGTCTTGACCTCTGACCCCGCTGGGTTTTACTGTTCCTGTCCCCCCAACACCAAGGGACCAGTGTGTCACAGACAGCTGAGACAGGTATTTTTGTGCCAGGAGTAGCGTGTTACAAAACAACAAAATGTCGATGTTGGTGTCAAAAAGCTTTCTGTCCAGGCAATCACCTAACCTAATACTTAGGTTTATGACAAAATTCTAGCAAAACTGACATTCCCATCAGATTCAAGAGTACTTTGTGTTGAGTGCCAACCAACAAATGTTAGCATGCTAACATGCTAAACTGAGAAGGAGAACATGGTTAATATTTTACCTAAACCTAAGCATGTTAGCCTTGCCATTGTGAGCGTCTTAGCATGCTGGCATTATTAAGTGCTTTTAGCTCAAAGTCTTAGTCTTGTAATGTTGAGCATGTGTCCTTGTGTGCTTGCAGTTTCGTCTACTGTAGGTGTTTCATTGTTTTAGTTTTGAAGATTTGCTTATTGTACGTTTGGTTACCCGGCAGGTCACCAGAACTTTTCAAATGCTTGAGGTGGGTCACAGTCACAAATGAAAATGAAGGTTTGAAACCCCTTTCTGTTAAGTCTGGTGTTACTGTAGTTGTCCTATAGTTTCTTATAGTTATAGCATGTTCTTTTCAATAATGTTGTTTGTATTTGCTTATGTACCTTGCTACAAGGCAAGTTGCTGCCACAGTAGTGAGTTAGACATTTTGGGAAATACACTTTTTCGCAAGTTGATTAGAAGATCAATACTACGGTGCTGGCGTGCTAATTTTTTTACCTTTGGACTGAGTGCGGCTTGCTGTTTGCCCCTCTTTCCAGTCTTTGTGCTAAGCTAGCGTCTCCTGGCTGTAGCTTCATATTTAACATATGAGAGTGGTATCAATCTTCTCATTTAAGTCTCAGCAAGAAAGTGAATGACTTCTCAAAATGTCAAATTCTTCCTTTGTTGTAACTGATCTAGTTTTTAGATCACTCTTGTGATTGTGTGACTGTCTGTTATTTGTTTATGGTTTAGCTGTAGAACATTGCTTGGCCTGCTACATTGGGTGAGCCCAATAGCAGTGCTTTGCTTTACTTTTGTCCTTTGTCAGTTCTGGCTATGGGCAATGCAGTGGGGATTAAGGCTGGGTAAGAGGCCCTGTGTCCCCCCTCCCCACTTCTAGGCATGTTGGGTACCCAAACCAGAGAACAACTGTGAAGGGGTGCGGCCATTTCAACGCCGCTGGGCCTTTAATCCTACCTCTGGCCTCTGTGAGGACTTCCTCTACTGCACTGGAAACAGCAGCAACAACTTCCCTTCCTTTAATGCCTGTAGGGACCAGTGTATGTCGGGTGCGTGCTGCCTCCGCAAACCAAGGCAGGGTCTTCCCACTGGCTACCAGCATTACAGTCAACATGAATACAACATCTCCTCTGTGAACAGGACTCTCTGGGGATACGACCAGGATAATTTGGAGGATGATATGTGGTACAGCAATATAGACTCCAACCGTACTGAGCTGGAAGGAAACTTTAAAGTAAACCTTACAAGGGTAGACTGCCGCAAGGATCAGGATTTCACTTTTACCTGTGATTACCTCTCTCTAACACAGTGCCAAGCTTTGGTGAAAGACCAAGCTGGAGAGGCACAAGTAATGAGTTTCTCCCCTGGAGTGAAGTGCTCTGATGTGAGATGTGGTGAACGTTGTGGATGCTTCCTTCAACGCAAGCTATGGAAATACGGGGAAAGATTCAGACAAGGCCATGAAGAGTGCATATGCACACATAATGGCAGAGTTGACTGTACGTGCAGACACCTTACCCAGCGTAAAGAGATCAGAGACCTCACACTAAGAGAAAGGAGGTTGTACCAGCGGGCTATCAGGAAACTCTACGCCAAGCCAGGTAAGACTGTAAATCTAAATGTTTTTGTTCCTTACCTTTTTAAAATTCAAACCATACCTTTGTATAATTATTATGGGTTTATTTGGTTCTGTGTTTGAATGTGGATTTAGCTGTGTGGAAGGGCTTTGCACTACTGAGAGCTGAGTTCTCCCCTCTGGCTGGTGATCACGCCTTCTTCCTCCCCTGGCACCGCTACTTCCTGCAATTAGTGGAGCGTGAGCTGCAGTCAATGTCATCATGCAAACTGGCACTTCCATATTTTGAGTGGACAGTGGACTCTGGGTCAATGAAGTTCTCAGCTGCCTGGCAGGCTGGATTGTTTGGAGGAGATGGTGAGCTCAGCTCCAGCTGCATCCCACATCACCCTTTCCAGGGCTTGACATCCCGTTTCCACTGGTCCCCTTGTCTCAGACGAAGTTTCAACTCCTCGGTTTGTCAAACAGCTTTTATTCATTTAACAGCCCACCTTACTGTACTTTCCTTACATTGCAGTGTTTTGGTATTACTGGTACCAGGTTTGTGAACTGATTTCCGTTGATTCCTTTAGGTGTGGCTGCCAGATGCAGTGACCCTGCAGAGGACTATAAACCAGGCAGACTTCCAAGTGTTCTCCCAGTCTCTGCAGACCTTTTCTGGTCTCTTTAGACTTTGGGTAGGGGGTCACATGGCTTCACCTTTGGCTGCTTACGATCCTTTATACCTGTCACACATGGCATTCATGGACAAACTGTGGGCAGAGTGGCAAGAGAAACATCACCATAGACAAAAAAGACAAACTTCTAGAGACGATCATGGTCAAAGCAACATCCTTTACCCTGCTAGATGGAGGCATGTGAAGATGAAGCCTTTTGATGTTACCCCTGATGATGTGATTTCTACCCAGCAGCAAATGTGCATTGTATATGTGCCCATAACCATTGGTGCACCTTGTAATATGACATTGTTACAAACACACTCACAAGGAAGTCTGAAATATCAGAAGCGTAGCTTTGACAAACACAACTCACACCACAATAGTTTTATCATTGGGGGCTTTGACAGCAGTGGTTTTGACCGACATGGATATGATCGTGATGGCTATGACCGTAGTGGTTGGGACAGGTGGGGCTACGATAAAGATGGCTTTAACCGGGACTTTGTTGATAGGGATGGATATGACATATCTGGTTTCAACCGCTATGGGTTCAACCGTTCTAATGTTACCTGGTTTGGCATGCATAATAATGGGGTGTTTGAGAATGAGAAGAAGAAAGAACATGAAGAGACAGATGAAAAAGAAGAGAGTAATGATAAGACACACAGAGACAAGGTAATGTCCAAGCTCTTTAGTGACAAAGGCTACAGTATCTATGGGTTTGATCCATTTGGTTTGGATCGCGGTGGGTTTGATGCATTTGGCTTTCGAACAGATGGTTACGACAAGGACGGGTGCAACTGGTTCTTCAATGGGCCACACTACCTGAGGTTCTACTTCCACACGCAGCAACAGTTGATGTCATCCAGTGACCAAGCTTTAAACCGCATCACCCGTACCTGCCCTCCAATGACCTCCCTGCCCAAACACTGGGCCAGGCAGGACTGGATGACTTTTGATCTGGACAAAAGCAGTGCCCTGAATGGTCAACTAGAACAGGAATGGATGGGACAAATTAATCCAGAAAGTGATGATGCTGGTATGGCAGGCACTCAAAATACGAGCAACATATGGCTTCCAATCACACCAGATCGCAGGTATCAGCATTACTAGCAGAAAGTGACAATAGCCTTGTAAAGCTAGCCCATAATTTGTTGTTTGATGCTCATTGTGGTATGACACTCAGTAAGTGTTTGCTTGGGAGAGGCATCATTTGAAGTAGGTTGCACTGTTGATTACTGGAAAGTGCCTTGCTTACCCAGACACCAACATGACCATCCCAGCCATGCAGTCGCAGATCCATGCTTTATTCTAAACATAAAACAGATTTTCTCAAGTTGCAAAGTTTTCAGTCAGTGAGTCATATTATCATCTAAACCTCTCCCCAAAGCTCTACCATCCAACTACCAAGTTTGAAACTAAAATCTTATGGTGAAAACAGAATTTAACATATATCAGCTGGCTTTACGAGGCTAATGTGGCAATAGTTAAATGTAAGTAAGTTAAATGTTTTCTATTTTTTTTTTAGCATTTCAACCAATGTTGTGATCCAATTTCCCCCCAAACACTGTCTGTAGGTTTTGTTTCAAGCTCCACTGGTTCAGCGGCTGTCCCCTTGGCTCTGCGCCTATCACCTGCCCTGACCTCTGCCATCAGGCCCGTTGCCATTTTTACCCAGAGGCTGTCTGCCATATACACAATTGTGGTTCCTGTTTCACAGAGTGGCGGGATCCAGTTACTGGAAACCATGTTATATGCCATGGCTGGTAAACACTGGATTGTTTCCCAGAAAAATGGAGGAACAAAGTGCTTTTCACAGCAGTGAGAAGAGATTGGACCATCAATTGGACCACCACTGGAGCTCAGAGAAACAGAAAGCATTTTATGATAAGGATGACTGCTGAAAGGACTGATACTGGAATAGAATATGACAAAGACTTCATTACCTTTACAAGGATTGTCCATTTGTACTGCCCCATTTGCATTCTGACATGAACTCTGTATGGTCTACCTTATCTCCTCTATATATGGTATTAAACTGTTGGTTCACCCAAATTACAAAAGAAACAAATATTTATATCTTCTCACGTACCTCCAGTGGTATCTAGCCAGGGAGCTACTTTTGTGGTGAACAAATTCCATTAAAAAGTTAAAAAGTTCATCAACTTTTCAGTAACAATGTCTCTGTTAGTCTGGATGATCCACTGACCATACTGTCAGCAGTTGGTTATTTGAACTATTTTTCGGTTGAAAGAAGCACACTGAAAACTGTTGACAGCAAGGTTTGTAGATTAAGAGCATCGGGGACATTGTTTCAGGAAGAAGATATTGCTGTTGCATTTTTTAAAACGTGATTTACACTGTGAGCAGCACAAACAAAAAAAAACAAGTAAAAAAAAACAAGACTTTAAACCAATATTTTTATATAATGATGGATCAAATGAATACGTGTGATGTGAAGGGTGTCGCTAGTAGTGACCTCAGCTCTATGGAGCTTATTGTTTTGGTTTTCGGCCCACAACATTATTGTTTTGGTCCATTCTTGCCACGCTCCTCTTTCCCGTTACCCTGTTTTTGGCAAAAAAAAATCCTAAAGAAAACTGTACGTACACTACCAAACGGGACAGACAAAGTTAGCAACTAGCTGGTGAACATATTCAAGCATTGAGCTGTTAATAGCTGGTAGAGACAAAAAACAGAGCTAAGAGAGTGTGAATATTTGACTTACATTCTTCGGGTTGGCAAAAACACGACTAAATGAATGCTAATGCTCTTCTTTACTGTTGGATGCATAAATAGGCAACTTTATAAGAGGATAATTTGTCAATGTTATGTCCACAGCTTGTTGTATTGTATTTTATATTATTACCATTTACCAAAGCATAGGCTGCTGTAAGTTTTAGAGTATATTGTCATTGTATGCTAATACAGTTGTGAGCAACTTCCTAGTTGGTGCATATGAATGCAACCGCCTGTCATCGTAAAGTGAAACAAATGTGGGACTTAAGTTGATGTTGGACTGATCTCATTAAGGACTCTGTCACTCTTTGTCTCTTTCTCTCTTGCTAATTTCACTCCCCACTTCCACAGAGTTATGTAAACTTTGTTCTGTCCTGCTTATTGTCCACATTTTCGCCTCAATGTAATACACATATGACCACACAGCCCACTGTCCCCTCTACCCCCCCCCACTTGACTCCTCTCTCTCTTTCACTGTCTGTTCATCCATCTTCTCTGTAATTGTTTCTGCATGTTGGCCAGAAGACTCCAATGGTACCCAGTTGATACACACTCGCAGACTCACACTCCCACACACACACTTTGATCTCATGCATGCTTGGCTTGTTAGAGGAAATGCCTGTTGGCTGCTGGCACAGTAGGCAGCCTCGCAAGCCCCTCTCACACTCTGTGATTACTGCCCTCTCACACACACACAAACACATTGTCTTTGTCCTTTGGAGAGACGTCATTAAAATAATTATCTGCTGAAATGTCCAAGCTAAGCAAAAAATAATATTTGATGAGCTCCCTGAAAGCCTTTGATGAAAAAGATTGCTCTCCAGTGTTCATTATGTGATATACTGTAAACAACTTTCTTTTTCATTAAAATAACTTAAACAGCCACAGACTGGGGGAAGCTGTTAGGGCCGTGATCTGATCTGTTTTTTAGGGAATCCTTCGCAAAACTGCTACTCCCTGTTTCTCCCACAGTAAATCTCTTTCAGTGTTAATAGACTTGCCGTTGGTAGTCTTTAACAGCTGGAAGGCTGCAGGCACTTGTGGTTATAGTTTCAGCCCATAAAGCATAGTGTGTGTGAGAGCAAGCACGTCTATATTACATCAGAAACATGCTGTTCTGTCATTACTGGAGAGAGAGCCGAGCCAGATGTTCCCCAGTGACGTAGAGTAGAGAGAAGGTGAAGAATATCTGCATTGATAGAGAAACTCAGTATATACTCCAACTTTTTCACCTGGGATATGCAGACACACACCCCCAAGCTCAAAAATGTGTATGCACTTAAACTTCTGTCTCATCTTCAGGGTGTGAGCTGGATGGCACAGTTCATAATGTGTCCTACAGCACGCTAGATGGCTGCCAGACATGTACGTGTAAGGTGAGACATACACCTACATGAACACAAACATTTGTATCGAGCCTGAACAATTACTCTGGTCTTCCTCTGTTCAATCGTTTTCTCTCACCTCTGTGCTCCTTCATTGCTAACAGGGGGGTAAGAGGGAATGCTATCCCCTAACCTGCCCCTCACTGGACTGCACACAGAAGGAGACTACACCTGGAGACTGCTGCCAGCGATGCAGAGGTAAGGACACAGGAGAAAAAAATCTGTACACAACAATATTTGTTTGGGACAGAGATCTAAAACAAAACATTAAATGTGCCTTAGTAAATCACTTAAACTTAATTTAGATCTAGTGGATCAATCATCAATGTTACCATCGCACAGGATGCATATAGGGGCTCATCTTTGGCAGTCTCTCTCAATCAGTCTCACTTCACTGATCTGAAGTCAGAGTTTAAAAGGGTTGTTCCAAAATTTAATTGTCTAATTTTCTCACAAAAAAAATCTTCGAAAATCTGTTTATGTCTGTAAACGATTCCTCATGTTGGTTTTGGTCAGACAGAAACTTTATTGGTCTTGTCAACTAGACGAGACAGAGGTTTGGCAACTCAAAATTGTTGTTACTCAGACTTCCCTCTATTAATACAAAGTGTTGACAGTTTAATACTAACCAGACAGACAGCAGGGGGTGCAGATGTGCTTCCACAGGGGAGGGATGATATTAGTCCATTTGTCCAAGCTGAAGTTTTATCCTACAGAAAGAGGCTTTTTTTCTTTCTGTTCTGGTGTTGAATTCACATTCAACCATTCAACTGCTGGTAACACCATAATAGTAAAGCAATCTTATGTAAAATGTGTTTGCAGGTTGTGTCCATTCTGGTGTCCAGTATGATCACAGAGCCAAGTGGAGGCCAGTAGAGAATCCCTGTGATGTCTGCTACTGTTTGGTGGGTCTAATACCAACTGACCATTTAACCTTCCATGTTTTCTGTCACCTTCATCTGCACTGATACTGTTGTCTCCTCTCACCAGGAGGGTCATGTTCGCTGCGAGAGGGAGCGGTGTAACACTCCATGTAAAAACCCAGCTGCTCCTCCCCCCGATACCTGCTGTCCAGTTTGTCAAGGTGGGCTTCTTTAATTCACTGTAGCGGTGTGTGTGTGTGTGTGTGTATGGGTTGAGGGAACTTCAGAGACAGCGTGTGTTTGTGTGTTTTATAGGCTGTAGTATGAACGGTCATGACTTCTCTAATGGAGCTGTGGTCCCTACTGGAGACCGCTGTCAAGAGTGTAATTGTGTGGTACGTCATTTATCATCATTTCATCATTAGATTTCATTTTTGTTGTGTCTATAAATCATTTGTAAATCATTTTATTTTGAAGTTTATCTTTAGCATATCTTTCTCTTCCAGAATGGAAATGTGGCTTGTTCACCCCTTCCCTGTCGTGCCTTGCCTTGTCGAAACCCTGTGCATCACGCTGGAGACTGCTGCCCACGGTAACCAACCTGCCTAATCTCATCCATATCAACTTCAAGCCTGCATTAATTCACCTTATTCATGTCCTACTTTGAATGTGCAGATGATATAGGTGTACAATGACGCATGTTGTGGTGCAGATGAGAGACCTTTTTACAAAGTTTTACATGTTTACGTTGTGTGTATGTGACCTGTAGGTGTGAGCAGTGTGAATATGAGTCCAAGATGTATGTGGATGGACAGAAGTTCCCCTCCAGGAGAGACCCCTGCCTCCACTGCCGCTGCTCTGTGAGTTCAGTCTGGCAAGGTTTTTTTGGTTATGTGATGTTCATGTGACTGGACTCATGATGTGTTGGCAAGGTTTCATGACCCAGGGGTTCAATGAGAACCTGTCAAAGCCTATTGCACTTTCAGAGGTAAATTTGATTGCATTTGAAAATGGGATTAAGTCTGAAAATCAAGCTGTAAATCCTGAAGTTTTAGTGTATAGTTTGGCCCAACAAATACTGGATTTTTTTTGGCAGATACTGAATACTCAATATTTGGGAAAAACAATAATTGGCCCATAGTAATTTGTTAAAACATACACACATAACATAAAGAAAAAATCTTGATACGGATCTCATAGATTTGTTTTTGTAAAGAATTGTGCCCTGTATACATCCAGAGCAGGATATTTTACAAATACAACTTATCAGTGCTCTCTGGCAGACAAATGATGTAATCAGACACTGTTTCTAAATGGCCTCAAACCAACTTTTGCATTTACCGATGCAATACCGATAAATCTGCATTAAACTAATATCAGCCAATTTATCGGCCTGGTCAGATTTATCAGTCTAGCTCTAGTTCATAGGTTTGAGCTTTGTTTCTGACAGCAACTGAATGTTGAAATGCTCCATCAGAGTGACACATTTAATCCCTTCTTGTGTCTACCTGTTAGGCAGGTGAAGTGTCTTGTGAGCGTATGGATTCATCATGTCCCCAATTACGCTGCAGTCATCCAGCTAAGCGCAAAGGAGAGTGTTGTCCCACATGCGATGGTCAGTATATCTGGAAATTTGGTTAAAAGAAAAATACAATTTCTTCATGTCTTTGACACGTTTGTTTTGCCTATTGCATTCCATCTTTTACTGTTTAGACTCAAGCAAACATAGTCAGAGTTTGTATTTGTTCCCACAGAATGTGAGTATGACAGGAGGGTGTATGCGGATGGAAAAGTGTTCACCCCAGCTGGAAGTGGACCCTGCCTGCAGTGCAGGTGTAAGGCAAGTCCGTATGGTATATTCAAGAAAGTGGAGAAACTTTGATGACTTTAACTTTAATGAGCAAGTGTGTGTTTGGCTTCATTCACAAAGGGATGAAATGTTACTACCTTTGTCTCATGCCTCAAAAATATCACAGCACCTGATGGGTTATGGTTCTGTATGCTCTTTTAAACTGAATTGTCATAATGTTGTCATACTGTGTATCTGTCATAGGGTGGGAATGTTATTTGCCGTGAAGAGAAGTGCCCTCCTGTCCAGTGCTCCAACCCTATTATAGACCCACATCTCTGCTGTCCAATCTGCAAAGGTAATAATGCACTCTCACACACACACACATGCAGGTGCAGCTCATCAATGAATATATGACAACTCCTCTTTTCTCATTGTAGTGTGTGTGTTGGAGGGGGTGGAATATGAGGACGGCTCCAACTGGTGCCCTGAGGGTCCCTGCTCCAGCTGCACCTGTGTGAATGGAGAGACTTTGTGTACACACACACACTGCCCCCCCACCGAGTGCCTGCATCCCACCAAGATCAGTGGTAAGACTGTGTGTGTCTGAGCTTTGTTTACATGCAGATGACTGTGTAACATCAGTACACTGTCTCGCTCCTTTCCTCAGGCTCCTGTTGTGCAGTGTGTGAAAGCTGCACCTATAACCATCGTATTTATAACAACGGCCAGAGGTTTGCGACCCCTGACCAACCCTGCCACATCTGCACCTGTCAGGTGAGCACGTCTCCATTCACACACACACACTACACACCACTGTTCGCCTTCAAAACCTCCTTATGCAGCCTTCCCTTCTCCTCAGCATGGCAGTGTAGAGTGTGAAAGAAGACCTTGTCCTCCACTCAACTGCTCCAACTCGTACACACCACCTGGAGAGTGCTGCCCTAAATGTCCAGGTACTCAAACTCAGAAACCCAGAAAATGAGTTTATTTTCATTTCATTCACTCAGTATAACGTCTATGCTTTTGCATCTTTCCCAGACTGCTCCTTTGAAAACCGCATATTTGTGGATGGAGAGGCTTTTCCTAACCCTCTGAGTGTGTGTGAGGAGTGTAGGTGTGTGAGCGGCACGATTGACTGCCACCAAGCACAATGCCCTAATCCTCACTGCAACGCCCCTCTGCCTGGAACATGCTGCCAGAACAACTGCAATGGTGAGGAAATATGACTTTTCTATCAAGAACACAAAATAAAGAACAACAGTCTAACAAATTAAAATCTCACAATGACACAATATCCCTCTACATTAGGCTGCAGCTATGCTGGGAAAGAGTATCCCAATGGACAGGAGTTTCCCCACCCTACTGACACATGCAGGACCTGCAGCTGCATAGTAAGAATAACCAGCATCACAGCATGACTAACTGACCCTGATGTGTTGATCTTGAACCCTTGAAGCAGGTTTTCATTTCAATCTGTGTTGTGTTTGTTACAGAATGGGAATGTCCAGTGTCTGATGAAGAGGTGTCCACCGCTGCCATGCTCCAACCCAAATGTGCTGCCAAGAGACTGCTGCCCCCAGTGTCCAGGTGAGGAAGTGCAACAGAGACAAGTCCAGAGGGGTGACATACAGTGTGTCTACAGTAGTAGTTGCTATTCAAGAGACGTGAGGCACTGCTTTAGGTGATAGGGACAGGTGCATGCGTGTGCTTTAAAAGCAACTGGAGGTTTGTTACTGTAGTTTGGTTCGTTGGCGGGTTTATCAAGACGGGCAGCATTTGGAGCTGCAGAAACATTAGCGAACCGAACTCTTTCTTTAAGTCATATCTAAACACACTGACGTGATACACATATTTTTACACTGCTGTACTCTTCCCGAGGATACAATTATCTCCGATTCCCATCCCGAATAAACGTCGATAAATCCGCTTAGAAATCATTGGAAAAAAAGACGCCCCTAACTCCGGAACTTGCCTGAGAATCGAAACGTTTTTAAGTTTTCTTCAGTATCAAAATAACCCAGTGATAGTTGTCTGTACATGCTTGGGCACATTGCAAACAGGAACTGCTAATAGCTAACTCGGCATACTTTTACTCGTGTTGCCAAAATGTAAACAATTATAGACTAAATAAATGGGGCTCAACTTGTAGCCCACAGCTAAGGGCAACATACTTCCTGCTTACATCTTCCAAAGCCCCTAGCATTGTGTTTTTTACACTTGACTATTTGTTGTTACTAAGAGAGCTATTTCAAAAGTAACAAAATAATTAGGATGAAATTTGATGGACTGATTGGTGTTGGGCCAGAAATCAGTATTATTGGTATACTTAAAATAATAATACAATTATTATTGTGATACTTTGTCTTTTTTGTTACAGTATACTGTGTATTTATTTTAATGTATTATCTCTGTTAATATTATGCCTATCTATTGTAAATGCAGCTATTATGCCCCTTTTTTTGCCCCTATTTTCAGTCGGTATTTTATCTTTATACACGGTTGTAAATGATGGCTTTATTTGGTCTTCTTCTGATCCTCATTTGGAAAACATAAAGCTTAACAGAGAGCTTTATAGAAATCTTTCAAGCATCTGTTTCAAATTATTTGCCATCAAGGATTTGGGAGTTTGAAGGATTTCCTTTCAGAATAAAGCTATACCTCCTAATTGAATTGACCGGGTTTCCCCCTCTGTGGTTGAAATCATCTGCTGTTCGGTTTGTTTCTTGGCTCATGATTGCACATAGTGGAGGCGTACAGTTTATTCTTTTCACTGATATTCCTCCAGCTCCTCCATCGGACTGTGTGTATGAACAACAACCCTACAGACACACTGAGCGTTTCTACCACCCGACTGACAACTGTCGATCATGTGCCTGCACCAATGGGACCGTTCACTGTCAGCGCAAGCCCTGCCCCTTTGCTGCATGTTCTCACCCCATCACACAGGAGTGCTGCCGGACCTGCGAAGGTACAATCCTGCCAAGATACTGTAACTTAAGCACAAAGCAGTTCCAGCAAACACATTATGTCATCCGTTGCAGAGACCTCAGCAAGTTTGACACAGTTGTTCAGCCACATAAGAGACTGCACTTTTTCTAGTCTCATCATGTTTTAATGTCTTATTTCCCCTGCAGGCTGCCTGTATGAGAGTCGAGAGCGAGCTAATGGGGAGACATGGGATGACGCATCAGACCCTTGTGCAGTATGTGTTTGCCGTGAGGGCTCAGTCCGGTGTGAGAGGAAGCGCTGTCCACCCTCCAACTGTAAACACCCGGTCCAGAGACAGTGCTGCATGTCCTGTGATGGTGAGTGATTGAAAAACCTTACAGCAACTTTCCAGAAAAAATGTCCCAGTTACTGAAGATGATCCACAGACTTTCTTTGGGAACTATTTTCCCAAAGTTAAAAAATATCTCCAATTTTCTACTTGCAGGCTGCACCTTTCATGGTAAAGAATATCCTGATGGCACTGAGTTTGGTGATGACAATGACCCCTGTGGTGTATGTTACTGTTACGGAGGGGAGGTCATCTGCACCAAGATACCCTGTTATGGAGATTGCAGCCACCCGTACAAACCACCCGGACAATGCTGCGGAGAATGTGAACGTATGTGAAGTCAAAGTCAAACTCTGCCCACATTCCTAGTTTAGGATCATTGATTTTAAACTTTGTCTTTATTTGATAGGCTGTTTCTATAACAGCGTGGTCCTCACAAATGGACAGTCGATCCCTGACCCAGGAAACCTCTGCTCTGAATGTACCTGCCAGGTAGCATCAACACACTCACCCACATTCACAGACACATTCCTGCTGGTTAATCTCCTTAGACACTGTGTCATGCTTACTCTCTTGCAGAGCGGTTCAGTCCGATGTATGAAGAAGTCGTGTCCAGCAGCCGTCTGTCCTCACCCGGTCACCAACTCATGTGGCTGCCCTGTCTGTGACGGTAACCAGCTTACAACATACCACAGTTCATGTTATGTAGAGTAAGTAAATAATTGATGTTTAACTCTGTGTGTAGGTTGTCAATACCAAGGCGTGAATTATGTTGACGGACAGATCATTCCAGGAGGAGAGGGAGGGTGCCAGGACTGCACATGCTCAGTGAGAGAGAGGAGGGCTGCATATAGTTTGGGGCTGTTGACTCTCCACACTTTCACAGTACAGCTTATCTTTTTTTTTTCTCCATAGAGAGGCGAAGTGGTGTGTTCACAGAGGCGATGCCCTGCTGTGTCATGCCCACACCCAGCTCTGGATGGCTGTGCATGTGGAGTGTGTGATGGATGCAATTTTAATGGACGAGGCTGTTTCAACGGAGAACGATTCCCACACCCTACAGACCGCTGTCAGCTCTGCTCCTGTCTGGTACTACCACACACATATTTGAATTTGTATCCTCGGTAGCTTTTACTTATACGTATGATCCTGAAAATCCATGAGGAAACCCAAACAAGCAAGCTGGTCTTTGCAGTAAGTACCTCACTGGTCTTAGAGCTGCGGGACAGAACATGTGAAAGTCACTGTGAGATAATAGATACATCAAAAAGTATTCAGTAAAATATGAAATGGCATGACCAACATGTTTGAGGTCACAGGGTTTTATTAAAGGAATAGTCCAACAGAAATCTTAACAAAAAGTATCAAATACCAATGGTTTCCAATGGAGACCAGGAGTCACAGCAAAAAACATGTCAAAACATATGATAACGGCAGCTGTTACAAACTGTCATGGCTTTCCCAATAAATTGATAAAAAAATTATACTTCTTGTGGCACTTTGGTGGAATATTCCTTTAAGCCACTTTAAACCCTGTGAAGACATTAAGAGGAGCTTGTGATTATATTGATATTTATATTATATATATATATATATATTTTGTACATGGAGCATAAATAAACTCCATCATCTACTTATCTTCAGTTGTACAAGGACTAATTATAACTGACTATGGAAAGGAAATATTGTCAGCGTCAGTGTGTGTGTGTGTGTGTTTCTGTGTGTAGAACGGTGGTGTGGTGTGTTCGCATGTGTCTTGTCCAAGTGTTGCCTGTGGGCGTCCAGTGACCCCTCCTGGGGAGTGCTGTCCTGTCTGCACAGGGATTTGTCGTCATCAGGGGAAAGACTATCAGTCCGGATCCTCCTTCACTTCGCCCTCTGATCCCTGCTCGTCATGCTCCTGTCTGGTCAGTCTGACAAGTCTTACTGAATGAAAAGTAAATAAATGATCCAAATTCAAATTGTCTGATTACTTCCACCCGTCTTTCCACCCTTCATCCCCTCCTCTGATCAGAATGAGGTGGTGAACTGTCAGAGGAGACCTTGTCCAGTCCAGTGCTCCCACCCGGTCCCTTCAGACACCTGCTGTCCCGTCTGTGACTCCTGCCTGTATGAGGGTGTCGTCCACTCTCACAGTCACACCTTCACACCCTCCTCCAACCCTTGCCAGCGCTGCACTTGTGTCAGAGGCACCGTCACCTGTGTGCCCCTGGTCTGCCCTCCGACACCGTGTGTCCGACCCGTTACCAAACCAGGACAGTGCTGTCCTGAGTGCACAGGTACTTCCTGAACTGTTTGTGTAAATTATGTGTGAAGGCCTACATGTTTCCATCCATTCGAGCAATATGTTTAACCCAGACATTACTGTAGCAAATGTGTGGCCTTTAATATTTACATTTTCTTTTTTTACAGCTTTTTAAGCATGACACATTATTGGAGCTGTTTTTTTGCCTCTCTGTAATATGTAATGTCTGATATTCTAATACTATAAGAAATTATTCTGCAGTAAGTTTTTAAGAGGAAGAATGAATGATATACAGGATCATTCAATGTAACTCCATATTTACTCACTCCTTAAGGGCTCTTTTTCTACAGCCATTTTCAAGCTTTGATCTATAGAATATGATACAGTTTTATAATCTTGAAACAAATTGACTGAATTTGTGGGCTGCTTATAGTGCTGATCTCAAGAGAATTAACTTTTTTGTCTCTATTATGTTAAAAAAAAAAGAAAACTGAAATAACCGTTATTTATGTTGTTTCAAATTTTACCAATTTGTGCATTTAACTTTAAGAATATAACTTTAGAAAGCACCTGAAGGTATTTATGAGAGTTGAAAAAATCCAACGCACATTCGAGCACATGGTCACAAAAAACATCCCACATGCAAATGTGTCTTGTCTGTCTCTGGTCTCAGTGTGTACACTTGATGGACAGGAGTTCAATGACAGGCAGACATGGACCCGGAGTTCAAACCACTGCTCCACCTGCACTTGCCAGGTCTGACTCCTCCATCTCTTGTCTTTTCCCTCCATGTTTGCACTTTTCCTTGTGTTTGAGTGCTAATCTCTCTGAGTCCTGCAGGCAGGTGAGGTGCAGTGTGCGTCTCCTCAGTGTCCCAAGCTGCCTTGTATGCATCAGGTGACTGATCCAGGAGCCTGCTGTCCTCGCTGTAGAGGTAAATAGATCACTGGAAATTAAAATCACAGGAGGAAATTGTTTGTTTTTTTTACCAATGATTGAATTTTTCCTTCTCAGGTTGCGTGTATGGAGGAGAGGAGCATACCGAGGGCAGCAGCTGGTTCGCAGACTCCACCCCCTGTATGACCTGTATGTGTGTGGACGGGGTGACCACCTGCTCTGAAGTACGCTGTCTGTCTCCCTGCATCAACTTCATCAGCGTGCCCGGGGAGTGCTGCCCTGTGTGCGCTGGTAAGCAAATAAGGATCTAAAGCACATTAGCTGCATTTTCCAAATCAGGCCTTTTGGTGTTTGATTATCTAATATGATTGTGTTTGAGTAGACTGTGTATTCGAGGGCAGAGTGTATGGTCCAGGTGACAGCTTCCATCCCGCCGATGATCCCTGTCAGATCTGCACTTGTGAGGTACAACACATGCACACCTGACAACTGGAAACCTGATTGTGACATTTTCATGCTCAACTTGTTAATTTAGTGATTATATTGATTTTGTTTTAGATTAATTGATTAATATTTTAGTAGATAAAACATCAGAAAATCTGAGTTTATCAGTCCAAAACCCAAAGATTTAAAATTTCCAATTATACAAAACTGAGAAAAGCAGTAAATCCTTACACATGAGAAGCTGGAATCATAGAATATTTGGCATTTTTGTTTAATACATTTCTTAAATGATTAAAACATTGTTAAAATTGTCACTGATTAATCATCTGTCAATCAGTTCAGTAGTTTAATAATAGAGGTCAAAGAAATAGATATGGAAGATACAGAGATTATAGTGGAAGTTGAAATAGAAGTAGTAGTAATAATCCAACCTGTGTGTATCCCAGGTAATGCCGGACGGAGAGCAACACCTGAGGTGTTACCGAAAGCAGTGTCCCAGTCTGGTCGACTGTCCTAAGAGCAACATCTTGTTCTCTGGACCAGACTCCTGCTGTCCTGTCTGTGCACGTCAGTACTAAACTGCTCTTGGTGATGCACTGTGTATTATCTCTGCGCTGTCACAGCGCTCTGTAACATTTGTGTGTGTGTGTGTGTGTTTAGAGCCTCTCAGTAACTGCACCGCTGCACTGATTGGCAACGAGGTATTGGCGACAGACGACCCATGTTTTACCTGCCAATGCAAGGTACTGTAGCAACAACACTTTTAAATGACCTTTTACTTTTTTCTGAACTCAATCTGCAGCTAAGGAAGAGACTGACACAGTTTATTATAACCTGTAATGCAAACAACTATAACAGTAGAACAAATATGCAAGCTAAGTAGAATATCATCTGTCATAAAATATTAGTTTCTTTCAATTTCATTGCCTTAAAAAATGATGGGTAGTCTCAGAGTGAAGTGAGATTTACATCTCTGCACCTTGAGATCTAAGTTACATACCGTGTGATTCTGTGCAGTACAGTGATGCAGTGTCTGTGATTTAGGACCTGACATGGACCTGCTTACACCAGATCTGCCTCCCGCTCACTTGCCCCGTTAACGAACAGTTCACCCCTCCGGACTCGTGCTGCCCCGTGTGTAAATGTGAGATAGCGCCATCTTTCTTCCTGTTTCTCTGTTCCCTGTGCCTTTTTAAATTTAAAGTAAGTCTTATTGGCATTAAAACATCCTTCATTGTGATGGATCTCCTGTGTTTCACACAGATTGTGTGATTGAGGGCCAGAACAGACGTATGGCCAACGGCAGCAGCTGGACAGACAGCGATGACGACTGCGTCACATGTACCTGTAACGTGAGTCTTACAGAAACACTTAACACACTAATGATAATAACATTTACACACCACTATACTAAATAATGTTTGAATACAAGATGATATGGTAGATCAAATATTAACACAGGTAAAATGACAAGTTAAAAAAACAACAAGAATTTTGAGGAGTGATTTCGAGGAAGACACTAAAAGATGGGTCTGGCTGTAGGATCTCAAGCAGTGTTCAAATCATTTACTTTATTCAAAATAGCAGTACCACACAAAATACTCAATATTACAAGATATTACATGAAGAAGTCCTGCTTTCATAATTTTACTCAAGTAAAAGTATGTATGACATTTAACATGTAGTGAAAGTATCAAAAGTAAAACTACTCACAATGCAGAATGGCCCCTGTCAGAGTTGATTATTATTGATATATTAATATGCAATACTGTACTGAATGGTGTAATTGGTCAAGTTGGAGCTAATTGTAATGTTAAATACAATTGGGTGCTTTAATCTATAATGAGGCATGATATTTTATAAACTGATCACATGTTTTATGTATAAAATCTTAATCTGAAAAGTAACTAGTGACTATATCTGGAAGTACTCAAGTAATACCTCAAAATTGTACTTGATTACAGTACATGAGTAAATGTAAACTTTCCACCACTGGATCCGAGATAGTTCATAGGTCTCGTATCTGTGTCTAAAGTAATGCGTTTTTTCTGTGTTTCTGTTTAGTTGGGCTACATTGAGTGCAGCATTGAAGAGTGTTTACCTGCAGTTTGTCTGGATGGCCAGAAACAAGTGAAGATTCCAGGGAAATGCTGCTATGAATGCCAAGGTATCACAGCCAGCCCGTGCAGTGAGCTTCTATAGTAGTGCTTGCTCAAAGTTTACTAAACACGCTTCATGTCTGTGTGTCTTTGTCTGTGCGTGTGTGTGTGTTGTAGACTCGGGGGTGTCGTGTTTGTACCAGGGAATAGTGTATCACTCTAACGAACAGTGGGAGGTGGATGAGTGCACCAGCTGTACGTGTGTGTCTGGAGTCGTGCATTGTCACAGTGAACGCTGCCCTCCCCTCACCTGTGCAACAGTCAGTATAACAAACACACACACTCTTTCTCAGTGTTTCATCATAGTCTGAAATGTTCCCATGATGCCTCACTGTTGTAAACTTTCAGTCTGTAGAGAGACATTAAATATCTGACATTTTCTCATCAGTGTTTACACTCTGGCTGGTTCCTCAGAGCTCATTTTCACACTGCAGATGTTTGTTTGGCTCTCTCTGAGTCTCCTGGGTTCCTCCATAGTTACAAAGCCAGCGTAGCTGAGTCTGTGTGTGTGTGTGTGTGTGTGTGTGTGTGTGTGTGTGTGTGTGTGTGTGTGTGTGTTTTTGTGTGTTTGTGTGTGTGTGTGTGTGTGTGTGTGTGTCTGTGTTTGCTCTTAGGATGAGATGCCAGCCATTGTCCCAGGTTTGTGTTGTCCTCATTGCCTTCCTCGTCCAGCCACCTGCATTGCCTTTGGTGACCCTCATTATCGCACCTTCGATGGCCGCATGCTGCACTTCCAGGGAGCGTGCACATATATCCTGGCACAGGACTGTGAGGGTGGAGACTTCAGGTGAGTGGGTCACCATGGCTACCCAAGCAAGTGCTGTATGGTTGTTTTCTTGACTACTTCTCTAATTGTTGTTTTGTTCTTGGATACTTTCACCTCTTCCTGCCCTCTAAAAGTCATTCAAGTGAAACAATCGTAGAAGGAAAAAGACATATTGTCTCAGTCAGCTTGTTAATATGAGCGATGAGGTCAAATTAAGTTTGCATAGATTTTGGTTATTTCACATGACAAATGAGCTCTTCTCACTGCTTTGAAGTAGGCAGGACTTAGTAAAAAGGTGATGTCGCATACTTACATGCACCAATCAGGATTTAGAAATATTTGAATCAAAATGTGATGACAGCTGAGGAGTTGCTTGTTTATGTTGCAAAGCCACTGTTGATCAAAGTAGCCAAGTTTTCGAGTGTTAAAACGTATAAATAAATATTAACTTCCCCTGAACTTTAACTTTGATTGTTACATATTTAGTCATGCATATTTACGTTAGAGAGAAATACTGTGGATTTTAAAACCAAGTTTCAGGGGCTTTAAGAGGTCACCAGACCAAAAAGGTTGGGAGCAAGAAAATGGCAATAAAAGACAACAACAAACAGCATGCCATTTCATGTTCAATAAAGAAGCTGATTTTTTTTAATACATTTTATGAAATGTTAATATGTTAATAAGTGAATCACTACACTCTCTATGCCCTGCTCAATGACTCCTCTTTGTTCGTACAGTATTCATGCCACTAACGATGATCGTGGGCGTAAAGGAGTGTCCTGGACTAAAGAGGTGACTGTGTTTATAGGAGACGTCACAGTGCAGCTGCTCCAGGACTGGGTTGTGAAGGTTTGAGCCTACGAATTCTGAAAATGATTTTTGTACTGTCATGTTTTGTGTTATGCATCCACTCAGCCATTTTTACTCTTGTACTCTTCAGGTGAATGATGAGGTTGTGACTTTGCCGTTCCTCAGAGAACCGTACATCTTTGTAGAACGGCAAACCAACACCATCTTACTCAACACTAACATCGGGCTGAAGGTACAGTCTTTTGTCTCTTTTATCTC
Organism: Enoplosus armatus; assembly: GCF_043641665.1. NCBI lineage: Eukaryota > Metazoa > Chordata > Actinopteri > Centrarchiformes > Enoplosidae > Enoplosus > Enoplosus armatus. Next base: position 8,978,120 of record NC_092185.1, read on the forward strand.
TCATTGTCTTGTGAAGGAAACACTAACAGTTTGGACACTGCCCGTTTTGTCACACACTGGTCCACCTTTAGGTACTGTGGAGTGGTCGTTCACATCTGGAAGTGAGTGTGCCAGGCTCCTATAAGGGCCACACCTGTGGTCTTTGTGGGAACTTCAACAACTACCACCAGGATGACCTCCGAATGCCCAGCGGACGACTCAGCCTATCAGAGTCTGACTTTGGCAACAGCTGGAGGGTAAAATAAATAGAGAGAGAGACAGAATGAAAGAAATAAAGTTAAATTTTCATACAAAAACAAGTCAAACAACTGTTTGTCATTTTAGGTCACAAATGGTAGCCACTCCCTCTCATCCTGTCGTCCCGGTGAGGATGTTGACCCCTGTAAAGACGCAGGCTACCAAGCCAAGAAGGGGGCTAACGCTCGCTGTAAGGTCCTGAAGTCTGCTGTCTTTAAGCCCTGCCATCGTGTGGTGCCTCCTGAGCCGTGGTACGGAGCCTGTGTGTATGACCTCTGTGCCTGCGGGGCCAACACTGATGAGTGTCTGTGTGACACACTGGAGGCCTATGCCAGTCAGTGCAGAGAGGCTGGAGTCATCCTGCAATGGAGGAGCCCATCACTGTGTGGTGAGTTAAACACACACACTTAAAGGCCCTGTTAATATATTTTCTCAATCAGCTTCTTACTATGAGCAATGTGGGGAATAATCAGCCACAGTTAGAACAGTTTTCTGTTATTTTTCTTTGTGCTAACTGATTCGAAGCTTGGTAAAAGTTGGAAAAGGTGACGTCACATACTTATGTGCACCAATTAAAATTAAGCAACATTTAAATCACAATATTTTGGTTGTTTGCTTATGATCAAAATCTCACCCACACAATACTGGTGAAACAGATTACAGTATAAATCACTTTCTTGTTCACTCATTCACTCATTCACTACTCCCTGTATAAGAGACAGGTTTCCAATGTCATCATGGGCTGTACACCCTCACAGGGTTCGAGAACAAACCTGAATGCTTAAGAGCTTATGACAAGATCAACATGTGAAGTTGTATAATGGGTGAAAAATGTTTAATATCCCAAGAAGGAAACTGGTTGGCTCAGAGGGCATAATTAGCTATTATTATTATTATCATGACTCATATCCGTGTTTTGGATCAAAAACTCCACCTGCGTCTATTGTAAACTGCTCTGTGAAGTTTTACAATGCAACAAGCCAGCCATGCGCAACAATTTAGTCTCAGTGAAAATGAAAAAGCAGTTTTCTTTTTCGAAACAGTGATCTTATTGTTGTCGGACACCTGCTAATTCCTACTGGTCACCAGTAAAGGTCAACAGAAGTCATACACTTGAAGCCATAGTGGTCCCAATGTTCTCAGTCTCTCATTGTTCTTTCTCTGTGGCTGTCTTCCACAGCTGTGGGCTGTCCAGTGGAGAGGGGCTTTGTGTTTGACGAGTGCGGGCCCCCGTGTCCCGTAACCTGTTTTAACGTTGATGTACCACTGGGGGTGATAGAGAGCCACTGCTTCAAGCCCTGTGTTCCAGGCTGCCAGTGTCCTGCGGGTCTGGTTCTGCACAACAACTACTGCATACAGCAGGAAAAGTGCCCCAAGATCATCCACGGCAACCCCTCATAATGCTCAAACTGCTCATTTTCAAGTGGACACACACATGCACTGCAACCACTAACAATGTTCAATCCACTCAAGGACTGCACAAGCCTTTTGTTACTGTATACCCAAGTTTGAAATGGAAGAATATCCCAAGAGATGAACCTCCATGACCTCTGGATTTAACATATCAACTGAAGTGAAATACGGCATTTTAGAGTTTTTATAAACATTGTTATATGTAGCACTGAATATTTATACTACACAAGGGTTTGTTGTTTTTATTTCACATGTTAATTTGTATTGTCCCTCCCTGTTTTTGTTTTACACATTTATGAGATATTTTCCACAGCCTTTAGATTACTTTAACAGTATCAACAGAGCATTTGTTTACTGTACAGGTTTGTTTCAGCACTGTGTGGTGTCTGACTGTATATACAGTAAGCCACATAATCTCAGGTTTTCTCTTTTTTTCATTCTCCATCGCACAATAAAGAAAGGCTTCACTAATATTTGTGGTATTTTGTTTTCTGTTCAAAAATACATTAATTATTCATCAAGACATGAGTATGATCTTGGTAACGCCTTTATTTATGTTATGGGTAACTTCTAATTTCCTGAACAAAGTTATCAATAGGACCTTTCTAATTAATTAATTCCAATTAACTAGTTGTGTAACCTGGAGAGTATTTTAGTGAGTGCACAGCAGGTCAGTTTAGTATGCGAAAATGTGAAATAACTACAATTTAGCATATATGGAGAATACTATTTCTATATAATAAATGAATACAGGATGAATATTTACTTGGGATTTGAAGTAGCACTTCTTTCAGGGAAATTCCTCTCAGTTAGGAAATCCAGTGGGTGTTTTGTAAGATTCCTGATGACATATACTGTATGAGACAGGCAACACAATACACAATTGACAAGCTGGGATCCACCAACTTTCACTAGCAGTTCAATGTTACAGAACACTTTTCACACAGGTGTAATGTGTCACACAGTCATGGCATCACATTTCACTCTTCTCTGTCTACATACTCTGTCACTTTTGTTGCCTGGTAACCTGATCCAGCTGTTGTCCAGAGGACTGCTGTAACCATAGTAATAGCCTGTATAATTTATCAGCCCACGGTGGTGAAAACATGGAGCAGGTAAGATGTTTTGATGTTGGGTGACAACAGCATTTGTTTTCCATGTGTAAAATACAACTAATGTCCTTGTATCTTCTTTCAGGATTGTATCGCCGGTCTGTACCGATCCCTGGGTCTGTCTGTCGGAGGAGAGTTTTCCTCTGAAGATGTGAGTCTCCTCTACCGCAAAGTGTTTCATGTTCCCTCCGATGCTGATGAAGCACATGTGGCCATGGAAAAGGTAAAAACTCGTAACTTATTTTAAACAACCAACATCACCATCAAAATCAAAATCTTCATCGTCACATAAATACTCCTATTTCTCTGTGCGTGTTTCAGATGGCAGGAGGTGACAATAGGTGGTCCTGTGTTGGTGAAAATGTGTTGGACGTTCTCCTAGAAATGGAAAGGGAGAGGGAAAAGAAGGAAAAGGTAGTTAATGAAATGCTTTTCTTTTCTCTGAATTTCATATGACGGTGTCTGAGAAACCAAGTGACCTAAATATTATTTTGTCATCACTACTAAGAGTCAATACTGTTATCTCCAGCTCTACTGGGACCTCCAGCTGCTAAATGTTGGAAATCTCGACACTCTCTATGTGATGGACAAGCCAGATATCATCGGTCGGCATGTGCTCCAAAGCGCAGACCCAAACACTTTCAAAAAAGCCTTTGACGCAGGCAGTTTACAGGTATGTGCTTGCAGTGTAGCAGATTTTTCTCCTGCATGGAGGCAGTTGCTCTGTTCATCATTACATTTACTCTCCATGCACAGAAGGAGAGACCGGTGGGGGGAAAGGAGCAGTATGGGAGCGTGAAGAGGCTCAAGAAGGCAGCCAGGCAGTGCTGGGCCAGGTGAGCATCTGGAGTTTAAGAAGTTGAAGGAACTTTACTTCAGTTTTCTTTTTTATAACACAATATTTGATACTTTGACTCTGTGAGATAGTTTAGCTCGAGCGTCTAGGAAGGTGGTAGGTAGGCAGACTCAGCAGACATGAGGATATCACAGTACAGAGGTAAGTATTTTATTTTTTACTCCACTACATTATGTGTATATGAAGAGAGTTTCTAGTTACCTTGCAAATTGGGGCTATTCTTGCAAAACATACAGTAAGATCATTCTAAAGCCAGTGAACAGACCAGTAATGTCTGTTATGCATAAACCCACCTAAAGTCTGCTAATGTCAGCTAACATAAGCCACCATTAGCTACTGGTCACACCAGACCAAGTAAGGCTGTAGCACCACACTCCTGAGTGTATTGATTTGAGCAGCAATGCATTTTATTGCAAATTAATTAAACTTTTAATTTGTTTGAAGAAGAAAAAGTCACATCACTTTAATTGAGCATTTACTCATTGCAGTGTTGCTTCTTTTACTTCAAGTAAACTATTAACACCTTTATGTGATGTTACAAGCTACCCCTTATGTATGGAAGTGCTTGTTTACTATAATTATAATGTTGATATGTGTTTGTGTTTATCTTCTTAGATTGGCGTCACAGGGTGCTCAAAGTATATTGCGCTCTCCCGGGCAGGGCCAAAGCCTAGGTATTAGAGGTCAGGCCTGGGGCTGCGTCTCCCTGTCAGACGTCCTCCTCTTGGTGGAGGTGAAATATGATGTGGTGACCCACTTGCTTTACACAGAAATGCTCCAGGAGCACTACAGTAAGGAAACGTTTCTCTGAACTGTTGTCACAATATAACAGAGAGCAATCTCTAAGTACAACTTACTCGGCATCATAGAGCCTGGAACAGATGCTTCACATTTTTTTGGGGTGGGGGGGGTGATTCCACAGCTCTCAGTATATGGGAGACTCTGCTGCCATGGCAACAACACAAGGAAGAGGAGGGGCTGGAGGATCTTGCAGAGGAGGCTTTGGAGTCAGGTGACATGCTTCGTTTGGCTGAGCTGCCAGGAGCATTCAGGATATACAGGTAACACACATGCACCAAGGTTATTATTGTAAATGTAAGATGATATGAAAACTAAATATACTGAAACGTTAAATTGAAAACAACAATATTTCTTGGTTTCGAAAACAAACTAAAGAGAAGTAAAGATACAGTGTGTACTGAGAGCAGTAATGTCTGTTACCTTCAGTCATGAATAAAAACACAGAAAGTGTACGTGATCAAAATTCAAGTAAACATTACAAACCACCTGCCATTTTCCCTTAATGGGTGGTAAAACATGGGCCTGCCTGGGAGCATCTTTTAGAAGCCATCCTGAGTCCAGGGAAGAGTCGTGGTCTGCCGTCTCGCTCCTGTGTGAGTTACACACATTTCGTCAACAAGAAAAGGACACACTAACAGTCCTGGGTGAGAGGTAAATACTTCTGAAACACATCAGGTGCAGATGACACACATTTTAACCTGTTGGGAGTAAAAGCCAAAATGAAGTCAGATGAGTTGTCAATCCCACATATATCCACATGCTTGACTTTAGAATAATCTTGTAATAATCTTATTTACTTACTGCATGATCTTGCTCACCTTGTACCCAAAGCAGGTTAACGCTAATGCAAGGAATTGTTTGCAAATACATTTTTATTCCAGATTTGATACACATGGACTCTAACCAGGTCTGGAATTAGTTGATTTATTAATCTTTTGCCTTCCAGGCTGGACAGGGAGAGCCTGAGACTGTTGTGTCTATTCATCAGTTTGGCAACTCTCAGAGCTCAGAGAGAAAAAATGTCCTACAGCGCTCTACTGGCAGCTCGTCAGTCCTGGGAGACATGGTGAGCCAACAAACACCAACAGTGAAAATAACTGCAAATGTACTCACTATCATGAGGTCTTTGGACACTCAGTTTCAGCTGTCTGTCTCTCGTGTATCTGTTCAGGCCACATGTTAAGAGTCCATGCAGAGCCGAGCAGGCTGCCCTGTGGCTACATGGTGAAGAGGGAGAGCAACAGAAAGACTTGATCTCAGGATCACCACAGCAGGTACTGTAAATCTGCTGACAGGCCACTGACTCTGAGACATAGGCAGTGCATCATGTCTTAACATTATTCTTGAATTATGTTGTTTTGTGGAGTAAGATTGTTTTGGAATAATGGCTAAAAGGAAAACACTACAGTACTTTTATCAGGAGCAGAACAAAAACTTTGGCCCCATCACAGCAGGCAGTGCTGCAGTTGCTGGTGCTGACTCAGGAGCAGGAGAGGAAGCACCTGGTCAAGTCGGTACACGGGATCTCCCTGGAGGATTTGCAAGAGCCAGGTTGCACAGTCCCTACAAAAGAGGGTAAATCAATATCTTCTTCTTTTTCTGCTGCATGTTTGTCAGAATTGGTTTTCTTTTGTATTCTCATTTCTGTGCTCCATCTTTCTGGTTTCCTGTTTCCTATGTAGATAGTCATAAGCAAGCTGCTTTAAGAAATGGCTATATAAAAAGGCTGAGACAAATCCAGGCTAGCCTGCACCCTCAGCCACAACTCCAGACCCAGCCCCAAATGCAGGCCCACATGAGCAGTAAACCGGCGATGTCGTCCCAACATCAGCTGGAGGATTGTTCCCTGCTCCTCTTGACCTGTCTGATGGAGCTCCAGGAGGCCCAAGCTTCTGCACTACTGCCAGCACTGATGGACAAGGTGAGTCAAGACAACCACAGCATCCAATCCGCTGTAACGCATGCTCTTTTAACAAAGCACAGCCTGTTAAAATAATGATGTGTCTGTTAAGAGTGCACAGGGTGTCCAAGCTCTGCAAGATGAGTATGAATCTGAACTTCAAGCACAGCGCTACAGCAACTCACTCCAACTCCTGGTCTCAGACGACCCTCTTACTTCAGGCTCTATACTCACCTCAAAATTAACCGAAAATAGCAGAAAAGAGCAAATCACAGTTCAGTCCTGCTGCAGTGGACCTGTCGAAGTTCAAAACAGTAGTGGAGGGCCAGCTGAAGCTCAGAGGGCCGATTCAATCAGAGGGGCCAGCAGAGAACTGAATGAGGTGCAAGCTGCAGATGGGAGTGAAGAACACGACGTCTGTACAGGTAGTGCAAACACAGGCAGACATAGATTACCATACATTCACAGCTGCAATTACAATACTTTGCATTCTCCCAGGTTGCGGAGTGGCCATGGAGGACCTGCCCTACTTGGAGATCTTGTGTGTATCAGATGCATCAAGTAATACTCATGAGAGTCTTGCTGCAGAAGGAGGAGCCCAGGAAGAAGAAGACGGTGGTGAAACAAAGAGCCCGCAGAGCTATGAGAAACAGGGCTCACTGATCACCCTTGCTTGGAGCAAACCACCAGAGGATGACACTGACTATAAGGCAGAGGCTGCAGGACAGAGCCAGGATGTTGGGAGCAGTTTGAAGACCCAAGTCCAGTCAAGAGACATCAGCAGCGCAGCTGAACAGTGTGAGGACACTTGTGGTGATAGAGAAGATCTATTCCAGTCTGGTACCACAGGTCATCCTGACGCACAGTCTGAAGCAGACCAGCAGAGCAACACAGTACAACAGGTACTCTGTACACAAGTGTAAAGCACACCATAAAACATTGTATTACTATCTCATGCATCTGATTTTTTGCCCTTTTATATTCTCATTAGTTGACCTTAGAGAAGAGCGCAATAGCTGATCAACCAGAGAAGGGAGAAGTTGTATCCCACAGTGACCTGCAAACACAGACCCTGCAGGCTGCACAACCACATCTCTTGGTTGACCCTCCTGAGATTCAGCGGCACGCTGGTGACCTCTGCTCTGGACTGACCAATGAGCATGTGGAGGCAGAAGTGGCTGAGGTGGAAATGTGTCCCACTGCAACAGAGTCAGAGCTGTGGGACCTGAGAGGGCCTGACCCTGCTCACGCTGAGGACCAGAAATATAAATCGCAAGCCACAGTAAGTCCACCGTTACATATTTGTGCAACCAGTGCTCATAATTCGAGCATTTTCACATTATTCACTCATTTAAATGCTGTTTCCTGTTGTAAAGGTTGACTGTAAGGTTGACTGTAGCCCTGCAGAGAGGGAATCCACACTGATGGAGAGAGAGCGAGCCACAGAGCCGGTCTCAGCAGTGGAGAGAGAACGGACAATGCGCAACCTGGTGGACATGCAAAGAAAGGTGGAACAGAGGCAGCAGAGAGATAGAGAGAGACAACTTCTGAGGGTGAGAGAGAGTAGGGATTTCTGGCACAACTTCAACTACTAGAGAAAAGTGGATAGAGGGCCACTGAAAGAGTGTTCAGATCAGCGTATGTGAGAGGCAGAGGTGACATGTCACTCTGACACTGTTTGTCTTTCAGGTCCAGGAGCGTCTGTCGATAATCCAGAACAGGCAGGCAGAGGAAGATCTGCTAGGCCTGAAACACACAGACAGACTGAGGCACCTCACACAAGATCTACCACCTGTAAAATACTGTAGATTGAGCAAATCAGTCAGCATATTTCTATCTATCTAAGTTTTATATTATCGCTATAACTATTGTGTTTTAGGAGGATAAGAACCAGCAGAAGACCGTTGTCAGAGAGAGACTGGAGCAGCTGAGAAGAGAGCGCTCCTACGTCATGCAGTCCAAACGAGACAGGTAAGAAATCACTAAATTAATGTTAACCTCCATCTAATTCCTTTGGGTTTCTGGTCTATTCTATTTATATTTGATTTAATTTTATCGCAAATATTTTATTCTGGCTTGTCTTGCTTGTTTTTGAATGTCATTGTAATGCAACACACTTTGAATTGCCTGCTTGGAATGTGCTACTGAATATAAATAAAGCTGCCTTGCCTTTTTTTTTTATCCTTCAGAAATACTGCAGGGTTTAAGGAACTCCTGGGTCCAGTAGCTCTCCACAGCAGAGAAACAGATGATGGAGCAGACTGAGAAACTACAGCTGCTTAAATTCATGTCGTTAAAAGAGGGATTTTAACTTAATCCCATATTCGATATATGATTCTATTATGCCACATTGTTCCTCGTATAATATTCTGATGTGTTCATGCATATGAAATAAAACAGATCTCAAACATATAGTGACTGTTTATTATACAGTTTAATTATCATTTTGACAAACATAAGCATCAACAGTAATGTCATTTATCAATGACCCCCCCTCAGTTGTGTACACCTATTATCCCCCTGTGGTCTAAAGTACATACACAACGAGTCACAGAGGTGCATGTTAACAGTCTACAGAGGTTCTATCAACTCACCTTCATGTGAACATAACATTTATATTGGCACTGTCGGCCATTACTCACTTGTGTAAGAAATAATGTGACTAGAGGGACGCTGCTGTAGACTTTGAATGCACCTATGGACTGGGGCTGTATTTATTTACAGGTAAATGGGAATGGGAATATTGTAACATGTCAAAGGATGTAAGTTTGGCTAACAACTCTACGATGGGGAGATATGTATAATACAGAGGGTCGGTCAGTGGTTTTCCTGCAAGAGAGGAGGATCTCTTGGTCCTGGTGGGTAGGGGGAAAATGTCTACATGGGAGAGATTCTCAGCAAATAAACATTCTGTTTTTTTCCTCTTTAATAGACCCCTATATAGTGTCCACTCACACTGCAGTCAAACACAAAGCAGGAATACCTATCACCCTAACAAGCCAGAACATTCCACAGCAGCTCACACACACTGAGCCACTGCATTACACACATACAGTACATACAAAGTACACAAGTGTGTCCTCAAATCAAAAGAAGAGTACACAACTTAGGTTCAAGATCCATGGTCTCGAACACACTACCATTCAAACCAACAAAGACAGAAAGCTTAAATTCCAAACTAATAAAACATGGTGCCTGACAGGTGTTATACTCAGGGCTTTAATATTCTAGCAATGTGACAGCTGGGGACTAAACACAACCAGTCCTGTTTTCAAAATATGACAGTTGACCGTAGAGGATGAGGTGGGTTAAACGTGCGGTTCTCAGCAGGCTGTGCCGAGGACACACTTTTAGGGCTGTAATCAGGTCAGCTCTTATGATAGCAGGGCACTTTGATAGCAGTGACACGTTGAAATTTAAACAGGTGTGGTGTCAGATTTCTCTATAGTGTCCGGACCCTGGATCTATATGTGTAAGATCTTCAGCAAGAAAGCAGCATGCGCTTGTGTGTGATAGACTAAACTACACCTTATACAAGATAGTCAACAATATTTGCATTTTATACACTAGACTGGTGTTTCCCACAGTGAAAGGTAAAAGCCTGGGATGAAAACAGGGAGGTCCGAGTCAAGTTCAGTCAGTGAACCACTGAGACTGAGACCACCTTCTTGCTGGAGGCTTTGATGAGCACTACTGTCCATAAACACAAAATGGTCATCACACATCCAGCATATCTCTGACTTATGGGCACCATGGAACTGAGGAGGGTGGATATACGTGTATATGTACTTGTGTATATCTCTTTTTCATGGGAATCATGAAAGGAGAGAAATGTGCGTGTATGTGCATCAAGTCTTGAGTGGTGTTAGCAATGGGAATCGAGGGATGTTCATGTATTTATGCATTTATGTGTGTGCATGTCTTTATGTATGAGTCTTTCTATTGGTGTGCGCACTGCACCCCTGGGCCATGGTGACCCCCTTCCTCATCAGAACTATCATTGTAGGCCTCTCTCCTGGCTCCACCTCCTGACCCTTGACTCTTGTCAAATTCTGTCAGGTCAACTTCCTCTGCATCTGCTGCGATAACAGGATTCTCAGCACGAGCAGGCAGCAAGCACTCAAGTTCCTGAAAGAAATTCATTATTTGGATTTTTTTAATTGATCATGACAGCACAATCATTCAAGCTTACTGGACTTAAAATTGTGCAAATCAGGATGTTTAACGACTGCAACTCACGTTCAGTTTTTCGGGGCTAATCCAGTTGTTCTCAGGGAACTGGACGTCAAACTTGATGTAAAGGTCTCCCTTCTCAAATGGGTTTCTGTACTGAGGCATCCCCTCCCCCTTCACCATTCGAATACATCCTGCCACAGAATTGTCAGGCAATTTGAACTACGCTTTACATTTGTACACCACTTCACATATTATTATGAGCTACAATACCAATTTAAAATCCTATTATTTGGGATTTGTTTTATATTCACACAATAAATGAGAAAATTAGAATTACATTCCACTTTCTCAAGTTTTAACTGTCATCAAAATGTTTGTGTATGCCTAAGATCTGAGGTAAAAAAAAGGACATTTGTACACAAACCATATTGACTTTACACCTTTACCAGGTCAGATTTTTTATAAACAAAAAGATGGCTTGTTGCAAAAATGGCTGGTAGAGAAAGTAAACCAAGCTGCTAAATCAAATATTTACGAGCAATTTGGCTCATGGTTGATGTTTATTTCTCACTCTGCTTAGTTCTGCAACCAGCATTTTTGCTGTTATTCCATGTATAAGTGGCCTGCACTCCATTAGTGTCAGTGTGGATTGCTTTTCCAAAATGTCTTTTTTTTTTAACACTTTTAATCCGTTGTCCCAAAAATAAAGGTTTGCACCACCAGCTGCAGTAAACAGTAAATGTAAGAGTCATCATCTTTTGCGCAGTAAAAAAAAGCAGGAATGTCACGAAACAAATATAATCAATTAATGTGGTATGCAGATATGTTTACCTGGCTCAATGACCTTGCCAGGTGGGTATTTGACAAGCAACTGACGTCCATCAAGGTGTGTGACAGTCAACTGGAAGCCACACAGAGCTTCAACCAGGCCGATACGTTGGACCATGTGAAGGTCACTGCCATCACGGCGGAATTCCTGATTTAGATTGAAATCCCAAATGTGTTGTTTGTTTTTATAATATGATTATCAAAAATGTAGAAATATCCCCTAAATAACAACAATTATCTTCTTAGCCATGATAATAAAGTCAACAGGCTAAACAATCAATATCAGAAGCCAATTGTTTTTTTTTTTACCTCATGTTCTTTCTCCTGCAGCACCAGGACTATATCTCCTGGTTCAACACCTGGTGCTTGGTCAGCTTCCCCAGAGAATGTGATCTTCTGTCCATGTCTCATGCCTTTGTCCACATGCACCTCCAGAAGCTTAGTCTCCTTACACACCTTATGACCCTCACACTTTCTGCAGCGGTCCTTCTCATTTATCACTTCACCTGCGCAAGCACACATACAGAGATTGGACAATTTCAAAATGCTGTTGTGCTCGTTATTATACTTCATCCATGTCTTTTAAAAGTACAATCAGTGTGTGGGTGTTAATGGACAATATTACCCTCTCCATTGCAGTCTGTGCAGACTGACTGCATCTGTTGGACCATCCCAGGGGCCAGCTGTCTAATCATGATTCTCATACCTCGTCCTCTGCATGCCACACACTTCTGCACTGCTCCTGCCTTACCCCCCTGACTAAAAGGCAAACGGTAAAATATCAGCATTGTTAACAGAAATGTCTATCTCTCAAAATTATTGCAATTACATACCATCTTCTGTCAGGGCTTTGAAACTATAGATCATTATGCAGTTTTTTTTCGATAATAAGAATTAAACATCCAAAGCAAACTCACCCATTACAGGCACCACAAAGGACATTCTTACTGAGCTGCAGTTTGGTGGTTTTGCCATTGTAGAGGTCTTCAAGAGAAACTCTGTGAAAAAAAGAGTTTACATTACACATTATATTTTAACCACCCACTGAAGCACCCAGACTGCATTAAAGTAGCATACTTACTTCAGAGGGTGTACCATATCATCTCCTCTCCTCTTGCCTCCATTGCGTCCTCTGCCCTGTCCCCCCATGAACCCAAACAGTCCTCCGCCAAAAATGTGAGAGAAGATATCGTCCATGCCAGGCCCTCCGCCTCCTCCCTCCCGTAGCCCCTGTTCTCCATAGCGATCATAAAGCTCCTTCTTTTCTGGGTTTGTCAGTACCTCATACGCAAAACTGATCTCTTTAAACTGGAAAATGAAGAAAAGAAAAATCAGACAGCTTGACACAGTGTAAGATACAAACGATTCAGTACATCACAGCAAAAAGGGCCAAGGAGTTTTGTGTCTGATGAGCCCCTCTTACGAAGTAAAAAGAAATTAAAAAGACAATCTATTCTCTCTTGTCATGTTCTTGCAGAATCAGAGGAGTAAAGTCATAGAGCAGTACAAATCAAAAACTGATACACATTTCTCTAGGGAAAAGCTGTTTCATGTTGTGTACTCTGATCTGTAACTTGTGTTAACCCTCAAAGAGTTGGGCTGTGTGACTATGACAAACTAAGTTGACATCATTTCTTGGTCCCAATTGTTGAGCAATTGAGCTGCTCCTGTTAGCGCTGTTACTATCTAAGGTGTTGCTGTTGTTACCATGACATGCTTTGGTGCATCATACCTTGTCTCCAGCATCAGGGTTCTTGTCAGGATGGTACTCTTTGGCCAATTTGCGGTAGGCCTGTAATAAATCAAATAAAAACGTGAATAAAGCTGTGAGCACCCTGAGCTCAGGTGCCAATGGTGTTAAATAGCTCTGCTAGCAATCACTAACTAAGTGTATTAACTGGCCGAACTAGCCAAGGGATTGACTTATGGGCCTGCTGTCAAAAACATCAGGACACCAGCAAGAGCATAGCTGCCTTTGACATCTCAGACACTCAAAACACTCGAGTGTGAAGACGACGTCAACAAAACTACACCCGAAAATCTGCATCTTTTGAGTTTGTATCTAACATAAAATTAAAAGCATTTCATTTTGGCAAACAGGTTTTGTAAGTGAATCGCACTGTCGATAGTCGCCATCATCTAGCATGGATGACAGGCGATTGTCTCGCAATAGTTTAAATCAGACTAAATATATCGAGTGGTTTAAGTTACAGAATATAGGACGAATATCCAAACGGTCACGAACAGTAAAATGTCTCACGTGATGTTTAGCAAGGGCTGAAGGTTTGTGGACAATAAACAATTCGTTGCTGCCTGATGTTTGGATGGAGTCTGGAGTACAGAGCGACGTGCATGTTGGCTAACTACGTCGAGTATATAGTAGCTACATGGTTGACATTAACGTTAGCTAACGTTAGTAACCACCACACAAGTTCATCTATAAACGTTAACTCAAGACTAATTTCATGGCAAGTTTAGCGTTACCAAATGTTACATCACACAAGCGAATTTCTTTTTGTGATATTTTACCTAGCTGAGCTGTTTAGCTAACGTTAATTGCTTCGTTACCGCTCGACTTGGCGTAGGGTATTTGCTGGAATGTAGCTATAATCTAACGTTAGTAGCCGGCAAGCTATCACACTCGTGGTCACCAGTGTATTTCTTGTTTTTCGGCAGGCTAGCTATATCCTAATGATTTAAGTAGAAACGATGAAAATTATATTGGTATCATTGGTATTTCACAAACACCCATGAGTAGCTTTAATTATCTTCACAAACGTCGTGCCACGAAGTACTGAACTGTTAACTTGGTAGCTTAGCTTGTTGGCTAGGCTAGCAACCTCGCAAACTGCTGCTGAGCATCTCTAGCTAGCGTTCAGTAAACTAGCTCACGTTTATTAGCTTGTTTCTAGGCCACATCTCACTGCTGACCTCTCTTCCTTTTTTAATTCTGTTCTTATTCTAACAAATTTCCTTTTCGTGTCAGAGGGTACGTACCTTTTTTAGTTCATTTTCAGAGGCAGATGGTGAAACTCCGAGGATGTCATATAGCTTAGTATCCACAACGTTCGCCATGATGCTAGCCGGCTACACAGAAAGACCTTCTGCGGAGGTTCAGCTGAACGAGGAACCGACGCAAGATTCACCGGCTGGGACTGTCCAGGGTTGCCAGATACTACGACAGACACAAACACCCACTCGGAAACAGATGCCAAAAAACAGCAACCATGTTATTCACACACTTAACAGTTAGGGGGCTTTTGTTTTTACGTTGAATGCATCCTTATCTTCTTAAATATTGAACAAAATGGGACGTTATACATAATGTTTCCAATTCGGAACGTTTTATTATTACTGATATTAATCTGGTGGGTTAAAAAGCCCGCAAGCGTTAAAGTGCATTCATGAGGTTGAAAAGGCTATAAATTTACTTTTAGACTTGCCAATCAGTGCCATAAAACACTTGCTACAAACATGTATTCAATTTTATTTTTGAAAATTGTATTTATATCTAGATAACGTGAGATAGTGTGTGGGAGGGAGTTAGGGGCCGTCTTTAAAGTAGGCTACACTACTCTGAAGGAAGACCAGCATTTATCTGAGGTAGGTAGATCTGAAAGGCCAATCCATAGGGAGCACTGAAATAAGGTCTACAATGTGTCTTGGGACATTTTCGGCATCACTGGAAATTTTCCCTCAGAAAATGGTGGCCTAATTTTGGTTATATCTAGTGCCAGTCATACTCTTAGCTGCATCATAACCATAAAGCCCCTGTTTTCTGCTCATTACTCAACAGCTTTAAGCTTTGCTATTTCAATTTTTAACAAAGTCAAACAAAATCATTGGCTATAGCAACTTAACTCTGAGGTGACTAGGAGTCACTACTTGTTATTAAAAATACTTACATCTGTCAAACAAAGTCTAATGTCTCCTGTTGGCAACTTTGAGATTGTTCAAATATTACCTTTGCTTAAGGATTAACAATTTCTGCAGAAATTGGAGGGCTAAAGAAATACATAATCCTACAGCAGTGGTGGAAAGTACCTTCCTTTACTCAAGTACTGTTGTTAAGTATAATTTTGAGGCACTTGTACTTTACTTGAGTATTTCCATTTTATGCAACTTTATAATTCTACTCCACAACATTTCAGCTAGAAATATTGCACTTTTTACCCAAATACATATATTTCACAGCTATAATTAGTGGTTACTTTTCAGATTAAGATTTCACATACCAAACATAATCAATCTATAAAATATTATGCATTATTTTAGATTAAACTACCCCAAAATATATAAAACAATTACAATTAGATCCACTTCAATAAACAACAATATTAAACTTCTGCTTACATGTTAATGTATCAATAATAATGATCCAATATTATAATAAGATAACTCTCACAGGGGCCATTCTGCATCATGTGAACTTCTACTTTTGATACTTTAAGTGCAGCTTGTTGCCAAACTTTTGTTTCAGTGCATGACTTTTACTTGTGGTGGAGTATTTCTACATTGTGGAACTTCTTTGACTTGAGTGAATGATCTGAATACTTCTTCCACCACTGGCCTACAGAGACTCCATAGGCTCTGCTTTGGTTTTTGCCTGGCTGGCATCTTATTTTTCAGCAATTGTGTCTGGTGATATAGCTCCACAGTGCAGCTGCAGACCTGTAACCTGACACAATCGCAAAGTCCTGTTCAGGAGCACCAAGGTAACAAAGGGGGACCAGAGTTGGTACAGCAGGTTTTGGATACGTTTTTTTAATCATCCTTTTTCTGGGGTTCATTTAAAGCTTGTTTCAGTGGCATATTTGTCTTGTTATTTATCTGCCTTACGCTTTTGTTCATGTTGCAACCTATTCAACAATCAGATCGGTCCCTGGGCTTTTCGGCAAAAATCAGAAGAAAGACAACGACAGTCCCTAAACACTTGTCGCACCAGAGGCCAAAGCAATTTCTTGTAATAGTGAAATAATTTGTTTTATATAAATTTTGTATCTTATTGCATCTTCTTTACCACAATTTGATGATTGTGATGATGATGATGATGATGATTCTGAATATCACATTATACTGCAGTACTTGATGCTGTAACTGTCACACAGCTCCTGACAGCAGTTTTTCAGGGTGACAGCAAATACACATCGAGTCGGTCTCATGTTTATACAATTGATGGACAGCTGAACTTTTGATTACGTTTTAGGTATCCGCCATTTTGATTTCCAAATCTGACAGATTTTTTGTTGCCTGCCTGCTGAAGTATAATTTGGACAGTGTCAACACCGCCGCTCGGCAGGCCAACCGCCGTGTAACGGCACTGTAAATGACATTGCAACCGGGAAAGGGTAGTATCTTCAAGCTAGCAACGCAGTCGTGAATAGCCAGCTATGGGCCTCCGGGTGACCTGACAGCCAAAGTCGCCGAGTTGCCGTTCAGCTTGCAGATGACGACTGATAAAATGATGGATAAAAGGTAACAGTCGCTTGTCTTTTGGAATAAAACATATGTAACATAACGTAAAAACCTGTGCGAGCTGCCTCTCTGTCGGAGGACGGTAACGCTAGCTCTGAATCAGGAGGACATCGTCCCACCTAGCCACGCAGCCGTGATAAACAACTGACCAATGTTAGCCTTTGATCTAACGGCTAAACATCGTTATACCGTATTGAAATAGTTTGGTAACGTTAGCAACATGATTGAGACATTGCTAGCGGGCTGGTTTACAATCTGCATGCAAGGCAAGTGAATGGCACCGTCCTTAAGCACTGGAAACGTACTGACAGAGGTTGGTAAGAGGAGATAAGCTAACTTACGTGAAGTTACGATAACTGTCTAATTTACCTTGATTCGCGTTGATATGACTGTTACCCTGTTATAACTAATATCCGTTAATAGCTCATTGTAACCGTTAACGTTACCAGCTGATGCTTAGGACGCAAGAAAGGCCTGTCTTAAAGCTGACCGTGGTTGTGCTGTTGTTTGACATTTAAAATCCATACCTAGCTAACTTATGGGGAAAGGATGAATTCCTGGAGTTCATAGTCTGAGCTCTAAAACACCTGTTTGTTTAGCCTCAACATGTTTATTGAAGGGATGGGCACACCAGGGCAGCATACTCGGAGATGGTTAATGTTATGCAATACATTTTAATGGGGATTAGAAATTAGCAAATTATGATCAAGCCTGATTTTACGCTGTAAAACGATATAAATTACCCACGTGTGCTAGTGTGTGACTGCTGATTTTGCAGTATCCGAGATCGTAATTATGAAATTAATTTTCATGCTGGGCCTTGTCCACAATTTAGGCAAACACATGCTTTATCAGCCTCATGTTCACCAAGAGAGTCAACTGTTTAATCTAGTGGATAATGGACTGAATCATAGGCCAGTTTTACTAAATGGATTATTTACTGTATCTGTGCTCTGATTTGGTTCAGGGGGATGTAAGGTGAAGATCCCTTAAAGCCATTGGCCAGTGACAGCTCCTGCCTACCTCGTACAGTGTTCAACTGTCATCATCGCCACACCTAGTCACAAGTTTGCACTTTGTAGTAACACAGATATCAGCTAATGCAAGTAAGTAAGTCAGTAGTCCTTCCCCAACTCACTGGCTGACACATTTGCTTTCTTTAAACTCAAGTATTCATATCACACGCTCAAGCTAAGTGTCTTTCTGCAGGGGATTTGTTTTCTTCAACATTGTTATTACTCCAGTCGTTATTTGCTGATGTAACTGTATGTGCGAGGCCAATCTCAAAGCAAGCTGGGTAATGTCAATACACAGATGTGCAGCACTAACTGAATTACAGATGCATTGCTTCCTGCTCTCTCCTGAGAGCAGTGCGAGCCTAGTCTTTGCACTTACACTGACTTTAACTCTTCTTCTATCTCTAATGAAGACAGAGCAAATCTTCCTGGAAATGATTTTGTAACATTTGTTGTTTCTTATTTTCTCATTACCAGGTTGAAGCCAATCTCTCCTGGGTTTGTGTGTCTGTTGTTGGCATGAGTGAAGTGGGTGTGTTTGTGTCTTCATTGCGTGAATTTGCTGATGCTGATTGATGCCCAGGCCATGCAATGTCAATAAGGCAAATGGCTGTTTAGCAAGATCTGATACTACTCCTTGTCCAAACGTAAGAGCATATATACATGCATACAAACAGTATATTTGATCACAAAATTAATTGTTCAGCAGAAAGTGATGTCATTAACTTGTACATGTATGTCACGATACTGATCACCATTGCCACATCTTCTTTTGGTCAACAGCCAAGTGTTCTTGCCGGTGACGTCAGCCATGTTTTGGAAGTTTGACCTACACACATCTTCTCACCTGGAGGCTTTACTGGACAAGGAGGATGTCACGCTCACTGAGCTCATGGATGAGGAAGATGTGCTGCAGGAGTGCAAGGCCCAGAACAGGAGGTCTGTTTTTTGTTAGCTTTAGGATATCAGCAACACATTAATATCATTACATTTCAGTTTAAAGTAATTCATGCTGGTGCTTACTGGTGCTTCTTTTGTCATCATTTTGGATTTGTAGGCTCCTCCTGTTCTTGTGTCATGACCAGTGCATGCAGGAGCTGGTCCGTATGATTACTACAGAGCCCCCTGCTGGTGTAGAGGAGACCAAGCGCTTCAAGTAGGTGGTTGTGTAGAATCCGCTGATATAGTGTACTGTATCCAGGAAAAGAGATGTGTTTTGCTGGTGCTGCACTTCAACATATCTCACACGTGCCATTTTGTTGTAAAGATGAAAGCTTGAGTGGTTCAGATTTGTAAAAAATCCAGTAATTTGACTAAATAATTGATAATGCATTTAAAATGTAAAACTACTTAATAGCCTGTTGGACAATCAGCCTGTGAAAATCAGCACAATCCTGTCCCACAAAATATAGTTTTTTTCCGGTTTACTTCAGAACACTAAATGTACTATTGTAGAGAATAAGAATTGGTTTTGTTTCTGCTGAGTGTTACTGCCAGGTGTGTTCTCTTCATTTATTACAGGTATCCAAATATAGCGTGTGAGCTGTTGACATGTGATGTGGGAGTGATCAATGATAAGCTGGGTAATGAGGAGCCTCTGCTGGAAACTCTGTACGCCTTCCTGGAGCAGCCGTCCCCACTTAACCCCCTCCTGGCATCTTTCTTTAGCAAGACAATTGGGAACCTCATCACACGGAAGACTGAGCAGGTAACACACACACACACACACACACACTCACACACAGCTAAATCAAAGGGCATACTTGAGGAAGATGACGTCTATGTTTTTGTGTTGGGATTTAATTCACAAAGTCTGAGGGGTGCTTACAGCAAGCTAATAGAAATTGTTCACACTGGTGTTAAGTTTTATTTCTCTTGAAATGCCAACATGCATATTCAAACACACAAGGCAGTGCACATAGTTCAGGTTTTACCCTGTTAGTGATGTAAGCCTGAGGATGTCAAGGTCAGTAGGCCTGTCCATCTGACCAGCTTGTTGGTTCAGACCAATATGTCTTACATCTGTCCCTGAAAGCTGTGACATTTGGAATTTATGTTAATGTTCCAGAGGGGATGATTTGAAATGATTCTGGTGACCCCTGCGACTATGACCATCACTTTGGCCCATGATGCTTAACTCAGTCACTGGACTTAATGAAAGTTGCTGTGGGTATCGTTGCCACTCCAAAACCATAAAAAAACACATATTTTCACACTACTAGTAGTCACTACTACTCACTACTATTAGTGATATTTTCATTTTTGTGTGCAAAGGTTTTGAATGCAATTGTCTGTAATCGTCAGCTCTCATTAATATGTCTGTGCTGTACATAGAAACTGACAGAGCAGAATTAAAAGAGCATTCTGATTGATTTGTACTTGCATGTGCAGATGTTTTGAAATATCTACCCATTATGCCCCCATATGTTGGAGGTGAATGGATTTGTGCTGCTCTAATCACTGAAAAATGACATCTAAAAAACTGAACAGCAACGTGGCCTTCCAGAAACAATTCAATTTCAATTCAATTGTATTTCTATAGCGCCAAAGCACAACAAAAGTCATCTTATGACTTAAATAGAACAGGTCTAGACCTTGCTCTTTATAATATTATTATAGAGACCCAAAAGGTCCCACCATGAGCAAGCGACAGTGGCAAGTAAAAACTTCCTTTTAAGAGGCAGAAACCTCGAGCAGAACCAGACTCTAGGTGGGAGGGAGGTAGAGAGACACTTACTCACTGCTCTCTGTGTTGTTCAGGTGCTTAGTTTCCTGCGACGGAAGGAGGGATTCCTTTCCTTGGTCCTGAAGCATATTGATACATCAGCCATGATGGATGTGCTCCTAAGACTTATCAGCTGTGTGGAGCCGCCCCCTCTTCGGCTCGAGACACTTACTGTATGAGACAAATGGTCCCACTTTCGCACTTTTACACATTACACACTGATATTGTTTGCAGTTGTAATCTGATGTTTTTCTCAACAGTGGCTGAATGAAGAGAAGCTGGCCCAGAGACTTATAGAGCTCATTCACCCTGAGAGAGATGAAGAGGTAGAAGTACATTTCAGTGTTTTTATATTAACGAGTAACTCGTCAGGACTGAATGTTCATGTATGTGTTTGTGTTTTTCTCTCTCAGAGGCAGTCCAATGCATCTCAGACTTTGTGCGACATCATTCGTCTGAGCAGAGACCAGGCCAATCAGCTCCAAGAGATTTCACAGCCTGACCCTTTGCTGACTGTGCTGGAGTCGTAAGTCAAACAGACACACACATGCATACACACACGTTCGTACTGTCTTTACAGGATGTGGAGGCGATGATATACTCCATTGTGTTTCTGCAGGCAGGAGTGTGTGGAGCAGTTGTTGCAGAATATGTTCTCAGGAGAGAGTACTGAGAGCTGTATCGTCAATGGGATTCAAGTTCTTCTCACATTACTGGAAATCAGGAGGCCTGTGTGAGTGTGAGACTTTAAAGCAATTTTAAACTGTGTATGAATAAGTCTGATCTAGTTCTGCTTTATAAAATTCACTAATATCATTTTTCATTTGAGCCCCGGCCTCTTTTATCTTTTCTAAAATTGTCTCCAGGTGAAGTTAGTCAGTTATCTCTTGTGTGACCATTTATTAAACATCAACAACAACTAACATCTATCCATCTGTTTCCTGTTCTTGATATGTGCTTGGTCTGTGTTTATGACAGAGTGGATGGTGTAATGGATGCTCAGGGATTTGAGAGAAGTTACACTGTTAACAGCAGCATTTTGTTGGCCATCCAACCACACCTGATACACTTCCACCAGCTACTTCTGGAGCCACCCAAGGTACTTTAACAAAGATATAATCATCTGTAGGTCCCAAATATTAGCTGTATAGTGTGAGATAACATGATTAATACATATGATAGTTGTCAATAGAAAAATCAGAGATCCCCTGCACAGCTGTATTATTCATCCAGGTGATAATCACAGGTGATATGAAAAGCATAAAAATAGAAGAAAGGGCTTTGTCCCACACCAGTGAGAACATGCTATAAATATCGAGAATGTTTTCATTTTTGCTGTGCAGCAACTTAAATAGTTATGTCCTCTAACGTTTAGGTAACCTTTGCTATACAGTAATTGCACCTGTATAACAAAACTGCTAAACTTTCAAACTGTTGTTTCCAAAATTCCTCTTTGCCTTCTATCTGTGCACTTTTAGCGAAATCCCATGCTGACTAGTCTGGGTGTGCTGGAGGAGCCATTAGGGAACACTCGTCTGCACGTAGCCAGACTGGTGGCCTCTCTGCTGTATACCAGCTCTGCTAGCCACGCGGTCGTAGCACAGGAACTCTGCCGACTCAATACAATGGACCTGCTTCTGGTGAGATGTGCAAGCATGCTGCATATAATACAAAGTCGAGGAAGTGACAGATGCTAAACGTCCCTTTGGAAAATGTTTTTCAGGACTTGTTCTTCAAGTATACATGGAACAACTTCCTGCACCTCCAAGTGGAGCTTTGTGTTGCTGCCATCCTTCGGCCCTGCGCCCATGAAATGAGACTTCAGCCTGGTTTGGGATCCCAGGAAAAATTCAACCCTCATCAGGATGCTTCACAAGAGCAGGCTTTGACTGAAACCCCTTCTGAACCTTCAGTCACCCCTGAAAACTCTGCACATAATCTAATGGTGACTCATGTAGGTGTCTCTGCTTGTGTTTGAAGCAAGAGGCGTACATGGTATTTGATCTACTGGTCTTTTGGAATTAAAACAATTGACTGTATTTCTCTCTTTCACAAGTTGTTTCAGCACTGCCACCTTGTCCAGAGGATTCTAGAGGCTTGGGAAGAGAATGATAAAATACAGTAAGGAACTTTTAAATAATTGCATGATGTTGTTTTGCTATGCCTATTTAGCCAATGGTCTTTCCTTAGTGTGGCTCTTCTGTGTTCAGGTCAGAAGGTGGTATGAGAAGAGGGTACATGGGACATCTGACCAGGATTGCCAACACAGTGGTCCACAACCTGGAGAAGGGCCCGGTTCACACGCAGATTAGTAGCCTCATCACAGGTGTGTGTGGACATGTGCACTCACATTCCTATGTGGAAAAAAGTGAATTCACACCACTCTACTGGATTGCGTCTTTCTTAATTCTGTTGTTCTTGTGTTTCTGGATGTAGGTCTGCCTGAGGACTACAGAGGGCGCTGGGAAACCTTTGTGGACCAGACCCTGTCAGAGACCAATAGGAAGAACACCATAGATCTGGTAAACACACACACACATGCTCATCTACAGTATATGAAAGCTTTTTGTAATCACACACACACACTCAAACTTCTAATGTGGCATTTGTGGTGGTTTTTCCTTGTCCAGGTTGGCACTGGAAACCCACGCCCTTCCTCAGAGGATGATATGGAGAGCCCTTTCCCTAAAGAACTGACACTACAACAGGTACCCATACATCAGCACGCACACGCAAAATATTGAGGGCTTCTGTTATGAGAGATAGTAATCTAATTCAAGTTGTGATGTGTATTTTAGGCCTTTTCAGACTACCAGATCCAGCAGATGACGGCTAACTTTGTGGATCAGTTTGGCTTCAATGATGAGGAGTTTACTGATCATGACGACAGCATTGGGTAAATGAACTGTCATTCCTCTCTGTATGACAGCGAACTATTGTTATTGTGTGTCAGTTTAGTGACTTCTACTGTTATTGCAGGGCAACGTTTGACCGAATTGCTGAGATCAATATCAACATTGAAGCAGGCCAGGACAGTGTGAGTTTATTTAGATTCTTCATACAAATGTATTCACACATTTGTTCGATGAAGTTGCATTTCTGTAATGCTTGGGGGCTTTGTCTTTTTTTTTTACGATGCATTAATTAATTTTATGGCCACAAGGGGCCCAAAAAAAATATAAACAACCTGACAAACACACAGCCTCCACATATCAACACCCTACAATTGCCTACCTACACATCCCGCAGACAGGTTTCCCTTCCTTTTACATTACAGTCATTTGATTCAATGCTAATGCATCAAAAATATTGATGGTTCAAGATTTAGCCTTCATCTTAGCATTTGTTATGCAGCATTATGAATATTGCTGTACACTGATTAAACTTAACACATTTTATTTTTCCGCTTGTCCTTTGCAGGCTAATACAGCTGTGTTTGAGGCCTGTTCCAAGGAGAGGATTCAGCCCTTTGACGATGATGAAGAGGACATTTGGGAGGAGAAAGAGATCAACTTTGCAACACAAACTAAGTCCCGTAACAGGTAGACACACAACAGTAAATACAGATGCCCTCAACATCAGTATTATGCTTAGAAGTTGCATAATGTATGTGAATTATTATTATATGTGAACATGTTTTGTTTGATTCAAGGTTTGGAGGATCGCGGCCATCCAAGAGCCAAGCAGCCAGTAAAGCTTGTGATGGGACAGCAGCTTCTGGCTCTGAGGTCTCTGACAGAACAGCAGACTCAGACTCTGAGGAGGGAGAGGATCCTAAAGATGACCTGGATCCTTTCTTAAGCCAGGGCCAGACCGAGGCAACAAAGAGTGAGAAACATTATATTGTATAGCAACGCACTACTGTTTTGCCCTATATGTAAAGCAGGTTTTGAGCTGGTGTCTCATGTTGACATTATGGTGCTGTTTATTCTCAGGCACTGGCTGGATAGCAGACTTTGGGGAGGTGAACTCAAAGGCTCCTGCTGCAGGAGTGGGCTTTTCAGCCTGGGACACTCCAGACTCCCAACCAGCTGCCACAGAGGCCGAGGAGAAAGGATGGGCCAAGTTCACCGACTTCCAGCCTTTCTGTTGGTGAGTTTTATTTGAGAAACTGCTCTTAAAGAATCTTACAGCTTTGTTTTGATAAAACTATTGTGCCAATATAAGGATAATAACAATAATAATAATACTTTTGCATTACCCTTTCTTTCAGTAATTATAAAACTACACATTGAGGTTCAATAAAGAAATTGTAGTGATTATTGAATGAGCATAGACTGTATTTGAAGAAAAGGCCCAGCGTAGGCATAATGCAAGTTGGCATCTATATCTGAAATTTATTTGAAGTTAAACAAACAATTATTTTTTAACAATTCAAAAGCACTTTTTTTTAGCACAGGCAGCCATAGACAGCCACTATGACGGGGACAAAGTCACCCTTTAATTGCAATGGCTGTGTGTCTGTAGTTTATTGGCTGTTCTGTGTTATCTGCAGGTTTTCTTATCTGTGTGACTTATATCCCCAGCTCTGAAACAGGCCCCAGATGCAGCTCTCCTGTGGACTCGGAGCTCCGCGGATCAGACAACGCCAAAGCAAACCAGAACCGTGAGTTGCTGCAGCATGGCTATTTGAGAAATAATGTAAAATGTAAATGTTCATTAATACAATATTCATACGCAAAATGATAAATAATATTTTAAGGGCCCCAGTTTTCATCATTGGTGTACAATGCCTATTCAACTCCATATATCATGGTCTGCAATTGAATGTAAATTCTGCACATTCAACTACTTATGTCATGGGCTTTAAAAAACTGTGGCATGCTTAAAATGAATATAGTCAGAGGATAAACTAAATTATAACCCACATAATAAGTAAACCCAAAGTAAGGTGATGGTAATATTAACCACACCTACATGCATTTGGCAGTTCTTACCTACACCTCTTAGTCTCTTACGTCTGTGATGAGTTGACAGTGACACAAGTGTACATGTGAAAGTCAGATGATTTCTTCTATCCTTCACTCTCTGCAGCGTGTGTGTGGAGTGTGTGCGTGGCGAGAAAAGCTCCTCTGGTGGCATCAGACAGCTCTTCCTCCAGCAGCTCAGACAGCGATGAAGAACAAGGCAAGACAGGGTCTGCAACCAGTGAGACGGTCACCACAGAGACCATCACCACGGGGGCTGGCAAGGAGACCATTCGGCTCACAGTGGACGCCAAAAACGAGAGGGCAGTCTTCAGCAGGTACACACACTCACACTTGAATGGTGTGCAGCTGCTCTGTCTCGATTGGTGCAGTGTTTCCCCGTATCCTATTGTGCTTTCAAGTGCTTTTATAGAGCCCTTCTTTCCCTTTCCCTTCCAATTTTTTCCCTCCAACTTCTTTCCTCACAATTTTACTTCCACCTTCTCTGTTTGTTCTGATATTGCCCTCCTCCTGTCTGTTCCCTCCTTTCTCCCCCTGACTCCAGAGTATTCAGACCAGCAGTCAGACGGTATGTTGTGCTTGAGGTCCTCTGCTCTGGAGTGTGGAATGTTTTCCTGAAGTCGTGTGAAGGATTTAAAAGGCCATCATTAGAACAGATGTGCCACATGTTTTTGTTTGCTTGTTGCATTTAACAGGATGTGATGTAACCGTTCCTTGTGCCATAATTCAGGGCAAGCCTAATTCATCACAAAAATGTACTAACCCACAACTTGGAAACTCCTACGCAAGGCGTATCCCATATTCTCAATATGACCCTGTAATTCTCAAACACCACTGGCCTCAATGACGACCTGCGGCATGAAATGGTCCTCTCAGCATTTTATAAATCAGATAGCGGTCTGATGTCTTACTTCTGCAATTACACCAAAAGATGAGAGCAGTGTATGACTACTCACTGTGGTTATATGATACAGATAATTCTTATGTCAGTCATAACATTAATAAGACTCAAGTTGATTTGATTTGTTTTCTTTCAGAGCACCCACACTACTAACAGTATGTTGGATAGCATGCTATGAACAGAAGTTGCGACCAATCCAGCATATCAACATTCTAACAAATCAACACATACAAGTTACTAACAAACAGTGCACCTACAAGCATGCTACAATTAAAGAGATCCTACTTTGGAATTTGAGAGTAACTGCCTTAGCACAAGCCTTAGCAACTGTGTGCACAACTCACTTGGATTGTGGTCAGTCGCAGCCAGGCCTGCCATGTGTTGGCAGTAACAGAAGAGTGGATGCACGGGTTGCTGTACGCGCTGGGGATGGTAATGACCAGCGTGGACAGCTGAAAGCAGACAACTGTGGTGAAATCTAGCCAATAGCAGAAACTAGCATCTGCAGTTTGTTCTTTACGAGATGAGTCCAGGTGACAACAATCCCTGGCAGTCCCTCTAGTTCGTTACAGCTTTATTTGTTTTTTGCAGCGAAGCAGATAAGGTGCCAGTGGAGGGATTCTCCATCAAAGACAAAGGGAAAGGCAAGGAGAAAGACAGCAAAAAGGGAAAGAAGCACGGAGACTGTCTCAGCCCAACTACCGCCAGTCCACCTACCCAGTCGGGGGCTGTCACACAGTAAGTGTGTGTGTGTTTGTGTGTGTTTATATACAGCTCAATAAAGTCAGGGTGAGATCACCCCACAAAACTAATGCTTTAAATCCCTGGTAAAGCATCTCCCGAGAATGAGCCCTCCTGACATTTCTGACCTCGTTTTTTTTGCAATATTAAAATTGGCAGCATTTCATTCACATTAACGGAGTGAAGCCGTCGTTACTGTCATTAGTTACACCTGTAATGACAAGTTAAAATGTATCGCTGATATAAACACTGACTGCTGTACATTTGTGTATATGACAACCACAAATGAACGAATGCATATATTTAAAGGAATGCTTTTTTTTATTGTCATAGTTTCGGCCGTCTTCCTGTTTGTCGTAGTAACATTTTACTTTCCTAATCAATTGCTGAGATCTTAGGATGCAGCAACATTGCACAGGTTGTAAAGAGACCCTCAGTCTTACATATTACATATTATGTAGAAAAACATATTTTGAAATGTAACTGCAATGAGTGCACCCAAAATGTCCGTTATAACAAGTCAGTAAAGTAGGGGTAAGGTCACTACACATAAGACAAATGCTTCAAATCGCTGCAGAGGCATCTTTCAAGTGTGACTCCTAGGACAAGACTCTAGATTATACTGTAGATCTATAGATAGATAAACTCTACATCTTTCTCACAGCTGATGTTTTTGACCTCTCCAACATAAGTGTGACCTTTTAATACGTAAGGTTATAAACCAAACTCCATTGTATGTCGCTGGTGCCAGAAGTCTATATAGCCGATATCTATATAGACCTTTGCAGATAAAATCAAACATGTCTGAATTTTCCTTTCAGTCTTTTTTCTAATGTTCAGTATCTTGCAATGTTTTTATTTAATTATTATTATTTTTTATCTCACAGAGAGACGCAGCCCTCTGCTAATGGACCGGCCTAACGACGCAGCACAGGCGCACACACACACACACACACACACACACACACACACACACACATACACATGCTTCACACCTGTCCATTCAACACCCAGCCATGCCACCTTTCCTTCCTGTTAGCAGCTCCCCAATGCCCTTTTTTTTGTCTGAAGAATGGGAGATCCTCAGTGTTGAGGTCAAACAGCCCTTAACAGCATGTATGCTGGATAACACAAATCTGCACATGGGTACTATTGATCTCTTCGGCACCTTCATGACATAATTACACCTGAACTGCTTCAAAGAGGAATGTGTGTTTTAAAGAACATTTTGTTGTGTCAGACCCACAAAGCCAAATTTTATTACATATGAGCTATTTCAAAATGTGATTTTCCCACTGAACTTGGGAAAGTGATGATGTCACTGAGTGCCAGCTGTGGCACTTTAATCCACAAACACATAAGTCTGAAATTTGACCTTCATTAAATTCAGCATCAGAATTTCAGATCGTTTGAGCATGTTTGCTCTCTGGGCATTAAATCACAGCCCAGAGATTTTTTCTATCAGAGCATTTGACTGTTTACACTTTAGTAAAGAAACCTGTATTCAAATAATCAGCCAAGATTACAAAAGCCAAGATGCTTGCAAAGCTAGCTTTCAAAGTACATGCCAGGCAGACATTTTATTAGTGCTAATGTGTGAGTGATAATAGTTTGGCTTTTTTCATACATGTGACCTAAATCATTTCTCAATCCAACTAAGATTTCTTTGCTTTGATCATTTGGGACATAAACTCTCTCTTCTGTTATGTTTTTTAAGCATCAGATTTGGGAGCATCATGTGTCACTTCCTCCTCAAACCTCTGACAGATTCATGTAGTTAAGAGGTGTGTGTGTGTGCGCTGTTGTATCCACGTGTGTAGACGTGCATGTGTGTGTGTGTGTGTGTGTGTGTTTGAGCTCTGTCTGAGGTACAGAGGGCATTCTCAGGTCAAAGGAGAGGTATGCAGATACAAAGAAAGCACACCTGTGTAACACACACACACACACACACACACACAGTGCCACACATGTATACGCAACCAAAACTATATAAACATGCAAAAAAAAATAAGAAATACCCCACAAGACACAGTGACGTGCACATACCAATTCATATCATCCTCAGAGCTGTTTAAATGTAATATTGTGACATTTGAACCTGTATTAGGTTGTGGCTATTCTTGGTAACATGTAAACGTAATCTAAATGTAAACAGTATATATAAACATTATATCTATTTTTGGAATAAATCCAATGTATGGAAAGGCGGTTGTTTTGCAGGTTGCAGCGTGTGTATTGTATGTGTGTGTTGTACCGTTGAAATGAGGCAATAATGATGTCTGTGTTTCGGTTAATACCCCAGCATCAGTTCCTGTTCCTCTGCTACATGCTTCCTACATGGGGATTTGGGAGTGTGCATGTTTGTGAATGTGAGCCAGTAGGCGGGAGTATGTCCTTTGTGTTATTTACTTAAAGGATAATTCCGGTTTATTAGGACTTGGGTCTTATTTTAATTAATCAGTTTTAAACAAAATACCAGGTTAGTCAGTCTGACAGGGAAGAGAAACCGAAGGTAAACATTAAAATAATACCAAAACTGTCCTTTGTAAACAGTGTAGAACTTTGACCTTTTAACATATCATTTGTGTGCACATACTTTCACGATGTAATGAGGGATTATTATCAACTAGAGTAAACAAATGTGTTGTTAATCCAATTGTCAATCGACAGACCTATATTACGCAACTATTTTGATCATCAATAAGTCGTTAAAGTCATTTTTCAGGCAAAAATACCAAACATGACCTATTTCAGCTTCTTAATATTGAGGATTTGCAGCTTT
This sequence comes from Enoplosus armatus, assembly GCF_043641665.1. Lineage (NCBI taxonomy): Eukaryota > Metazoa > Chordata > Actinopteri > Centrarchiformes > Enoplosidae > Enoplosus > Enoplosus armatus. The sequence continues at coordinate 9,008,011 of NC_092185.1, forward strand.
TCTTTGTCTAATGTTAAATGAACTCAATATCTTTGGTGTTTTGGACTGTTAGTCTGAAAAAACAAGCAATTTGATGGCAATACTTTGGGCTATGAGAAATTGTGATGGACATTTTTCACTATTTCATGACAAGTTTATTGAGCGAACAATGAATCGATTAACCAGTAAAATACTGAAAATAATCATTCACTTCATGTTGTTAACATTTAGCTAGTTGAGTACAATCTAATCATAACCGATAGTTATCATGGCAAAAACAACAAAAACAAGGTTGTAATAAACCAGAATTATCCTCTAATAAGTTTGCGTGTGCCGGACAGTCATGCTTTACTTTATCTTTCTCCTCGTCTCTCTCTTTCTCAGGGCAGGAGTTGACTTTAATTGCGTATATGCCTACGGAACGATTTACATAGATTGTTGTATTTATTTTGAAAGCACTTTTTTTCGATAAGCACTTTTGGTTTGTATTTGGTGGCGCCAGGTTGCCGCCATATTATTCCCCACTCAACGAGGTGGGAATGTTTGACTTGAATGAGTGAATCATGTAGATACTTTAGAGAATACTTTTTTCTTCAATGCTTTCTGCCAAAGTGTGTCTTCCCAACCAGTGTTTAACTGGGTTTCATATCTGTGAAGTAGCCTCCTCTTCTTGCAATGGTCTCACAGGTCTAGATTTATCTAGGGCAGTCTTTGTTTGATCCCCCATGTTATTTATTTTTTTCCATGTTTTTTGATGGAGTTATCAGCAGTAGGAGAGGATGCCACACGTCAAAGGAAGACTTTGAAGATTCATCTTAGAACACAGATATTTTGATTTTATTTGCTCAGCGCTTTGAGCAGTTTGAAGTGGTTTGAAGCATTGGTTGAAGTCAAGGTTAGAGGAGGAAAAACAGGGCTGCTTTTTGTCAGGGTCTGTACAGGGTCAGAATATGTCATCCCGTCTTTCACCAAACCTAAGCACTGCGTCTGACCCTTACCTTTTGTGTTTTTTGTGTGTGTGTGTCCTTCACATTGAGAGCATGGTGTGTGTGTGTGTAGTGTAGCTACGGGTATGATGTGATGTTATGCATAATGGCATGAGGTACAATACAGTCATCTTTAAGTGCCATTAAGTTTGCACATTAGCCTCATTCACCTCATTGGGTTATGTGCTGTATTGTACAGTGTGCCCAAAACTTTTCATCGAGACAATGGGTGTTAAATTGTTACTTCATCCCATTGTCTGTTACTTACACTGAGGCCATTTCAATCTTTAAATCATTCTCGCATCATAGCTTATTACATTAGTGTATGTGGGGGAAGTGGTGTGAAAGACAGCCATGTTGTAGAATGCCTTTTTTGTAAAGTGGACTGATGCTGGTGTTTTGGGTTTTTTTTTTTCTTTTCATTTAGAGAGTAATGTGTCTGTTACCTGTTGTCAATTTAGCTTGTACATTCAGATATGAACCTAATAAATATGTCAGACCAAGAAGAATCATGAGCCTGTGTTTGTCTCATATTTACAGCCTGCTGTAACACACACACACACGCACGCACACACACACAGCACAAACAGAGAGAGAGAGCAGGACTTGGTCTTTGGAAACACAAATATGTTTACCTTAGGGGCAGGTGAGCCAGCGGATTATATTGCTTCCCGGTCCTGACTGTATGTCTCCTGCACATGTCAGCCACGCTAACAATTAATGCTACACCCTCACACCATCTCCCACAGTGCAAACATAAACCTGCCTGTCACATAGATCTTACTGTGCTGCGGGTGGAGCTGAGATGAGTTCATGTAACAGTTGGGGGAGGAGCTGAAGACCCTTCTCTTGTGTTCATACACTTATTCACTTTTCAGCTCGGAGTCCTATCTATACATCACTGCCCTTTTCGCTGTGGGTGGGTGTGTGTTTTCATTCCTTGGCTCAGACACATCATGTATGTCATCACATTCCTCAATAGTTTTATGAGTGGAGCACAGATACTTAACACACCTGCCCGCTGGCTCCAGGCCCTCTTTCTACTCTTCTCCCCTGCCTTCCCCCCTCTTTTCCCATCTCTTTTCCACTTCCACAGAGCAAAAAGCACCTTTACTTTGTCATCTGCACCTGCCTGCTCTCTCTGTAGGGAGGGGGCATACATGTGGAGAAGAGAGTGTGTATGCAGTGGGTGGAAAGAGGGAAGAAGGCGGAGTTGTGTTTTGTACTTTAATGGGTTGTGGAGAAACCTGCCTGTCTGCTTGGAGCAGAGAGAGGAGGAGCCTGAGGGGCGTGGGACTCCAGACAAAGGAGACATATACACACTGACACTGGAATACTGGAGCGAAAGGAGAGGCTGGACAGCTGGGGAGCTTCACTTTTCTCTGCACAGGAGACAATCCTCACAAAAACTTTTTTTGTGTGTGTGTGTTTTGGAAAACTTTCTCAGGAAGGGGCCACATGTGTTTGTCATCTGTATGGACTCATTTGTGAGCTGAGAGATGTTTGGGTTGGAGCAGTGGCCACCATATGCTGCCACCCGTGTGTACAAGTGTGTGGGTTAGTATGTTTGGGATGGAAAAGTGGGGCTGGCACGACCAACAGCTCTGCTCTTAGCTTCACGCCATGGGGGGTTGTCAGAGTTACCCCTCAGCTACGGAGGCAGACGGCAAGACTCTTCAGCTGTCTGACATCAGCAGTGAAAAACTGTAAGTTGCCTTTCGCCTTTCTTCACTCTCGTCATCAGCCTCAAACTCATACTCATGTTTCAGTTTCCTGTCTGGAGCTAAGTTGCAGTGTTTTGCATTTGTTGTTCCATCTTTCTGAAACATGACTAGAAAGCTGGCAGCACATGGTTTACTGAGGAGTGTGTGTGTGTGTGTGTGTGTGTGTGTGTGTGTGTGTGTGTGTGTGTGTGTGTGTGTGAGTGTGTGTGTGTGAGTGTGCGCGCGTGTGTCACATATTTGTCCGATGGCATCAGTGAAGGTGGATTCCTCAAACAGCGGGAACACATGTTTTGAAGTAGTTTGAACCAAGCTGAGGAAACGTCTGTATGTGAACATGAGTTTTAGTGCAGTTCCTACGCAAATATTTGCTCTCGGAAGAATCTTTTAGAGCCAGCTGGCTGTGCAGAAGAGAACTGTTTATTTCGCCCTCACAGCAGAGGTGGAGGTAAACAGATGGCCAAGAGCAGGAGAGCAGGGTCACAGAGGAGTGTGTTTACACACAAACACAACATTACAAGTAGCCCCAGGTTCATTGTGTTTGTGTGCTGACAACTGGTAGCCAAGAGGCGGTGATTGAATTAATACCATGGAGCTGGAACAGAACAGGATGTTAACAAAAGAAGTTCCTGTGGACATTAGAGAAGTTTGTCATGGTCAGGATTTGCACTACTGTACCTTTGTACAGCTAATGTTTACATTCTTCTCTGTCACTATTCCTCCCTCCCTACCTCTCCTGACCTTTACTTTGGACAAAGACCTGCTGTTTAGACCATTAAACAAGTCAAACCAGGGGAAGTGAAACCTCCATAGAGAGCACTGTGTTTCCCTTATCGCAGTAGGCAAGGTCACACAGAGCAAACTCTCAGCTGCTGTGTGTGTGTGTGTGTGTAGACATCTAAAAACTGAGCGTGGCAGCTGATTCCACTACACTTTGAAATGTTCCCTTTAATCCAAAGCGGCATCTTAAAAAAAAAATCCAGCTGTCAAAGAGACAATGTAGAGCAGTCATCATCATCACAGCACACCACCTACGCCAAAGTGGCCTCCCTGTTTGCATAAAGTCAAATCATGCTGCCAAGTTTGACTTTCCAGTACTCGCTGGCATTCGCAAACAACACCATTCATTTCCTGCACTCACGCTATAGTTATCACAAGTTCAGTGTTACTGATTATAATACCTGTAGGTACATGAACTGATGTAGGAAAGAGAGGTTTCTTAAGGCCAGCAGGCCTCAGCGCTCAGCAGTTCAGTTACTGCAGCAGCAAGCTTCATTAACAGTAATTACTTTGGCTCCGAATTGACTGGCTTCATTACATTAACTGCTGGTTTATTGGACATTCAGGTCTGCAGTAGTAGTGTTTGTATGTGTTTGCATGTGTGTGTGCCGACCACAGAGGACAAGGGAGATGAGGGAGCATCAGAGAGCGTAAAACGTGTTATCTGCTGGCTGCAGCAGCAGTAAATTATCCACTGACCTATCGACTGTTTTACACAGCGATATTTTCTGTCTCTCTGTCTTTCTCCTTCTGCCTCTGCTTCATTAACTCTGCGCTGTCTTCTCAAGGGGAATTAATAACAATATTCTGGAGGAGCGTCCATATCTGCAGGAGCAGTATGTGTGCCAGCGGGTCACACACACAGACATGTTTGCCCTCACAACGCTGCCGCCTGGCGTCGACAAGGCCGAGTGGCTTGCCAGCAACAGTGAGTAGACCCCATTAAACACAACAGATTTCTGACTGTTCATACCACTTTTCTCCTGCTCCCAATCCTCCCCCTCACACTGCAAAAAAACAGACATAGGAATATATACTATATGTGTAATTTTCTTCTTACTGGTTTCTTTCAGCTGTGGCGTTTTTCAAGCATATAAACCTGTTCTCTAGTGCACTGTCTGAGTTCTGCACTCCCAGCACCTGCCCAACTGCTTGTGGACCAGGCAACACGTAAGTTACTGAGCATTAAACTGCACGTAATTTAAGGCAGAATTTCTCACCTTGTCCTACTGGTATCTTGTCATGCAAACACTTTCACTTCAAACACAGTTTTATTTGCAGATGTTCTGAGATATCCACCCAAAACCTGGTCTGATAAACAATTATAAAACAGAAGTGGATCTTTTTGAAATATCACTTCACTTGAGTCATGATAGTGAAAGTTCATTTTTGAGCATGGAAACACGTCCTAGCTTCAAACGGATCTTTCAGCTGCGTCTGACAGTCAGCGCTCAATCAAGTGACCCTAAAGTGATATCATAATATTCATACTTTCCAAAATATTAAACATGGTTTCTGTTATTTCCCCTTTAATGCTGAACACACAGCATTCTGTGTCTTAATGACCGTGTGTGTTGGTGTTGTCAGGGTTTATGTTTGGACCGATGACCACGGCAGGAAGCTGAAGTGCTCTGCTCCACTTTACTTTGACTATGCCATGTCATACATTCAGGAGCTACTGACTGATGAAGATGTGTTCCCCACAAAATCAGGTAAAAGGCATTTTTATTTATGTTATTTATTTGTTATTGCATCACATCCCACAATCCCAAAGCCATTATCTCTTCCCTCTTTTCAGGTTCAGTGTTTCCGACAGGCTTCGTCTTCCTGGTCCAGAAGGTGTTTTTGCTGTTTTTCAGGACTCTGGCTCACATTTACTGGTCTCACTACAGAGAGACCCTTGTGCTGGGCCTGCACCCACACCTCAACACACTCTTCACACACCTCACACTCTTCTGTCGGCAGCACGCCCTGCTGGAGCCGGAGGACACTGAGCCGCTGCAGGACCTCATCACAGCTCTGGGACAGCAAGGCTGAACCTAAAGAGAAAACACACATATTGAACGCTCACATTTTCATCACACGCTTATTTACTTGTTATATCAGGTTATAACATTATATAGTATCTCTACTATACTCTGGGCCACACTTAAACGCACTTCACAGTATGGATTTTAGAAGAGATAGAAAAGAACATACTGTTTATGAACAGTATGTGGAAGAATGTATGAGTCTGTAAATAAGACCAGACCAGCTACTGCTGTATGTAGCTGTCATCAGTTATTGTGATACTGTGTGAAACTGTAATATTGCATGTTTGTGTATTTTAACATAATGGTACATTATTATATTTTGATAAGGTCAAGATCTTCAAGGTCATGTATGTCTTCCTCACAGTAATAAAAAAAACATTGAATTGTCCTCTGGTGTCTTTTCCTATAAGACAACCGACCCAGACAGTTCACAGTTAATATAAACAAAATGTGCCGTCGTTACATTTTGAACATTTGCAGAAAAACCCCTAAGGGTGGTGTGTTGATGCAAATGTGATTACATTGTCATGACTGCGTCTGCACGGCAAACGTCTTTATGTATGATTCTGTACTCTGTAATAAACATTTATGAAGGACATTTTTTCTGTATATGGTAGATTTTAAAACTAGATACGATTCCATGCTTCCTCCATTACTTAGAAGCGCTCAAATAAGAAACTTTAAGGTGACATTTTATTTAATTTATTTCAACCGCCTCACTTCTCTACATTTGGGCACTCTCAGAACTCCGTCTCCTGCAGCTATCTCATGTGTTTTTGTCCTGATCCTGAAGTAACGGTTGGTGCTGTAATATCAACATGTCTCCAGGTCTTTGGTTTGAGAGCAGCACCACCTGCTGCCCGCCGAGGAACCCAGCATATATCATATTTTAACCCTCACTGTCTGCAGAACACTGCAGTCTGTAAATGTTTGTTTTGTTGGCTGCAGCAGATTGGATTTGAAATAAAACAATGACACTTGAGGGTAAAGTGCTGAGTTTTAGCTGTCATGTGAGGGAGTTTACATCCAGATTGGGTTCAACTGTGGTAACTGTACTAAAAAATTACAGGACTATGTATCAAAGGGCTACGAGTCTCACACTATTCACCTATTACAGATATGAACATCCTCCAGGACCCTCAAAGCTGGAAAGTCAGCACTTACTGTAAACCTTTGTCATCTTTCAAAGTTAGTGTCTTGGAGTGAAGCCAAAAGAACAGAAAATGCTCCACTGTTCAAAATACTTACAGCCTGCACCGTACATCTTCACAGAGTTAAAGGCTCAATGCCTGGTTTTATGTCTGCATCCATCATAACGGTAAACTCTGCTGGGTTGCAGGATGGTGTAGGAATTAGAGAAACTGTTCAAGTTCCCATTTTAGAAAACCACATCAGAGTGCCCTTGAGAAGCTGCTGCAAAAGTCGTATTCCTTTTTGGAGGCATAACTCAGTGAAATCTAAACACATGCACATAATACTCGTATTTTTAGATTCAGTGTTACACTTTCTGGGGTTACCATTATATTCGATGCCCATTGTGAACATAAATCTGCTATGTTTTGAAAGTTGTCTGTGCATCCATCGGTACATTGCAAACAAGAACTGCAAATAGCTAATTCCCTGTACTTTTAATGGTGCCAATTTACCAATATGTAAACAAATATAGGCTAAAAAAAAAAAACAGAGCGCAAGGTGTCTTCATGGAAACACTGTGTGCATCTCCAAAGGGGGTCATTTGAGAGCAAGGCTGTTTCACTGATGTAGCCTAAAAGAGATATAAACTGCTTTTGTCTGCTTTTTGATAGATAGTTGTTGATAGTTGAGTGAGTGCAAATGAGAACTGTGCAGAACACTGCAGCATCAACAGTTCATCATCTTGAGATATGTTTTTGTTTAAATATCACAGTATGCCAGGACAAGTTTTAGTCCCCTCAATCAATGATTACCGTATTGCGTCTTAGTTTTTCTTTCATTGTGAGCACGTAGTCCCACATTTCACCACACAGAGGCATCAAAATACCACCACATTGTAATGGAAAGATGCCTGAAGAAACTGGTGAGTAAACATTATGAAAATGATATTGCTAACAACATGCTATCTAATATGATGTCAGTTTCAATTTTAGTTAAACAACTTTTGGGAACTAACACCACAGAAAAAATGCAACTTCCCTGCGAAGTATGTTCCAATCAAAGCATATCTCTTTCAATCTCTGCACCTCAGCGCCGCCTCTCAACCTTTCTGCTGCACTCACTGAACCTGACAGTGACGAGCTCCCCTGCTTTTAACACAGTGACAGCCCCTTTAACTTGTGCAACATCAGTTCCACATCCAAAAAAAAACCTCAACCTCAATCAACCCCCAATCATGCCCTCAACGGAAAGGTGAAATATGTGTGTTGACAAGTAAAGCTGGAAGTTGCTCAGATTATACTCACAGATTGTGAATGTGGCCAGACGTCTGACTTCCTCTCTGATTTCAGCCCGAGGTGTCTGGCAGGCTCGTCAAAGTCAAGACTAAGACTGAAACTCAGCCTCTCCAGTGAGAGCCAAAGCATCTTTGCCTGATAGGAGATCAGAGGGAGAGGGGATGAGTCTGGATAGTGTGGACACGCACACGCACACGCACACGCACACGCGCACACACACACACACACACACACACACGGATGTCTTTTGGCTAGATAGGAGATGTGTTAATGCACATGTTGGACTGAGGTGAGGCTCACTGTGTCGGAAACTGAGCTTAGAAGGTAGGCCTAATACTGCAAACTGCTGAGTCACAGACAAGCACACACACACACACACACAGCCCTTTAATTAAAGCCTGAAGCCACCTCCACTTACAGAGCATTCTTTTAATCAGGTTCAGACTCTGAGCTTCTCATCTGTGTCCTCCTTCACAATAAGAGAATAGTCGTCGTTATACAAGGAAAATGAGGAGAACAGGATCACTGCGACCAACGTGGAATCAGACTACCTCTCTGTATCTTCAAATCAAGGAACACCATGACGATAGTAGTCGGGCTGGCTGACCTGAACCCGTTTACACAACTATATTCATTTCTCTGTGCACACACACTTTAATGTCTGAAATCAAAAAGTATGCCATAGGATCCAGTGGTCCATGTGACGAAGCAAAGTCAACTCCCAACAGCTTGACATAGGTTATATATTTCTTTGGGCTGTGAGCATTTCAAGCAAAGACTGATTTTTACTTTCTGAGATGATTTAGAAAATTTAGAGGCCTGAAGAGGCAGAACTATTCCAGTACTTTAAAGTATAAGAAAAACGCAAACACGAGAGACATCCCTAAAAAGTGACATCTCCGTAATCCACATCTCAAAAACCAGCTGTATAGAGAGCAGATACACACCACTGGACCACCACATCAAATCATATTCTGCTGCTGCATTCAGGTCTCTCTTGCAAAAGAGAACTTAACCTACCTGAGTAAGTGGAGCAAGCTGGTTAAATACTGTACAAGATTATCTTTAGTGCATGGATCTACATGCGTCACCAGAGTGCCCCGTGGCGATCCCTTATTTTGTGTGTTCATTGAGATTGAATCTTGTGCTGGGTCGTAAAGGGAAATGTCAGTTTTTTGCAGTTAACGTTAACAAATGTCAGAAGAACCAGCGCTGCACCAGAGGCACAGCTTTTAAAAAGGGCAAGTGGGCATAAATCTAGACTGACAAAGCTTTTACTGTATATACAGTTCAGACACAACATGTGATTTCTCTGTTGGACAATAGACTTTAATGTTAGAAGCAGGAGCCTGATGGTAAGGCCCTTCTTTCATCTCTTATCAGCAAAAGTTTTACTGTGAGCTAATCATTGATGGATAAACTGTATTTATCAGTTTCCAATCAATCTTCCAAAATCATACTTCAAGGTCTCACTAACACCTGCAGGCCTCCATTTTAAACATCCATAGCTCTACTCATATAGTGGCTTTATTATTGGAGTCCAGGTGGATTTTGGTTCATTTTTGCCAACTTTCTCTGCATTTATTTGTGTCTTTGTTCAGCACTTTTTAAACTTTCCTTACCCCACATGCATGGTATCCTTTTTTAAGCACAAACTCAGCTATAAGTCTGACATTTCATTTTGTCAATTTAACGTAAATAAGTAAAGCTGCCAGAAACCCCAAATACAAGAGAAATGATGCAGGAACCTATAAAATGTACAGTCATAATCATTCAAAAAACTATTATAGAACAGTTCTAGATTGTAAAAAATATATATATATTTTACTATTTAAACACATGAATACAACAAAAATACAAAATACACATATTTACATGTAAATCACTGATAATATTAATAATTATTTTTGTATTTCTTTCAAATAAACGTTTTTTTGGTCTACAGACTGTGTGAAAGCCCCACATCAGCACGTCCAACTGGTTTTCTCAGCTTGTCTCTACATGGTACATAAATAAAGTTATGCTACTGGTTCTAATATGACCTCACTGTGTTAATGATGTGTTCAGCAGGTCATTTCTAAGTGGGTCAAACTCACTCTGGCCACAGACTGAAGGTCATAGTAACTGAATCTAATAATAAACTCTACAAGGAAACTTCTAAAGTCACCATGACCTCACATTTTAAAAAAAACACCCCAAACAACAAATACGGCAAATGTACTTTACCTCTATGACCAAGAGTATATGAGAGGACTGGAGTTGTTGAGTTTAATTAGGAAGTGAGGTTCATTAGAGGTAAGGTTGTTGAGTAGGACAGACAATAAGCCTTCTTCCTCCTCCTCCTCCTCCTCCTCCTCCTCCTCTTCCTCCTCCCTCAATCAGGCTTTATAAATGAGAGAGCTCAGGACTGCAGTTGCTCCCGATGTGAGCCCCAATAAGCGTCTGAGTTTTCACATCTTTTATCCGCGGACTTTTCTTATTAACAGCGAGAAGGTCAGTGTGCAGCAAGGATGCAGCAGACGAGACTGATACTGCTGTCAGTGTCACTCATCTATACGGGACAAGTTACTTCTTAGAAATAACTTATTCGACAACTCCGAAAGAGCTGTCACTGGATTTCTACGCGTTTATACATATATATATATATTTTGGTCTTCTGAGATCCGCCACCCCCCCGGGCAGTGCGTCTCCACTGCGCCGCCATGTGTGCGCTGCTGCCGGCGTGGCTGTGCCTGCTGCTCGGCCTCCTGCCTCTGGAGATCCAGTCTTTGACGCTGCAGAGCCTCACTCACAGCCACAGGTAGCTACCACTGCCTCACTCAACATTTACACACCGAAGCCTGAATGCTGTTCTAGGTTTAAGGTGGAAAATGAGAATACGGACTTTTGGAACAAAACTTTGCTTATGATTTTTGTTGAAGTGTGATTCAGGGAGTCATTTCTACATGAATGTACACAATATTTTACCATACAATGGGTCAAATTATAGGAAGGAAAAATACTCCCAACAAAATGTCAGTATATTGATATTTTAACTATAGGGACTGAATCTATTTCACCAAATAGTGAATAACTACTATTAGTATTACTTTATTGTCCCTCTGTGGCACCACATTCATATCCATACAACAGGCCCTAGATTATATTTTTGCTCCAATATTCTTCTTTTTTTTTGTAAGCAAATAAACTGGGAAGCATTGTTAAAGGTTTAAATTATAGAAAACCAAGTAAAATTGATTTATAAACCATTTAGCCCAAAATCACATACTTGTCTAGTTTTACAATCTGAACTCCTTAAAAAACTCTATTTTTGTGATGATATGCGTTTAATACTGCAACAATAAGTTGATTAATCAATTAGTCGATTGACACAAAATAAATTACAAACAGTTTTGATAATCAAGTAATTGCTCAAGTCACTTATGAGGCAAAAACACAAAACAGTTTATTTTTCCAGCTTCTCCAATGTGATGATTCGCTGCTTTTCTCTATTTTATATGATTGTAAATTACAGATGTTTGACGGTGTCACCTTGGCCTATGGGAACTATTTTTAGCCCAAATTAACAATCGATTAATCAAAAAAAACTATAAAACTAAACTCATTAGTTGCAGCCCTAACAGTGGTGAGGGGCAGCAGGAGGAGAACATTAAACGTCTGTGTCTTGCCTCCTGACAGTAATTAATGTGAGAAAAAGGTCCAGTAGCAGAAGGAGGTAATTCGTCTGCCTGGCAGGAGGTGAGACAGAGGTGAGGGTGATTTAGTGGGATTTTGGACAACGATATATGTACATGCCGAGGCATCAAGCAGCACACAAGCCACAGTCTGAGAAAGGTAGACTACAACAACACAGTCCACAGACAGCAGTTTGTAGGTTGTGATAGTTGTGGACCTAAGAACATCTTGTGACCGAGTGCTGCCGGCACAGCAGCAAATTAAAAGTCACATGCAGACTCATGCATCATCACTTTGAATCTTATGTAACGGGGATTTCTCTATATTTCATATCAGTTGGATATCTGCATAGTGGAAAGTAAAGAAGCATCAAGAGTTTCTTTAATATACAATACAATAACAAGCTATTAACGTATTCATTTTTCTCAAGTTTGAGAACTTGCAGAGCTGCATAAAGGTTTTAGTAGGTTGTGGCGCAGTAGGTGTCAACAAAAAATCCCTGGCTAACGAGAAAGAGGAGAGAGGATCTCAGTGTGATTCAGCACTGATGGATGTAACATAATACTGCCGCTGGCACTCGACAAAATGCCTCAAAAGAAATAAAAGAGGAGAGAAAGAAAAATTAAAGGATCCTGTTGTAATTCAGAAAAGACAGAGAAAAAGAGGACGAGAAAATAATGAATAGACCTATTAACAGTAAGGGTTAGTGAAACAGTGGGGATCTGATAGGGACAAAACGTTTGCTTTGCGCAAAGCAGTTTTGAGGAGTTACAACAGGAAAGTGCGTGTGTGCGTGTGTGTGTGCGTGTGTTCAGTTCCTCTGAAGAACCCCATGCTGCGCTCTAACTTGGGAGGAATGTTGGAGAAGCTCCTTTTGCTCTCAGACTCTCCACAGGTTCACAAACTGGACTACCACACACACACACACACACACAGATACACACACACACACACACACACACACACACACACACACTCAAGAAAGAGAAAGTGTGACAGAGAGAGAGGTCCCAATAAAAAGTGTAGACAGAAAAGTACAGACACAAAGGTGTGAGTGTTCACTTCAACTCATACTGCTGTCATGCAGTTTCGTGACAAACGTCCAACCTCAAACCTCAAAACAGACCTTTTAGCCGTGCTAGCAGCGTGGATCTACCAATGGCAGCGTTGGCCTGTCAGCTGGCCTGTCAGCGTTACACCACTTTGGTTCAGATGGAAATAATAATCCATCCAATAATATCAATTATTGGATGGATTGGCACAGTATGCTAATGGTTCCCAGACCATGAATCCTGTTCCAACAGCTATTGCATGATGTGAAATCTGCTACAGACATTAAAGATCTCTAAAGGATAAACTGAAATAACTTCGGTGATCCCCTGACTTTTCATCTGGTCAAAATTCGTATTTGTCCAATACTTTGTTTTGTGAACAAATACCTGCAAAACTAATGACATCAGCCTCAGCTGTACTTTGTGTTTAGTGCTAATTAGCGAATGTTAGAGAACTAGGACGGTGAACATGGTAAACATTACACTTGCTAAACATCAGCATGTCAGAATTGTCATTGTGAGCATGTTAGCAAGCTGACATTAGCATTTAGCACAGGCCATGCCTTTGAGACACACATACACTTTTATTAGGTCATTGCTGTATGTTGGTGCAGATATTTCTACCTGTATTGTTTGTTATACTGGCAAGCAGTTCAGTGGCCTACATTTCCTTGTACTGGCAGGCACCTCGGCCCCAAGTGCCTTTGCCTCCAGAGACAACTGTGTTTTAAACCTCACCACAGGCGGCCTTTTAACCATGTATGTGCGTGTGAGAGTGAGTGTGTTTTCTTGTGTAGGAGAGAGATAGAGACAGTGGAAAAATGCACCTGAGCATCGTCGTGTCTGCATATATGTGTGCATGTTTTTGTGTTGGTTAATCTTGTTTGTTGCCAGGCAGTCACATGTCGTTTGCACGTGTGTGCCCACTAATGTGCCACCAACCAACATTGTGCCTGTGTGTGTGTGTGTGTGTGTGTGTGTGTGCATGTGCGTGTGACTTTTGTCTAGAACTGCCCGAATTCAGCATCCATTAAAAACAATTCAAAGCTAATAGAGTTGGGCAATCTCACAAGCTTCCAGTCACTGGTATAACACACATTTGGTCAAGGAGCGGGTGAGCGAATGAGTGTGTGTGTGTGTGTGTGTGTGTGTGTGCGTGCGTGTGTGTGTGTGTGTGTGTGTGTGTGTGTTGGCAGTGAGAGCCCAAGGTGTCTGGCCAGAGGAGTGATCAGAATACCAGTCAGGATTAGTTACAGGATAAAGATCATATGGTATTCTGGCCCATTTTTCACACCAAACAAACACAAACATTATCCGTCCGTCCCTCTCCCTTTATTCTTTGTTGTTCACCTCATGAATAGCCAACACTTGTGAATGGGGAGGTGTGTGTGCGTACGTACAAAGTGATTTTGTCTTTGGCAGGACAATTGTACATCATGTGTTTGGTAAGGTAGCCGAGTACTGGCAAAATCAGCATCAGTAAAACACAGCAAATTATTATACTAGCGTTGATTAGCAAAGAGCCTTCACGTAGATAGATAGATAGATAGATAGATAGATAGATAGATAGATAGATAGATAGATAGATAGCAATTTAATACTTACTTCATGATAATACTGATTACTGATACATGATCATATTTATTATATAACATTTTCAGTACTGCCTTCAGTAAGTATTCATGCGATGGATCAGTTTACCAATTCAAAATGAGTTGTCCGTGGTTTTTGCTAAACTAGTTTTGAGCTTGTTTAACAATCTACACTGGGTGAAAGCTGTAGAGCTCCAAGTGCTCTTTGTCCACTGCTACTTTACATGATCTATACTAAGTATTGCAAAATTTCTGGCCGGTCACATGGCCAAACAGACCAGCTCGCTCTCTCTCTAGCGGCTGAACTCTTGAACGTCTGAGTGAGAGAGAGAGTGGGGATGAATGAAAAACAAAAAAGGTATTGTGACGACGTGAGGAAAAAACAGTAAAGCTCAACGGCAGGGAGGTGAGAAAGAAAAGTACTTAAACACACTCAGGAGGAGTGGTGGTGTAGGAGCCTCTTACCACCATCGACATTGTGCTCTGTGGCTGTCACTGTCTTGTTCTCTTCCTCTGTTTCTCCCTCCCCCGTTGTAAGATTTGTCAGCTCAGATACTGTTGTTGATTAACTGGAAATATTATTTTTAAGCTGTGTTGCTCAGGGTGCAGATGGCAGTGTCGGTCGTTGTCGGTCTAAACCACTTTGGTCCAGAAAGGTGAAGGAAGCAGAACAGCCTTTAGGGATCGCTAGCGGGCATTTTAGACTGTTGGTCTAAAAGTTCAATTATTGACTAAGAGACAAGTAAAAGAAACAGCTCTTCACTCTTTAACTGTGTTTTGCAGGTCCACGTGAAGATGAGTAAGTGAGTTTTACGACAAAAACAACACTATGAGAGCGATGAGAGTGAACTAAAACAGTAGTAGTAGTCATTTTTGCACCGAATGAAGGCTGTGGATTTTGTCCTCCTAATGTCAGGTGTGAGCAAATTTTCAAATAGGGTTTACAAAACAATGCAGAGAGAACAAAACTATTTCAGCTTTGATATGGCAAACTTATGTTTGTAGTTTCCCAGTGAACTCACTTTGCTGAATTCACGAAACATGTCTTGTTTCAGTTGTTTTGAAGTGTTTAAAATATACCATATTGGGCGGCACCACCAGCTTTCTGTAGATATGATAATCCCCAAATAAGCACAGACTAAAAGATCACACATAGGCAATAAGATCATAATTGAAATGCACACACACACACACACACACACTATAATATACAGAGATAGTGGCTAAATCAGCTGTAGACTCCCACCTGTTCACCACCCTCTGTCTATCTCTCCTTCTATCTTTCCTTCTCACTTTCTTTTTCAATCTGCTCTTTCTCTCTTTCGTTCCCTGAAAAAAAAAAAAGACGAGACCACAGGTTGAGTACAGTCCTGCAGTACAAGCCTGACTTCCTGTGAGGCATTTCATCTCGTCGCAGCGATTCAGTTTCACTCAGAAACCCAAGCGACATGCGCATGACTGCCCAGTATCATATGTGTGTGTACTGCTTTTGCATTGCATCTAAACATTTCTTCTCTCCTTCTCTGTTTCTCTGTATCTCAGGTTGAGTTTACCCAGAACCTCTAAATACCTTAAGTCTTCTTGCACCGCCATCATGCCTACAGCGTCCGATCTCTCTGTTGCCGCTGACAACCACATCACCCAGGGAAACAGACATATCATCTGGAGGGCCCTGCTGCACAAAGAGCCCCCGCCGAGGTTGTATGACCCGCTGCTTGACCAAAGTGACAGTGTGCTACGGGAAGCGCCGGCCTTGCAACGTGGGTCACGGGGTCGTCGTCATGCCAACAGTAGCGGTGGCAGGGGCCATGGACATCTGATGAGGGTGGGGTGTGTCCTTGGCACCTGTCAGGTTCAGAACCTCAGTCACCGTCTCTATCAGCTGATTGGACAGAGCGGGAGGGAAGACTCCTCCCCTATTAACCCTCGCAGTCCTCACAGCTACGGTTAAGACCGCACGTCGAATCAACCGGGACGCCTTCATCGACAAACGTTGGCAAGTTACCCAGGTCCTCTGTGGTATCAGTGACACGATTAGGGCCGAAACTAAGCCTTTGGTATCAGTCCATGCAACCCTGTCTCCTAGAAATTACGTTTATATAACACTTAATTGATTTCCCAATTGTTTCCAAAGGGGTCAAAGGGAGGTGCTCAGGGTGGATGGCAGGTCTTGCAGACTTTGACACCAGAGTTTGGGTTCGCATGCAGACTCTTGTTCATGATAAGGTTAGGAAAAGATTCTGGTTTCGTTATTACATGTCAATAAACATGTTGTGTCTCAAGTCACTGCAGACTGTTTGTTTTAAACCAGTCTATGATCTTTCCATAACCTTAACCAAGTGCTGCCAGTGCCTAAACAGATATCTGCTTGCAAAACCGGCTACTTTGGCAGAAGACAAATGAAATATGTTGTCAGTTATATTTTTATTTTCAGTTATACGTATATAAGTATGTACAGGTAATTTCTAGAAGACAGGGTTGGTCCTTGGTGTATCATCTGATCTCAGCTGCTTGGCAGTAAAAGGATGATTATGGTTTATTACAACTTGGGTCTTATTTTTGTAGTTTTGACTACAATTCTCAATAATATTGTATAATAATAATATTGTACTCAGACAAATTGCTGAGATCTTGGGAATGTGGTGACATTTCTAAAAAGTCAGATGGTGCAAAAAACACAACCAGTCAGACACATTTTAAAGGACACCCCCAGGTTAGCCAAATGGCGAACAAAGGGAAATAGTAGAATTATCACCCAAAAATAATAACTAATATCCATCACAGGGAAACTTGCAAGGCAGGGATCACATGACAGACAGATACAGCTAGCCCAGCTAGCCCGTCTCCCCACAGTTTACAGGCCAACTGCCTGGTTCAACTTAATATCACGTCAACATTTCAGGTGTGCTCCAAATACAGTGGTTTAGATCTGGCTAATCTTTTGGCTCGTTTGATCATTTGAGTTTCTTGCCCCATTAGACTCTGATGTCGTGATGTTACCACATTACCTGATGCAAGCAATTATTCTGGTGATTACAGTGTTATATCAACCTATGGATACGATGGTCAAGTTGTAATAAAGCAGAATTTCTGTGTTCTTTAACATTACAGCTAGTTTCACGGCGGTGTGGGCCAGTGCAAATGTGAGATTCCTTTAAGACCACATCACCCATTACTGTCAGTTTACTGCAGTGAAACTAGAGTCCTAGGTGTTCTGGCATTCATACAATAACAATCATTTAGACACTATGTACTGTATGTAAACGAGGAAAACTGTGATTCAGAGAACCCTCTGTCAAACTGGCCTACCTGCCTAATGTCTACTATCGTCATCAGTGGTGATCCTGCTGATCTAAACTTACCTGAGCTCAGAGCTAATCCACCCTGGCCCTCAAAAGCACCTTCATCTCCCTCTGCAAACAAGTAGCTTTACTCCAGTGCAGACAGAAACCAAGAATAACCTCCAGTCAAACCTAGCTAACCCTTCACCCAAAACCCCACAGTGCGCACAATTAGCCAAAATAACCACTAACCCTAATCCATGGACTGTCTGCGCGCTTCTTAATAGATCGCTTGTTTTTACTCTCTCAACAAGTAAACCAGAGAGAGGACAACTACGCTGTAGAGTGCTTTATACCTGCAAACTGAAAATCTACGACTTTTGTCACTATAAAGTCTGTGTTTGAGCCTTAATTGGTGTAATTATTTGCAAGGCCTTATGATGTTGTGCCTTTCACCTGTCCAAATCACAGCAAATGTTGGCTATTAAAGTCTAATTTGAAGCTTTTTAGTCCTCTGCTTTTCTGTGTGTGTCAGTTCAGCATAACTCCAGTGTCAGTAGTTTGTTCTTACAGGTCAGATGTTAATAGAAATGCATGAAAGCACTTTATGGTTCTTTACATTCAGTATGACTTGAATTTTAAACGTGTTATTTAACTTAAAAATGAATGAGACCATTTTGCTGTAAATGTCCTACTTTACTTTCATGTGAGCGCCGCTTCAAGGTACAAGTGTCCTTTTGTAAACCGTCTGTGTTGCTTTCTTCTAATACTTTGTTTTTATAATAGCAGCGTTGTGTAATAAAAGTCCAGTCAAACCTACACGAGTATTTCATCTGTCTAGGAGCGAGTGTGACCTTTTTAATGTTAATGCCCGCATAGTTTATGATTGGAAAATTAGCGATAATGATTATCAATCTGGGCGCTCACACACACACACACACACACACACACACACACACACACACACACACACACACACACACACACAAGAGTAAAGGATAAGGGAAGTGAAAAGTCCAAACCAGTGGCCCAGAATTATGACATCCCTTGTGTGTGTGTGTGTGTGTGTAAATCTTAATTTTTCGACCATTTAATGACAATACCCACAGTTCAAAACGTACAAGGCGCTTTTTCCTTCAGCCTAAACACAGTGCCTTTCTCAGGGTGTCTTAAAGGAACAGTGCTCCCTTCCTTGTTTTTCTTTCTATACAACAAGTAGGCAAACAGTTAGTAAGAAACAGTTCAACCTTGTACGACCACTCGTACAATCAGATTTGTTCTTAAGTCGCACGTACGGGTGATTTAAGAGAATTTGTGGCATTCACCAGAATTTTCTAATATTCACGAAATTTATGAGTGATCCAGACCTGTCACGAACAGACAGTCTGCCTTTCTCCACGAGAAAAAAAACACTTGTTTGACTTAAGAATTATAATGGATTCATTTGAAGATGATGATCCGAAAGCAGGACTGGTATATGTATTGTGGTCAGGCGGCACTCACCAGGCTGAAAGCGATTTATAATAAGTTTGTGGAGTTGGGAGAGTTTGGTGACTCGTGACTTGAAACACCCATACAGCAGGCCTTACAGAAAAAACAGATACAATGGTTTGTTTGAAATTGAAGTAATTGTTTCAGAGTGGCTCATGTAGTAAATGTGAGACAGTTTCTCCACTGCCTGACAGACAAACACAAAACCAAGCAAGGAGTCAAAGCTGTGCAAGGCAAGTTTAGATTTTACATTATTCTAATGAAGGGCAGCTGAACTCCACATCTCATGTTTTTCATTTTCAAATTTGTAGTCTTCAAACTGTTTATCAGATTTCATGCAGCTCCCTCTGGAGCCACAGAAGACTTTATACAACTTTTTTCACATTCAGTTGACCTGTAAACTGACTCTGAACAAAATCATTCCCCTTTAAGTTAAAAATGTGGTGGCTTGTTGTGGATCTAACTTGACCACAATCAGCCAATAATTTGGGATTCAGGGGCGGCTTCTAAGGTGGCCAATCAGATTTCAGGATTGGACAGAGCCTCCACCACCCCTAGACACACCCCTGAGTTTAACAAAAGTCAAACTATTAGAAACTTTGGGAGCTTTTCTGACCCGACTACACAAAAGTAGTGTTCCACAACTTGGTAAGATAGCTCATGTGTTTAATATGAATCTTCTGACTGTTCACAAGGACAAAAAAAACAGCACAATTACACAAAACACTTGACATATTCAGATATTTGTTGCTGTGTGTACGCATGCGTGTGTGTGTGTGTGTGTGTGTGTGTGTGTGTGTACCAGGCATTGACATCTCTTAGAGAAGGCTCGTGGCCAAAAGTAAAATTCTCTCAAATCCTGCACCAATCCACGAAATCACATTAAAAGTTAATGTGCATCTTTTACTGTAGATGTTATGAAGAATCTCCTCTTGTTCACACATTCAGTCCAAAGTGTGTGAGAGGGACACCTGGTGGCCTGCTGACGCTGATGCCAAACAGGGCGCCTGGTGGCTACGACTTAAAGGAATCAATACTTTGTGTGGGTCAACAGAGGCTTGTTTGAACACTTTGGTCAACTTTGCCTCCTCATAAATTGCAACCAATCTGTGTGTGTGTGTGTGTGTGTGTGTGTGTGTGTGTGTGTGTGTGTGTTTAAGATCCAACGGACACGGTGAGCCAGGACATTTGATACTGAGAAATCACCAGTCAGATCCTGTTACATGTGTTATATAATGAGGTCAATACCCAGAAATAAAGACGTATCCATGAAAGCTTATTTGTTTTTGCTTTATTTGTGTGTGATTTGCTTTTTGCAGTAACAATTATATATGATATGGTTCAAAATAAACAACTAAAATACAGAGTCATTCTACATCAGTATCATCCAAACAGGTAACTTGCTGACTATTGAAAAACTCCTCACACACACACACTTGTACACAAGGCCAAGGTTCAACACAGGGTACCCCATTAGGTGAGGTTTGGTTAAAGTGTGACTGGACTGCTCTTTGTGTAGGCCTACAGTGCAGGTCAAAAGCATTACCGTTTAAACTGGCAGAATATATACAGGCAGGGAAGCAGCCAGTCAGCTCCAGAGGACCAGCACACCACAACACAGACTGCCAGCCATGAGGGTCATCAGCATCGTATGCGTGGCTTCACTGTTGTTATTTTTACTTATTTATATATTTTAACTAATTGTACGTTTCTTTGAAACAACTGAAAATGTTATTTGAAATGCAGGGTCCAGACCCATCTCTGGCATATCGGCCAAATTTGGAAGAGAATGAAACCAAAGAGAAGGAAGACTATAGAAACTTTGAGGTGAGAAACACAATTATGGGAGTGTTATAGTCATGCAGCGATACTGTTCGCCATATTGTAAAGTGTTATTAAAAGGATACAGCTTTATTCATATTGGTGACTGTCAAGTAGAGGACATCCATGCATTTGTTAAGCATCACTCTGTGAATTCAGGTTAAAAGGAAATGATCTCTGGGCAACTTAGTTGTATACTTTCTGCTGAGGAGAGGGGTATCTGACTTACATTTGAGTGCAGAAACAATGCATCTCAGGAAGTGATCTGTGTCAGTCATAATGAGGGCCAGGGCAGGGATGGAGCGCTGTTTCAATCAGCTGAACATTGTTCCTTATTTGCCCTGTAGACCAGTGATGTTCTGTAAGAATACTGTGAGTGAGTTTTGCTCTGTAGCTCTGCCCCGATTCTCCTGTTAATGCCTGGAGGGGGGCTTTAACTGACCTTCTCTCTGTGCACTGATTAACCCTCTCTGAAGAAGAGTTTTGTTATACATTACAATCCATAAAAAAAATGCTGAGTCTCAAAGTAATGCAGAAGTTGCTAAACACCAGTTCTTTAGGCTGACACAGGACCTTGTAATCACTCATTTTCCCTGATCATGTGTTCAGTGAAAATGACAGTGGTGCATATTTTCCTTCATTC
The DNA here is from genome assembly GCF_043641665.1 of Enoplosus armatus. Taxonomy (NCBI): domain Eukaryota; kingdom Metazoa; phylum Chordata; class Actinopteri; order Centrarchiformes; family Enoplosidae; genus Enoplosus; species Enoplosus armatus. The sequence goes on from NC_092185.1 coordinate 9,029,494, forward strand.
TTATATAATAGTTGGTGTAGTAATAGATTGAGTGGCAGTCATTGCCAAAATACTTTTGTGCCATAGAAGATTTCATGTTACACGATAGCATTTTCTGAACCTGAGATGCTGTAAATCTGTTGTTTCAGAGTGGAAGTCTAATTGACCGCGTGTTCAACACATACAAGCTGATGCACACCAACCAGACACTGGACTTTGTAAAACAAAAGGTGAGTAAATCAGGAGGAAAAACATCACCAAAAGCCTCTTTACTGAAATTTTGAGGGGTAGGGGGGTACTGTCTTTGTATTTTGTGAATTTCTGTTTTGCTCTTGATGACTGAGTGATCCCGTCAGACTGAGCAAACAAATGTCATCCAGTCCTCTGAAGTGAAAGAACAGCCTACAGATGCTCCGTCTGGACAACATGTTGTTTAACTAACCTAGTTTTCACTTCTCCCACAGGTTACACAAGGACACTTTCCTGTTTTATATATGAGACCCAGCCATGGTCACCTACTCTGGGGCTGCTTTCAGAACGGTGTGGGATATTGGAGAATGCTGTTAATATTAAAAGAGGGGATGCCCTTTCAGTTTAATGTAACATGTAGAATATGATGTGTGAATAGTGCTCCTGCTACTGCTGTCCACAGGACACATTTAGTTACTTGCACAAAAACATACAGCAGATGGGGCTCATTTAAATAAAGCAAAAGTTTTCTATAACACATGAACTCATTGTCAAGTTAATTGCAGACAAACCTGATCCCTCCATCCCTGAAAATTCAACAGAAAGGCGTATTTTAAAAAGTTATAATGCTGTGACTCTTACCCTCCTGCAGCACTCTGATTGGACCGGCTGCAGCCACACTCAGATGGGGATGATGGACGCCGTCATCTCTCTAGACCAGCTGGTGGATGAGTCCGATCCTGATGTGGACTTCCCCAACTCCTTCCATGCCTTCCAGACTGCTGAAGGAATCCGCCAAGCACACCCAGACAAAGGTAGTACAGGAAGAGGGACAGAAAGACACACAGAGACTGTGTAGAAGCACATACAGAAAGAAGTCTGGTAAATATCTGTATTCACTGTCCCTCCGCAGACTGGTTCCAGTTGGTGGGTCTGATCCATGATGTTGGGAAGACCATGGCGCTTTGGGATGAACCCCAGGTAGGAGACAGGTTCAACACAGGGGAAGCTAGTATTACAGTTCCATCAGGGTGCCTGAGCAACCTCACTGAGGAATATGAGTGCCTTAATGTCACGCTTTTCTCTCTTATGACCACTCTTCAATCCTCTAATGTGAGGCATGCTTGAACTATATATGGAGAGATCAAATTAATTCTAAAAGCAGTCAATGTGTTGCGCTCTGCAGTGGGCTGTAGTAGGCGACACCTTCCCAGTGGGCTGCAAGTTTCAAAACTCCATTGTGTTCAGAGACAGTACCTTCCTGGATAACCCAGATGACAGAAATCCCAGCTACAAGTTGGTATTTTCATGTTACATTATCAAAGTCTGTGAATGAAGGTCTGGTTGCACTCAGTGTTGTAATCCCAACACAGAAACACAGCATGTGTGTTGTTTACTTTGTTACTTTCACTTGAGTTACAGATAAGAGAAAGCAAAAACCACCAACCCTCTCCCTAACCTTGAGGAAATGTATTTCAACAGAAAATATTTTGCAACACTTCAAAATTATAAAAACACTTTTTGCCTTTACTTTAAAAACATTCAGTCTGTACTACAATTATCAACAACACCTACTGTATAGGCTAGTTGTTTGATGTAATGGGAGTTTGTCCTGTTATATAATTGTGATGAATGTTTCCTCTCTTTAGTACTGAATACGGGATCTATGAACCAAACTGTGGCCTCGACAGTGTCCTCATGTCCTGGGGTCACGATGGTAAGAGACATCATCACATTCAGCCACACGCAAACTCTGCTGTGACACATCACACGCAACATCCAAACAACTTTTCAAATAAGGGGAAAAAATGTGTACTGCCTGTTTATCTATGATACTGTACCTGAACTCCTGCATTGTTGTCTTCAGAGTATCTCTACAGAGTTATGAAGTTCAACAACTGCTCCATCCCCGAGGAGGTGAGTAAATGATTACATGAAATGACTGTTAACGTTTTGGGACATCTTTGGGACAGCTGAGACACACTAATGGGAGTGAAAGTTGTTATGAGAACTCACCTGCTTATAGGCGGTTATGGATCTACTTTTTCTACTTGTCTTGAGGGGTTGTACATGATTCGATTCCACTCATTCTACCCCTGGCACTCCCATGGAGACTACATGGATCTGTGCAATGACAAAGACCTGCGCATGCTGCCCTGGGTCCAAGAGTTCAAGTGAGTGTTTTCTTAACATCTTCGTAGCATTATCCCACTCGCTGCTTTGACCTGAAGCTGCATCTTTCATCCTTTCCACAGCAAATTTGACCTGTACACAAAGACCACCGATCTGCCCGACGTCGACAAACTGAAGCCGTACTACCAGTCTCTGATCGACAAGTACTGTCCTGGAATACTGAAGTGGTGAAACAGACAACAAAAGAATTCAACAGCAACTGTATGTTGTCAGAAATCAGCTGATACAGAGGATGATTACATATGTTGAGAAACTCAGAATAATTTGACGCATTGTTGCTTATAATAACACTAAAGCTGGATTTAGTACCTCCTGTACACACTTGCTGATCACTGACTAGATTTAGTTTCAAACTACTACTTATGTATAATGACAATTCAAGTATCTATCTAATGATTGTTACACATTTTCAAATAGAAATGTACAGAAAAGCATTTCTGTTTTATTGTATTTTAATGTAATAAAACATTTAAAAAGCACTACATCAATGTGTGTGATTGTGTTTCATTTCTAATACAAAAGACACTTCAGTGGAAAAAGAAGCAGAGTCGTTTTAGCTCTGTAGAGGCAAGACACCACAGTGACAGAAATAAAATACATTGAGAGAACACACACACACACACACACACACACACACACACACACACACACACACACACACACACACACACACACACACACACACACACACACACACACACACACACACACACACACACACACACACACACACACACACACACACACACACACACACACACACACACACACACACACACACACACACACACACACACACACACACACACACACACACACACACACACACACACACACACACACACACACACACACACACACACAGTAACATGAACACATTTACTCTCTTGATGGGCAAAACAGAACCCGCCTTATACTTTATATTCTATATTTCTCTCTATTTTCACCATTATTTGATCTGCTGACTAGATTTCACTTTGAGTGTTCAGTATAAGTTAGAACCAACCAGGGAGGTTTAACTACAAACATCGGGAAAGATCTTTCTGAAGAAGACAACTGATTTATGAACAATGTACTGCAGTAAGGTGAAGGCAAATAAACTTATTTCTCCATAATTGGCTGATCAGGAAATATAAATATACACAGAACAACTTCTTTGGTCATTTTGGTGACATTTTATGAAGGCAGGTGGTGATAACAGTCTACTACAAGACTACCTGCATCTCTTTCAAAACTTTCTCTTTCGGGGGATCTCATCTTTTTCTTTCCTCTCTTCCTCCTCCTCATCCTCCTTCTCCTCTTGATCGTCTTTTTCCCCTCCTTCTCCCTCCTCCGCCTCATATTCATCGTCCTCTTCATCTTCTTCCTCCTCCTCCTCCTCCTCCTCCTCCTCCTCCGCAGCTTTCTGTTCATCTGACTTCCCACAATTGTCTGAAGAGCAGTAGGGTATATTTTCTGCGTGATCTCTCACAGTCATGGGTTTGTTCCTGTTTCGCAATCCCTGGAGCAGGCAGAAGGCGGCGCTGGCAACAATCAGGGTCCAGATCAGTATGGGGGCAGGAACACCTCTGACCTGAGAGCGCACCCACCTCACCGCCCGGGCAACAGTGGTGTTTGACACACGATGTGGAGGCGATTTGTCCTACACACAAACAGAAGATGAATATTAATCAATAATGGACTCTAACACAGTGCTTCCCAGAGTGGGGGCCTCTGAGTTTTTAGTGGGCCTCAAGCCTCCAAAGTTTGGGAAGCTCTGTCTCTTTTTCCTCAGTTTCTAATGAAGCTTTATGGCAAAAGTGCAATTTCCATCTAAATCTTAGGATAAACTTACCTTGAGTCCATACTGGTTGAGCATGTTCTCCAGGAAGGTGTTGCCCAGGTGCACTGTGGGATAGAATTCCTCATCGTAGACCCTCCTCCACCAGCGCTGTGGGTAGGAACTGCCAACAAAGACCAGCCAAACAGTAAATATCCTGCTCTTTGTGTGTGTGAGGTTACTTTTAAAAAGCAACTGACATAAAATATTTATGTGTTTTTTCTAATTTGATCCAGTCAAGCAGGGAAGTCGCTCAACTACCTCAAAGCCAAGAATAATCAGAAATCTTCAGTGCATATAAATGCAATGAGACAGAGGGAGAGGGAGTAGAAGAGAGAGCACTGACCCGTCAGCCTTTGGTTTAGTAAACCAGTATCTGTAGCGGTGGGCTCGGAGGTAGGCAGGAGGCTGCTGGTGGAACGGATACTGAGATACATCTGTCTGGATCAACTCTATCACTGCAGAACATAAAACAAAGCTTGTTCTTAAAACAGTGGTTTTCAATATCAATTCAACACTGAATCATTTAGGGTAGAAAGCATTTTCTGAACAGTGTTCTGTGGCTTGAAACCTGCAGCGCTGGTCCAAGATTGCTACAAGGTTGACCTTCGAACACAGCCATTCACTTCTTATCACAACCCAATTAGGAGGCCTCGTCAATAAGCTGAAAATGGCAAAACACCTGCTGTGACATCACTGTTTGTGTGTGTGGCGAGAAGTGCAGCATCCTTGAAGGTTTTAACCCGTAAAAAGCAGTGCAGAGGGAGTTTTCTGCCCCATTTCATTCAATTGTCCTTTAGGGAGTTAAAAGAGTGACAGGAGATACAACAACAACATAAATTGCAGCACTCTGAGGGTGCGTACCATCTCTTTTGCCCTGCAGCAGTCTGTATATGAGGCTGGTGAACCATGGAGCCTGTGTATGAGTCCCGAGGGCAGCAAACCACATCTGCCAGTCCAACCTGGGCTGGTGAGGCATCACCACAGGAGGAGGTGCACTTAGGTTACCTGGCTTATACATGAACTCAATCTCCTAGAAGAAGAAAAAAAGAAACATACTGATATGAATAACTTACTATAGTGTAGCAGGACAGTCAGTGTGCACACTTATAAACCTGAAATGGTTATAATACTGGTTGTGCAAGCGTATACAGCATGTTTAAATAAAATTTGCATTAGGCGCAGTCCTGTCATCATAAACAGATCCTGTTTAAACCATCGTCCATGATAACCTTTTTCTCTCTCACCGTCCACGTGACTCCATCGTTGCTTCCCTCGATGACAACCTCCGGCCGCCCACTGACTCCGGTCATCCTTCTGAACAGCCCATACGAGTTGACCAGCTGGTAGCGATCCACCAGGTCATAAGCCCGATGCACTCCTGGCCACAGCCTGGCATTAGAGTCAAACTCTATGTAGGTGAACGGCACCTGTAACAGAAGAACATAGTCAGAAAGTATTTGTGAAATTGACAAAAGGGGAAAATTTGGTCGGGGATGGTAAACGCGGATATTTTGACATGCACCAACATACAGCGTGATAGCAACCAGGTTTGAAGAAATATTGCTGATCAATCATGAGGCATTACTGTATTTCCAAGAGCACCCACCAGACTGATAGTGAACATAGCGGCTGTGGCAGCAGCAAACACAGTCCACTGGACAGTTCCACAAAACCTCTTCAAGAAGCCAGAGACACACGCACACCTAGAAAAACACAATACATATGTTTGTTTGTTTTTTTTTTACTTCCGCTGCACACTAACACATTTGCAACAAAGCCATATAATCAAAAACACACACACAAACACAGACAGAAAGTCCTACCTGAACATGGCTGTGACTATCTCCCAGGTGAGAGAGAGGACACCAATCCAGACACAGGGGATAGTGACAGTCTTCAGAAAGTGGTTAAATTGGTGGTATGTGAATGCTGCAAAGAAATTTTAACAAAAAACAGCAAAATGCAATTGTTTCTATTCACATAACATGTATAGACACACACACACACACACACACACACACACACACACACACAACACACAACACACAACACACAACACACAACACACACAACACACACACCTGTCCTGGAGGAGATGGCGTTCGTCGTTGTATCCAGCTTCAGGTCAAAGCATATAATCGTTCCAAAGATCATGAGAGACCAGACTGCCAGCTCCAGCAGGTAACACAGCCACGAACACAGCTTAGAGTCTGACCAGACCAGAGAGAGGGAGAGTGTGAATGGACGAACAACTCAGGTCCAATTTCAAGCTTTCAATGTGTGTCCCTCTGTAGGTTTAAACTCTGCGAACTTTTCCCAATCACAGCGTGTTTAATATGCTGACGTACGCTGATGACAGCAAAGGACAAAAATATTGTCTGTGAAACAACACTGAGACTATAGCTGTGCAAAATGAATAATCAACTTTAAGACATGGGAATAGTGATATGGATTTTTCTAAACAAATGTTTGCAGCCTGATTATGTATACAACTGTTATGTTTGTAATACCATTGTTAGTGATCTTGTTGGCCTTGCGTAGCCAGAAGTGTACATGCTGGTCGTCCAGAAGAGACGTACATAGGGCCAAAGTTAGCAGGTTGAAATAATTGTAGTTGCCAGTCAAAATGATGAGCACTTGAAGAAGCACCTACACAAGAAAGAAAAAAAAATGAATTAACCAAATTAACCAATGTCTTCTGCTGCATAAAACCAGGCAGCTATTTGAGGGCACAATGCTTTACATGCAAACCCTTGCTAATTGTAGATTTTAGAGCCAATTTGGCTTCAAAAACACAATTTCTTAGAATTAAGGACTGTACAACCCTGAAGTTAACCCTGCATTAAGAAACGTTAATTAACCTACAGCTGATTGCTAAAATTCAAAGTCTTTTTTTTAAGGTTCTTTGGGGCATTTCTTTGCCTTTATAGATAGAGACAAGAAGACTGACAGGAAATGCGGGAGAGCTCCAGTAAACGGCCCAGGCCAGAATCGGCCCCGGGCTGCTGCGGTAAGGACTCAGCCTATGTGGTATGTGACAAAGCACCTGAATTTCTACCCACCTGCAAGTAAAAAGCCCCAAGCCGGAGTCTGCGCAGTGGGCTGAAGAAGAGCAGGGGTGCAGCGATCTCTATAGCGAAGGTCCCCACCACACTCAGCTTCTGCCACCACACCGGGAACTGGTGGGCAAACCAGGCCGGCATGGTGGGGATACACTGAGTCTCATAGTGATATGTCAGAGCTGTTCAAAACACCGTGGAAAAAGAAATGTAATCATATGAAAGACTGTACACTGACTGCGTAAAGAGTGAACATAAAAAACACAAAAACACACCTCACCCCTCCACCCGTACACACCTGTGAGGCCCCACCATGTGGGACAACGTGACGTGAGTTTCACTACACCAGAGGCGAACATGAGCCTGAAGAGCAACCAGCGGATCAGCCAGAAGGTCACACGATCATGCTCTCCACCCCCTCGTGACCCTTTGATTAATGTCAGTGGAGCGACGAGGATACAGAGGAACCCTGTCTCCAGAAGCAAGTTGTCCCTGGACGGTAATAACAAGAAAGAGCAACAGGAAAACGAAACAGTTTAGTGATGTCTAAAGTGTTGTTGCACAGCAGCAGAGACAAACAACACTGCAATGTTAAAGACAGTGGGCTGAGGATGACATAAACCTATCAGCAAACTGCCAAAACCATCTTGGGATCCTTTAACCAGCTGCTATTTACAGCACTATTGTGTTAACTAGAAAAAATAAAATATAAAAAGATCCACAAATCATCACTCACCACTGGAAGTAGAGAAAAACCTGGCCTACCTGAAACGAGAAACAAAGATGGCCAGTGAGAGAAGGGACACCATGACAGCAACTACAGCAGCATGTGAAAGAAAACTGGGTACAGTGGACAGCGTAAACTCACCTGGTACAGGGACAGGTACAAGGCCCAGAGGCAGAAAAACACCACGCCGTGTCGGAGAGCCTCCACCAGCGTGGCGACGAGGCTCAGCGCTGCCCCTATGAGACACAGCAGCTCCATCGCGGTTTGCGTGTCCAAGCCAAGCTGAGGTCCCAGCCACAGAAGAGTGGGCGAGGATAGCAGCTGCTCTCCTAGAGGCTTACCGCTGTATCGCAGCTGCCAACGAGCAGGCAACAGCCCCTCATTACCATAAAGACCTAGAATTAGACATAAACATGGGAAGCAACAACGCCAATCAACACAAAGTGTCTTAGTAAGGTGCCAGAGCAGCTTTAATGCACGTCACTGGATGGCATGAGCACAATTCTTACAAATCATATTCCCTCATTTGGTGTTTTGATGCGTTGGTGTTGAGCGCTGTCTCTAAATCTGTCAAAGCGTCCAACTGTGTTGAGGTCTGGTGACTGTGAAGGCATATGATTCGCATCATTTTTATACACATCAAACAACCAATTGTTCCTTGCGCACAGTATGGAAGCATCTGCATTTGTTAAGTTTCTCTTATTTGTTTGTATCTGCCAGTGGATCTATCAGATCTACGATCACCTTGCACAGACCAGCTAGGAATGCCTGACGTTGAGCAGACTCATCGAAAGAAAAATACCAGGCATACATTTTAAATGTATTGCAAGGATTGTACAGCACAGTGGCAAGACATAGTTGTTAGTAGATGTTTCATAGTTTGATGTGATCTAGTTTCTTTATTGTGATTTAATTGAATAACCCGAAAATCTGAGTATTTCATTCATTTTCAAAATAATTTCATTGTAGATTCTAAGTTTACAAATCTGCAAAAACATCTCTTGAGAGGCTTTAAATGAACCGAGAATGGTTTGTGGAAAACGAACTGGAAAATTCTGTTGGCATTGTGACTGAATACATTTCCTTCAACACATGGGCGTGGGCGACGTCCTCTGGACCTACTAAAATAATGCGTCCTCTAATGATAGAAACAGAGGGTTTGTGGGTACTGTAGTACAACACATTACTATCATGTGTGCGTATTTACAACAGGCTGGGTCCCTCTCACACACACAGCAGCCGTTAGCTCGTAAAGTTAGCCAGGAGCAGGTAAACCTTTATGACTGCACCGCACAGAAACTTCCACGACAGCATGAAAAGGGCAGGAAGAAAGTTCCCAGCTAACAAGCTAACTCACAGTCACTGAGTTAAGTGAGCTAGCTTCCACACAGGCAGCAGAGTGGAGAGTCTCACCTGGTATCTGCACATAGAGGGACACAAAAGCAGCCAGATAGATGACCGCCATGCACCAGAGGAACATGCGCCGTGGCAGGATGATTTCCCCCATGTCTGAGCCGAGCTGCCGGACGGGAAAGCCGCTTCTGTCGCCGCTGCCTGTTCCTCTGACAGGACGGGAAGCAGGACGCGGGATTTATCGTAGCCCCGTTTGGGGGGAGACACGTAGCGATGAGCGGCTGATGATACGTTCAACCGGACGGCCTCAAGATGGCGCTGCAGTCCGTTTGAACGTCATGCTGCATTCACGTAGCATCGGGTGAAACGTGCGCAGTGTATAAATGTTGGTTGTAGTTGACAACGTTATAAAACTGGTCAGATATTTACTCAAATGTAGGCGCAATGTGATGATCACAAGCACACGTCAATCTACAAAATGCAACACATGCCCACTTCCGGTGTAGAAAAGACGGGAAGTCAGGTTTTTCGCTGAATTGCATGTCATATCAGATTAATTATATTTTGTAAAACAAATTCATTAATCATCGAAAAGCACTGTTAGTTGCAGCCCAACTGTCAAACATATGGAGTTAATTGAGAGCGCATTGGTAAAATTATTTAATGGGCCGACATTATATCAATTCCTACTTTATTTCGGTCTATTAAGAAAGTAGTGTGGTGACAGCTTTGTATCAAAGATGATGATCAAACAGATGCATCTTGGTTTGACTGAGTTTAATGTGCAAGACTTACCAGGCGAGCAGACAGATTCATGGCAATAAAAAGTGGGTCTGCATGCTGCTAGTCAGAAAGCAAAAGCATCTAAGTATGTACATTCAAGTTTTAGACACAAACATAGGAAACTGATCACACAAACAGAGTACCAATAATTCTCTGACACAGTGAATTAGAACATCAGGAATTCATTGCACAGGCAAAATGAGCAGTAGGTTTCATACACTTTAACTTACAAAAATACTAAAATCTGATTTTTAGAGAACATTTACACGGTTTATTTTCAGGCTGCACCTACACCAGAATATGCTTTTTCCAGCATTGGACATGAACGTCGAAGATGGACAGATCAGTAGGACTATTATTCAGAATATGAGTGCCAAAGAAACAGTGAAAAGTAATTGACATTTGACACTGACAGCAAGACACATCAAGAAGAGGATCTGATGTTAGAGCTGCAAGTGAAGCAAGAGCTGCTTCAATACACACAGCTAAAGGTTTAATTCAGTCAAAATGATCTCAAAGACTTTATCTTATGAAATGACCTTGGTGCTCGACCCCAAAGGGCCACATTATGTAAGTAAGACTGCATGTCTGTTTCATTTATATCCATCTGACATCATACCCCTCACCATTTGCCCACTCACTCCAGATGTAAGTAATTAAAAAGGCATACACATTATACCACTTCTATCATTTTAAGATGAAGCAATACAAATTCTAATAATTTTAGTTTATAAAATAGTCATTGGAATACACGTTAATGGCTGTTCAGAAAGGAAACTTCTTGCCCTACAAAAGTAATCCTGGCCTATTTTTGTATAGATGCATGTAGCTTGAGTCCCTCCCATAAAAACTGTAATCTGTGACATCATTATTTGACACACTTGATGAAGAAAATTTGATTATCTTTTAGGATACTGCCCGTGAGCAATACAGAGACAGTAATTAGGATTATCCATGTACAAAATCAATACAAAATCTAATTTAGACATTAAAACTGGACATCAATTATATAGCAGTATAATTATAACAAAATGGCATCACAGGTTTGTCTGGGTTGCTTCCATTCTAGGGTGATTTTTCTATTTTGAGGAAGAGAATCAGCCTTGTTGAAATTTAAATACTTGCCTGACAGTCATTATGTGGCCACTCCGAAATGAACAGATGGGACTTCAATCTGCAAGTTACACGAAACAGAGCCTAACACTGAGTGACACTCTGACTGCATTTACATTATTTTTGGTGTACAACTGTGTCCCTTTTGGCATGGCCATTTAACGACCCCTACTGTGAGCTGTAGATGGACAAATTAGTCATAGCTGCCTGCCAACACACAAAGAGATGGCCAACATACTGTAGCTTTGGGTGACCCCAATATGGACGGTTGTAATACATAGGCAAAAGTTTGACGCAACGGGGTCCTTTGGCTGTTGTTTTAACCAAAACGTTTTGAAACACTCTCTGATTAGCTAAAAGCTACATCAGTATCTCCTGCACAAATGCTTTAAACATAGAAAAACACATCCTGCACTCCTTTATTATACAGGCTGCATGTTTTTAAGTGTGTGTGAGTAGTTGTTCTTTATTATCTGTGTCCAAACCTTTGGATCTTTTACAGAGTTTTAAGGCAGACATAAACGACTTATTTTTGGACGGCTAGACTCAGAGAGTGTGCTCACTCAGATTGTGTGTCCCACAGACAAAGTGAGGCTCTGTGTTTCACTGTCATGTAGCGCCATCTGTTCCGCTAGTGCAGGTCTGCCCGATATTCGTTGTCGAGGGAACAGGCTCCTGGTCCGTTTCCCTGACACAGATGACGGCATCACCACTCACATTGATGAGACACTGAGCCTAGAGGAGGAAAAAAGACGAAGATTAAGATTAAGCCATAAAAAGACTAACTGTGAGGTCTGAGGATGTCAAGGGTAGGTCATTGTGCTCTTATGTATGTAAAAATGGACTGTAACAGGTAAATACTTCAGGTGCTTGAGTGTGTGTATGTGTGAGTACCTGGTTCTTGTTTGGATTTTCCATTAACATACACTCTTTCATGCTGTAGGACACTACTGCATTGCCACCCAGGGCTGCTACATGGGCTCGAACCATCGCAAACACCTCAGCTATGAATGAATGGAGGAAGCCACTGACACCACCTTCCTGCCGAGGACAAACACACACATTTCATGTGTACAGGTATGTCTACACTTTCGGGCCTATGCACATGCAGCGCGTCCTTGCAGTTGTACCTCCCGCAAAGATGTTGTCTCTCTGATAAAAAACATGTTGATGATGCCGAGGTATTTAATGATGCGTGTCCCAGGGAGGAAGGAGAGCGGCGTCATCTTCACCACGGTGACTGAACTGCCCCCAAACGAGCGGTTGGAGCGCAGTGAGCGGGAACGTCCTTCAGGCAGCGGACTGGAGCGCTCCAAAGATGAGACTGCAGGTTCAGAGAGAGCAGGTAGAGATCCAAAAGAGGGAGAAAAGAAAACAAAGAGGAGGGGGAAGAAAAGACAAAAGGGAATGGAGATACCAGATAACACTCAAAAATGGTGGAAAAATGAAAAGCAGATATGAACTTTAAAGCAGAAAGAAATATGAATGTGGAATGTGTGTGCAAAAATGCAATCTTGTTAGCGTTTGCACAGCAGGAGTGACACATGTACACTTCTATGTTAGTAAGTGAGTTGACTGTGTGTGTGTGTGTGTGTGTGTGTGTGTGTGTGTGTGTGTGTGTGTGTGTGTGTGTGTGTATGTGTGTCAGACACGTGTGTAACTTGACATGCAGTGGTGTGGATGTGTGGTGACAAGACAATCACTTGGAAAGCGTGTGCTGCCATGCACATCATGCAGTTGTAGCAAACAGAGAGAGTTAACACAGTGTCTGCAGACAGAAAGACAGACCTGGGCACAGCTGTGTGTATGTTTACGTGTGTAATTGCAGTACAGTGAAGTACATGAGGGAATATTTATATCTGTTTGCATTTGTGAAAGAGGTTTGAGAAATGGAGACGGACAGAGACAGCTATGAGCTGAGCTGGGCACATGTACAAGAGCCAGAGTGTGAAAGATGCTCCATCATCTTACAAATTTACCTGATGTGTAGAGCTGCAACGATTAGTCGATTTATTGATTAGTCGACTGACAGAAAAGTAATTGGCAGCTTTTGTTTAAGTTGCAAGCAAAAAATTAAAAAAAGGTTGTTCCAGGTTCTCAAATGTGAAAATCTGCCACTTTTCTTGGTCTTACATGACAATAAATTGAATACTTTTGGGTTTTGGCTATTGGTCGGACAAACCAAGACATTTGATGAGGTCATCACATATTGTGATGAGCATATTTCACTGTTTTCTAATGATTTATAGACCAAACAATTAATGGAGAAAATAATCGGCAGATTAATCGATAATAAAAATAATCGTTCGATGCAGCCCTACTGATGTGGCTTACATTCATCCAACAAGGAACCCTCCAAGCCATACATTAGATTATAGTTCATTTACCATGCAAGAACTGAAAATCATACCAGACCCCGCCTCCCCACCGTGATCTGCATTGTATGCGTTGTGATGTCTTCTCAGCTTAAGTGGATTTACTAATGCAAATGCATTTTCATCAAATTGCTCCAACCCATCCAACCCTTACAGATCTAAACAAGCAAAGTAAAAGCACGCTGAATGCAGAAAAACGCCTCCCTATTCATATGTTGCAGCCAAGCTGCTGATTGTGGGTCCCTCTGAGGGGCGGGGCTTCAACTTTCACACTCTAGCTAAAAAGCTGGTGCTTCATTTACGATGCTCCACCCCCCAGCAGCATGCATGGAGGGGTGTGTGAGCGTATGCGAGCATGTATGTGTGTGTGTGTGTGTGTGTGTATGTGTGCGTGTGTGTGTGGGATTGCTTGTGAAACAATGTTCTGTATTTGTGGGTATGATCACCAGAGTGTGCTAGAGACTGTGTCCTCCTACTTGTCTTAACTGATCCTCGTCTTATGGTGTGAGCTTTCAGCCTAAGCAGCTCTAGCCAGGTGCTGCATCTGTCTGCAAAGGAACCGTAATCAACGGAGGCAGCTGGAGAGAACACACACACACACAGACACAGACACACACACACACACACACACACACACACATACATACACACATACACAGCCCACACCCGAACATACACAAACGCAACAACAACAACAACAAGAGAAAAAAACAACCACAACCACAACAAAACAGGACACAAAAAAACAAACAAAAGAAAAGAACAAAAAGTGGATGAGGTTTGGGAGCAGTGCAGGATAACTCTGTCCAAGACAAAAGGATGAAAAGTCAAAACAGGGCAGTGTAGTAGTTTTGGTAGCAGGGACATGGGGCAGGGGGAGGTGGCTGAGAAGAAGGGGGCTTACCTCTGGATGAGATGTTGGTACTCTCTGGGACACCTGCCACAAACACACAAACATCAAAGTCTACCTTTGCACTTGACGGACAGCGAAGAGTGCAGGGTCGATCCCTTGCTCTTGCCACAACGCTAACACAGCACATGTTACTTAGCTTTCACCTAGGGTTGGGTATCAATAACCAGTTCCGAGTTGGAACCGATTCCAATTTTCCAAGAACCGTGGATTCGATAAGACACATGCATTTCGATGCTGCTTATCGGTTCCTAACTTTTACATATTCGATAAGCAGAATCGGAATCGATAAAATTGAAACGATACCCAACCCTACTTTCACCTCCGAAGCTAATGGTTTGGTACATCAAAATGCACCATCTATAGTCAGGACTTGCTAGGGTGCTCTTGTTAATACGTTCATTTCAAGTGAATGGAAAGTAAGCCACGCTGCTTTGACGTCTCATCTAGACAACATCACACTGTCATCTAAGTTGACATCAAAACAGACCACACTGGGCTATGACACATGACTGTGTATTTACCTGCTGAACGAACCATAACCAGCTGATTCTGGCAGAGTTTTGCTGCTGGGGTGAGTAAAGAGACTGTACCTAAAGTGTTAGTGGAGGAGATGGGCAATGCCTGTTAGTGAAGCAGGGCAGAGGAGCCAAAGGAGGTCAGGGAGAAATTGAAAGGAAAAAAAAAGTCCACCTGAGATTTTGGATGATGCCTGAGTGCTGGCGGATGATGAGTCTGCACACAACTCCAAGGGAAACTGCAGCTGCTCTTCAGTCTCACCGCATCCTGAAAAGATGCACACACAAAACAACAGAGGGGATGTTTCTTAAATGGGTCACACTGTTTAGAGTAGCATGTTTTTAAAAAGTTTCTGTTTGCCTGCTTCACTACAACTGAGACACACTCTTCAAAGCCTTTTATGTTACTGAAAATAGCAGCTCTACTCAGAAATACAGCTTTGTCCAAAGATACAGTAGATGGCTTGGCTCTAATTAAACTATGTTTTGTAATTTACACATCTCTAATTCAACTGGAAAAAAAGAAAACACATTATATCCAACTTCCAATTCCTGTTCACATGCACCTACAGTGGATGAATATGAATTGGCTATTTATAGATTATAAAATGTAATTTCATGCTATGATGCAATGGAAATGTTTCTTAACTAAAGCTGTCAACACCAGGCTAACGAGAACAACGTATTAAAACGTCACCAAGCAAGAGAGAAATTTGATTCCACCGATCCAGAAATGTTTGGCTTTGAGTGAGTAAAAAAACCTCCCCTAAACCATAAATAATATCCTTTAACCAGACAGACCTTTGGTGATGGGCTTGTCTGGTGGCTTCTCTTGAGTCTGGTCTTTGTCAAACGTCATGGCAACCGCTGTCACTGCGACCTGGGAGGCAGACAGACAGAGGTACAGTAATAGATATAGGAAAAAATGTTAAATTTACTATCTGTTCAGCATGTAATTTCACAAATCAGAGATGGCCTGAAATGTCTCACCTGTATGAGTTCTTCTTCTGGCACTGCCACAGTGAAGTTGAGATTACAGAGACAGCAGGGGATCATAGAGCGCAACTTGAAGTAAAAACTCTGCAACAAACACAATAATTTGACTTGTAACTCCTCATTCAAAACACAACCATAAACAGAGTAATAGTGTGTAACATACACAGTCCAAAGGATAAGCACGGCACCACTTATGGCGTAATTACTAACTGATCAATAAGAGTTTCTTACCTTTAGCAGATTCTCACATAGGTCTGTGAAGATCTTGTTTAAGCCTTGGTTGGTAAGATTGGCATTACTCAACCTAAAGACCCTCACCGACGTAAACATCTGGAAGACAGTAACAGAAACGCGTAGAATAAACAAAAAAAAGAGGTCTAATTTTCTAAATTACAGCACAGAAAGTTGTTTTATTGGCAGATTTGCAATAACTATGTTGAAAGTGCAGTTTTGCTGGAAATGTAGATGTTTCTACTGGTTGAAAAAATACCAAATATGCACAATGGCACAATGTGCATGCATTAAAAAGGCCCCCAAAATATAATAATTCTTTCAAATTACAGTTTGGTGAAGATAACAGATAGTTTGCTGTGATCTGTGAAGGAAGTAACACTGTATTATGAAGAGTGACCTGAACTCCTGAAGTCCAGTTGTAAATCCCAGGCATGATCTCAGTGTTGCAGCTGTAGAAACCTGAAGATAGAAAACAGGAAATGGAAACAGGGATGACGAAGCAGAGAAATACTGACATTTGTAAGAGCCTTGACCCAATCAGGAGAAAACCGACTGAGTGTGTGCAATACTGTAATGATGTACTGTAACTACTATGGAGGGAGTGGGTAGAGCATACCTGCGGGGGTGGGGGCATCAGTGAGGAGGGCGTGGATGTCCTCCACAGCATCAGTGTCATCAATCTAAGGAAATCACTGCAATTGGTTACACTTGTCCGTGGAAATAGTCGCATATAAATGTTGTTGGGTTTTTTTTATAGATACACACCTCCAGGACGAAGGCATCCTTCTTGCCATGGGAGAGGTCCAGTTCTGACAGTTCGTCTGAGCTTTCTGAGGTGGAGCGGAAAAGTCTGGATCGTTGCCTCGGCTCAGGAATCGGAGAACCCACCACTTCCTCCGTCAGCTCCTGCAAGAAAAAGGGACATAAGGCCTGAGCAGGATGTCAACGTGAACACAACAGCAGCCCACATCTGCACGTCACATCTGTCCAGACTGTACAGCTAGTAGAAAGACTATGTTAATAACACACCACATGCTCACACTCACTCAAGTATCCAATCAGCTGCACCATTACACATACATGGCTGGTGTTAATTTGAATATGGATCTGGAAGAGTAAGGAGTGTCGCAAAAACACACACACACACACACACACACACCTTAAAAACATACACAGGTGAGAATGTGAATGGGCAGGGTAGATGGTCATAATACAAATACATTAACACAGGTACAATGAGTCTACAGTAGTTTGTCCTCGAGAGGTGACTCTGGAGTGGGTTACACATCTACCTGCTCCCAAACGCCCCCAGTTAAGAGCTGTTATGCAGTTATAGTAAAAGTGGTGTAGTATTGTGATTAATATAGTGAAAAATTTGTCATGCTTTGCTGTGTCTCACAGCTAAAAGTTGCCGTGCTCAGTACCATGTTCATGCCGCAGAACACCTCAGGGTCCAGGGCAAATAATTTCTTTAATGACCAGAGAAAGACAAGAGGGGTAAGTTTATCATGATTAACAAAGAACAGACTATATATATTTGTAATGTATGATTACGTACATGATTTTAACACTGGAACAGAGAGAATACCCAAAATAATGGACCACAAAATGCATCTGTTTGTGTAAAAGAATCACTATAACACATAAATAACACTTTATGTGACACAGAGGCACAAATCCTGTATTTAGTAGTACGTATTTATTGGCCATAAACTGTAACTGACATTATTCTGACATCTAAGCCCTAAAAACATGCTTCCTAAAGCTTCCTTTGCAGTTCATTTGCAGTATTACTCACAGTAACTATGTCAAAGTCTAACAAGAGTCACATTTTCCCACATGACACCCTGGGAACTGTAGTGTTGACATGAAACACTGCGGAAACCGAATTTGCAGACCTAATCACAAAGCTTGTCTTCCATAGATTGATTTACTGTCCATGTTTGTGTGTCTCACCGGAGGGTTTATTTGATAGAGCTCTTTGTTCTTGGCTATGGTGTCATTGATCCTTTTCTGGATGGTGAGGATGTGGTGCTCATTGCTCAGGTCACCAGGAGTCTTCCCCGCAATCTGGATGCCCCCTGGTGCCGGCAGGGCTGTCAGGTACACTCCTGTAGCAGACTGATCACACACACACATTTTAAGGACTGTGTTGCAGCAAACTCACATATGGCTGATTAAGCCTAAAATGTCAACCTACAGCCAGACCCAGGAGCATGTTCTCTCCGACACTGATCTGTATGTGTAAGCCAAACAGAGCGTTCATGCTCCGCAGCTTCAGTTTGTTCATCAGCTGAGTGTGCAGCTCGTATTCCATGAAAGGCAGCAGGTTGGAGATGGAAGTCGCGTTCACTTCACCCTGGGCCTTCTTTTTTAGACGACACAGTCTAGAAGACAATTAACACTGGCATTAACTCACTTTGATGAGAGGCTCCATTTTAGGGCATGTGTTCTTCAGCCTACATGCTACCACTGAGAAAGTACTCTCAGATAACACGGGTGTGATGCGCTACATTCCACTGCAATAAATCTGACTTGAATTATTGTATAAATCATGTTACTGTTATTTGCAATATCTCTGTTGGCACTTTTTCTTTAGTGCTGAATTTCATCATTGCAATGTGAAACAAAGTTTGATTTGACTTAATTTGGTGTGTGTTAGCAATCATTTTGCGCAGCAGGTGTTTTACCTGGCCTGGATCAGGCAGCCCTTCCCCGTGACAGCTGCTTCTTGTGGCAGGTCTATTGTTGTGAACAGCACGTCAGGAACCTTGAAAAAACATAATTATTATAATTAATTACTGGCTATGCTTTCTTTTCACCAAACTACATTCATTAACAGGAGAACCAAAGATATATTTAACATGCAGGAGTCTTCGATTTAGCCAAGCAATAAAAGTATATTTGAGACCTTTTGCCGTCTGCAGTGGTAACAGTAGGTGAGCTGGGCGGGAAAGGGCATGTTGAGCTCATCGTACGGGATGTGACAGAAGCCACAGCTCGGGGGAGATGGCTCCTCAAACCTGGCGAACAACACACACCATCTGGTATCAGCCTCCATAACTCAATCCAAGCTGACACAAACTGCACACATACGAGGATTTACAATCAGTTTGCTCAGTCTCTGAATCATAACAACCTGTGGTCGGTGATTCCAATATCTAGGCAGCCTTCACGCATATACCGAGGATTCAGGATGGCCGCTGTGCCTGATGCTGACAGGATACACACCTCCTCACTGTGTGGAGGATGAGAACGGGACATGAAACCTCGTGTGTTTTAGAACAAATGGCAAACTGGTTTGTAACATACTGATTCAACAATAACTAAATCAGGCAAAAAAGGATAAAAAGGGTAGTAGATAGGTTGTATTTTATATGTACGTATGTTCTACTACATACCAGATGCTAGTGCTCTCACTGTACCCCACAACAGCATGGCAACCAAGAGCTTTGGCATGAGATTTGATCTCCTGGCGAATCTCCTCCCACCAGGCATCTCGAGTCTCTGGCTCATCTGCAAAACAGAAACATTCAGAATCAAACAGCTTTCACAAAAAAATCTGATTGGCTGAATTATCTATCAAAACCTCACTGAACACTGAAGTCTAGTTAATGATGAGTTAACACTAAACCTAACCAACAGTTGTCAATATAGTTAGATTTTTTTTAAAGACTGCCCTGACAAGTACAAACAGGAAATCTGACAAGTCTGTATCTAATCTGGTGTCTAATCTGACTGCTTTGACTTACCAGAAAATAAAACAGACAGGAAACAGAACAATTTGTATTTTCTGATGATTTATGGGTTAAATGGTGTATCAAAGCAAGCCCAAACCAACTATCAGTTTGTGAAACAAAGTGACAATGAGAATGATTTAATGAGACTTTGAGGATGATGATGAAGGCAAAGTCAGTGGTTAAGTTAGTCGTGTGTGTGTTCTCCCTGGCATTCTTTAAGTGCACATTATCTAAAAACATAACGTCTCTCTCTTCTCCATGTCTCCTTTCAGTCAGCCGCACTAACAGAAAGAACACAGGTGAGAAATACAGTCACCAGCCATCAGGTAGGTTTCGTTTGTGGTTGTCTGACTATAGAAAGAAAATCTTGCTGGCTGGTAAAAGAGTAATTACATAGAAGACACTGTGCGATAAAAAAGTGTTTCCGACCCTGGTGACAAAAGGTTTTAAATTCAAAAGGGATTGAGCCTTCATCATACTTAGGCTAAACCATGGGTGTGTTTCAATAGTCTCATGAGGCTTTGCTCCAATACCACCTCTGTTTTATTAACATTGTTCAGAAGAGCCTGATTCAAGTTGTGAGTTTAATCTCATTCATTTGGTACTTCTGGATCACTGAACAAAGAACACATAAAGGGAGCTACATAAGAGTATTGAGCCACACCCCATGACTCCCTGAGAGGGCCACATGCTGACGGAGCCCCAGAAAGAGAGAGAAACTCAGCTACTAGGTGAGACAAGGGAGGGGGGTGGATGAAGGGGAAAAGACTGGGAAATCAACTGAGGAGATGAAGAAATAATGATTGATGGTCAGGCATCAGGCCCACAAGGAGGGTTCCTTTGAACCAGAAGCAGCATGTCACACAGGCACAGGCTCACCAACGTGCACGCTCATGACCATGTGCACGCTCATGGGCAGAGAAGGGCCATATTCATTCACCAGAGTCCATCAAATCTAATCTAGTTTTTAAGTTAGAGAATACTGAGATGATATACTTCCTCCATTCCCCAAGCTCACATCTTTCCTTCCATCCCCATCATACATCCCAAATACATTTTTTAAGATTTTCTTCAACTGCCACCCATCCAATCAACCTGCCTCCCATGCATCCATCCATCCCTCCGTCTCTCTCTCTCTCAGTATGAATACGGCCCAGTGAGTTAGGGATGCACATGCCCAGTCAGTGGCTCTTTGTCACAGAGTAAACCTCCTAAACCTCCTCTGGTCTAGATAGGTTTGACCACGATGCCGATTCAGGAAGCATTAGAACAGCGCTGGGACAACGTTAGGGAAGAGCTGCAGCTCTTCTGTGCAGCAGGATGAGCTGGGTGGGGGGGGCCAGGCCAGGCTAGATGGGGGTGTGGGTGGGGACACAGCGCATGCTCAACTCAGCTCGGCACACACTCACACAGATTAGAGAGAGGAGAATGGCAGATCACTGAACTCAGATTTTCAGCGATACAATGTTGAATTTGTGGATGTTTAGGCTAGCTGGTTCACGGTTGGTTAAATGTCAGTGTTGGGTGCATGCTAATAGGTCACAAGTTTAACTTCACTGAGCTGCCATCGCTCCTTTGGGTGAGAGCAGTAAAAGGGGGGAAATACCTGCAGTGACACTATTCCAGTCTAGCAGTTTGTATGAGCGAGTGTTACCCAAGGCTGGGCCAGAACACACCGTTAGTACAGAAAAGAGAGAAAGAGAAAAGAAGAGACAGTCTAACAAACAAGCACAGCACAACAGCAGCACTCCACAGTCACTATGCAAAGACAGACAGCACTTCACAGTCACTATGCAAAGACAAACTATATTCAGGCCTACTAAAACAATCTGGAAAGGAGACAACTGACGAGGAAAAGAGGAGAATAGAGACGAGTAAAAGCTACAGGCCTAGCCAAAATCTTAAGGTTAAACGGAGCTATATAATACAAAAAAGGAGCATGCAGTAGCATGAGTCTAACTCCAGTATACTCTCTAAATTTCAAGGTGCCCTGTGGAGTTTTCTTGTAAACTAGGTTTGTATCGCATCACCCACCAACAAAACAGGGACCCATTGGTAAAAACATTGCTCCATGGTGCTACTTGTGGTCAAAAACTCCACAGGGTACCTTTCATAGAGCTATGTAGTTGATGTAGTTAATGCATAGCAACAGTGAACAGGGCTCTTTTCAGAATGGTGCAAATTGGATCAATGAGAACTATGTGAAAACTGTGGCGTTTACACTAGTTTAGAGAGGAAAACTGTAGGTTTAATCATTGCAGGCCTAGACCTTTTAGGGAATTGTTAGTAAAATAATTTTTGGGGAGCTATTTTGGTTCCTCTGTCCACCTCTGAAAAGAACCATGCTTATCCTAACCCAGCCAACATTCATCAGAACTCCCGTCTCCCAAAATTCTTAGACATCCTTGATTCAGAGTGGTTGAAGACCATTACACCGAGCAAAGAGCAAAATTACTGAGGCCTGCAAGTGAACTCAGATACCTTCAACAGGCAGGTACTAGCCTAATGAGCATATGTCTGATTGTCATAAATATAAATCTCATTTATAAAGGTCTATATAATACACAAACACATAAAGGATTTCACACACAGAGATAATAAGCGTATTTGAAGGCAGCAGAGCATATATTTAGACACCACAATACCTCACCACAGCGCCACCTGCAGCCAATAACACCACACAACAAAAGCAGCAGGCAACAGACTGGAGCCATGCACCACTATTGCACCTCACCTCCAGGGGGCAGCACAACAGCACACAACAACGCAGCAACCAGAGCACACAGACAGACACACACACACACACACACACACACATACACACACACATGACCGGCACAGACTATACATTACAAAAAGCCAGTCAGTCAAACCACGAGGTGAAAGTTGCCCCTATCCATAAAATGTTTTGACATAGGTGATGATAATCTATCCTAACTTTATTTACATCAAAATGCTACAAAGCTACAGGCTAAAAGTGTGACAAGGAACAGCTTTCACTTGCTTTTCAGGATTTGTTCATAACTGAATTCAATCATAATTCAATCAAACAGATTGGGAATGGGACCATACGCAGGAAAACTGTTCAACATAAGAAGATAATGGGCAGCATTAAGTAACAGCCAGTTGCAACAAGACCGGACACTCACACAATACTGTAGGTCAATGGAGGAGCTCACTCATACCGTTTCACGGGACAGTGGATGAGCTACATTAGGACATTGTGTGTTTGTGTATGCTGAACTCACCGGGGTTGTGTATACGGTCCAGCAGTTTCACAGAGCGAGCGCTGACCACTCCACCGACATGAACCAGAAAACCAGGTGGGAAAGACGTCAAGGTGAAGAAAGGGAACTCCTGCAGATAGAAAACAGCGACGTCACTTACAGTAGGGGACACAATCTGGACTCTTGCAATGTATTTCTGCTAATCAGAGTTAGTACCTGCTCCATGATTATAACATTGTATTAGATCTTATGGTATTTTTCACTTAAGATTTAAGATCGAGTGTTTGACTACTTTTTGTTGCCTTTTTCGAATACCCCATGCTCTGTTTTTTGAACATTTGGGTTACATATCATCCCAACTGAAACCCTATAAAAACTAATTATATGTAGAAACAGAGAAATCAAATCTTTTAACAGCGGCTACAGGTACGAGAAGCAATATCTATTACCATTTATCCAGGTTCAAAACTGGATAAAACTTTAGAGTTAGTTGTCTCTCTGGATGTGTTGCAAAAATGGATTGCTTAAATACACCTGTTTTTCTAGAGTCCCAAAGACTATGTACTGTATCTTTAACTGATGTGTGTAGACTTAGGTGATAACAGTGTTAGGAAAAGCACCAACATGCAGCAAGGATTGAGTGTGATGGTGCCCCGCCCCGCCCCATGCAAGGTTTACCCCACTCGCTCCATTCCAGCCTACACTTGTAGACACAAACTCGAGAGCATTTCAAATAGATCTGGAAGTGATTGAGAAAATATATTTTCAATAAGGCCTAGATGTTTAGTATTTAGTGATTCATTCAATCCTTTCAAATCTATATAAATGCATTAATTAGGTTTGGAGTTGAAAGTGAAAAACACACACACAGACAGACACAATGTCCTGGCTGAAGATCAGGACTCTGTTTAACATGCTTCTCGCTATCCACTAATATGACAGCTCACAAATAATGTGATGCAAATCCATGCAGTCACTCACAAGAGGAGCTGGAAATACTTGGACTGCCTGTTAGCATCTTGGTTTTCATTCTAGGTTCAAGTGATGACCACCTTTACAGAAAACCTGAAGGATGTTGTGATTTCCAACCATGCAGGTATATGTGATGAGAAGAAATCAGGTGGGACCAATTTATTACTTTCCAGTACTCCAGGAAGGAAGACAGCTACTAATTTGACTGACAAGCTCCTCCCACTCGGAGCAAGGAGGCAAGAATGAGGTGATGAGGTGAGCGTGCTCATTCCCGTTGTTGACAAAGGAAAACCAAATCAGACTCAGGAAAAGAAGTCAGAAAGGAGAGCGGAGGGGGTATCCAGAAGGCACACACACGCACAGTCACACAACCCTTCAAACTGGAAGGGAACACAACTCCTAGCCTCCAGCCCTCCGCTTAACATGTCTGTGAATCTTTCAGAGTTCGGTGGGTGCCAAGCAAACACACAAACATGGTCACACAAAGGACCCACTGCCATGTTGCTCAACCCAGCCTGCCCCCTCTGAGATCTACAAACAGCAGAGGAGGGACGGGTTAGGAGTTGATTCAGACTTGGTGGTGGCCATCAGCTGGTCAGGGTGTTAGGGGAAAGGTGGAGAGAGACAGAGAGAGCGAGAGAAAGAGAGACAGAGAGAGTGTGTCACACTGATGGGACATACCCTGGCGTTTAACAATAACCCAGAGGAAGACGCTCCCTGAGTAGCACAAGTGGTCAAGAGGACAGAGAAAGGGAATATTACTTGCTCTTACACAGACCCACTCCCCATTAAGCACTTAACACCTCACCAGTGTAAATTAGTGAACAAGAATGCAGCTGTGTGAAAAGTAGTGAGACTGAGTAACTATCTGACCCTATCTGAAGCTGATCCGCAATGCAAACTGCGTGTCAAAACTGCCCAGCCTAGCTCACCGCTTCGACTTTCGTTGCTGCTTGAGGCAAAAATAAATTGTGTATCTTTTTTCTTCCGTTTCATTTCAGTAATGTGGCTAGTTAATCAAGGCCCAGCCTGACACAAAACGCCATGTATTATGAAGTTTGACTTGCATTTTGCAGTGCATTTCAGTCTCAAATTTCTGCACACAGAGTGAGTCGTAAATACATGTATAAGCACGTGTGAGCGTTGAGTGGCGTCGTACCCTCTGCTCGAGAGCCGTCTGCGTCTGTTGTCTGAGCAGGGTCTTCAGAGGCCCTGCCTCCTTCCCGGCGCTGCCCCCACTGCCCATTCCTGATCAGAGAGGAGAGTCTGTCTTCAGTTGATTGAATTGATTATTTCACTGCAGGACTAATGTTATTATGACGAATCAAGTGAAAGCAACAGTTGGAAAAGCACACAACACCTTAGACTGAGAACAGTCAATAAACCTGTTTCATCCTTATCCTGAAGACTAGCATACTTATTTCCTCTTATTCAGGCATAAGTCAAACCACATGCTGAGGAAGGAGAACCCTGACTCGGACTGTCAGTCAGTAGTGTTGTTTCACAATGAGCTGTGGGCAGTAACACCATGCATGTTGAGTTAATGTTTCCAGTCAAGACGATCTGGGTGTGAACAGTCCTGCTGTTGACCCAATACAAGAGAGGTGCCAACACTACACTGTTGAAAGGTTCTGTTACTTGATGACACACAGCAGTCCTACTATACCAGAGACTGCCAGCAGCAGGTCCTCATTGAAGGACACGCTCTTTCTCAGCAAGGTAGAGTCTGATTGGATGTAGGAGAGAGGGGGCGGGGTGGTGGCTCTGGGGCCAGAGCCGTGACCACAGCCCACTGAGCCAGAACCAGGAAGGGACAGAGTGTCTGTGGAGAGGGTGGGGGAGCTGGGGCAGAGGAAGATCCCAGGCCTGCGTCTCACTGGCTGGGGCTCCACTATCCAGCAGAAAAACAGATGGAGGGTGCACAGAGAAAAACACACACATTGAGAAAGGACAGACAGAGCGATGAGGAGACCAAGGAGGGGGAAGGATGTGACGTAGAGAAAGAAAAGCCTCATAATAAGATTGAATTGCCATGTTATTTTCATGAGCAGTTAACTTAAAGGGTAACTTCACCCTCAAATTCTGCTAGAACCCTCTCTCCCAGCATATATAAAAAGGCAACAGAGGAGTGAAGGAACGACAACAGTAGGTGACGAGGCCTCGAGGCTACAAAGTGTGTGGGTCAGGGGACATGTGGCAGACTGGCTGACACTGAGTAGAGGGCGTAAACGTTCTTTTTTTATATAAATTCCATGACATCGTTGAGTCCCAACTGGTCGATTCTATGTCAGCATTGGCCTTGAAAGGTTCAGGGCTGATTTAAAAAAAGTAGATGCCGTGTTTTTCCCATTTTCAACCCATGAAATTATGATTTTCATAAATTTGATACGTCAATGTCAATATTAACACCAGCATTTATGTGTTTCATCACAGTACTGTCATATAATTTAGTTTACAGCTCAAAAAACATGTTTAATTGTGCAGTACCTCTTTAATGTTTTTCGGGACCAATGAAGAGATTTTAGAGTTAAGAGTCGTTTTTTCTGCAACAACTGCTTCAATCTCATCCACGCTGGTGTAGCTAATAAGCTATACAGGAAGATAACGCCTACAAAGTTCTGATTGGTTGTTTCTCCAACTGGTGGAAACAAGCAAAGTATGCAAAAGGATAATGATAGGAAAGTTAACACAAATGAGTGAGAGAAGGAACGAGAGAATACAGGAGTAAAAAAGAGGCTCATGAAAAAAGGGAGAGAGTGAGAGAAGTGGATGAGAGAGAAGAGGAAATATGAAAAAGAAAAGTAGAGAAGTGGGAGCAAGAAGGAGGGAGGTGGGCTTCGAGGACTACTGGCCCCTCCTGAGGGGTCAGGGGGGCGTCTCTGGAAAGAAAGTTCTTCAAGCTATAAAAAGGTGTTTATAGCTGAACTGTGGTAAAATGTGCTGAAGTTGTCCTTGGGGCAGAGTTTGACTAAACTTACCTTTTCCTCAATGATTAACCATAATGGCTGCTAATGAAGAAGTGACCTTAGATCACCAACAGCCCCTCGTGAGACACAGTGCTTCTATTAAAGACCACAACAACAGGGGGAAAAAAACAACACAGAGATCTGGTGTGTCTTCACACAATTAAGCAAATGTTTTATACAAACTGAGGGCTTTCTAAAATATCTTTTTTCAGTAGTGTGAAAAAAGAAGACACACCAGACCACTGAGGACAAGGGGGAGGATGGGACCTGGCTAAATAAATATTTACAACACTGTTTACAATAAAATAATGATAAACTCAACCATGAAAAAATAAATAAACAAAAATTCAAAAAACACCACCAGAGTAGCACCACAATGAGGTGAAGGAGATGGAGGGATGAGAATGGGGAAGGGGAAGGGGTCAAGTGTTCTTACCCGTCTTGGGCGTCAAACTGAGGTCTGTGTCTGATGATGAGGACTGGCGGCTGCATGGCTTGGAGGGAGAGAAGGGGGGAGGAGAGGAGGAGGAGGTGGGGAGGGCTCTGAAAGGGGTTGGCGGGCCGGAGGACGAGAGCAGGTCCTCACCAAATACCGGCCTGCCAGGAGAACATGACACACACACACGCACACACACACACACCCACGTCAGTCACCACCTCACCCTCTGAGCATGTGTGTGCGTGTGTTTGATTGGTGTGTGTGCATACATGGGTGTGGGTCAGTGTTGCCGTTAAGTGGGAAGATGACTAATGTGTGATGTTCTTGCTTTGGGTGAGGTGTGTTTGAGGTGCTACGGATGGCTGGAGAACAAAAAAGCAAGCGTGGAAATCAAAAATTAGACAACACAAAGAAACACACACACACACACACACACACACACACACACACACACACACACACACACACACACACACATTAAACTAAAGAAAGCAACATGGCAAAACACAAGAAGGTCGGATTCAACAGAGGATGACGAGCTGAAGCATGTGTCCCAGTAGAGTGAAGCAAAGGTCAGGTGACTGTAGAGAGATCACAGGCCCTTCCTCAGGGCTAAAGCCACACCGTAAACACTTGCCCACCCTCTAAGACATGACAGGTGGAGGGATTTGAGGTTAGTATCTTTCGTTAGTATTCAGTTTTTAGTAACTTTTGGTCTTTCTCTGACAAAAGGTATAAGGGTCTGCCTTCCTTCTTTCTCTTGATGCCTCTGTCTACAACATGGCTTTATTGCCACTAAGTGGCAGTAAACCTACCAGACTCCAGCAAAAATATATTCACTTTTTTCCTTCCATATGAACATCACCATCCACTACTCTTTGTATTTTCAAACTTCAAACTATTTCTCCTGTATCTATTCCCTTCCCTGCCTCTGCGTACCAGTGAAGATGAGTGTGGGGACAGAGACAGAGAAGTTCTGGGACAGTCTCTGGGAGCTGCAGGCCGAATGCACTGGGCTGTTGTGGGTGGAGCGGCATCCGTGGGCAAGGGGAGACCTGGGCCAATCAGCACGCAGAGAGGAAGACAGAGGACCAAATTGGACACAAGCAGTGAGAAACGTCCCAATCCGAATGTAGCCAGAGAGGAAGAAAGAGACGCACACAAGAACCAACACCACAACATTGCAATAGAGTGAAAAAGGAGACAAAAAAGGAAAATAAATGTGTTTTTACTCCTCTCTTTGCCCCTGTTATTCCATTTAAAGCCATGTGAAAGCAGCTGGAATCTCATGCATAGCTCTCAGCTACAGATCTCACACAAACATACACAGCAGGGTTGCAAATACAACAGAAAAAAAGGTGAAAAAAGGCCAAAACAGGCACAGGGACAAGCTAGCCTATAGAGACATTTTACAAATGTATCCAAATTAAAAGTCAGTACGGCTGAAACAATAAACATTTGGTTATCCACCAAATTAAAGGGTAAGAATTTTGATAATAGATCAACAATCATTATTTCATGGTTTCAACTTCTCAAATCTGCTGTTTTTCTTTGTTGCATATCACTGTAAAATGTCTAATCTTTAGGTTTTGGACTTTTGGTTAGACAAAACGAGCAATATTTTTTAATTTAACCTTAACCAAGCCAGGTACGTCCCACTAAAGATCAGAAACCTGTTTTGATACTATAACAATTGGGGGTTGAAAGTGTATTATTGTATTGGAATTGTTGGAGATCTCTTTATACCTAATAATGCTGAACAATGTCAACAAATAAGAAAAGCTATGATAAAAGTGAACTTTTTATTTCATTTTTAAAACCTATTTTTAATTAATTGTTTTTGACAATTAAGAGAAAAATATGTATTGAACATTATATAATGTATAGAATAATATCTATGGTGCATCATTTTAGTCACTCTGGTAAATATCCCCGTAATCACATGAACAAGGCATCACCAAACAGTGTTTACTTCCCTGATACACACAATCTCACACACACACACACACACTGACTCACAGATAATGCAAATAAGAGGCACACATGCACTCAACTGTAGTTAATCACAAGCTAAACACTCAATAGCCAGGGTGAGGACAACAGAACAAAGTGAAGGGGCACAGCAAAACACATGTGTTCTAGACACAGCGCTAGATAGAACATGCAGAGGCAGAAAGCCATGCAAGAGCGGTCTAAAAGAGCAGACGAGGGAGGAGGGGGGTTGAGGATGGCTGTGTGTACTGTACATGTGTGTGTCTCAGGATATGTTGTGTGCTGTTAGTTTCATGATGCAATACACGTGACACAATAGACACACAAACTACAAAAGGGAATCAAAAATACTGAGACACACACAAGAGTAACTGCTCAACTATACACAGATATAACACACAGTACATTTTGTCCACACGCTCTCCCTCTCATGCACACACACAATCATCTTTCCCCTTTCTCACAAACTACATTTGCAGTAGGGGTGGGCGATATGGCCAAAATCTTCCATCACATCACGGTATATGTAATTTTATATCACTGTAATGGTATATATATATATATATATATATATATATATATCTGTATATTTTCTTTCTGTAAATTAAATTGTAATGTAAGAACAATATAGTGCTTCAAGCTCTGTGGAATGTGGTAAGCAGTCCCACTGCTCAAATCCATCTTATTATAGGCTACATCCATGTCCAAATTGCGTTACCTTGCGAGGCAGCTGAATTATCGCGAGATCACGTGAGAATCCAGCCCCAAATATGTAGCAGAGACAGATCCCACGATGGAAACAGTATTGCCAAATCTCTACCAGTGGACACATTTCTACCATTACACAGTATATATACGTCATATCGCCCAACCCTTATTTGCAGTGAAACTTGCACATAAAAGAGAGGCAGGGTCCATGCTTGTGTTATTGGTTCATACTCACTCCTTTCCATCCTTGGAAGGGGAATTGCAGGCATTGGAAGCAGGGGCTGTGTTAGGGTGCATATGTGTGTTGGTGTTGGGGGCGCTTCCAGAGCTGAGTTTGTCCAGTGTGCAGGCAGTACCTATGGCCCGGACCACCAGGCCAGACTCTCCCTCCAGGTCAAAACACTGCAAGTAGCCCACCACTGCATTACCGCCCATCTCCAGTACCTTAAGCCCTATTTTCCTCTGCAGCTCTCCTGAATAAGGGGTAACACACAGCCACATTAACGAGAGGGGGAGAACAGGGAGGACCAAATTCCTCTTCCTCCACACCAACATGAAAAAAGTCACATCACCGAATTTTCTTACCCGACATAAGAGAGATGAGCCTCTGACGGGCCTCATTGGAGGCCCTAGGGGTTCTAATACGGTCGATCCACTGATACTCTGGATCTTCATTCACCACAAGTTCCTCAACAAACCCGTGCACCATCGCTGCCCGGTAGCACCGTGGAATGGATGTGGCTACCATACACAATTAGACAAACACCACATAGAGTCAAACGATTTTAGATTAAAGGCAAGAAAATCCTTCTAAACTTCACACCTCAGCTGTTATTCCATTTTTAGCACACATTACAGATACACTGTTGGCACTGACAAAGGTAGTAATTTTGTTAATCCTGGAAATGACACCTTTTCTGTTGATGAACTTATTAAGAGCATCGGCTTTGTGCAACATTATAATTTCCTCAAATTAAACATTTTTCATGCTCTGCTTTTTGGATATCTGCCCTATGTACTGTCAGTCTGTATTTTATGTAACCACATTGTGTCTTATGATGTATTTTTGAACTGTAAACAAAGAATTGTGAACCAAAATACAAGTCAGACATACTGCAGAAGAACTTGACCCCACAGGAGGACTGTCTGAAGCGGTTCAAATCATTGAAAAGCTCAACTTTGACGAGGACATTGATTTCCCCTCGGATACCTAATAACAAATAATAGAGAGAAATGTATTATTGTAAGGAGTAGTACATGAGGGGGAAAAACAGAGCGATTATGATGGTCAGATTAGTTTATTCTTGTACCGTGGATGGTATCATAGATGGGAAACCAGCCAGAGATGACAGAGGCAGCCTCAGTGCACAGCAGCGGGTCAATGTCAATGTAAACTTTCCCTATGGCGTCGTTAGCACTGTAAGTGTCGTGGTCCAACACGGTGACCTGCAATGGCTCATCCTGCAAGTCCTCATCATCAACCTAGACAGCAAGAGAAGGAGAGGGGAAAAGGGACAAAAAGGGAGCAGAGATAAGAGTGTAAGAGAGGTTAGGAATGCTGAAATTAGTTAATTAATAAATTAATTAATGCAATTCACCAACATTGTGAGATGCATTAAAACAATACTTCCACTGCCTGCCGTGTTTACAGGGAAGCTCACAGGCATTTTACCTCAAATTTGAACCATTCTGAGTTCCACTGTGGATTGAGGGATTTGGGACAGACATCGGTTTTGAAAGTTGTATTTCCAAACTTCACCTGGAAAATAAAAGGCACAAGACACATCTCACACCTTATGTTCTACTTTGACTAATCAAGATGTACCAACCATACTGAAACCAAATGTAAAGTATGTGTAGTCTTGTCTCGTCTTCAAGCACCTCCACTCACCTCTACAAAAGCATCAGTAAGGTCACTGGCTCTGTCCATCACAGGCAAGTGGCGCCCTGCCACAATTTTGGCCTTCAGTTTCCCAGGCATGATTCAATTGTAAGTCGATCTGTGAACAAATAATATCAGTAACAATAATAAAATGAATCAATGGCTTTTCAACTTACACCTGCTGTAATCAACGCTGCTGTCACTAACAACAGTGCAGACTGAAGCGTGGGCTACTTAATTACATGGGCATATGTTGTTGACAGTGTAGAGAGCCCCTTCCCTATATTCACGCTCACTAGCATAATAAGCTAGCTTCCCTCAGCTAAACTAGAATTTAACGCTTCTAGCTTAACTCTAAATAGCTTATCGACTCGGTTCAAAGTTATGTTTTGAACTAGCGTTTATAAACACGACAGCAACTATTAGTTAGCTAGATTATGTTAGCAAAGCAGGGCTAGCAGGGAAATCCACTTAGGTTGACTGCATTGCAGTCAGAATCTCCTTAGGTCTACCTGATCGGCCATGTTTTTACAATCATACAGCAAAGCCACCACCTATGTAACTACGATATTATCTTGCTACTCCCAGTGCAAACAGTATCATCCTCACCAGTGCTACAACATCAACAGACGGCTGTCAAAGCGGCAAGAAGCTCGTTTTACTCGGGCATTACTGTTGACAGCCCACCACTCGTCTGACCTCCGTGTCTCTCCCATAACACGAGACGTTAGTTCCCAGTAAACCAAGCAACAAAGTGTCGTTCAAGTTGGAAATATTCCCCCGCTGATATTATAGCTAGCTAAATAGATACAGCTGTACGGGTAACGTTACGACCGACTAATTAAACCATATTACACATATCGCTGGTTAGCCAACGGCTAGCTTGATAAAGATTCTGCCCATGATGAATGAGTTTTCGGGGGTTAACGTGTGCTACCTTCGAGGACACCTCGTAAGATCGTACTTCCATTTGAAACTCTACACAAAATGTTCCTCCGGTTAGAAAAAAAAGTACAAAATATAGTTCTTAACAACTACTCTCACTGGAAAAAAATACATATGCATAACAATCACTGAAAGTACATTTTTGTCCGTTTCGCTGTATTTTACTTATTTTACTTACTTACGTATTCGGTTAAAAACCGTATTACCACTTAAAGGCAGCGTTAGGGTTTGTCTTGGGCATGCGCAACGTTAACAACCTGTTCCCTCTTCATCTTCCAGGTGATATCTACATTCATGCATGTT
The DNA here is from genome assembly GCF_043641665.1 of Enoplosus armatus. Lineage (NCBI taxonomy): Eukaryota > Metazoa > Chordata > Actinopteri > Centrarchiformes > Enoplosidae > Enoplosus > Enoplosus armatus. The sequence continues at coordinate 9,062,919 of NC_092185.1, forward strand.
ATAAATGAAATGTATCTATGTTATATAATGCATAGTGTTATTGGTCAGTCATATAATTGTTTAACTTTTGTTTGATTTTAATTTTTGATTTTTTTTTCTTTTTTTGTTTATATACACTGATACAGAAATGGATAAGTGTGTTATTTTCTCCATTTTTCTTATTATCAAAAAATACCACAATGTTGCTTTCTATATTGTTTCGGTGCTTTCTGAAAAGGTACTGGCAGAGGCCTATTGTCATTAGTTACTGAGCCTTGTGCCAGGTGGATTTGTCTAAATTAAATCACAGAGCCAACAGCTTGTCACCTCTGTCCATCGGGGGAAGTCAGACCATAGGTTGGTATTCTTGGTCTGTATGTATCTATGAAGACAAATGTCTGTGCCATCCCTGGAGCTATAAAGAGGGCCTCGTCGCTCCAGATTAGGTTACATGTATAACTATCTATATGTGTTAAGATAATGAACTCTTCTCACCTGGACCCATTTAAAGGTCACATTTTTCCTTAAACAGCTGTTTAATATTACTAGCCCCTTGTTCATTACAATACATGAAATAATTACAGAGGGATAGGGAGAGTACAAAGGACTTGTTGAACCCAAAATTGATGTAGTGCAAAAGGTGTTTTGCATACCGTCTCGGGCAGCTGGGGACAGACTACCTATATATAGAACACAACATGCTTTTGTTCCTGCAGGCCCACAAAACACATCATCACTCTCACAGAAAGGGAGCATGTCACAGGAGGTTGACACCATCAAGGTCAACCTTTTCCAACCTTTGAAGGATGAAAACAGCTATGTGCCATAAAGAAGAAAAATATACAATGAAAATCCAACTGATATTTACTTTCTGCATATTATATAAATTCTAATCATGACCCAAAAGTGATTTAGTCCCATGGAAATATATTCTGTTTTCAATTCAAACAGAAGAGAGACGGGTACAAAAATCTGCTTCTTAAACTCGTCCATCTCAAAAGTGTTGACAGAGCAGACAATCACGACATGCTTGTCCTGGTAAGCCCACATAAACCTGTAAACATCCTGTTCAAAAATAAGAGAAATATTAGTTTGCTGGTTAGCACTGTCACCTCTGCTGGAACTCCAGCCTGCCTGTGACCCTGAAAAACAATATACAGGTGTGAAGAATGGGTGAATACAGCAGGTTGAAGCTTTGATGTTGTTGTTTAAGTCTGTGCAGTGGTCATATTACACAAAGCAGGTGCACGTGTCCCAGAACTGATACATTTAGACAAAACTGAAGCAGTGCTCTTCACGACAATCACTTGTTGTTTCTTGCCATTCTTGGCCTGAATTTCAACTTATTGTATGTCAGATACACACACATTTTAATACTTATATTTAAGTTCATGTTTTATTTATGGATGATACAAACTTTGACACTTGGGAAGGTCATTTCTATTGACATTTCATCATTATTCAACATGTTCCTACACATTGAGCAGATGGGACACCAGCAGCTTAAAGTTTTCACTTATCCTATAACATATCTCAACATCTAATGAATGGATTGGCACAAAATGATGTACAGACATTGACTTTTTCCTCTAGCGCCACCATGAGGTCAACATTTCTATTTTTCTAATACATGACATTCCCATCAGCTTAGTGAAATGTCTCAACAACTTAGCATGTTAAACTAAGTGAACATGGTAAACATAATACCTGCTAAACATCAGCATGTTAGCATGCCAAAGTTGGCATTTAGCTCAAAGCACTGCTGTGCCAAAGTACCACGGATGAATATAGTTTTTGACCTTAATTACTTTATGTTAGCTTATCTTGTGCTCCCATGGTGCATTTTCCGAATGATAGTTGTCTTTAGTGTCCACTGTGTGCTCTGTGGTGCTCATGGTAACTGTTTTTGGACCCTGCGGCCCCTAACAGGTTAATCCGACCATGTGTTTAATAGTGACAGAGTGGGTGCATCACATTGTGTGGATGACAGACATAGCACTCGGAAAGGTTATTGAATATATCAAGGTGACATTTGCTGTGGAGCAACACAAGCAGAAATTACAGTCATGTCTGTTGTTCTTGTCCCTTCCTGCAGACATGAAGTATGCACAAAAGTGTCATTATATTAAAATTTAGGGATATAGGGACTCACATTTGTTACCCTGCAGCATGCAAACATGACCAAGTTCACAAATGTGTTGCATACACAGTTATACTGTGAGGAATATTGAGTTATATTACAAGTATTTTATGTTATTTTAGGTTATTCCTTTCAGATGAATGATCAGAAGACAAATGCTTTATGTTGGTGTCAGACTGGGATCGATTTTGTCTGTTAATTGGACATTATCCTTTCCAACAGAGGTGATAATCATATCAGTCAGTAAAGACTTGTTGAGTTAATAAGCCGAGCTTTCCCGTTAATCCCTGTGACCGACCAATAATTTCAGACTGAGAAGTGGGAGGCGTCACAAAACCAGCTATTAGAGTAGTTGGAAAAAGAGAAGACATCTCACTACGTCCTTATTTCAAGGTACTACAGATGTCATCCTGACAGGGTAATCACTGCTGATGAGTCTACTTCTGACATCAACATAAGACCCTGCTTGTGTGGCAAGTGGCTTATACGGAAATGTTGACTTTGTATTTTGAGGAATGAGTAGGAAAATGGAGATGCAGCTGGATGTCAACAGAAACCTGCTACTCAAAGATAGAGAGGTCATCTTTCACTTGTTTTAATCCAGAAGATTTAGTGGAGTGATTCATCTTCTTGCTAGAGGATCTTTGGTGCACACGTTTGGTATATACAAGCCAACTGTTGTTAAATGCCATTCTGATTTCTCACTCTTGTACATTGATGTTCTGATACTGGAGGAGTCTTTTTCTGGTTATTACTGGACATTTTATTTCTTTTTCAAATCTAACAGCATCCTAATAGTTCCTTTCTCAAAGACTCAACGATGTATGATGAGTAAGTTCTGTCATCACAGTTTAAAGGCAATCTTTTCCACTGTGTTTATTGGCCTGTGAAGCATTTTTGTCTCAGAATAATAACAGTGTTTCTTGTCTGATTGTGTATCTCTGATTTCTCTGGTCCAACAAATCCCACATGGCCACCCCAGTGATGTAAGTTATAGCCTGCATGTCTTCCCGTGCTGTCTAACCTAAATAATTGGGAAAAACAATTAGAGTTTAATGTTTAATGTAGCTTAAACTCCTTGTCTTTCTCTCTTTCTTTCTCAGTACACATCATCGGCCATGGCCCCGAAGGCAGAGGCAAAGGTAGTAACACTTATTTCAACTGACAATGTGTTTATGAAAGTAGTCTTATTGTGCTAACATGTCAAGTAGTTATGCGTTTGCATGTTTGAATGACTGAATCTTTTCACTCAGCTTAACTGGAAGAAAACAACATTACAAAGCAAATGGGTCATATCATGATAAGATAGGATGCAAAGTCTAAAAACACAAGTTGAATTTATGTTATCATGTTAACTATACACTACAGTACAATATCATATTGGCTCTGACACATAAATTACAATTTCCTTTTTTACAAAGACCAATAACAAACACAAAGAAAAAATGATACTAATAATAACATTTTGACCTTCTCATGAACGATTTCAGAATTAAAAGGTGTGTGGAGCATGGACTGAACTGCTCTCTTGCTCATTGAATAACATCAAAATCAAGTGTTAGTGATGTCTTTTGACATCAACAACAATGTGAATCTGTTGCTTTAATTTTGATCTTAAAGGTTTTGGGGTCAAATACTGTAAATGTGAAGTGAACCTAAGGTTTGCAGCGTGCAATGTCAAATGGGAAAATGTATGTATGCATTTTCAGGGTAAGGAGACATTTTTGATATACTGGGCATTACAAGCTGCTGCTAGTGAGATGCTAATGCACATAGTAAGTCAAAGTCACATTAGTGAGTGAGAGGTACCAGTAATTGCACCAAACTAGGAACCTATTTTAGCTATTCTAGGTAAAGAATTTGCAATTTATCTGACAAAAGGTATATTTAAATTGCATGATTATTGTAAATAATGTCACATTTTGTATTATTTTCAGCCCAAAAGCAAGATTTCAGCCTCCCGCAAGCTCTCATTGAAGGTAAACACTTGTAAAAACAAGTAAAAAAAACTCACTTTTCCTAACAAATTGTACACAAATCTATGAATATTATGATATTGATTGCTGATTATGCATTTCTTTCTATGTTAACTTCGACCCATCCAGATCCTCTTGCTGGCTCGTGCGATGGAAGAGCTGGAGGCGGAGAAGGCTGCAAGAGAGGAAGAGAAGGTTCACTACCTGGGAGAAAAGCTTCCACCGCTGCAGCTCATGGGTTTAAACATGGAGGAACTGCAGGTGAGAGTCACAACAAAACAGTCAGCTATAGTCAGATAAAGTAGGTTATGGCCCTAAGACTAATCAACAAGATTGATTATGTAGAAACAATAATCAAGGGTCCTGTTCTTGTGGATATTATATATTCTATATATTCTATATCTTCAGTGTGGATATTTGTGTTTTGTAGAAACTCTGTAAGCAGATGCATGAAAAGATTGAAACGGTGGATGAGGAGCGGTACGACTGTCAGGCCAAAGTCATCAAGAACAACAGAGACGTATGTCATGCACCACGACACACCGGATTTACATGAAAAACATTGCAACAGAAGTACATCAAGAAAAAGAGTCCTTTATTAACAAAAAGTCACCAGCTAAGCTTTTCACTGTCTCTAGATCAATGAATTGAATCTAAAAGTGCAGGACCTCGGAGGGAAGTTCAAGAAGCCAGCTCTGAGGAAGGTGAGAGTGTCAGCAGATGAGATGATGAAAGCTCTCTTTGGATCCAAAAACAAGGAATCCATGGACCTGAGGTCGAACCTCAAGTCTGTGAAGAAAGAGGACATCAAACAAGAGAAGGTGCGACTACTTAAGCAGATATATAGGAATCTAAAATCTCTGACAAAAACGTAATGGTCTGTAATGTGTGTTCTGATACCTTAGGAGCTGACCATGGAGGTGGGTGACTGGCGTAAGAACGTGGAGGCCATGTCTGGTATGGAGGGCAGAAAGAAGATGTTTGATGCTTGATGTTAGAGAGTAACAAATGATCAAGTCATAATTAAAAAACAAAACAAAAACAAAAATCTTTTAGAAAATATTAAATTGCCTGGGTGGCTCATGCTTGATGACGCTCAGCAGTGAAGTATAAAGAGTGCAGTGACGCACTGTAAATTTGTCTCACTACAGGAGCTCCTGTACTGGACTAGAAGCTGTAGTGTAATAATAATAGGGTCAAAGTGTAATAATACACATGACTTTCAAGTCACTGTAGTTTTTATTCTGTTCTCATGTAGACCATGTGTAAAATAGCATTGTGAATACACAGTATATTACTGCCTGATAATGCTGTTATGTAAAATAATACAATATATTTGTACACATTGCCTCTGCTTTTGTTTCACTTGCACATATACGTAAAATACAGTAACTAAATGTAGCCTCTACTCGGTGGGATTGCTGGGATTTAAATTGAGTAAAATATTGCAAAGAATACTGGATTCCTAGAATATTGAGTTTCATTTGTAATTGCAACGGACTTGACCTTGTCATTTGACACAGTAATGAAAACGGTATTGGTGCTGTTTTTTATGTACAGCGTCTCTAAGCTATGCCATTGAATTACAGTGACAAAGCACCGGAGATATTTTCTGTCAGAGCCAGGATATACTTAGCCTTTCCTCTTGGCTGGAATGAATTCCTCTACAATAATAAACAGTAAACGCCGTCACACACACTAGTAGCTGTCCTTGGACCGACATCAGAGAGTGTCTGTAAGACGAAGGCCGAATGATGGAGGGTGACGGGATGGAGTCGGCAGCCTCCAAGGAATTTATGAGTGCTCACCAGCATCTGTGCAAATACAGCATGTGCCTGCTTGAATGCCAGTGTACAGTCAGACTGTTATTCTCACAGTCTTTTCATCACCATTGTAAAAGCTTAAAATGGTCCTCATGCACCACATTGTACAGTATCTCTCCTCAGACTTGTGTTTCTCTAAAGAGAATATGAGCTAAAGGCTTTAGAGTCTCTGAAAAGCCTCTGATCAGAAACTCCATCCTTCTCTGAGCAGTCTGGATTTACACCCTTGCAAGAGCTGCAGCCTCTAGTTTCAGAACTACCCAAACTGCAGGAACCCATGACAGAATATAATCTTTGACAGCAATTTGACCATATTTTCGGAGAGATTTAGTAATACATTATTTGAGCTTTCACTACCATTCAGGTTGAGGATGAGAATTAGCCAAGAGCCCACATGACTAAGTGTCATGTGAACCTACAATGTGGGTGTCTGTTTTTCCAGTGGTGTATGCTAAAGGTATGTTAGGGATTAATAGGACTGGGAAGCAGAGTGCCTCCCACATGTCACATTGCGGTACCACACCTTTATTTAAAAACAACATCTGCACAGATCTTTAGCTTATTCCCCAAGTGAGGAGAGAACACTTTCTGTCTGACTTTGCTCCTGGTCATTGGCTTTGTGGTTGTACCATCAACTGTGGATGCTACTGTTGAAAAGCTGAATGAAAAGCTACAAAACACTGTTAAAACTTAGTGTTCCTTTGAGAACTTTTGCAGTATGTTTCTGCAGGACGCTGCTGTCTGGAGAAAAACTCATCATAAATGTCACTGCATCAGCAACTACACAACTACTTGAGTTTATCCAAGTAGCTTTAAAAGGGTTAATTAAAGTAGAACATGCAAATTACCAAAATGTAAGATTTGAACCCAACAATCGTGATATATATGTCTGAAAAGCTTGTTTCACAAATTGTAACATGCTCTTATCATTTATACTAGCTTTTCTTGTGTTATTTAAAGTCTTTAGACATATAATTAATAGCCAGAATACCTCAGTTTTGTAATATCAGTTAGAATTTTTGCAGTTTGTCTCAATCCACTATTTGCATAGCATATGCCAACTATGAAAAAGTACACATAATGTAATGGAAATGAAGGCAAGAGAAATTTATTCCTCAAATTTGTCCCGGCAGTGTAAAACGGAAAAATAAGACTGTCCCTGAGAGAAGAACCGTACAATAAGGCAGAGGTTAACTCTCAGCATAAAGAGAGGGATGAGGTATATCTAAGATTAAAGTAAGAGACGCAGACGTAGGAAAGGCGGAAATGGAAAAAGCATAAAAAATACTGGTCAGACCAGAAAACCAAATGTCAAAAGCTTCAATGCTTTGGTTCAAGGAAAAGGGAAAAAAACATCACACAATTCTTGGCAGTGTTACAAACCAAAACCACCAGCTGACAAGAACTGTGTAGTGTTTTTATTGCCTTAAATGGCAAGTGAAACGGTTTAACATGTATCAGTTTCAAAAGACTAAGACAGGCACAACAAGTTTGTTGAACTGGAATGGTAACAATCAGAAACAATGTGACACAAGATCATTTTTTCACCCACTACATTTTCTACCTCTATGCACTGTGCTGACAGTGAAAACAATTAGAACAGGAAGCTTCATAGACTTTTGAATTCATTCAAAACAATTAGTCTTTTGAAAAACAACTATTAAATTCAGCAGGTAGATCAGTACAAACAATATGAGCTGGTTGCATGGACGTAAATTACAATAAAAGTCCTTCTTGACAAAAATGGCCCTAAATGCGATATTTACATTTGCAATAAATTGTCATGTCGAAAAACAAACCCTGCTTTTTGACTTTTCTGCACAGAAAAAAAATAAAGTAGTCCTCCTACTCAACTTTGAGCTATTATCTTTGGTACGTGGCAATGAAGCGAGAATGGGCAGAAATGGGCAACATATTCAAAATTCTCACAATAATGCACCGTTTCAGTTTTATGATATTTGACTGCCTGTGATGCATTAGGCAACACAAAACACAAACATATCGGTCTAAATCCAAGTAATTCTTTAGTTGACTGTCCTTCTCTGACAAAACTACACGATGCAAGCATGAAAATTACTTAAATATTAAATAATTAATTTTCCAGTTTAAGGCTTTTCCTGTCTGTAAAAACAGCCCTATGTGGCCCCAGTACCTGAATAAAATACACAGCAGAAGGCACAGTTAATATTCATTCAACAAATAGGGGAGGGCACTCAACACGTAATAAACGTACACTTCTGAAGTTTCATCTTCTGTTTCTAGAAACTCCAATGAAAAAAAAAAATCCTACAAACATTGATATAATAAATAATTCCATAATTTATAACATGACAGATGAGGCTGTGTTTAAAATATACACAATCTGCAGTCAAATACATGCATTTCATTTTGTCACAAACAAAACAAACAACTTTGTCTCGAGTTAAGACTCATGTGCAAGACTTGTGATCTTTACGATATAGGACACTTGTGTGTGTATAGATCCTCGGAGTGTGAACTTTCATTTAATGTTGCTTTGGATCAGTCAGTTCTGTGCAGCCAGTAGTGCAGATCATCATGTTCTCAGTCAGCAACATGGTGCACAGCAGTATCGTCATATGTAACATCATACAGTCAATGGCACTCATGGACCAGTACCCTCTTAGTAGTCAACAGTACATCCAGTGAAATAAACTCTGAGCATATCAGTAGTATCTCCTTAGCAACGACCTTCACTAAGTTGCTGTTTGACAGAGTGAGTGAAGACAGCATCCAATCCTATGTCACCCTCACTGTTGGTTCAGCAGATATCACTATTATGTAGCAGGAATCATTCTCCCTCCTTAAAGTGCTCTGGTTGGCGTGATTGTAACCGTGGCGACCTTGTCGGCTGGCTGCCGCCGCTGCGGCCAGTCGACATCCGGCGGTTCCACATGCCACGTTTGGAGTGATAATGGTGGAAGAAGTTCCTCAAGTAGATCCTCTCCACTTCCAGTCCTCCCTGCAGAATCCTAGAGCAGAGAACAGAGGAGAGTTTGTTTACTTGCATTTCATTCCGTCAGCCTTTAAGGAAGCAGTTGCCAAACGTTTAAAACCACAATATCAATATAAAGTGAAATATTAAGCCTACTATCTATCAAAACTGATGTTAACTGTTTTATGTTGCTGCCCAGATTCACAGATAAATATCAACTGTAAATTAATAAATGAACAATAAATAAGTATGGTGCTTGGTTAAATGTATTTCTTTTGTTCTGTTGAAAATTAAAATCAGCTCAAACCTGCAATAATTTGGCCATTTGGTGGAAGCGCAAAACAAGTTGTGAACACCACACGGACATGTCAGTAAGCTGACAGGGCAAATTTGTGAGCAAACATTTGCTTATTTACACATCCAGCAGTTACAGAGCAACATTATCATTCATTTGGAGTCATGTTAGTATAAGTATAGTATAGACTAGAATATAAGTCCAATAATCACTCTCTCTTAGCTCTCTCTCTTAGCTTAGCGCTTTTGGTCTCCACCAACTCTTGAAGGACATTTCTGGTTCTGTAGCTGCTAAAAGCTCCACTATGTTCACTAGGGAGTGAACACAGGTGGTGCTGAGCAGGTAGTGTACAGTGACTTTTTAGAGCTTTTTGTTTTCACATGTATGTATATGATAATCTTGTGGCATCATTTGCCCATCCCTAAGGCACCCACTTGGATATCCACTGCTGTAAGTATACTCTCACACTGTTATGTATGATCAGTCTGTCATGTTCAATGCCTTGCAGATGTTTTTTGTAATGTCCTTCCTTCTTCATCTCCATCTGCTTTCCCAACTCTTCCCAGAATTAATTTAAGCAACTCTATAAAAAGGAACATGCATGAATTTGTTACACGATTACTGTCAGTAACAGCAACATGGCCCCCCCCCCAGTATAATTGAATAAATAAAAACTCAAGCCTCTCATTAAAAATGTATCTATTACTGTTGGTGCAGAAATGTGTATCATCCTATAAAACCTTTATCATGAATGTTTAAGATTGCTGAAAATATTCTGCTATTTCAACTTACAGCTGTGCTGATACCATCTCGTCGCAGTGTCAAATCATATTTTGTTATTTGTGTGAATAAGAACTACATGACCAAACAACAGGGACCAGAAATGGAAGAAGCACCGACAGCTATTTTCAAATGTTTTTTAAGCGTTGTTCTATGAAGTTAAAAGGAAAACAAAAGTTGTAAACAGAGGAAATAGACTAAAAAAACTATGAGAAACACACACGTCTATCCATTACGTGACAATCACAAAGCGAGCAACACACCTGTCGAGGAGCTCCCAGTCTTCTCCTCCCCAGCGGTCTGTGAATTCCCTGGTGTTCATTCCTCCCACTGCGTTCAGATCTGACTTATAGATCCCCAGCAGGCCGAAGCCATTGACCTCCCAGTAACCTGCGGCACAGATTTTCATGAAAATGCAAATGATTTTTTCATTTTAGTGGCCATATTCATTAAAAGCTGTTTGCATTGTTTTGTTGTACATCTCTTTATGTTGCTTGCTTGTGCCCCACAGACTGACTGGGTCACACACTACACGTCTTACCACGACCGCTGCCTGCGTTTTAGGATCTCATATCAGTGGGAGCAAAACATTATTCTCATAAATCTACACCTGCCACATGTTACAACCTGGCATGACTGGCTGCCATGATTCCCTAAAACAGGTCTAGCCGGTGGAGTTAATTGTCTATTAATCCAACATGTAATTGCAGCTAATCTGGTTCAACATAGCCAACCAAAGTTTATTTTATGCAGTGAACATCCCCTTTCCCTTTTTAAAATCCCAGCACCGTCTGTCTCCCTCTTTGCTGTACATCTAACAGGGTTCCCACTCTCACTTGGACAACAAATTCAATTTCTCGCCGGTTTAACGTCATTTTAGTCACATTAAAGAACTTGAAATTGGGAGTAAATTATGATCTTGTAGACACGATGAGTTCTTTCCAAAACTAGTCTGTGTGTAAAACCATTCATTTTAAAACTACTGTTATATCAACACTCCATTAAAAGACTTCCGATAATGAAGTAGTAAAGTTTTAGTGCTTTACAAAAATGTTAGTGTTATATTTCAGCTAAAGAACTTCGAATGTACAATCTTCAAAGGAACCAAGGCCACATGAAAGCTAAAACTAAAGAGGGCTGTATCTGCTTCTACCTCTGGGCTCTAATGGTGTAGCCCCGCAGTCCAGTCTCAGAACTATCGGAGCAAAGGCCATATATCCCTCCACACAGTGCTTCCTGATGGTATCGATGATGGAGGGAGGGAAGTGGATGTGGAGGTCACAAAGAAACACAATGCTGTGGTCATCCTGAGGGAGAATGAGGAGGGTTAGATATGAAAGAGATTCACTATTACTCTCTATTCATAGTGACGTTACGATACTCACATGTATAAGGTCGACACCTGCTTGCAGACCAGCAGAGCGCTCAAAGTTTCCACTCAGCTTCACGTACTGGTACCTGATCAATTCCACAGACATAATTACAGTACATATATATCCTGCGTATGTAACGAGCTTCACAATTTCAGTTTCAGCATAAAAGGGAAACACAAACACATACCGGGGGAGTGAGGATTTCTGCAGAGCCTTCCTCACGTCCATGTCGGTGCTGTTGTAGTCCGTGATGATGAGATTGAAGTTGGTGTCTCCAGTTTCTCTGAATAGTTGTTCCATGTCAGCAATCAGCTGCTGCACCCACCGAGCCTGGTTTTTCACTGAGAAAGGACGCACAGACAAATGAGTTATTTAGGTAATGACTTAAAGGATTACGTGGTTAGGGAATGCCTACTAATGTCAATATTGTACTTTCTACAGTAGGTCTATTGAAGTTAATCTTATGTTGGTCCAACATGGTTGTTTTCTCAAATGCTTGTGAATTGTTAGTCATTAATTATGGTGAAATGTCATGTGTTCTTTAACACCTGAGCAGCTTGAGGATGATGTTTCTTTGAATAGGAAAACTCACAAAAACGCACAAAAAGAAGCTCAGCAAAGCACAAAGAAAAAGATGGAGTTGATGAATGTAATGGCTGTAATGAGCACAGGTAAAGGTGGATGTACCCGGTACTATGAAGTGGACGGTGGCAACAGGATTCCAGTGGAAGCCCACTGGGTTACACAACACCATTTGAGGTTTCGGCTGCTGGAAACCAAAGTCCTTGCTGCGTTGCATGCTGTAGCGAATCAGAGTGTAGATGTAGTGTGACAGGCGCAGCAGCTGGCCGTTCGCATCTTTCAGCTCCAGCTCCAGAAGGTAGCGGCTGCCCTGGGCCCGGTCGACGCGCTTCACCACATTAACCACACTCACCAATGTGAATTGCCTGCAAGGTCAGAGAGAATCAAAAGAATATGGTGAAATGTGCTGCAAAACAATTATGCGCTCTCTGCTAATGGTTGCACTCGCTATTTAATCATACTGAAGTGTGGTTGATTCCAAGATGTGACATGCTCATTCAAAAAATACTGCAAAACCATAAAAAAAGCAAGAGACATTCTTGACCTAGCTGTTTTTTCTTTAATAGTTTCTCAACCTTCAGGACTGACATGCCAGCATTAATTTTTCAGTTAGGTCAGTGGTTCTCAAGCTAAGGGTCGGGGCCCCACCAAAGGGTATAAAGATACATCTGAGCGGTTGCAAGACGATAAACAGGAAAGGAGTTCTTCACATAAAGGCTGGTTAGATAAAAATCTGTGTATCAGTCTCTTTCCTCTGGAGCCTCTTGAGGCTGATTAAGCAGATATTAGTACTCTTTTTTTACTGTTAATTAGGTTAATTTTGGGTGCTGCACAAATTTAAAAACAATCTACTGCACTCTTTGTTTTCTCTGAATATATTTCTGGAAAGGAAAAACAGTATTTCTGCTACACAAAACTATGTTCATTTTTAAAGACTTTCTGCCATCTTTTCTAGTGAAATACTGGACAGTTTTATCTCTTTAGGCCTCCAAAATTATTGAAATTAAACAATGTGGGAAGGCAAGTTCACATCTGGCAGACATACATGTAGGGCTGCAACTAATGATGATCATAATTATTGATTCATCTGCCGATTATATTTTCAATTGAACGATTATTTGTTTAGTCAATTAAATGTCAGCATATTGTGAAAAATGGCATCACAAGTACCTAGAGTCCATGGTGATGTTTTCAAATGTCTTGTTTTGTCTGAACAACAGTCCAAATCCAAAAGATATTCAGTTTATTATAGAAGTGTAAGAAAATCTGACAATATTCACATTTGACTTAAATGATTATGACTACTATCAAAATAGTTGCCCATTACTATTCAGTCGATCAACTGATCTACTACTCTACATACAGTATATGCAACCTGTTAGAGGGGTTGCAGGTAGTAGCCAAAAATGTTAAGAACCAGAGAATGAGATTCTACTTTTTACCTATTTTAGATCTCTTATTATGGAAAAAACGAATTGAAATGAGGCTGATTCACATGCACAGGTGCATATTCAAATACAGTGCTTACCCATTGTGCTTTTTGTTGAGTTGGTCCATGAAAGCTTTGACCATCGGCAGAGCGTCGCTGGAGTGGAGCAGCAGGTTGCCTGAGACGTTGCAGTGCAGGTCGATCCAATCTGATCGCTGTGCCTGGAGGTCCAGGTGGCTGAACTGGAAGGTCTGGTTCCAGTTGACCACAGTGTCAAACACCGGCGCAGGGGTGAGGTCCTCGTCATCCACACCTTCAAAGTCTCCCCCTGGTCCCCATAGAGTCTCTCTCTCACCCTCCGTGGTATCCGTCCTGCTCACAGCCCTGTTGTGAACCTCGTCTTCCTCCCCCGCTTGGTTCTCCTTTCCTTTCGCATCCGACCGCTTTCTGTCCATTTTGTCTCTAGCGATCATCTTTGCTCTGTGGATGCTGCTTTCTAGATCCTGCTGTAGAGGCATATTCATCTCTATCTCCTTCTCCCTGAGACGTTTTCTGTCCCTCTGATTTAGCCTTACTAAAGGGTGGTTGATGTCACTCTTGGGAGTGGTAAAATGCTTGATGGTGGCTGGCTGGAGCTCCATTTCTCTGATTACAAACCTCCGCTGCTTGGCCACTGTGGGTTTATCAAGAAGAGGAGCATCCCTCACTAAGGGTTGAGGCTTTGAGTCTTTGAGTCTCTGGATTTGGGTATGGTTTGTTTTACGAGACCTCTGGATATGATGCTGTTTAGAATTGAGCTGCTCTGACGGGACTGCTGGTCGTTCCTTTGCTTTAGGCTGCCCTCTGTCCACTGGTATCTGTGGATTTGTCTGTCCTGCTCTCAGAGCTGTCTCTACTGATTTGAGCTTTTGTCTCTTTGCTGGTCTTAACTTCCCTTTTGGTTTCATCTGTTCTACTTTGTTGACCCGGTCCTCGAGCTTTAACTTTGTCCGGTTCTGTTGCAGGTGATGTTTTGAGGCTTGTGTTGGCTCAACTGGTTTCTGCGGCTCTGGCTGACGCTGTGGGACACCGCCTTTGCCATGCAACTCCATGTGCAGTCTTTTCTCAGAGGCATTCTTCAGCGTGTTGTTAGTTTCATGCATGACGGAGAAGAGTTTGCGCCTGCGTTTCTGAGCATAATCATCATAATCATCACCATAGTCTGGAAAAAGGGCGTTCTCTATCTGGTCCGGCCTGGCTTCCTTTTCTCTTTGATAGGCTTCAATGTCAAAGTCGTCTTCCTCATCTAGCACTGATTTCCTCCTCTGGAAGCCAAAATCTAACATTCACCAGAAGCAGAGACAGAAAAAGAGAGTGTAATGGACTGACTAAACAAGTGATCGATTGAAGAAAAGGGAAGTACCAAATACCTCTGCCTGAGTTTCTTTTTTCCTCCACATTTGGATGGTCTAGTCTCATGTATCTAGAGAAACCAAACCTGAAGACAAGAGGACAAAAATGATGCAAAGATTTAAAAGAGGACAATTTGCTTGATGTTACGTTAAGATCACAAATCACTTATCAGATGAACACCTGCTGTGTAAAAGACTGTCAGTACATTGAAGGATACAGCACCCTCTGTTGGTGACACTGTAAACCTACTTCTAACTCTGCTCTCTCTCTCTCTGCATGTATTTTCATTTAGTTCAGAAAGTGAGCTCTCACATCTTCATGAAGTAGGGGCTCTCGGGGTAGAAGCAGCTATTCTCCTTCTCCATGTGTGTGAGTCGGGTGTAGTCATTGGGGTAGATGTAGGACATGTGGACCTGGGGAGATGAAATGAAATGACAGGTTGTTAAAGGCATGAGAGCTTACTGATGAATCATGAGATCTTGTATAACTAGAGTTATCCAACGCCCGTCCGCAGAACAGAACACACTGCATACTGTTTTTGGATGTATACCACATTAGTAACTTTCATATTTAAATAATTTCCAAACTAATAAATAAAAATTTGCTCTAATTTAAAGAAATTGTTCAGTATTATGGGAAATACACTTATTTGCTTTCTTGCCGTGAGTTAGGTGATACATATGAGGCTACAGCTAGTGAACGGCTATCTTAGCTTAGCATTAAGATTGGAAACAGAGGGAAACAGCCAGCCTGGCTCTGTCTAAAGGTAAAAAATAATAAAATGTGAAGCTCTAATTAACGCACTAATTAACATGTTATATATTTTTTTGGTTTAATCTGAACAAAAAGCGAAGTGTAAAAACTACATATTGTGGTCCTATGGGGGGTTGTGTGCAGGAATACAGACTCCAGGAAGTCACTGCAAATTAGTATAATAGGTTGTAGAATAAACTGAAATAAATCAGAAGCTGTGCTATTAAATGTTTTTTATAATAAATATAGCATGTCTTGATTTCCATATCTATGCTGGCATAATTTTGATCACTCAAATAGACAACACTGCTTAGCACATTTAGAAACAGATTAAGCGAGAAAAATTTCCCTTATCACTATGGGGCAACATAAACAAAAAAAAAAAGCTTCCTGTGTGCTATCTTGTTATCTTTCACGAGAACATGCTTCTCTTCTGTGACAGACGAGCTGTGAAGAATAATGTGAGCTGGAGCTCAAGCAGTAGAAATGTAAGTGAAGCAAACAAACTATATAAATACATACAAACTGCAGTCCTTGGTAGCGGAGCAGGGGAAAGTCTTTGATTGTGTAGCTGGGTTTGTACGAGCAGTCAGGCAGAACACCTTGTAGGAACTTGCTGTTTATCAAAGGCACTGCAAACAAATACAACACAAAGACTTGAGACAAGACTGCTTTGTGCATACAGTAGGAGGAAGTACGTTGCACAATAGTTCTACACACAGTCTAACCTTGGTACAGAGTGTCTCGCAGGTCTTCCCTCAGCATGTCTGCTGCGGCACTGTGCTGCTTTGTGGGGGTGTGTTGGTGGCTTGCAGCCGTCTGTGGTATGTGGGCAACGTCAGTCATTAACAAGGCAGACTCATCTGTGAGACGAAGCCACAGTGCGTTAGTATAAGAGACGTGCTTTGTATGTATTGTGCAGCAAAACCACTGACTTGATTTCCACGTTTGAGCATCCTTGCAGAATCATAAACAGTCTAGGATTATGAGATTTACCCTGAGGTCTAGACTAATAAAGATTCACTGAGTAATGTCTTCTTATTTTTTAGGCAGCAGTAATGAGATTTTGTGTACTTACTAACATAGAGGGAGATTTGATTGGATTCAATAACCATGAACCTAAATCCTTGGTCCAGGAGCTGCCACTGTGTGAAAACAAACACAAAGAACTGCATGTCTCTTCCACTTTATTTACTCACACTGCACATGGAAATGAGCACAGACCTGACATGAGAGTTGGTTCCAATGAAATGAGATAAAGAAAGAAAGACATTTTCTATGACTGCCGAGTCAAACTACTTACTGCCACCTCCACATGGTCAGTCCCTCTGTTGTTTTGCTTGTGGACAACTTCAAAAAAGTACCTCCTCTGAGCAGACAGCCTGTCAGATAGTATAAGATCATATTCAGTGCTACATTATAGTGATATCAGACACAACCTAAAATGTTTCTCTAAAGAAATACAATCATGTAGCTGTGTGGGTCCTGGTTGGCTTTGCTGTTCTACTCAACATAAAGGCTACAGCAGTCAGTCATCTGTGTATAAGTCTCTGTCCCGCTGTGGCGTCATGAGGCTGATCAAGCAGATATTATATATATTATCATATACTATTATTTAGGTTAATTCTGGGTACTGCACAAATTCAAAAACTATCTACAGCACTCCTTTTCTCTGAATATATTTCTGCTGATTTAATGTATTAATTTGAATTATACTGGGTTCCTTTTGTCTACTTTTGCTGTACTAAATTTGTATTGCTTTTACTGATGCACTAGTCTGATTTGTGTATGTATGCATGTGTGTGTCAGTGTGGTGTGGCTCTGTCCCAGGGAATACCAGTATCACAGAGAAAATAAATCAATTATAACTTCTAGATAAAATGTTCTTAAAATAGACACTTTTTACACTCTTGTGGATTTCATGTAAAACGTTTCCTGCTATTCAAACACGCTTTTCAAAATCCAAATAATCAGTATAAACAGGGCCACTACGCATGTACATAAAGTCAGTGTTGTTGAAAGTTGCTGATGCTTACATTTTCCGTTGTTGGTGGCAACTCACTGCACTGGTCTACTTTGTGTAGCCTACAAGATTTCCTGCCCAGTTACGGTAAACCACACCCACACAGTGTGACAAAGTAATGAAGAGTAGTATGTGTAAGAAAATCGGTGGAGCATCCCTGAAGGTTGGGATAATGACATGATATTTGAGGATGATTTTTTTGCCTGAGTTAGAATAGTTTGGGTGCTATTGAAAGATTTTTGTTTGTGTTCTTTCACATGTGCTCTTCTCCTGAGTTTGACGTGGAAAGATATATCCCATATATCTGGGCGGCAACTAGATTTTCAACATCATTTCAATGACCGTTTATGTTGCCTGAGGGAGATGCCACTGTGATGAAGCAGACACATTTTTCATTGTTGCTTATTTAGTCATACATTTTTCGAAACTGACTTAATTACTACACACACAATGCTGTACTGTATGTATATCTACTCCCATTGTTGACATCAGCTGAACAACAAAACCTAGTTGTGCGTCAACTCACCGAACTGGTCTGGAGGTCTGACTGGCATACTTCTCAAACTCGCCCGGGGCTGTCCACTCTTTGCCAGTCTAGAAAAAGAAAACCCACATGCAAATAAAAACAAGAGACAGATACGATGAAACAACCCTTGAGAAGATTACAGGCATGCATACCTTTCCAACCCATGCCAATAACTGCAAGTTGAGGGGAGAGTCATCTGTGCTGAGCCAAAATTCAGAGTTGTCATCAGAACTCAAAGCAAACAGGAACTCTCCTGAGAGACAGGGAGAAAAAAATTAAACAAAATGATAAAGAGACTGCGGGAGAGTTGAAGGGAAATGTATAGCATGAATGAACTCAGTGCGGTAACAGACAGAAACTAGATGAAAAAGCACATGTTGTACCGTCAGTATATGGGTGTAAATAACCAAATATCCGGAGCCCATAGTTGGTCCACTGAGGAGAGACGGCCAGCTTCTGCACTGTAGTCCTGATCTGAAAGAGTGGCGAAAAGGAAACAGAGAATCAGCCATGATGTTTATTCAAAGTGAGACTACATCTTGAGTCCGGGGACATGAGGATCTAGCACGTGGATGCAGAATGTACCTCTGAGAGAAAACAACTATGTGTGTGTGTTTGCCTACACTTTCATACTACATACTGATTTTAAGCTGCTTTTTAGTATGTAGTGTGTTTACACTAGAAAAGTGAACAAATAAAGTTTACATACTAAGTATGCATACTAAATACGGTTGATTTTTGTGCTGTTGTTCTTCCACAATGCAATGCACAAAGGAAAAGAACAAGCTGCTCACAGCTGAAAAAAATCTAAATAAATTGCGGGTGGTACCTAAAAAGCTCCAAACTAAAAATGTCGTATTAAATCTTTTTGATGTATATTTGTAAAGTTATTTTAAGTGGCTTTCAAATGTTGCAGTTTCGTTGACATCACATGTATTGTATCATTCCCCGTTAGTATAAAATGGTAAAGTGTGTTGATACCCTAACAGCTAAAACAGTAAACTATGATGATTAGTATGTATAGGCGGCATGGTGGTTAGCACACATATCATGTCCTTGAGCAAGACACTGAACCTTGCAGGTCGCCATTGGTGTGTGAATGGGTGAATGAGAATTAGCTGTAAAGCGCTATATAAGTGAGATCATTTACCATTTAGTACACACTGTATAGAATTAGTAAGCAGTATGGATTTGGAACACAGCTAATGATAATGCTAACTTGCTGATGTTCACCATCTCAGTTCAGCATGTTAACATTTGCTATTTAGCACTAAAACAAAGAAAAAAATAAATAAGTCATTAGATTTGCAGGCAATAACCGAAAAATATTGGTCAAATTGAAATTTTGACCTGATGATCGCACTAAATGAAAAGCTAAAGGATCACCTAAAGTTATCATAATTCATCCTGAGGCGAGCTTGAATGTGTGTACTAAATTTCATAGCAATCCATTCAACAGTTGTCGAGCCATTTCACTTAAAAACCACAAATATCAACCTCATGGTGGCGCTAGGGGAAAAGTCTGGGGATCCCTAAAGTCAGTAGAATTCATCCTCTGGGCACCATGAATGTCTGTACAACTTTTATTCAATACTTGCTGAGATATTTAAGTCTGAAACAAAGTGGTGGACCGCCATTTCCATCCCTAGAGCCATGTTGCAAGCGTGGCTAAAAATGTAAATTATGAACTAAATGAACTCATTCAATAAATGAATTTGAAAAGATCAGGGTAAGACTTACATGAGGATACAGCGGGTAATGCAGGTTCTTGAAGAGGTCAGCTGTGGAACTGCCACACCAGTCCTCAAACACGTGCAGATTGGCCCGTCCCTTATACTGCAGGAAGAAAAGAGAGAGACAATGTTGGGAACACTCTGGTGTTTGTGCTGCAGTCAGTCAGCAGTGGGACAATCAGTACTTAGAAAACCAAAACCAACAAATACAGACTTCCTCAGATACCACTTGACAATACAATGACAGGACTACTGGTTTCAGCTGTCACCCGATTCCTATTATCCACCCCTCTCGCCTGTGTACAGACATGTTTAATTAAAGAGTTGGTACACCCAAATTATAAAACTGGTACTAGCAGTTACTGGTACTGGTATCTAGCAGACAGTTTTGGTTTTACTTTGTCAGGTTTTAAGATATCCAGGATTTCTGCCTCCACCCAATACAAGGAGGTGAATGGAATTTAATCTGTGGTGCTCACAGCATTATCAAATTACAAAGAAAATGTATCTTTACGGAAAACTATTACTCTGGATAATCCACAGAATTGATTGTGAAGAGTTTTCTTTGGAGCTACCAAAGGCATAGTCCCGATAAAAACTGTTGACAGTGTGGTCTGTGGATAATCGAGAGTAACTGGGGCACTTTTCCTGAAAAATGTGTTGTTGTTGAATTTTTTGAATGTAATTTTTCAGTGTTTTTAACATCACAAACAAAATCTATTCACCTCCATTGAATTGGGGATATCTCAAAACCTCAGCCAATAGTAAAACCAACTAACTAAAACAACAACTAGAAGTTAAGTGAGTAAATATGCTTTATTTGTTATTTGGGTAAACTGATCCTTTGAGTAAAATATATATTTATACACAGGTAGAGGGGTGGATCACAGGAATGGGTGACAATGGAAACAGCAGCCAAATTTCTCTTCCCTACTTCTAATTACGTCAATGAAAGTCTGTGGGAAACACTACACACACACACACACATACACGCGTAAATGAACAAGCAGTCAAGTTTCAGCAGAGGCCCAAATGTCCTGTAAACATACACCTGTGTGACATCTGCCAAAGAGGCCATGTTATCTGATCTGTGTGTGCTGATTGCAGAACAAGGGCAGTATAAAAGCAGGAACGAGCCAAAGCCACGGTGTTACCAGTCTAGTAGCTCATCAGATTTCATTAGAAGTGACGCTACACTCTGTTGTTGTCATCAGTTCAGTTAGTTAAACGTTAGCAAGACCTCGGTGCTGACATTTAGTAAAATCATGACTCTTCGCACTTCACAGGCCCTGTTGTTGCGTGTAATCATTTAACAAGCCTATATTGCATGTCAGTGACCAAAGGCCATTTGACTGGGAGTCAAGCTCAACCTTTTACTTCAACAAACCGCTGCACTTGTTTCTCTTTCCTTCACTTCCAATCAACAGAGTGCTAAATCTGTGAAGGTTTGGACATTCAATGGACTTCTATATTCTCAGCATGTTCTGAGACTTCAGCTGGACTTCATGTATACATTCACATGTTCTGTTTTGGACGAAACTGCTAAGAGCTTTTCACTATTTTTTGACATTTTATAGAGCAAACAATTAAGAAAATGTGATGAATCAATAATGAAAGTAATGCAGCCCTAAAAAAACATGACGATGTAACCTTTCTGGAAAAAAATGAAATAAACAAATGGTATGTTCGTTTTTGACACATTTGATATATTGTAATGTCACCCAAACTTTGACAGCTTGTGAATCAACAGGTTAGCCACAAACATGATCACTGGGACTATTACAATGCTTATGTAACTTTAGGTTACACTGGTCCGTAGAGCCAGACACACCAACAGCTCACCCCAAACATGAAATATGAGGTGCAAGCAACTGGCCAAAGCACAGCGCTGCTTAATATAGTGGAAATATGATGACCCTACTACAGAGCAATGGAAGCTGCAGAAGCCGCGGCAGCTATACAGAGGAAAATGCATTGAAGTGAGAGGGAATTGGGCAGGTCTGGGCAGGTGAGTCAGAGTTCAGAAGAGGTGAGTGTTTAAGCATGCGGGTGCTGTGGACACAAACACACCTCTGGTTTCCAGGTTTGTGGAGTGTAGCTGGAACTCCAAGCAGCTGAATCCTCCACAGAGTCTGGTTGATTGTCCCTCCTGACCTGGAAAACACATATCCAAATAACTGGCTTCAGCTTGGTTTTCCTCCACCCCTCCCTGCACACGCCCTTGCATCACCATATTTTCTATTACCACTTCTTTTTCCATGCATCGTCCTTACCCTTTCGTCAAACATGGCTCTCCTCCAGCTGCTGCCGTCAGCATCAGGATTCATACCTGAGGATGTGGGTAAAAAACAGTCAGAGCAGAGCAGGGCTAACAGGGCAAATATGCAGCAACTGTGCACAGATTGGTCTCTTCTACTGATCTGAAAGAGATTTATAATTTTCCCCAGGAGGTGGGAGGGGTTGTTATTCTAGTACTGGCTTCCTGACTTTGCATCCAAACAAAATGTATCCTAATCCCAAAATAGCATGTGACGTGATGTGCCTCTTATTGTTGGTGGTCTAGGAAAAATCAGTTAACTCACAGATTCAGCTGCGAGGATGTGTGGAGAGGTGGAAGCACACATGTAGATATATGAATGACAAACTCTTGTATTAGTCCATGCCCAATCCCAAACAGTGCTGCTGAAAACGAGGCGCAGTGTTCTGCTGCAACCACAGAAAAACAACCACTCCTGCAAATTACTATAACTATAAAGGCGACCATCACACCCAAAGTCATAACTCTAACTCTATGCTTGGTAGTAGGTCAGGCACTACAGGTGTTACCAGATTTCCAGTCTTTCTTTTGCAAGATGCTTTTTCATCCATTTCTTTTGGGCTTGTGTTGCATGAACAATGAAGCCCAGTGTCCCAACAGAGCCCCACCCACTCCCTGTTCCAATTCAACGCTGATGACCACTGAATGTAACTCATCTCAGTCACAGCCTTCAATGAGCTGCTATGGCACTCACTGTGTTGGCAAAAACCTCTGGCACTGTGGCAGAGCAGAACAGAAATATTATTCCTTCTAACCCCTTCCGTCATATGTCAAATTATAGGGTAGTGTGTATTTTAAAAGAGGACCCCAGGGTTTATTTTATGAGCTTGTGGTGTCAGTGAGTGAATTGGGGTTACAGCGACTCAGAGTCTGTCATTATCACCAGGGTGGAGATCTCCAAACACACACCCTTGAGACATGAGGGCCAATTTTGGCAATGCTAGTAATTCTAGAGTGGTGGTTAAGAAAAGAAAGAGAGGAATATTTTTATCTCTATGTGCACTCATCCAGTCTTTCTGCTTACCCATCTTCTGCTGCATTTTGATCACTGTCTTCACCACAGAAATGATAACGCATTTGTTTTTTTGATTCATTCAGTCATCAAATACGATCATTTCAAAATGACTGTCAGTGCTTTGTTTGGTGAAATCCAGTGACTCAAAGTTGAGATGTTTCCGTTGATAAAAAGGCTTTCAGCTTGCATACAGAGCACAGAAATTACTTCTAAACAACAAAGAGACTGGAGACCTTTCATGTGGATATTGTATTAATGTGACATTTTAGTCTGTGTTGTCTATTTTGGACACTATTCCAGGTTTTGCACAGCTACTCTCCGTCAATTTGTTAGAGTGAGAAGGATTTTAGACAAACGCTGTGGCACGTGCTCCACATGTATGTAGATTTCAGGGGAGAGGCTATGTTAAACACAAGATAGAATAGTCAAATAGGCAGTTTACATAGTCAAAAATATAGCTAACAGTTATGTGGCAGTAGCATATGCAGAATGTGTGATGCCAGATGTTTTTTTCCAGGAAGCATTATCATTATCATCTTGTCATTAACTAAACGGAAACCTTTTCAAGAATTTGACTAAAGGACACCCAGTGGAGAGGATCGCCACATAAAAACCACCCATCCACACAGGCAGACATTTCTCCACCGGGACATTTATCAACTACAGCACTTCATACGTTATCTATGTTCTTAAGTGCCTGTGTGACCTACATGTGGGAAAAACAAACCATCCCTTAAAGACCCATATCTGTACAGCCGAGCCAAAGAGCGCTCCTGTGGTAACCTGTGTCGACAGTCTTAATAATTTGGTTTCTTGTCAACAGTTTACAGGTGATGAACATGTTCCTGCTCTGCTGCGCAGGAAGGAAAACAGAACAATAAACACTTGCAGTGAGAAGGCTTGTTTTTAGTTTGGGCAAACTGAGCCCGAGAGGTTTTTAATAAAGACTGTGAACTTTGCTCTTTTTAAGATTATCAACTCCTATTGTTAGATACTCTGAGGGGGCCTGATACTGTACTTTTCTGATGACATGGACTGATGTATTTCCTTTCATTCTCTCTTTATGATTTAAACATTTGTTGACTGTTTGTTAATAGTTGGCGCTTAATGAAGAGCCAACATTTAATCAAAGCCTGTGTGTAAAGATGTCGTTATATTTTGCAAAGTCTTGAGAAAGATCCGCAGACTGAATCACCATATGTAACCCAGCCATCTGTTTCTTGTTTATATGTGACGTTTTGGGGGTGAGGAGTACCGCTGTATCACTAACTTTAAAATTTCATCCCTCCATTTTCAAAAAGCTCACAAACTTTTTGACAAAATACAAATATGGATGGGTGTTACAAATAAGCTTAGGCAATCAAGACTGTGGTATGTGACCTTAAATGTCATGAAACAAGGAAATCTCTGTATAAATGTTATGTTATTTAAGCTGCCATGGAAATTGCAAAAAATGTGTATCAATGTCTGCAATAGGAGCCACATGAGCCGAAATGTTGGGCACAACCTCCTGTATTGAGTTGCAGCGCTTTGGGGGTACCTGGAAACACTTCAATTGCGCTGACATTTTTATTTCTCCTATCAAACTGGAATTTCAAATCGAGGCAGTTGAACACTGGTGCAACAAGTTCTTCATGAGACCGCAAATCATGTTTTTCGAAGGACTTGTGTCAGCTTTTCGACTACAAAATAATTGGGACATCAAATTAGCTTTCACAAATAAATGAGCCCTTTGGAAGCACCCTTTGACACCTATTGTCACCACAAACACATGGACAGCGCTGACAGCATGTTCTTGTGTGAAATCCACCTGCCATTCTTCTGTGACACATTTGGATCTTCACATTGCTCTTTCGTCTCTGTTTGAAGGCTATGTGGAGTCTTTCCCTTGAGAGAAGTCGTCCCACTGTGACGAGGGGGCTACAGCCCAGGAATGTGTAGATAGGCGAGCCCTTTAATGTAGGTCTGAGGCATGTGTTTACACGTCAGGCTTTGTTCAAAAGTGTGTGTGTGTCATGTTTTCTTATTTCTCTCTTGTGGGCAGACACCAACCTGACATTTTTTCACTGTTTTCATTTCCATCCATGCCAGTGTGGTGACACCCTGATGTTATACTTGGGTGTGAGTGCAATGCAACAGATGGTAGGCAGAGGTGTCAATAAGGTAAAGGGCAGGAAGTTTGGTTACCCAGTGCGAGACGAGACTTCCTTCTGAGTGTGAACCTGCAATCTGACCTTCCCATCCCCCCCTCACTCTTTTTCTTGCTCTAAAACACACAGACACACACACACACACACCACACACACCACACACACTGCTCCATCTCTTAAAGTCGACCTGTTGTTTCGCCTGCTGCAGGCTCATGTTTCCTGTGCAAATGCATCCAGCATCATTCATGTAAAAAGTAAAAGCAAAAGCAAATTATAATCCTGTTAATTCTCACAAAGAGACGTATATCTAAACATATCTAAACATATTCAACTTTATGGAATTTCACATACAATGAGTGACCAGAAAATAGAAAACTCTTGTACATCGTAATCCAGTACAACATGCCTCTAACTAGTACTTCTGTGTCATTTGGCTTCACCACAGCATTAAACACTGTTGTTGATGCTGTGTCAGAGAGGTGATGATTCAGCTCTACCGTGATGTTTGAAGCTGCACTTTGTTGTGTGGCAACTTCATTTTATTAAGATGTTGTTTTTTTTAAGATTTGCGCTGCTGCATATTTATAAATTAAGTGGACAAAAAAATATTGGAAATAAAGCAGGCCTATTCAATGCCAATGTAAAAGCTTCAGTAGACTCAACAAACAGTGAAGATTACATTATAGTTAAATGGCTTCTGCTTTTGTGGTCACTCTTGTATGTTTTATGGGAATTTTGCACATTACTTACCCATGGCAGCGTCACGACTTAACTTTCACTGTAGCCTAACCCTTCTGCAAGTTTATCTCTTGCCTTTTTTTCCTCACATGCTCACTTTACATTATTGGGCTGTTGTATCGCTTACAGTTCGCAGTCTAAATGATGCATTACTTTAGCAAAAGTTTAAAAGGTCAAACACTTGTTGAGTAAAAGACCTGTTGTAACAGAGCCCGGACAGGCAAACACAAAACTTACTGGTGCTGCTCCATGCTTTTGCAGCCACCATCTCATGGTAGACGGCCACAAATCCGACCAGCAGAATCGCCCCGAACAGAAGATATTTGCCATTGCGCCGCAGTTTCTTTAAAGGGAAAAACGCCGCGATCATCTTTGCTCTTGAGCAAAACCTCCTCCCGAGTTATTCATCGGTCAGGTCACCCGCTTTGTCATCGGGAGGGGACCGACCCCACCGTGAGCCCGTCCGCCTGCCACCCACCGCGGGTGCGCACTACCGGCGCCCTGGATATCCCCAGTGCGCGCGGCCCCCGGTGGCTCTCATCCCGCGAAAAATCCCACCATAACCCGGCGTCGCCGGTACTCTGCACTGAGCACTCCCGATCATCTAAAACTTTCAAGAGGGCTTCCTGCTGCTCCTTCTCGCGGAGTGCTTTGGTCCCGACCTCTGCTCCGGTTAGTCCGACACCAAGCGCACACGAAACAGCTCAAACAACAGAGTGAAACAGTGAGACCTCACACCAGGTTTACTCCTCACAACTTCGTAAAGACAGAAGATGCAAGAAAAAGATCGGAACACAGCCTGCCTTCAAAGTAAAAGAATGATTGTGTCACTGACGAAAAATAAATCATTGACGCGTGTACGCTCGCATAGCCGTGCTTATTTTATTCACTTTACTATATATTACCGATGAAATGTCTTATTTTATTCATAGTTAGGTACACTGTACTACACATGTCAACATGTTTGTCACTTGGTGATTTATTTTGAAATCTACTACCGGAAACATGTTTTGTTTGTAGCTAGCTTGACACCGCTCGCACTGAGATTGGAGCTCTTGCTGGAGGGAGGAGTGAAATTGGGCAGCACCCATCCCTTCACCTTGGGATTTACCTGTACCAGGTACCAGCCATATTTACAAATACTTCCTGTAGTGCTGTTTCCTTTACGGGTTTTACCAACACCCGCACTTTAAACGTGTCGTATACATTAGATTATTCGATTTCCTTTCAACAGGTTGAACAGGTTCAACGGTTAGCATTTCGTCCACTGGGCTGCTGCAGTACTAGCTACTTTGTACTAACATAGCATCCATATGACTAGAAAGGTTTTGAATACAGGTTTTACTGGTTTGGACATTATACATGAGCTAATGCACCTGAATAACGTGCTTATTCAAGGGCTATAGTTTGAGTCAGGTTCTTGTACCATTAATAACATACTAGTACTAACATACTAACCTAACTCAATATCCAGCATTCTATTATATATGATCATTAAGCGATAGTGGTTGAGAAATACTGTTTAAGTAGATATGCTTATCATTAAATAATCAGACAATTAAATAATTACTGAGAAATTAGCCCAGAAATGAACTAAAGGAATAAAATGGTAATTTATTTATTATGAATTGTATGTCCATTGTGAGCCTACTCTTATGGATTATTTGTCTACTGTCAAGCAAGCAAACAAAGAACAAAGAGATCATGGCTCCCGCTGCTATGGGAAAAAAAAAATGCAGACCCCTCCTAGGTGAGTGCTGTTTCTACACCCCCCCCCCCCCCCCCCCCCTTCCTATATAAACCTGAGTAAATAGTGCCACAAAACAAAACAAGAAAATAACAAACATCTAGCTTAGAATAAGTCAGACACTGTAAATAAATAATAAATAGCTCCTCTTCGCTTTGTTTCATCATCCACCTGTAGAGAACAACTGGTGCTGGGCTGTAATCACACCGGAGAAAGATCACATCTGTAAGCCGACACCTGTGTCCCTGTGAGAGAGCTGGAGGATCAGATCAGATCCTGTTTGTCCTCGAGAAAATAAGACTCTGACCTCCTGACTACTGCAGGTACACACTGGGTGCATAGTTTCAACCCGAGAAATACACAAAAGCCTCAAAAATATAAATGCTTACATGCTGATGCCATTTAATGAATGGAAAGTAAACCTAGTCAGGGATGCCGCTGCGATTATTTTTCTCCATCAATATGCCTATTGTTTTCTCAATTAATCGTTTGTTCAATAATAGATCAGAAAAATACAAATGAAAAATGTCCATTTCAAATCCACAGTTGACTGACACATTATAGTTGGTTACTTTGTCTGATCAACAGTGCAGAACCAAAATATATTCAATTTATACTTCTAATCATCAATTCATTAACTAAGCATGTAAGCTTTAAACCTCTCCAAGATGTCTACGACTCAAGCATGTTCCTATTTTAAAGCTAAGTATATGAAATATTACAATTTCAGCCTGAGATTATTCTATAAATTAATGTCTAAAGCTAAAACTGGGTTTCAAATGTAACTGAAATATAAACTGAAAAAGTAACCTTGATTGTATGTCTGTAGTTGTAGTTCAGCTGAATTAATACCTCCTGTGAAATGCCAACTGTCGGCAGGTTCCTCATTTTGCACTTCAGTACTTTGTGTCAAAGTAATTAACATATTTGACAAGATGCCACAGGTTTTCATATAAGTGACATTTTGTTTCCTCGCCACATTTGGTTTATAAGCAGATGACCGAACAGGAAAAATAATGAATGCACGGTGGCTGGAAACTGTGAAAAACAGATTAACAGTCAAGAATAAAACACTCAATCAAGTTGTAGCTATTGTTTATTTTATCCTTCTGTCAGGGCAGACCAAGCAGTGACCCTTCCAACAGACAAAGATAAACTCAACACACAGCCCTGTTTTAAATTAGCCCCCTAGTTCAGTTTCTGCCCCTCTACAGGTGCTGTTGACTAACATGAACAGAGCTCACATCTTCCTCTGGCGTACCGACTTTATAACAGCCTGAATCTGATGAGCCATATATGCACACGATCATACATGTTCTTTTTACAGTAAATTAAGACTTAACTGTTTATTACTCGAGTGTGTCCAGGAGAAGCTAATTAATGTCCTTTCTAGCTGCTTTTAAAATTGCACATATTCCAGTTAAGTAATCGGTTGTATTCATCATTCCAAGAACAATAGAGAAATCACAAGCACAACACTGGAAAAAGATAATAAGTACAAAGTCAATATTTCCAAAGCAAAAGGTGAACAGTTCTGTACCCCGGGGGCTATAGGGGAGCTCCATCTTTTGATTGAGAGAGAAGCTTGAAGTTCGACAGCTATTCCAGGCTAACGTCTTATTACTCCACCTATCCACAGTGCTGCTACATACGTACTTTGGGACACAGGCACTCTAGCATTCAGACACATTACACCTATGCACACAACCGTCACAACTCCAGGAATTGATCAGTAGGCCCATGAGAGGAGGGTTGGATGGATAGCATAAAATGTGAGGAAGGGTAAGGGACAGAGGGTAGTGCAAGGTGAATGGTCTAGCCCTTGACGGGTGAGGGTTTGAAATTCTGCACTTACATTTGGATGATTTTTGCTACCCAAAAAAACCGCTGTGAAAACACGTGCAGTTCAGAACTGTGGGTTGAAAGGGGGTGGGGGTTGTGGCACACAATTCATCTATTAAAACCATGTCCCACAGTGCCATCAGCTGGGGAAGCCCCACCCGCTCGGGCAGCTGCTGCAGCAAAAAAGCCAGGACACAGAAAGCCAGCGAAGACGCGCCCAAATTCAGTGCTCTCGTTGACACGCTTGTTTTCTCTCTCTCTCTCACACACACACACACACACACACATTTCATAGACACAAACACAGTCACACCTTAAACACAAATGGCTGAAGTTACAAAAGTCTGAAGTACAGATGAAACATAACAGTCACATCTTCATTTACGCCTTTTCTCCGTTCTCAACCTCCATCTCATCGTCGCCGTTCTCCTTGCTCGCACTCTTAACCATCTCTGCTTCTTTCTGTTTATGGAGGAGAGAAAAACAACTTCTCAGTCAGTGTCTTTGACAATCTAAACACATGCTTATCCCACCCTCTTGTGGCTGTTGTACAAAACACAATCCTTCACCTTTGAATCCCTCTCTGCAAATTTCTGGAACATGTTGGCATAGATGCGTTTGTCCTTCTCGTGCTGCTCCTTGATACGCTTCTGACAAAGAGCCACCTGGCAGAATATAATGACGGAGAGGTCAGACAAGCATATTGTCAGATATGACACAGGTACAGCAACAACCAAAAGATACAACACAACGAATGCCTTCAGAGTTTTACTGGACTTTGACCACATATCGCTTTATTCAAAGACCAATTTGATATGAGCTGAAAGATCATTAGAAACAGTTTCAACTTGGGCTTTGTCAGAGTGCATAAAAATGTCCCCACCTATCCTACTTTGTAATTATGATGGCAAAATCTAGGAATATAAGACCCAGGTTGAACGTTGGGGCAATTATTCTTTAAGATAAGTGGCATTATACCTGGCTCTTGGCAGCCTTGTTGGCAGGATACAGTTGAATAACTTGCTGGAAGTCATCTCTTGCCCTGTCAAACTCTTTCATACCGAACAGTGCCTCTCCCCTACGGAACAAAGCCTTCTCATTGGATGCATCCAGCTCCAGAGCCTATAATCACAAACAGTGTATTATGACATGTTTACAGTATTTGACCACATAAATAATCAGGAATTACAGTGAAGCAGTGTACCTATATAACAGACATTTGTACAAACTATACTCAACGGAACTAAGAATTAAGGCACTTCTTTAACACCAACAAGTGCTTAATATTGAATGAATGGTTGACAAATCCTTGTCAAAATGTGTGTCCAAACAGATATTAGATACCTTGTCACAGCTTTCTAGGGCTTGGTTTGGCTCCTGTAGTTTAAGGAAGCACATGGCCAAGTTCAAATGCGCAGCCAGCCGCAATGCATTTGCCTTCTTCTCATCCTCCTCTGACAAACCAGATTCATGTTCCAGCCATGACACAATCCTTTTATACTGCACTGATGCCTGCTTGTATTTTCCCTCCTGAAGAATATGAAATCAGTGCATTAGAAAATATATTATTTAAGTACGTAGTAGTAATCCGTCGTAAAAATGATCTTTGTAGCTGTAAATACCCCCCCTGCATACCTTAAAATACTGTGTTCCCTTCTCTTTGACAATGATGCTCTGTTCCAGCTTCTCTACCGTGTTCATCTCCCACGATTCCTTAGCCTAAAGAAAACAAAACAGACATTAATCACATCTTAGAGGGGAAAATGTCGCTTGGATGCACACAACTGACATGTAACTGGCCAACTAAAGCCAAGTTGTGTTTGCAACACAGCGCCAAGATCTGTTTACCTTCTCAAAGGCTGTCAGCTTGATTTTGTATTGCAGTGTCGCTCCGCCAGGAATGTTATACTTTGCATTTCCTGCATTTCCAAAGCCATATCTACAAATCAAAAAGACACTTATTAGCTATCGCAAATGCGGTGTATAAATGTTGTATTACCTGTTGCAGTCAACTTAACGCAGACTATTTTCTACAGTAGACTGGATAATTGTGTAGCTGAAATTATTTATTTTTTGTCATGTCAAAGCTTTGAACTCTTTGTTGGCCAAATTTCAGTCTCGTTATCCATTAGTCACACACTAATGTGTTTTATTGTCCAATTAAATTCAACACACTTTACTCCATATGGGGTCTGTTACAACACAATGGTATTTGTCTTTGTACATGTGATCATACTTAGGCTTAATATTGAAGAGCGCCTCCTCTCCCTCCTCCATAGCCATGATAGCTCTCTCCACTCCAGCTGGAAAGCCAAGATTCTCACCATCTCCAATCTCAAACTTCAATTCTCTCTCGTCAAATACACGTCCCTCACAGGTACCCTCCACAGTCACTGAAAGGGATTGAAAAATGCGGGGGTTAGCTTGTGCTATAAACCAGACTGTTGATGTAGCAACAAACTACAAACATACAGAAGATTGACAGCTGTGGGAAAGTGGCAGCTGAAGACAAGTGATGCAATTTCCAAACGTCAATCTAAATATTTTGTTTTGTTAAGGATGCCTGTAAATGAATCACAGCCAAGTTGACTTACAATGGTGCATGCACTGTAAATAAATTACAGTACAGTAATCCCAAACTGACAAACTAGTCCTTTGAATGCTGCTGGTCAATATCAGTAACACTAGCTGTATAAAAAGTAGAATTTTAGCCTTGCATAGGCTTTGCTTGAGAGGGAAAAAAAAGTGCTTTACAAACAATCCAGGTGTGCAGGAATCTGTCTGTAAAGCAGAAGGGAGTCCACCGTTTGTTGATTTTAGAATTTAACACAATACCATTAGCAGTTATAGGCAGCTTTTATTCACAACAGTTTGCGAGCAGGTATATGCATTGTTTTTCCCAAACCAGCAAGAGGAGGACAGGAGTTTGGTGTTGGTGTCTGCGTGTTGCTACAAGTACCCCAGAGATTGATGAAGAAGATGAAATATGAACCAGGAAGTCCAGTTTGAAGAGAGCAGTGAAAATGTGCTCTTTCCTCTCAATGCTTGCGAGGTGAACAGTAGAGGTGGCGAGGTGTTATACCTGCAGTTACTATAATCTATCTATCAGGTAAAGTTTAAAATATGCAAATAGCTGTGACTGGATGCGTTACCTTCCACAGCAGCTCCTTCATTAGGCTTGGAATATCCCTGCCCTTTAGTGATAATGCGACGAATGATTCCTTCATCCTCATCCTCAGTTATGTCCTCGCCCCGAAATTCAAACAGTTCCACCTACAAGTGTGCAGACATGTAAATGAATATCTTTTCACACGAATAAAAAAGACCATGGTATACTGTACTTTCAACCATATACACAGTAATACGATTTATAGTATAAAATGTATAATCAAAATAACCCGATATCATTGACACTTACCTCAAAAACAAGAGTGGCATTGGGGGGTATCTTGGGTGGGCTGCCTGCAGATCCATAAGCATACTCTGGCTTACAGATGAGCTGGCACAACTCCCCCACTTTCATTGTGGCTACGCCGATGTCCCATGCCTTTATTACTTGACCTAAACACAGAGAAGACTGATTACAAACTGTCTATGACAAATGAGCAATCATGTCTCTGCTAGATATGAAACCAACCTTTGCCCAACTCGAAGGAAAACTTCTCTCCTCTGTCTCTGCTCGAGTCGAAATGAGTACCATCCAGAAGTGTGCCCACATAATGCACAAATACTTTGTCACCGGTCATGGGCAGCTCTGTGCCTGTGCCTTCCCTTTTCACCAGCTGAAGACAGCAGACAGCAAGAATAAATTTTATTAAAAATCAGTAGTCATCAAAAGTCCTCTATGCAACAGATATGTAAAGTAAGTTCCACACATTTGTGTACTGTACACCCTGCAGTCTGGTACTTTGCATCATAAGAGATAAAGCTGCCAAATCCTTGTGAGCTGTAACGTCTCATTGTGTGTGCTTGAATATGAAAATGTCCCCATCAGCATTAATATCTTTTGCATTTCTCCGGGGCTCAAGAGCCTTCTAGAAATTTCGACGGTTGAAATAGCTAATTATCCATGTTGTTGTCATCCTGGTATTAAGTTAGCTATGATAACAATGATAGGAGACACGATAAGCAGCGTTACGGTGTTGTCAACATTGTAACGTTAGTTAGTTTGCATTAGCTGTTTTTATTGACAGTGCACGCGATATCCTAGCTAACAACAGCTAACATTAGCCTAGCCGAATGAGTAAACAACAAGCAGCCAGCTAGCTAACCACTCAGCTAGCTGGATTAATATGGAGTACCAAAACACTAGCACTTACCTTTAAAACTCCCCCGTCTTTCTTTGGTGTGATGTCTTCTCCCTCCATTGGGATGGTGTGTTGTCCTTCACTTGTCTGCTCCTCTGCAGTCATTGTCATGAGGCTAATTTCTCCCTCCTACTATGACCTGCACCGCAATTCAAACGAACGCTGGCTAGTAGTGGTGGTGGCTAAAGCTAACAACTTCTCAAACCACACCAAGTGCAGCAAGAAACAACCTGACAACGCTAGCTAGCTAACTAACGTTGGTTCAAGCTCGATAGCAACTGAACTGCGAATGCTACTGTAAATAAAACACACGCCAGAGCTAGCTGCGCTAAGTCCGTGCAATTGTTGTGCAGCAGTTACACTTATATCCGAGCAGGATATGGGCTTTCGATTAGGTTGCTTCAAGTCCACGTTGTCTGGAAGCCAAGCGTTTGACAAGCGCTTAAAGAAGGGCAGAGAATTTTCCAGACTTTGTAGGAGGAACCAGGGGGTTGAACCCGCGTTGGTGGCGTTCCTTTTATAGTGTACGCATCTTCCGGAAAGGCGGTGCACATACAAATAGTAAAACAAATGCATAATTTACACATAATATTGTGCCCTCACGTGAATAATTAATAGTATACCTATTTAGATATTCTGTATTCGGTAAAGGACAAAAATAGGGCATAGATGTGCATAACCCCGTCCACGCAAGCATTACATGATATTAAAACATGGACTCTTTGTTTTCTCTTCACCCTATTGGCCAGATTCGGTGTCCACTGCTCTCTGTTGGCGCGGTTGTTGAATACCCGGGAACTGAAAATAGTAACACAAAGTAAAAACTCTCTTTTTTAAGGATATCTGCGGGTAAGTAGCTATACAGCAACGATCTCTGTAATGATTATGATCAGCAGTAGATATAAGACTTCAGCTAATAAGGGGACTAGGGTTGGTTATAAGTTAGCTAGCTATAGCTATAAATCGAGATAGCTAGCGTTAAAGTTTTCGTTTCAAGACAGCTTAACAGCTCGCAGTGACAACCTTTAAAACAAGATGTCAGCTGCTTGACATGTAGACAACGTGTAGACGATTAGGAATGCTCTTTAGTTGCAGGATGATTTACGTCGTTGTGGTAAATTGAAATATTGTAGTAAAATGAGGCAAACTGAATCAGAAATTCGTCAGGATCTTAATAAGATTGATTGATCTGCACAAAAGCAGAATCCAATCCAAAAGCAGAACTTGGCGCTCGCCTGGGTGCTTCATGTTAGACATAACATCACTATCAGGAGTTAATACAAGCCAGTCTAAACACACTGTGTGTGCTGCTCAGCTGATCAAGTAGCCAGGGGCTCAGTTCACGATGACCCTGTCTGAACCCTATCTAGTTATCTTATGTGTATATCATATTATTGGAATATTGCTACTTGTGCTTTAACACGTAAGCAGCATCTTAATGGTACAGCTGGTGGAGGTCGAGCACATTTTAACTACTTTATGTACCGTTGGACAGTTTAATTTATAGCAAAGTATAAAGTAATATCTTATTTGCAAAATCTTAATTTGTAAAGTAACTAGTAACTATAGCTGTCAGATAAATGTTGTGGAGTAAAAAGTACAAAATTTGCCTTTGAAATGTAATGCAGTAGAAGTATAAAGTAGCATAAAATTGAAATACTCAAGTAAAGTACCCCAAAAGTGTACTTAAGTACAGTACTTGGTTACTTTCCACCACTGGTTTTGTCTAGTTAAATCTTATGTCATCTTCCAGGGCGGTTCACGAGCATGGAGAATGGCAGGGCCCAGTTTCCATTTCCCTACCAGCCCTATAACATCCAGGAGCAGTTTATGCAAGCCCTGTACGGGGCACTTGATCAGGGCAAAGTCGGCATCTTTGAAAGTCCAACTGGAACGGTGTGTATGTGTGCATGCATATGAGAGAGCAGAAGCCATTAGATGGAACTGATTGATTTGTGTTTTCAACATGTATGTGCTTAAACCCAGGGCAAGTCTCTGAGTCTGATATGTGGAGCGCTCAGCTGGCTCACAGACTACGAGGAGAAGAGGAGGCAGGAGGCAGCTGCTCTGCTGCAGGAAGGAGAAGCAGTTCTTTCCACTTCTACTGCTCAGTCCTCCACCACCAGTTCCTCAGCAGAGCCGGACTGGATCACTGATTTTGTTCAGAAAAAGGCAGAACGTGATTTGGTGTCAAAGTTGAAGGTAAGAATGTCATTGTTATTTCAGATGTGACCTTGGCTGGGATCTCTGGGAATTTGGGCTTTTGACTATTATTGGATGTTTTTGTGTGTCAGGAGGAAGAATTGAAAAGAAAGAAGAGGGAAGAACGATTAGAAATGATAAGAAACAACGTTCAACTAAAGTACGCAATGAAAAGAAAAGTAAGTGATCTTGCACAGTGGCATTTTAAAGAGCCCAGGCATCAGACTTTTAACCAAAACAACTAAATATATGAATTTCTGTGTACGTGTCTGTAGAGCTGTGAAGATGACGAGGCATTCAAGTTGCTCCAGCTAAGTAAAGAGGAACAAACAGAGACACAAGGAGATCAAGAGGACGAGGATCTTATCGTTGCAGAATATGAGAGTGATGACGAGTCAAAGACCAGGAGCAGGTGAGGACGGCCATTAATGGACCATATCGTATCAAATGTTACAGAAGTTGAAATGAACACACAGTAACAGCAGGGTGTGTTTGCTCTCATGCTCAGATTTTATGGTGCTGACGATGACAAAGATGATGAACTGGTTGAAGAACATGTTACTAAGGTGTGTGATAGAGACATTTCACATTGTAGCTGTAAGAATGAGTGTCCCACTGATATAAAACATAAGTGTCACACATTACCCTCAGATTTATTACTGCAGTCGCACTCACTCCCAGCTGGCCCAATTTGTCCATGAGGTTCAAAAGAGCCCCTTCAGCAAGGACATCAGTCTGGTCACACTGGGCTCACGGCAGGTATGTGTACACATACGCGCACGCACGCACACACACACACACACACACACACACACACACACGTACGTACACACATATACTACCGGTGGTAAGGATTAGGGGTAGACTTTAGTATATTTGGTTTAATTTCATTGGCAACAAATACTTGGTTCCAACTTCTCAAATGTGAATATTTACTGGCTTTCTTAGTCCTCTATGATAGCAAATTTAGTATCTTTGGGTTTTGGACTGTTGGATAGACAAAACAAGACACTTTCAACTGTTCTCTTGAGCTCTGGAAGTTTTAGGGGTATTTCCACTATTTGCTGGCAAAAGCTTTGTTGATTAATCGAGATAAAAATTAGCAAATTAATCAACATTGAAAAATAGTTGCAACCCTAGTTGAATGATACATTTAAATCAAGTAGCACTTAACTAAAGGCTGGTGCACTGAAAAAGTCAACAAATGAAAGCCTGTATATTATAAAAATGTGTAGACTGGTTGACAGCTGTAAGACCAATTTGCTGTATGTTATGTCTGCAACAGGCTCCTAGAATGATTTAGAACAGTCTAGTCTGTTTCCACATAGCAGTAGAGTTTCTCAAGTTATTTATATCTTTCTTTCTTGTATTTTCTTATTTAAGGGCAAAAATATGATTACATGGCTAGAGATTTCAATTAAAATACTAAAACACAGGGTATATATTACACCGACATTTCTATCCATTCCACACAAAGAAGCACACTTGGCATTAAACAGGAACTATCAGTTGTATTAAATCAGTAAAACATGATTATTAGCCATGACATCTTTTGCCCGGTAAAAATAAAACTGAGTACTTTCCAGAATCTGTGTATCAACGAGGAGGTGCGTCGCCTGGGCAGCATCCAGCGCATTAACGACCGCTGCATGGAGATGCAGAAAAACAAACACGGTGAGAGCCCCTCACACACTTGCTCCAGAACTACTGATTTAACTACTATTAAACAGAAATGCCATTATACAATTATGAATAATATTTCTAATACAATCAGATAATCCTGGAAACGACCAAAATAGCACCTTAAAACAACCCAAGAGCTCTCTGAAAAGATAAATAAGACACCTTTATATATATATATATATATATATTTTATCCTTATGTTGTGTTTTGTAGAGAAGCAGCATCATGAAGAGGGTGTAAAACGTAAGCGAGGCCCGGCAAAGAGTGTGTGTCCCTATAATAAAGCTTCAGCGCTGCAGCAGATGAGGGATGACGTTCTGGGCACAGTCCATGACATAGAACAGATGCTGAAGCTGGGCAGAGAAACGCATGCATGTCCTTACTACTCCACACGCCTCGCTATCCCCGCTGCACAGGTAACACTGTCCTCTTTGTACTCAGTCCATCCAT
Source organism: Enoplosus armatus (assembly GCF_043641665.1). Lineage (NCBI taxonomy): Eukaryota > Metazoa > Chordata > Actinopteri > Centrarchiformes > Enoplosidae > Enoplosus > Enoplosus armatus. The sequence goes on from NC_092185.1 coordinate 9,101,127, forward strand.
GCCTGTGTCTCATTACTCTGGAGATTGCTTGCTTGCTGCTAACATTGCTCCAGGTTTTTCTTTCTGAATTTCTGAAGGTTAATCTGGGGAGCAATAGCCAATCAGCTTAAAGTATTAAAGTATTTATTCATTCACTTTTTTTAACAGATTTAAGTTTTTAGCATTAATCAGTATGGTCTATGTTTATTGTGTCCGCATAGCTGGTGGTGTTGCCCTATCAGATGCTGCTTCATGAAGCTACAAGAAGGGCAGCAGGGGTCCAGCTGGAGGGACAGGTAAGATTAGATGTTATTTTCTGATTGTATCTAGATTTTCCTGCTCAGCAATTGTCAGTATCATGATAATCTATTAAAATACTTGAAATATATATATATATATAATATAAATATATATAATACTTAAAATGTTTGAACTACCCTAGTAATGTTTAAAACACCATTTCTCATAAGTAGTTTAACCTCTGGCACACAGCAATAATATTTCTGAACAGAAATGTAAACGCATGACCATGATTGATGGTTTTGAGACTGTTTGGGTACCTCATCATTCTGCCATATGTGCATTAGTTCCAGCAATTTGAAGGAATTTATTTGGCATATTACTGACAGCAGAAATTGTTTGTTTTTTTTGTTTTTTTACAGGTGGTGATCATAGATGAAGCTCACAATCTTAGTGACACACTCTCTTGTATACACAGTGCAGAGCTCACTGGAGCACAGGTACACACATTCATACTCATCATGTCCAAAATGTAGGATTAAATGCTGCATGTTCCCTGTAATATGTTAAAATGTGAATCTTCTACAGCTTTGCCGTGCCCACTCGCAGCTCACCCAGTATGCTGGCCGCTATAAGTGAGTATACGTACACATCAGACTCACACAATGCACTCATTGACATATTAAATATTGTATTACCCTCCTGACTCTTGATGTTTATGTTCCTACAACATCAGAAGCAGACTGAAGGCAAAGAACCTGATGTACATCAAACAGATTCTGTTTGTGATTGAGGGGCTTGTCCGGGTGCTTGGAGGTGAGTGTGTTTTGGGCTAAAATGAGTTTTTGATGATTGATTATTGCCAGTGTGCAACGGGCTTAGGAGGGGAAATTGCTGGACGGGGCACTTACAGTATGACATTTCCACTTAATGATATAAATATTATGTCCTTGCAGGTAAGGTGGGTCAGAATCCACAGAGCCAGACTACACAAACAGGTCAGTAAATATTACACACACATAAACACACTCTGATACACATCTAAGCAGAAATTGCTTATCAGTCATGTTTCTTTATGTTTTAGGAACTGAAATGCTTACCATCAACAACTTCCTCTTCAAGGCTCAGATCGACAATATCAACTTATTTAAGGTAGTTAACATAAATGTGTTATAATTCTGATTAAAAACACCATAACCAAACTGCAAACTCTGATTCTTTCAATGTCATTCTCACTTTAGCTACAGAGATACTTTGAGAAGAGCATGATCAGCAGAAAAGTAAGTGTTTAATATCTACCTTTGTATGATTTATGCCTTATGTAAGTACTGTCTAGTTATGAGAGTGATCTACTGTTAAAAAAAAAAAAAAATTGAATGAATACCGCACGCGTCCTCTATCTCCAGCTGGGTGGCTTTGTGGAGAAGTACGCAGGGTCGGGCGTGACTCTCCACACTCAGAGCAACTCCAACAAGGAGAACCGACGCACGGAGGGCTTAAACCGCTACCTTCAAACGCTACAGAGCAACCAGAGCACAGCGCCAGGTCAGAGGGTCACCCACACATTAAAAACATTTTTGGAGATGGACATCCTCATTGCAGACATGTGGCATTAGGGTAGCAACATTAAATAATTTATTGAAAGCAATGGCACGTTGGCTGTCACAAGACTATATTCTGAGATGTGCTGAAATTCACTTTCCTCTGAATAGACATTTTACAACAACCTGAACACTGACTATGCACTTTCGCCGACAGTACCCACAATTGAACTACTGCCATAAAAATCTCGCTCATTTTCCTTGTTTGTGAAGTGCACAGGCAAGAGAATAAATATGTATGTTGACTAGAACTAAAGCACTAGCATGTTGCTAAAAAGAAGACATTTAGTGTTTACTTTATGTTAAACTGGACCTAAGTTGCTTGGGTATTATTAGATATTATTGTTACCCTCATATCCAGCCATTTCTCACAGTCTGGCATTTAGCAATCAACAAACACTGTTCAATGTTCCTCTGGTTGTTGTTCATTATGATTTACTACCTGTTCCCATGTGTGCAGTTTCCTCAGCAGACCAGCAGGGGTCTGTAGAGGCAGAGAAAGTGCTGTCTGCGTCTCCCATGATGCAGGTGGAGGGTTTCTTCATGGCTCTCACCAACAGCAACACTGACGGCAGAGTGGTGGCGCACAGACAAGGTGCCATCATAACAAAACACCAAATAAAGGACAGTAATGAAATCAAAGTGCTGCAGTGTAAAATACCCTGTTTGTATTACGTCTAGGTACTTTGTCGGAGAGCAGTGTCAAGTTCCTGCTGTTGAATCCAGCGGTGCACTTCGCTCAGGTGCTGAAGCAGTGCAGAGCAGTCATCATCGCAGGAGGAACCATGCAGCCTGTAAGTCATTTTAAATCCACTAAAAATGAACTAACTTGATGCGTACGTTTTTTTATAATTCTAATAGATGTTATATGTAGGTTTCAGACTTCAAACAAGAGCTACTGTTTTCTGCCGGAGTGGGACCGGAGCGCATCACTGAGTTTTCCTGTGGTGAGTGGCCCATTTTATAACACCGCAGTACTTTGTGGAGTTTCTCTTTCTGTGTTTTCAAAATGCACGCTCTCTTAGTGATGTGTTTATCAATATTTCTGTTTGTGGGGATTTTTGATGAATAATATAATGCTTGACAAAAAATTATTATATAATATAATAATTATATAAATAATAATAATGGTTCAAGTGATGGAGGTGACAGATTATATTTTATCACAATCTGACCAAGAAGAGATGATAAAAAAAAAAAAAAACTGGTATAAACAAAGGAGGGAAGCAAATACAAACTAAACCATGAATTAATGTCTAACCACTGTATACAAACAGTAGACCCTACACTGAGGATCATCACACAGGTTTCATATTGAACTAGGAGAATTGTTGTATCATAAGCCATCACTGAAAGATATGTACTATAATTATGTCTTCAGACTCACAAGATCTATGTGAAATTTGGACAAAACTTAAATGATCTTAGTTCACCATCTCTACGCACAGACAAGAAAGTCGTGTTGCTGATGGGACTGTATTGTATAATATGGGCATCATGTTTTTATTTGATCCTACGTTTGTTATATTTTAACTTTCTCTTCGTCTGTGTAACTTTGTCTGTAGGCCATGTAATTCCTCCCAAGAACATTCTTCCCCTCGTCTTGTGCAGCGGTCCGTCTGGTCAGGAGCTGGATTTTACTTTCCAAAACAGAGACTCCCCACGCATGGTAACAGACATACACACAAACACACGAGCTATTGTATGAAGATCTTGCTGTAATATCATCGAATGCAGTTGCATTGTTTACACAAGCTCAACTGCAAATGTTTGCCCGTTTGTTGACAGATGGACGAGACGGGGCGCATTCTCTCCAACATTTGTAACGTGGTCCCAGGCGGGGTGGTGTGCTTCTTCCCTTCTTATGAGTACTCCAGGCGGATCATTGCTCACTGGGAGGCCAGCGGGGCGCTTACTCGCCTGGCTAACAAGAAGAAAGTACGTCAGTTATGTGATTTCTTTATTAAATGAGCTTAAAAAAAAGAAAACCCTTCTTTATTACACCTTAACTCGAGGGTGGTATAGCATTTTTAAATTGTTCTTAAAGTGAAAAGAGAATCGTCCCAGACAGCCTCTAAGCAATTACAATTATGTTCTCAGATCTTCCAGGAGCCAAAGAAAGCCAACCAGGTTGAGCAGGTGCTGAGGGAGTTCTCCCGCTGTATCCAGGTAAAACCGTCACCGCTCAAACGTCAGCCCTCATCACAGAGCATTCACGTTCATCATGAGCCATTGCCTCCACCACCGACACTCGCATATGTTACTCTTTGTCTCTTTTCCTTTTGTCAGAGGTGTGCTCTGGACAGCAGTGGGCTCACAGGAGCGTTGCTGTTCTCCGTGGTCGGAGGAAAGATGAGTGAGGGCATCAATTTCTCAGATGACCTGGGCAGGTGTGTGTAATTCATGTGCACATCGACAGCCAGCAGTTGTACACTGTACAAAGTATATAATACTAAATGTTCTTTCCTGTATGCGTATGATGACAGGTGTGTGGTGATGGTGGGGATGCCATATCCTAACATCAAATCCCCAGAGCTGCAGGAAAAGATGTCCTATTTGGACAAACACCTGGTGAGACTCTTTACTGTCCTAATAGTCTTCACTGTTTCCACAAACATGGCAAAACAAGTACAAGGTCACAGGAGCACTGAGGTGAAGCTCATCACAGTTTTATTTGTTTGCTCAGCCTCACAGTGGGGGGAGGAGCCCTGGCCAAGCACTAATAGAAAACCTCTGCATGAAGGCTGTCAATCAATCCATAGGTAATGATGTAATATCCGTGACAACAGATACGATCATTAACAATAATTATTTATTCAGTATTCATATGTATTTGACTTCATCTGCCCAAAGGAAGAGCTATCCGTCACCGTGGCGACTACTCCTCCATGGTGCTGTGTGACAGGCGTTACTCTCGACCTGCCACGCTCTCCAAACTTCCCACATGGATCAAAGATCGCACCAGCACACACACGACTTTTGGGCCCGCTTTTGCTGCCCTACGGAAGGTGAGAAGCAAGTAAACTTAACGTATCCACACTCACACCACTGCACCGTGACTAAAAGTCATTCATGTGTCGTCTATGTGATCTTCTTTCCTTAGTTCTTCCTGGAGAAGAAGCAGCAGCAACTGTAGTTTCAACTAATAATGGGCTCGACTGACATTCACCAAGTATTCAACTTTACAAGGCCGGGGTTTGGAAGAGCTTCGGGGGAAACGCAATGCCACAGCAGCACTCTGCAATTTTAGCATCCCAAGAACATGAATGTGTTCTAATAAAGACAATCAGAGGGCCTCTGAAATAAGTTTCTTATGACAAGACTGCTGCAGCCCTTTGCTGCTTTATGTTTATCTTCTTAAACATTTTGAAGCCTTCAGACGTCTGAGTGCTCCTGGGAGGCAGTTGTTCTGTTTTCAGCACATCACACTTGCTTTATTTTACATTTCGACTTTCATATCTTGTCTATTACTTGTGTTCGGCTTTGAAGAGAAGCTGAATTAGAGAATAATGAATATTTGATGGCGCACTGCAGACAAGGGGGCATTTATCAGATTGACTCAGGTGTGTCAGTCCTGCGATGTCTGAAACATGTTAAGAGGCAAAAATGAATAATATTGTGAATCAATTCAGTACGCTGAGATGAATTACTGAAGCTGCTACTACACAGATAGACACAGCACAGGCTAAGGCATCCATGTGACTGATTTACCCTTGAAGAAGATATTAAATATTTAAAGCACTCAACATAAAGTGTTATGTAATGCAAAAATTATTTTTATTTAATGGAGAGATGTTAGTGAAATGGCTCCATGATTTCAGTGCATCTTCTAATAAGTTTTTCTTGTTAAATGTTTTACAATGAATATGATTATCAATAAATTGTTTTATGATTTGAGTTTTAGTGATGTGTTGTTTATCTGGTGAGACAAACCAACACACTTATTATGAAGCTAATTATTGCACAATTAACTGTAACATTTTCTGTTAGCGGGAGAGCTTAGCTCTTTTTATAATGTTGCTGAGTGATCAGAGGAAAATAAGTCCATCGTGCTATGCCTCCCAGTCATCGTCGTCTGTTGTCGAATGTGGGGCAGGAAGTGGTGGGATGACATCTGACATCCTGGCAAATGCACCGCCGGTACCAGCAGGAGTGTCGCCCGACTCCCCACCTGCTGGACCCTTACCAGATATGCCTACAGAGGGGACAGGACACATTATTTACTGTATGCAGTTCCATCCACGTGCATCAGTATTTCTAATCTCATTGGACATAAAAAGGTCCTCACCTTTCCTCCGCATGGCAAGTTTATTGAAGAGATCACACATAAAGTCTCCACCACTAGACGCTGCTCCCACTGCTGAGAGACAAAGACAGGCAGTTACTAAATAATCATGCAATCAGTATTTTTTTAAATCAGTAATTGGAGCAGTGAAACGGTTTCACTCATTCCCCAGCGCTGTGCTTCAAAGTGGAGCACATCATTACAACAAAACTTTTTATCTAGTTGGTCGGTATATGCAGCTCTCTCTAAAAAATGAAATGTTAGGTCATGACCTGGCCAGCCAACCACAACAAAAAGGCAAAGATATGCTGTCTGAAATTACGTCAGACAATTGTAACCAGTTTACTGCTATTATGACGTTGGCGTTTTGATGAGGTTGACATTTCTAAAACAAAGGTCACACAGCCATGGACTGTGATGGTAAACATATGAGATATATACACAAACGCTCACATGCTGACATGCAGTGTGACACATTGTATACACTCATGGGTGACTGCTAACTAGCAACTGGTCACGCTCGGCTTTGATTGCATGACTTTCTCATCAGTGTTGCAGTTAATAAAACATGAACCACATCCACACTCAAACAATCTGACACCTTGCTCTTGCTCCTTCTGTTTTTTCTTCTCCATCTTGCGCTCTTTAATGTTGCGTAACTTGGCTTTGCCGATGCCTCCGGCGTTGCGGATAGACTCCAGGAGACTGGCGCGGCTGTCTGATGGCTGAACCACCTCGCTGGGAGCACCAGACACAGGGCCTGCAGTCAGAGGACATGGTCAGGGGTGACAGTGTAATTTGGCTTTACGCCCATTCATGTAATTTAGGTCAATCTAATTTAAGAGAGTGAACAGGGGTTCTCAGTGTGTGTGTGTGTGTGTGTGTGTGTGTATAATGAGGGGTTCTCAGTGTGTTTTCCACTTTAATACACTGTCAAGCCCTGTCATATTCCTCCAAGTCTGTAGTGTGTAGCCAGTACAAGATTGTTGACTGGCATGCATGTGACAAACCTGAACTTGGCACTCGAGACACTGCTGTGGGGCTGTCAACAGGAGGAGGAGGTGGTGGAGGTGGAGGAGGGGGAGCTCCTGCGGGAGTGGCGGGAGAGAGGGCAGGCTCAGGAGGGGGAGGGGGAGGTGGAGGTGGTGGAGGAGGTGCAATGTTAGGTTGGAGCTGAGGTCCTGAAACAAAAAGATATCAAGTCAAACACAATATCGACCGAAACCGACAATGAGAAGTGTAAGTGAAGTGTGCGGGTGTGTACCAGGTGCACCGCTCTCCTCGGAGAAGGAGGGCAGCTCAGGGATGTTGTGTGTGGGTCCTGACGGGGCGAAGCCGGGCCCGAGGTCTGCGCTATAGGACAGGTCATCTGCAATGCCCGGCAGGTCAGGCAGGTAGGATGGCACATCTATCTCAGGCACCTGGCCTAGGTCTGGCACATAGAAATAAGACTCCGCTGTCTGTTAGAGAGAAAAGATTATCAAGATTAATCATAAAATGTATCATTACCACTCCTACATATTAAAAAGTCAAATTAACAATGTGCATTGGTTGGACAAGGTACCTGTCTCTCCAGTTGCTCTCTCTTCGTAATGGACAACGGTGCATCAAATGGCTTCTCTTCTTTTTCTGTCTCTAATGTAGTGTGTGTTTTTGTCACTGCTCCCGCCAGAGGATCAAGGAACACATACTTCTTATATCTTTAAAAACACACAAATCCACCGATATGAAGAAAAGATTTCAATCTAATCAGTGTTTACAGTTAGCATCTGTGTCTATGTGTGTGTGTGGACTCACAGGTTCTCTGTAGTATTAAAGAGCAACAGGGAGCTGACAGATGAGATGTTGCGTGGCAGACTGCCCAGCCCCTCCTCGGTCTCATCCTCAGACTTCTTCTTATTGCTCACACACACTGGAAAATACATCAACTTCTCCTGAAAGGAAGACACACAGACGCAGAGAGGGAGATCTGTAAAATGTCAACTAAATCTTGAATAACACAAATCACAAATGCCACCAAAGTGCTCCTGCACTCAGATGCACGCACAAACGCTGCAATGCCGAATTATATGGTGGGGGACATTGTTTCTGGGGGATATTAAATAATGCATTTCTGCACCACAGAAAATTGCCAGCAGTGTTTTCATTTTTTCTCCCTCTCTGACAAAAACACACACTTCCACACACACACACACACACACACACACACACACACACACACACACACAAAAAACAAGACGAAGCTCACGCAGCAGAAAATATGCTGGTTTTTGTAAAGTTTCCCAAGATGGTAACGGAAAAAAACGGTGGTGTTCACTATAAATAATGCAGGAGCTTGTGCTGAGCCGAGGATGTGCACACACATACACACACACACACACAAAACACTATCATACATTACATTTTTCGAGATGTCTATGTTGTTTTCACCTCCTTTTACATCATGATTTAAATTTGGATAAAAAAAAGACAAGCTAATATACAATTGGGCAGCTCTGATCTCCTCTGCCACATCTTTAGACCTGTAAATAACCGACCTGATGAATATTCTATCCAACAAAGGCCAGGAAGTTTCAGTGAAAATGCCATGGTGCCCATTATGCCCAAATGTAACGTTCCATTAAGTGGATGCCAGTTGGTTATTTAACTCTGAGGTGTGAAAAATTGAGACTGACGTGGATGAAAGCGTATTAGTGCTGGTTGAGTGATCAATTGTTTTATTAACATGAATGCTGCCAATCATGAGCTGTTCATGTAAGAAAACTATTTGTTAGCACTGTGCAGATAAAAACAGCAGTGCTTTTTATTATTAATAATAATAATAATAATAATAATATTTAGACAGTATCAGAACCTGGCCTGATGATAATTATCATGACATAATAAACTAAATCCACCCGGCTCCCAAAGCATGTGCGTGAATTCTGTGCAGTAAAATTTGGTAGAAAAAGATTTTTATTTTTAAAAGAGAGCCTCCATCTCTTGCCACTGATCCAGGTCTGGGTCATGTTAGGCTAAGCAAAGCGGCCCAGATGTCCCTACCACATCATCCCACTCTTCCTGAAGGATCCTGAGGTGATTCCAGGTCAGACAGGATATGTAATACCTCCTCTGGGAGGCATCCAGAAGACATCAGATGCTCCTGTCACCTCAACTGGCTCCTTTCCAACATGAAGGAGAAGTACTTCTCAATCTTTCTGGATATCTGAGCTTTTCACCCTGCCGCTAAGGGTGAGCCCAGGCCCCCTGCAAAGGAGGGTCAATTAGACTACTTCTATCAGTGATTTAATTCTTAGTCAGTTCAGAAACAGTGCTTATGGACCGGCAGAAAGAGGTGGTAGTTCCCATTTGAATAAAAAAGGGGTAACTGGAGAGTATATTTCAATTATCAAGGGATCACACTGCTAATCCTCCCCAGGAAATCATATGCCAGAGGGCTGGAAAGATGACCTTGGATTCTGGAGGAGCAAGGCGAACTGTCCTGGCCATGGGACAGTGTCTCTTAACTCCTTCATAAACACTGGTGGGGTCATGGGAGTTTGTCCCTACAGTCTACATAAATATGAGGAGTCGAGACTTCAGCTCCAAGCCCTCCTGTCCTCGTATGACCGGAGTGAGAGCTGTGTCATAATTGTCAGCAGTAAGATAAAAGGAAATTAATCATGCCTCTTTTTATCCACGTACCAACACTTTTAGCAGTGTCAGCTGTATAAAGAGGCACTAACACCATCAGGCTAGCACACATTTTCTTCTATTTTATATTAGTTATAGCACTATGGCTTGTGGGCTTTAGTTGCAGAACACTTTGTGAAACCATGACTCTTGACAAGTCACTTTTTTTGTTGCATAATCCTGTAAAAAAATCCATTAGTAATCAGCATTTTAATGTATTTATCTTACCTGCAAGGCCTTCTCATCAAAGGGTCGAAGTTTATTCTGTATCCTGCGTCGGGGACGGGTTTGTGAGGAGGGGTCTGTAGCCTCAGTAAAGATAGACGAGTAATCCTGAAGTCGATCCGGGGCCGGGTACTTGGCACTGGAGAAAACCTATATACACAGAAAAAAATCTGATGTAACTGACAGACACAGGGCTCATTATTGTTTTCAATGGTCTTGTTACCTTATTGTGTCTCTATTGTGTGTCAGAGGTGAAATAAATAAAGAAATATGAAGGTGCTGCGTTACCTTGGTGGCCTTCTTACTGCCTTTTATCTTGTCAACACGAGCCTGAGCTAGTCTGATCCGGTCAGTGACGCTCTGCAGCTGGCGGCGGTTCTTCTCTACACTGTCGGACACCCTGGAAGCAACACACACACGCCAACATGAATATGGACACACACACATCCACACACAGAGGAAAATATGTCTGAGACCATATTGTACAATCCAATATGGAGGAGTGCGTAACTTCAGACACCCTATTCCATTTTTCCTTCTTTATATACACTCTGCACGGTGCTGAATCCCTTCTTACATTTCATAAAGATGAAGTGTTGAAGTATTACACAGCTGTTTTGGCATTCTATTGATCATTTGATATCAATCGTCTAATTACTAACACGTCACCTTTCAAAAGGTTATGTTGACAAAACAATTTTGTTGATAAATGTCCGTCTTTTCATGCAGTTACAGGAGACACTTCCTCTGTTTTCAGGGTGCCAGACAGGAGCATCTGCTCTAAAACAAGTGCTGTGGCGTAAAATGTGGCTCAGAATATGGATTCCACATGTTTAGACTGTGCAATCCATTACATATGATAAGGTTTTTTTTCTGTCCCAAAGAAATTCTTGTAACAATCAATTTATTTAACTACAAGCCCTGTAACCCTGAACAGGAAGATAAGTAGAAAATGGATGAATGGAAAATAATTGTTACAATAGTTGTAGCTCTACTATTCATTTCATAATCAATGTATCGCTCAATAATTCCGTAAAATGTCAAAAAATAATGATACGTTTTGCACCTATAATCTTTTAATTTGCGAAATATGTAACCAGTAAAAATGTGTGTGATTCTGGGCTTGCCTTCTGAAAATATCCATAGAGATGGTCTCCAAGTAGAGTAATGCATCTGCTATCTGATGGACAGCCTCCTCTCTCCTCAGGTCGGGCTGGATGAGAGGCACTGAGTACACCTGGCCCTCCAGGCAGTGCTTCTGGGTCATCCTACAGACAACAGCACAGAAGTGTACAGTCAAGAACAAGGCTGTGTGTTACATAGTCAAGCTCTGATCTTGAGCACGGAAGTTCATTCTTGACTTTGGAATCAGTATGATACTATTACAATAAATCAAACTTTGATTTGTCTGTGATGACAGAATATCTGGGAGAGAGAGTGTGGTCATTTTGACAGTCAAAGAGTCAACTCTCTCACAGTGATGCTCGTTGTCATCTTATAACGTTAACTATAGCCAGTACGGTTAACTACACCCGTACATGTTTACCAAACCACACCTCGACCTCATCTGACTCTCATGTGACAATGCTGGAGTATTCGTATTCAATGTGTGATGTGAATTGGCTCAAGTTGGTCACTATAGCTGTAAATGTCAATATCAACAGCTGACAACTAATAAACCCGCACAAAGGCTAACGTTATTTAGTAGCAAAGATATTCCAAATAAATAAGCTATATATTGTAACTAATAAATTGACACTCAAAGGAGAGCCTGCCCATGCTAAAGAAAGCGTCGCCGTGAGCCTTAAACCCAACAATACCCGTTTAATATGTTATACTGAGAAACGTAGTCGCTTGAAAATATTAGTCTTACCTGACCATGGGTGTCGTGTACTTAACGCTAACAGACTAGATATAATAAAAAGCTATCGGTGTTAGCAGCTGAGCTACTTATTAGCAAAACAACGGTTCTGCACTTCCGCATCCCCGTGACACGTGACCACGCCGAATTGATAGCGTTGCCTTCAGGTTCTCTCAGGACTGTCTGCCTTCAGACTTGAACGCACCAGAACGACTTGAATAAACTGAGGTATTGTCTGACGACTGCAAAACACACTTTATGTTAAGATTAAGATAAAACGATATGATAATTATTGTTATTCATATTATAATTTGCTCCTGAGCAACTACTAAATGGACTTTGCAACATTGTTTGATCAACTATTGTTTCCAAATTCAGTCCCAATTTAAAATTGCTCTTGAAAATGTATCTTTGGGTTACAGATATTAAAGAGCCTATTTTTATTTGAGTTTATGTAAAGCACTTAGAGCGGCATCTTATGTAGGTGAAACGTGCTATAAAATGTGTATTGCTATTACCACATTTTCATATAGGCTACAGAAAAGCCTAGAATTGAGCCTGCGGTCAATGGTAAGCTATAAAAGAAATTGGTAAGTTATAGGCCATTGTAAAAAAAAATCAATTTTCTGAAGTGTACTTTCAGATTTTGTGTGCAGTACACCAGGCACATGAGAGTTGCTCAGATGTTGAACCTCCTTGCACAGCCTATAGGGCGCGTGCTTGCTCTGTAGTTTTCTCGTGCAAGTGCGTAATGACGCATCAGTCCTCCGGCACCTCCCCTCCTCCCTCCTGTCACATCTGGATCTGGCTCCTCTCATCAGCACCACTCAGCACAGTGGGGAAGAGAGAGAGAGAGGGAGGGAGGGAAACGACCGGAGAAGGGGAGGCTAGCTCGGTCGGTGCAGCTTCATCCACAACCGAGCAGAATCAAGGAGAGGAGAGCGGAAGGACATCTCATCCGCACTCACGGATATTTTGCATCTCCTCGGTCCTCCATCCGTCAGTCCAGCTTCTTTTTTTCTTCTCCTTCTCTTCCCTCCTCTTGTCTTGAGTATGATGAGCTCCAGCCTGCTGGAAAACCCCGTGCAGGCGATTCTGTACCTGCGGGAGCTCACCACCATCGTCCAGAACCAGCAGAGTCTCATCCAGACCCAGCGCGCCCGGATAGAGGAGCTGGACCGTCGGGTGGACGAGCTCATCGGTGAGAACAGGCACCTGCAGGACGTCAGGGTACAACAGCAGCATTCTTACCTTCACCACCATCACCATCACCCCGACCCTAGCTGCCTTCATCTTCACCACCACCCTCAGGACCCCCAGCTCAAGACTAGTGCGGGGTCTCTGCCAGACCATGCGGCTGCACCAGCACATGTCGAGACGGCTCCGGGGGTCCAGCCGTCGCCTCCCCAACCAATGGACCCGGGGGACATGCAGCTGGTCCCGGCCGACCCGTCCATGGTTTCCCCGGTTGAAAGTGACCCAGAAAACGGCGGAAGTTTCCACAGCTGCCGCTCTTTGGTTCCGATGACCCCCACAACACTTTGCCGATCTCTGGCCCTGGCCAGGAAATCCGAGTGAGTAGAGGTTATATGGTTGTTTGCATATGTGTGTGTGTGTGTGTGTGTGTGTGTGTGTCCTAAAATAATCCAATGGGCAATATTTATGGTAGGCTATTCAGAAGGTTCCTATGGTATTTATACATGTCTAAAACCTCATTTGTTATTTAATTTAAATACATTTAAATTAGGTTGTCTTGAATACTTAATATTTGTGCAGCATCTTTCTAAAACTGTAGGCTATAATTAGGAGCGTGCGCGCGCGCACGTGCATGTCTTGCAGATTGAGAGGCGTTTAATTAATGAAGAAGGTGCTTGCAAATTTCCAATTTTCAGCTGTGTGTCTCGGCTAAGGACTGTGCCAGAAGAGGAAGAGGTGGATTATTTAAATGAGAAACTGGATCACGATTACTGGATCATTACATAACAAACAGCTGTAGGCCTATACGTGTGTGTGTGTGTGCGCCCGTGCCTGTGTGTGTGTGTGTGTGTGCTGGAAACAGTACAACAAACAACACAGCGGTCAATGTCAGCTCGAGACAGGAGCAGCTTTCACGTGCGATGATGAGACACCGCGAGTCGCTGTCCGCGGTGCTGCTGGTTTCTCTATTAATTACTGCACGGGATCTGGCAACTCTCACGGGACCTCTGGGCCTCTGATGTTGCTGTATTAGATGAGACACACGTGCACACAGTCGTACACACACACGCAACACACACACACACACACACACACACATACACCACCACCCCCTGTTTGGCACCAGAGCCTCATAGTACATCAGCACATCACCTAATGAGAGAAAACCCATCTTTCTCTCTTTTTGTCATCCTGTGCATGTGTGTGCGTGTGTGTGTATGTGTGTGTGTGTGTGTGTGTTCTGTTCATAAGTTGTATCCCAGCAGGAGTCCTGATTGGTCTCTCTGGGACTCCACCTCCACTGAGGGGAGCAACACAGAGCAGAAGAGGAGTTGAGAGGAGCAGAGGAGTGCAGAAGGAGATACATGTATATAAAAAAAAGAGTTGTTGATTTTAATCTGAATGATTCACCTGCTGCACCTTACATTTCCTGCTCTTGAGTTGTGTGTGTTTGCATGTGTGTGTGTGTGTGAGTGCCTGTTGCTCTCTTCCATTGCCTTGCCAGGAACCAGAGCACACCCTGCGGCAACTATTTGTTAGTATTTGACAGGAATCAGTGTAACACCACTGGTTCTTAATTTAAATTAGTTTTACTGGCGAGGAAGAAATTACAATGAATTAATTGTTATTATAAAAGCTGGGGGGCAGAAAACAGCAGAGCCATCCACCAGTTGATCAGGCAGCAGAGTGAGGTGGCGGTTTACTACATGGCCTTCCTGTTCCTGCAGTCGCTGATGTGTGTCCTTGAGTGCAACCTTACATCTCCACCTGCTCATTGATTTTAAGTCGCGCTGGATAAGATCAGTAGCTTAATACCTAATTTCTAGTTTTGCTTCTGGCAGACCAGGCAGGTGGGGGTAAGGGTTGTGTCAGGCTTTTACTTGCATTTTTAGAGGATTCACCTTCCTGTCATTGCCTACTGCACCCTCGCTGCAGCTGACTGGAGATCAGATCTGCCCTCTGCTTTTCCTGTTGTCAGTGACTTGTGTGTGTTTCTGTGTTATAAATGTTGTGTGTGTGTGTGTGTGTGAGTGTGTGTGTGTTTGGGCATATGTCTATGTAGGTGCATGTGTTAGCATACTTGTTTTCTTTCACACGTCTTACATCTTACTGTATGCATTTATCTGAATGTGTATCTAACTCTACATAGAGCCTAGTTTTCTTTGCCCCATACAGAGAAATAGCATGTGGGCTGCGTAGGGTTGGCTGTGAGTATGTTTGTGTGCTTTGCATTGTTGTCAGTGTTGCCTATGCACGTGGATGGGCCTATGGGGGGAGAGACAGGATCCTTTCCTCCGCTCATTCTCTGTCTCTCTCTCCAGCTGAGCCTCCTATCTGCCCCACTTAGCCCATGGAGCGAACGGTAATCAGCCATTCTCAGGAGAGAGAAAGGCAGAGAGATAGAAAGAGAAAGAGAGAGAGAGATGCACGCTCTGTCGTTGTCTTTGATGGAGCCCTTGGAGGTGTCTAGAGGAAGGAGCTCGAGGCTGACATTGGAGTGGACCAGTGAAAGGAAAGGAGGCTGAGAGAGGAGGGAAAAAAACAGAGAAAGTCGCGATAAGGGAATAGAAGAGAGGGTCGGGGGGGGGGGGGGGGGGGGGTTTCAGTACACGGAGAGTGAGACAGGTACAGACCAAAACAGAGAGGAGAGAGATGGAAAAAAAGGGTGCATCTGGGGTAGCTGTCTCCTCAGTTTATCTATCTTGCTGGCGGACAAATAGATAGGTTGGACAACAGAGGGACAGGCTGTGGCATCCTGTGGCGCAGTGGAAGGTGCACACAATGTACTGGCAATGTTTTGAGTCCAAATGGAGCTGCTCTCGTTGCACGTCAACCCTCCTCTTTCCTTACACTCTCTGCTGGATACTGGCTGATGAAAAAGCATTGCGTTTAAAGTACAAAACAGGACAGAGGAGAGTGGTGGTGTGAGGGAGGACGGGGCACGGAGAGACAGAAAACATGGCCCGACAGCAGGAGGCATGTACTGTTAAAATATTCACCTGTTCTCTTTGTAAGCGTTGTTGGAGGCGGATGGCCGTTATGTGTGTGTCTTGTACAGACAGATGGATGGACCTGCTGAGTGTGTGTGTGTGTGTGTGTGCTCAGGGACCCAAGCAGCCTGGCCTCTTCCTCCAAAAAACTGTTTTATATCAGCCTGGCAATATAATTCAGCTCTTATACTGATAGTAAACAGGAATTGGCTTCAGTGCTTTTACATTTTGGCCTCAAATGTATTGTCTGACCTCCCTCTGACAACCAGGTGTGCATTAGATGACACTTATTTTGACCTTGTGACCCCCAAAAACACGTAGAGGGGGAACTCCTGCACATTAGTACTGTACAGATTTATGTGTTCAATTAGTTTGTATATTATAAAGAGGAGCCGAGATTAAAGAGATGCAGATGTATTTCAACACCAAATAGTTTAAATGAAGAAATAAATTAATCTCATACAAGACACCTTTATGTAAAGCTCAAAGGACTAAAAGGTAATTGAGCAATAAAATGTCGAATTATATTAACCTGCAGGTAACCTTATGGGAAAAAACTTTCTTGTGTCATATTTTTATTGAACATTTAGTCTGTCTGTGTATTCTAAAACAATGAATATATGTTGACTAGCATGTTTGAAATGGATAAATAGCACACTTGAGAGTCTGACTGATTGATGTTAAGTAACGTAATTGATTACAGGCGGTGTATTTAACTTTATTTGTTATCTGGTTCTCTGGTCCTGGTGTTTGAGATGAAAGCACAACAAAGAAAATGAGTGTGATGAAAAAATATATAATTGTTTTAAAGATGTTTGAAACCCTTGGGAGCAGTTAAAAGAAGATTTTCTTTTGATTTTCTACTGTGATAATTATTGCAAAAAAAAGTCCTTCACATAGAAATCAGTCCACAGGCCGTCATAGGCAACTGAGAAAGTCAACGAAGGTCTCATTTTTCAAGTACAATCCGTTCACATATTGGCAATAAAAGGCGATTAATACATGTAAATACATGTTAAAAAAAACTCCACATAGTACCTTTAAAGATTTAAGTATGGAAGCTGTGGATTGAATTTGTATGGTGCCACTTTTTTGTGTTGTGATTGGCAGGTCTATTTATCTTTTAAATAAAAATTATAAACACGGGAATGTAAGAAACTGTAAGATAATGTAATGTTAATAATTAAAGTGGATATGAGAAATGGTAAATTAATGCTATTTCAACACGTGTGTGTGTGTGTGTGTGTGTGTGTGTGTGTGTGTGTGTGTGTGTGTGTGTGTGTGTGTGTTCTGTTCATAAGACATGCACGTACTTCATGCCACCCCTGCATAAGTCAGTGCCCCTAGTGGGTCATCCAAGTCAAAAAGGTCTGGACACGCCACTGGTGGTGAAGTAGGTGTTACAACAGATGGAGGAGTAGTATTCATAGTAACTAACTGTGAGGAGTGTTGATCAGGGATATTTTAAAAAATATCAGTGTTCCTTTAAGTCTGTGGAAGTTGCTGTGAAAAGGTAGCTTTTTATAGCTCGGACTGTCACACCGAGTCTTACACTGACTCTGACTGCCTGTCACTGCGGGTCTGTGTCACAAGCAATATGCTGAGCCCAGGTCAGAAGACTTATTGTAGCGTAGCCAAGAAATTCACTGTCAACTGAATGCTTTCAGCTCATTGTGGAAGGACCTAATGTGACCTAGATTCACACCCACACCTCCTAAAAAAGAAAACAAACCTCAAAGATGTTTTTTAAAGTCATGATCATGCTCATTTTTATGTCTCTGGTGGTGGAAGATGTCCTGCATCCAGAAGGTCAAAGGGTCGATCTATGCAACAGCTTTAACATGATGTGTTTTGTTTTTTTTCCTGGTCTTTTCAATCTAAATTGCTCCAGAAAAGAGCACCAGCGAAATGCTTAAAATATGAATGTAAATGTAAAATGCATGAGAGAGAAATGAGAGAGGCGAACTTAAGAAGAGAAAGAGCAGGAAACAGAGTTTGAGTAACCATCTGTCCAGATTGGGTTTGGGAATTCTGCTAAATCACCACAGATCTGATGAATTTGGAGGCCTAAACAAGAACATCCGGACACACAAACATATACTGTAAATACTCACACTCATTCTAAGCCTTCTCAGCCTTGTATTGACCTACATAGGGTATTTACCCCGGGATCAGTGCCAAATTGTAAACAGAATCCATGGAAATAATCCAGAAGAGTCTAATGAGAGCCTCCTCAGGATCTTTTGGGATGTTGGACTAAGAATGAACATATGGAGGGATATGGAAACAAGGCAAACAACCAGCTGCAACCAACAATAACTGAATGACATGCAGTCCTTCCGTATCTGTCCCCTTCTTCTCTTTCCTTCCCTCCTTGCTTACCTCTCCTCCCCTCTCGTCTGCCCTTCTACAGGAGCGAGACCGTGCTGCATCAGTTTTGCTGCCCCGCCCCTGAACATCCCGAGGCTGACACCAGCGGCTCATCCGGGTAAGAGCGACTCACCCATCAATCACCAACACACTTCCATGTTTTTCTCTGCAGTTGTTGCTTCCGCAGCGTGCTCTTTCAACCATTGAAAACTTTCTCTCTCAATATATACACTATCTGTGCGTGTGTGTCATCTAACTGAGTCACGTCAACACCCAGGCCTTTAATCATGCTTGTTAGTGTGTGCACAGCGCTGTATGTGAGTGTGAATTGGTGTATTTATGGACGTGTGGCGCCTGGAGATACAGCGAGAGAGTTAAATGCTCCGTAACAAACCTACAGCTCTTACAGCCTCAAGGATAACTCACATATAGAGAGAGACAGAGAGAGCGGATGGGGGGGGGGGGGGGGGCATGAAATGATATTGTCACTATAAAAGTGCCCATGGCAACCCTGTAATGACGCAACGGCTACCACTGCCATAGTAACCAAAGGATAGAATTTTGAGGATCTCACTGTAGCCACGTTTGCCATCTGTTTCTGTGTGGGCAGCTTGTCTGTTTGTTGTATGAGTTTGTTCATATTTTTTTTCCCCCTGCATGCGTGGGGGGGGGGGAGGGGCGTGTGAATGCATGACGCTTCACTTGGGGATGTTTGAATGAGAAGAGCTCTGTTGTAAAACTTTGAAAAGCTGATTTTGCCATGTTTCTCAATGATTACTGTTTGCCCTCCCACCCCAAGAATTCCTTCCCATCTTTTAATCCCCTGTACTCTACTTTCTAAATCTAGTCTTTCCCAGTCATGTCTGCCTCTTCTGCTGTAATATCTTTCCCCCCTTGTGTTAGTTATCTCTGCATCTTGCATCTCTCCTCATTATTTACTGTATCTGTCTGTTGGAAGACCTTGTTGTTTCTAATCATCTCTCCTCAATTATTTCCATCTCATCCCTCCCTATCAAGTCTCTCTCTCTCTCGTTCTGTTTTTGTCAATATCACCATCTGTCTGTGTGGAATCCCTCTCTTTTTGTCTGATCTGATGTCTTACTGTAACATCAACACCCACATTGTCCTGATTGCATGAGCTAACGGCAAAGCAGCAGTGGACAGCCACCTGAGATTACGAGACGTAGAGGAGTCGTGCAAAACACCGTAGCTCATTATTATCATCGCATGAAGTTGTGTGTGCCTGGTGGCTGCAAACCTGCACCACCTCTGCACAGTCGCCCACTGAATCCATCGGAGCACGCAAACCTCCCAAGAGATGTCATGAGATCTGCCTCTAGCCTTACCTTACCTTTGTGTGTGTGTGTGTGTCTGTGTGTCTGTGTGTCTGTACAGTATTGTAAGTCTCAACGGGGGCTTGAGAGATACAATTCGACAGATGCTCATTTCTCTTCCTCCATGACGTCACACCAGCAGGCGGAGCGGGAGCGTGTGCTTGGTGTGTTTGTTGATGCTACGCATGTGAGCATGTGTGGGGGTGTGTGAGATAGAGAGAGAGAGTATAGCGCCCATATCATTATGGAGGCTTTTGCTGTCCAGATGCATTAGTAGCTCTACTCCTGCTTTTAAATCCTCTAATGTATTCTAATGTACTCTAATGTATTCTGATGCAGCGCAGGGGCATGGCAGTGTTTTAATAGAGTTTTTGATAGAGACAGCCTCCAGCATGCTCACACCAACACAGTCCCTCCATATCTTCCTATATTCCTCTCTCTGTTTCTATCTCAGTCTTTCCACTCTATTCCCCTTTTTCCTCTCTATTTTTCTCTAACTGCATCCCATTTAAAGATATGACCGAGCTTCTCTGGCCCTATCTCTGACTTTTAGCTGGAGACGCAGAATATTTGCTTTCACAGCAATCAAAGAAAACAAAGAGGAACTTTAGTGATGCACTCATTATTTAACCATGAGCAGGCTTTTTATTCTCCCCAGTGCTGTTTTGCACTGGTCCCCTTCGTGTAAAAATTATTAGAGTAAGCATTATCTGAGTGGAAGAAAGATTGCACAAGCACACGGCGTCATGCACACGCACACTTATAATTGCACACCATTATAAAACCTCTTAGGGTGCGATCATACCTCTATGCTTACATCAGTCCAGTTTGGCTATATAAAAGGTGCTGAATGTCAAGTGTTTTGAATCTTTTAGAAGTGGTGCCATGCCAGACAAATTGGCCACTACACTTTCTTTTCTAAATGTGACTAAAATTAAGAAAACTTAAGTTGTCCACAACAGAACTTGGGTAAAAAGGACACTTTCTGCTGTGTCGTGCTGTGTCCATTTGCTTTGTTAAGCCTTACATGGCTTTCACAGAATTCTGATAATGCTGCCATGTAAAAGAGCATTGTTCCATCTGTGGACAGGACCTGGGATTATAAGAGGAGGATGGGACACTCTACCAGAGCACTGGGAGACAGCCTCCACAGCCGACTTTGTTGAGTTCTGAGTCAGATTCAGGCAGCATTCAAACATATTTTTGTTTTGTTTTTGCTTCCAGCTGCTGCTGTATTGCAGAAATGACTGTTTATTAAATATCTGTGGCGTCAGACTTTTTTTGCAAGTCATGTTTGACTTTGAGGATATGATAGCCTGTTATTGTCTTGCATTGTTTCCAGCATTTTTGAATGAGCGGCAGAACACAACAAAAATGTTATAAAATCATCATTTCATGTCTTCATAGGAGACTCAGAAAGTTATACTTTTCATCACAACTGCCTGGTCCAGTCAGGGAGCAGATTGATTCCTAATTAAGCAGATCGCAACCACCTGAATAATTAGTATGTTTGTGTGTGTATACATATTGCTTGTTGTGTTGACAATGCCTAACGGAGATCTCTCTGACATCAAAACATTGCTCTTTGAATTAAGTTTCTTGGGAGAGTGTAAAATGTACACTATAAAGTGCACATTCGGCTGAGCTCACAAACCTTCCTGCCAGTCTGAGATACACAACATTTAACGAACACATCAAAAGAAAAATTCAGATTTCTCACACAGCTTAATGCTACTACAGGCAGCAGTGTAGCAGCAGGGATGCAGAGTTGTTGAATGCACACTGAATGTGAGACTATAAAATGACTTCCATGTTTGCTTGAACTACCACAAGGCTTAATTCATGCAACACTTCACCTGTCAGTGAGGCACAAAATGGTGATCAATTATAATCTTAATTTACTGCTCACAATAAAGTAGGGCTGAAGAAATTAGTTGATAAATACATTAGTTCACTGGTTGCCAACTTTGAGGTCTGGGCTCCACTTCAGTTGTAAGCTGATAAACCAGGTATAAAATAAGAAAAAACAATGTCTGCCATCATTGTTTTTCAGACTTTTCTCTGATCTTTGTTTCTTTTTTGTGAAATACTACAGAGTTTCACCACCTCAGGCCTCTAAAAAGTATTCAAATGAAACAATCTGAGAAGAGAAAATCACTCTTTGATTGTGCTGCCCAAAACTTAGGAGATATTCATGATAAGGGGTCACAAGCAAAAACAAAAGCTTGGGAACCACTGGATCAGTGGATTAATAGAACATTGATCATCAACAATTTTGATAATTGATTAATTGTTTAGGTCATGCATTGTATATTGTAAAGGTTCACTGTTTTCTGCCTCTCAATGTGGGGATTTGCTGCTTTTCTCTGTTTTACATGTTTGGACATGGAATATTTTTGACTTAATTGGTAATGAAAATATTGATGCTTGTAGCCCCATAGGTTAGGATTAATGAGTGAAGGAGGGACTGATTCTGAACACAGCACAAGTCAATTTAAAAGAAAAAAAGGTATTTTCATCCTGGTCATATGTCCAGAGTTTCACTCCTGTAACCTGCAGTGGAGCCACAAATCTGACCAAATAGGGCCGGACACATAAACTCAGTCATCCTTGCCCCGAGCCACCACAGCCACACATCACTCTCCACCTGCCGCTTCCCTCGTGAACCTCTTCACACTCCGCATAGTTGATGACCTGCCACTGTGATAACGGCAGAGTTTTGAAGGTCAGCAGAGAGGGCTGATTTTTCTTCTTATTTCCGTGGAAGGGGACAGATGCTGAGCCTGGAGGATGGAACGTCCTCTGGTGGTGGACAGGAAGTGGAGGGGACCAAGAGAGAGGGACCCAGCGAGTACGAGATCAGCCTGGAGAATAAGAACAAACAGGTATGTCTTTTCAAGTGTGTGTGTGGGCCCTGTAAGCACATGGTGGGACGGAGTGAATGCTGCCTCCTTAACCTGTTTTAATCTGAGGAGGTGTGTGAAGGATGATCATTTGACATTGTGACGAAAAAGATTCCCATTCAGATCTATTTCTGTCTGCTTTGACATGAAAAAGAACACCAGTGATTCCACAGCCACGGCGACAGGAACACTAAAGATGCTAGGTTGTCATGGCAACAGCTAATAACTGCTTCTGGCGGCTGGAGATGTCTTTATTTCTCATACCAAACTGCTGAAGGGTCTGCTGTTGCTACTGCTATCGCTGCTGCAGTGCGAGTATGTGTATGTGAGTGTGTGTCTCTGTGCGTGTGTGTGGCCGTGCTTGCGCGAGCAGGCACACAACCAGGCACATGTGCGGCTGTCCTGCTTTTTCTCCCTCTCTGTCTCTTCTTCCCTTGCCTCCCACTCCCCCTGTCTCCCTCTTGCTGAAAATATAGGAGGGCAAAAATTCCGGAGGAAGCTGAGATTTTGGGCTGAGCTGCTCTGCCAACAAACAGAGCAGAAATAGGCTTGTGCGGGTGTTTATTTTTCTATTCATTTTGTCAACAGCACCTTTGTCACAGCCATCCATCCTCCTTCCCATGGCCCTTCAGACAATATTAGCGGTTGAATGATGATAGATGATGTTTACTTTGGCTCTAATACCATGAACCCTCACCGGTTTTAAAAGAGTAGACAGATAAGTAAGAAGGATACTTCTAGGAAGAAGGGTGTGAGTGTGAATTTCACGACTCAGGCAACGCGCAAATCTTTTGATCTTTCGTAGACATGGGCACAAAATGGCAACATGATGTTTGCCTGCTGGTTGATGAATAAATATTTTTCAGTGGCTGCTGTGTGCTTTGCAATATCACTCTTGCAGTGTCATCAGTGAGTTTCGGAGCCTTGTAAACAAGTTTGATATTTAAACTCACTCCCCCTCACTCTCTTCCTGTCCCCAGATAGAAGAGTTGGAGCAGAAGTATGGAGGCCATCTCATAGCGAGGCGGGCAGCCCGTCGCATCCAGACTGCCTTCCGTCAGTACCAGCTCAGCAAAAACTTCCAGAAGATCCGTAACTCTCTGTCGGAGAGCAAGTTGCCTCGCCGGATCTCCCTGCGCCATCCCAGCCCTTCAGGCCGAAACCGGAACGCCACCCAGAGACACAGTTACAGCCTGCATCCAGGTGGAGGACAGATACCCTTACGCTCCAAAACTCCTCCTCCGCCCCCGTGTCGCTCCACCTCTCTGCCCCCTTCTCCTGCGTCTGCCCCAGCAGCTGCTCCCTCTCCTGTCCTGGGCCCAGCCCCACCTCAAGCACCTGGACAAACACTCACCCAGCTGGAGGACTGCTTCTCAGAACAAGTGAGTGTTTTTTTATGTCATGTTTCAGCTCCCATAAGCTTAATTCAAGTCGGGAAGCAAAATGGTTCAGAAAAAATACATACAATAATAATATGTTTTCATTAACTTTATATAGTTTTTAGCCACTAGCTCGCAGGGTGGCATGACATTTTGTTCAGACATTCATGCCCAGAGGATGACTTCCTCTAGTGCCACCAGCAGATCAAAGTTTTCACTCATCCTATAAAAATATCTCAACATCTCCAAGATGGATTAGCATTTATACAGACAAACATGATTCCCACAGGCAATAAATCCTGATGACTTTGGTGATCCCGTGACTTTTCATCTCTCTAATCCTACCCTCACCCAAGCAGATACTCAGCGGCCTGATATCTACATTTTATCTGCTTTGCGTTGGCTGGCCCTGCTGGCTTGATAGGTAGTTTCATCTGAATACCACGGTCCGCTCAGTAGCCAACCACCATCACTGTTTATTTAGCTCCACTAGTCTCACAAATAGCCACCAATTAGCAACCCCGCTGGTATCAGACACTTTTCCACACACAAATCATGTCTCTTGACTGGATTAAATCATTGGTTTTGAAGTGTATTTCCTTATCATCATATTTTCAGCTTCATTCCTTGGCCCAGTCAATTGATGAGGCTCTTCGTGGTTGGAGTTTGTCGGAGGGTGGAGAGGGGAAGGGGCTACTGATGGATCCCGGGGCCCTTCGTGCAGCTGCTGAGAGTGCTTGCCTGCCCCGCAGTGCCAGCTCGCTGCTCATGGCCTTCAGGGATGTCACTGTTCACATCGACAGCAATAGCTCATACACCATCTCCTCCGCCACCACCACAACCACCACCTCTCTGGGCAATGCAGGCGGGGGAGAGCCGGGCAGCAGGAAGGTTTCTGTGAGCGGGATGGCTGGGGGAGGGGATGGCCTGTCAGCAGAGGAGCCAGAGTTTCCTGCACCTCCGCCCAGTGAGGAGCTGGAAATGGCTGATCCAGGATCTAGGAGGGGTTCAGCAGTGCCAGCTCCAGGAGGAGGAATGGAGGGGGAGAGCGGCTCAGACAGATTGGGGTCCACTTCCACTTCTACCTCTACATCCACCTCCATCTCCACCTCAGCCCAGTCTAACCAGCAGCCTGCTCAGATTTACACCCAGTACCAGCAGTACCACTACACCCATCCTCAACACATCCCCGGGGGGCCGAGCCCCGAGGCCCTGCAGGCCCTGGTCGTCTCTCTGCCCAGGGACCACTGCCAGGATCCAGCCTCTTGCCGCTCGCCAACGCTGTCCACAGACACACACCGCAAACGCCTCTACCGTATAGGACTCAACCTCTTCAATGTGTGAGTGGGCCGGCAAACACACACATGCACACAGAAAAAATATGCAAAAATATTTCTGCACCCTCTGGCTCAGGGTTCAAAGTACACTTATTACTGTTTGTGTCTAACAAATCTCCAACAGCCCTGCAAAACTGCTCTAAGCAGCTGCTCATTAGTGTTTGTGATTGTTGGGAGGAGCTGCCTTTTCAGTGCCGTCGTGTGATGTTGTGATGTCAATGAAAAAAGAGATAGAGAGGGGGGCGTGGGACGAAGAGAGGGAGAGAGAGAGGGAGAGAGAGAGAAAGAGAGAAAAGAGGGAAAATGCAGCAGAAGAGGAGAGGCAGTCAAGGAGGTCATGAACAATGTGAGAGCCTCTCTGTTTCTATAAATAGAGTCCACGGTTGGCCTGCACTTATTATTAGTTAATACAAATTAAAGTAAATTAACTCATATGCATCAATGACAATGGGACTGATACAGAAGTCCAGAGCTAACAGCTTTTACGCATGAATGCACTCTTCTTTTCCCTCTTTCTCTTTGAGCTTCCTCTTACACACTCGCTCACTTTCCCGCATAAACACCTTTCTCTGAAACACAGTGATACGCATTTTCTTTCTCACTCAGGCCCACACACCTATCTGCTTGAACGCACAAAAACATCACACACACTGTTTCTCTTAACTCCTAAAGTTATCTGCTTTTCTGCTGTGGGCTATCTGTGGGGCAGGAACCCAGAGAGAGGCATCCACTTCCTGATCACGCGTGGTTTCGTCCCGGACACGGCCATCGGAGTGGCTCACTTCCTGTTGCAGAGGAAGGGCCTGAGCAGACAGATGATTGGAGAGTTCTTGGGGAACAGCAAGCTGCAATTCAACAGAGATGTCCTGGAGTGAGTCTTCATTATTTATACATGGCAACATATTCGCACACACACACACACAGACATATACATGTGGTTGGGTTTTGATGTAATGAATCCAGTGATTGAATTCAAATCCCTTTGAATTCCTTATTGAGTCTTCAAAATAATCTTAACTCAAGGTCCACTTACTAGCTTTTTGTTTCTAGCTTTCGACTACATCTCATGGGCTTCGTCAGTGGATGGAGTTTTCTCAGTTCTCATGGAGATGACTTTAGGTTTAGCTTTTTAACAAAGGTTATAAATAACTTGATACCACTTTCCAATAAGGTGCTCTTTATAAAGTTTTTTTTTATATTGTAAATAATGGCTTTATTATTGTTAATAAATAATGTACTCATACTTTATATATCAGTTATAAGCCATAAATGGGGTAATCCAGTGATTTAGTGTTGCACTTAAAAATAATAATAATAAACTATTAATTAATAAATAATAAAGTTAGGGGGCTTGTCTGACTCTTAGTCCCTACTTTGGGTCAAGTAGTGTCAATAGTGTCTCTTTGTTAGACTCACCCTGATGAACATTTATAATTGTAGATTTGATTACTTATTACAAAGTTAGAAACTTTGCTACTTAACAAAATGACTCGCTTTCACATAACAATCCGACCACCAGGTCCATTTAGTAGCTGTCCTGGAGCTTTTAATTGTATCCCTACCAAAGTCAAGAATAAACTTTGAACCTTAACTCCTTGGATCTCTCTGTATGTTGTTCTTTACTACTAAAAAAAGAGAGGAGATAAAAGATTAAATAAGACATTTGCTGGACTTGGACTTTAATGAATTCAGGTTTTTTTTTTTTTTAAATATCTCAAATAGAACAAGCTATTGGAAGCTAACCCGACATATACACATCATAACACACACACAAACTGACTTGACATGCAGCACTTGCATGCATAAATGCACCACATCCATGTAAACACGCATTTACTTTATGCTTCCACACTCACCCTTTTTGCATCCAACCAGTGTAGACAGAGATCCAGGATAGAGAGGCTTTTTGCTGAGGTTGTTGCAGAGACTGTAGAAATAGGTCACTGCACTGAACACACACACGAGCACACACCCTCACTTTCTTTCACTCAGACACATAGACACAGACACACATGGACACAAATGCGCGCATGCACGCACACGCACAATCTTGTGTATGTACTTCTTCCATTGCTACAGCCTGTCCACAGCCTTTCATGTACCTCTCTTTTGCCCCTTCGCTCTTTGCATATAATTATTTCACCCTCTCATCCCTCTCTTTCCTTCCCTCTTATCTCCCTCTGCCATCAGACCCTGTCTTCTCCATTGATGTTTGCACAAAGTGTGTGTGTGTGTGTGTGTGTGTGTGTGCGTGCGTGTGCAAACATGTTGTCTCTATGTGCGTCTTCCAGGTCAGTGCTTCTGTAATGGAAGTATGACTGTAAGAGAAAGATGGAAGATTTGCCATCAACACAAGGGTACTCATAGTTTGTTGCACACGCACAAACACACACTTGCACACGCTCACTCACTCACCTTCTCATTACAGTGACACACCACAACTAAACCCAATCTCACTCTCCTTTCTCTCTTGCTTTCTTTTCTTCTCTCTGTCTGTCCCTATATAAGCTGTGTTGTGGATGAGATGGATTTCTCGGGCATGGAGCTCGACGAAGCCCTGAGAAAGTTCCAGGCTCATGTTCGTGTTCAGGGAGAAGCACAGAAAGTGGAGAGACTCATCGAAGCCTTTAGGTGAGACTGTCAACTCGCTCACAACCAGGCCTCGCTGACTAACAGGCTCTGGCTTCACTTTAGAATACAATTCAACACAACAACAGTCCATCACATGACTGAGCAGGGCTGGTAAGGGCGCTCTGAACTTTTTTTAAATGAATAGACCTTTTGCCTGTAGCCACCTATGCAAAACAAAAAAAATACTGGCACGTAACCAAGCTCACATATTTTGCAATAAAATAGAAGCAAAAGAAGTCTTTCCTGATCTCATCTTGCAGCCTTGGGCTAGAAGACGTGTCCAGAATGGCATACTAATGGGCCGACTGTATAGACCAAGTGTTTAACTGGTTCTGCTAGCTCATTGCTGCAGGCCTCTGATGAAACCAAAGCCTTGTATCATTAACAAATTACACTGATTGCCTGTAACCTTTGACTAAACTCAGCAGTGTTTGATTGTCAGCCAATCATAACGGAGATCTGAGCTGCAGGCAATCAGTGTACGTTCCATCAGGACAAAAATAGACGCTCTATTTCACAACTTTCTCCCCTGGATGACACTTTCTGGTCATATCTTCAGGCTTTGTAGGTTGTTTGAATATGCTTGACAGTTATGTGTCCATTTCCATCCAAAATCACACATGAATATGTAAAAGTCCATGTTTGGTACTCATGGGGTTTTAGCCTGAGATGGTTTTCTGCTCATTTTGTCAATGCTGACTCCTGCCCTCCAGTCACTAAAATGTATGAGCATATGTGCTGAAGAACACTCATTTAAATACCAAGAGGGCCTTGAGAAACCTACTGTAGCTTGCACACTCCCTTTGTGCCTTTGAACGGCTTGGCCTCTAACAAACAGAAACAGGTTTTTATGATGCCATTTTACCCTCTGACTGAAAATTCTTGAAAAGTCTTTTTAGGAACTGCAATTGGTGCCTTATCCCCAGGCTGGCACTGTCCTTGAAATGTCCTGGTAATATCCAAAGATTGCTCCCAGGACTAAAAATGCAATGAAATGGCCATCGTTGTTTTCTATTTCAGAGTAATTTGTTGCATTGCCGTGTACATTTAATCTCCCTCTGCTGATGTGCTGCTTTTTCCCTCAGGATTACTAACAATGTCACCACCAGGACATGCGTTGAGCCACTGCCTCTTCTGAATTACACTAAGTTGCTAGTATAATTCAATGTAAGGGGAGTGTAATCACCATAGAAAATGCACTGCATGTCAATTGTCTGCCAACGCCTTTCTGCATCCACAATGTGTCAATGGGTGCGTATTTGTCTGAGCCACTGACTTTGAGGACTTTTGTGTATTTTTGTTTTTTTATTGTCAACAAATCCCATGAAAACCCCAAGCCCATTGGCTCTCACTGAAGACTTAACCCTTTAACAAGACAAAGAGTTTCCCGTCATGCTAACAGCTGTGTGAGGCTGTACACTGTACATAGGCACAGCAGTCTGTTAAGCTAAATGCTAATGTCAGCTTGCTAACATGCTCACAATGACAGTGTTAACATGATGGGAATGCCATTAGTTTTGCAGGGATTTAGTCATAAATCAAAGTATTGGACAATTGGAATTTTGACCTGATTATGGCACTGGATGGACCTGAATGTCTGAACCAAATTTCATGGCAATCCATCCAGTAGTTGTTGAGATATTTCAACCTGGACCAAAGTGGTGGGCCGACCCTCAGACCAGCATTGCCATCGCTAGAGCCACCAGCTAGCGTGGCTGTTAAAAACGGGTCACAAATATTTAATTTAAAAAAAAATCCCAAAACCACTGGGCACTGTAGTTTTAAGCAAACATTACTCTGACAGGAATATGTAGCACATATGTTGGGGACTATTTTCAGCCGCGGATTAATACACATTTAGTGCTCTAGTGAGTTTTTCCAGCAGCAGGGCAGCGTATGTTAGATTGACTCAAACTAAACTCCACGTCCATGTTCATAATAAAAAAGGAACATGTCACTATGCAAAGGCTCATTGATGTGTTTGAATAGTTTTTGAACAACAATGGAGATTGCACAGAGGAAGAAGCTATACCAGGCTGTGGATACCAACTTGTTAGAAAAATCAATTCATAGTTGATATTAATCTTTTTTTCTTGAAAATATAGACTATCACCAGTCCTATCCATTAAGTAAAGTGAGCGAGTTACTCCAAGCAAGAAGTGGTGAGGGAAGAGAAGAAAAGGAGCAGTCATGACACTTCTCCTCTCTGCGTCTGATTTGAGGGCCAATCAGAACACCCACTGCGGTCATCAGTTAATCACATCACACTCAATCATACATGCTGAGCTCCCGGGTGCAGATTACAAATTCATCAGCGATCTGAGACCACACTCTCTTTAGCTGGAGCTGTGACTATAGGTCAGAAACAAGCGGGCTTTATCAGGTCTGCCAGACATCCGATGCCATGTCTGTTACGTAATAGTTGTTATGTCATCTGTTTGAAGCATGTTGTACTCTTGTCGTGAGTAGTTCTTTTTAGACGAAGTGGTATTTGTGCCAGCTGGCATGCAACTTTCACATGCAGATATGAAGATAAGAGATCGAGCTAGTGTTTAAATAAACTGGTTACATAAGACGGGGATCCGCGCTTGGAAATGTGTGAATGAAGCACACACACACAACCAATGCTTTATTCAACTCAACTCACACATCCACACTTACACATCCAAGCACATGGCCTTTTGCATACATACACTTGCAGTAGATCTTGCCTTGCATTTGGCCTTTGATGAATTTGCCGCAGAATTACATCAAGTTGGCAAATCAGGGGGCTCATTTGTGCCTCTGTGTGTCTATGTATGTGCATGTGCATATTATATCTGCAGCAGCAGAATCTATTCTCCCTCAAACAAAGGCATTGCTACTGAACTGGGCTGTTGTCGATTGATTCCCTGTGAGTTCTCTGGCCTTAGATCTTGTGTGGGGTCCGGGAAAAGGCTTTCTGGTTGCGCAGGTCTCAGATGTGGCCTCTCGCTTGCATATGCTCTGACAAGTACATAGTCCTCTGGAGCAGAGCAGCCCTCTCCATGTCTGCATCCTGCCTGGCTGCAGAGATAAAAGCCTCCCACCACTGAAATGGCCCACTGTGTAAGTGTAAGTGACAGTAAGAAAGATAGGGAGGGGAGCTGTGGGGGAAGGAGGGGTGGAAGTGAGAGTTTGTGAAGCCTGTGGGCAGCGATGGAGCAAAGCAAGTCCATATTCAGCATCTCTGATTCGAAAGCAGACTGGGCAGCGTTACCTTACCTCAGGCACAACCATTTTGGACTGGCAAATGTCTCCTGTGTCCTGTCAGTCTAATTTATGGTGGAGTGACTGCTCCTCACGTCTGATCAGTCAGTCTTTGAGCCAGTCAGTCAGATTATAAAATAGTGCAGTTTGTATGGTGAGATGTCTGCCTTAAAATCAGTCTGAATGCCTCCATTTCAAAGCAGGAACAAGCCTCTTTTTAAAGGCCATTCTCTTACATCACCTTTATGACTTCAACAATATGTACTGAGCTCTCTTAACGATGCCCAACTGAACCCCCTCAAATCCCAAGATTTCCTCCCAGCTCACTGTTGATATTTTGAAACATAACACAGTTCGAGCTCAGAGGAAATCTTGGGATTTAGGGGTGCGATTGGGTACAATAACAAAGTCAGGGAGTGCATCATTAAGCGTTGCTACATTGGCTCTGTGAGCCTGAAGATACAGGGTTGTTAAGAGGTGATTCTAATATTCAGTCTAAAACTCACTGATTATAAATAGGGTGGAACAAATATTAGAAACACCTCTTTAAGGCAATACAATTTAACGGCAGCATAAACTACATCCTCCAAAATGACCACAAAGTTGGATCAAAGCATCTCTAAAACAAACAAAAAATAATATTAAAACCTTCATGAAGGCAGGATTTATTGCAGGAATGTGGCATAAGACTGCTTTCGTTTTAGCCAGGTGTACTTGATAAACTGACAACTGAGTGTGATTTCAGGTCAGCCCAGCAGGAAAATCCTACAGTCTGCAGTCCATCAACATGTTATTTATTTGTGTGTTACTGGAAAGTTGCCCCACACATGTCTGTATGTGCTGAAAAGTGGTCTTATTGATAACAGAATCTGGTTGGATTGGTTGTCATGATTTGATGACAGTACAATGAATGTTGTTGCAGCATTATCCAGGATGCATTAAATCCATGAATCTACCATTAAATTGTACACCGACCTTGTTGTAGCCTGGCAAGTACTTTGCAATCTTATGTTGTTTGTGCTGCAAGTTTAGTTCTTTGCAACTGTGTTTGTTATACTAGAGAAAACATTTCAGCTAGTACATGTGCTGTTATCCATATAAAAGCAATAACACTCTTCAGGATATGAATAATATTTGAATGACTGGTATTTCTGCTGATGGTACTTGCTGTGTCTTACCTACAGCATCTCTTTTGTTGTCTGTAATTGTGGCATAATGGCCAAGAATCCAGACCAATATTGCTGGTGAGACTTGCCCAAAGTGATGATATATAACTCTGTCCGGTTCTTCCTCCACAGCCAGAGGTACTGTATGTGTAATCCTGACGTGGTGCAGCAGTTTCACAACCCAGACACCATCTTCATCCTGGCCTTCGCTGTGGTCCTCCTTAACACTGACATGTACTCGCCCAACATCAAACCCCAGCGCAAAATGGGCCTCGACGACTTCATACGCAACCTAAGAGGTTAGTGTGTCCAAATACAGTGCAGTATGTGCACGTATGAGAGATAAAGAGAGTGTGTGTTTATTGTTGAACATTGCTTATATACAGTATATGTATGTAACCACATGTACACACACACACACACACATGCTCATTTCAAACCCATTACTGCAGATCATGAGGAGATCCATTGGAGAGATATGCCAGAAGGAATGATAAGGGAGATGAAAAAGAGAGCAGAGGGTAGGGGAAGTCAAAGTTTTACAACAAGCACTCTCTTATCAACCTCACTATCAGCTTTTTGAGTGACAGCCTCTTGAAGTGAAGTAAATTACTCAAAGAGGCGGCGGGTGCTTGCCTCGCCCTGCTCGCTACCATCAAGAAAACCATCAGCTGTGCAGGAGGAGATTCCTGATATCCTTGACTCAGAGCTCTGCCCCAGAGACCGTGGCGTCGACCCATTTAATTGAGGCTCACTTAGCGTTAGATTTAACGATATGAGCCCGAGTCTCCGGACGCAGCTCATCACCTTACTCTCCCTGAGGCTCTCAACGCGGTCTCCATCCAGTGGTCGAGCAGATACATTTACTGCGAAGAGAAGAGAGCAGTTTGGCTTTTATTTGCACCTTCAGTTAATGGAAAAAAACATAAAATACATTTCAATATCTTTTTTTCATATCATACGCACAACTCAGTTTAAATTTGTGAGCTGAACAGCGGTGACAGGCTTTAGTGAGGATGTCTGTGTGCTGCTCCACAGCGATAATGGAACAACTACCAGGACACAATGACAGCACACATACTGGGATAAAAGCACATTTTCTGATTCACAGCTCCAATGAAATAAAACTCATTTGGATGTAATATCTCAAACAAAAATCATATGAGCCCACACAGTCAGTCTCAAATTCAGTGATGATTAAGCTGTAGTTTGGACCCCCTTTAGCTTCCATTGTGGCTGTTGCTATTCATAAAATAAATTCTAATTAAATGTTAACTTTAATATTTTTGGTATTGATTTGGAGTCACTAGGTCACATTTCATGGAATTCAATCATAATTTTCACTAATATGGACAAATCAGGGCTGGGAGGTGAGCTAACCATCTTCCTGCTGCCAACACGAGGTGAAATTGAGTAAGAAGACGCCGCTGGATTCAGAGTGAATCTCTGTCGAATATCCAACTTAAAACTAACTTCACTCAAGTCGAGGAGCTAACATTAGCATAATCAGCTAGCTAGCTACAGCTGATAAAACCTGCTGGTTGTGTTTCAACCAGCAAAATCAACGGTCGCTATCTGAAATCAAGGACCCATTGTGTTATATTTCCATTAATAAACATTGTAAAGCATATGTGCCATGCGAGAATGGAAAGCTTTACAGGCGTAGCAACAGTAACATTTTACGACTATTGTTCCCTCAGGTGTGGATGATGGAGCAGACATCCCCAGAGAGATGGTCGCCGGCATTTATGAAAGGATCCAACAAAGAGAGCTGCGCTCCAACGAAGACCACGTCACCTATGTGAGCCGTGTGGAGCAGTCCATCCTGGGCCTGAAAACTGTGAGTGATATTTGTGTGCAAGTCTTTCCCCTCTCCCTTTTCCCCCCCCTCATTTCTGTGAGCTGTCTGTACTTGTTTGTACCGTCTCCTTTCTCTTGTGTCATGTATTATTTCGCTGCAGTCTGTCCTCTGTACTATCTGTCATCTCCATCTCTTTAACCTCGCCTCCGTAGATCCTCGCTGTGCCCCACAGACGTCTGGTGTGCTGCTGTCGCCTGTTTGAGGTGCCTGACGCCAACAAGCCTCATAAACAGAAACTGTCCCAGCTCCAGAGAGAGGTCTTCCTCTTCAATGACCTGCTGCTGGTAAGGAACCTCTGTTCAGTGACTCACTACCAAACCACTTTTTATTTCCAGTGCAGAATATAATGACTGTAACAGCCAGACATAATCAGATGTTAATTCAGCCATGTTGTGTGTCATGTGTCTCTACTGTAGATCCTGAAGCTGTGTCCCAAGAAGAAAAGCTCGGCCTCATACACCTTCTGTAAAGCTATGGGTCTTCTGGGAATGCAGTTTCACCTCTTCAGCAATGAATGTAAGATGCTATTTTACTCTGCAGTAGTTTAATCTCAGCACAGATCCACCCTGGTGCCGGAAAAATGCTGAGCTAACTTTCAGTGCCGTCAACAGTCTGTCAAGTCAAGACCCAGACCCAATGAATTGCCAACTGAACATGCTGTTGTCAACTTACAGTAGATATCTTTCAGGAAAGTTGCTTGCTTACACAGATTTCAGGATTACTTTTAAAGTATAGATTGTTTATTCATTCTTCGAGCTGTTGTCTATGGTCTTTGAGAACTGTATCTTTATGTACACATCGGGTAGGTTTGCTGCATGAACATGAATGCTCTTTTTCACTTCCCCGTCCAGTTTTATGCTTTAGGCCAAGTAGAGGTGGCTTTGTACTCAGGCACAGTGGTGGTTTGAGCTAAATGCTAACATCAGCGTGCTAGCATGCTCACAGTGACAATGCTGACATGGTGAAGTTTAACAGGTACACTGTTAGCATGCTAACGTTTGGTTTTATGTACAGCCAGTTTTGCAGGTATTTGGTCGTAACTCAAAGTATCGGCCACATAACACATTCATGATGGCACTGGATGAAAAGTCAGTTGATCAGCAAGGTTATTACAATTCATGCTGTGGGGAACAGATGGAGCCATGACGCCAGCATGGCTAAAATTGTGTGCATGAAAACAAAAAAAGAAAAGTACTGATCTTCAGTACATATGCGCTTCCTAACATTTCTGCAAACCTTCAGTTGCAGTGTTCAAGAAGCCATTGCTGCCAACAGAAACACAGTTGGTCATTAACTTCAAAGCATGTGTTTTTGCAGGTATTCTTAGCAGCAACATTTTGTGAAGTAGAAACTGAAGTTAAAACTGCAACACAGAAGTATTTTGAAAGACGCTCAAATGCTGCATCTCTTTTTAGAATCAAAGTTCTGGTGAAAGCGCTTCCCTTTACTCTTTGACACTTTGTCGGGCTTTTCTCATCAGACTACGCCCATGGCATCACCATGCTGAGCCCGTTTACCTCAGAGAAGAAGCAGCTAGTGAGTTTCTGCTCCCCGAGCGGAGAAGAGCTCAGGAAGTTTGCAGAGGAGCTCCGAGAGGCTATCACCGAGGTCAACGAGATGGAGCAGATACACATCCAGTGTAAGGAGAGACGTGCACACACCTCAACATATGCAAATGCAAAATAAAACCCACACCGCACTGTATATCGCTGGTTGCAATCGCTCTTGCTTTTGTTGTAGGGGAATTGGAGAGGCAACAGGGCATCCAGCCACATGGCATACACACCAATGGCGGGCAAGTGGACACACACACAGGACACGGCTCTCCCTCAGGTGCTGGTTTTGCTCGGGCAGCATAAAATGCATAACACAGCGAACATTACTCATAACAATGTATACATTACTCAAGGCAATGCATAAAATAGGACAGCTTCATGGCGGAGAGGCGCAGGAAAAAGCCCACCACACTGAAAAATAAAATTTAAAAAAAGAGAGGATGATGGTCAGATTGCCACTTTTTAATATTAAATGCATTTCTGCTGCTTGTGGAGGTGGACAGATCCAGACTAGTTTCCAGTCTTTATGCTAATGTAAGCTGCTAGCTCAAGCTATATATATATATTTAGACATGAGAGAGGTATTGAGGTTCTCATCTAACTCTCAGCAAGAAAGAAAACAATTGTTAAAATATGCCAAACCAGATACAGATTGTCAGCTTTACAGACATTGGTATACTTATTTCTTTCACTTTGGATAGAAGCAGGCTAGCTGTTTTCCCCTGCCTCCAGTCTTTATGCTAAGCTAAGCTAAACAGGTCCAAACTCTCACTCTCGGAAATAAAGCAAATAAGCGTATTTTCCCAAAATGCAGAACTATTTATTTAAGCAAATGACATGAAGAACTGTTTTTCTCAGTTTTAAACATTCTGCACATGAAGCATGAAATCTGCCTGTTGACTTACTAACAGACCCGTTTCTCCCCACAGGCCAACAGGATGTGTACGATAAAACCGGCAACAACAACACAGTAGAGGTAAGTGCGAAAGCCATACTTGTCTCCCTCAGGTAAGTGCCCGCGTCTCCCGCTCTGTGGGTGGGGTTTTATATGTGTGTGTGTGTGTGTGTGTGTGTGTGTGTGGTTAGACAGGGACTGTGCCTCATCCTGAAAAGAGAGTCTGCTTTATACTTTGCTTTAAAAGAGCACTGCCTGAGGCACATCCCCACTATGCAGCCAAGGATACAAAAGGCCGCTGAGAGGAGTCTCGCTGTAGTAGTGCTACAAACAGTCTCTTTCTGTGCCTCATGAGTGGATCAGCAGCCACTCTACTCGCTATACAACATCCCTTCTTTCATCAGCTGCTGCTTGCCAGCCTTACTGTATAAGCCTTTGCAAGCCACCATAAGCCTGGCTGGCTCCTAGAATACCATCTACAAAGCCAGATAAGCTTGATACCGTTAACAGTCTGTCGAGTGTGTGGGTGGGTGTGTGTGTCTCTTAAACCAGCCCTTCCTTTAACTAAACATGGTGACAGAAGCTTTAGAAGTTTCCCCCTTTTCCAGTTTTATTCCTTGTCCCATTCTCTCCTCTCTCTCTCCTGCCTCTCAGTCAGTCCTTTAGAGCTGTGAATAAGTGTGTTAGGGAGACACCACGCCCTCGGTGTCACCTCTCCTCTCCCGACACTCCCTTTATCTTTTAGCTTTTAGCTTTTTCTCATTCTGCCACTCATTGACCATGTTCGCACACACACACACACACACACACACACACACACACACACATATAGAAAATCCGTTCCCGCCATGATCTCCAACCAAAATCTCTTCTTCCCCCTTGCAATCCCTTTTCTCTTTCTGGGCTGGTGTGTGTAAAAAAATGTGATTGAAAGAAAAAGAGAGAGTGTGTGTATTTTGCATGCGCTCGCTCCGCATACTACCTTCCTGCATGCCTGCATGCCCATGTGCGTAACACACCAGAGGGCTGCGTAGAGGCTGCGTTCAGGCTGGTAACTCCTCATGCGTTCTCTGACTGTTCCTAAACTAGGTGTCAATTCACAACAGGCTGCAGACCTATCAACTGAGCCAGCCCAGCATTGAGTCCACACCTCTGGCCCTGGCCGCGCCACCCGCCCTGCTCAGCCCCGTCCAACCCGGGGAGCTCCGCCCAGAAACACTCATCCAATGCCAGCAGATCGTCAAGGTGATCGTCGTGGACCAGAGCGGGCGAGGGCGGATGGAGGCCTTCCTCAGCCAAGGCCCGGCTACCCATCAGCTCATCCAGTCGGCCATGTCCACACCTGTGCGCGTCAGAGAGGGGGACGGCCCTCAGCCCCCTCTGCCGCCTCCCCCTCCACCTTATAACCACCCCCACCAGTTCTGTCCCCCTGACTCACCCATGCCCCTCCACCACACCATGCCTCTCACTCGCAGGCGCAACTCCAGCGGCTCCCGCAGCATTGTCTGAGTCATCAGCTACTCTGCGAACCCTGGGGGCCAGACATGACCCTCACATTCACATACAACAACACAGACATGTTGGAGCACCAGTCGACTCACTTTGAATGGTAAGATAAAAGCATTGCAAAAAAAAAAGTGAGGGATATACTGTATGAGTCGAATAAAGGGACACAGGAAGAGGAAACCAACAAGAATCTATTCACAGTCTTGACTGAGTGGTGTTGTTTTTGAACGTGGAGTAGTGTTGATGCCATTTCTGAAAGACTTTCTTTTGTCTCTAACATGTCACCCGG
This sequence comes from Enoplosus armatus, assembly GCF_043641665.1. Classification (NCBI taxonomy): domain Eukaryota; kingdom Metazoa; phylum Chordata; class Actinopteri; order Centrarchiformes; family Enoplosidae; genus Enoplosus; species Enoplosus armatus. The sequence goes on from NC_092185.1 coordinate 9,139,632, forward strand.
TAGCTGATGGTGTTGTCCGTCTAGATTTCACACTCTTTAAGAGATCTTGTGACTTTGCATTTTTAAATGTCACCTGTCCAACAAATGTGTCCGTGAGCTATGACCGTGAAACCGAGGGGCGACGTCAGAAAAGCAAACTCTGGCAGGTCCGAAAGGACAAGGGATCGCTTTAAATTATGAAGGATGAAACGGTTTAATTTTCATTCAGGCTTTCAGGCTACTGATGTTAAGTTCACACCTCTTTGTTTGGTTTTCAGCATTAGATTCCACACTCAGCAAGGAATCATTTCAGCAGAGCTAATCTAGCTTCTCCTCACTGTAATCTTTTTTTCCCCCCCTCATCTCTGCATAATGTGAAAAAACAAGAGTACCAGCTCATTTGCTCCCTTTATATTCTAGGGAACAGATGATCAGTAAGTGTGAGGAAGAAGGCGAAGAAAAGGGTAAAAGGCTCTAACATCTCTATCCTATTTTGTCATGTGCAGTGTAGTGAAGTCAGCAAGGATTGTGCTGCTCACTAAACTAACCTACAACCATATCCTGAAGACAATCATATTTCTCTATGCTTCATTGTTGTGTGTTTTGCTAAACTTGTGTGAGCAGATATCTTCACAGTAGAGTGTGACTGTCCTGATTCTGTGGCTCAGGAAAAAGGATTTGCTGCACTGTAACATGTAACGTCTGCACCTCTGAGTTGTGCTGAGAGCACCATGCTTGTGTACTGTGTGTTCAATCTGCTTACTCATGGGCGGCAGGGAGTAGGGCTGGTAATTCATCCAAAACAAGGCAAGAACAGCCCGATGAAGCCTTTCTCCACCTGTACATTTACTCCTAACGGGTTGCCGTGTGTGAATATTGTTGTTACCTTTGGATTTAGGCGGAAAACTATTTAGCTTTAGTTTAAAAATGAATAAACATTGCTCCACACAGGGTAGACCAAGGTCACCTCACAAAAACATCACTCCCCTCTCACGTATTATATTTTTCCTTGCACACTGAAAATGTTATATAAGCAGAGATGCATTCCTTTACTGAATGTTAATCAGGGGGAAAAACCGAAGATGTCCATGCAGTAATTATTGATTTCATCCACGTGTCGTCTTTCCAGTGTCGACGGTTCGAGCTTGAGCCAGTTTGTACAGCAGATTACAAATCATCCAACTGAGACACACCGAACACGTCTTGTAGCTTTTGCACCACAGAATATATTGGATATATTGTAAATAGATGATATAGATTTATTCTGAAAAAGTGATTGATTTGCCCAGTGTGTGTATCTACGTATGTATTTGTACAGAGAAGATCTAGTTTAAAAGAAAAAAAGGATATTATAGTTATTATAGTTATTATTATTATTCATATTTAATATCAGGGGGTGTCCTAAATCCTAGTGCTACGAGAGACAGGAAACAGGCAGCTTTTATAGAACACACTGCAGTTACCATGGTAACACACACCGATATTAATACAGATCTACATTCATCATTAAATTACCGTGTCATATTATTACAGGATTATTAAAAGATGGCTGTCTCACCTGTTAGGGTGTGTAAAGGGCTATGCTGTATTGGCGAATACGTACAGTAAATCACAGGTCATGCACACTGACACACTCACACACACACACACACACACACAGGTACAGTATATATATATATATATATATATATATACATAAACATACACATAGCTGCCAAAGCAACAACAAATCCAACTTAGATTCACCTTAGAAACTGCTTGATTTCTCAAGTCAGCATCCCCACTTTGTTTACTGTAAACTCTGACTGACTGACTTGTACTATACAGCATGATATTTTTGGGGGCTTTATTTTTATTTTTTTCATTGACAGTACACGGGATGGGGGGCTTGATTATATGTTTGTATCATTATTGTCAGGGCATGTTGGGTTGATTGATGTCATTTTCTCCCCTCTCTCTACTTCCTCCCTCCTTTCTGCCCGACCCCTTATCCCCCCCCCCCCCCGAGCGTTCTCTATGGTTGTCATGGAGACGCACCAATCTGCATCCTCACTGTGGAGCACTGTCATTAATCTTTGCACCCTCACAATATTTCTAAAAAGGAGATTTCTTAAAGATCAACATGTTTACTAATGGAATATTTCTAATTTTTTTTTTTGTTTGAAGAGAATGAAAGAATAAAGTAGTTTTTACTCTCGGCCTCGGACCGTCTGTCTGTCTTCGTGTCAGTATCCTCTCCCCGATGTCTGCGTCTGTAGCACCCCCGGGCCTCTCTAATGAATGAATTTGCACCAGGTGTGCAAAGACGGTGGAATGAAGGAGCTTATGGGAAATCAGTCGACACCGGCGTTTGTGTGTCCTCCCAGCACACCGGGTCTGAACTCATTCATTAGTGGATGAGGTCAGCCTCAAAGCAATATTGAACCTGACGTGCCTGTGGAATGTGAAGTTGTGTGTTGTAGGAGGTCTGTACGTGTGTGTGTGTGTGTATGATTTGGAGTACATAATTTTCCATGGGTGCTGAGTCTGGCCCCTAAACAATGAGACCAGCAAGTTGGTTAATTTGTAATTTCATATTACAATGTCAAAACGGTGACATTCGTCTCACGGGGAAAGTGTTTTAGTGTCAAGTGTTTCATATCAAAGTTTCTTTTATTTTTGCAAATCACTCTTGAGAAAAAGATAAACAATACGGAAACACTTCGACACAGGCAGAATTACAAAGAGATTGAAAAAAAACAACACCATTTTGGCGGAATAAATTATCTTACAAAAACATAGATGATATCAACATAATACAGTAATTACAATACACAGTGAAATCAATTTGTGCAAAGTGCCTGTAGGCTTACAGATGTGATAGGCCTCTCACAGTCAGCTCACCGTTTTGCTCTTTTCTCCCTGTCGTTTATAAAATTCTTTGTTTCTCCGTCTCCCTTTTGTTTCTCTCACTCTCTTTGAAAACAAGTGGACAAGAGGTTCATTAAAGGGACGACTGAGGCTGAGAAGTGGAGCAACAAAGTCGACTGACAGACCGTTCAGTTCATACTGCGCTGTTCTCACCTCCTGTTTCTCCTCCTCCTCCTCTTCCCTCTAACCTTGTGTGGTGGAGGAGGTCCAGTCCAGGTGTCTGTGCACAGGTTGCGTCCCAATGACCTCGAAACAAATAAAAGTGTCGCTCTCCCTCAGGCAAAGGTGTCCCTCGGTCAGTCTTTACATGGTGGTCTCCTCCCATTCCAGCTCAACATCACCTGAAGACCAGTACAGATGGGTGGAGTGAGCGCTGTGCTGTGGCGAGTGTGTGGTTTATTTGCGTGTGTGTTTACATGTTGTTGTTTACCTTCCATGGCGTCCAAGGAGTCCATCTTCTCCAGAGCAGAGTAGCTGACAAACCAGATGGATTGGCTGTTGCCTTTGTTGTTTAGAAGTTCCAGCGTACTTTGGTGCAGGAAGATGTACTGGGCCTGACACACACACACACACACACACACACACACACACACACACACACACACACATTGACAGATACTGAGTAAATGTCCATATTCATTCATTTGGTGTAGAATAAAGTCTTAAAATTGTGTCCTGGTGGCTAATGCTGACCATGTAATCACAACAACCCTGATTTGAGTCCAGCTGGAGACCTTTTCTATCAGCTGTCTACTGTCTCCTCTCTGATGAAGGCAGCAAAATAATTAAAAATGAATACAAACATGGATAAAATAATAATAATAATAATAATAATAACAAAATAGTGGAAAAAACACATTTGCAAGATTATGTCATTTGATTCAATACTTTCATGAGCTGATTTTCAGATTTATTTCCAACTTGCTTAAACAAACCTAACTTTGACTAAATTGTGATATTGAAGGTTATTTTGTCTCTTAATGCTGCAGCTGCCACGGCCCCGGTTGCATTACAGTGAGAGAATTGAGATAGCGCCCCATTCATTCAAATCAAAGTTGCTCACTGGGCGCATACGCTGAAAACATTTTTTCAGGCTTCCTCAGGCTTTTGTGTTTCTTGGCCCATGGAGCATGCTCATTAGTGTCCCTCTCTGGCTCAGTGGAAAGATATGGACGCTTGGGAGTGGCATGCTTCAGATGAATGCACTCTTTTGTCGGGACCGTGATGGACAATGAACGATAACCTTCATCCCTGAAGGGATTTTGGTTTCGTTTCTGTCTTCATCTATTTGTTAACTTAAATGAACTGAAACCAACGCCGAGCTCAGCGCGCGGCTGTTGACACGAGAAGACGACCTGAGCGGAGCTGACTGAGCAGACCCAACCATGCAGTCGAGTGAGTGACACTGCAGGAAATTAGTGGACAGCAGAGAGTTAGTCGCGTTCACTTTGGTTCAGGTTCACTGCATCCCTTCCTATGATGGAAACCAAAGCATTTATCATCTGTATGGCCTGTTAGTAGCTTTTAATACATCCCTAATTCAATTATTACTGAAAACGCATTTGAAAGTAAAAATATAAGTGAACACGCCTGAAATGCTAGTTATAATTGTCATTCCTTGTCATTTTATTGTAAAAACATGCAGGAGCACAACAACGGAAAGTACAGTCAAGCAAGATCTGATGGACGTTTACAATAACTTTAACATCTGCCTTTGTTTTCACTTCCACACAAGTGTTTCAGGTAATAGGGTCACACTGTGAGCTGTCTACAAAGGCACTGTGCTTCAGTATCTCAGCAATGACATTTGTGAGTTAATAAAAGAACTGAGTGATGGCCTCTTAAAGCTGAGGCTCTTGTTCGTGTAAGACTGGACTACGATGCTGACAGCTTGCTGCCTGGCACACTGAACAGTGCTGTCTCAGAGAATAACGCCCTCGCAGGTTGCAAGCAGCTCATGTGGCTGCAGACGCTGCAGGCTCACTGTCAAAGTGTGGACTCAAAGAAATGTACAGAACATCAGGAAATAATGACACAATAACGCTGAGAAGCGGCAGAAAGCACTAGGCAGAGGGTCCCTGCAGACAATGAGACACACACCACTGGTCCATAAGTAATGACTGAGTAGGGTAATTTTAGGATTGGTTCACGCTGTTTCAAGAGGGGGAATCCTGCTCAGGATATGCCTTTAATCCACTGCCAGATCACTCCCTTTGTCAAAACGAGAACTTTCCAGACATTTCCTCCTGGGGTTGGGATCACAGCAGGGCATGAAGTAAAAAGTAGGACAACTACACTGCAATTTGTACTGGAACAACTTAAGACAAAATACTGTATGATGCCCCTTTTTTTGTCTTTTGTTTATTCTCTCTGGGTTGTGAAATTTAACCACAGGAATAAAAATACACTACTCTATGATGTGAACTCACCAGATTCTGTACCATACACATCCTCTCGCTGCGCAGTTCAGCCACCAGACCGTAAATGTCCACAAAGTCGTGATCTCTGACGTGCTGAATGAGGTGGTCGAGAGCGATAAACACACCTGTTCTGCCCACACCAGCACTGAGGAACAGTGAGAGAACAACACACCATTAAACTGTCTGCTGCTCTGTTACGCTTGTTAAAAAGATATTGTATCATTGACAGTAATGCCATTTATGGATGGACTTTGTTGATATGAAACTCCATTTAATCACCAAAAATAGAATAAGTAGTGCACTTTATTTTCAAGGACCTTACTATAATTTATGCAGTGTCAGTACACTGGCACTGAGGTGCCACAGTACCTGCAGTGGACCACTATGGTGGTGTTGTCGTGCCTGTGGGCTCGCACAGCTTTGACAAACTTAATGAGAGTGCTGCAGGACTCTGGGACTCCGTGCTCAGGCCACGATGTGTAGTTGAAATGGCGAACCAGAATGTAGTGCCCGTGCTGTACAGAAAAAAAGAGCAACTTAAATGTCACGTCAGCTATTGAGTTTACGTCAATGTTTGGCGGGGGGGTATGAGATGCAACAAAGGTTGCGACTATTCGCTGTAAGCATTCGGCTATAGAGGTGCTCCGAGATTACTTCATTATTATGCAAACTCCAGTGTTTACATTATGTTGACGAAACACAAAAGACAGTCACAACTGTAATTACATTACATACATACTACTGTACTAAAGGGTTTTTATGTTTTCCAGATGTGGAACACACATTGTTAAATATGAAGCTGGAGCCAGGACACTGCTTAGCTTAGCTTAGCTTAGCTTAGACTGGATTCATATTTACATGAAACATGGCATCAATCTTCTCATCTAACTCTGGGTAAGAGAGCGTGTAAGTGAATTACCCAGAATTTGGATGTAAAACACCTGTTATCTTATTTACTTTCAGAACACAAGGCCCCCGACAACAAGTCACATTTCATTTAGTTTACAGTTACATGGAAATGTGGCAAATTACTAAATAATAAAGTTGTTACTGTCTATCTTTCTGGTGTTTCACAGTTTACAGTATCCACACGTACAGTACAGTGTAACATGTGTGTGTGTGTGTGTGTGTGTGTGTGTGAGGGGTTATTAGCTTAGTTACCTTTTCTACTTTTAGGGTTCTGACAGTCCAGTCAGGAAGCACTTCCTCTGACACTTTTGAGATGAGAATGTCACTAAACACTGACATTGGCTTATTGTCCTCTGGCCAGTACTTGTGACACCGAATCTGAAATGTCACACACACACACACACACACACATCAGATCTTTGCAGCAGATATAACCCTCCTGGTGAGGGAGTTGTAATGGAGCCCAAAATGGAGCCCAGCCTGTCCTCTGAATGCTATTTCATAACAGTGTCAAGTCTCTCATGACGCACTCTGCCTTTCTCATAACACTGCGTGAGCATGGCGACAGTGCGTGTTCCCGTTTCCCAGATCATCCTCCAAAAATCAGCCACCGTGCCAGGCAGAGGACCCTGGGTAGCTATGAACTCATTGGGACAAAGGTAGCCCTAAAGACACAGAAAATCAGAGAGAGAGAGAGAGGGAGAGAGGTTTATATTTACCAGCTCAGAAATACCCTCAGCAACATACAGACCTGCTAACTGTTGAAAAGATTAAATGAAACAAATTAATCAGCTTGAAGATTGTAACTGTGCTTGTATCTATCAATCTGACAGAATCATAAAGGGACGGGGAAATATCTAGAACAAACTCCTCTTGTTGCAATCAGTGTGTCTCATGCCCACATAACTACTTTCATAACCTGATAATGACTCAAGTGGAAGCAGCCCTCCAGGTTAACCACTGAGCATTCAGCAGCTGATAGCTGGTACTCACTGAGACAAAGCTGGCGTTGATGTAGTCAGAGCCCGCAGTGCCCGGTTCTGACAGCAGCTTCACTCGGTTGTTATTGTCTGGACACAGTTTAGAGTGGTAGAAACATGTGAAATGCAGCTGTGCAGGCAGCGGTGAAATCCATATGCAGTTAATGTTAGCGCATAGATATAAGTTTGGTATACTGTAGGTATCATAACTTTAGACAGCTCATTTTCAGCCTGACCACTTACATGGTTTAATGTTGGGGAAGCGGTTTTTGGATTTGTTCCAGGGCAGGTCAGCGTCTGTGGTGGCCAGGTCGTGCAGCAGTTTTGGAAGCTCCTGGGGAGCAACAAGATGCAATACATGAGTATTCACATAAACACACACATAAGAGGTTGAAAGTCAGGGCCTGTATTTTTAAAACTGCTAAAAGTAAAAAAAAAAAAAAATTTATCAAATTTGGTTTGACTTTAAAAACAGTTACATTTAAGGTAGCGTCAGAGGTCTCTGAGTTGTTTAAGAATAACCTGTTGGAGATGGCAGCACAGCATCTTCTGACATGTGTTTTGTGGTCATGATGAACAGTAAATCAAGCACTACCTATAATTTAGAATAGGGTAGTTTTAGCTTACTATTTGCAACTACCTCCAAATGCTTCTTTGATTGTATTTGTGAGAGGTGCAAAAAATAAAGCGGGCATTGATTTTGTTGGCAATCATTTCCATGTATCTTCTCTGTCTGCACTAAATTCTTCTTTTTATCTGTTTTCTGTGACGTACAGCAGACTTGCCTTCATGTTCCCGTTTTGTTGTTTGTTAGTGTTTAGTCAATTCCAGGTAATTTTCTGTTATTTCGTCCCTATTCATATATTTATACATTGTTGGAAGTTTGATAAACACGGGTCCAGCCTGTAGGCAAACACTTACGGCAAACTCTTCCTGGAACTTGGCATTGTCATTGGCACACAGATCCTCTACGTGCTGCAGAAAAGACTTCTTGTTGACAGGCCTGACAGAGAGGAATACACCGAGTGCGAGAAACAGACAGATGTACAAAAACTCTGCAACAATATGCCATTTTCCTGTAAGTTTATTCTAGGTTACAACATGTAACACTGAGCAGTACAGAACATGCTGATCTATGCTGTAGCTACTGCGTGCATATTCACATTATTTATGCGGGATGACTTACTTGAGTGATTTCCTGTAGCTGAGCAGCCTGGACAAAAATAGACGGCAAACATCAACCAAAATAAACAAATTAACTCAATAATCACAACCCACACTGTGGTATTTCTGTCCATGACAGCTGAGCCGATCCTCACTGCAGAGAGTACATGGCATTGTATGTAGGTCCAACCGTTTTTAATCAAATCCACTTAGATTTAACACTTACACTGACTTTGATGTTCTAAAGGAAAATGTGAACGTCAGTAAACTTGAATGAAACATGCGGTTATTCCCCTGTGTCTCTTTGCATTCCTGAAGACTTGTAGCTACGCAGATCCTTAGCTAACGATAAAGCTCACCATTTGTCCCCTCTAAGACCGCTAAGCCTTCCAAGCAATTTTGAGATAGCGAGTGGGTAAACAAATTAAAATGGTCTCAAACAGAAGAGTGTCAGCGCAGCTCTGCAATCCCTGCCAGTGATGGAGGAAGAGGAGAAGGCTGCAGGCAAAATGCCAACGTCACTAATTCTCTCGACTGTCGACCTCCACCAAAGGTTTAATAAGCAACACAGACAGATGATTTAATGCAAGCTTTAATGAGTGACATGATGATGACACGCACATAGACGGATGAAAGGTGGAGTAAAACATGCAAACAAAGCATGCACAACAAAATGCGGCACACACAGGTTGAAAGCCCAACTTACTGGATCACATAAATCTCCTTCCGTCTAAAGAAGAAGGAAGAATACCTGGTGAGAGAAAAGCAAAGCCAAGGCGAGTCAATGCAGGTGCCTGCAAGTGTGCAAGGGAAGTTATTTGTGCCATTCGTGTGACAAGTAACAAGGAAAAGTGAGTTATGTTAATATAAACTGTGCTTAGAAAGGTGGTGTTCATACAGCTCACTGTCATCAAGAGATTCTGGTCACAACAGAGCAGAGAGACACAAACTGTCCTACTGATGCCATTTTGAATTTACGGGACAGCTGGAGCAGCTTAACGGTGAGCGCAACATGCAACTGACAGCTAAAATGAGTGGACAGCAAACTATCGTCAGGAACTGCCTCCTTTTTCAGAACTATGAAGAGTCACCGCAAATGAAAAAATGTCATATTGGATGCTTAATAAGGCAGGCAAATATTTGTAGGGCAGTTATATTACTTTTATGCACAAGAGATCAGGGACATTTATCTGCCAAGTGGATACACTTATTCATTCATCTTCTCTCATGTGGGTTTTATGTTTTTAATGTTCCTTTTCATCCAATTCCTCTTAAAGACTGCCACACTTTACACCTACATGGACCTCTCTATTTTTGGTTTCTTTTTTTATTTCGTCGTTGTGTGGGTATTCTTTAGATGTCGGGGAGGGAAATTGTTCAGAAAGCTTTATGCACCTCTCAGAATTTTACTGTACTACTCAAATTAAAAGCTTTCCTGTAGTTTCTCGCCTCGTCTTAGCCATCAGTGACCTTGATAGTGATAAAACTAACACTGTTTTTGACTTTATTTCTCACCAGCTTGCAGCACTTATTGTCTGTGCACCTGTTTGTGCCAAAGCAGAAGAACAGAAAGGCTGAATTTGTATGAGAGGATGGTTGGAGAGATGCAGATAGGATGACTCGTCTGTTCTGCAGAGAACTGACGGTAAAACTATAAAGCCACAGTGATGCTGTCTTGTTTCTGGTGCTGCTGCTTCTATTTTCTGCACACACTCTACAACACTAGAAGATTTTGTGCTGACAGCACATCAACTTGGCTGCAGCAAAAGAGATTTTTGTCTTGTTGACTTAGATTTAAAATCTTGTCTGTAGCAGCTAAATCAAGCCTGAAGTCATGTAGTGTGCACCAAGCATCAGCTGTCGAAAATGTGTGTGTTATATTCGGCAAAGTGACACTTTTAGATCAAAGCTGAACATGCAGACTAACCGGTTGAGTTTTTCTTGTTTCAGCTCCAGATCTGCGACAGCGATCAGCTGATCCAGTTTACACTTGGTCTCTATGATCTCTGCCTCTCTAGGTGAATAAGTCCCGCCCTCCTTCTTGCGCTGATGGATCCTGACATCAATCAAACACAGATTTAAAATTAAACAGATTTATTGCAAATTATACAAAGCGATATTAACCATATTTATAAAGGGATTGTGTACATGAAATTTAATTTGTGTATTAATACTAAATTGCAATCAATGTAGTGTTTTGGTACATGTATGAATGTTGGCAAATTAATCAATGCCTGTTGTCATCTTACTTGACTGAGCCACAGATGATGATGATGAGTAACACAGCCAAGAAGAAGGAGAGCAGAACACCCAGAATGATCTGCTCTTCTCTGGTCAACAGCCCGTCTACTACAGAGAGACCGAGGGGAGACAGAATGGACGACATCACACACAAACAACAAAGGGGGCTATACAGGTCATGTTTTCACTTTCTGATGAAATGTAATACAAGGAAGAATATAAATACCTGCAGTTTTGACATGCTCCGAGTACTCAGAGTCTGTGTATTGGCTATTGATGTTAGTGGCTCTGAACTTAAACCTGGTAAAAACAGTCCTGTGTCAGCGTTATGTTTTTATAAAACATGTACATACAACAGTTTTTAAGTTGTTGTGTGTGAGGTGCACTCACACATAGACCGTGTTAGGCTTCAGAGGTCCATTGCAGAAATGATCAGTGCTGTTCTCCTCCATACAGTCATCGTTCCGTCCGATCACGTACGTTCCTGCCGTAGAGTGATTGTGCCTCACCGGGGGCCGGCCGTCTCCAGACACACTGCGACCACCTCTGACATGTGCGTCCGTGCGTGACGCCCCGTCACATGGCGGATTGGGGAACCCCTTGTCAGTCAGGTAAGGGGCAGGGCGATCGAAAAAGGCATGCTTCCAGTTGGTCAGATTCTGGATGTCCTTCACTGTGACAGGATGAAAGAAGAGAGGAATCACAGGGGGACTGAGTCAAATTTCTGCTGACGTTAAGCCCTTTGGCTTTTGCTTTTGCTTACATTTTGTCTTTTGGGAGCTTAGGACAGAGTGACGTACTGTAAAACAAGATTCTACTTGAGGCTTTAAGCCCAAACACGACTGATACCCAAGTGCATTCAACTAAAAGTGATGGCTGTCAATGTTGTTGAAGAGTCATACCCCCTGACTCGGCCACGATGACCTGAATTTTTGTGATTGGTCCATTGTCGTCACTATAGAAACAGGCAGGCATGCGGATGGTGATACTCCTGTGGGTTACCATAGCAACCCCTCCATGGCCCAGCACTGCCTGGGGTCTCTGGGTTGGCTTGGCCGGGGCTGGAACACAGGCGTGAACACACACAAACAAACACACACAGGTTGTTGTGTGAATACAGTGTGTGTTTTAGTCAGTCGCATTTATGTATAAAACATGACAAACAGGCCGCTGCTCTGAATAGTCAGTGAAACTGCAGCTCTACATCATCAACACACATCTGACAATATTACAATTGCTGTGTCAGAACAGGCCTGCGTACTGTTGTACTGAGCAGTGATACTGGGCAATCCTCTGTCTCACATCTCTGCTGCACTGCTGCAACCAGAAAGAGAGAAACACTGTGGGGCAGCGCACACAAGAAAGAGGGCCTTTTACCTTTGATCCCTGTAGTTATCTGGACATGTGGGCTGGGCGGGCTCCTACCAGCCGCGTTCTTTGCTGAAATCTACAAACAGACAAATAGAAGAAAGGAGAGAAGACAGCAGAAAGAGGAGCGAGCACAGAAATGAGTTAAAGAAAAGAAAACGAGGGTAAACCCTTGGGATGATTGTTCTGCTGTTACAGCTCCAAGGTGTGTGACCAATGAGGGTGTAATATGTGTGTGTTCTTCACCTGTATACTGTAGCTGTGTCCTCCCTTCAGGCCCTCTATGACAGCAGTCAGCATGTTCTGGTCTCTGTGTGTGATATTGAGGCTGATGTTCTTGACCAGCTGGTCCTTTTCGTAGATGTACACAAAGTAAGCAGTTATGTTTCCATTGGGCTCCTCTGGAGGGGTAAAAGTCACCTTCACACGGTTCACTTCCTCTGGGATAACTGATACAATCACGTTCTTGGGAGGGTCTTTGGGTTCTGGAGACAGAGTAGAAATGATATAATAGTTATTCAGTCATATTTACAGGTGGGCAGCAGCTGTCGTAGGCGCTCCAAGATGTAAATGTCCACGTACCCTCCTCCAGCGTTTGAAACTCAATAGGCCCAATGGCCTTCCCATCGCTGGCAGCATGCTCTAATGGACCCGTGAAGGCAGTGATAGTCACAAAGTAACGAGTGAAAGCAGTCAAGTTAGTCACAACGACAGTCGTCAACTCTCCTGGGGCTCGAACTGTTGAGACGTTAAAATCAGGACCGTCCACCTGGTGCGACAGGAGAGTTCATGGACAGATTTAATAGTTGCACGTGGATGAGCAGAGTTGGAGTCATTTCATGTTGTTTGCATTTTACCACAACCTATATGTTAACCTGCCTTTGAGCTGCTACGGCTTTTTTAAAAAAAACTCTGACCAACATAACATCCTGTTGATGTGTCTGAGAACATCCAACTGTGTTTTACACGTCATTGGTGACATGTTCGTATTTGTGTGTCTGTAAAAATGAAACTCAGTGAGGTGACCTGCACAAGATACGAGGTCGGACCAGAGAGAACAGCTGGAGCGTCCCATGCAATGCGAAGGCCGTTGGAAGTGGGAGTCACTTTCAGGTCTCGGGGAGGGGCATCAGGGTCTGACGGAGAAGATAAGAGGAACACAGACTGCTTATGATGTGCTATTAAATTAAATTAAACTAAATGGTTCAAATTCCATCTGTGCTTAACTAATGATTGGTTCCTTTATTGTTTTTCTTACAGATACTGAATTTACATACTAAAGTCTATGTGGTTATCCAGGACATGACAGTGTGAATGTGTCAGTGTTAGAACACCAAAATACTCCATTACAGTGGCTTCATATTACGGTAAAGTCACTTACTTGGTCAAAAACACAACATGTTTGATCATGAATGACCTTCACATCTAACAGGTAATAAATAATCAGACTTTTTAAGTTAAAAGTGGTCATATGGCCTCTAAAATGACTCTTTCATCTGCTCATATTTCTCTCAGCATTAAAGTACGCGCTTGTCACATGACTATTAATTCGTTGTGATGTTTTGCTGTGGACAGGGGGGGTGAATGTGTTTTTTTAGTAGCACTAATTTTAGTGCTTTAACATTTTGCACTAACATGATGAATCATATAATTCCCTACAGATCTACAGTAAAACCCATTTATGCAATATGTTTTTCCCTGTTACTCACTGCAAATCCTTTAACATTCTACTACCAATTTTTATTGTAAAAATACTACATTATTAACACTATTATTATTGAGAATAACAACAGGGTTTAAAAAGACACGAGGCTGCATTACAGGGAGTGCAGGGTAGCAATAGAGTGCTATGAGAATATGAATCACTGGAAAAATAAGAGGTAATGATCTTGCTAGTGGTTTCTGCTAATTCTGAATGCATTATCATCTGAAATTTTAAATACGCTTTTAATGTCTCAAAATGGCAGCTTATTACCCATTTATTATTACGACCCTAAACCATGCTGTAACACATGTAAAGACATAAAGATCTTCCATGGGAACACGAGCAATATATACAATATCATTGTGAGAGTGATGCTTCTCTACCACGCCTGTGTTTGTTTGGGTCTGTAAAGGAGATGCCAGAGGCCCAAGTTACTAATGAAACACCAGACATCAAAATTACTCAGTCTGTATAATGTTTATTGCAACACCTGGGAGGATTTTTTTATTTCTTGGTCAAATATTCCTCCTGAGGTCCTGACTAACTGCCAACTCTCCCCTGACGACACAAAAACTTCATATCGCCACTGTGATGTTAGGGATGTACGCTTACTTCCAGCCAGGGTGCGTTCATAATTCCAGTGCGTATACTCTCCAACTCCAGCGTTGGTCACAGCAGCCACTTTGAAGCGGTAGTATCTGTATTTAGCCAGGGATTGGAGTGTGATGCTGCTGTTGTCTTCAGTGCCATCCGAAGCATTCACAGACACTGTGACATTAGATTCCACGCAGTCTGAGGTCAGTTCGTCCCCTGGGCCCGGCAGGGCAGTAGTTTGCATGTTTGGTTCACAAACAGTTGAAACCAGCTGTGCAATGATGTGGTACTCTTTCAGCAGGCCGGGAACTGAAAGTGGCGGAGCCCACTGAAGCGTCACATTGCTAGGTGAGACCTGAGAGATGTCGAGGAAGCGAGGGGCAGCTGGGACTGTTAAAGGGAGACAAAGATGATTGAAGTCAGTATTCATTCTGTATTACTGTATATTAGCAATTAGAAGCCAAACTGCTACACATTACAATAAGACTGAATACCTGATTCAGAGAGAGTGGAAGCAGTACAGTTTACTGTGTCTCCGGGTCCTGCAGAGTTGACTGCAGACACAGTGAGTGCGTACTCCTGGTCTGGTGACAGCCCAGTCACTGTGTACTCTGGTGTCTGAGCCTGGTGTGTGTACAACTGCAAGTCTACCTGCAATAGAATCTCATAAAAAAGGATCTGCCCATTAGGGTTGGCTGGGAGCTCCCAGAACAGCTGAATTGAATCCCAGCTCACTCCTGAGCAGGACAGGTTCCCCACAGCATCAGACACTGCAGACAGAGAGGTGACATAGGGACGTTGGTATACTTGCATTAGCTTTAGTTAGCATTATTCACTGTTCACTGTAAGAGGAAAGAACCAAATTCAATTTCAGTATTTGTGTAGGCTGCTGCACACAGTCTCTGCACAGGACTCTGAATTACTGGAAACTACGAACTTTATAGATGCTTCATTAGAAATCCTGGTACGTATACGTTTTGTATTTTTTAATGCATATGTATGAAATGTGTTTTCATGTTTGTGAACTTGCTGTCCTTGAATTGCCCCTTAAGGGACATACAATTGAATTGAATATACAATACAAAAAATTGAATTTAGAACCACAACCTGTGAGCGGTAACCTAAATCAGTGTTACATCCCTAGCTTGCAGGCCGTGTGGACTTTACCTGACTCGTTAGTCGTGAAGGTCACAGGGCTGCTGAACTGATTCCCATGGCCCACTCTGGTGTAACTGTAAACACTGATCTCGTAGGAGCTATGAGGCCTGAAGCCTGACAGATAATCTGTCGTCGACGGACCAGAGGAATTCTACTCTCGTGCACACACACACACACACACACACACACACACACATAAAAAGAAATGACACATAGGAGATTAAATCATCCAATCCTAATTACTGGAGTGGATAATGTCTTATTGTATCAGCACACATATGTCCACGTGTGTGCGTGTAATGTTACTTCTAAGTGGTATCTGGAGTGTGAAATTAGAGCTACCGTACGTGTGACGGTGTGTCCTCTTACTGAGTGGGTCTCTGGAGTGTGTGTATGTGTTGTTGTTATTATGGAGTGGCTTTTGGTGTGTGAAATTAACGGTACCATGTGTGTGACGGTGTGTGTGATGAGGTCTCGGATCCTGAAGCCGTACTGTAACACCACTCCATTGGGCTCCAGAGGAGGCTCCCAGCTCAGCCACACGGAGACTGCTGTGTGGTTGAATATAGTCAGGTTACGGGGAGGGGACATGGGGCCTGAAACACAAAGTTAGGCAGATAGACTGAAACAGACAGTAGATGTACACCCACAGTTTCAAATATAAATACCATCTCATTAGGACATTTCAAATCTTCTTTCAAACTGACCTCCTTCATCAGTGTGCAGCTGCAGCAGCAGATAAGGCCCTGAGCCTTTACGCGTTGCAGCCATAATAGTGAGGTTGTAAGCCGTGTATGGAAGTAGGTTGGTGAGGATGAACGAGGTGTTGGGGGTAGATGTTGTGTTAGAGCCCCCTGGGCCGAACAGAGTGAGGGTATACTCGGTTATGTCCCCGTTGGCCTCCAGAGGGCGCTGCCAGACCACTGCGATAGAGGATGATGACAGATTCCTGGTGGACACCAGCAGTGGAGCAGAACTAGGAACTAAAGCGAAACACACCCACACACACGTCAGTGTCCCAATAAACACATGAAGCATACTCCATAAGTGAATGTTTGTGGAGATAAACTCACTATCATCATCCGTTCTCAGGTACATCATGCTGGTATGGTTGTAGGCTGGGCCAGCACCAGTAGCCGGGGTAACAGTAAACACATAAGGGAAATACTTCTTGAGTCTGGTGAACAGGAAGACATTGTCAGTTGTGGTGTGCTTGATGGTCTTGTTGACGGCTGGAGTCCCTTGTTGGGTTAGGTCTGGACGGACGCCGGCCTCCTGTAAGGTGAGCAGGTAGTAGGGACGGCCGTTCGGCTCCAGGGGAGGGTCCCAGCTGACGATGATGGCTGTGGAGCTGAAGATCTGAGCAGTCAGGTTTCGGACCGAGTCACTTGGCACTGAAGAGCGAGACAAGTAGAGAGTAGTGTTACTATCATTAACTGCCACTGACAACACTGGTTGAAAACTTTGAGCCTTGAGTTTATTATATACTATGAGGCAGCAAACTAGGGCATCAATCAACCATACACACTCTTGAGGCTTGAGGGAAAATGAACAGAGCACCAGTCATCATCATCATCATCATTATCATTATCTGTCACAAGCACCGTCATAATCATTGGCAGCATTGTTGTAATTAACAAACTCAACAACAGCACATCAAGTAGAACAATATCTGCATGACATTACTTTATCAACACAGAGACACAGCAGCACAGTAAACAGGCACAAACAATATCCTATGAAATTAACAGCCCATCCAGAGAAATACAAAGACATTTAGGACAGAAACTCGCACACTGAAAACCTTGGGAAAGAAAGGGGTCGAGGAGAAAATACTCATCCTGTTCAATCGTCTCAGCCCCTCCAAAAATAACGCATGGTGCACAGAGTAGGAAAAAAAGGGGGAGATGAAGGGGAAAGGGGAGATAAAAGTTGAGAGATCCATAAGATGAATGAGTGGGTGTGAGGGGCCAGGGAGTGTGTGGGGGTCTGAGCCCAGAGGATTGAGCCCCTGCTGGGCATGGCTGTGCGGGAGAGACAAGGTGCCTTGGAGGTCCGGTGCTTGGCTGAGAGTGGAGCAGCTAGAGCACAGGCAGAGATACAGAGTCAGTATGAGCAAGTATTCATTCAGACACAGAAAATACTGTCGACAAGAAAAAATAAATCACAACATACAAATATGTGCTGTATGTGACAGAGTCTGTGGAGGCTGTCTGCACCATTTTTCCCAAAATCACATAAAAACAAAGAGATCAGCTTTATGTACACTTCACTTTTTTTCACTGAGGGTATCAAAAAGACAAAGTACATCTAAATACTATATGCAAATGTTGGTTTCCATGGCAACAACGCAATTATAGCATGAGCACATCATGAACTTTCACAAAGCATGTTAGGCTTTGTTTTTTCTCTGTGTCATCATATCGTAAACGGCTCTGCGCTCTCTTTCTCTTTAATCCCTCACAATTTTCGCTGTGCTTAGTAAAAGGAAACACAAACTGGCTGTCTTCAAGAAACAGTGTCACAGACAAGACAAAATAACAGCCAGTTTGCCAGACCGACTGTTATCTCCTTTAACAAACAGGTTATAGTTACATCTTCAATCAGAGTTTTTATGTAATTTTTTAGAAAAGTTAAGAGTTTTGAAAAAAGTGTGCAGAATCGCCCTCCAGTGAGACTCTGAATTATTGTGTGCAATAATTATCTGCCATCATGTGTAGCTTTTTATGTTTACGTATTCTTTTCAACAAATTTATATTGTGGGATTGTGTTAGCGTGTGTGTGTGCGTGTGTGTTTCTGACTGACCGTCCTCCGGTAAGAACAGGGTTAGTGGCTCGCTCTGGACCCCTCCGTCCCCCTGCACAGTGCTGGAGGTCATCCATAGGGTGTAGTTTGTGCCCCCAATCAGCCGAGTCAGAGTGTGGGAGAGGGCTGAATCAGGAGATGCAGGGGCAGGTAAGTCTGAAATGGGAACCCTCTATGGATGAAAAAACAGAGGACTAGAGTTACTTTCACACACTGAAACAGGCATTTAAACAGGAGCAGGTGCTGTATACAGATGGGTGACAAATGAAAGGAAAACCCAACAATAAATGTCTTGGTCAGGTGTTAGCCCACCATGAGCCGACAGGAAGCATCTGCATTCATTATGTTGAGACATATCTGGCTCTTTAGCTGCTAAATGCTCCACTGTGTTCACCAGCTAGTCCCTAACTTTGCCTGTTTGCTGTGCAGGTTGCAAACAGTGAGCTTTTTTTTTAGCTGAAAACAAGGTTTATAAAAATATTGATTAGTGCAGCTTTAATTTGTCACCTGTCTGTATGTTCTATATACAGTATATGTGTCTCACCTGCTGTGTCACAGTGTTGTTATACGAGTAGTAAATTGTGTACTGTATGATAATTCCATTGGGTTCAGTAGGCGGGTGCCACAGCAAGGTGACGGAGGAGGCGGTCACATTTGCAAAAGTCACATTCTGCGGGGGGTCAAATGGTTCTGAGCACAGACACGCAGACAAATATTCAGGAAGTGAGAAAACCTTCATACAAAAATATGGTAAAACAATATTTTCTATGTGAGAATGATAAAGTTATGTGTCAAAAATGACTTTACAATTATCCAGCACCTGCATCAGTGGTTGTAAAGCTGATGTAGATGAGCACTCCTCCATCTCCCAGTCTGGTCCAGCTGGAGACAGAGGCATTGTAACGACTCTCTGAGTCCACACTAATAACCACTGATGTCTCTGTTACATTCTGCCACAGCTCAGTAGTTTCATTCCTAACAAAGAGAGCAATCGTTTATGTTGCAGTGAGAGTCAAAAAGAGTCAAAAAGACGAGAGAGAAGCAGACTAAGAAACTCACCAAACTCTGACAATGTAGTAGAGTATGTCTGAATTGGCTTCAAGTGGCGATTGCCATGACAACTCTACCTCATAGTCTGACAACTTCCTGGCGTGGAGGTACTGAGGAGGTGTGTCTGGAGCTGAGATGCAGGAGAAAGACTTTCCAGTAACATAACACAAACAGGAGCATGGCCTAATCAATACCAAAGCTGAACCGATTAGTGATTTTTAAAAATGTATTTGCACCAGGAAAATGAGAACCTCTGAAGGCCCTTCAGGAACGTGCTGGAGAGATACAGAATATCGCCCTGAAATGGAAAACTGGTTAGTTGTAATGACTCTGTAGTTTGTGCTTCTCAGTCCTGATGGGAGACACGAGCGTCACGTGGCATCAAATACCTGTGATGTAACGTCATTAGCGTGAGCTGAAACAGAAAGATGTAACTGAAGAGGAAAAGAGGAGAGGAAAGGCAGATTTAATCAGATACCCTTCGAACTCAGTCGTGATGTAATCGCGCAGTGTGCTGGAACTGAGAACAAACCCCCCCCCCCTTCCTCTTTTCCCCACCCGTCCCTCTCACCGTCCTCCAGTGTGGTGATGTTAACCGGCTCGCTGCTGTAGTTTCCAGGCCCGACGCGAGTGTGTGCTTGCACCATGACGCGGTAGTGTGCGTACTTCCTCAGATGCGTGATGTGGATGTAGTTCGTTGGGGAGGTGAGGTTCAGGTAGTGACTGGAATTCCAAAGCTCCAGGCTGTAGTGCGTAATGACCCCGTTGGGCAGCAGAGGAGGCTGCCAGGTCACGTTCACCTCGCTGGAACTGACCGACTCATAAGTAACGCCATATGGAGGACTGCCTGGGACTGGAGACAGAACACAAGAAGATGCAACTTTACTAAAATCTAAAGGTTTTCATACGTGCATATTTTTTGTAGGTGCATCCATCAACACACCGTCCTCGCCAGACAGCAGGTATAAAGTGTCTGATGTTTGGTTGCCGTGGCCATAACGCGTGTACGCCATCACAGTCACGTTGTAGTGGGAGAATGGCTTCAGGTCGACCAGAGTGACGCTGTTAGAGGACGTGTTCATCAACGCAGAGTAGGATTCGTTCTCATACAGGATCTCGTAATGTTGGATCACCCCGTTGGCTTTTTCTGGTGCAGACCAGGACAATGTGGCGGTGGAGGGGCTGGCGTCAACCACAGCGAGGTTCACAGGGGGGGAGTCGGGCTCTGAGGATGGGATGGACAAGGAAAATGCCAGTTAGATCTTTCATTGGATAAAATGGGATTGAATTGACACCCAATCGGGTCAAACAATCAAATAATCTAACTGATCTAGCATCACATTCAAGTTCAGTAATTCAATAACTACATAGTGAATATGATAAATGAACTCAATTTTTCATATTTAATATCACTTTGACATTCATTCACTGACATTGAATA
Organism: Enoplosus armatus; assembly: GCF_043641665.1. NCBI lineage: Eukaryota > Metazoa > Chordata > Actinopteri > Centrarchiformes > Enoplosidae > Enoplosus > Enoplosus armatus. The sequence continues at coordinate 9,160,357 of NC_092185.1, forward strand.
GTTGTTCAATTGTAGTCCATTGTGATGGCACCCACAATAATTCAACAAGGTGAAACAGCTGAACACTCACTCACTCACTTCTTCTCTTGTTTGATGCAATTTTGATTTCATTGCACTTTTTAATTGATGGCAGATTTATCTGTATCAAACATTCATAATCTAATATTTTTTATTTCCACCATTCATATTGAAACAAATGTTTTGACCCAGTTTGTTTGACACAGTTTGTGTTCAGCACATACCATCCTCTAAGGTGAAAACAAAGATGTCATCCTCCTCAGACAGAGAGCTCTCTCCCACAGCGGTAGACGCAGCTACTCGCAGCTTATAACCAGTATACTTGTCCAAATCTATACATTAGAACAAAGATATTTAGCAACAGACCTGTATTATAATGATTATTAATGACTGCATAGAACTGTGCAGAGAAGGTAATTACTCTTACGTGTTATCAATATGCTGGTAGTGTTAGTAAGCCACTTCAGGGCCTGATTACTGTGCAGCTTGAGGCCGTAGACGGTGTAATGTGTGATCCGTCCATTGGGGTTTAGTGGTGGGACCCAGCTCACTAGTATGGAGGTGGAGCTGATGTTTTGATAGGACACTTCGAGCACTGAGCTAGGGACTAAACAACACATACAGTACAAGACATTATTGGAAACAAAGGAATGATTTTGCACTTTTTAAAGGACTTTTTATATGTTTCCTTGTTTGTTTTTTATAATCAGTGACTATTGCAAGTGACATGTGACCACCCACCCTGCTCCCTGGTCTTCTCAGTGATGTCTGTTGCAGGACCCTCTCCCACAGTTGTGGAGGCAGTGACCCTGAACGTGTAGTCGGTGAAGGGATTCAGATCTGACACCAGGTAAGACAACTCCTCAGACAGAACGTCCACCACCTCCTCTCTCACTGTTACACCTGCGACAAGCATGAAAACACAGATGGATAACGCAAGATCACATGCACACACATGATTTATAAGCACAGGAGCAGATGAAAATCTTTGTATCAAGGGCTACAGGAAGTTAAGCAAAGCAGTGCTTATGGTGAGGGCTCTCCCACCTGTAGTACCAGAAGCTGCGGCACTGCGCGTTGAAAAGTGTCCCGTAATTGGTGCATCACGTGTGGACATGCGGGGCTGGCCTCGTGTCAGGGCCAAGGAGGAGGAATATGAGGTCATATCCCCAGCATGGGATTGCTTTGTCAGCCAGGGTGGAGGCGTAGCAGGTGGTGCAGATGTAAGAGAAAGCGCAGAGGTCGCAAAGACTGCAGAGTCAGTAGACTGAATATTTGTGCTGTTAGAGTGTGAAGGAGAGGCGTTACTGGTCCTGGGCGTCTCAGTGACCAAGGAGTCAGCAGTTGGTTGAGCACTGGTGTTAGGGATTTGGTCGGCGACTCTGAGTTCAGAGTGTGTGAGGCGGGAAGTGGTCACACCAGTGGACAGTGTGCGATCAGAAATAGTGGCCGTGAAAGTCGGCGGTGACGTGATCAGACTGAGCTCAGCAGTTCTCTTACGCCGGCCTGGACTATTGTGGACATCAGGGGAAAGTGTCTCATCTTCATTCAAACCAGTTGTATTCTGAAAGAAGAAAATATTTTCATTTTATATTCTCATAAATATATATATATATATATATATATATATAGTTTTCAATTTCTTCTGGTTGGGTGCAGTATAAAGCAGTGATTCTCATTCTTTTTGGCTCATCAGCCCTTACAGCAATGTCTACTTGATTCAGTAAAAGTCGGTAGACAGACAACATGGCTTACAGATTGCATGGATTGGTTTTATAATAATGGGATGCATTCATGATGGCTATACATAGCTGTATCCGTCTTACCACTTCTGAAGTGAGGGTGATGTCCTGCAGCAGAACGTCATCAACCAGAACCTGCAGTCTGTACTGGGTGATCGGACCGTTGGGCTGGGCAGGGCTTCTCCAACTCACACGAATTGTAACTGAATCCTCAGCTACTGCCACCAGATCCTGCACTGCACTGGGTGCTATTCACACAAACACACAAACAGAGGCAGGAGTTAGACACATATATAGACATATATAGACATATATATATGTATAAAGAAGCAAGCATACACTCACAAAGCAATTTTCACTATTTTCTGATATTAAATCGATAAAACAATTACACCATTGCCGTACTCAATATTCATCTAAATGCACAAAGAGATGTGTTAGTATGAGTGTCCCCCCCTCACCTTCAGCAGGTGTAATGACATCATCCTGCGCTGCTGGGCCCACTTCTCCAGCAGCTTTGGCTCGGACAGCCAACGTGTACCTTGTGTAGGGGGTCAAACCAGTAAAAGCAAACCGCATGTCTCCTGTGCTGTTCTCATACAAATAACCTGGGATGAAAAAGAAATAGAAAATTGTGTGGATTTCTGTCGATTTAGAGTTTGAGTCTGTTTATGAAATGCATGAGTGCAAAAGAAAATAACCTGTAGGTCCATAGAGGTAGAGCATGTAGCTGAATTTTCCTGTGATAATGCTGGGAGAGTTCCAGGACACGGAGATTGATCTAGATGTCATATTCAATACAGAGAAGTTTTGCGGCGGGTCTTCTGGGGCTGCCATACACAAGCACGCAGAAATAAGGATTTTCATACATGCAGTAAATATTAAATATGCTTATAACATTCTAATTCACAAATTAAACAAAGGCTACAGCCTGGTTTGCTTCTTTTTTCCCTCACACCTGATTCTGGCATGCGGACCATAGTGGAGGCTATCTGTCCCTCTCCATCAGAGGTGAAGGCAGACACTTCGAATAGATAGGCAGTGTAAGGTCGTAGCTGATCCACTCCTACTGATATGGGCACGCTCCAGGCAGCTGCGGGGGGCACGGCGGAGAGGGTGATGGATGGAGACGATGCTGTAATCTCCAAGGGACTGAGAGTGGCACGGGACAGGATATCGGCAGCATCCTAGATATACAAAATCATACAGGACGTACACAGAGGGAAAATTATATGAGAAAAAAATGTATTTATAGCCTCATGTTGTACAGATGGTCAGCCTTGTGCCTTGGTAGCATCAATAATCCTGACAGAAACAGAACATTTCACATTAAGAGTCCAGTTAAGAAGACAGAGGACAGTATAATGCAGTACATTGCAGTGAGGCAGCGCTCCGGTCATGATGTCCTCTGCATTGACCTCCAGCGTGCGGACTGTCTGCCCAGTACGAGCGTGTTTGGCCTTTACAGCAAACTTTGTGATGAGGCCATTGATGCGGTGCGGCAGGAACCAGGTAACCATGACGAAGGTGTGGTTCTGAGCAAATGCGGTCAAGTTGGTCACCAGGCCAGGAGCTGCAGGAAACACACACACAAAATAATGTTCACACACACGTACATATACAAAATACTGTGTATATATACACAGTTTTGAAATTATTATGGAAGTGTGTGTGTGTGTGTGTGTGTGTGTGTGTGTGTGTGTGTGTGTGTGTGTGTGTGTGTGTGCATGAATACCCACGGGACTCGGCGGTCTTTATGTATAAAGAATTACTGAAGGCTCCTATTCCAGCTGGAGCTATGGCTGCCACCTAAAGGGACAGAGTGAGAGAATTGGTAGGTATTTCTTATAATGATTAATTCATGTTCCTGTCAGAAGGGCAGTCATCAGATCCCGATGAGGTGCTAATCTCAGGCAATGACCACAACTGGAACAACACTATGTTAGAGGTGATTCAGCGAACCCAGTACAACATGAATGACAATGATACAACATTAACAGTATGTAAACACATCTTAGCTGCCTGAAACAAACTGATTTGAGAAACAAACAGGTGAAATACAATCATCTTATTGTGCATTTCTGTCTGTTCATTGGAAAATAAGGAGTAAATAATAGACAAAAAGTTATGTTAAGGTGGTGATTTGTTGCATCTTACAGTCTATATGATTGTTACTGCTCAGGTAATAACATGAATATAACTCATGAGCTCAGCTCTGTGCACGGTTTAGTGGGCCAACACACTCACAGGTGAGATGTAGTAACATGATACAAGTGCACACACACAAATACAGTATGTGCAGGTATAGTCACAATGTGTCAGTCTCTCTGAGTCCATTTGTATGAAGGTCATTGAGGGTTAATGAATTCTGAAAACTAATAAGCACGATCACATTCAAGCTCAGTGACAACAGACAGTGGAAAGAGTCGTGGCTGATCCATAGATCTGTTTACCTGATTAATAATGCAATCAGGATCAATTACCAGTATTCAGCCAGATCAAGAGAATAGTCTGGTCCTGAGGGATGTGTGTTAGCCACATCTACATGATAATACAAGAGGGCAGTTTCCAGGAGTATGTTTGTTATGAGATACAGAAATATGCAAAATATAAATATTTAACTAAATATATACATTCACTCATTACTGACAGTAATATCCATGGAATTTGATCCTGTATGTGCGGTATCCCTTTAGGAAAGCTTGTTATATTTATTTATTTTTCTATAGTTTTTTTATGCATAAAGGTTTTATTGTTTGGTTATGTTTGTTTTATGTTTTTACCACTTGTATTATGGTCTGAGTTTTCTGTTTTGTGTTTGTTCTTACCTGAAATCACCACAGCAAATTCCTATCAGCAACACTGTAATTACAATAAACCTTTGAATCTTGAACTGTGCATCCTACCTCGATGTGGTATGTAGAGCCTGAGGTGAAGTCTGTGAGCAGGGTCTCTGGTATGTCCAGAAACTTGGTCACCTGTGTGAAGGTGGGGTCGGGGTAGGGACACACCTCCTTGTATCTACAGGAAGAAATCAGTTTGTAAGATCATCATCTGCCAACTCACATTACACATTTATGAACAGTATGGGGCCGGATGACGGGGCAACAGTAAAATAGTGCAAATCTGCCAGTGGTAGAAAGCAACTAAGAACATTTACTGTACTAGTATAGTATTTAAGGAACTCACGCTTTACTTGAGTATTTCCGTTTAATGCAACCTCTACGCCACCATATTTTAGAGGGAAATATTGTACTTTTTGCATATTTTGCAGATTCTTTTCATACAAAACAGAATTAGCTTCTAAATCCCGATGAATTGTCCAGTGAAAGAAGTCATTTAAGACTAGAATTGAGTCTTAAAAGGATTATTTTCTTATAAAACGTGAAAAAAATCTTCCAGTGCTATAGGAATATTTTAACCTGTTTTCAATGCAAACCAACCAATAATTTTCTTTTTCTAACATGCCTTATTCATTTGTAAAATATTTTTTAAAACATGCTTTAAATTAGAAACAGGTGGAATACTCTTACTGCGCAAAATTTGGTTTTTAGGACTGTAATGCCTTGTTGTTTGCAGATTAAACCGTCCAACACTTTATAAAGTAGTTAAAACCTATATAATACTTCTGTACCTTTACTTTCGAATGTAGTTTAATTGTAGTATTACTAATTTTACTCAAGTAAAAGATCTGAATACTTCTTCCACCCCAGAAAATTTTACATCAATGGAGTCATTCCCATGCATTGAGAAAAAAAGTCTCAATGTGTCCAACACAACAATTATGCACATAGAGGCCTAAATGTACAGAGAAACCAAGAGCATATAGTTTACAACATTACATTTTTCAGTTGTGTATTTGGTAATTCCATACTCGATATTTTCATGATCTCATGGTGACTCAGCACCTGATTGGCGGTGGCAACTGCAATGTTGTTGTCATAGACTAAGACAACAAAGCCCTCCTGCATTGTGAATTTGAGACTCACAACCTGTGTGCAAAAAGACCAAAATAAATCTTGAATCACAGTTCCCCAAGAAGACAACAAAGAATTACCTGATGACGTATCCGTCAATATTGTCGGCATCAGGCGGCATGGTCCAGGAGAGCAGAATACCATTAGAGCCCACAGCCTCTCCTTCTAGGCTTAAAGGTGGGCCGGGAACTGGAGGAGAAGAAGGGAAGTGGGTGAAGGAGAGGAGAGGACCCATCTTTTCACTCTTTCTACTGTGTTCAATACCATCAATACCGCAAAAATCCAACACTACTAGTTTGATAAATAACATCTTCTGTATATCAGAACTCAACAGAACACCGGAGTCATTTGAAGAATAGTGTTGTTGTCTGTGGGGGTACTGATCCTCCGAATGCGTGTGTGTGAGTGTGTTTTAGGCCGAACTCTGATGAATAAGGCCTCACACAGCAGTGGCATTTCACTGACATTCACTGCAGACCCATTCATCCTGCGGTTCAAAAGCGCAGGCTTAAGTTACCTAAGAGGAATTAACCCCCCCCCCCACATGCACACACACACACACACACACACACACACACACACACACAAACACATCTACTGTACCAATTCCTTTCCTTCAGTGTGTGTGTATACAGCCACTGAATTAAACAGCAGAGGGCAGACAAGAACCTGATGGCACATCCCAAAACAAAACCCATCTAAACAACAACAAACTGTGTGTGTGTGTGTGTGTGTGTGTGAATGTCTCACCGCTCTCATTAGTATTGATCATGCGGCTGACTCCGGGGCTGATGTTGGAGGAGGAGGCTGCTGTGACTGTTACAGTGTATTGTGTTCCCGGACTGACATTCACCACATCGGCCTGTGAAAATAGCAAAACACAGTCACCTGATCACAACATGCACACGTAACATCATCAGTAACATGCTGTAAATCAGAGTTCCCCAACCTTTTCTGTCTGATGTGCCCCTACAGCCGAAGTACCGCTTCATCAACACCACCCGAAAGATCAGCCTCACACCAAAATGTAAACCCTTTTGAGTGCAGAGCTGCAACTACCGTTTAATCTGTATTTTCTTGATTCATTTCATATTTGGTCTATAAAACGTAAGAGAGTGGGAAAAATGCCCATCACAATTTCCTAAAGCAAAACCCAAAAATATTCTGTTAATTATCACATAAGACGAAGAAAAGCAGCAAATCTTCATATTTGAGAAGCTGGAACAAAGTCATTTAGTAATTCATCTTTAAAAAAGTTTTCAATGCTTAAAAGAATAGTTGCCAATTAATTTTCATCAACTAATTGATTAATCAACTAATTGTTTCAGCACTATTTGTGGATATAGTTTGTTATTTTTAACCTATTCATAATTTCTGCATCCCACTGACAACTGCAGAAGTACCCCACTGGGTACACATACTGTATAACATATTAGTAATACATACAGTATTCCTCTGAAAAATCTCTGCAAATAGAAGCAAGAATAAATCTAAATGACTTTGTAAAAATCTGCAGTAACCCTCGGGGCACTGAGCCTTCTGTTATTTTATTATGCAGCCTACTAAAGAATCACCACAACTCTATTTGAAGAAGAACATTACATCCTCAGCCATCTGTATCAATGTGAAGGTGGGTGGTTGTGAAAGGATGACAGCTTGTTTCCGTTTGTGGTCGCACTTGTTTGTACAGTATGTTTATATGTTAGCTTATGTCTGTGTGACAGAAGAACAGTGTTGCTTCTTTTTGCTTTAGTGTGTGTTGTGACCAGCATTTGCACCTCTGACATCAGTATCTTGGATGTATCAACCTGATATCTTCTGTTACCTCCCAGAATTGTGGCTGCAAGTATGTGCATGTAAATACAGTCTACAAGTGTTACAAGTGTTACATTAATGTAGTGTATATATGAGTATATAAACATCTACGTGGCGGATATTAAGTTTGAAATTCTTACCTGTGAGTGTGCCTGTCCCAAGCAGAGTGTGAGCAGCAGGATGAGTGAGGAGAAGGCCATGCTGGGCAGCAGAGTTAGCTTTAGTTTAGACACAGCAGGTTAGAGGCCTCGCCAGAAGGGGTTGCATCCGGTGTTAGTGCACAATCGTTAGCAGTGGTCTACAGGTGATCCACTGAGCTGAACAGGTCTAGAAGCTGGTTAGTGGCATGAGTAAAAGGTCACAGGTTTAGTCGTCCAGGCATTGGATGTTAACGGCTCTTGGTCTTGAGGTATTCCAAAATTTTAGTGGCTAGCCAGGGAGGGGAAGTGGGTCCTTTCATTAGCACGAGGCTAACGTTCTCCCTCTGGTCTCTCTCTCTGGGGTGAGCTGCTTAAGCAAATGAATGATTCAGGGTTGAGCTCATGAGTCCAACTTAATAAATAATGAGATCTATTACTCAACTCTGTGCTCTGTGTGTGTGGTGTGTAAGGTTACATTTTGAGGGGTATCTGACACCTGGCAGCCGGGGAGAGCCGGTCTGGGGTGGGACTTGGTTGAATGGGAGGAGAGATAATGCACGTTATGTTTGTGTGTGTGTGTAGTTTGTACACTCAGTGTCATAACTCAGCTGCACGGTTAGAGCTCTACAATGACAGGCCTCCTCCCCTTTACTGCTCTTAATAACACTGCACTGATGGTATTTAGGTGAACTGTACTGTCTTGTTGTGAAAAACTGCATCTAAGAAGTGTGTTTTTCATTGAGTATGTGTGTGTACCTGAATGTGTCCATCACGTGCAGGGTACACAGTGACTTTTCCCTGGTTTGGTAGCAGGTTCACTTGGTAATGATCCACACACCCCGCCGCCCGCTCCCAGCGTAGCGAGAATGCACGTGCAGACACATTCACGACACGCACTCCTCGTACACGGGCTGGCACTCATGAAGGGCAGGAAAGGGAGGAAGAGAGTCAAAGAGGTGGAGAAAGTTTCAGTAATTCAACAAACAAATGGGGGTGCTGACCGGTGCGGCCCTTGTAATATCGTCTACCTGTGGTTACAGTCAGAGAAGCAGCGCTCCCCGCTGTCACTCCTCTCACTCTCTCAGCGCTCACGTTGTAGCTGCAGCCGTCCACCAGCCCTGTAACCACGGCAACCCGCTCCTCCTTGGGTACGGTGAGTGCATTTGTGACTGAGGTGTTGGCCACAGAGACTCTGTGGAAGTCAAACTCTCCAAACGCACTGTCCCAGCTCACAGTGACAGAGGAAGAGTTCATGTTGCCCAAATGAAGGGCGCATAATCCTGCTGGGCCTAGAAAACAATTTTTGCAATATAGATTTATATTTATATAGGTCACAATCACCAGCTTTTTCTATCCTGACAGGCCAGTGCTTTCTGAAATACTGTACAGAATTGAGGACTGAGCATTTCTGTGTGTGTGCCTGTATGAACAAGTGTGTCTCTTACGAGTGCTGAAGTCCCTGTGGACTGCCTGACTGGTGTCTGAGCCCAGCACGCTCTGAATGCTGACACCGTAGTCCGACCCCGGGATCAAATCCCTGATCTCATAACTTGTGCCCCGGACAAGCACCTCAATCCACGACTTCCTGTCCACGGACAGCAGGCCAAAAACTAGCTGAGGAAAACAAGAAGAAATATTCATTTACAGAACCCAATTTAAGTTTAAATTACAGACTGTGAATCACTTTTTTGCTTAACCAATCCTGTCTATCTACCAATGTCTCTCATTTATTTCTCTTAATGTGGGTTTGTGTTGTGCGTGCACGTAATGTGCTTGGTCATTCTTCTTGGCCGTGGCTCTATGGAGGACATGCATCTTTAAAGGGTTAGTAACCGAATCTGTGCTGTGCCGACAACGGTCGCTAAGTAACCAACAGGTGAGTGTGGAACCTGACGCAAGTGGCCTCCTTTGTCCTTGAAAATTTATTTTGAGTAATGTGTGTTTAAGGACGCACATCATTACGCACATTTGTCTGGAAATTACTGTCTGTCTGGCATAACAACCTATAATGCCTGTCTCTCCTCCTGGACAGTAGTATACATGTCTTACCTTGTACTCCTCCACTTGTCCCGGTGGTGGTCTCCAGGTGATAAACGCAGATGTCACTACCTGCTCTGACAGAGCTACTTCCTGTGGCACCTCTGGGACTGGAGACAAGATTCCCGTTAGCAGGTGACATCTGTCACTCATGCGTGAATACAGGTGAGAAGTGAACTTTTTACAAACTTTATAGGTTTGCTTTGAACCAGCAGGGGGAGATACTGGAATGAGGTGAATAAGTACTGAGATCAAAACGTAACTTTGTACTTTTACTTAAATGTAAATAATTTATTTGGTGCATCTTCGGAACATGTTGGTAAACAACATGGTGTGTAAAATGATAGTATAATTGCATGATCATTGTAAAAGCACTCAGCATTAAAAGCCAGCTTTGAAGCCAAGGACACACACATGCATCATTTCCTTTATAGCTGATTCCTCAATGCTTCAAAGGAGGCGTTCAGATTGTGACAATGATTCATTTCAAACCACCATCCCACTCTGAGACAGCATTGTAATAAAATGTTATCAGTTAAGACTGAAACCCAATACAGATAAAAAAAACAATTTCCTTTATGTCTCTCATGTTTTACTGGGGAAACCTGCACTCAGAACAACAGAAATCTTACTTTCTTTATAATCTTACTTTCTTAATCTAATATGTGATAATATTATTTAAGTTGGATTTACATATTTCTGCTCTCTTGTGACCATTTATTTCCTGCTACATTCATTTTGTAATCCAAGTCATTTTCTTTCTCTCTCTCTGTCTCCCACACACATGCACATGCTGACACACACACACACACACACACACACAACAGATATTGCATATGTCATAAACTCTTAAACTTACTGGTACGGAGGATCATAGTAGCAGGTTTACTCCTTCTTTCCCCGCTGGTGCTAACCACCTCAATTGTATATTGGCTTCCAGGAAGGAGGCCTTCAAAGGTGTAAGATCTGTGAACACACCCAACTCTAGCAGTCAGTGTGATGATCCATATAATAATATCTTGCAATAAGATGGTGTAACATCTTGCAATAAGAAAGTTTTGATCTGGTGATTGTAATTCCAGTCTCACAGAACTGTAATAATAGTGTAGTGGCTAAGAGTGACACTGACCTGGGCTCCTGATGAGAAATGATCAGCTCTTGATTGGATGTTTTGTTTTTGATTGACAGGATGAGTCTGCTCACCACTCCTCTGACCATACTCCAATGAATGCATAAAGATGATGTGGTTTTATTGATGGGAAACACCTCCACCGGGCTGGGAGCTGGTATTTAAAGAAACATTACATGTAGTATAGAAAGATTGAGCAGTGTGTGTGTGTGTGTGTGTGTGTGTGTGTGTGTGTTTACCAGCAGTGATGTTGATGGTGACAGGGGAACTGTCTGTGAAGGACTCCTTCTCTGTCCGAACTCCAAAGTGGTAGAGTCCGCCTGGAGTCAGACCGGAAAATACTGCACTCTGGCGGAAAACCTTCTGCACCTGTAGCACACAGATGATATAACCAAAGAAGTTGACTAAGAGCCTTATTATAATTCGTACAGTAACAACATTAGTTAGAGGGCAGAGGGGAGCATAAAATCATGCTGACTACTGGACAACATGAATCTTCCCCGAAGCAGCTTCTGATTAGTGCCTTGCTCATACATAAGTCATTACGGTGGGTGTGGACACTCATTTTCTGCTTCTTCACCCAGACAGGGACTCTGAGAAATCAAATATAAGCCTGAGCAAACCTGCTCCTTAAATCAAGTGTTACACGTTTTTTTTGTTTTGTTTACCATGCGCGAATGGTCGCAGTTCAGGCAGATGACCTCGTAGCCGTGAGCCTCTCCTTGTGCTGGATCCCAAAGCAGCTCTATGGATGAATCTGTCACCACTCCCTCCCTCACTCTGTCAGGAGGAGCCAGACCTAAAATCACAATCCCACAACCCATACAGTAATTATTCCACTTACATACTGAAAATACTAATTATCTTTGGTTGGGGACATCTTAGAAACATGGGTATTATGTGATGATGGCCAACTTCATCAAAAAAGAGCTTAATGATTACAGTAATAATGACATTAATTTGTTTACAAGTCGTACAAAAAATTCAAACATCATACTAATTAAAAGTTGTAATATGTTATAACAAAACAACAGGATTTTCTTTTAAAAACAAATGTAAAGATGATATTAATTCTGTAAGCTCTCCAGGCTTTTTGTCTTTCATAACAACATAACAAGATATAATATATATCGTACCATATAGTATCTGTCTTATAGCTTGAAGCCAGACCTAAATGGTGTTGATTTTTGTGATCACTAAATGTGGAGTTATCATCTTCAAATGAATACCAAAAAGGCAACCAGTAAAGTGATGCCAATATTAGGATGGATTCATTTCATCTAATTACTGCAATCTGCATGGGACAAAGATGTGAGAAACACTTTTAATTGATGCCAAATGAGGATTGCTAGAATAGTACAATCGTGAAGAGAGTGGCCATCTCCAGAACAACAAAAGGAGACTTCAATTTGGGAAGCAAATCAGAAATTTCTGGCTGGCTGAGTTCCTTCATTTTTGTCAGTCAAATTATGGGTTACTGGCAGCAGCAGACAATGTTACATCTGGTTTGTTTTCATGTAAGAACAAAAAATACGATATCAAACCATTTGTCACTGACTGAAGCACTCAATGAGAGCAGCCAGGTGTGTCAAGTGATTGGGTTTCAGGTGAAACCCAATCACTTGACGTGTTGTTAGTCATGGATTGATAGATGATATAACCAGGTGGGAGGTTGTCAATGGACCCATTATGTTGTGAGATCATTAAAGTGAATATGCGCCCTAATGTTTATGCTGGCACTCTCATGTTAGACGCATTTAAAATGTGTCTGCCATTGGAGGTCTGACCAGTATCTGCATTAGTATTTGCAGAGGTAACTCACTTGTTCTGACGGGGCGGGTGTAGTAAGGTGGTCCCATCTGCTCTCGGCTGGTGCTGTACACCCTGAGCTGGTACTCTGATCCTGGACTGAGGTTGCTAAGGGTTATGATATGAACACCGGCGGGAAGGGAGTACCAGTCACATGTGTACCCACACAATCCCTCACACACACTGTCACACACTCCTGGGCATACACACACTTTCACCCCATCAATCAGACCCAGCTGTGGACGCTGGATGTACAGCTGTGCAGATTTTGTGCCCACTGAGAGAGTTACTGCTACTGGAACTGGCATTGGATCTACACATGCAGAGATAAAGACAGTTTACAAAATGACTGAAACCTGACATCTAAATCTGTCTTAAAACAATAGTCTGCTGTGCCCATATGAACACTGAAGCAGGTTTTGCTTTCTGTAATTTTCCACTCTGTTCATATTGGCCATGAGGGACAAAATCCACAGTCCTATTTCTTTCAAATGTGTATTCCAAAGTTTATCTGAAGCTAATATGAGGCTTCTGCTTTCCAGATTGGTCAAATCAAGTGGATATCTTCCAAAGTTACAGCCTGTTTAGTACAAATTTTTTTTTGTTAGCATCCTTCCACTGCAGCTCAACAGGGAGACACTGTCTGGGGAAACACAAAGAGGGAAATTTGTACTAAAAAGGCTGCAACTTTGGAAGATACTCACTGACTACCTCAGATTGCCTCAGGCTGCTGAAGCCTCATATGAGCTTCAGATAAACTTTTGAATACATTTGTGCACAAAATGAAGACTGTGGATTTTGTCCCCCATCGCTTACATTGAAAACAGATTTGAAAGGGATCTTTTACAGGCCAGTGTGAACGGGAGGAAGGATTACAGCAAGCACAACTTCTTCCAGTGTTCACATGGGCATCTGACTATTGTTTTAAGACAGACATGAAAAATTGTGAATCTGTCCTTTTAAGGCAGTGCTGTTGTTTCTCTTACTTGTGGTGTGTATGATGCTGGTCCTCTTGCTCCTGTCCTTTCCCCTCAGTGAGACCACTCCAACTTCATAAGTCTGACCTGGAGTAAATGAGCCCAAATGAACACACACGGACTCATTTACCCAGTGTGCACCTGGACTGGACTGGTTTATCCACAGTGAACTTGGAGTGGGGTAAACGAGTGGGTGGGATGTGATATGATAACCATCTGGTGGGTCATCGGGTGGACTGGTCCAGCAGACTGTCAGATTTCCCATCGTGCTCAACACCAGCAGACCACTAGGGGCCCTCACCGCTAAGAGGCACAAAAGGAGAACGTTATTCAGTTGTTGGTCAAAGCAAAGTTAGGTCAAAGTTAAGTCAACGCAACATCTCATGCATAATTGCGTTACGCGTGATTTTAGTTTGGACAGTTACGAAATTACTGAGATCATACTGAACATTTTAAAACATCTCCAACTTATCTACTTCAGTCAGCAAGATAGATCCATTAATGTTATTGCTAACACCTGTGCTTTTTCTACTATGACAAGACGTCAAAATGTCTGCTGTGAAAAAGGCCTGTTAGATGCTCACCAGTCTGCACAGTCACAGGCGTCTGTCCACAGCTCTCTATCCCATGCTGGGTGACTGTGTAAACTTCAACCATGTATTTCCTGTAAGACTCCAGCCCTCCAATCAGAGCCGTGTATGACTGCAACCCAGCAGTCTCAGATGACCTGGAGATGTTGCTCATTCCAACTATCCTCTCTTGCCTTGAAGACATGTCCACATAGCGCACAACAAATGTCCATCCGACGCTTAAGTGTGCATCTGTCAGCACCCAGTGGAGACTAATCTGACTAACAGTAATGGAGTCAACAGTGATATTTTGAGGAGGAGGAGGTCCTGTATGAAAGAGAACATAAACGTTTAAAGTTACATCTGTTAAAGTTAGATGTTGCTTGTGTAACTTAAGTGTGTGACAGGTTGTCAGCAGACTCACTAGTGTACGCAGCCCGGGTTTGTCCCAAGCTCCAGGTGGAGCCAGCAGGGTGAGAGGCTCGAAGGGTGAAAGAGTAGACGCTCCCTGGAGACAAACCTGCCACGGTTACCCCTCTGGAGGAAAGGGAAACGGGGACCCTGACTGTTTTTTTAACACTTCTCTGGCTCTGTGTCCCCTTTTTTCCCTCTGACTTCCTGCGGCTATCTTCGCCACCCTGACTCGACTCTGCATTTGCCTCCTCTTGGTACTGGAGGAATATCTCAAAAGATGAAAGGTTAAGTGAGTTCAAGAGTGAGAGGTCACTCCAACGAAGCTCCACCTGTTGCTCTGTCACTTGAACCAGGTCAAAGGAGAAAGAGGCAGGGACTGGAGGGGCTGTGAAAGCGGAAGAGGCAGAGCAACATCATAGGATACAGTGTTTTGCATTAGTTATTTAACCTGAGATTGAGGCTGTCATGGGTAAAGGATTGTGACAACTCTGATAAAGTGATATTTTCAGGATAACTCATCAGAATTGTCACATAATGTATGTACAGTAATGTATGTACTGGTATATTAGTTATTTACTCTGGTACTGGCAGATGAAGGGCAAGGGGATGTTACAGAAGAATGGAGTGAGAAAGTATCCTGGTCCTGTGGCATTCCTCTGAAGGGCAAAGCAGTCTGTGTGATTGGCCGGCAGTGATGACATTACAGTGTTCGTCAGGTTATAGGCTGAGCCATCAGACCAGAGAGGTTGTCCCTCCTCCTGTGGAGTGACCGAGGAGAGAAAATATAAAAAAAACAACAACAACTCCTCTTTAAGGAGTGACTGCTGCCGCGGGGCTTTTCCTGTTTAGAAAGTAAACTGCCAGAAAATCAGCTTCCAGTGACGGATAACCATTACACAATCTTACAATCTTACTTTCGCACTGCCTAAAATCAAATTTAAATATCTTTGTGGTCTTGCTGGTCTATGATTTTGCAACAGAGGATAAACCAGAATATGTGAGGACCTCACTGCAGGCTTCGGTCAAGGCAGCCCAAGAAAAGACTCTTGGCTCGATAGGCTGGTTTTAAAATATTTTGAAATCTGTAAGATCTGCATTTTCGATTATCCACTCATGACAAAATCCTACCAAAAGTAATATGTAACATTTCATACCTCATTCACTATAAATATGAAACCATTTTCTCTAACATATCATATTCATAATTCTCTACAGGAAACTGTTTGTCATTTCCTTTGTGTAGGTTCCTTTACACGAAAAGTATGTAAAATTTTGTCTTTTCTTACTATGTATGCACCTCCGTTATAGGAACTGACAAAATGTTTTGCAGTAACACTTTCCACATATTCCTGCATATCCTACAGGACCAAATTCAGTCTTGCAGGACAGAATAACTACTGAACTGCTGCAGGGTATAAAAGTATGGACTGTAAATATCTAATCAAAAGGTTTTCTAGACAAATCCCTCTTTAAATTACTAAATGCTTTAGTTATGAAAACTCCCAAATGTGATCTGCTGTGAGAAAAGGTTATTAAATAATAAATAAATATGCTCACTCTCAAAGAAACACTAGCTATTCTCCTTAGTACCTTGCCATAAAATGTATGTTTCTGTAATAAGACTACCTGCTGGTCAGTGAGTCCAGTCCACAGCAACAGCAGGTTGTTGTGGCTCAGCAGGTGAGAAGATATGAAGAGCAGCTCTTGCAGGGTCTTCAGGTCAGCCAGGTGACTTCCAGCTACCAGGTCTCTGCAGCCGTGCTGGGCATCACTCCAGGTCAAACCTGTCCTTCTCACAGTGTAGCAGCTTCTGCCATTGGCCAACCAGTCAGGGGGGCACTGAGCTGGAGACAGAAATTATCCTAATAATACTAACACAGTTTCCACCCTGCCTGCAGTCAGATTTAAGGTTGATGATCAAGTTGTAGTCGTGTGATTGTGGTAAAAACAGAAGTGCACAGTACCTGTTTCCATGCCAATGCCGAGTCTCTGCTTCAAGGTCACATCAAGGTGTTTTAGGAATGTAGTCACGACAACTTTGGCCTTGAAGCGTGTGCCAGGCTGGAGACCTTTCACCGTGTGCCGAGACTTTGCCTCTGATGAGTTTATATTGAAGATGTGGGGGCCAGATTGTGTGTTAGTGTTGTATAGAGTCAAGGTGGACAGGCTTTGTTGTGTGTGAAGTTTCCATGTCAGTAGAGCAGTAGTCGTCGTGCTGTATACATGAAGGGAGGACACGGAGACTGGAACTGGACACAAATAAATAAGGGAAGGAGTAAGAGACAAGATGAAGGATGTTAAAATCAATTTGCGTGAATTAATAAGCCAGTATGTCATTTTTCTCTCAGACACTCACTGAGGTGAAAAGTCTTTGCCTCAAGAGTAGTATCATGTCTGCTGGCTCTCACTGTGATGTTATATCCTCTCGGGTCTTCAACCAATCGCAGTGACATCTTGCAGAGAGGGGCGCATGCTGACTGATCAACGGGCTCCACGTACACCTGCAGAGACGTGACGATGAATTCAAGCTACTGAACCAGAGTATATCTGCCATTATCCCCTGTACAGGTGTTCTTACCAGATGGTCACTTGCAGTCCTGCAGGTGACTGCGTAGGTGTCTGGATCTTTAGTGGAAGGGAAGGACTGAAATGCAACTTCAACCTCAACAGGGTTTAAATGCTGTTCACAGGTCAGCAAGACCACCTGAGGAAGAGGGAAATAAGGTCACAGAAGCCAAAACTCTTATGTACCTTAATACAATTACAACACACCCGGAGAGATAAATAAACATAATGGATATTGACTATAAAATGCTTTACAGGGAACTGAAAGTTTTGCAAGCCTTTTTTTTTAATTTTTTTTATCTTACCTGACATAAACTAGCAAGTAACCACAGACGCTCTGTTCCTCCCATTGGAAAAGTCACTCCATCTCATCAAGCATGTACCTCCCCAGCAGTCACTGGTCCACCTGGATACACGCAGTCACTTCCACAGCGAGCAACAGCGGATCCTGGCTGTGCTTTCAGTCATTGGTTAGCTCATAAGTAAAACCAAGACAGCTGTGCGTAAATCTGTGGAAAGTCCCAAACTATTTATGTCGCTGACGCACAGCTGCGCGTCAAAAAAGTTAACAGCTTGTAACTTTTTCACTGTCTTTGTAAGGCTTTCGAAAAGTGTTTGAAAGTAAATTACAACTGCGTAGCTATTTTAAACCCTGTGGAGATCTCTAATTGCTTTTACTTTTACTTTAGCTTTACGCAGAGCCTGGACTTTGAATTTAGCGCGCACTCAAAGTCAGCGTCAGCGTTCAATGCGCTGTTTCTCCCGAGAAGCAAAGCCTTATGAGGAGGAGACAGAGTGTGTGTGTGTGTGTGTGTGTGACAGAGAGAGAGAGAGAGAGAGAGAGAGAGAGAGAGAGAGAGAGAGAGGGATTGTGTATGTATGAGTCCAACCCAATTTGTTCTGGCTCTTTGTTGGGATAAGAGCAGTTCACCATGGCAACCACGGGCACATGGCCACTCCAGAGCTGGGCTCCTGAGGAGAGCAGAGGTGGGGATGCGGAGGCATACTGAGGGAGAGAAGAGGAAGAGGGATAAGAGATGTGGTGGGGAAATTGAGATGTGCTTAGTGGGCAAAGCCACCAGCTTCAAACTCTGCATGAGCAACAGTCAGTCAGAGCAGACAGATTTTGTTTTCATGAGTCCTTGTAACCTCTAAAATAAGAATGTGCTGCAAATCGTTCATAACAACGCAGTGGTGAGAATGGTTTGGCTTGGACGTGGGGGTGTGGTGGGAGTAGTGGCCCATGCGGAATGGCAGGAATGTGAAAGGGAGAAATGATTGACAGGCAGTGAGCCGAGTCCACTGAGGGGTTCTCTTATGAAGAGGCGACTCCCACACAGCAATAACCTCTCAGAAATGAAACACAAACACATGTCAGCGCTGGAAATGCTGAATCAGGGTGTGTGTGCGTATTAAGGGTTTGAGAATGGCAGGGTGTGAAAAGGACACATTGCAGGTGATGAGGACAGTCAGCCTGTCTGAAATAATAGAGACAAATTCACTGTTAAATCTTTTATTCACCTACTTTACTTCAAAATACAGAAACTACAAAGAGGGTAAAGATCACATTTTAGAAACTCATTAAACTTTTCTAAGGAAACAAAGCATCGCATAACACTTTTCATTTGTACAAAGGCTACATTTTTCTCCTAAGACAAACCAAGACGCATATACAGAGTCTGAACCCAACAGCGGATATAAAAAATGCAACAACTGCTGTGTCGACATGATATCAATTGTTAATATACAGTAGATAAGAGGCTACTGGCATCGCAGCATCACTTGAAAGCACTAAAAAGCCGACAGGGTTGGCACAGCAGGTCTTAAAGGAAATAAAGACTAATAAACTACTTGAAAACAATCTCCCACTCACATCAGTTATTTTCAATATATTTCAGTTACATCTACGACTCAAGGTCAGTGTTTTAAAGTGAACTATAGTGACTAACAAAATGAAAAATGGCTGGTTTTCATGCTTGTTCATCAGTACTGTGAAAATAAGATTTCCCCCACATTCACCCCTCTATTCGTACATTCTCTTCATTTGTGATGCTCTCATTCATGTTTTCTGTCTCAACCCTGTTTTTAGTTCCACTGGCAGGAACAGTCCAGAGGCTCTTGGAAGTTGTACTCCACGATTGTGGCGTTGCGAGAGCAGTAGAGTGTGACGGAGCGGGTTTGTAGTCCACTCTCGCGGCAGCACTTACAGAACCGGGCGTGACTGTTGATGTTAAAGTTGAATATGGTGGCAGACGGACATTTCCCGTCACAGGAATAGACTGTTACCTGCAAGAGGAGAGAGACGGGACAATGACATTGGTTCGTATATAATTTTGTTTCAGCCAACTCCTCGTTTTATGTTAGCATGTCTCTCTTCTCCTTCTCACCGGTGCATTGCTCCTGCAGTCATCTTTTCTAATGGTCGTCCGAATGGCCACACGTTTGCATGTCTTACCATCCTCTTTACCTACACACGTGTTCACACAGAAATATGATGCGTACACAGAGTAACACTCAGAAGTAGCTCCAGACACACAGTAGGTCCAGAGCAAAATCACATAAACGGAAACACAACATACCATTTAACAGCAGAAAACATGAAGATGCAAGTTCAAACATACACAAAGAAATGCACACACACACACACACACACACACATACACACACTGGTAAACATATGCTCACAAACAAACACACTCTTTGATCATTTTACCACAGAGACCTGTCACTCACACAACCCTGACAGGCCTATTGAGCAGGGCTCTTTGTTGCCAAGCAGTAGGAGCTTGCTTTGATTGACAGTTGGGTGACCGGAGGGCACAGTTCTCACAGCAGAGATCTGGCTCTCCTATTGGCTACTGACCTAAACTTAACCTTTCTTTTAAGCCAATCAAAAGGATTCTGTGTAGGGCTGGAATGTATGAAAAGAGTAGATGACCTCCAGCTCTTAATATATGACTGGGTAACACTGGAGCTCATTTTGTCTCAACACAATTTGTCTGATGGATAGTTTCCCACTGGAGAGATTAGATGATGTTCATGTTATACTGTGTTTTGGGGGTTAACCAGTGAGAGGAAGAAAATGAAAAGACAAGACACACAAACACAAACACAAAAAAAGGGTCACACATTCACACAAAGCCTGAAAGTACACGTGAATGAGTCACTGTGTGTCAGGGTGCCAAAGAATCATTGTAAGTGGGAGGAGTGGAAGGTGGTGGTACCTGTGTCACAGTTAGTACTACCAGTGGGGGTTACAGGGTTAACGGTAAATGGTAAAACACCCACTCCAGAACCTGGGAGCATCGTCAGGACCGCAGCCGCCCGGTTCAAAGGACGTCATGAGAACACACACAAGGTTACGTTTGGTTCAGAAAACACAGTTCAGCGTCACACACACAAACACACAGAGGATGGAATCGGTGCAGCTGGCATGCACATGGATTTCACTTCTTTTTTTGGGTCACTCCAGGAAGCCAGCCAAGGAACTCAGCCATTTGATGTACTACAAAGAGCAGCTCAGCAGGGCAAATTCTAACCCCTGAAACATCTCGCATCCTCATTGGTAAAACGCTCACCGTGGAGCACCCTGATTGGCCAAACTGCAAGGTCACTGCTAAAGCAGGCAAGCGGGCGTGGCTGCAATGCTGAATTCCCAGGGAGACAAAATGTCACTACCACATATTAAAGCTTTGATCCACACAACTTGCAAATATCTTAATATTTTGTAGACATGAAGAACAGTTCACAGGTCATCATCTTGAAAGCAGGAGCAAGTCCAGGAAGTTATGTATTGACTTAGTAATAACTATTAAATGTTGACTGCAGTCATATTATATCATTCTATTAAATTTTTCCTTGAGTCCTTGAGTTTTCCATCAAATGTTGCTTCTGTCTTTGGGGACAAACTGGGAAAGCCAGGGATTTGTGGGAAATGTAGTGATAGGCCAACAACAGGCTTTATCTCCACCCTCTACAACAGGCCACACCCCCAACCATTCAGCCAATAAGCCCATCCACTGCCAGGCAACAAGGCGCTCACCCCCTCTGATTGACAGCTCAAAGCATTACCAGAAGCACCAAATAAATTTGGAGACTCACATGTCCTGCAGCAACCATCCACATAGCTCTGAACCACACCGCCATTCTGCAAGAAGAGAACAGGAAGAGAAAACAAAGTCAATGGGAATCACCGTTCAAACAACTCCAAAGCATCCAAACAAAACATATTAATACATAGTATGAATCAAATCCAATGTTTTCAGATTTTATTTTCAATGAAACTTAAATTTGTCTTTGGAATGTATGTGGGTGAATAGGTCTTAGAAAACCTGATCTGTGCTACCACACAACACAGACAAATCACCAGGGACATATTACTGTAATTATTAGGCTTATGAATGTAAACAATACATGGTTGCAAGTGTTCAACCTTGAATTCAGATACATAGTGCATTTGGAGGCCCTGACCTGAATACACTCTGTGTCATTGAAAGGTGGGCAAACCACCCCAGAGGCAAGTATCACCGCTCCCACTGCCGTTTCCATACAGTCATAACGTGTACAGTTCTCCACCCAGGAACTCCCTGCCTGCAAACACAATCAGAATTAGTACTACTCAAAAAGGGGAGCGTTGAGCGCATGTGGATGTGTTTGTTCTTACGGCGAAAAGCTCGGTTGTCCCGTTTTCATTGGTGAAAGTGCAGGAGACATTTTTACATGAGCCGCAGCACACCTGAGGGTCCGTGGATGTTACGTACACCTGGTGCTAAAAGGATGAGGTGAATGCAGAAGAAGTGAAGGACGTGTACAAGATGCAAGAAGAAGGGAAGACAAGTGGATGAGGCATGGTGTAAAAGCTACAGCTGAACAGATGAAATCAGAAAAATGCTTCTCACAATGATTATGTGATCTATCAAAATGTGTTAAATGTGTTGGGATACATACTGGTCCACATTTCTGGGAGCAGTTGACAGAGGTAATTTCCATGGCGTAGAAGCCAGAGTCTGGATCTCTGTGATGCAGGCAGTGGACAGTGTAACACAGCTCTCCTTCAAGGTACTGAACCAGAGACTGGCCTGGGCCCAGCACTGTTACGCCTTGGAAAAGACACACCTCTGCCTTCTCTACACACACACACACACACACACACACGTAACCATAGGAGAAATAATTATTCTGTAACTGACAGGCTGTAGACATAAACAGCCTGTCTATTGTCACCCTAGTGTCAGGTGTGTGTCTGTGAGCTTTCATGCTTGCATTTCACATACGGCATGTATGCTGAGGACAGCCGCAGTTGGAGCTGCTGTCTGGATACTCGACCAGTACCTCCCCCTGAGAGAAAACAGAGTGCTGACTTCACTAAATTTGCTCACTTTTTCTTCCTTCTAGCAAAGACCTGATTAGACAGTGACTTGTGATGCAGCTTTTTGCTGACTTACCACCTGACAGAAGGGGAGAGAGCTGTCCTCACATTGGCATTCTGGGAGTGACAGAGAAGAAGTTAAAGAGAGATGTAGCGTGACGTTTATGCAAATACGTGACAGGCATAACAACTTCTGAGATTATTCCAATCATCAACTCCATACACACCAGAAACAAATACGAAGCATGTGTATGTGTGTGTATATTAGTGTGAATGAATGTATGCAAGTGTTTTTGAGTGTGTACCGCAGTGGTGCTGTGGGCAGCAATGCCCAGGGACAGTAGTTTGAACCAAAGAGAGACCAGGTGCACAGCTCACAGATGATTCAGGGCAGAGGTTGACATCACACACTGCAACACATGGGAGAAAGTATAAACATGACTTTGAAAATACAGACACAGTAACACACATACACACACTTACCACAATGGTACTGTGGACAGCAGCTGTTGGTGGTGTTTAGATCCACAGCCAGAATTTCTCCGTGTGAACAAGTTGGAATGGGTTCAATGCATGACTCACACACTGCTCAGACAGAAAACACAAACAGAAAATTCAGTTTTGTTGCTGTAATTGATGGAGGCGTCATACAGCAGATGGCCAACCTCACACCAAAGACTTCCATTTCCAGTTTCAGACTGACCTGTGAACCACAATTAAAAAAAACCTTACCACAAAGGTAAGAGTAGCAGCAGGATTTCCCCCCCCTGACCTCCACTAGGAACTGATCTTCCCTGCAGTTGAGGGCAGACACAGAAGGGCATGCCATGGGGTCACACTCTGAGAAAGACCAGTCACAGCAAAGTGTTTAGTGAAAGTACAAGTTCAGGCCAAATATCACATTAAACAAGGAGTTTACTTTGCAGAACTTTGCAGGATAGAGTGAAGAAAGTTTGTTCTCACCACATCTGTACTCTGGGCAGCAGGACAGAGCGCTGTAACCAATCACTAGCCTGTTCCCATTATCACAAGGTGGAGCTTCGCTGTCACAGATGGTCATATTGCACTCTGACAATTAGTAAAGGAGCAAAAAGGACGAGGAAACATATCATTTAATGGGTCTCATGTTCACTAAAATGTTATGATTATTACTATACAGAGTGAGACTTAAAGGCAGAATGAAGGGAGAAGATTAAACTATCATCTCTCGAATGCAATCTCCAGACGTTCTAGTTTGGATCAGATTCTTTGCTTGGCAAAGAAGAACGTAATTTTTAAATTCACCACAGATCTTCTTTGGGCAGCAGGCTCCTTCTTCCAGCACATCCAGTACATACTCTCCCTCCCTCTCACACAGTGGTGTAGAGACAGAGTTGCAGTCAGGCTCGACGGCCACCACAGTGCCATTCTCCATACACTTGTACAGACAACAGCCGCGAGCAGAGCCATTCCACACCTCGCCCGGGGCTCGGGGGTTACCCTCATTATCTGTGCACACTGGATAAATCAGAGCCAAGTAAATACACTGATGATACAGCTGTATGCGAGTCAAGGAGTAACATTAAGCACAATCCAAAACTTATTCAGACTCTCTGACAGTGCAGTTTTTATCACAAAGGCATTTAATTGCTCTGTCACTCACCACAGCGATCCTCAGTTACACAGTAAGGGGAGTCAGCGCGGTGCAGGATGGTTCCACTGCGGCACACACACTCCTCCCTGATGAAGGAGCAGGTGGTCTCCTCGTAGTACTCTCTGTTCAGACAGGTGCGGCTGGTGCAGGTGCTCACACATGGCTGATACTCCTTACCAGGGGGACACCGCAAAGCTACAGGATGACAGGCACTTAGCAATGCATGAGCAAACAAGAAGCACAAGTGAGTACATCTGCGTATGTGTGTGTCATTTCTTTGCCTGCATCTCCTTACGGCAGAAGTTGTGTCGTCTCCAGCTGATGCAGACTTGATGTGTGTAGCAGACCGCTACGTACGCCGCCAGAAAGTCACACTGGTGATCCTTGTAGTGCAGGTCCCCCGCCCACATGATGTCACAAAACTGCTCCGGAGGGACCTGCAAACACACAACCAGGTCAAATCATGCAGGGCTTCAACTAATTATTTTCATTATTGAGAAATCTGTCGATTTTTTTCAAATCACAAAATTAGTTGTTTAGTCTTTAAAAGGCCAATCACAATTTCCCACGGTGACGTTGTCCAAGAGCTTGTTTTATCTGACCAACAGTTCAAAACCCAAAGATATTCAAGTCACAATTATATAAAATAACCCCAAATCCTCACATTTGAGGAGCTGGAAACAGAGAATGTTTGGCATTTTTGCTTGATAAATGACTTAAATGATAAATCAATTGTCAAAATTAATAAATCGACTTTTCAGTACAGAAGTCATGGCAAAGTAACTAAACACACGCTTTACGATCAAGCTTATAAAATGCTGTGTGAATACTGTAGCAACCTTGCTGTGGCATGGCGTGAAGGCTCTCTGGTGGAGCATGGAGAGACAGGTGGAGCAGTCCCCGGTGGTGCAGTTGTCTCCGACCCTGCGTGTGTGCTCGGTTTCATCGGTGGTGTGGACTCTCCAGGCCTGCAGGAAGAGCATCATGTCCCCCACCTCTCTGACCACTGTGCCATTAGGCAGCTTCAGGTCATCCTCTGGGTTCCCGTCACAACAACCTGACATAATAGGCAGACAGATGTTTGGTGTAAGTGTGTATGTGTGTGAGTTATATTAATGTCAATGAGCAATGTAAATGTGGAGTGAGATAATGTGTGTGTGAAACAGCCTAATTAAACCAAATGGCTCTCAACATCTCAAATTGTCATATCCCATAATGACTCAAGTCAAAGTGCTGCTGCTGTTTAGACACTAAGCCTTTAGGTGCTGATAGCTGGCACTTAGATAAATGAGGCTGGTGCTGATGCAGTCAAAGCTGGTGTGTGTTTGTGTGTTTGTGTGGACTCACCACACAGACCTCGAGTGGGCTCAGACGCATTATAAGGAGCAATGTACTGCAGCACCATGATGCCAGTGCTGTGATACCATTGTATGCTGACCCCGCCGGGCGTGTGGATCAGGTACATGCTGCCTGTGTCTTCCACGTAAAGAGAGTGACGGGAGAATGGAAGCCTAGCAGGTCTGTAGTTTACTGTCACCTAGAGACAGACGGACATACAGGCACACAAGAACCACATTAGCTGCGTGGGATAAGTTGAATTTTTCTCTCTAATTTGGTGAAGAGATTCACCTTCCGATCCAGTCGGTTGATAATGATTCTGTAGGAGGAGGTAGTAATGTTCAGCTTCTTAAAACACAGGCCAGATGTTCCACCTGTAGGGCTCTGCAGGGGAAATTAGAAAATGTAATGATGATATTTACTGAATGAACAGCTTATGATTATGATGGAAACATAATTGTAGGGAATGAAAGGGAGACTGTACTCACAGTTCGTCTGATGGAGTTTACACTCTACAAAAAAAACGAAACATTTCACAAAAAAAATATATAGTTTTTAGATGTCAGATTTTCATATTTCATTCTTTGTATGTTACCTGGCTGGTTGGACATTTCTCCACGGTGCCAATAATAGTTTCTCTGGGCAGGTTAACTAAGATGTAGGAGCCGTTATCATACAAGGCCACGTTGTTGCCATCAAATGTGATAACACGCAGGTCTGACATCATAGTGCAGCGACCTGGCGCAAGCAAATCATATCAATAAAATCTTACTGCTCATTAAAGAATCACTGGGAGAATCAGATTTTTAACATAAACAATCAAACTTACAGGGGCACTGCCACTGTGGACAGCAGGGGTCTGTGTTGATGAGGATGGGGAGGCCCAGCAGACTGCACTGGGGCGGGGTGGTGTTGTAGCGACAGTGTAAAGAGGAGTTGTGAAGCAGCAGCTCTCCATTGAAACAGATCAGCTCGGCACACTCATTGATACGGTAGGAGTACGGAGGCTGTGGAGACAACGACAAACATTTTGTTTGTTTTTGCATCAGTAAACACAAACATTTGCATTTCTATACATAAATGTATCTTTTTTCCAGTTTTTTTATAGTTTCTATATCCACCCATTGTTACATTGCGACTATCCGTATATACAGATACAGATTGATTCATACATATGGCAATGATATGCATATTGATAATTGAAACATTTTACAATGTAATGTTTATATAACATTTCCAGTAGTAGTAGAACATAAAGCATTTCATATTTCTAAAAGTGAAATAGGCTTTTCCTACTATTTGATGAAGTCAAAATGTCTGCTGTGAAAATGTCTATAGATACTGTAAACCACTAAGTAATTCAATTCATGTCACTAATCAATTACATAATACATAAATCTAGCATAACTGTCCCAATTTATCAAGTTCAATACACAAATTAATCTTCAAGGTGTTTGTGTGCATGTTTATGAACAGTGTGTGTGTGTGTGTGTGTGTGTGTGTGTGTGTGCGCTGAACTTAAACTACAATAGCAACACTTACAGTGCAGGACGTAGAGGGCAAGAGGAAAGGATGTGTGGTTGATGCTCCCTCTGTTATAGGAGAGGTGTCAGGGCTTGTGATTATTTCTGTGGTTACCGGCTCAGTAGTGGGCTCGATGGTTGTAGGAAGTGGTGCCGTGGATGTCACAACTGTTGTGTCTGTTGGGGTGATGGTCTCTATGGCGATGGTTGTAGGTTGAGGAGTGGTCACGGTTTCCTTGGTGGTTTCAGGGACAGAAGTGGTGGAGGTGGGGGCAGTTGTGGTGGGTGGTGGCTGCGTGGAGGGGGAGGTTAGAGGAGGTGCGGTGGAAGTTACTGGGGATGTTGGAGATGGTGTGGTAACGGTAGTGGAGGTAGGGACGGAGGGCGAGGTGGTGGAAGCAAGAGTAGTTGGGTATGGAGGAGAAGAAGTCGAGGGGACTGTAGTAGCCTCAGTGGATACAATGGAGGGTATTGCTGTGGTGACCGTTGTAGTGACCCCTGTGGTTACCGTAGTTTGAGTGGGGGACATTTCAGTCGTGCTAAGAGTGGTTGTCTCTGGCGGGGTTGAGGGAGTGACAGTGGTAGAAACAATAGCAGTAGGAGGAGTTGTAGATGGAGACGGGGTGGGTTGAGTGGTGACACGCTCAGTGGCTGATGTTGTACTTGGAGTAGTAGTAGTGGTTGTAGGCCTGGCAGTACTGGAGGAGGTAGTCGTTGCTCTGGTGGTTGTAGTAGTAGCAGTGGTTGTGGTTGTAGGCCTTGTAGAAGTAGTAGTAGTGGTAGTGGTAGTCGTAGTGGTTGTAGTTGAAGTTGTTGGCGGTGCTGTAGTAGTTCTGTTGGACCGCGTCACATATGCAAAAGGCGTTGGAGTTGGGGGAAGGGACACACCTAGTGGAGACGATTAATATCATAACATAAATTGTACTGATTAAAAAATAATGCATAAAAGTAAATAATATATGTATTACATAAGAAAATCATAACTTTTAAATGGCATTTTAAAGACAAAATCCTTGTTGCACTCACAGTCCTCTGTGTAGACACATCTTCTAGTGACTTCATCAAGGACCATATTTTTTGGACAGCGTGGAAAGCAGCCCTCCACACTGAAACATACAGAAACTATTTCAGCACTTGAGATAAGCATAGATTATGTTGGTTGTATAATGAGTGCTTTTAATGAGCCAAGCCTCTTACAGAGGCAGGAACTGGCAGCGTGTGGCGTCTGGATCACTACACGTGTGGACACAAGGGCTTGCACAGGCCTGGTAGCGCCACTCGCACATCATACGGTAAGGTATCACAAAGGTGCTCTCTGCCAGAGGAGATGAAAAACACTTTTTTTGTTAGTATTTGTGTGTGTGTAAATGCATATGTGTATCTGTGTTGGGTACATGCATGTGCTTCTGACCCTCCAGTGTGAAGCTGCTGCTGACTTTGAAGCTCTCCGAGGTGTCGTATCTCTGAGCTTGTGCAGCCGTGCGTGTCAGTGTCAGAAAGATTCCAGGTTGGCCGACAAGCTCGAACGAGGTGTGACCTGGTAGAAGCAGCCCTTGGTGCTGGATAAAGGTTGCCCTGCGACTAAACTCGGCCCCTCGACTCCAGCGCTCCAACTGAAGATGGCTGCGGCCTGACACGACGAGGAAATAGTTTGGTCTCTCTGCTGACTCCAGTGACACCACAGGGACACCTGCAAAAATACAGGAATGGGGGTTAAATTCCCCAATAACAAAGAGCAGTAGTGTGTAATTGTGTAAATATGGATGCTCACGTGATGCTCTGTCCTTCTGCAAGCCTGCTGTGATCATGAAGTTGAACAGTAGGCCTGGGGCGGGCAACTGCCCTGGTCTCTCTCTCACCAGAGGAAACACTGAGCTGCTGGTGCGATTCACTCCAAACATGGTGTCATTATAAACAGCACTAACCAAGGAAAATGGGCCATCGCCTAGCTCTGTGGGGAGGTGAGAGAAAGAGAGAGGAAATTAGTGTGGTGACAAGCTAGCAGGAAATCAGAGTGTGTAAGGTTTGGAAAAGGCAACAAAATAGCTCTGTGAAAACGACTAACTCTCACTCATACATACCTTGATTATAGTATTCACAATCATAGGCTGAAAGAGACAAGACAGTTCAGAAGTTATAAAGCATTTCAGTAGCTGAGTAGAGATGAAAAATAGTAGAATATTGGCTGATGCAAAGTGGGTCAAAGAGGTAAGCAGGGGTCACATCCCCGACCAACACAGATTGGATAAACATACTATGAGCATGTGTGTGTATGTGTGTACTCACGACAGACAGAGGGCGATCTCCAGTGTATTGTGACCCCCTGTTGACAGCATTTGTGTGCATATGCAGCGATGGACGTACAGAGACACTCACAGTCTCCCCCACGGTTACAATTGCAAGTGTCTGTCAGGCAGTTCCTGTAGAACCAGGCCACATCCACCTAAAGGGTATGCACAGCATACATATACGTGGTCACACACACACACACACACACATACACACAAGTAATCATAAAGTGAACCAGGCCAAATCTCGCCGGGGGAAACTAGGGGAGGTCTTGTTTAGAGGGTGAGTAGTTTTCAATAATTCAGTCAGGGAAGGAGTGATGAGACATCAGGACAAAGGAATGTGGGTCAACCTCTGGTGCAGAAGGGATCAGATGAGCTCGATGACAGACATACAAAATGCATCAGCAATGAGTTGGTCTGTCCAAAGGCGAGGTTGACTGGCCCTGTGCTTTAGACACTGGCTACTGTAATGCGCATAAACAGCATACTTTAACAAAACTTTAATCTGTGTTATCATAATTTTAGATGTGAGAAGGACAGATATCAATTAGGTGATGGGCTGCATCCTGAGTGGAGCAGCAGGATTGAAATTAAATACAGTCATGTTACTAAAAGGGCATTCTGGAGTTTTGCAGATGTTTTCACATTTTTTATACTGGTTATGAACAATCTCCCAAAAATGTTCTATGTTAATAAAATCAGTGAAATGTGGGCAGTATCATACAAATTCAATTAATCCTATCTTATTATCTCATTACAAATTGTATTTTAAACAGTTACTATAAGTGTATCACTTTTACACCAGCATTTGTCAACTGCCAATAAAAACAAGAACCTGTACAACAGGAACAATGATTGTGTTCTGCAGTATGGTACAAATTTTCTGTCTCGTCATGAAACTCTGTTGTCTCTGGGTTTGAGTAAACACATTGTCTTCTAAAGTTGTTTTTTCTCAAGAAAGCCGAGCTGTAGAAGTGGAAATGTACAGTTCTGGATTCTGTATAACTTTCTCGGATGGGTGCTTTTCTCTCTGAGCATTAGCATATGGAGAAAACTCAGTAGACAGTAAAGTCACTAAAATAGGGATGTTTGGCTAGCTTCACTAGTTTTTTTAAAATCTTACTTCCCTTCTCTTTTGAAAAGAAATCTGAACGACCAGAGTGAGGAAAAACTGTGACTGTGTCATCTAACCATGACCTTACAGATTTAAGGTTTCAGTGCAACTATTACACTTCGGATCTATTTATTTGTGTGTGTTAAGGTAAGCAAAGGGTTTTTTACACCACACTATAAACAAATGTACCAATATCTTAATTCTATGGTTACAGTGCCATCTATATATATACACACACTATTTCGGCCTGATAAAAGGGGTACAGAAATAATATCTTGGAGGAACACGCTAGTAAAAATGGTCAAGGCTTTGTAAAAGAAATATGCAAGGATTAGTTCTTGTGTTCATTTTTATTGAAAGTTAAGCTATTTGCATGTTGTTACTAAAGTCAAGTAAGTGAACTGGGTGTCCCAGTGTTATCTATGGCTTCAGTTTTTATGTGGTGGACGCTGTGCATATATACATGGCTCCATCTGCTGGCCACATACAGAAATACTATGCTGTAATAAAACATTCAGGTGTGTGTATGTATGTGTGTCTGTGCATGTGTGTAGCCTTGCATCTGGTGTGGTGTTTGGTATTCATCTCTGAGGAACAGTGTATTTGCTGGGATCAGTTAGAAGTTGTTCCCATAACCTCTCACCAACCCCTACTCCCCTGTTGCAAGCAAGATAACCTTTCTACAACTGAATTCACTCTGTACAGACGTTTGTGTGTGTGTGTGTGTGTGTGTGTGTGTGTGTGTGTGTGTGCGTGCATCAGTTCAATGGCACTCACCACATTGTGACAGGGTGCAAAGACATCGCTGTAGAGGAGAGCACACTCCCTCTTGGCGTACGGCTGTCTGCCTAAGTCCCCTTCACACGGTCGCTCAACTACATACTCACTTTCACACTAAAACACACAAAACACACACACACACAGAAGGTGATCGAGTGTCTGATTACTCTTAAATATCACAGTGGACTCGCGGGAGACAAGCACACATAAATTACAGGAGCAACAGAGGAGGCGAGAGGGGAGTGAATGAGTGAGTGGGCGGGAGATAGACAAAGACAGAAAGAGGAAAGAGGGTAAAAGGAGAATTAATAGGAGAGAGGAGCTGAGCTGACTCATACCTGTCCCAGCGCCCAGCTATCTCCAAAGGTCTGTGCATTATTGACTTCCAAGTGGCTGGAGGTGGTCATGTCATTCACTGTCACACTGTCAAAATTTCCACATAGCC
Organism: Enoplosus armatus; assembly: GCF_043641665.1. Taxonomy (NCBI): domain Eukaryota; kingdom Metazoa; phylum Chordata; class Actinopteri; order Centrarchiformes; family Enoplosidae; genus Enoplosus; species Enoplosus armatus. Next base: position 9,192,041 of record NC_092185.1, read on the forward strand.
CACTGAGGAGGCTCTAGAGGAAAAAAAGCAGACACTGAGCCATGTTTCTGGATTCATTTCATAATAAAGTCTACATATATTCGTATATCTGAGAACACTAAAAACCCCTAGTCCAGACCTTCCACTGAGGTCCAGCTCTGATGTGTACAGTTGTCTTGCGGTCCCAGAGGATGGTCAGGTCCTGATTAGAGAAGTGGACCACAGTGTAGTAGCCTGCTTTCCAAAGCTCAAACTCTGACCCTCGACCTACAACAGTGGACGGGCTCTAAGGCAGGACAAGTAGATTGGTATTAGCAGGAATCAGCAGATATATTTTGATATATTTCGTTTTTATATTTCTGAGAGGAAAAGAGGCACAGGTACATAGCTTGACTGGTAAAGAGAGAGCGTGACTGTGTGTGTGTATAGTCCGTACAGGGTTGCCAGAGTTGTCGGTGAAGTAGATCTTGGTAAGTCCCACGTGAATGACCAGTATTTTCATGCACACAATGCCGCTCTCATAGCAGTCCTTGTTTTGGGCAACAATGGACACCTCGGTTTCTCCTGCACTCTGGTGAGAGGGGAAGACAAAATATTACTCTTGCGAGGGAAGGAAGTCTCATCAGCTCCTCTAATCTCTGTCCAACAAACACAATTTCTGCTTTACTATAGCCACAGCAGCCAGAGATGCAATATCTGAATGCCGCATGGCAGATTCAAACTTGAAATGTGATTCTACCTGTTCAGGAAACAGTGTCATTCTGGAGACATGAGAGGTGACAAGAAGAGGAAGCAACTTTAGGCTATTAGGACACAGCTCTGACCTGCTTCCCCATTGTTTTCAGGTCTGCACGGTGGCAGGCAGTCTGCTGGGCTTGAATTGGAATGTCTGTTCTGCTAATTCTAATTCTATATCCCTGGGAGCGCAGGAGCCCTGGGGTTTGAAGTGAACACTGGCCTCTTTGTGTCGCCACAGCTTTGCACAACGTCTGCTAGCATTACCACAGTGCAAACCCACCAGCACACACACACACACACACACACGCACACGCACACCTTAATCTGCTCTAATTAAAAACCACTCTCTCTTCCAAGATTAGAAATGAGCTTGGATCTTCTTTCCCAGATCCAAATCAGCCTTGGCCAGGAAATGTGGAGGATGCTACTCCTTATCCATTGAACACATACCATCTCTCACACACACTTCTCTGACACAGTCTAGCACAAGCACTGATTAGCACTTCAGAGCCTAAACTGAATCCACAAATTTGCCAAGTCAATTACGTCATTTTGCACCTTTATTTGCACATGTAGCACTCAAATGTGCACACCAGAAAGTACTTATAAAGATCCACGCACACAGAATCTACTCACTTTAAGCAGGTAGACCTGACAGTCAGAGTGGTAGTCGTACTCAAGGCCATCGAAGGTGTGGTAGTGTCTGTCGCTGTAGACAGTACACACAGCTGGACATGGTGAGTAGCTGCAGTTAAAATAGCCGCGGTGACACACACTGAGGAGACGAACAGGTAGACGCACGTGAGAACAGTAAAGAGAAAACAAAAGTGTTTCATGTCACACATGGAAATTCATCGTACTATGAATTATACAATTTTATGTTCTGAGATACAGTTGCTTAGAAATGAGTCCTAACCCTACATGGAGAATTGCACATACTAAATTTAGCAAAACATTAATTTGTAAACAATGTCATCGTATCACTGATCAGTCTCTAAATACAAATGGGGAGTACAGTAAAGGTGTATACCATTTATAACATGATGTTTCCACGCTTTCTCCAGGCAGGTATTCAAGGCCCAGCCAGGCACAGGGGCAGTTCTCTGGATAGTAACACTCCCCATGGTGCAGAACCAGCCTTCATAGATAAATGAACAGAGAGAAATGACTCCCTAGAAAGTATAGCACGTTTTGCCAACTGGACTAGAACATTTACTTTTATGGTCTTTTAAAACACACCAATATGCAATAATTTTACCCAGGAGGGCAGACACAGCCAGGGATGCATGGTGTGCTGGGAGGGCAGGTGAGGTTCAACATCAGGTTACGGCAGGTCGGTGCACAGGCCACGCCTCCTCTCTGCTCGGTGCAGCTGTGGTACACTTTCCCCTCTGGACACTCCCCGACCTCTACACTATCTGGCTCTACAATGTGCATGTACACGCACACATACACACAAACAAATGCACACTCAGGAAAATCAATGCCCCAGTCGCCTTAAAAAATCAACCGCAACAGCCAGTCATGGGAAACAAGCTACAAGCACAGACATAAGGCTCTTGATTTCAGCAAGAGGGACACAGCCTGAAACGGCACTTTGTTGTTGGAACGAACGAGAGCAGGAACTGAAGGGAGGGGGGAGTGCGGAGAGGTTACCTTTTTCCTCTGGCACACACTCCATCTTCCCATTTCTGCACAGGCTGATGGCGGACACAGGAAGGGAGAGAAAAAAAGGGTGAGTGTTTGGGAAAGAGAGTAATGTTATCAAACACAAGATTAGTTTAAGTGTTCTACGTCTCATTTGACAATCACTCGAGTTTTTATTGCTCTCTCAAATGTATCAGACAACGAGCGTAAGGAGAGCAGCCAAAGTGAGTTTTCACTTTTCAGTGCAGGTCAAAGCCAGCTGTGACTCACCAGGGGCCAGAGGCGCTGAAGGTCACCTCCCCTGGCTGTGACACACCACCCATGGAGTAACAGTGACACTGAGTCCTGAGGAGAAACTCATGACAGTATTTAACTTGCATCAACTAACGATGATGCTTTCTGTGTTGGTGTGTTTCCCTCTGTGTGTGTTTCTGCATAAAACAGCAATTGATGACCATCGTTAGGATGATATATGAGGTGAAGTCTTACAGTTGTACACAGCGCTGGCGCACATCGTCATGGTAACTGCCGTCTGGACAGCCACACCCCTCAGCGCAGTCGTCAGGGTTACACTTCTCTGTGCTAGACAGAGCACGACAGGATCGGCCACAAGATGACACACAAGAGTGGTACAGCATGCCTCCAAGACACACCACTCCTGTATACACACATACACACACAAAGTCATACACATTTTCTATACTGCACCCCTAGGGCATTTCAATTTCTCAAATTCTGTGTATATTCTTTTACTCGATTTGCACTGTGTGGGCCAGAGACAAATTGTGTCAAAGACAAATTTACATTGCCATGTGATGGACAATTAAGTTTTTCTGTTTCTGAAACAAACACAAATACTCAATCCTTACATACAGCACAGTTTTAACCTGTGACTACTTTGGGTCATACATTTAAAAGTACTTTAAACACAACACAGTATGGATAAAAGCGACCCAGAAGCCAAACACTCACCGCATTCAGAGACTTGTGATCTGAAATTAATGTTGACTCCGTGTTTGGAGCAGAGGTAAGCGTAGTGAGCCAGTGCTGTGCACAAACAGCTGCTCCCACAGCGACAGGCCTGGTAGCGGCACTGCTGCTGGTAGACGTTTGGACTGATGTAGCCATGACACGGGGCAAACACATTCCCCAAAAGCACCTCACACTGGGATGCATAGAATACTAGAATACATACATACACACACACACACACACACACACACACACACACACACACAACCCCATTTAACACACTTGAAACTGTAGTCTGAACAAACAAAGATACGCTGCAACTAAAAGCTGTACAACTCACAGTGCCACAGAGGAATCAATACTATTTAGGATGTCAGGATGTACAGGGCAGTCAGTAGAGCGGCTGGCATTTAATCCCATGAAATTTATCCTCCTTATGTGAGGCATTCTCTAGCTTTATTTTAGGCCACCCTTCACCCTTTCAATTTTAAAATAACAAGTACATAGAAATAAATAAAAAAAGATGAAGCCATTATTACCATTGTGCTGGTTCATCTCACATGGGTCTACGATGGGGAGGTTGACTGGAGCGACACAAGCAGATGAAACCTTCCAGGCATTGGCATGAAGCTGAGGAGTGCCCTCTATCATACCTGCTGGAGACCTACACACACACACACACACACACACACACAGTTAGGTAAAGTGACATTCTCAACACTGATCTGTAAGTGGGAAGTACTTGCTCACAGGAAGTCATCTCGTAGATTTCCATTGAAGATTCCACAAAGGCCCAGCGTCTGTCCACGCCACTGGCTGTCTAGCTGCAGATAGACCCGCCCCCCTCGACCATCATAATGCAGCCTCAGACCAAACCCTGCCTTCAGCTGTGTAAACACAGAGGTCAGCTTCCGCACCTCCACTGCATCTATACCCCCAGAAACAAGACATCAAATATGAAATTACTGTGACAGGGGTAGGTGAAATAATTATTTTTATTACAGTGCAAAGAGGAATTATTTGTCTGCATTTGATATATAATATAAACCTGTGGTGTATCAAAGGGCTTTTGTGATTCCTACCATCAACATAGGGCAGGACAGGCGCCGGGTTGACACCAAATATCACTTCCCCCTCTCTGGTCAAAGTGATCTGACGACTCACATCTTCATCCAACACCACTGTCACTGACTGAATACACACCTGCTGCTGTAGACGGACCACACAGGAGGGCTGGTTACAGAAGAAAAGATACTGCAGGGTTGGTGAGTGTGTGTGCATGTGTGTATGCAAGTCATCATGGACGCTACCTCTGCGCAGGTAGTATATTGCAGTGTGACGGTGAATCTGCTGCTGCTGCGGCTCTTTGCCAGGACATACTGACACGCCCCCGGCTGGAGAAACATCCTCCCGTCAAATGTCGTCACAAACACATCACCTACCACCGAACACTCCGCTAAGATGAGAGAAGAAGTACCGGTAATCAATCTGAATTCACAGTTTCCCCTTCAGTAACAAGCTGTTCTGAAAGTGTAAACTCACCCGTGCAGTTGTTTTCGGTGCAGTTCCACACTCCTCCCATGCACACACTAAAAAACACATGCAGTAGGTTAACAGCACATTGGCAAAGCTGCAGTATATGCTCACTGGTGATTACCACACTCACCAAACACTACATCCTTGTTGAAGCACATGTCCTTGTACATATGACGTACCATGGTAAACACATGGACACTGAGAAACAGCAATACATGTTCCATTTTGTAGGATAAGACCTGTGGGAAAGAGGAATGAAAAGTTTAGATGTCAATCAACTAAACATAATCAGACGGAAATTGGAAAATAATCAAATACCATCAGGGCAGTAGCAGCCATCCAGACAATGCAGGTTGGTTCCTAGACACTCTTTCTCAAATGTACAGGTGGGCGGACAGCAACTGATACAGTCTCTATAGACAAAACTCTCCTCACAGCCATCATCTACATACAAACATACACACCTGAGTTTCACACAAAGGCAGATTACAGAACATGAGAATGGAATAAATGTTGACCTAATATAAAAGTACATGAGTAGTGGGACATGTCATGTATGGATTTGTTTTCACTGAGAATGTGGAGCTGCAGTGCTAACTTACTACAAGAAGGGAAGCTGTCTCTCCACTCTCTTACTGGATAGCCAACATGTGAGCAGGCTCGAGTGTACTCAACCAAGGCTCGACAAAATGTTTCCTCGTCATCAGATCTGAAAAAAAGAAAAAAGAAATCTATGAAATGTTTTCGGGAAAAAATTTATTTTATCTGAAGACAGTCTCTACAACTGAAGCCCTGCACTGTAGCTAGTTATGGAAGGCAGGTTTATTCTGTAACTTACACTAATAATAACACAGAGAAGAGAGGGTGAAGAAAAAGTTAAATGTAGCAATAATCAATGCGTATTATACAATAATCAAAAGTGTTTCGACTTACACACAGAGGTCAGACACACAGCTGGCCACAAAGGGATTTGGGTCAATGTTTTCATGGCAGGACAGAAATGGGAAGAAGAGAAGTGCACTGCATTTCTCTATGGCATCCTGCACACATTCACAATAAATACAGCATGATATGAATATAACGCATATGATATAATAGAGGGGAAGCAAAACAAACACTGCTGCAGTCATTAAACAGAGATGCTAGTGTCTTAAGAGTTCATCATGAACATTTGTCAGTTTTATTTTCTACCAAGCTGTCAAAATATTTATATGGCATACTGTGGTGAGCCTAATTTGCCTTATTACATCTCATCCTTTTCAGTGTGTGTGTTGCACAGTGATAGAGTGATACTAATGTTTCTGTGGCTCTTACATCCATGTCTGACTCAGACTGGCAGGGCCCATTGAAGTCAAGATCTACTGAGGGACAGGCTCTCTCATGAGGCAGGTCCACTGCCCAGCTGTTGGCAAACACTGCAGGCTCATCTGTCCGAATGCCTAAAAACACACAGCCAACACACATACAGTATGTATGCACACCCAGCAGCACACAAGCCACAAGAAACAGATAGAAGATGCATAGTTAATAAGCACATACTGTCATCAAAAACATTTACATCAAACATAAAATAGAATAGCCAGAGCCTTTCCACTTGTTTTCTCTCTTTCTCTGAGCTCATCCTCTCTCTTCTAGACAGCTCTCTACTCAAACAAGCAGGGACCGCAGTTCATATTACTGGTCATTTGAGGAAGGATTCTTGCTCCTTCCAGCCATTCAAACCCTAACTATCAGTTCTCCCCTGTCCTTCCACTCTGGTCTCTCCCGGTCCCACTGCTACTATAATTGGCCACAATCAGTGTTGAGTGTATAATAATAATAATTGAGGTGAGTGGGTGCTGAGAGAAGGGATAAGAGGATGGGGGGCCGGTCAGGCCGGTCTTACCACGAGTAGTGGTGAGGTCATCGCCAGCAAGGTGGTTGAAGTTCCCACACAGGCCACAGGGGGCACCTTGGTGCTCCTCGCTCATCTTCAGGTAGACACCCGAGCCTCCATCCCAGGCCAAGGAGAAGCCAAACACACTCTTCACCAGCAGGTAATCGGCCAGTCGCTCAATAAACACACCACCTACAGTCTGAGGCAGACTTAACCTGACATTTCGGAGACAGATGAATCAAGAGAGTGACAGAGAAAGTGAGCTTTTTGAAAATCACGCTAATAATGTTCCACTTGGACTTTACAGTGGCTGTAAACTTTCTGTTCTTATAGTTTTGTAGCGAGATGTTTTATTGAGACTCTAAAAATCTATGTCTGTCTTCTTCTTTCTACATCTTTGCAGAACAAATACACACACACACACACACACACACACCTGCGGCCTCCCTGGTGGACCTGATATCCAGAGATATGGATCTCCTCCTCATTTGGGAAGAACAGACTGAGAGCTCTTGGGCATGAATACACGCTCCCGTCACACACTCTGCTGTTGTGGATCTAAGAAGACAAGAAAACCGATGGAAGACAATAAAAGAAAGGGTAAAAGAGGGTAAAGCATGGACATTTATTAACAAGGAATAGCCACGGTCTGTAACCTGAGCTAGCATTCTGAAAACCACAGTCGCCCATCTGATAATGAGACTGCCACCAGTGGCCACAAATGGTTGTCGTGGTGTGCCTGTAAACTGCTACAACAACTCAATTTACTTATGCTATAATTATCAAACTATGGATGACAAAATATGTAAGACACTTAGAAACACTTAAAGACCTTAATTTTGTTGAATGCTATTAGCATCATTTGCCAACTTCAAGGATAAGGCTGGTGATATCCTATGTTTTTGTTAGTGCCTACAAACGGCATGAAAAGACCAAAACCAACAATCTGTTAATTGATCTCTTAAAACTTTCAGACACAAATATATAGTTTAAAAAAAGAATACATTAATTTCCTAAAACAGCTGGGAATTGTAGTTAATAGCAAACATGACTCAAACATCAGGAAATGATGTGGTAGTAAAGAAACATGTCACCCAGTGCAACAGTGCAGCTTACTGATGTGTTTTCAAAAGTTTTAGGAAAACAACGGAGGTCCATTGCACAGAGGAATAAGCTATATCAGGCTTTGGCTTAGTAGTAGGACATATTTTTCTGTCTTTTCATGGAATTTGTAGGCAATACAAAACATAGAATCACCAGACTTATCCTTCAAACGAGGTCTGAAAAAATCTAATTCAATTCAATAACCCCTTTCTAACTCCTGTTTGTTAAAGCATTTTGATTGGTTTAAGTAGCTAAATACCACTGTATTTTAGCTTCTTTATGTCACTGGTGCATTCTTTTTGTTTAACTGTAAACATGGGGTTACTGCAAAAATGCCAAACTACCCTGTATACATAAAGGTTAAATATTGGTTAAATATTTCAGTGGGTAATTTCGATGCTCTTACCCACACCGTGTACTGTGGTGTAGCTGAGTGGCAGTCCTGGGCCAGGATGTAAGAGCAGGTTCCAGGGAAATAGAAGTAGATTCCATCAAATGTTTCGTAGTGGTGCTGACCCCATGACCTGCAGATCCCGTCTCTATCCTGGCCCTGGTTAGGTACTGAGAGGAAAACGGGAAATTCACTCACTTCAGACACTCCACTTATCAGTGGAAAATGATTACTTGGATTTTCTAAAAAGCCCTTTGTTACAGAAAATCCCCATAGCTGGCTGTGCCAAGATACTGCCTAAAACCTTCCCCAAATATCTGAGGGGGTGGGAGCTGGTGACAGTGAGTCACATCTTCTAATCTTATCAGTCAGGGGCTTGTCATGCTGATGGAAATCCGAAATGGTACATTTTGTAAATTATACTTTACATATGTTAATTACAAGATACCCATGATTCAATTAACATTTCTTTAATTGAATATTTTTAGAACATGTGTTCTGTGGCATCAGCTCTGTTATCCTGATCTTCAAAATTTGCATTACAGCTGGGGAGCGTGATAATTTGTCTTGGATGAAGCTTTTATGATTTGTTTTTTTGAGAAACCTTGTTATTATGGTGCACTTTCATGCTATTTATGTTGACTTGAATGTGACAAAAATGTATATTTTTATCTTCTAGTAAACAGTTTATTTCAGGATTTCATTTCAAGCCTCAGTTCAATTCCAGATCCCTCAGGAACTATATTGTTTCCAACATGTGTGTCAACACTAAATTAGTTCATTGAAATGAAAAATGTCTTTACAATAATTGTGACCTCAGATCTCCTGATATACTGTATAAAGAGTCTGTTCAGAATATAGAAACCAGAAACTCCATCACTCAGCCCTTACCCTATTACCTTATTGCAAGTGATTTTATATCTGCTGCTGGCTGCTGTAGGGAGTAAAAGTGTGTGTGTGTGTGTGTGTGTGTGTGTGTGTGTGTGTGTGTGTGTGCGCGTGCGTGTGCGTGTGTGGGTGGATTGATTGGAGGGTGGTGGATTTGTATTAACAACGAGAGATAGAGAGATCTGGGGAAATCTGATAATTAATACTGGATTGTGTGCAGGTAATTAACCTTTGTTGAATGATTGGAGAGTCTGATGCGCACACAGGAACAATCTCATACGCACACTCATTCCTGTATAACTGGGTGTGTAACTGTATACGGTTATTAAAAAGTTGTCAGCATGCTATGCTAACCAGCTAGGAATAGTGCCTGTCAATCAACAACAAGGCTGCCATGTAGATGAGATTCTGACTAATCTGAGCTGACACCAAAGGAAGACATGTAGGTGTGTGTGTATTACTCACTGATCTGGCAGCGGTCTCCCAGTGCCTGGAACTGAGCACAGTCACACACACCGCCCTCCTGACACCAGCCACCATTGAGGCAGCCGCAATATTCTGGGAAACACATGAACAAACTCAAGTTCACTTACTCCAGTCTATATGGGTAATTAAAGATTTAAGCTTCTGCAAATGCATTTAGGATCACTTCATAAGTAGTGTATTTACCTGAAGAGGCATCTCTGGCTGTGTAGTTGTGTAAAATGCTGCGTGACAGAGTACCCTCCGACAGCAGTGGTCTGTATGTCTTGGAAAACAATAAGCAATAAACACTTAGAGTAGTTCCTTTAATAATTCTCAAGCTTTAACAGCATCAGTGACACAGTCCTGTGTCATTGGTGTACCTGCTGATGTACGTTAAAAGTTGCGTCAGGCTGAGTGGGAGAAAGTGTATGTGTTAGTGAGTGTGTCTCATTCTTTACAAAGACAGCTTTGTGCCGGTTAGGGTGTTGTGCGCATGTGGGTGCCCTGACCTCCTCTGGTTCTCTTAGGTGTAGTGTACCAACCTCCTCCCCGAGGAGATCCCGTTTCCTCCGAAGTGCATTAGCCCTTCTGCACACACACAAACATGCACATTAGTGGGAAGAAACAGTCAGAGGGGAGACTTAAGTGCACTTTACACCACTTGAATTCAAACTCCAAACTACTCTTTACTGAACCCTCACACACATACACACACACACACTCATACACTGTCTCTGTCACACACTCCAGTGACAAAAATAGAAAGTGCAAATGTAAAAATCACTGTCAGCCAATAAAATTGTGTTAGAATTGCCTGTGAAAAATCATAGCAATTATTATTATTTTTTATCACTTATATTTTGGGCACACTATTAATGACAGAGAATATTTTATTCCATTTACCTCTGTAGTCTTCCTTCTGCCACTGAAAGTCGGCTCTGAGCTCCTAAAGACAAAGTTATACAATTAATTGTAATTGTCAAGATAGGTATCAGTTATTTATCTATTAGAAAATTATATTTATAATGTAGCTAAGGGTAGATCATATCATCTTTATAATGTAGCTAAAGGTAGATACAGGGGTGTCCAATCAGAAACATTTCAGTAATTCACATCTGCGTCATTTGTAATGATTTAGCAGGGCAGTGAGCAGTTTTATGACATGACACAATGTATACTTCATGATATTTATAAAAACAAATTATCTCTGACAGATAATATTGATAAACAGAAAGCTGGATTACTGCAATACTATTCTAAAATAACTTGTGTCTTAATTATATAATCATAATATAAAGAATCTATACTAGCTATGGTAAACCTATTAATATCCCCCTATGTGGTTACATGTAGTTCACATTCATACCTGTGTAGCTTATTATAAGTAGCTTATAAGTATCACATTTTGAGGAAGTAAAACTGTCAGACTCACCCTCAAGTAACAGCAAGTGGGAGATTGAAAACGACATAAGAAGAAATCGTTTCACTGTCCACTTTAAGTTCATCTCAGAGTCCGAAAGGAAGTTCCGCCGAAACGTTAACGGTGCATCTCAATGGTCCCGGGAGGAAAGGATTTAGGATGTTTGGTAGCACCGGGACGATGCTTGGTCTTACCTGTAAAACCAACTTGGTGGCGACAGCCCCCCTGAGCTGATGACGAGTAGCCCACACCTGGCTGGGCAGGTAAGCCTGCCCTGCACTGCTCTCTGCCACTCCAACATCCTCAGCCAGCAGACTGGCTTGGCTATTCGCCTCTGTGGTCTATGTGTGTGTGCGTGTGAGCCCGCAAGTCTGTCGCTCCATCACGAAGGTTTTCACCTTTAAAGTTACCATTACATTTCTAGCTGACAAATGGTGGGGCACTTTTGACGCCGACACAAGCGGAGACAAACGGCAGCGCCATTAAGCTAAGCAGACGGCAAGGGATTTAACTCCAAACCGCAACGTGTGATAAATTTGGCAGAAACCTCTCATCAGTTTCTTGTTGGGACACTAATGAGAAATAAGGTTCACCTAGAACAAAACAGTAAGGTAAAGTCGTGGTGTAGCTAAAGAAACCATATGAACTTCACAAGAACAGCTAAGTTACAGAATTGATATTAATTTAGTTGAAATGAAAATATTGTTAACGCTTAGCAAGTAGTTAATGCTAATTTACCATATCTGTGAAAAAGCTTAATGTTAGCTAATAAGTTAAGTGAGCTAGTTAGAGAAAAAATTATTCCCTAATCAAAAACTGAGTGTGATGAATGTCTATATTAGCTAAAGTTAAGTTACCCAGCTACTGTCGAGTAGAGGTCTGAAGGCCGTAAGAGTTGTGATATTGTGGTAGCTATTGTTTTTCCAATATCGTAAACATAGTAACAAAACGTTAGCTATTCAGTTAGCTAGCTCTAAGCCAACTCGTTTAGCTTTATGTTAATTTTTGTGCATTTAGCAATTAACTAGATTTAACTTTAGGTTAATAGCCAGCATTAGTCAACACTGTCAGATATTTAGCTATTTAATGTTTTGTATTAAATTCAATGAATAATAAAAGTCGTACCACGTAAAGACACAGCGCGATGCGTCACAGTTTAAAAGCCACGCCCAGCGGAGGGGAAAACAATCGGCGCCACAATGTAGTTAGCTTGCTAGCTAGCTAAAAACATTAGATTACAGCCTGTGAAAGTATTACTTTAGCACTCCGTGTCTACCAGAGAGGAAAATGTGTATTGACAAACTCCAAATATTGTCGGTCTATCTCAGTGTCCCTTCTCCTCCCCTTTCCTTTCTTGGAGAAATGATCCCACTGAATGGCCAGAAGTGAAATACTTAATATACATACAGTATATTTACAACTACTTCATCGAATCACCACAGGTAAGATCATAATTTAACCTAATAAAGATTTATTAGGCCTTGCATAACTTAGTTAGCTTCAGCCTCTACAGTTTGTCTGGCCAAATTAGCATCTGTTTTCCCTTTCTTCGTGCTGATGTCTCACGTCTTTTTGCCTGTATCCACTTTTGTTTTCTTAAAGGCCCAGTTTTTCGGTACGGTAGCTTATATAAATTTGGTTATGTATTCTTTACCCTGTTAGTGGTGCATCTCACCACACAGTAGCTTTAGTGCCATGTTTCTGTTTTCTTGCCGACGAAAGTGGCAAATAACTTTCACGCAATTGTTTTCCTCTCCGGTGTGGGCGGGGCTTAGGCCATACCTGAGTCCCGGTACCTCAGCAGGTATGACTTGCTGTGCTTTGGTAAACTAGTACTGACTTTTGTTTAACAATTAATTAATTGCCACATTTGGAAATAGGAAATCCTGATTGCTGATCATATACATGGTGCTGCACAATAAAAGAAACATTTGTACAATATAACGCAGTCCAATGTAATATAGCCCAACAATAAAAAATACTATTTAGCTTATAATGCTTATTGCCTCTCTGTTACAGATATGAATCAACTCTCTCAACATTATGGTTAGGAATTCCTGTTATTTTGTCCATCCTATGTACGGGGCGGAAAAACTATGAAGGAGGACACACTATGAATTTAATGTTGTTTTCATTGATTTTATGTAACCATTTACACTTAAAACTGCAGGGCTCTGCATCTATTTTCTTTACCAAAGAAGCAGAAGAAAATGTTATGAAGTGTGTCCACCACATATCGTCGACCAATAAATTAGAAAGGATGGGTGATGCTTTACTGCTTATTTCCCATGTACAATTAAATGAACCTAGAAGAAGAATTATGTTGGACAACATAATAGGTTATATTTACAGAAGACATTTTGACATGTCACAGTAGGAGCACTGGTGTAAATAATAAAATTAGTGATGCCTGAATTCCATTTAATTGCTGCAGTTTCAGGGTCATGGTATTGTGCGTGGCTCACTGTCATGTCTCACTAGGACACTTAGAAAAGTAAAATTGACCCATTAACATAGATAATATTATTATTAGTAATACCTGTGCTTTTCCTACTATAAGAAGTCAAAATGGCGGCTGTGAAAAAGGCCCGTTTCTCCTGTAAAAACAACCAAGAAAGATTTTTTTTAAATCATATTCTTGTTATGAATCTGACCTGTTCAACCATTTATCTTGGCATTTCTCTCATTCTAGGCTGTACTCCAACACCATAATCAGTGTACTTTTCTTAGCTTTAATAAGTATCATTTCAATTGTCAGATGTTGCAATGGGATAATTAATTGTAATTTGACAGTCACAGTGAAAGGAATTGATAACCAATCATTTAACTGGTAAAAGGGAACAGTGAATATTATGAAAGTAAGTAGTAGAGAAGTAGAGACATAATAGCAGTCATATGAGGATTTTATATCATTATTCTTTGGATTGTCTCCCTCTGCAGGTTAATCATGTTTATATCAGGTGTAGCATGCATGTTACTGAACAGCACAGAACAGAAGGAAAACATACAAAGGTTTAAAAAAAAATCTCATCTGGTTTAATAGCACTGTACATACTGATACACCTTGTCTAAAACTCTTTGTAGTATTTTGGGTAGAAGCAGGGGGAGGGAATTACTGATGGAAGAAGGCTTAAAGTCCGGAAAAGACTCAGGTATTGTCAAAGGTAAAACAGGGTATTATTGGGTAGATTTACTTAGTTAAGTAGCTTAAAGGGCTTTTTAGGGGAATTAGGGGAGAGGTAGAAACATAAAGTGGAAGTATTTGAGGTAAATGCTGCAGGGTTTCATTGCCCGCCGAGGTCATAGTTTCATTTCTTGTTGGAAATTAGTGCGTTGACTTCATCCTCTGGTTGGAGGCTATGCCACTGGGCTATTGGCCTCCGGGGGTTGGCCAGCATGTCTGACCAGTGGCATTGCTTAATCCCAGTGCTGTTACCGCCCAGCAGCACCTTCCCGATGGCATCATTCTTCCCAATCTTATCATAGTCCAACACAGTCACTGCTATCTGCACCTTCTATATATGGAAACACACGCACCCAAAGAAAATGAATGAATTTCTGATTAATTGCATTTGTGTGTGTGTGTGTGAGAACAAATAAATGTACCTCTATCTGTTCACATGGCACTTCAAAGCTGAAAGACTCATTGTAGTAAGGGTTCAAAGTGTTCTTCTTTATCGTTGTTTTCTTTTTCTTGAGTCTTTTCCCATTCTGCATTAAGTGGATCTTCACATAAGGGTCTGATAGAGAGAACAGAGAGAGGGTTTATATCAGCGCAACAGACCAACAGCCTGGCACTGACGCAGTAACTCCATCAGTGAAACACAACATCTATTGTAGTAACACCTGATAGTTTCCCCCAAATAGAAACTGCTTGAAAGTGGACACACCACTAAAAAGTCGTTTTAAGCCTTTAATGCTCAACCAGAGCTAACAAACTTGGACTATTTAGGGTGCATCTAGTCTTATAAAATGTATTAAGACATATTTATGTTTCTTATTAATTGAAGAGTTTAAAATGACAAAAAAGCTTTACTTAATTGTGGCACTGGTCTTGTTCATACTGAAAAACTCAGCTTAAGCTTAAACTTAGATCGAATGGGATTTGAGATTTTATTGCTGCTCGACTCACCTGATAATCCACCCACATCCATTTTCTTCAGGTTTTTGGCCTCCAAAATCACCACCGTCAGCTTCCCTGCGGTAGGCACATACCTCAAGGACAAACATATGTCTCCAAGCCGCTCGCTCTAATATAAAGAAAAAGAAGTGAGTATGTTGTTGGGGAATTGTCTCCCAAGAATGGCTTCCTGATTACATAAATACACCAAATAATATTGAAGCTGAAATATCAACATCACAAGAGGCTGCAGTCTTTCTCAGAGACAGAGGTGCTTTAAAATCAGGGTGACTACTCTGTGCAGTATTCCTGGCATTGAAAGTGTAAATATCAAAAGTAGGACGTATTTGATTTTACTCTAGCCAAAGAAATGTCAAGCATCAGTAACCCAAACACAAAGAAACACATCATGGAATACAAGGAAACAGATTTAGAAAACCACTGAATAGCAATTCTGGAAAACCAAAAAGCAAAATTTGTCTCATCCTATTCAACTTGTGCATCCCGTTTTTCAAGTTCAACTCCTCTCCCCCTCTCACAGCGTGCTCCCACCTCCTCCTTCTCTGCCTTCTGCAGATCCCTCCACTCCTGCAGAGACTGGCTGAAGTCCACACTGCTCATCGGTATCTTCACAGCTCCAATGGCATCGTGTTTTGAGAAACGGTCGAAGTCGTACACAGTCATCACCAGTGTCTTCCCGCCCAGCTCAGTGTATGGTACCTGCAGAAGAAACATCAAAGACAATAATCTGAAGCATATTATATGCCATATCTGGAAAAATAACTACATTTTTATTTATCTTGGATTTTTAATTGACCTTAAATGTGAAAGTCTCATTGAAGTTGGGTTCAAGGGTCTTCCTATGAACTTTGGTTTCAAACTTTTTCTTTTTGTCCGGGAGCAGATAGAGTTTGACATAAGGGTCAGAACTGCCTCCCACATCCATCGCAGGAAGTTCAGCAGCCTGCAAGATGCCTACTACCAGCTAGAAAGTGACAGCAAAGGAAAGCAATAACGAGAGATGAGAATCTGGCTAACTGACAGAGAGAAGAAAAGTATTAAAATGTGGCATTTGAGAGTTGGCAGATGGTGTGCAAAACATGTCATAGTGAATAGCGGCATCTCACCGTATTATCTGTGAAGTTGTAGTCTAATGTGAAATGTAGCCTGCCCAGCTTCTCCTGCTCCTTGGGCTCATTATCTGACAGCTCTGTTTCTTTGTTACCTTCATCTTTCAGCGACTGCACACACACACACACACACACACACACACACGCAGAGACAAACACACATCACATGCGGGTGAAATATATAACTTTACAAGTAATCAATGAAGACCTTCTGTCAACTTGTGGGGCAGCTATTTGTGCTGTGTTCCTACAGTATCTTGTATAGTATTACACAGCCAGAGGCAATTAAACAGAGATAAATTTACCATCTATGGTTTATTTATTGTTTAAAGGAGACGGGCCAATGTTAAATGTGACCTGCATCCTTAAAGACACCCCAAAACAACTCATCTCGGACCTCAACCTTTACTACAACATGAGCAATGTGCAAATATCCATTAGTCTTAACACATTGACAGTTTTACTACTCCTGGGTGACCCGGATGTCAGGACTGTGATACATTGCAACGACAATATATCTGCAGAGACTGTGTGTGTGTCTGTGTAGCCTACCTCATGGTACCCTCCATCCATTTCAGTGTCAAAGCCTCCTTTGCTCTTCTCTTTTCCCTTTTTCTTGTCCTTTTCTTTGTCCTTGTCCTTCTTTTTCAAGCACTTATTCCACACACACACAGCACACGACAGCACTGCGCACAAACTCACGATGCAAAGGGCAGCAACAGCCCCTGATGTCACTGCATACACACGTAAAAACACACACATAGATGATAGGTAATTAATTTACACACACTATTGCCGTTCAGAATGTTACACTTAAATTTCCCTTTGAGATGAAACCATTTTCCCACACTGAAAACACAGACAGTGTAATCACATATACAGAGAATGAACAAAATATCAGGATCACTGGAAAATGCAATCCAATCCAATCCAATACTCCTGTAATAAATGCTATTGTCAGAGAGGTGCTGATTCAAATCTGTGGTAATTTTAGGCCATATTTTGTGGTGGTGTTATACTGGATTACAGTATATTGTAAGGTGTGGTGTTAGTATCCATCTCTTATGTATTCTGCTTGTTCTAAAGGGTCATCGAAGCAATATATGACTCTGACATATTCAAATACAAGATGCCATTTTGTATGACTTGCAATTTTGATTCTCCAATATGCATGTACAAATCTGGCACGTCTGAACTAGTGAAAGGGAATAACTTCCACACAAGAGATGACAAACAGATAACACACTTCTGCCAGGGAGATAAATGTAACCTAACCTAACCTAACGTAGTATATATGTCCCATATGAGCAAATACTTGTCAGGCCTTTTCATACGCAGTGTGACCCTTCCTCGTTCAGTCATGAGACACTCTACAATTTTTACTTCCTGAGGATAGTTTGCCATCCAATAATTTTAGCTGTCTGATAATGGGAATACAGATAATACTCTCTTTATGAAATTGTCATTATGGATAGAATGAGAGAAAAATATATACCTACGATATCTGCAATCTTACTGTAAATCTTCACAAAGTTTTGAATTTTGGGGCATGCCGGCAGTGCTTTCAGCCCAGTACTTCCAGCATAGTACTCTGAAGAGTCATTTAAACTTCAAATCTTTTATTCAAATCAGTTTTAGATATTTAAACTCAAATCTCATTTATATTCTTAAAACAAGACAGAGCTACAGCACTTTTATCCTTTTAAATTGCCACATAGTATGAAATCATACTTGGATGCCTCACATGCTTTACTGAAAACCATGTTTGTACCTGCCTCTGGTTCTTTGATATTTGACCCGAATATCCTTCAAAATGCAGTTTTTAGTGGCTGCACCATTACAGTACATTGGCATGATTGTATTAATGTGTGTGTTATACCAGACCTGCCCAAAGGTCCATGGGGATGAGAATGAATTAGGTGTTTAACTCACTGTGGGCGCTGCGCAGTTCACCCATGAACTTGTTGGGACTGTGGCCTCCAGATTGATTTTGGCCCGGGGTGGCTGTTGCATTTAACAAGTGGGTTGGGGTAGCGGGGGTGCCAGGTGCTGCCGGAGCAGCTCGACGGTTCCCAGTCATTATTTTAGGAATGACAGCAGATCCAGAATTAAACTGGCAGAGAAACAGAAAAATATGGCTCAGCCCTAACCAAATAACAACTTATGCAATATATGGAACATTACACTTCAACAAAACAGAAATAGGCACCCGTAAATGCCCTCCAAATGTACAACAATCTAATCCGAGGAACCATCCAAACAAACCACATAAACACACATACACACCAGAGCAGAGTTTCCATAAATGCTATTGATCAGATTTATTTGAAGCAATAATCTGCTTATAGACACTGTATAACCATCAGTGTCAAATGACTTCTCCTGTTTCTGCTGGCCTGGCACTAACACTTGAACACAGGATATGCAAGCCGCTGTCTCTGCCAAACCTGCTGACATGGAGGCGAGAGGGACGGAGGAGAGGAAGGGGAGAGGTGAAGTTGAAGCGTCACGCGTGGACTGCTGCTGTTCCACAGTGAGCAGCCAGAGGTGAGAATCATGTGCCAAGGTCATGATCCGTGCAACATATAGTATACATGTATATGACTGCCAACACTCGAGTCCCAAATGCAAAAATGTTATATAATGATATTTTATTTTCTATTCTGCAGACATCACAGGTATTGAGTATCTGGGGTTGAGTCAGCAGATGTGATCTCACATCCAAGCAAACACTGACTTCAGTTTATTTCTGCTTTTTCAGGATCATTCACCAGTTCAGTCTGAAAAGACAGAGTCTCAAACAGAAGCCGCCGCTGATACACCAACAGCTGCAGGAGCAACCAGAAGCTTTCAAGGTACATCCAAAGGAACTGGTGGTGATGCCAAACAGAACAGCATGTCCCATATGTTATAGTCCGCTGATATGGATCATGTTATTGTGTATTTTAAGCAATATTTTAATACTCAGTTAAAAGTGTAACTAAGTATTAATTCACAGCTTTTATATTTGCATATGCCAGTATGACACAGATACATTGTACAAGCTACTAACTTGTCAAAATGCTAATTATTGGAATATAGTGTGCGTATATATATATATATATATAGATATATATATATATATATATGTAAATTGTTGTCTTTCTCTCTTTGCTGCAGAGGTGATAATGAATGACTCAGTATTCACACCATATGGTCCCCTGACTTCAGTTGTCAAAACAGCTAAAACTCTTTTAACACCTGATCTAACGAGGTTGCAAATTCATTACAGTATATGTAATACAGTGTCGCTGCAAGATGAAAGCTTGTCAGAAATTACAAGTTTAAGACAAAAACAGCCTTCACAGCTTGACATCAGAAATGTTCTCAACCTTCAGAAGAAGCGAATCTTTCAGTAGAAGCGAAAGAAAATCCCTGAAACTGGAGTTACAAACAAATAAACAAATAAATTAGCCATTATGATTGTGCTGTTGCACCCCAGCCTTCATCCAGTAAACAACAGAATGACCTGCACAGACCTGATTTAATATTATTGATCTATTATGCGTCTGTGGGTTTAGACACAGTTATTATTCACTTAGCACGGACGAGAGAGAAATAAGTCAAAGTACTTTTGATTGATGAAACAAAGAGGAAAAACAAAAGGACCCCGAGACATACCTGTATTCAGACGTCTCAGCAGCAATGTTCAGACTCACAGGTACTCCTTTTCCAAAGAGATAGGTGAGGAGGAGGAGGAGGGTGAGGAGAAAATATGACAGGATCAGAGAGTGCAGGAGAGGTGGAGGAAAACGGTGAAGTGAGGAAGAGTGTTTGTTTCTAGCCAGTTTCTAGCCAGTTTCTAGCCAGACCTGAAGAAGAGGAGAGCAGGTGTGTGAAAGCTGGATCCAGGGAGAGAGAAAGAGAGAGGGAGGGAAGGACAAGATAGGGTTGGGGTTGGGATAGGTGGGAATGCAGCTTGATCTTGTGTTGCTGCTGCTGCTGTGTGTGCGTGTGTGTGTGTGTGTGTGTTATGTGTTTGGGTGAATGTGAATGTTCTTTTCTGTCCATTCAGGTCTCATGGGAGCACTGGTGCTTATTTCTGACGTCCCACCTCTCGTGACCTCTGTCCCATCCCTACAGGTCACCCTCAGCGGGCCACTGATGCATATTCATTAGTGTAGTGACATGGCTTTTTAAAGGCTCGTTAGCATAGTGAGAGTTCAGCAACAGAGGGCATTTACATTCAGAGTGGACAGCTCTGTATGTGTGTTGGTGTGTGCGCATCTGTACATCTGGCAGTAGCTGCAGAAATGTCTCATATTGTCTATGTATAGATGATGTAGCCTGATTTAGAAACTTAGGATGTGGTTTCTGCAGCAACACAGAGATCAAGTTCCGGCCCCGCCCCGTTCACCTTGAGGTACCAGAGACGCACAGAGATACTATACAGAAGGAGGGACGAGACAGAGGGAAAGAGAGGGGGTAGGGGGATGAGCAGGGAAGAGACATAACCTCTGTATTTCTGTTGCTTATGACAAACATTTTAAATCTGTTGTCATCACAAAGTGAGGCCAGTTGACTCAAACTCATGCATGTTGGAATCTTGAGGTTACGTGACCTTTTATGTGTGACGCATTTATGTGTGTAGAAAATTATGCTTTATTTATTTTTTGGGAAAGTCTCGTTGAGATAAAGATCTCTTTTACAAGCGATGCCTAAAAACAAATTACATATATACAACATCACAACAAGGCAGTTCAGTCAGACAGAGCAGTCACCGCATACACAGACACAATTTAAAACAGTTACAAATATAAAAAATCTAGTGTCATTATTATTAGCGCTGAACTCAGTTAAGGATGAGGGAATTTACAAAAGAGAAACTGATTTTCATTTGTAATAAAGCATAGCATGGTGCGTGCTTAGTGACAAAGCGTGTAAACAGTGGACCAAAAGCCCCACAGCAGACATTTTGACTTGTCACAGTAGGAAAAGCACAGGTGTTACTAATAACATTAACGAAGGCTTCGTGCTTTCCAAGTTTCCTAGCAATCCATGACAGTGTGACAGTTTACCAGCATACACAACAACACAATAACCTTGAATCTGAAGCATCATTCGTTTTATTGTTTACACCTGCGCTTTTACCTTAATTTCTGTGAAAAAGCTCCATTGTGCTGCAAATTTGCTCATGTATTTTTCTACACCTAGCACCAGTATTTTAAGTCCTGTGAAGGCAGGGAGATTATGAAAGTTATTATGATTCTGTAAACATCCAAACTGACATATACAGTCACATAATCAGTAAATAGTCATGAATATATGTTATGTAATACTTTGACACACGCATATAAAAATGATATGTACAGCAAAGAAAATCCCTGCCCAGTTGTAAACATACAGAATAAACTACTGTATGTATAACTGCGTTCTTGGTTTTAGGGATAGAAAAAACAGCTCATACCTCCACACACTAGGTGGCAACAGTAATTTCTGATCTAAATTGCATGGACGCAACAAACCACAGAAGAAGCCTCGTCTCTTGGATACAGAGAAAGCGTTCCTGCTGGACTGATGGTGAGTTCTCTCAGATTAAAGCATTATGTTCTGGGGAAGGAATGGGTTATTTTTCTGCTTTTGTGGCAGCTAGAAAATGGTGCTTTTAAGTCATCAATGGTTTATAATAAAATAAGATCACCTGAGCCGCTGACGAGTTCGCTGCATTGGTTCAAATAACTACCTAGCTAGGAGATGCTAACGCTTTTTTACGTGACTTAGCTAGTGGTAAATAGAATCGAGTTCGCCGAGTAACGTTAGCGAAGTAAACTATAAGTCATTTATAAGTCAAATGACACGACGGCCATGACAGGAGAAATACACAGCACAGGACAGGAAAGTGAACATTGACAAACGCTGGGTATTAACCTTTAAGAAAAACGTAACTTTGTGTAGTACTGTAATATAGGAGCTACTTGTTGCTGTAGAGATGTATTCATGGTTGATGGACATCATGTCCCTGTGCAGCCACTGTATATACAGCTACAGTTACAGTCCGATAGTTATCCACTGACTGTTAGCTGTATGTAAAGTCTGCATATAGACTGCATCACAGCACTTGATTAGATTCAACTATCACACATATGCATGTAATACATTATATAGTGTACATAAAGTCTGTCTGCTACATACTGTATACACTATACGGAATAATATATTAGTGTATTATACTATACTATAAAATATTATTCCGTATAGTGTATACTATATATATATATAGTATACTGTAATGACACTATACGGAATAAGATATTACAGTATGATACAAATGATCACTATTTAGGTACTACAGAGTGAATATATATATATTACATTGTGAACAGATATTACAGAAATTATTTATTATGAGTAATGCATGCTCAGTGTTAGAACTGCAGTTGGAAGTCAGACTGTTTTAACACAGTAGTAATTAACATTAAAACATGGCTCTTGAAATGTAAGCAAAGATGTAAAATTGACATCTGCCATGTGCCAAATATTGGTAAAGGACAACTCTGCAGCATACATGAAATCATTTATCCCACATGTAATGTTTTGAGTCAATACTATTTGCATACCTCTGTTATATTCCCTTTTGTTTCTTTTCACAATGAACCAAAAACTCATATTTGGACACTGCTTGTGGTGCTGAGTCTGTTGCTTGTTTATAAAATTTAGATTTATTTTATGCAATTGATAGTTGGAACACTAGCCTATCCTCTTTTAAACCTCAGCTTGTGTGCCTTCCAGGGTGTGGGGATGCTGCCGGTGGAGCATCTTCACCTGGAACATGTTCTGCAGACTGTGTCTGTGTTGGAGTCAGTCGTCCTCCACAGTTTTGGCCCTGAAGGAGGACAGGTGCTGTTCACCCGAGACACAGGACAGGCAATGTTGAGCCGCAGTGGGACACGCATTCTCACAGCACTACGACTGGAGCATCCACTGGCCAGGTACACATCTACTCTTTAAATATGATACTCTTTGTCAAGTGACATTTTCTCTTTTGATGTGTTTGTGCGTATTTCATTTTAGGATGGTGGTTGAGTGTGTCTTGAAACACAGCACTGTAACAGGCGATGGATCCAAGACCTTTATCCTACTCCTGGCGTCATTAGTACGGATGATTCATACAACGGCCTGCAAGGAGCCTAATGTGTCTCACACCTATAACTCCAGGGAAGCAGCAGAGGCTGCCACTGCCAGGCACTTGGCTGACGAACTGCTATCGTTTGCTTTGGAGGAGCTGGATGATATCATTGCTATGGGAGTGGTCCCGTATGGATGCTGTCTTTCATGGGAGGATTTCACTGCAAAAACACAATTACCAGCTCACACAAACAATCACAGTGTTCAAAAGCTACTGGCATCATTCTTTCATTCACGTCTTGGTCGCACCCACTGTGACTTTATTAGCAGCCTCACCTGTGAACTGCTCACTCACTGGAGGTTTAAAAATGACCTACCGTCCTTATCACTTCAGTTTGTAAATGACAACTTGCCTGCATTGCATACACCTGTATTAGGCTTCCCTATTAGTTGTTCACGTTTGATTGAGGGGCAGGTCATTCACAGGGACTTTTCTACGCCCTGCCCTCAGACTGACCACCAGCCAGTTAAAGCTGTAGTTTTTACAGGGCACCTGCAGCCAAAATTGCTCAGTGCAGGAGAAGTGCTGGAGCTGGGATGTGGAGAGCAAAGGATGAAAAGAAGTGTTGTGCAATTTAGCGCCTGGGCAGAAAGGTCACTAGAGTGTGTCATTGCAAACCTGCAGAGTTTGGGTGTCTCTGTGCTCCTGTCTGCAGTCAAACAGTCTGCTGCTGTCCTGGCTTTAGCTGCACAGGCAGACATGTGCATTGTGGAGTGTGTCAGTGAAGATGAGCTGTCTCTCTTTTCCCGGCTAAGTGGGGCCACACCTGCCTCAGACTGCTGGATGATTGAACCAGAGCATGTTGCTACACTGACCTTTTGCCGACCAATACTGCTGGGAGCCCATAGGTATGAAAACATGTCTCTCTTTCTCACTCATATATACAAAGTCACACATGCATACAAAGAATTACACATACCTGTAATCCACAGGGCATTGATTACTGGTGTTTTCTTTATCTGGTTTGATTCATGGTCAAAAGTGTCAAAATAACCCTTTTTTTCTCTTCCACAGGTATGTCCATGTGGCTTTCCATGATTCAGAGGAAAGGGTCCTGGTCAAACCCTGCAGTCTGGTCCTTTGCGGCCCAGGGGAAGGGCAAACTGACCAGTATGCATGCGCATTTCGAGATGCCATCCGCATGCTACTTTCAACTTGGGAGCCCATGGGCATGACTGCAACTACAGCATCAAAGAGGACCGTGCAGTCAAACAAAAGCACATCTTTACATATGGACAATCAGATCCCCAATGCACCTCCCTTCCAGCAGGGTGTGTTGGAGCCAGGCAGTGTTATACCTGCTGGTGGGACATTTGAGTTTCTCTTAAACCATGCCCTCCTACAACAACGCCACAGTTGCTCAGTTTCTGATGACACAAATATGGGTGTCCCTGCTGTCTCCCACCTCTTGGCAAATGCTCTACTGAGCGTGCCCCGACAGATTTACTCCCACAATCTGCGATGTTTCCTGCAGACTCAAACCAGGATCCTGAGTTTTATTCAGAATCACTCCCACCCTGTCAGCCGCGTATACAAACACAAACAGGACACAATCCTCATACAGGATCGGGGTAAAAGGGAATTTCCTCTAGAGGAGGGTAAACAAAGCATGCATTGTTGTAGAGAGGCTGATGTGTCATCCAAAGTTTTTATTTGGGACTCGGGCCTTGAATCTGTTTTCTGTAAATACCAGCTACTTCTGGCCGTTCTGCAGTGTGTCTCAAGTCTTCTCCAGGTGGACACTGTGTTGTGCACGCACACTGCTTTGCACACACAGTCACGCGGACTTGCAAACATTTCCTGGGAGGACACAGAGGACGAGGCTGAGGACTGAGATTGTATTGTGTCCCAAGATGAAAGCCATGGACATATTTTCTCTCTGTTCTTTCTCAGGTATCATTTAAAAGTTGGAGGAAATCATTTCCTCTTTAATGCAGATTGCTACTGCAATTTTTGTATGGCCACAGTATTTTAATTTGCCTCTCTGCAATATATTTGTGATGCATATATTTGTAATATACATTTATACTTCCACTGAGATAGTCAAGTACATTTCATGCCAGTACTGTGGTGGGGTGCAATTTATAGGCCAATAAAATGTTACGGTGGTTCTATACCGTCCTGTCCTGAATCAAGGCTAGCTTTGGCAATAACAGTAAAAAAGAAAACATCAAACTACCTAAGTGTTAATCTCTGTATAGGACAGAATGTGCAGCCGTTATCAAATAGTTTAGTCTTTATCTACTGTGTGTTAATGTGAAGTAGTGTGGTAGTGTGAGTGTGCCAATGTTGATGTTGGCCTTTTTCCTCTTGAGTCCTCATCATGGTTCCTATTTTTTTTAAACATTTCTCTTCCTTATCTCAGTTTCCTGCCCTCTTCCCTTGGCCAGTACACATTCTGTTACATAAAAGGCATACACACAGAACAACATGCAGACATCGTCTCACAAATATACAAGCTCCTTTTTATAATCAGCCTTATCGCCATAGTGGGGGTGGGGTTTCTGAGAGGGCAACACCCGGCTTTCAACAACCAAATCAAAGTGCACTTCCTTGTGCTATAATCAGAGGAACAGTAACTCTATTCTCACCTCTTTTTGGGCCAATAGTGAGTCATTAGAAATTATCTAGACTTGCAACCATATATAAATGTGTGCTGTTTACTGTAATCAGTGTGTGCTCCTAGTTGCTCCAAATTTTCCGTAAATTAATTATGAAGGGATATCTCAGAAACAAAGACAGTTCTTGGCTTTGTTTGCGCTTTGGATCAAACTCTTCATGACTCACACTTGACGGTCGCAAATATCAAAGAGGGGAAAGCTTGGGGGAGTATTCAGAATGTTTTTTTCCACTGCGCACATGGAAAAGAACCCAAATGTTGTTTTCAGTCTTATCAAGGCTCCCACGCCCTTTTAACCCCCTACATGCCCCCTATAATCATACACAGCTAAAACTATCATGCCATGCAGAGTCAATCTGATAGCGTGGTAACTTAAAAGTGAATATTTAGTCCATGCTCTTTACTCAGTGACCTGCTGAGTATAGGCTCTTGCACTGTGTGTATATGAGTGATTGCCATAATGTAATACTCTTGAGTCGACTCAGTTAGTTTGGTTTATTTGGCTCTCATTATTTTTTTTGTCTCTGTAAAACATAGTGCATATGGTATAAATCAACCCAATCTCTGTAAAATGAAAAGGACATTATAAAATACATCATCAAACCGCATGTACCATACAACCACCTAAGTGTATAAATCTTTTACAAATAAAAAACAGACATATACAAAACGTTGACAAATTAAAGGCGTTTTTAGAAAGGGCAAGTTAGGACATGGAGAAAGAAAGGAAAGGAACAAATGAAATGTCACAATGGAGGAACCAAAATGCTACTCTAATACCAAGCCGGAATAAACCACAGTCACCACAGTTCACAGCTTGGCATTCTGGCTACTAGTCACCATGGCTTGACTTCAGTGTTGTAAGGAAAAGGAATTATAGAATTTCATTGGCTACTGCTGTATTGTGCTGAAGTGGTGGTGGTGGTTGCCTTTTTTAATGGCCCTGGTCCATGATTCTTCTTGCCAGTAGGTGACTCCAAGTGAGAAATGTGATCAGTATACAATAATATGATCTTTTGTTTAGATAATTAGCAGTTCACAAACACTAATTTCAATCAAATGACCACAAAAGGACACATTTCTGTACTACATTGCCACTGAAGCACAGATGACACCCATTCTATAGTTGGGCCAAATAACCACATTGCATCTATATAGTCCAGGAAGGTGGGCCTAAGTGTCAGCAGCACAGTTATAACTGATGTAAAATGTAATAATCAGAAATATCTACACCCAGCTTGGCTTAGGTTATCCCCCTTGAACAAGCAGTGTTTCTATTGGCAGTGGAGAGTCATGTGACTCTAGGAATGACATCATGCAACATTAATAAGGACTTCAGGGTGTGATGGAGGTTCTCACACCACCTCCCGAGACTTCCTGATGGCGCAGCACAGGAGCATGCTAAAGATCATCCCAAACATCTGTAAGAGAGAGCGAGACGTACGTTACTTGTGTTTGTGTTGGCTCAAGTCTGCACTGTGCTCATCCTTCAGGTCAGCAGAATTTGATGAGATTATACAGTCAAACCAATCACACACTTACCATAACAACACCGATGGTGATGCCCACTCCTCCTATGATGTGCAGCTTGGAGTCAAACACCTCATCAATGGCGTCAGGACAGCTCTGCAACACACAAGCATGATTCCTTTCAGCTTTCTCTAAACCTATGCTGAACATGACTTGTGGTATGGCACACGTAACAGACAGCCTGAAAGCATGCAGGCGCCAGTAAACCATTGTTGCCATAGTAACACTGCAAGGAGGCTGAAGGAATTAGTCTGCAAAGGGAAGACTGATAAACTTGTGTCAAATGTCAGGCCATCATTATGTATTTGACATACAGTAATTGCCCCTGCTCTCACAAAGCGGAGGCATGTCTGGCATCTGTTAGATCTTTTGGATGGTCTCTCGTACTGAGAGATCTTTTGGATAGTCTCTCACACTGAAATATTTTTATTTCCTTCTCTGTCTCTTGACTGAACTACCTGGCTCTGTTGGCATCCAATCTATAGACATTCAGGGTAGGTGTACCTTTGTAATGAGCTCCTCAAGTGGCTCTCCCCGGGGACAGGTGTCTTTGGCAGCATCTATTGCAGTACCAGTTGGTCCGCAACAGTTAAGCTGTAAACACACACAAAATCATACATACATCATACAAAAACATTTTGTTTTAATTTTAAGTCCCCAAAGTCTTGTCATCACAGTGAGGTTGCCAGGCAACCAGTGTAGGCGCTGCACAGAAGTACTGGATGTATGTGTAAAATGTTACAGCGCGTAACTCCCTCCAAAGCAACAAATATTTTTGTTTGTGCACAAATTAAACCAGATAAAACATTCATTAGTGAGCTTTAGAGATGCTAGTCAGTATATTTTTGTCCTTTGGAGGCTAGCCGTTTCCCCTTTCTTCCAGCTTTTACGCTAAGCTAGGCTATTTGCTTCCCAGCTCTAGCTCCAGACTTAACGCACAAAGAGGATATTGATGCCAATCGTCTCATCTAACTCTCACAAAGAAAGTGAATATTTCCTAAAATGCTGAACTTGTCCTTTAAGGTCATTTGCTGAATCTGTCATCATAAACATTACTGATGATACTTCTTGTGGACAGTTTTCAAAAAGCTTGTGCCAGGTGACAAAAACAAAGTCCCATGGGAGTGTATTGCATTTGCTTGAAAATACCTTTGTGGCAAATTCCTTTTAGATAAGATCTGATTCGGTCTGAATGAGAATGGAGCAGATCTGGCTCACCCCGGTTTGAATCACCCGCAGTGTCTCTTTGAGGCGTTCGTCTCCTGTTGCCTTGAAGTTATTGTAGGTCTGCATGTAGAACGTTGTGATGTCATTCACTACCTGCAACACAGCAGCAAGCCGGGAAAACGTATTTTATAAACGACACTAAGACAGACAGACACATTTCACTTTTCATAGCCATTATTTAGTGATTAATTCTAGTTTTAGGCTTATATTTATTTCTACCTGGTGCTTGTTCTTGTTGTATTGCCTCTAATGTACTTCTCTATAACTATGTTAAGTGCTTGTAACTTTGTTGAAAATTATCAATGTAACATACTTTAAACTTAAACGTTACCTTGCTTTGGTTGGAAAATCCCCAGATTCCAGCTGCGACTTCAATGGCAAATATGATAAGCAGGAAGAAGAAGAACTGCACAAAATGAAAGACAAAATTAAACTCAGCTGATTGTGTGAATGTGCATGTGTGCGTGCATGTGTGCATGTGTGAGCAAGTAAGGTCATTTGAGTGTAGCTGAACCCAATTTACATAAACTCCTCCTCCTGAGAGATTTAGTACAAGAAGATTACGGCCAGACAGGGCAGAAGGGAAGGAGGGAGGGAGGCAACAAGTACAGGGAAATCTAGAGACTCTTCTCTGGCCTTGACAACATTCAGTAAACAATGATGAAGGCAGACATCTCATATTTCTTATTGAGCCCAAGGTCAGTCCACAATCCTAAAGCTGAAGTGGGTTAACAAGTCCAGAGTGAGATCACAAGACTCAGACAGAGAGAAAGAAACTGTTGGTTTTTAAATGTTATGTTAGTTAAGTCAAAAGAAGTTAATATCTTTAGAGTCACATGAAGACTGAAAAAGTAGTACGAACCAGCCCCAGCATACAGGGGGACTCCTGGATGGCCCCACAACATCCCAGGAAACCCACCACCATCATCAGTGCTCCAGCTCCTATCAGGATATATACACCTACACACACATAAAGTACATCACAGACACATACGAGCATACTTAGTGTCTGTTGCAGAGCTCACATAATCCAAAATTGTACTTAAACTTTGCTTAAATGATAATGGATCACGGGCTTACCTGTGTAAAACACATATGGAGAGTCTGTTCCTTCAAACAGGCCTTTGGTCTTTGGGTCTAATCTTAGCCACAGGCCTATAGCAAAGACAGCAGTGCCTGCAAGCTGAAACACAAAAACATGTATATTTTCAAACACAGTACAGTAATAAGTTATTATAGCACTAAATGTGTTACGCACACTGTACGCTCGTAGACTGTCAGTCTGGCTGTACAGTGGTAAGACAAATTAGAGAGTGTAACAGTGAGAAATTAAGCTCAATAAAAGTTCAGACAGGATGAATACTTCTCTACGTATGCCCTCTCCGTATTTATGCATATTTCCCACTTGTCAACTCAATTAGCTGATTATAATTTCACCACACCAGTTAACAATTATCTCGTCGCTGTCTGATTGTAAAACTCTTCTTTTCTTGGCTGCTTCCAGTTGTCATTTCAAATCTGCATTGATAGGCCTCATTTGGAATCCTTCTTCAAACGTCAACCAGTTTTCAGTCCAGGAAGAGGTTTCTGCTGTCTGTCATATCCAAACCTTCACCAATACCAGTATCTAGTCTCCACTGGGGTAAATTTCTATTCTGGCAATAGCGATAATTTAATGATGGTGGCTAATCACCAATGACTCTTTCTATGCTTCAATTCCTGTTGTGTGTGACAGTATATCAATAGAAAAAACATTGGTATTTATCGTCACACATCACAATTCATTAGCAATGTAGCATCACATGTCTAACAAACCCATTAAAAATTACACTCAGCTTTTCAACTCTTGATAAGGATATGTCTGGAGACATTTAACCAATGAGATCCTGATAAAACAGGGATTTTAGCACACATTGGGAGCATGATATACTGTTATGTGTATATGAAAGTGTGTCTATGTGAACTATGTGCGCATGCACCTACTACCTGTATACACAAAACAAGATCAGTCTCACAGTTAGAGAAGAGAGATGAGAGAAAGAAAGTTTACTTTGCTTTTTGTATTTTATATTGACAAAAAGTAGCATTTGAATCCATCAACACTTAACTGTGTGTATGTTATTATATTCTGCAACACTGGTCTGTTCGCAGTTTGCTCTTTTTACATAGCGTGAACGAAAGAGCATAAAAGTCTGTACTTTACACTATAAATGCCCATGCATGGTGTCGTACTGAGTCATTTCACTGTGTATACTTTCTGTTGTATAATCTTTATGTTCCATTGTATGAACAAAATAGCAGACTAGAGAAAACCTCCAAGCTGCAAATCTGTACTACTGGTTGAGGAAGCTTCTCCATTCCTGTTTCTCTCTCTCTCTCTCTCTCTCTCTCTCTCACACACACACACACACACACACACACACACACACACACAATCACACTCAACACAATAAGTAACAATAAAAAGAAAAGTACACCTACCCAGAAGAAAAAGTTGAAGACAAACATGAGATATTTCACACACTTGATTCCCCCAGCGACAGCCATGCTGATTCTGTCTACACAATGCACCGCTATGAGCGTTTAATAACTAACTTCTTCCCAGGAGGAAGTGAAGCATAATGGTGTCAGTTAAAAAAAA
The DNA here is from genome assembly GCF_043641665.1 of Enoplosus armatus. Taxonomy (NCBI): domain Eukaryota; kingdom Metazoa; phylum Chordata; class Actinopteri; order Centrarchiformes; family Enoplosidae; genus Enoplosus; species Enoplosus armatus. The sequence continues at coordinate 9,223,490 of NC_092185.1, forward strand.
AAAAAAGTGGTGGAAAGGGAGAGCGTGTTCAATACCACGCCTTCATACAATCACCTGATTACAGATACAAGTAGGGAGTGGCAAGAGAGCTCGAAAAACTGACCTCCATTGTGTATACCTGTTTTCCTTCCTCTCTTTTGTTCCGCGTTCATGCATGCAGTTTGTGCCTAACTACTGCATGTGTGCAGGTCGTGCGGGCAGACATGTTTTTATGATCTGGGAGGTGTAGCAGCACAGAGGGCTCTGTTGAGGCACGTTGAAAGCAAGGTTTGTGAACCCAGCTCTCCATGCACAGATACAAAGCTGCGCATGTACACTCTTGTTGTGTCCAGACAGAGCAGGCATCAGATATGTGTGTCATGTGAAATGTGGCTGCGTTAACTGGGCTATGACCAGAGTGTGACACATCTTCAGTTCCTGTTTAATCCAGCATCTGCTTTTATATGTGAGTGTGAGGTTTTATGATGTTGTCTCTTGTCAATCTAAATGACAGACTAGAAATTGTTGATTGATAAAGAGTTACACTTTATAGTCACCTTATTGGTTTCTTATTAAAGTGTTCACCACTGACAATGCTGATTTTCTACAAATGATTAACTTAGTGAATGTTTGCATCTTTGAATCTTCAATACACAAAATTGGTTTTGCTTGGATCATTTCCCTCTCTCTCTCACACACACACACTGTGGGAAACCCCTGTCTGCCCTGTAATGAACGGTTATTCTTGGCTCTATCTAGCCTATAACTGCACAAATTATAAACGTTCATAAAAGGGCAAAACATCCATGTGAGGCCACACACGCAGAGAGATCACAAACAAACGGACACAACAAGACACACCCTGCAGGCTTAGTGGGACACAAATAGCCTACATGGGATATCCAGGATTCATTCACACAACACACAGGCTTGCTCCCTGACATGCTCCTCACATCACGTAACGTAGCAGAAGTCTTAATTATTCTTATATCAGTCACATCCTCCACCATAATAAAGCGCCCCCCCCACCATTGCAATTATTAAAATGCCGTGCGCGCAAACTCCAGAGTGTAGTCTGCGCGGTGGAACTGGGTCACTTGGCCACTGGGGATTATTCCTCCAGCCCGCTCGGGCTCCACACGCATTGTTGGGACACTTTGTGTTTAGTGGTGGCCAGTGCCAAAAATATTTCGAGGGGCACCTCACAATATAGCTACTGAGATAAGTAACCGAGGCTGTCTGTGAGCGCTCGGTACGATCCTGCATCTGGGACACTGTATAATTTCATTCACTATAGTAGCCTAACCTGCTCACACACGAACGCGCATGCACGCAAAGCTCACACACACACATACACGTTACACACAGACAGGATGTATGTTTTTCTATGAGAACAATGCATTCTCTCGCTTCAAACTCACCCAGAATACCAAGTTGAAGGCAAACATCAGGTATTTGATGCACATCTCTCCTCCCGACAGCGCGGCCATGGCGGTACTTGAGCTATAGATCACACTTCTGCTGGTATCACCTCTTCAAACCGACGCTAGTAGCCTATAGAAGAGGAGACCTTCTAAATAACAGTCAGTATGCAGAATGAGGTTATTTGCCGACGCGCCGGCACTGATACGTGCGTCGTGCTGCGCGCCTGTAGTGGTCCGCCCCCACACATAACGGACAGCAGGAGCAAAGCCTCCTGTAGCTTCTTTCTTTCTTCTTACAAATTCTCACTTTATTCTTTGAATCTGGTTCCACCTTTGCTTACTTAAAATAGCTCTACATTTAGTTTCTTATATTATTCCCGCAGGGACTTTTCAGTGATGTAACGATGTTGACATTCCTTATGGCATTTTCATCTCTGTAGTCGTCCTCATATTCTTATGTAGAGGCTTGGAACAGCATTTGTGACGCTCGGTAGGAATTTTCAAGTTTTCCTGCACGATTTTAAATATCTTCAGTGTCTTCCAAATAAGATTACACATGACTTTATTTTCATAACTCTCATAGCCAAGGGACCTGTAGTGGGAAAATACAACATTCCCACGACAGGACCCTATAGGCTGTGCTCAGTGTGTGTCTTCCCACCACACAATGGAGCAGCCATGCACTGAGCAGCAGCCTGCTGTGGGCTTTTCGGTCGCGAGTTCCTGCAGCACCCTGGGCAGTGCGATGACGTAATTCTCACAGAATAAGAACAGCGCGTTCGCGGATTGAATATACTGTACATGAATGGACACGGTGCACGAGCATGTCCGCGCGAGCTACGTCTCTCCGAGACAGCACACATGTACGCACAACAAAGTGACCAACCTCCTGTTATTCAAAACACCAGTTATACATATATATATATATATATATATACACACACACACACACACACACAATGTTTTTATGTTTTATATCATTGTCATTAAATACAGGCAATATTCAAAAGAAAATGGGAACTACTTTCTAATGATTCATACCCATTATAATGGGTTTATGAGTTGGCATTAATGGCTTTATTAGTGGTTAATACGTTATTTACTATTACTTTATAGATTAGTTTAGGTAAGTAATAACAACTTCACCAGGATCCTTTGACCACTTGTATCCTGGAAAAGGGTTGCAGAGCATCTGGACCAAAATCTATTTATTAACTTATTAATTACTGACTTGATTGTTGTAAAAAAACAAACAAACAAAAAAAAACAACTTGATTAATAACTTATTAACAGATATACTTGTAGACGACTCATTTACTTTTTTCTGATGGCTTAGTGCAAACCCACTGAATTAATGGTTTTACTAACATTTTAAACTACAGAATTGTTGTAGATCCACAACCCTTTATAGTTAATGACTTACTAACATCTCAGTTAGTAAGTGTTTTCAGTTATTCTGGTGGGTGGTGGATCTCCATGTACCAGCAACGATGATAAAGGTGTAGTCAGTCCCACCCTAACAGGTGCGACAAAGCTAACAGGAGATTGAGGGACATGTTAATCAAGCCACCCCAGTCATTTTGGCATGTCATAGCAGGAAAAACACCGGTGTAACTGATTACATTTAAAACGACTTGATTGCATTTAGGTGAGCCAGTTCCAGTGTCCTGGTGTTGTGCATGCTGGCTCACTGGCATGGCCTACTGGGACACTTGATGGAACTGAGCCATCGTTAACGTTATTAGCACCTAAAGCACAACACACCTGTGGTCCCCTCCTACAGGTGTGTTCACTTAATGCTCCTGTGCTTGATTGCCATCTTCCTGACTCTCTTGTTAGTTTTGTTGTCACCTGACAACTTATAACTGTATCATGGTTATCAGGATAAGAATTGGATAGGCATATATTTGGACACACAACACAGCTGTTTTAGTGCTTACTGACATACAAGGTTGGCTTGTTTATGTTTGGGAGTGTGACACTGATTGTGCATGTTTATGTGTGAGGAGATGTTTTTTTCTCTCTCCGTCTTGGCCTTTTTGCCAGAAGATAGGTGAAGTTTGCACCTGAGAGTGTTGATCTATACACATTCCCAGTCTGTGTGTGTAATTTTGGCACAGCTTAGTCATGTGTTTGTGCATTTGGCACCAGCAAAGCAGTGTTATTGCGTGAGATATCTCCAGTAAGTGTGTTTTCCACAAGAATTGTTTGGGTTGGCGCCGATACAGATACGCATGTGTAGACTAATCACTCAGCCGGGCGATCAGTGGGCATATCCTGGTATTGTCTTGCTGAGTGTGTTTGATGGTGTCAGTCTGCAGGCACCGAGTTGTGAACAGAATGATATTCTGCCCTTTTTGACATAACCTGGTGAGGGGAGGGGTCTTAAGGGAAAGCCAATGACAGCTAGGCAGGGGTACGTTCTTTGCTATATAACAGTGTTGAGTGTCTGAATGTGCAGCAAAGTGTTTGACCCTCTTCTCAGTTTAGCCTATGTTTGACACAGACCATCACATTGTGTCATTATGCCTTGACTGTGAGAGGTCTTACAACAGTGCAACCTTTGGATTCTCTGATTTTGGACTTTGTTTGCCTTTTCTTTGCAAATCTGTGGATTAACTGAGTCTGGAGCCATGGAGGTAGGAGAGTTGAAGAAAGGTTTTTTTGAAACAGGCCGTGAACAGTACACATTGATTTAGCTGATGATTTAGCCGAGGATGATGATAATGGAGAGCATATTTATGTGTTTCAGGTGTGCATGAGGAGGTATTTGCGAGAACTGTGGGTCCTCCTGCATCTGACAGGTGAGTGTGTGAATTATGTTTGGTCTCAAACGTAACACTGTCTCATAGACTATTAATATGTCAAACATTTCATATACAATCTCCTGTAGTCCTACCTCTACAGTCAATTGCAATTTGGTGTCCAGCTTGCGTGGCAGGTATGACAGGGAGATGCAGTCTGTTTGGACGACACTACGTTCACACGTTTGATGGGGTTTTATATGAGTTTCCTGGAGACTGCAGCTACCTACTGGCTGGAGACTGCAACCATCGCTCCTTCACACTGCTGGGTGAGTCACACTCAGACAATTCAATGAAGAATGAAATACAGATTTGAATTCTAATGGCATCTGATGCTCGGCCAGTGTAGCTCAGTGGCTTGTGCACAGCCACTGCCATGGGTTTGATGCTCATTGGGATGTGTGTACTAAAACAGAGTACTTGTACTGTAGGAGTACTGTATGTCAGACGTTTTTGATGTTTTTGATTTGATGTAACAGCAGTCTTGAAGTGTATAACCATTAGATGGCTGAAACCAGACCCTCCCACGTACAAAATATGGATCCAAAAAGTATGGGACCTTTATCAGATGGAGCAAATTACATACTCATTGAGGCTGCAATATACAGCTGCAAAAGGAAAAAGAAAGTCATTGTATGAAAAAGTATATATTATACTGTTGTTGATGAAAACTTAAGACTTAAAAATTAAGTAAAAAAAAAAGATTTGATGTAGCTGTGTATGAGAGGTAAAATAAATGTTGTGTTCAATCCGCAGGTGATTTTGTTGGTGGCAAAAGAACCGGAGTCACTCTGTTTCTGGGGGATGCCTTTGAGCTGCACCTGTCAGTAGACGGCAGGCTCTCACAAGGAGAAAAAAGGTCATTTAAGTTGTCATGCAAAAATCAGCAATTATGTGTGTATTCATGTTGCCTTATTGCAGAAAAAAAGTTTGATTATGGAGAAGCTTGTCGTGTGTCTCCTTTTTTGTAGACTATCACTGCCCTATGCATCTCACGCTGTGTTCGTGGGCTCAGAGCTTGGCTTCTATAAACTCTGGAGTGAGGAGTTTGGCTTCACTGTTACCATTGACAATGCAGCCAACGTCGCCTTGACACTGACCAAACACCATGCCAACCGCACCTGTGGCCTCTGTGGAAACTTCAACTCTGTATCAGCTGATGAATATACAGCTCAAGAAGGTACGATCATGCGGGGGAAAGGGTGCGCATGTGGAATATGCGAATGTCTGAGAGTGAAACTAGGAGTTCATTATTGCTGGAATCTAGGAAATGGTTTGAGTCACCAGCACTCAGCAACAGGAAGAGTAGCAGCTCAGTACAGGAAAAGATAACAAGGTAAAAGCAAGCAAGAGAAACAGTAGTGGTGGGATGAGATTAAGGAGAAATCTGTCAACTTGTTTGTGTGTGTGTGTGTGTGTTTTCAGGATTCTTAACAGAGGACAGTTATGACTTTGCAAATTCATGGGCAGTGAAGGGGGCCGATCAGTCATGTCAACATGTCTCAAATCCCAGCCAATCCTGTAACAGCACGAAAGAGACTTCAGCGGTGAGAGGACAATTTACACACACACGCACATGTGTTAGGAACGTTATTACATTTTACATGTCAGCAAACAATCTGAAAATGTCTAGACACTTTGTAATAAGAAACCTTTTATTGAAAGGATAGACACACTTGACAAGATCTGAACCTTTGATGTAAGAGTATTATTTTTACAGTGCAAAAAAACTCTGCAAACCTTCAACTGCAGCTCACTTACAATTATTATAATTTGACTTGGCAAGTCTTACTGATGATACATATTAAGATAGTCAAAATGTGAACTGTGAACAACAATGGTTCGTGTTCAACCGGGGACCTCTGTTGCATGTCATTACCCATCTGTCCCCTTATGTCTTATCATCTCTCTACTTTCAGCTATCTAATAAAGGCATAAAATGCCCCCCAAAAAATCTCATAATTGTGTCAGACTTTTGACTTAGTATCTTTTTTTTATGACTATTCAAGTCTAAACTTTTAACTTGTGTCTTACAATTTTATTTATAGTATTTAGAAATTACATTTTTTATCATTCCTAACTTCATCTTTTTTTCCTGGTGCAAATGGGTTTCCATATAGTGTGTATATATAAGGATAAGGGCCTTAATGCTTCAATGAGGAAGATTCCTCAATCTCATTAAAAAGCAACGGCTGGTAAGCAAACAGCTCTGACAGGTGTGGGTGCAGTTCTGTAATGTGTATACTGAAATCTTTGTGGGTGGATATGAAAGAAATCGGCCAGTTTTAGCAAGAACATTTCATACCACAGGAACACCCACGTATGAGAGGACAGTAAAAACTACATGTTAGTGTGAAACCATTGAATGTCATCAGCATCTCCTTCACTAACTGAAAGTCTCATATTTCCTGCGTTTCTGTCAGCTGTCTATAAAGAAGGAAATGGATGCTCTGTCAGTGTGTAACTGGGCTTCATGCAATAACTCCCAAAGTCTGACTGAGTGAGAATATTTATGTGAGAGCTAAAGATATCTTCACTGATATATTGAGTATTTTGTTTTATCATTTTAACTGTTACCTACAGACTTTTAGCTCTCTGTTTGCCTTAACTTATTTAATGGTCTTCAGTCCATCATGATGACACTAGCAGCTCTTATTGCTGTAGGAACATATTTTTTCCTATCTTAAAACCTACCCACCAAATATAATTTTTAGAATCCGTTATCCCTTATTTACATGAGCTGACAAGACATGACAGCTCATGACAGTACAAGAATACTAATGTTTTCAGTCACGAACAACTGGGGTCTTTTTTTGTGTGTTTTATGTTACAATGTTATGTCACTAAAAGCAAACAAAAATAAACTTCACTATCGACTAAGATATAAATAACTGAAATAATGGACTTGATTTAACCACATCACTCACTTGAATTCTCACATACTCACTTAATTTTGTATGTGTGTGTTGGTGTAGATTTTGTCCAGCTGCAGCGTGTTGCAGACGTCTAGTGTGTTTCTACACTGCGCCCACTTGGTATCTCCTGAGGCGTTCCTGTTGCTGTGTCAGGAGGAGGCGTGTCACTGTGACCAGAGGGACGGGACTGAAGACTGTTACTGTCCAATCCTGTTGGAGTACGCTCGCACGTGCCACGCCCACGGGATATTACTTCGTGGCTGGCTGGAGGAGAGCCAGTGCTGTAAGTTTGTCAGTCACTAACAAGGTAGTTGCAAGCTAAGAAGTTATATTAATAATTTGAATATGTGTGTTAAGTCCCCAAGTGTCCAATTGGGATGCAGTACAGCGAATGCACCAAGTCCTGCTCTACAACCTGCCATAGTCTCAACATCCAGGAGGTCTGCAAGGAAGAGTGTGTGGATGGCTGTACATGCCCTGGTAACCTCCCACTCACTTCATCTCCCTCTTTCTCTCTCTGTCGTTCTGTGACTAGTAGTGGTAACATGGTGTGTATTTGTTTTCCAGTGGGTAAGGTTTTGGACGGTAATCGCTGTGTGGAGGTATCTCAGTGTTCCTGTGTGCACATGGGACGACGTTTCCCTCCAGGATCCACTATCTCTCAGGACTGCAACACCTGGTGAGAGAGCAATATGCGTGCAGAAACATGTATAAATACACAGATACAGAAATACTGCTCTGTAAAATATACAATGTGTATCTTTCCTGCAGTGTGTGTCGTCACGGTTCCTGGGAATGCACCAATGAAGGCTGCCCTGGTGAGAGAGATGTACAGTAGTAGTCTGACTTACATATTCTACTGGTAAAATAAACTCCTGGGTTGCTAATTTCTGCTGTTATGTCTGTGTGGTCTGTGTGTAGGTGAGTGCCTAGTGGTGGGCCAGTCTCACTTCAAGACCTTTGACAACAAGTTCTTCACCTTCACTGGTCACTGTCAGTACCTGCTGGCAAGAGACTGCACAGATAACGGGTTTTCTGTCATCATTGAGAACGTACAGGTAACAGATGTTTTTGGGGTTTTTTTAACTGCCAAACATTTTTGGAATTTGTTCTTCCCTGTAGCTCTGCATTTTTTTGCCACCAGCTGCTTGTCATCTACAGTACTTTCGCTGTTGGTATTGTGTTTCAGTGTGCAGATGATCAGGATGCTGTGTGCACACGCTCAGTGACGCTCAGCCTGCCATCTCTGGAGGACATGACAGTGAAGCTGAAGCATGGAGGAATAGTCTCTGTCAACAGCATGGACATCCAGACCCCAATGCATCATGGTATGCCACTTTGGCAGAATAGTGGATAAGGTCTACATTTTAGCATATTATACAGTATATGATATTATACTGTAGTACACCGGACATGTTGTACTTCAACCTATTATATTCTGAAGGGGACAACACATATCTTTTTTGACATGATTTCTTGAGATTGGTAAATTTTGTGATCATTACTAAAAGCACAATAAAGTTAATTACTGGAAGGACTGTAGTTTCAATTGTTTACATCAACGCTATATTGAATTCAACTAGTCAGTTCCCTATGTGTGCATTTTACAGGCCGTCTGCATATCCAGAGATCTGTTCAGTCTTCTGTACGTGTAAAGTTTGGAGATGACCTTCGTCTGGACTGGGATGGGCGGGGCCGCGTGCTTTTAAAGGTACAACAGTTTTAATGGATAGAGGTATTTCTTGGTAATAATACATGTGTTAAAAAAGATCAGCAAACAACTGTACTGTATTCTGTCCACTTACCCAGCTGGGACCACGATGGGCGGGGCAGACTTGTGGTCTCTGTGGTAACTACAATGGTAACCAAGGTGATGACTTCTTGTCTGGATCCGGTCTGGTTGAGGCGGGTCCTCAGGCGTTCGGCCAGTCATGGAGGATCAACGGAGACTGCGAATCCACCCACAGACATGAGACCGATCCATGCGCCCTTAACCCCAAAAGAGGTATACACACACATACACACGTCACCACAAAAATGACAAGAAATCAACCTCTAATCCTTCTACGCCTTTTAGTGCGTTTTGCAGAAGAGGCATGTTTGGCGATGATGGCAGACGTGTTCAGTCCGTGCCACTTCCTGGTGAATCCGGGTCCGTTCCAGCGGTTCTGTCGCTATGATGTGTGTGCGTGTGTGGACGGTGAGGAGTGCCTCTGCTCTGCTCTGTCTGCCTATGCAGCTGCCTGCGCTGCCAGAGGAGTGCTGCTCAACTGGAGGTCTCCCTCACTCTGCGGTAACTCTCACACTGAACTAACCTACAGCTGATCATTCATAAACACGTACACGAGTAAATATACAAACATTTCATTACATGTTTACAGAGAAAGCAGCATTGTAGAGCAAATGCAAAAGTCAATAATAATCTGGGTAAGCCAAGTACAACGAGTCATTACAAACAACAAAAATCTATCATAATTACAGGGATGGTTTAAACCTTTTTGTACCCAAAAAGAGGACTATTTTTTACTGATAAGACAGAGCTCAACTTAGAATAGATCCCTAACCCTCCCCTGATTTGATTTTGTCAGCGCTTGAGTGCACTGGAGGCCAGGTGTATGAGGCCTGTGGAAGTGTGTGTGACCGGACGTGCCGCGCTCTGTCTGGGGCCGAGGCCGGCTGTGAGGGGGAGAGGCTGTGCGAAGAGGGCTGTTTTTGTCCCACTGGAAAGTACCTGAGCGACTCCGGAGAATGTGTGTCAGCTGACCTGTGCACCTGCCTGCATGATGGACAGCTCTACCAGCCTAATGATGTCTACGCAGATCACAACAGCATCTGGTCAGTGACTGTGCATGTGGATGTTCAGAAAGTATGCTAATATACACTGCGTTTCATAGACACACTTTCACTTTTTTGTGTGTTTTTTTTCTTTGCTCGTGTGTGCAGCTACTGTGAGAATGGCTCCATGCGCTGTAGCTCCTCTGAAATGAGCACTTTACTATCTGACCTCTTCTATGATGATGACCTGGCACCATCCAGAGGTACAATCTCAGTATTTTGCAGGGGCTCTATTGAATGTCCATATGTTTTGTGACTTGTATAATCCACTATCCATTTGGTATGTTTCATGTATACAGTATACAGTGAACAACTGGGTCAGTAGAGTATGTCTCTGGTCTGATCACCCTAAAAAGTCCTGTTAGTTTTACCTTCATTATCTTTTATGGGTGTTGTTAATTTAGCATTTTAGCAACTGATCACCAACTTGATGTAATCCAACTACATACTGCTGTTTTGTTTTTGTTTTTTCAGAGCGTCGGTCAGCCCAGTGCCCTCCTCCACTGGTCCGTACAGAGTGTGATGCAGGTAAAAAAGGTCTGGAGTGTGCCAGAACCTGCCAGAATCTGGATCTGCCCTGTGTCAGCCTCGCCTGCATCCCCGGCTGCCTCTGTCCACCCGGCACAGTAAGTGGTGTGTTATCTTTGTGTGTGTGATGTAGATAAAGCACAAAACATCCCAAATTGAACTTGCTGATTGATTAGCGAATTGATTTCAGGTACGTCACCGCAGAGACTGCATTGCACCGGAACAGTGTCCCTGTTACCATAACAACAGGCCATATGCATCAGGACAGACCATCTCTGTGGACTGCAACACCTGGTAGAACGATTGCTTGCATACATGGTTATTAAGGGGACTTTCACTGTGCTTGCTTAACAGGCTTTCTCGTTTACAGTGTGTGTGAAAACAGAAAGTGGCGCTGCACGGAGAAGGTGTGCGATGGTATGTGCCGCACTGTGGGGGAGGGGCATTACGTCACTTTTGATGGCCTCAAATATTCCTTCCCTGGCCTCTGCCAATATGTCCTTGTCCAGGTAAGAGACAGAGAGATCCAAAAAGAGATCCAGGGTGGATTACACTGTACACTTGTGTGAAAATGCAATATGCATTAATGTCATTACATCTTTTTTTTCTCCTACTTTTGTCTTTTTATACTTTTACTATTAATAGGATATGTGTAACGGAGAAGAGGGTTCATTCAGAGTGCTGGTGGAGAATGAGGCCTGTGGAATTGTTGGTCATCGCTGTGCAAAAGCTATCATGATCTTCTACCAGGGAGGGTTGATTTTAATGCAACATGGAGAGGTAACGCACTCACAGACACATGCAACTAGTTATGTTATTGAGTGTGTCATGCACACAAAGTGTTCAGCCCATATGGACTTAAATGCACCAAATATACAGTTGCAGTGGTTGAAAATCTGTCAGACATGAACATTGATTCTTGCAACATTACATTGCAAACAAAGACCTTTGTCTCCTGTCCCAACCTTGGGAGGAAGGTTTCTTTCCTAAAATGCAAGTTTTATACAATCATATAACCAGATGGAATCATCAGAAAGGAGGAACATTTTTCTAAAACATGTAGCCCTTAAATCATTGTATAATAAACAATAAAAGATTAAATGGACTTCGTCTTCGATCTCACCAAAATCACACAGCAAGCGAAGTCTTTTCTCTTCAGGGAGACCATTAAACCTGCCTGTTTCTATAGCTAATGGTGATGTACCTGAACGTTACTGTGAACACAGATCTTTGACTTGTAGTTAAATTCTGCTTGATCTGTGAGTATCCCAGATGCATCCATGGTTGCCGTCTTTCTTTCTCACAGGTGAAGATGAAGAGGCCGGTGCTACAGGGCTCACAGGTGGAGATTGTGCAGTCTGGTCAGTTTTACACGCTGCTGCTGGGGAAACACATCTCCCTCAGCTGGGACAAGGGAACTCGCCTCCTGGTTCACATCTCAGCCGCATACAGGGTACTGATGTATTATAACACTACTTTTGATTGGTTGAACCTTGTTTGTTTTATTTACATTATTTCATATTAAACATGTCCTTACATACATTTGACTGTGTGTAGAACCGGGTGTGCGGTCTGTGTGGTAACTTTGACGGGAACACCAACAACGACTTTATAAGCAGTAACAACCAGTTGGAGGTGGACTCCTCACACTTTGGGAACTCCTGGAAGGTTCTTCCCAGCTGTGCCGATGTAACACAGGTAAAGTCTGCTCTTAGATTAAAGGATCAGTTTGCTCAAATTACAAAATAACATATTTTCTCTCTAGATTTGGTTTTATCTGCCCCAACACGATACAGTGGAGGCGAATGAAAATTTGTTTGTGCTGCTCACAGCATTTAAAAATTGTTAAATGCTGTATGCAGTTGTAGTATTTATTTATTTATTTTCCATAAAGACATGTCTTTCCAGACACAATGTTACTTTGGATAATCAAATAAGAAATTGTCCCTAGAAGTTTTGCACGTTTTAGACTATTAATCAAAAATTGTATTGTATCCCATAGACACACATTAGAAATGTATTGAGACCTGTCTTGTTAGTAGAGAAAGGGCTAAAACAGATATCATCAAATTCATGTTTATGTTATTACAATTACTTTTTTTGAGGCAAAACGAATATATATTTTTGGATTTTCTATATTGGAGCTTTGATCTTTATTTAGTTTTAAGTTATACAGTTTTACAAAATTTACATACTATTGTAAAATAATTAAATTAAGTTATACAGGCTTGACTATAAAATGAACAAATAATCATCACCATTGTTGAGACAATGGTCAAGTCAGGGCCAAGTACAGAGAATGTGGTTGATAAGTGGTTTGAGGTTGACCTCTGGTGCCAGTGCTTTATGTGTCTGGCCCTGTGAAGGAAAATGTAGAGCCAGCTCTGTTAGTATGACTGGCTTAGATGTGGCTATATACAGTAAGTTTACATACACAGTCCAGACCTGGAGCACTTAGGAACATGAATTTTTTGTTGTAAGTATAAGTATAGCAGGTGGGCTGTCAGTGGGAGAGATGACAAAAAGAATGAAGCAGACTACATGTTCACTATGATTGATTAGCTACCTCAGGCAAGTCTGTGCCAGTTGAGTTTTGTACCAAACTGACATGACTAAAAACCAATGGCTGCCTGGAAGATTTGAAATCAACCTCAAAATGTAAATTATGCTTTGGAAAATGGTTTGCCATCATGTAACGTGTGAATGATTTGTGGTTAATGTTCTGAAAAATGTAATAAATTATTGTTGCATTTCTAGTATAGGACAATATGTTCTACAGTGCATAAACAAAGAGATGAACTCTGCCCCACTAAATTTGTGTGTGTTCTTGTGTCTATATAGATACCCGCTCCTTGCAGCGACAACATTGTCAAGTTGGTAAAAGTGGAGCAGTCGTGTCGCGTGATCACTGGTCCTCCCTTTAAAGAATGCAACAGCCAAGTGAGTGTAATTACAGACACACTGGATATCCCATGACACCACATGCATTGTTAGGTCCATGCACTTGAATCTGTTCCTGTGTGTCTCTAGGTGGATGCAGAGCCATATGTAGAGATGTGTGTGGAGGCAGCATGCTCTTGTCCATCAGTGGGCGACTGCGCGTGTTTCTGTGATGTCATCGCGGCCTACGCTCAGGCCTGTTCAGAGAGGGGCGTATCCATCAGCTGGAGATCCAATGATCTTTGCCGTAAGTGTGATGAATTTCGCCGCGATCCACGCAGACATTTATCATTTCCATCATGTTATTTTCTGGATGAAATATCACACACACACAGATGTTATCTCTCAATAAACAAAAGTAATAATTAAAGAAGTCTATCTGAAACATCATCTCCCGTGCAGCTCTGCTCCTTTTTTAAAATACTTGTATACAACTTGACATACCACAGTTAGTCACTACCACTTTTCAGCTCTGCTTTTGTTCTCCCACATGACAGCTTTTTTGTGACTGAGCACTTTTGTAGTTCTGCTATCTGAACAAAAAGTTACCCTGAATTTACCAGTAGGTTCTTGTTTTTCACTCCGATAAGGACTTTGTTATGTATACTCTGATATCAGATGTGATGTTGTGCAAAACTATTCTTAATGGTATCGTTGAGAAAATGAACTTGTTTTTCTGCATTTCTGAATACTTTATTACGCAGGTCACAAATCATATTTGTCTTGACGAAAGAGACCTATGTTGTTTGGATTGGTCAAACGCAGAGGCCAAATTGAGTCTTTTGTTTAACTTTTGTTTCCTTAGCCATGAGCTGTGAGGAGTTGAACCCCAAGAGCCCAGGTGTAGGGGAGGAGTTATGCCAGTGGAGGTATAATACTTGTGGCCCTGCCTGTCCGATCACCTGCCAGCACCCAGATCCTCTCCACTGTTCACTCACATGTGTGGAAGGCTGCCATGCCTACTGCCCCCCAGGTGCTCACTGGACTCACACATGCAAAATATTTGCACATGCAGTATCTAAACACAGATATAGTTGCACATATTCCTGTACGAACATACAAATAGCGTGGGGGAGTTTAACTTTAGTCGTGTTTTTCTTAGGGCAACTACTGGATGAGGTGGCCATGCGTTGTGTAGATCCCTCTCAGTGTCAGGTGTGTATCCATGAGGGTCAGAGAATCTCCCACGGCAACAAGGTCATCCTGAACCACGATGACCCCGACCACTGCAAGATATGGTATTACTGCATCTGAACACTCAGCAGCAAGTCTGGATTTTGGATTTGTAATTAATGCTTTGTGATTAGATTATTTGCACATTTTAAGATGCTTTGTTTTTCTTTTCTGAAGTCACTGTGACAACAACACCCTGACCTGTGAAGTCTGTACCTCCTTTGCCATGTTCACCACTCCCACACCAACACCTGCCTATGCCACCTTCACGACCCTTCCCTTCACCACCTTGATGCCTGAGGGCACGTGTGACCGCGCCATGGATCTGGCATTCCTATTGGACGGTTCAGAAGCCCTGAGCGAAGAAGAATTCCAGGCAACCAAAGAGTTTATCCTGGGAGTGGTTGAACGTTTCCGCATGGGCTCAGCTCACACTCGAGCCACAGTGCTGCTTTACCACTCTGGAGTCAAAACCTATGACCTGCAGGTAGATACACATGTATTGTACATGTGTGATGCAGCAAAGTGTGTATTATTGCACAAATGAAACTGAATGTCATAGTTGAGGTGTACACCTGGTTGCTTGATCGTCCTGTTTTCCTCCCTCATTTATGTCTGCAGGTTCAGAAGTGGCTGTTTAAGAAGACTGTGCGTGAGCTGCATTACACAGGAGGAGATGCAGCCTTCTTGGATGAGGCTGTCAAGTATCTGGCTATCAACATCTATGACAAGAACAAGCGCGAGCACACTGGCCGCGTTGCCATCATCTTGACTGCTAGTGCCAACCCTCGCTCCGTCCGTTCCATGACCAAGATGCTCCGCAGGAAAGCCATCACCACCCTGACGGTGGCACTGGGTCCTGGGGTAAACATGGAACAGATTAATGACATCACCAAGGCCAACCCAGAAAACAGGGCCTATGTACTAAGCAGCACGGGAGAGCTGTCTGATAATCTGTTAGAGTTGACAGATTACCTCTGCACCTTGGGGCTGGAGCCTGAGGTGGTGAAACCCCCAACGCCAAAGTCCACTCCAGGTAAAGCTCGCCAAGGCACAACCACCACCACCTCAGCCCCTCGTCTAGAGCCCAACCCCACACAACACCACTCTAACACCCCTACGTCCACTGCACCCTCTGGCCTGTCTCCCACATCGTCACCTTCCACGTCTCCAGCCAAAGATGTGACATTCATCCTGGAGGGCTCTGATTCGGTCGGCAAGGTCAACTTTAACAAGTCGCTCCACTTCCTGGAAGAAGTTATCTCACAGCTGGTAAAGGAGGACGAGTTCATTCGTATCACTGTGATCCAGTACTCTGTAACGGTCACTGTGGAGATCAGTCGGTGGGAGCTGCGGCGGCAGAGGACCCTGCTGCTGCAAAGACTGAGGGAGATTCGTTGGAAGGGTGGAAGTAAGACGAACACAGGCGCAGCTGTCACTACGACATTTCAAGAAATGGCTACAGTCCAGTCTTCACCTGGCCCCACCCCTCCTCAGCTGGTCTTCCTTGTGACAGAAAACCCGCCTACTGACACAGTGAAGCGCCCGCCATCTACAAGCACCCAAACGCATGTGTATCCCATTGGCGTTGGACCAAAAGTACATGAGATTGACTTGCTACCATTCAGCTCTCCTCAACGCCCGCTGATGGTTGATGACTACAACCGTCTGACGACCCTGGTCCACCGTGTGGTCAATATCACTCACACCACAGTCAGGCCGCGCTCTCCTACTCTGCCACCTCTCGTCCTCCCAACGCTCTCCAGCCTGCCACCCTCAGGTACAGAAGGCACACTCACAGTAATTTAGTCCACAAGGAGTCCTCAGCCTGTATTAATTTGTGAGCATATCTTTGTACAGTGCCGTGTAAGAAGCCTGTGGACGTGTTGTTCCTGTTGAAGGCTGGAGAGCAGATTGAGGACATGAAGACATTTGTCAAAGCTTTCATCAATAATGCTGACATAGGTAGGTGTGACCCAGCCCCTAAATGCCCTACTACATTTTTAATATAACGTGCACTGCAATTCACTGATGTGTGGTATTAGTCTTTCACAATGACATTTCAAAATCTTGAGGACAGGTTTTCAAGATAGCCCTTGGGAAAAGTGCTCTATTTAAATTGTAATAATTACTTGGAGCTGTGATTTTTGCCACTAGACACTTATTTTAGTCAGACCCATGGAAGTATTAAAGATGGAGTAGTGTTTCCAAATCATAAGTGTATGTCAAAAATGTATTTAGCATATTTAAGTGAATAACAGCCATTTGGATAATTACTAAGTGTTGTGTGATCTCCCAGTGTTTTCTAGTCATTTATTTAGATAGTGGGAAACCAGAGTAGAGGAAACATTTCAGTTGGGGCTAACATGTTTTTTCAAAGATGTGCACTCGAGAGCATTTTTAGTATAACTATGTATAACATGACATTAAGTTACATTTATACTTATTTAAGTAACCAGATGGTGGATCTCCCTCCCCTGCATTTCTACAGCGGTTTAACTCCTTGTTTACGTGTGCAGGGCTGAATGGCACTCAGGTGAGTGTGGTTCAGTATGGGGACACCAACACAGTGGAGCTCAACTGGAAGGATGAACAGAGCAAATCCCACCTGCTGAGCCTGGTGGAGAGCGTGCCGAGCAGGACCGCCGCTGCCCCCGCACTAGGTAGTGCATCCTAATGTGTGCAAACACATTCAAGCAGACGCACACTCAAACACACACACACACGGTCACTGCTCTGTCTGTCTGCAGGCTCTGCGCTGCGATTTGCTGTGCAGACGGCCATCTCGCCAGTCAGCGGCGGAAGAGTCGGTGTGGCCAAGGCCGTGGTGATGCTTGTGACTGACAAATCAGCTGATGATGTCAAAGAAGCAGCTAACGAGGCTCTGGCAGCAGGTAATTAAATCACCACTGACATGATTAACATTGGGATACCTCAGTTCAAAATTCAGTTGGTATGTTTCCGTCCTCCATCTTCCTCTGTCACAGATATGCTGCTGTTTCACTGATAAGAGCTTCTTCCCTCAGGTGTGTCAGTGTTCCCCATCGGGGTGGGACCAGGCTATGACAGGAGTGAGCTTAGCGTGCTTGGTCACCATGGTAGCCAAGACAACTCCCTGCACTTGAACAGCATGGATCAATTGCTGATGTTGCTGACTCTGGACCACGGTTACACAGAGAGAATCTGCAGAGGTGCTCACAGACACACACATACAGTAAAAATCACTAATTCTGAGAAATAAATCTATTCTTTAGTATAGTTTTGATGATTGTGATAATGTATCATAATGATAATATTGATTCTTTTGCTTTGCAGCTGGTCCACCCGGACTGTGTGTTGATGATAATGGAAATGAGAGAAAGGTGAGTAATGTCCGCTGAGGCTGAATACAAGTTACAGCAGTACAGCAACCTTTTACAGCCATTACAACATGACTTGTAATGAATTGTGTATCTCTCTGTTTCAGCCTGGTGAGTCATGGCTGCTGGAGGACGGCTGCCACTCTCTCCTGTGCCATCCCAGTGGGGCAGTGACGGTACAGAACCACAAAGTCAGCTGTGACAGACTGGAGCCGCCAGCCTGCAGAAACAACATGCCACCTGTCAGAGTCCAGGAGACCTGTGGCTGCCACTGGGAATGCCCTTGTATGTACATCAAAAGAATGAAATAGCTTCTGAAGTTTCTAGCATCATGTTTAACCCGTCTATATTAAGTGCACATCATTTCCCACTTCGTGTGTTACCAATGAGTGCTGGCGGCTTGCATACCAGTCTATTTATACTGACTATTAATGGATCACATGTTTCTGGCTCCTGTACAAACGCTCTCTTCCTCCTGCCTGGTTTTGTGTTGACAGGCATGTGTATGGGCAGCTCTACCAATCATGTGGTGAGGTTTGACGGCTTGGCGCTTAGGCTGGATGGGGAGGGTTTGTGCTCCTATACACTTCTCACTGTCAGCAGAGGCATCAGTGAAGGGTCAGAGGTCAAACTCCACAGTGGACCTTGTCAGGACTCAGTGAATTACAACCAGGTTTGCATGAAAGCCATGGAGGTGATCCACGGAACCCATAGACTGCTGCTGAAGGATGATATGACGGTAAATTATGTGTGTTGCTGGTCAGGACACCTGCGCTGACACTGATCATTACATGTGAATCTATGAAGGGTTAATTATTAACTGTGTGTGTGTGTGTGTTTGTTTGAGCAGGCAATGATTGATCGGGAAGAACTTGCACTGCCGTGGCGGTACGCTGGCCTAGAGCTGGTGCGTTATGGAGGAGTGATGCTGCAGCTGAAGTCAGACCATGGCTATGTCCTGACTTTCACTCCTCAGAGCAATGAGTTTACCATCACACTGCTCAGCTCCACCTCCACCAGAGACACTGCTGGACTCTGCGGTAACATAAATACAGACCCATTGTCTCTCTTTATTTGCTTCTATCGGAACTGTAACACGTCTTGTGGCCTCTGTTCTCTCTCTGCATCTTTCCTCCAGGGGCCTGTGGGGAGGAGAAGCTCAACGTCCTTTCTCTCCGTAACGGCAGCTCGACCACTGACCAGCCAGCCTTCATCTCAGACTGGACTGTGGCTGTAGATGACGGTGTTTGTCTGCCAAAGCGGAAGGCGGTGTGTGTGTCTGGAGCAACGATGGGATGTCAGGCCCTACGATCTGAGGTGTTTGAACCGTGCCACGTGCACATTCCTGTCCAGGTGTTCCTTGCCAAGTGTGAGGAGCAGGCATGTGAGGAGTCAGATGTGTGTGAGCTCATTTCTGCCTACGCACGCCTCTGTAGACAGAGAGGTGTGTGCGTGGACTGGAGGACCCCCCATCTCTGCCGTAAGTCAGTTTTTCGTGTGTGTTTCAGTTCACTTGCTGCAGTGGACCCGCTTTAACACCCAGTCTGAGACTAAACCTAAACTTTAGCCTGATCTATGTGTTACAGCATTACAGTGCCCCAGCTCCATGGAGTATGAAGCATGTCGGACAGGGTGTGTAGAGGACTGTGGTAGCATACAGGCGTTGCCAGGCGACTGGTCAGTTGCCAGGGGTAACGAGTCATCCTGTATGGAAACACCTACTGAGGGCTGTTTCTGTACTGGAGGGACGGTTTTGCATCACGGACAGTGTGTACCACCAGAGGCATGCAGGCAGTGTGTTGACCATCATGGACACACATATATGGTGAGACACATGAGAAGACAAGAATATGACTGAATGTGTGAGGGAATGATGCAAAACCTAAATCAACTTCTTAATTACAGAAACACACGCCAATAGAATTAGATGGAGCAACCATTGAAGTGTTCACCATTAAACTGTGCTGTGAGCGCCCCCCAGTGGTTTTTTCTAATACAACTTGACTTGTTCGTACAGTATATGCAGAGTTGGGTACCAGACGAGAACCCGTGTTTGATTTGCATGTGTTTGGACCAGCAACACATCAACTGCACTGCCCGACCCTGCAATGACGTCAAAGGCAAGCCCCCCCTTCTGTTACTGCTGCTTATGCTATTGTATCTTTTGTCTGGTTTTGCTAAAACTTAAAAACATTACCAGTGTTGCATTGTGGGCTTAGATGTAACACTTTAACAATTAATCATCTGTATGTGTGTGTGTAGCTCCAGTGTGTGGACCCTGTGAGATCTTGAGGGAGAAGAGAGAGTCCAAGTGCTGCCCGGAGTATGAGTGTGGTATGTAAAAAAAAACAACTATGTGCCATCATTGTTATGTTTTTATTTTCAAATCCAATATAACAGTAGCTTCATTAAATGAGAGAGAGTGGGAAGAACAGACCGGTCAGTGTTCAATATAAGCAGAAACAAAACCTGGAAAAAATATAGAGATCTTAAATCTCTTTCCATCTCTATATAAGGAGAAATTCAAATTTGGATAAACATTTTTCAGTGCTGTGTATTTATCAGACACAGAGTGTATATCTTGTCCAACTGCAACAGACTGTCTCGCTCTGTGACTTTTCAGTGTGTGACCTGGTGAGTTGTGACCTGCCTGAAGTGCCCCGCTGTGAGGACGGTCAGACTGTGGTTCTGAAAAACCCCGGCGAATGTCAGCCTTTACACGAGTGCGGTAGGTAGTTTACACAGTCTGTGTGATGTTCGAGCTCTGCTTTGCTCACACAGACATGAAACACCCGTGTGATCTCTTTTACATGTTTCACTTCATCTCGTTTCCCCCTCAGTCTGCAAAAGGGAAGAGTGCCCTCTTCAAGCTCCCCCCGCTTGTCCCACACATCGCCAGCTGTCAGTGAAAAAGACAAAGTGCTGTGACGTGTTTGAATGCGTGTGCAACTGCCAGAACTCCACCCACTCCTGCCCTGCTGGGTTCATCACGTCCTCCTCTACCAACGACTGTGGCTGCACAGAAACCAGCTGCCTGCCAGACAAGGTGTGTGTATGTTTGGATGCATCACTTTCCATTTTTGTGCTGTGACTGTTCAAACTGTCCTGTTTTTACTATTGTGTGTCTCTCCAGGTGTGTGTGGTTGGTGGTGTGGTTCACCCAGTGGGGACCGAATGGGAGGAAGGGTGCGAGAGGTGCAGTTGCACCCAGCTACAGGACAGAGAGACATCGCTGCACATTGCTCAGTGTACCCCACCTGTGTGTGATCGAACCTGCCCTCAGGTGAGACACACACACACACATACACACCAGACATACACATTTTTATTATGCGTTTGTAACCATTAATTCTTGTATATTCATTATATATTTCAGGGCTCCACATACACTCCATCAACAGGAGAGTGCTGTGGGAAGTGCACACCAACCAGCTGTGTGGAGTCAGAGGGAGAGATGCGAGGGGACACACTGATTGGGGGAAACCTCAGACATGTATGTGTAGAGAAATCAGAGATGCCTAAATTATATAGACTGAAGAGGTTCTTAGATGTTATAACCGATACCCCCACCCAACGCGGATATTACATTGAGTGATGGACTCCCAAAATCTACACACAAGACCGTCTCAGCCTGCTTAGGGAGCCTAGTTACATTCCCGGAATACTAGGGCCTATATAGTCGACTATGTGCCGACGACCGGATATTAGCAGGAATATCTGTGTGTGGTAGGTGTTTGGAGATTGGTGGTACCCCAGTAAGACCCTGAAGGAAAAGATCAATACTGAAGGAGGTTCACTATGACGGGTTGCAGACACTCGCCTGGTTTTACACTGGGCCGCCTCGAAGGCCCTAACCCTAATTTATAATTTAGAGATAAATTTAGGAAATCCCTCCGTGTCCCAAATATTCAGAAAACTTTACCTTTAACACCAAACATAACACAACAGCAGCAAAACATCAGACAACTGAGCTGAACCTATTCAACATGTCCTCCCATGCTGTACATCATAATATATACATAGCAGCTTTCATCAAAATTCTCCAATCAAAGTCAAATTATTATCTACTGTCGGCATATCTCAAGGAGAGTAGTCTTCTTACCTGAGGTAGGCTATGTAGATGATCTCAGAGAGGAGCAACACAGGAATTTGGTTGGAATGTACAAAATACAATCCCAGTTTTATTGGAGTTTTATCAAAAGAGTAAATGAATACAAAATGTTCAAAAAGAAGAAAATATAAAAATGAAAGGAACAAAAGCAATTAAGCAAAAACCAAGTAACAAAGTCTCACAAACAACCAAGAACCCCAAGGGACCGAAAAGGCAGTCCAAGAGAGAAGCCCGAGCCTCGAGCCTTTCTTCTGCTCTTCCTTTTATAACCTTTGCCCCCTGTTCTTGCGGGTCGGAGAGATCCATAAAAGGTCTTCCTCTGAAAAAACATCTTAGCTCGTGGGTAACAACACATGAGATCACAAAATACACTTTCCATACTTTAACAAAACCCGCTTCAACTTCCGTGTTTAACGAGGCGCCTTCTCCCACAACAGTAGAATGTGTAGAATTCTATATAAAGCTGAATGTGTTTTTGTGTTGTCATTTGTAAAAAAGACGAATGTCTGTTGGCAATGCAGCTGTTTCTCTTCTCTCTCAGGGTTTATATCTCATCTCTGTGTCTGCTTGTAGGTGGGAGAGGTATGGCAGTCGCCACATGAAAAGTGTGTGTTACATCAGTGTGTGAAAGTGAAAGAGGAGGTGTTCATCTCTGCAACAAACGTCAGCTGCTCTGCTATGGACGCTCCATCCTGCCCGCTGGGAACCGAGTTACGCTGCGACACCCATGATTGCTGCCCCCGCTGCCACTGCGGTAAACACACATGCATATGCAGTTACAAAAAAGGAAAACATACAGACAAATTAGTTAGGAGCAGGTGTGATTTGAAATGCCTGAATCATCAAGCTTTCACTCCACTAACTTTCCCTTTGGTCATATCATACACACACTGGCTGTATTCGGAACCGCCTACTACATACTACTGAAAAAAGCAGTATGCGGTATGTACTTCATACTGCATACTACACATACATACTGGTAGTAATAATCATGAAGGTATTATGCGAAATTATATGAAAGTCGGAACAAACTTTTGAATTAGGCCTTTTAAATCTAATATGAGTGAAGATTCAGTAACTGAGTTGCTTCTCGCCTCAAATTTGTTCAGAAATAGATTTTGGTGGACCGCTAAAGTGAAATAAATGAAAGTTTATGTAACCACCGCCAGCGGTTTGCATTGCACACTGGAGATTTTTTCTGAATCAGTACAACATCCGGGTGTTTTTGACATACTGCATATTTTGCTTTTGTTTGCATACGGCACACTACATGCTACATTTTGGCCAAATCAGTAGGCAGTCTCGAACACAGCCCGTTTACATACCAAGCTGCAGTTACAGTGTCTGTCCAGCAGATGACTCTCTCAGATTGGTGTCAACTCTTTGCAGAGCTGGTTATCCTGATCTGACCTTACAAAGCCTGGGGTTTAATATACTGTTTAATGATGTTCGATGATCTGTGCTTTTCTGTCTACAGCTCCTATGGATGCCTGTGTCCTCAACAACACTGTGATAGGAGTAAGTCATGCAGAACACCGCACTCTTCTTCCATATTAGAACATTTTGAATAGTGCTTTGAGTGCTAAATGTCGGCCTGTGTGTGTTTGTACAGGCAGGGGAGAGGCTGATGGTTGATGTGTGCACACACTGTGAATGTATGGTGGAGGACGGTGCCGTGAGGAAATACAGACTGTCCTGCAGGAGAATCAGCTGTCCCACTTGCCCCATGGTAACCATCATCCCGTCATTAGTTTTTATTATCACCATTATCATTTGTCTTCATCATCATCACGACTAACCAATAAATTCAAACGTCCATCATTTTCATCAAAGATCCTCTAATCCACTGACCACATTCCCTCCCTGCTCGTCATTAAATTGCGTCCGCATCGTTTTCCATGATTCACTCCATTCACAGAGGTAAGCAGTGAATTATTTATTTGCATGAAAGGGTCCAGGCAAATTTATGTCGTTGTGTTTACAATCATTTCCTGCTGTTGTTTTCCTATATGAACTAACATGCAGTACCAACTGTAATGTTTTCAGGGATACACTCTGCAGAGGGAGGAAGGTGCTTGCTGTGGTCAGTGTGTTCCCACTGCCTGCTTCATGCAAAGGCCAGATGGAAAACTGGTCAGTCTGGAGGTAGGTGCTTTGCAGAAAAGACGACGCCTTGCTCATGAACCCTGTCACACACACAGAATGCAGACAAACTGTAGCACTCATTTACTGTTGAACATTTCATAATGATGATTATTTCATTTTTATACAGACTTTTTCCAGCTGATTTTAGCACCACACTATGCTATGCTATTCTGCATCATACTATATTATGCTATGCTATGCTTAACCACACTTCACTATACTATACAATACTATACTACACTATACTGTACTGTATTATACCATACCATACTATACTGCACTGTATTATACCATACTAAACTATACTTATTCCCTGGATCAATAGAGTACTGTTGCCAAAATATAAAACAGACAGAAAATTATATTAGAATGGAGAGAACAGCTTTTCAGCAGCAGGAATGGACATGAATACTGTATATCCCTCCAGGTGAACACCACTAGCGAGGATGGTTGCAACCTGTATACCTGTGGTGTAAACAGTAAAGGAGATCTTGTCCTGCAGACCAGAGTGACCACCTGCCCTCCTTTTAACCGCCAAGCCTGCCTGGACCAGGGGGTGCGACCGCTACACAAATTGCCCTCCATCCACCTCACAGTATTTCCACACCTACACCTCTGTATCTGCCACACATTTGTATTAAATGTTCCTCTCCTGTCTGTTTTTTAGGGGAAAGTCAGCCAGATTGGAACAACCTGCTGTGAGCTGTGTAAGTAGAGCTGTGCCCTCTGCGAGACTGGAACATTATTTTGAAAAATCTGGACGCTCTGATTTTAATAAGAGTGTGTGCATGTGTGAAGGTACGGAGCCAGAGTGTCGGAGGACAGTGGGAATGCTTAACTACATCAAAGTGGATGATTGCCAATCAGAGCACCAGATAGAATTACACTATTGTGAGGTAAGAGACTACACACACACACACACACACACACACACAGACATTTAAGGATGATTAATACCTTTTCCCCCTAGGATTAGCCTACAAAGTTCAATGAAATCATAACACTGTCCCTCACCATCCCACCCTTTCTGTGGTGCTGTCCATCTGTCCATCTGTCTGTCTGTCTGTCAGGGCAAATGTCGCAGTAAGTCCATGTACTCCCTGGAGAGGGCGGCTGTGGAGCAGGAGTGTGTGTGCTGTGCTGCCGTGGAGACAGAGCCTCTCAGTGTTCCCATCCTGTGTGCCAACGGCACTCGTAGCCACCACACTGTCCTGTCTGTCACTGCATGCGACTGTCTGTCCAAACACTGCACCTAGAGAGAGAGAAGGAGAGAGTTTATAAATGCAGATGTATGTGTGTATCCAAGTAAAATGAAAAATATAAATATATCTCAAATATGAAAAATACCAACACAAATAACAATAAAACAAACCAGCCAGTTTCTGTAAGCACCACTTGTTTGTCTGTGGTTTGTTGTAATCTGAATATTCCTGTTGAAATGTTTGTGTTTGTAGAGACTGATGATCGTTAATTAGATGTTTGAATATGAATGAATGAATGAATTTTCTTTTTCATCAGGTTCCTGAGATCAGTCGTGAATTTGAAACAAAAAACGTTGATCAATATTGAATCAATGACATCACATTTTAATCAAGTAAACATACAAAAAATACCTGTGGTGGAATGTAACTGAGTACATTTACTCAAACTTTAGTACACCTTTGAGGTACTTATACTTTCATTTCATGCTCCTTCATACTTCCAGTCCACTACAGCTCAGAGGGAAATATTGTACTTTTTACTTAAGGATCTGAATACTTCCTCCACCACTGAAAAAAACTTGGTGGTTGCAGTTGCACAAAAGCAATTTAGGATTAAGTAATACATTTATACTGCTGCTAACATTGATTAATATATATAAATAGTGTAATCAATCAATAAAGAAAAGTGATTTTTGCACAGATTTATTTTATTTTCATCAGCTGAGATGCGTGCCTGCAGGGGGTAGGCGAGGTTTACTTTCAGGTCTGGTCACCTGTAAGCTCTTTCTTCCCTCTCTGGCTTACGCACGCACGCACGCACACACGCGCGCACACACACACACACACACACACACACACACACACACACACACACACACTCCTCCTGCATCGGTAATATGCTCCACACCTTTTTTTCCCTCCCGTATGAAACGGTAAGGGAATTAGCCGCCCGGCGCTCGCGCGCGTGTTAAGCCAGGGGTTCCGGGAGCGCGCGCGGATTGTCCACCATCTCAGCCCCTCGCCAGGCTGCACCTCGCGCGTCTTGTCATCCATCTCCATAGCGAAGAGCTGATCCTCCACGAGCACTGGTGAGTCCACTTTTCCACTTTTCTTTCATCTGAAGAGCAATAAAAAGTGCGCACTTGATCTTTATCACTTTTACTGTCTCATTTATCTTCCCTGCTGTCGCCTTTGACCGCGTATTTTTGCACTTTTGCGCTCGTTTATTGGAACTCTAGCTGCGTGTGTGCACAGTACTCCATAAACAAAGCTTGACCATTGCTTTTATTATCTAAATCCCCCCCGGTGGCTGCAGTGGTGCGTGCCAGGGTGCTGTGGCTGTTGTTTTCCATCCGACCATCTGGGTGCACACAACTGTTGCAGCCGTGAGCGTTTAATTAAACACATATTTGTCGAATAAGCAGCTCCTGACAACTGCCCGGGGATTAATTAGTCAAAATGGAAATTAATTCGTTTGATGTAGCCTGTGCTGTTGATGTTTCTGCTTTGAATTAGCCGTATAAAAATGAAAGCCTACAGACAGGTGCACTGGTTAAAGTAAAAGTTTGCTCTCCGTTTGACTCAACACTGAATGTCAAACTGACGTCTCTGTTTGTTTGATTTGTATGTTTCCCGTTATGGCAGCTGTTAAAATTAGCGTTGTGTAATCTGATGTATACCAGGAGAGACAGTAGCCTATTAGATCGCTCCCCTGTCGCCCTCTGCCCCGTTAACGTTAGTGAGTGAGTGAGGGTGCAGCTGACCCTCTTGCCTCTGCTGTTGAGCTGTCAGCAAGCTTACAGGCCTTTAAGCCCCGCGCTGAGACGCACACTTGGACGCATTTGCGCACTCCTCTTGTGCCTACTCCAGAGTCAACAGGCAGGAAGAATACACAAATATGCTAAAAGAAAATTTGCCTTAAATACAAAAAGTAGTAATACCTAGGTAAGAAACCTACTAAAAATGTCATCAAATATAACAAGAAAATATAATAAAACACTATGCTGACATAGACTATATTGGAATAATTAAATGAAAACTGTCATATCTGGGTCTCCAGCTCCAGCCCCTAATATAATATAATGGATGTTGTCTTTCCTTGCCTATAATCTCTTATAATTATTGATAGAGGTTCTTTGCGCTTTAATTATGATTTTCTTCTTCTTTCTTATGGAAAACTTCACTTCTAAAAGTAACGGAAAACACTGGAAAAGTTGGTTGCTGCTTATTATTTTTTCCTTTTTCCTTTATTTGACCAGGTACAAGTCTTGTTGAGACTAAC
Organism: Enoplosus armatus; assembly: GCF_043641665.1. Taxonomy (NCBI): domain Eukaryota; kingdom Metazoa; phylum Chordata; class Actinopteri; order Centrarchiformes; family Enoplosidae; genus Enoplosus; species Enoplosus armatus. Next base: position 9,251,186 of record NC_092185.1, read on the forward strand.
ATATATTTTTAAGGTCAAGAGGGCAGCATATAAGCATTGCACAAACATCATAAACAGACAATACATTTAGAACCAAAACCGATAACTAAGAGTACTATTTTACAGATCCTTTGAAATTGATCTAGTAAATATATGATTTATGTCTTCAGTTTCTCTCTCTTACATTGTTGTGTTTGGTTGTACTCATATAAGGAGGGTGAATAGTAAGAATAAGAAAGCAAATCTTTAAGGCATTGCAGTCTATCACTGATGTTCTGGTAGATGCTTAATTAAGTGCCTGCAAAGTGTGCCTGCATATTGATGAGCAATATAAACATTACTGGAAGCAGCAAGAATATCAACCATTTGGGGACAATGTATCATGACTAATGAGCAGCTAACAGCTAGCACCTCTTTATGTGTCTTCACAAACAACCACTGTAGCACGTGTGCAATAGATATAACTTTAAAACACCATCTATAATTCTATCATCTTGGGACCCAAGATAAATATGAAATGGCACAAGAGGATCAAAGGGATAAGATACGAAACATATTTTTGTTACACAAAATGATATAACTATATAATTATATAACATTTTTCTTCTCTCAATTTTGTTCTCGTTTTTGACCTGCTGAACTCTAAGGGACATATTCTCCATTTCCATCTTGATTCTGTGTTTTCTAACACATGGTAAAGTAGATTATCTTGGATGTGTATGTGTAAGGGGATTGTCTGCTGAAGACCTCTATGTGTTGTGCGTACGCTGTTTGGTTGACTGTTGGTGTATTTGCATGTGTCATGGCTCTCCTGGCGTCTTGGGCGGCTAGAACATGTAGTTTGAAACTGTCGTGGGACGACTGTTGCATGCGTTCCCCTCTCTCTCTCTCACCTGCAATAACACATAATGACGGAGGAATCTGTATGGCACCTATACTTACAGGTGTCTACTAAATGGCTCAAATGTGTAGCTTTCCCTTCTTACTAGCTGATCACTTAAGTGACTCAGGATTACTTAGATTAACACCACCGTATACATTCATAGTTTCCTGAATTAATCAACCCCTAACTGCGAGGCCTCAGAAAAGACTTGCATCACGTATTGAAATGTGTAAACTGCAACCATGCGATGAAAAGTGTCTGAAAAGTGAGAGACTGCTATTGCTCTCAACCAAGGTGTGAAATCTGAAGCAATAGTAACAATGTCAGCCTCACTGATAGAATCACGGACAACCTGTGATGACCACAAACTATGAAAGATGAGTCCCTGTTTATGTTCGAAAGCATTTGGAAGGAAGCAGATTTGACGTGATATCAGGGGGCTGACAAAGCCTTTGAATATATATATATATGAATATATATATATATATATATATATATATATATATATATATATATATATCACAATTCTCTCCCCAGTCAAATGAATGTCTTTCACTGACAGACAAGTCTTATCATCTGCAGGGACAGAAAACACACAAGTAGTGCACAGACCTATCAGACCTATTTTGGTGCTTCTAAATTTGAGGAACAGTTGAGAAACTGAAGTGTACATTTTAAGAAGAGCTGTGTCATTTTGTGCACTTTTTCATATTTTATGTCTGTGGATTCAAGCCTGGGGACACACACATGTGCTTCTGGTAGTGTGAGACTGAGTTGTCTCTCAACACTTCATTCTTTATCTCTAAAGAATGAGCCCAGTGACCAAATTACCCCAACAGATTGTAAAAGGTCCCGCTTGGATTGCAGCGTGAGCTTAATCTGAGCCTACAGCTTCATTTGGGTAAAAAAGAGATGAGACAGCTTAACTTTGACTCACAGTTGATCTGTCAGTCTAAAACAGCTACTACTGTGTGGTGTTTTCAAGCACGATATTTGAAAGTAAAATCAACTTAAAATGAATCTGCAATGTTTGTCTCTGGCTCGGCGTATCTAAACAAGTAACGGCCACTGGGCATTATCAAATTTAAATGAAAGAAAACCTTTTCATTTGTATGGTAATAGTGGTTCCCAACTAGCGACTCGGGACCCACAAGAGAGGTTGCAAGATCATTCTGAAGGGTCTCCAGATGTTGAACAAATGGAAGCACATTTCTGCCACTGGAGAAAAAAAAGAATCCACAGTTTTTTTCCCCCTCATAATTATGACCTAAAATTAGAGAGAAAACTATCAGAAAAAATGTAGGTGGCATTAATGGGCTTCGATATTAACATGTTCATTTTTTCAGACTTTGCTCTGCTGTTCGCTTCGCTTTAAGGGGTCACAAACCAAAAAGATCACAAATGTGTCAAAATATTCTGATCCTACTGGGAGGAATGTATGTACTGAGCTCCTGTTTTTCTTTTCATGTACCATCAGAGGGATGAAACGGAAAAGAACGTATGCCTGTCACCACAGAAATGAGTGAGTCGTCGTCCATTCACTCGGCGAAGCTTGTTTCATTGGCCCGATCGCTGTCCGGGCTTGGGCTTGATGCCGCCAATGGAGGCCCTATCAACCCCCCTCACAATGACGAGTCCCCTCTTCCGGTACGCTCTCCTCTGAATGCACCCACTCATACATACATGTCAGCTCTCTCTCTCTCAGCTCAGGCTTCACCTCCCTGAGCTGACACACATGGAGCTTTGCCCAATTGCCATGCTCCCTAATGCATAGTACTCCCTAAATTCGCTACTTGTAATCCTCATCGCTTACCTCGCTTAATTACCTGTGTGTGTGCTTTTGTGTGTTTGCGTAGGAGTCCGGCATCGATCTAGGCCCTGGGCTTTTTTTCGCTGATGGCAAGAGAAAAGTGGACTACGTCCTTTGCTACAAATACAAAAAACGGTGGGCATCCAAGGGACGCCTTTCCATTGCATCCAATGGGAGTATACCAATACAGATAACGGGCCGGTGGGAAACGGAAGTAGAGTCTGGGGAGGCAGGTGCCCCTGCAGGAGATGTGGAGGAGTCGAAGCTGTCTGACGAGGAAAAGGCTTTAATGAGGGAGGAGTTTGAAGCTGGACTACTGGAAGCTGGAGTACAGATTGAGCGTGATAAAGAGGTGTGTGTCTGCTTTTACAGTGCTTTCACCATGATTGTTTTTTTTCACCTACTGTACACTCCAATAGACATTTATGGGTCAGAGACGTCCTTAAGTGATGTGACCACAAATCCTGTGATTGGACGTCTGCCAAACAGGTGGAGGATAAGACTCAGTCTGTCCCTTGAAGTTGGAGGATGTGCCTGCACACACAATTAAAGAGAGAACTTTTTAAATATCAGTATATTATAGGATATTATAGTAACAATAACAACAATGATAACAATGAGAAGTAGGTTGCATGTCTTTTGTCATGGACTGTACTGTGTGTGCAAGTGTGTGCGTTTGTTTTTTGGTATTCTGTATGTGTGTATGTGTGCGCATGCATGTTTATGTGTTTGTGTCTATGTGGTTGTGAGACGCTTGTGTGTTAAATCAGCTGCTGTTTTGGTTGAAGATTAAGACCGCTGACCGTGAGTGTGAAGCCAAAGGGCAGATTATAGGGCCTTATTAGAGAGTGATCCACTACTCGGAAGTGTGCGTGCTGGCACATGAATGGATATGGGGGGCGATTGGTGGGTTTAATTTTGATTGAAAGGGTAGAGTGTGTGTGGGGGGGGGCGCTGAGTGGTCATTGTGTACTGTATCAGAGTGTGTATCTGTATCTGTCTGCCAAATACGATTAGGACTAACGTTTCGGGAACTGAACAGTGAAGGATTAATTTGAATATTTAGCGTTGTGGATCAGGGAATGAATATGCTCAGTTGTGTTGTTTGTGTAGGGAGTTTCCTCATGAATGTGCAATTAAGTTTGTACAATCTCACTTTGCAGCTAAACTGTGGAAATGATCTTCCTCATAGTGGTAAAACGTTGTAGCATCTTTTAACCTAAACGAATCTCCTATCAAGGATCTTGCAGTGATTTTGTTTTTATTTATATTGTCCTGTGGTAACATTAGAGGTGTACTAAGGTCATTACAGGTCATTGGCATGGGCAGGTTGTAATTCAGCAGTCCAGAAGCTAAGTAATAGCTTAACACCTTTCACATGATCACAATTGATTAATGGCTACATTATGGTGGCTTTCAGGTACCTGTTCAAAAATACACTGCATTCTTTTTCTATTCTTTGAAGGATTTGAGGTTCTGGGCTTGAAATAATGGGATTCCCTTCAAAACAGCCTCATTATAACACAAAGTAGCATACTTACAGGTTTAGAGAAGGCTCATCTGGCTGTCTCAAGACAAGTAGCAGGAGCACTTGAATGCAAAGACAAAGAGAATGAAGAAGACAAATACACAGTTAATCTATCCGTATGAGCCTGCAATAATCCCTTTTTATGTTCACTTTTCATATTTACCTGTGTGTTTATGTGCAGAGGTCTAACGGCATAGGGTTCATTCGGCTGCACATCCCATGGCCAATACTCAGTCGAGAAGCAGAGCTTCAGAAGATCAAAGTCGCTGTGAAAAAGGTCAGCACTTCGACACAGTCATTAACACGTTCTGGTCTTTAATACTATTATCTTCTATTTTCTATTTTTTATAACATATTTTTTAACATTTGCATATGATTAATTTGGTTGCACAATCCCATTTTAAAGACTAAGCTGTAGAATGTGACATGAATACTTGTGATGGGACAGATATGTGCAGTGTCGTAAATACAACATAGTGTGACTGAGTAGATTTGATCAATCTGTTTTCCGTGTATGTTTCCATTGAGCAGAAATGTGAACTGCGGAAACGGATGGGCATCGCTGGGATCTGGGACTCCATAGCGACCAAAGTCAACACACCGTTTCAACCAGACGTCCCTGACTTTGACATCCACAGAGACTCACAGACCCACGTCCATTTCAAAACCCTCAAACACCCTTTTATCAGAGACAAGCTCCACCTGTGAGTACCTGGACTGTCACGCTCACACGTGCACATGTAGAGGAATGGTATCAAAACACCAACCCACTTTAGGAGTCGCCCTTGGCCGGGGACACACATGCCTCTTAGTTCAGTCATGGTTAGCGAGTTAGATAACACCCTAATATCTAAATCACCTGCAGGCTGTGTGCTTTTATCATCCTTATCATGACATGGTGGAGCTCTCACCTAAATTGAATTTTTACTGTTGACACTACTGAAATGTGAATTGTGTCTGCGATTTATCTTAAATCTGTGTGCTACTGGGACACAGAAGGTGACGAGATTCTGAAAAACAGAAAGACCAAAAACATAACTTTGGTGAAGTCTATCGTTAATATCGAACGCTCACATCTGGCCTGTGACTGCTTCTTGTCATTTCCTGCAGGTATGACATCAACTCAACAGAAACCGTATTTGACAATGCAACACGCAGCAGAATAGTGAGTCCAGAAATAAATATCTTCTAATTTTATTGTTATGAGGAATATTTTGTTTATGTTTTGCACATGTGCCTGATACTATTTGTGCCATGCTATGTTTGCGTCTAGGTGGCTGAGATTATTTCACGCACTACCTGCAGACAAACTTGCCAAACCACTGGTGAGGTCTAACTTTTGCTGTGGTTTTATTCTTTTTCATACCCTTCATATGCATGCTGTCAGTCAAATTTCATGCTGCCTGTGCTCGTATGCTATCGGTCACAAAACTGAACGTGTCCGTGACGCTGTGTTCCACTTCCTCTTTGTGTCATAAGGCATCAACTCATTATTGGCTCGGGGTGTCTACGACTCTGCCTTCCCTCTGCATGATGTGAGTGTAACAGAAATAGCAACCTGGACAATTAGCTCAAAGACTATTCATACATCATATCATGTGCTATATCTGTTGTACAAAAAGGACCTTATTGTATCATATAGGACATCTTTGTCAATATATTTACAGTATGACGTTCATGGAGATAAATGGGGGAAAAGGGGAGAATCTGAACAGTTTTAATAGACAACTGCAGTTCCAAACCATTATGATTATGCATAAAATATGGCATACTGTAAGGCAGTGTGTCTCATATAAAGAGCTGGTAACTTTTCTTTACTTTAGGGGTCGTTCACAAGGAGAGGACGGAAAGATCAGCGAAATGACAGACAGGTGAGTTGAGTATTTGACAAATGTGACTGAGAGTGTTCTCAAACTACCCTACTACTAATATTAGTGGAGTCTTTGGCGGGAACAGGTTTAGGATCAAATCTCTGGCATCACAGTTGACCCTCAGGCCTGTCAGACCTGTCACAAATACATCAGAAATGTTTAATTTTTTACAACCCGAAACAAATGAATGAATGTGACTCAAATTAGTAGTTTGAGAGTGTAATCTGCAGACGTTGGTCGATTGTACACATAAAAGTCTGTTTACACATCTTTGGGAGTGCAGTATATGAATAATCCAAAGCTAAGTTGTTGTAAAAAACTTGACAATGATGCCACATATCTTTATTCTATTATTAACTGTTATTAACCTGGCTTTTACTTTTGTGTCATGTGCTCCTTCAGCTCCTCCATGAAGAATGGGCTAACTATGGAGTCATGCATAAATACCAGCCTGTGGACCTGATCAGGTACTGAGCAGTTTGTGCAAACAAAAATAAAAGTCTAGCTGTAACTATAGCTTGAGACTGCAATGTTCAGCCACTAATAGTGCTGAACTTAACAAATGCACTGATGGTTTTGCTGTTTATAGAGACGTATCAATATGTAAAGTTTGTCCTGATGATGCTGCCAGAGAAAAAGCCATAGAGATATTACAATCAAAAGTAATTATTCCCACAGGTTCGTGAGTGTGTAAAGGGTTTGCATAAACATTAGGATTGGAAAAGAAGCCATTACTTTGGCGAGACCGTATCACAGACCAAAGTGTTGGTTGAGGGAATTTTTTTACATGATGTTGCACTAGACTTCACAGGAATAATCTGGACTGTAGCTGGGAAGATACTGTTTACTACTCTGGACCAGAATTGGACCGACCAATCAACTGTCTATCTGATTGATATGTTGATATGTTGCCTTTATTTTAACAGGAAGTACTTTGGAGAGCAGATTGGGTTGTATTTTGCCTGGCTGGGTGTTTATACTCAGCTCCTCATCCCTCCCTCTGTACTGGGCATCATTGTCTTCCTGTACGGCATATTCACTGTGGATGCCAATGTGCCAAGGTAGGCAGATACAAACTCTTCAAGCCTCAAAAGTAATTTATATTATCATCATAATCGTGCTCATATGATTCTCTGTTGTTTTTCAGCCAGGAGACATGTGATGACAACCTGAACATCACCATGTGTCCGCTGTGCGATGGAGTGTGCGACTACTGGCATCTGAGTACGGTGTGCTCACTCGCCCGAGCATCATACCTGTTCGACAATGGAGCCACTGTCCTCTTTGCTATTTTCATGTCTCTGTGGGGTAACTATACATTCTAGTACACTTTCCTGATCATGTTACAACAGGAATATTTCAATAGAACAGCTCCTGGGTATCTATATAAGTCTTTATTTATTTAACCAGGATATACACATAGGCAACTTGCTCTTATGCGCGCCCTGGACAGCAGAACAAAACATGTTGTGACTTAATATATTGCTAACGCATGTTTCTAAGACTTCTAGTAGAGTTATATTATGTAAGTATACAGCTTTGAATCCTTTGAAATACCCACATAGCCGTCACTGTCAGAGGCTGAATATGTGTCAAACTCGGGTAGTTAATTTTTTGTTAGACCATCTCAATGTTTCTATATTAAAAACGTTGCTTTCATTGCTCCGCATATAGTACACTCCAGATTCACTGCATTGCTCAAAGGCACACAGGGCAGCTGTTGAACAAGTTGCTCGAAAACATTCTTGTACGTTATAAGACTTTCTTGTGTGGTCAAACAAAAAAGTCAATGATTTTCAACACTTTCCTTCTGTGTATCTTCTTGTAGCTGCCTGTTTCCTCGAGCACTGGAAAAGGCGACAGATGTGTCTGAAACATACCTGGGACCTGACGAGCTTAGAGGATGAGGAGGTGGTTCAAGAAGACTTTACTGCTTTGTCATTATGACTTTGAGTCTGTTCTGTGTGCCAAGTCAGTTGGACTGAGGGTGTTAACCTCGTGACCCGGGGCAAACATTACAACAGAGATCAGTTGTGGTTTGCCTTACAGATTATCATTAGTGTCATAACAGTGCCCTGCCCCTAACACAGATGTAAACATGGCTACCCATGTATACATGCATTAACACACTGTGATGGGATTGGTCTGTTCTTAAAGCAGTGCACTTGCTGGATAAGATGACGCAGCAGAGTTGCAATATAAACAGTCTAATACAACTCTCTCTCTCTCTCTCTGTTTCTCTCTGTGTCTCTCTTTCATTTACTTCGGTCTGAAGGAGCGAGTCCAGGTGGGCAAGTTTCAGAATCTGGTTTAAGAAGCTGTATTATTTTTGTTTTTATTTTTAGAAACTCTACATGTATTGGTAGTTATTGGAATATTTAAAAGTGGTTGAAAATCAGAGAATACAACTCCAATAATCTAAACAATCAGTTTGCATGCAAATTTTGTGTACTTTCACAGTTTATAATAATTTGTATACTGTGAATTGGTTTGTGGGGCTAATTTGCAATCAGCATATTCTTAATCAGCAGTTTCTTTGCATTTTCTCCATATTTGTCTCTTCACAGCATATTCTGTGCTATATATAGTGTCTTCTAATGAAGAAACAACAACATTTATGTATGTTTACGTAAAATACAATTAAAGTCAGTCTGCTGCCTTTGAAAATATCGATATTTTTGAGTTAAAACCACTGCCGAGTAACATCATGTTGTGAGGCTAAAACTTGAACATGTCCCGCTGCGGGCTACCACCCCCTGCAGATATGAGGTCAATGAGCTCTGGCACGACCTAAAGCTGCAAATGTCAGGCAACAGCCTTCAAAATATCAGAGAATATAGCTGTGAATTTGGAGCTTTTGGACAGTCATTTCTGTAGCTGTAACTAAGTTGTGAATAGCTAAAACAAAAAATAGTGTGTTACAAGGATTTGTCTCGTGGCGGATGTGATCACTTACTTTGTGGTACATTTGCGTGCTGCAGGAGGAGCTGAGGCCTGAATATGAAGAAGCTCTACAGGAGAAAAAAGCCAGGATGAAAGCACATTCTAAGAAGAAGGTACTGTATCCGAGAGTGTGTGTGATTTTTGTGTCTTTCTGATACAATGTTATGACCTGTAACACAAACTGCACACTTAGTTAAATTGACAACTTTTTACTGACACATTTTTCTCACTTTCACTCTGTGGCAGTTGACTCAAGCTGGGGAAGGTATAGATGGAGAAACAGACCAGATGCTGGCCTCCCAGGTATCACTGCACTGCTCTGTGTGATAGGACATTATGTGGACAGAGACGCTCTGGGGGAAGGGGGGGGGGGGGGGGGGGGTTGTTACGCTGAGGTGATTTAAACTTGCTTCATAGCGAAAGCCAATTTGGAGCTCACTTCTTCAATACAATTCAATTACAATACACTCAGTGAAGATAAAGAACTGTTCCTACACGAGCAAATTTTACAGCCCGTCTAAATGTTTCATCTACAGTCAAGTTATTACAGACTAACTCTGTCTGTATGAGTTTATGTCGGTGCATGAAGAAGAAACCCCCTTCACCTACAGTGGGTGGTTGAGTCCAAAGCTGCTTACCTGCCTGAGATTAGCCCAGATTACTGATGGAGAGAGAAAAGGGAGGAGGGAGAGGAAGAAGGGGAGGGGATTTCTGTCCTTTCAGATGGCAAACATGCACCTGCCATACAGAAAACATAATGTGTGTGTCCGGAACAGGTGCTCAGTATTACTGCGCATCACATACATGTACATGCATTAACCCGTATACCAACGTGTCTGTGTGTGGGTTTTTTTTTTTGTTTACCCAATCTAATATGCATGTTTTTCTTGACAGCGAGAGCCAGAGTCCCTGGACATTGAGGATCACCTGTCAGGTTATCTCATCAATGTGTCCACCTTACTATTTCTGGTACGGCATTTATGTTCATACACTCATTTATGTTAATGTTATCACTTTTCAAACCTCTATCTGTCTTCTTGTTGATCACCCTTTTAATCTTATAATGCTTTCATATCACACAATATTATATGATTGTTTTTTTGTGAAGATATCGGGCATGTCACAGAAATAATTGTATAATTGTTAATAATTATAATAGTTTGTCAATTTATGTACACAAGTCTATTTATCTACATAATTTCCTCACTGTTTCCCATATTATATTATATATATCAATCTAGTGTCAACGCTAGTGACCCTAAATTAGTACTAGCAACAGTTTTTATTGTGTTAATCATGCCACTTTAGTCCAGACATTAGAGTCCATATTAAAATAAAATAAAACCTAAAGATAACAGTGATAATGGTGACACAAAAAAAGAGATAAGAAGAAGAAAAATATAAAAATGGATATTTACCAAATATTAAAAACACACTATCATCATAAAGAATTGCCATCAAAGAAAACAAATTTTCTTTTCAACCAGAGTCTTGTCATCTAACTTTTTAATGTTGTGTGTGTTCAGATCTTCGTAACCTTCTCAGCAGTGTTCGGGGTGGCAGTTTATCGCATCTGCATGTTAAGTGTGTGGTCCATGAACCCTGATCCTGAAGCCAAGGCCAGCGTGAGGATGACCGTCACCACCACAGGCATCATCCTGAACATGCTGGTCGTCCTGGTGTTGGAAGAGGTCTATGGAGCGATCGCTGTGTGGCTGACTGAACTGGGTATTGTATTTCATGCTGTTAAAGTAAAGTAGAGCATTAAATATGGAAGCCTTACGATTCACAGTTTTAGTTTAGTGCTTCTGCGTTTTGGCTGTACAAATGTCCAACTGTAGACAGAATATGGCAACATGGTGGTGGAGTAAAAAGATCAGCTGACCAGCTGACTGCTCCACCTTCAATAAAAACATATGTTGCTCAATATAGGGAGCAACAAACCAAATGGGCACTGAAAAGATATGAAATTCATTATTTCCCCATAGCATTATGCTGTAAACACTGAGAAGTGAAGCTTTGAGAAGAACTTTACTGTCGTCCATTCTATCTAGCAAGAAAGATCTTAAATCTAGTTTTTTTTGCATATGTTTCTTCTTTGTATCACAGACTTTGCCTTTTAAAGAGGCTAAACAATTTTGTTATTGTTTTTGAGACATATCAATAGTTCTATGACCAAAAAAAACAGAATAAGATGTTCATTGATCTTTAGCTGCTATCATAGACATGGACTTTATGATGGTAAATGTGCTGCCCCTGGAATACTGTGTGTTAAGTTGTAGTTAAGTTCATTTTTAGTTTGACTGTATGCATTAGATTCTGTAGTTCTAAAACACACACGATGAAATAAACTGTAACACTGTCATGTTATGTAGGAAGCACGACTTTGGATGAAAGTTAGACATTGTGATTGAAACATACCATTATGAGCAAGTGTGTCTAACATGATGTGTCTCCTTTCCAATAGAGCTTCCAAAGACAAAGGAAGAGTTTGAAGAGAGGCTGATCTTTAAGTCTTTCTTTCTTAAGTCCATGAACGCCTTTGCACCTATTTTCTATGTGGCCTTCTTCAAGGGCAGGTGTGTATCTTTTATCAAATCTTACTTCACTCACTTCTTACTATCGTCAGTCTTTATTTCTTATCATGTGACCTGGTCCTCCCTTCATACAGGTTTGCTGGGCGGCCTGGCGATTATGTTTATGTCTTTGGAGACTATCGCATGGAGGAGGTGGGTTCGGTGGTTATTGTTTATGTGTATGTACATGTACAGTAAATGTGCATCATAGTCTTGAGTAAATGTGTGCTGTTTTTCCCACAGTGCGCCCCACCAGGCTGCCTCATCGAGCTGTGTATCCAGCTCAGCATGATTATGCTCGGAAAGCAGCTCATCCAAAACAATGTGTTCGAGGTTCTCATACCGTATGTATATATGTTTTTGTGAGACGTTTCTCACAAAATTGCTTAATTTACCAATTTTCCAGTCTATGCTATCTTTGCTCTGATTCTAACCTCTGTTTTTTTTTTTTTTTTGCAGTAAGCTGAAAAAGATGTACAGAACTATACAGGAAGAAAAAGGAAAGAAGCGAGCGGCAGAAAATGAGGAGAATGAAGAAGAGAAGAGACCAAAGCAACAGTTTGACAAAGACTTCACCCTTGAACCCTTTGAAGGCGTGACCCCAGAGTACATGGAAATGAGTGAGTCTAGTCTCTTGCTTCCTCTTTTGTCCACTGAGTCACTCACTACTGCAATCACACAATGTTATCTTTTAACCATGTGTGCCTCTTTGCCTGTGTGTATTAACATTTACAGTAATCCAGTACGGGTTCGTGTCTCTGTTCGTGGCCTCCTTCCCGCTGGCGCCAGCGTTCGCTCTGCTCAACAACGTCATTGAGATTCGCCTCGATGCTGCAAAATTTGTGACCGAGATCCGACGGCCTGATGCCGTGAGGTGTAAAGACATAGGTACAGATCACACTTAAGAACATGTCTGCTCTGTCAGTCTCTGAGTGAATGTGAAACAAGCTATCCTGGAACTTTTAATCACTCTCTTTTCCACTCTGCCCCTCCATTTTTGTCTCTTTGTCTCCGTGTCTGTCTGTCTGTCACTTTCCTTTACACAAATACAAAACACACGGACACACTTCCCTTTCCCACTTTGTCTCTTTTCATGCACATGCTATCTCCAGGGATTTGGTACAACATTCTCTGTGGAATCAGCAAGTTCTCTGTTATTACCAATGTAAGTGTGTGAGTGAGTGTTTATGTCTACTGTGCCCGAGACCTTTGACCTCTGGCAGAGAATGTCTAACTTGTGCACAACAATTTACTTCAAGTCATGAACTGACATCTCTGAGTGTGACGTTACAAGTGAAAAGTTCATCTAGTCTTTAGAGTAAAGTTTTTATCTTTTTGTTTTCATTTCATTTCATTGTCTTGAGTCAATTTTTAAAGAGCCAGTGGATCCCCATCATGTGTTTAAGCTTTTTGAATGTTAACATGATGTTAACATTCAAAGTCATGCATTGTGTGTATCCTTGAGATCTAACAAATGTGTCGAAAGCATTTCCTCACTCGTAAAATATTTGCAAAGCAGTTTTTTTTTAAATAATTTGCATGAATGAATTAACATTCATGTTTGCTAGCTGGCAGTCTTCTTATTTGCCTTTGTTGGTGCATTGCTACACTTCTTTGCTACAACGTTCAATAGTTAGAAAATCAATCAACACTCTGAAAGCACAAAAACTGATAACTACATTGTAATAATTTTACAAAATGTTACAGAAAGCTAGTTTGAAGTACAAGAAAAGATAATTCATGGTCCAAACCCAATATGTGTTAATATTTGAGCTCAAGTTGCTCAGCAAAACTTGATATATAACATATAACACAATAATGTGTGGCCTCACAAATATAATAAAAATGCTGTTAAAAGTGTTTCTAAATGCACTCATTAATTCAATGTAAATGTTGTGAAAATAACCTTTAGATATTGTGGTTCAGCTCTATGGAGAGAATTCACAAAAGATATTATGGACATTAATGTAGTTGTAGTAGGTAGATAATTTTGATGTAAACTCATTTGTATCAAATTACCTTTTAGCCTATACAGTTGAATATAGATGATAACTTGTTGACGTGCCTGCACTAACATGTTACATGATGTATCATAATACAGTGTTGTCATTTCCCCTCCTTGTTTGTCTTCTCAGGCGTTTGTCATCTCCTTCACGTCAGAGTTTGTCCCACGAATGGTTTACCAGTACATGTACAATGTAAATGGCACCATGAATGGCTACACAGAGCACTCGCTGTCCTACTTTAATGTCAGCAACTTCCCACTGGGCACTGCGCCCACCACCACCCTCATCACCGGAGTCTCCATGTGCAGGTCAGAGTGACTCCTTGACCTGGATTTTCCTTTAAATCCTTCAGCCCAGCAGCTTAACTCTTACTTTACCTAAATCCCAAACTTGTCTGGAGGTTTCAGAAACTGTAAAATGTGGCATTTATAGCAGGGTTTTTACTGAGGCAGATCTTTCTAAGAATTACTGTGTTGCTCCAGGTACCTCCTTGCTAATTATCACGATGTCTGTGTTTTTCAGGTATAAGGACTACAGAGACCCACCCTGGGACCCAGATCCCTACACCTTCTCTAAACAGTACTGGTCTGTCCTGGCTGCAAAACTGGCCTTTGTAATATTCTTCCAGGTAGGAAAATAATATTTACAATTGTGGGTATGTTAATGTCAGTCTAAAAAGTGGTGTCTGATCCAAGTCTTTCTTTCTCAAATCCAAGAACACCTTTGCACCCATTAGATATATGGCTTTCGTTAATGGCAGGTGTGCACATTTAGTTTTAGCACTTTTATGTCTCTGTCAACAAACCCTGAAGCAAAGGCCTATCTTTTCAAAATCTTGCTTCACTCGCTCTTCATCATTGTGTGTCTATTGCTGGCACATCGTGGTTCATGGATCAGTCACGGCTGGCTGATACCCAATCAGCTTAATGAGATCAATATCACCCCGATACCAATCTGGTGGAGCTGTGCATCCCTGTAGATTAAAGACCAATTAACCATCTTTCGCAGCTAATTAAACCTATTAAACCTAGAAATGTGTATCCTGTGAAAAATGTGATTAACATGTAACTTGAGAAGCATAAACTCCAAGCATCGTCTTTAAATGTAACGATACAGTACATTGCAAGAAAAAAAACCTTTCCTTATCTTTGTCCCTACAGAACCTTGCCATGTTCCTCAGCATGTTGGTTGCCTGGATGATCCCAGACGTACCACGATCCCTGCGGGAACAGCTGAAGAAAGAGAACATGATGCTGATGGAGTTTTTGCTGAATCAAGACCAAGAAGCACGTGCCAAATCTCACTCCCCAAAACGCTCCATCCCCTGCTTCCCCACCAACATAGACATTGTGGTGGAGGCACCACCGGAGGAACAAGAGCAGCAGCAAGTGGAGGAGGTGGAGGAGGTGGAGGAGGAGGAAGGGGTTGAGATCAATCTGGATGAACACAGAAGGACCAGTGACAGTGATCCAGAGGTTGGGAAGTCATTTGAAGAAGTTGAAGAAAAACAACTGGAAGAACGAGGAGGTGAAGGAGAAGATGTGGGCTTGGTCGTGGAGGTAGAAAGGGGAGAAAAGGAAAAAGATGGAGAGGTAAATGAAGAAGATGGAAAGGGGGATAATGAGCAAGATGGGGGAGAAGAAAACATGGAAAGAGGACAAAGAGAGGAAGAAGAAAAGGAAGTGATGGCAGAAGAGCAGGAGAATTTTACTGTCGATCTGGACGCCTTCATGAGTGAGATGGGCCTCTTAGGTGAGAGGAGGAAACTTTCTTCAAGTCGCACTACATGTTTTATCATGTGTAATCTTTTCTGTAAAGTAATTCTGTCTTGTTTGTGTGTTGTGATCCATTTTTCTATGTCTTGTCATGCAGATGAAGAGCCCTCGTCGAGTACAGCTGGAGTTACAGAACTTCCCCGCTCAGGCTCCCAACAGGAATACCAGAAAGAGCAGGAGCCTCCGTCACATCCGTCATCTAAAAGAGGCTCATCACAGAGTCTGAAGAGCTCCAGAGCAGAAATCACAACACCAGATATTGACACTAGGCTCTTCTCGCTGATTGCCCCTCCTCCCAGAGAGCAAGGCTCAAGGGCAAAGGCCCGCTGCTCCACCCTGCCTTCCCGCCACAGAGGGGCTGAGGCTTGTTACAGCCTGCCACGGCCCAGCCACTCCACCAGCCTCACGAGGTTCCAGCAGACGGCCACACTTACTCCCTTGGTTCCACTGGGCTCTTCATTATCGGCCTCATCCAACAGGTTCTCTCCCCCACACACACCGGGGTCACCATCATCTCCACTTCCCACACAGTCCCCGTCGGCCCAACAGCCCACAGCCCCCAGTGAACTATTCGCGCTGAAAGGCCCTCCGCCTCAACAGCCTCGCTCAAGGGGTAAAGCCCGGTGCTCCACCCTGCCTGCACGACAAAGAGCCCCCGGTCCTGAGGAGCACTCCACCAAGCCTAGCCATTCCACCAGCTTTACAAAGCTGGGGGACCGCATCCCTCCTTCCCCAAGTGAACTGAAGCATAACACACCAGTATGAGGAGAGCTGGAAGGCAAGGGAAAGGGACAGAGGGTGGCAGAGGGAGGAGGAGGACTATCCAGATTAGCCTCTCCTGTCGGTGCCTGGAGCCTCACCCCTCCGTCTGTCCTCCCTATCTGCATACATAATACCTGGGGTCTGAAGAGAGACCATCCAGATCAACTGAACGTCCTTTTTATCCTCTTAATCTTCACAGAGATGTTTATACCACTCAGTGGTTTAGGGCTGACCCTGATAAGGGGAGTGCTGGACAATTCAGAGAAGGACTGAAACTCTCCCTGCCGTGCCCGAAACAAATACCACTGGAACTGGAACTTTCTATTCCTTTTTTGTTTTTGTTTTTTTTGTTTGTTGTTTTTTTGTTGGTTTGTTTTTGCCCACCCACACAGCTCAGTAGCCACTGCTCCTCTGTTATTTTCAGTCCCACACATGCAGCAGTGCTGCCTTGTAGACCAGAGGAAGATGGAAATATATACAGCACAGCTAGTATCAACAGTTATGCTTGTAGATCTACTGTTTATTTTTAGAGGTTTTGATATATAAAAAATGTAAAATGATAATAAAAGAAGGACATATTTTTGATATCTGTTTTTCCTTCTGAACTCTCATGGGTTGATTTATGTTGCATTTCAGCCATGTTATCTTTGATTACCGACACTTACATTTATTTTATATTTATGCATAATCAGCAGAAATAAGAGGTGACAAATAACATCACACATCCAGAGGTTCTTCTTTTCAGAGATGGCAAGCTGAACAAAGTCGTTAACATGAGGCCAACAACAACAACAACAACAACAACAACAACTACACAACATTCATAACATGCCACTAGTAAATCCTAATTGGGAGATGGCTGCAGTGTCAACACTAATAGAACTATTGTGTTGTCTCTGTTGCCCCCTTGTGGTGTATGGGGAAACACTAAGAAATGATCCAGTGTCCTGTATTCTAATATGGATGCTCAGTGATGTGTTGTTTTACTTTAGTGTCCCTCTGAAACCTGACATTTTCAAAGTTCTTTTGCAACAGCATAAAAAAGAAACACCTCCTGATTGTAATTAATTGCCAGAAATTCCAATTTTCCCCACAGAAACTGAGCAGGGTAAACAGTTCACTGTAACTGAGGTCACTTTGATTTGTATTGATATGTTTGTTATTAACCCAGGCGGCTATTTATGCAGAGTGATCTTTCTCTTTGTGTATGAAAGTCCCTTTTTCTCCTTTATCCATAACCTGCACTGGCTCCTCCTCCCCTGCCCCACCAGTGAATGGGGCCTTTGTGGGGGCTTCCCAGCATTCCACGGGAATTCTTGCAGGTGAGGGTACACAAACAATCCCACTCTCAGATGACTGCTGCAGCTTACCATTTACAACTGAAAATACAAAATGCTGCAACATGTTAGGGGTTTCCAGTGCTGAGCTAACCTTACTTTAAAAGGAGTTGCTGCAACTACGAGGGTGTGATCACCAGAGCAGACAAGAGTGGGAGGGAAGGATCCCATTCTTTCTAACCAGGTGAGCGTCCACACGCATGCTCTAAAAAGCACCATGCTCACTGGAGCCTGTTGCCTCACGTACAATGAGGTACATCGTACGGATTAGGGAAAGCATTAGTTTATGAGTAAATATTTGTCTTCCTTTTTTAAAAAAATTGCGCCCCCACAATAGCTGAAAGTGCACATATAGGATCTATACAGGGATGTTATCTGAAGTGGATAAGTGCAGCACATGACCTGTATGACAGACAGACTGGAAAACAGACTGTACGTCTCACAGTGGACACCCTGAAGGTGAGTGTGTGTAAACATTGCATACATTAATGGATGCATTCTGTAACTGAGACGCAACAAAGGCCCGAAACTGGAGATTTTTACAGCGGAAGATCAGTTTAGGTTTCACACAATATTTTACTTCAGTTTCGCTGGATTTCTGTATCCATCTTCTGCCTCAGCTTCCCTCTCTTCTGTTGGAACTTGTCAAGACGACACATCTTGCAGGTATGTATGCTCATTTCCCCATGCTCACTAATTAACTATCACTGAGGCTCAGGGACACTACTATGAGTTGCACTGTAATCAGGGCATCACAGCAAATATTTATAATTATTTACGTTTGTTTCAACAGTTTTAGTAGTTTTCTAACTGCTCAAATAACACGTTTTGTTATCTACACATACATGATCAGAGTCCACATAAGAAAGGACTATCTAATCTTTACATCCTTGAATTGCTCCTCACCCTCCTTTATCTTTGTTGCCCTTTGATATCTATTCTACGTCTCCATCTCCAAATTACTCACTTCCTTCATGATTGTGTGTCCACAGAGCAGTTGTACTGTCAGACACCAGTAGGAGGTAGCGGACAGTAAACAAAAAATTGGCACTGCAGATTCAAGACAAATAAGTGGTGCATTTTTGGCGGTGGATGCATGTGGACCAGAGCCCTAGTTGCTTCAGCATGCCAGCCTGTGTCCAGTGTTGCTGTGTCCACTGCTTTGGCTGCCACAGAATTACAGAGAATGCACACTACTTTGGCCAGCTGACATTGTTTTACATTATAATTGGAAAAATAAATAAATACACTTTAGCACATCTTTAATCTAGTCTCAATCATATTTTGAAATCAAACTTTTTTAAAAGGCAAATGAAAACAATCTTCCCATGAGGTATAACAACTTGTTTGTGTGAGGTGTCAGATGTAATTTCTTTGATATCAGTGAACTAATGTTCTGTCTTGGAAACAAATAGATTGAATTTCTTTTTCATTAGTGTATGCTGTGTTTCCCAGCAGCATGTTGCAGACAGTCAGTGAGTGGCTGTGGTGGGAGCGTCTGTGGCTGCCAGCAAACGTCTCCTGGTCAGATCTGGAGGACAGTGAAGGTCGTATCTATGCGAAAGCCTCTCAACTTTACGCTGCTCTGCCCTGCGCCCTCTGCCTGCTCCTGGTCAGATACATGTTTGAGAGGTGAGAGTATACAGTATGTGTGTTTCAGTGACTTTAGCAATGCAATCGTCTGGTTTCAGAGTAATGGGATTATGTTGCACAAGCTGTGTGGAGCAATGTGGAACTCCAAACCAGAACCAGGCCACTTCTGTTGTGTTTATAAAGCTGTGCTCTACCTGGTAATTCATTATACAGTATGTAATGTTACTTGTGTGCTGATGCAGGTACCTGGCCACACCACTGGCTGATGTTTGGGGAATCAGCGACAGGGTACGTCTCACAGCAGAACCAAACCCCATCCTAGAAAAGTACTTCTGCAGCCAAGCACGGTTTCTGTCACAGGTATGTTAAGAGGGGCATTTCCTTGAAAAACAAAGGTGGTTTGTTGTTCACATACAGTCACACGCCTGGTATATAGCATTTTAGGCATTTTGTGTCAAATTAAGTTCTCGATACAGTAGGTGAGTAAGTAAAAACAAATTGTGTTGTTCTATATACTTTCTTTTATATACTTAGTGGAGTTCTTCATAGAAAGTCAAAACACACCAGAGCTTTACAACAAAGTACACTGAATTCAAGAAATTAGGAAGAAACAAGGCTTTTTGTGAACACACTTACACCGGGAGTTAAATAAAGATAAGCTGAGGCTTAATATGAGTGAAATACCCCTCTGAAATACATCAGCGATCAGGGTCTTCTCAGATATACTTGGTAATTGCACTATTACACTTTGTGTTTTTATCAACACAAATGTTTGATGTTGCTTTTTATTGCTGAAATTAGAGGCAGAGTAAATTAAATGTTGTTTTTGCATCAAACATTGTTTGTCAGAGAGTAAAACTGAATGCTGGTGTATAACTTCAAAGAGGGTGCGTCCCAGGGTGGAAAGAGTGTAACACCTGGACCGTTTCCTTTGTTCCTCAGGCTGATGTGCGGTCTCTGTGCAAGAAGACCAGTTGGCCAGAAAGGAGAGTTCAGCTCTGGTTCAGGAGGAGGAGGAACCAGGAGCGTCCAGGGCTTCGCAAGAGGTTCTGTGAGGCCAGGTGTGTGTGTGATTATATGCTGATGTGAGAACAAGTGCGTATGTGTAAATATGTGACATTATTGTTCTTGTCTGTCAACAGTTGGAGATGTGTGTTTTATTTTTTTGCATTTGTCTACGGAGTCCTGTCTCTCCATGATGTAAGTGGTTTTGGCCTTTTTCCATGTTTGATCACAGTAACTGTTTCTATTACAGGATTTGTCTCTCATGTCAGCCAATTTTTCCATTGCACCAATTGTTTGCTTCCCCTTATTTTGTCTTTCTCTCCCTCTTTCTCGCTATTCTGCTGTAATGTGAAGTATGTGAAACTCCTCATCTCTCTTCCTATCTCATGTCTCTCCTGTGCTTCAGGGTTTTTCTCACACTCTGGCAGTTGGTATGGCAGACAAACATGCATGAGCTTGTGGCCCTTGTCGCTTTTTTCAAGGCTATCCTCCAACCACCCCCCCAACTCACACTCCTCTCCCTCTTTGTTTTTGTTGGCTGTAGAAACCTTGGTTTTATAATCTGAAGGAGGTTTGGGCAGGCTTCCCTAAACAGGTAAGTGTTTTTGTATTGCTATTAGGATGGCTTGTACAATGTTAAAGTATGCAGTATGATAAACATCTATATATGTCTGTGTGTTACGTGTCCGTGCAGTCCATGCTGCCATCTCAGTACTGGTATTACCTCTTGGAAATGGGCTTCTACCTTTCTCTGCTCCTCAGCCTCACGTTTGACGTGAAACGGAAGGTGAGTGTACTGATGTGTGCAGATGTGTAACATCAAAGTGAAGTACTGCAGTTTTTCAAAGTGTTTAATTCCATTTCACCTGAATTCATTATTCATAATGTATAAGTATGTATGTATGTATAAGATAAATAAATTGGGGACGTCTATGTGTCATGTGCCTACATGTTTACCTGTCACGTGTTTGTGTGTAGGACTTCAAAGAGCAGGTGATTCATCATATAGCCACACTGACTCTTCTGAGTTTCTCCTGGATTTCAAACTACATCCGTATTGGAACCCTTGTGATGGCCGTTCATGACTCCGCTGACATACTGCTGGAGGTCAGTGCTGTTCTGACATCAGTGCATGTGCAAGCCAATCTATGTGATATTCACTGTCTTACTGTGGGCTGGACAGTATTAGCAGATAACTCTGATTTCGCATTGTCAGAGTTCTGCAGCAACAGACTGACAAAGGAACAGTTACTCCCTATCATCAAAAAGTAATTTAACATTGCAAAGCTGTCTTTTTATGTCTTCAAAGATGCATAACAATTGCCTCTGAGGGGAAAAATTGGGCCTCGTACAGTAGTTGTCAGTTGTCAGTAGTTTGATGCAGAGCCTAAAACCTGCACTCAAGATGTCTGACCGATTGCAAAAATCCCTCTAGGCAGGACTCAAACCGGTCTGATGCCAAAAAATAAAACACTGAGTTGAGTTTGAACAGCAGTGAACATGAGCTCCACTTTACATTTCTTGACATGTTATTTTTTTCATGCTAGCCCCTGAAATGCATAAGACATCCTACTCAGATTTACAGGTAGCAATTGGGATCATGATTGAGATCAGGTCGATAGTAGTGTGCATGAGACTTAATGCTCAAGTTTTCTTCAGACGCTATCAGAGAAGCAATACTGTAAGACATTCATTAACATAGAGTTGAATCAACACCCGTCTAGACTGCATTTTTTGCAAAGATGAAACACTGTGAATGCACTGGCATCTAACTAAACTAAATATCAATAGCAAACATGCCTGCAGCGACTTTATGGCTGATTATGAACTATTCCTTTTAAATAAAGAACTGAAGCTGCTTCTGTTCCCTGTTTTTATCTCACAGGGTGCAAAGGTATTCAACTACGCCAAATGGCACCAGACTGCTAACGCCATGTTTGTGGTGTTTACACTTCTCTTTATGGTGACAAGACTTGTCATTTTTCCTTTCTGGTAAGTGTGTAAAATGGAAGGATGTAGCGTGATGCATGATGCTAATCTTGGTGTAATGTGTGAAAATATTATGTGTGCATATCTTCTACAGGCTTATCCACTGTACTTGGGTGTACCCACTGGAAGAGTTTGCCCCCTTCTTTGGCTACTACTTCTTCAATGTGATGTTGTTGGTTCTACAGATACTCCACCTCTACTGGGCTGTTCTCATATCACGAATGGTTTACAAGTTTATCTTCAGCAAGGTGTGTTTACACGTGTATCTGTGTGTATATTCATTCATGTGAAGGAAAGAAATGTATGAAAACTATGCAAATTCTACAAGTTACATGTCTTCTTGTTTCTCTTTGGTTCACCTTTGTTTTCTTCTCTGTGGCTCATCTTCATCCTGAAGCTGGAAGGCGATGACAGGAGTGATGAAGAGGAGGATGACAGTGACTCGCCGAAGAAAGGAAACCACAAATTGAGTCACATAAATGGCTCTGGAGCCAGAGGCCGGGCCAATGGCCACTGACACATAAAGACACAAAAACAGAGAAAAAGTAAAATGGACAGCAGACACATGGACAGATTCAATATGGATTGCAGCTGTTAGAATCTAATTGCATATAAAAGATACACTTATATTATTTAATATTATTTTTTAAAGGAACTGTGAGGAATTATACATAAACTGATTAGAAGCTGTATGGTTTCTGGAATTCATTGAATTCAGACCCTTTAACAACTTTATCTTCTTCTTCTGATTAAAAATAGAGGAATACTACTTTAATATATTGTTTTTGCATTTTTGTATGTTGTTGAGAATAATTATCAAATAATGATGACACGTGAGTCCCACATGTGTGAGTATGTGCTTCTATGTGTGTGTTTGGTGGGGTATATATATTGCAAAACCAAAGCACTACAATGAAATTTATGTTTTTAAGATTACTTTTTGACTTCCTGTTCGTCTGTTTATAATTTTACAATTGTATATGTGCCAGTATTTTTTTCACGACCTCGTCCTGCCGGTGTGGGAAGCAAAATGAGCAGAATTATCAAGAGATCTCACCGGCTCAGGATATCAGTGGCTGTCCCAGCACGCCCTCTCGCGACAATCAGCGAGAACTGGGACGTCACCTCCTCCGTTACCATCAGTTACTATAGAAACGACAACACTTCCATGCCTAAGAAACATTTAACAGGCCACACACCAAACGTAGCTTAACTTATTATCTTATTAGTACACAAATAGTCGTCAGTATTGTTGTCAGAATGGCTTATCGCACAAATGTGAAAATCGGAAACTGGAATGAGGACCTGCGCTTAGAAGAGGTTTGTTTCTAAATAAAGCACTCCACTTTTAGCTAACTTAAATAAACTAGCTAGTTAGCTTACATATAATAGCTAGCTTAGCGTTAACTCATTCATCTTAGCTAACAAGGGATAGCAACATCTAGAAGAAAAGTATTTATTTTATGCAGAGCCAAATGTAGTCGTATTGGCATTGTGAATTCCTATTTGCACAGGCAATAATGCAGACAACACATCCACATTTGGACTCATTGCCAACAACAATGAAGACCGATACCGTGAGCAGGTAGCCCAAGCAGTAACTTGGTGCCTTGATAACAAACTCCAGCTGAACACCTCTAAGTCATTATAGATTTCAGGCACAGCGCCCTCCCCAAAACCCCCATACACGTCTCAGGAGAATCCATAATCACTACTGACTCATTCAAATGTGTTGGCACACACATCAGCAACCCACTCAAATGGATACATATCACATTACCAAAAAGAAAAAACCCAGAAAAGACTGTTTTCCCTAAGACAGCTAAAATAAAAAAGGGTAAAAGAAAGCCTCTCCCTTACACAACCATCGGTGAGAGCACCTTATCCATAACAGATTGCAGTGTAGTCAATAAATCATCCAAGATTATTGGCACTCCGTGGCAATCTGTGAATATTGTCTGCTCTATGTTGATGTTGATATCTGCCTATGTTTGTTGTTACTGACACTGTTGAATTGAACTTACCTACTGTGCCATGCTGTACCCACAGCAAATTCTACCAACCTCAGCCATGGGGGCATTGACAAATGACACAGGGAAAGAGAAATGCTTCAGGGGCTAGCATTCAGTAACAAAAACAAGATGAAAGAGGAGAGCAGAATACACTATTTATCATACTGCCAATGTAAGGGGTTTAGAGCAAGAGAAATTTACCCAATGAAGATACAATTATATTGTTAATCCTTTTAAAGATAATCTTTTCCCCTTTTATGCTTTAAGGTTGAAAGAAAATCTTATTCCGCATTGTCTGATAATATCATATATAATCTGTATTATAATTCTGTATTGGCTTGTTCCAAGATATATATTTTTTTTTTACCCTGAGTGAAATGTTCAAATCCAAGGCTCATTCTAGACGTCTTGTGCATCATTTACTACCCATTTCCGTAAAAATTCACCCTGAGATACTTGATATCTTTGAAAACTTTGAGATCTCTATTATAATTTAAAATACAGTTATGTGGGTGTGAACCAAAGACTCTATACAGTCTTAAGGTTTGAGCAAAGTTTGCCTGCACAGCATGAGTTTGTAGTAATGACTCACCCAGTTGGTAATGACTCACCAACTGGGTGAGTCAACTTGCAAATTGCTATTTACATATGTATCAAACAGTAACCCAAGGAAGCAGAAATGCTGTAGGGGCCATTCAGTTACAAAGAGCAAAATGGCAGTTTTCCTGTATTTGTCGTTATGCCAAGATAATGGCGGTGGGTTGTGGGGACATATTAAAGAATACACATTGTATATGCTGATGTCTTTCCAGGATGCAAAGAAAGAGTATCTGGAGAAAAAAGAGAGGGGTGAGCTTGCCGCCCAGAAAGTAGACTTCCTCAACCAGAACATTTTGAGACCGGTAAAATTAGTTTAAGCTAATTAAGAACACCATTAACATCAACAATAATATCACAATGATGATGATGATGTTGGTGTTTGTTCATGTGTGCAGGTGAATCTCGCTGTGACAAATGATGGAAGATTGCACTTTGGGGATGTTGTGATGTTGGTGAACACGGGAGGAGAAAACAGGAAGTGCAGTGCAGTAAGCATTAATGCAGACATTAACAGTTTGACGAATATTCCTTCGCCTGGCATTCAAGCCCCATGTGGCATCAGTGCAGGAGGGGGTATCCAGGCCTGCACACGCACTGCCTTCATCATTACCAGGTACACACACAAACACACTTAAAAATACATCAACATGCACCTGAACACACGGTGAACACAACCTGTAACACTGCTTGTGTGACTACAGTGTAGATGGCAGTCCTGAAGGATCGACTCTGCATTTTGAGCAAAGTTTTGCCTTGAAAACAACAAGTGGATTTGCCAGGGGGGTAAGTGAACTAACACACACACACACACACACACACACACACACACACACACATAATTAAGTACTTTACGCTAAGACTGATGGGGGGGGGCACTCTTTCATAGAAATCACACATGGAGTTCAGTTTGTATTTCATGAGGAGTACTGCCTGTGAAAACATTTGTGTAACATCCTCTGTGGCTCTGAAGGGAGTTTTCTTAAAGTCTATGAAAATAACCCTGATGATGGGTTATTATGGATAAATGTTATCTCAGTTGGGCTTAGAGACTTCAGAGTTTTAACAAACTGGACGTGGAGTTTGAAAGAAGAGGACATTTACCAGGCAGGTCGGGTCTAATGATAGATGCAAGTGAGTTGCATTATGGGAGGTGTAATAATAGGGATTAAAAGTCAGGACATCTCTGCCTCAGTTGCTTAATTTTGACCAATCTTTTTTTTATAATCTGTCTCTCAGAGTCCCCAAACTTTATGGAAGTGCAATACTAACATAATAACAGATGGAATTCACCTTTAATATTTAATAAAAACAAGAGAGCTTTTTTACGATCAGTTCATCATGTAATTATTTATCTTTTAGTTGTTTAGTTTCAGTTTAACACAACAAGCTTGCATGATTCTGTTATGTAGTGATTTTTAAATAGCAAATGTGGTTCACTTTGCATTGTGCTCATCAATACGTCTGAAAGAACACATAAATCTCATCTTGAGTGTGTCACTTCAAGCGTTTACGTATTTTCTCTTCCTTTCTTTCCTCAGCTTTACTTGACGAGTGACCTGCAAAGTTTTCAAAAGGTAGATCAAGTTTTAACATGAATTATTGATTGTAGACCATCAAGGAGAATACATTACACTGAACAACCACCAACTGTGATGAGACATTTTAACAAAGCGGAAATCCAGAAAGCTTATGTTTGTCCCTTTCACTAACTTTTTCTACAACTGTCAATCTCATATTATTGTGACTTCACTTAAAGTGTGCAAAGAAGTCCCGCCTACAAGAAGTAAACTTGGATGACGGTGGCTCCTTTCTGTCATGGTGGAAGATAGTGCACTTTGACCCCCAGGAGAGGCTTGAATATGAGGGTCAGCCTGTTCCTGTAAGTCTTTACTTTAACTTCATTAACTTAGTTAATTACTCCACCTGTTGCATTTTCTGTTGTTTAGATCTTTAACTGAACACAGAATGTTTTGTGTTTCTTTTGCTTCCCTTCACCTCTGTTTCATTGAGAATTTCTATGCAATTATCAACAGTTTTTTTTTTTAACAGGCTAATGTGAAGGTGCTCATCATACACTGCAAGACAAACCAGGCTCTTGCTGTTCTGGGTGGTCAAGTCCTTTGGTATTCGCCATTTATTTTACTTTAAAAGTAACTCCAAACTAAGGGGAATATGTTGTTGTGTTAAATGCAATATAAATGCTTTTGTTTTTGTGTTGCTCTCATGTCTGATGTCAACTTGGAGGTCCATTGATTTTAAATATTAGCCAAATTTGTAATATACAAAAAGAGATGTCAGTGGAAGAAAACAGCAGTGTGGTAGTAGGTAAGCTTACTATAAGTAAAAGCCAACAGCCTGGTGTTTTTTGTTTTTTTTTTCAAAATAAGGTTACAGTGACATGAAAACCCTATCTCTACTTCCATTCAACTTCAAGGCAACTATGAGTTGTAACTTTACAAGAATCAGCTTTCGTAATCCAAACAAACAAGCTGATGTATCTTACTGAAAATAACAAATTTCCTGTCACACACCATGTAGATTCACTTCTATTGACACAGTCAATTTGTGCATTTAGTTGCAGTCAGCGCTTTACAGCCACTGTTGTCAACAGGTGAGGACATCCAATATGGCAGCCTGCATACCTGCTGTCGTTTTGTAGGTAACAGTTGTTTCTCTGCAGGACCGCATATGGCAAAGAGTATGAGGTAACGGCTCACACCTTCTTTGACTGCCATAAAGCTGAACAGGAAAACAACCACTGGATACTGTGCACCTCTGACCCTGCAGGGAGCGGGCTCGTACTTCTCAACCACCCACAGGCAGTGGCTAACGACGAGGAGGTCACACAGGCAAACCGTGACAGCCAACTGTAACACAATCCACTCTCATGCTGTAACATGCACACATAGGGCAGACAGATACCACATCATTAACAACACCTGCACTTTTAAAAAAAATAATGGTTGTTTTTTGCTGTTTGGGTCACTGATTTTTGTCTCCTTGTATGAAGACATTCCAGGCTGGACTCCAACCAGGGCGTTAAGGTTATATGATATACATTAGCCAGCCAAGCCACCAGGAGGCTCTGTAGAAAGAAGCACTTGATATGTTTCTTCTAAGAAAGGAGAGGTACACTTCCATTGTTCTGGTTAGGCAACAGCAAAACAAACATAACGTGATATTGGACAGTAAGATGATTTGGCTAATTTCCAATGCACTTGGACTTTCCCCTGAAAGCAATTTCATGTGATATTTTGATGAGATAAGGGGAAGAAGTGTGGGCGCTGTCATGAAAGGAGCAATAATTAAATAAAATAACCTAAACAGTCCTCGCCAGCTCAGAATCAGAAACTGTTTATTGCCAAGTAACATACATTACAAGGAATTTGCTGTGGTCTGAAGGTGCTATTGTTTTGATGACAGCTGACTTATGCAGTCCTTTCATCTTTTTAGTGTTAAAAACATTTAAAAAATGTTCAAGGTCCATTTTTGTTATTGCCTTCTGATAAAGAAGCCAATCAGGGGGTAATGCCCCTACATGCCTTATCAGAAGGCAATAATAAAAATAATATTTCTACTTTATGTTTCTTGAATCATTCGTAACAATTTATGTAAAATGATGGGGAGCATCATCTTCATCAAGGTACACATCTCCTTGGGGGAAGATAATGGCTGTGAATCTGTGAATGTTAAGGTGTGCTCTGGGACCAAGGGCCCACAGGTGCTATGGATTATTATGGACAGGTGTGGACCCAACCTTTGCCAACTGAATGGCCCTGAAACTTTAGGCTACATCCCCTTGCATACATTGAGTTAATCATCTGTGTGTATCATGAGATTAGAGCGAGACTATGTAACTATGTAACAACCCCCCCTCTTTAAAATAAATAATGAATCAATAAAGTTGAATTCATGAGAAATATAACATACCCATGCGCAATTCAATGCTGATACAGCCTTTGTTGGTCTGGTATGACCAGTAGTTAATTATGTACAATGTTAACTAACGTTAGAAAACGTAAGATATATGTTAATGTATAACTGTCAGTACTGAGTCGCTTCACTGACTTAGTGACTCTTCTCTGCTTGAGCTATTTTCACATTATGTTTAGCCTGTACATGTACTTACAGTGCAAGGTTTGATCTCAAAAGTAAAACAGGAAACACGTTGCACATCACCAGGAGACATGTTTGTTGTGTCCTGCTTGTGGTCCCACTGCTGTCTTTCTCACTCAGGTTACCTAATTATGGTGTGTTTAAGCAACTAGCTCAAGACAAGGCAAAAAAACCCAAAACGTTAAATTCAACGTAAAATTTTCCTGTAATTGCAACTTGTCACTAAGTATGCTGACATTGATTGTGCATGCATGTGTTTGCTGTTTTTGCATTTGACAAAACCTTCACATTCTCATGGAAAAGATTTACTCCATACAGCCTCATGTTTCTGCATCCTATAGTAAACAAACAGTGAAAAACATCTTGGCGTCTAGGGTTTAAAGAGGACTTGATACTGTATTTCCACGTGGCGAGGAGGACCACAAGTGACCTGATTTGGGTTAAAATATAATTATGAAACAACAGCAGGTATCATCTACCATAGATAACGCTGTCAGATGGCCTGCCGTCAAGGCTGCGTTCAAGTACAAACGTTTAACTAGTCTGTTTGCAACGATTTAGAACCAGCTGTTTCGTTTGTGCGCAACGTTTCACAACAGCTTTTAGTATGTTCTGCTACCGTTACACTTTCGGTGTGGGTGTCATCTGAAAGCAAACATAAGGGGGACTACCAACCGTTTGCAACGGCACATTGAACACACCGCCAGTTGTGTTTTAAAACGTTTTTGTACGTGTTGGCAGCGCTGAACGCGACCCCCAGGTGTCACGTTTCAGAGGGAGACAACAATAGAGAAGTGGCCAGCCGACGCTTTAACTATACGGCACCTCACTCGAGGCGGCAGATGCGCGGAAGAAAGGACGTCGACTCCACTGAAAGGTGCGTTACGTTAGCCACCGCATGGGAAGACAATTTCCATTGTCACGTTTTGTCTTTTGGTGATTGTAGGTCAAAAATCACATTGTATGTGTCATTGTATATTCAATTATTCAACTCATTTGGCTGATTTTGTGTTAATATTTGCCTTTTTTCTTATTGCGGTTTATAACGGTTGCAATTAACAGTTTACGGTAAGCTAGCTAAATGGGACTACCAGGGTCTAGCATGCAGCTGCGTTCTAATTTAAGCCTGACTGTGAGAGCAAGTGCATATATCTAAGCTTGTGTACGGAGGATAAAGCCAATATTCAATATATTGATATCCGCATAGATAACAATTTAACGCGATGTCGCTACTGATAAAGCCATGTTCTGAAGAATTATACGTCTCTGTGGTGTCTGGCCTGTCTTCCAATCGGTAAGTGATGCCACAACGTTATTTATGAGTCAAACGCATGACTAATCCTGGTAGACATAAAATACATAATGTTCTATAGCTATGTATGATGGTTCTTATAAATCTAAACGATGGATATATTATCAGTGAAGACTCTCTCAAGGTTAGCGGTTGCTTTAGGTTGATTGTTAAGGTATCTGTGCGTTCATTTGTTGGTTATTGAGGGATCTTAACGTTAACCATTCAAAACGTCGTTTTCCCATACGAGTATGAATATAAGACTAGCTATATCCTACACTGTCCCTGCACGTTGAGGGGAGAACTGCACTACATTTCAGAGGGATATATACATTTTACTCCGCTGCATTTATTTAGCAGCAAGAGTAAAATTTCACACGTTACATACAAAGCACAGGCTTAGCTTATAAAATATAACGTAGCGTTATTGTTGTAGATGAGACCACCTCCAGTAGTTAAAACAGCTCCACCAGCATCAGCAATTAAATGCTGCTTACATATTAATACAACAGTATAATAAAATAGTATAAGACTGTGAAAGGGAGGATTCTGCCTGCACAATGAGTACTTTTTGTTGGTAATGCTTCAGTACTTCAACTCAAATAAATATTTGAATGCTTTTACTTGGAATAGAGTATTTTTTCATTGTGGTATTGCTATTTTACTGAAGTAAAGAATTGGAATAATTGTAAAACTGCTTATTCAGCCCACTGATTTAGTTAGTGTTAAATATACCAACATTTTAGAAAATACAACTCTGTACCGTTTTGATTTTCCATAGTTAACTATATTTTCTGCAGGTTTACTCAATTGGAGTAGTTCGTTCAAGGAAATGCTTCTGAAAATAAACAACTGGTAAACTCAAACTAAAATAACTGCTTCAGAACTTTATTCCCTGCAATCAGTACGAGATTACATAGCACTTTACAGGAAAGTGCCAATGAACATACTAGGAAATTATGGGTCCGTGATTTAAAAAGAAGCATTTAGAATAAGCCTATTTACCCTCGTGAAGGTTTACATGCTGTTTAAAAGCCCTGCTACGAAACAAATTCTTGTCGAGAAAAGACTGAATCCTGGTGGAAACATACTCGATCTAAAAATACTGGAACCAGCCAAAATAAATGATACATGATATCACTGTCCTCAATGGTAGCCTGTCCTGACCCTATGTGACCCTATCCCTGGATGATACCCCCTTTTTAATCAGCTATTTGTTTGTTGTGGGTCTCAGGCGTAGACAGTGTGGTCTCAGGCAAGATCGCAGAGTTATCACTCTGGATTACTCTAGAGAGGCAGGTGTTCCCAGGGTGCACTCCCTTGCTCTGACAGCTCTCACAGCAGATGTGAGTGCTACTTTCTCTCGGGCCACGCCACACCCCCTTGTGAGCCCTTTTGAGGATTTACATCCTTGACGTGACGTGAGTCAGTCAGGATTGCTCCCAAAAGTTAAGTGCTTATTCCGGTATTGCCATGGCTCTGTATCAGTCTCAAGTAGCATCCTATCCGGTGAACTACTGTATACGTGTTTTGAAGATCACATTACTTTTGCATAAGTCTTGCCATGCTATGATTGCCAAGTAATTATGCGCTTGCCAAGTGAAGAGACTTTCTTCATCAGCAAGGATTACTTATGTAGTAAGAAGTACAAAGTTTAGTTCAAAATGAAGTTAAATGTTAGAATTATGCTAGAAGCAAGGTTTTACAAAGGTGAACCAGAGTACATTAAGGCTTTGCTGACACTTATTTGGTGTATAAGAGGAGGTTTTACGGTCAGTGATTGTACTATATGAGTATAGTATACCGGATGAGTGGGGGATGGCCATGGCAGTGCCTATTCACAGCCTGTCAAGGTCAAGCTGAAACTTAGCTGGCTGAAAAGGGTGTATCGCTTTTTTCAGTGGTGCTTCCTGGAGATGGCGAAAGACAATAGTTCTAACTCTCATTGGGGGTTGTAGCACAGCCCCAATGTTAAACATTGTCTTAAAACTTTTGACTGCAGCTAAACTAATGACAACATACAAACTTAAGTGTACTTCTTGTGTTTTATTGATGTATTGATGAATTGATTGTGCATTGTGTAACCAGACAACCATGGCAGTGAATGTCCCTGGACTAGTGGCCGTGGTGGTTTTTTATATTGTCATCCTGGTGATTGGGATCTGGGCATCTCGAAAATCCAAGAAAGTGGAGAATGCATGTACTGGCAACAAGAGCGAAGTTACCATTGTCGGTGGCCGCAACATCAATGTCCTGGTCGGGGTTTTCACCATGACAGGTAGAACTTGTCTATGTCCGTTATTAATGGATGTGTATTCCTTATTGTGTTTGCTCTATGCTCCTTTCACTGTGTTTTGTTACTCCATTTCTCACTTGGTTACTTTCTGTGCTTTGCTTTTAGCAACATGGGTTGGTGGAGGTTACATTATGGGAACTGCTGAGGCTGTTTATTCTCCTTCTCAAGGTCTCATCTGGGCTATGGGGCCTCCTGCGTATCTTATCAATTTTCTGTTGGGTAAGTAGCTGAAACAAATGAAGCTTCTGTAAAATAACACATTTTGTACAAACCTAACCAAGATTATTACAGTGCTCCAAAACGTTATCTGACATGGCTCTGACTCTGGCTGCATTGACCTGTTTGAGGGCCAAGGTGCCACTGAAATGAAATTGCAGAGATGTGTCCTGTTGGCAAGCCGAAATGAAACCTGAAAATAAAGAAGTGAGCCTGTGCCTATAACTATATTATTGTTGTTCTAATGGCTAATTTAACATCTTAAATTAGCCTTGTTGCCAACACTGGCACATTTACAGAGATGTTGATCAATGTGCATTGTCCCTGAAAATAAATAAATAAATTAAAAGTTGTGTTCAGAATTGAGTTGAGTTTTAAATATATGTTTAGGCTACTGCCACTACTGCACACAATGCTTATCAGGCCATAGAGTCATCCAAGGACCACTCAAACAAAAAACAGTCCAATGAAGCAGATGTCAGATCAGGTGGGACTTGTAATAGAGGTAATTTTTTACAGGCATACAACAGCCTTGGTAACTCTGCATTCAGCAGAAGTGCATCTAAAGAGAATCACAGTCTTCCACAGTCATCCTTTCATACTATTTACCTGCTTATCTTTGTTCCGTGTTGATACATTGGACAAGGACGCAGGGTAGAGGTACTCGACTGAGACTCAGGCAATTGAAGTGGATGTCTGCCAAGCAATAACTCCTTTAGCTTTTTGACGTGGAAATGAACACATTCACACAAATTGATAATCCTTGACAATCCTTTCATTGCTCAAGAGAGAAAATGTAGATTTTTCGCCTGTTGCACCCAAATGTAGCACAAAGCCTGATCTTAACCACCATGACTTATGAATAATCCACATGTATTGTGCCATGTATGTATGTATGTATTGTGTATCTGGGACTGCAGACAGACATTCACACAGACATGTTCACACCTACATACAATTTAAAACATTTCCACTTCATCTAACCTGCTTCTTCATGGATTGTGGGAGGAACCCCTAACAAAGGGAGGATTTGTACGCAGGCATTTTCCATCCAGTCAGATTCAAACCCACGACCTCTTTGCTGTGAGGTGACAGCACTAACAACTGAGTCACTGTGTGAAGAAAATGGATTTGACGACATTTCAACCCATACATAAACGGCAAAAGCAAATGGGACATTTTTAAATATTTTACATGTAGGCTGCTTTAAACTAAGGTTGCAACTAAAGATCATTGTCATTACCGCTTAATCTAACTGATTATTTTCTCCATGAATCATTTGCACAATAACATATCAGCAAATAGTGAAAAATGAAAGCTAGATAATGTTCACGTTTGAGATTTATGGATTATCAAAATTGTTGCTGATGTTTCTGAGCTGTGTCTGTTGGACGACTAATTGACAAATCATTTCAGTTCTACTTTAAATCAATAGAATATTTTTAATGACAAAAAAGTATTTCAAGTTATTTTTCTCTCTAACAGTAGTTTTGTTTTCTTTGTATTCTGTCCGTTTTTTAAGGAGGATTGTTTTTTGCAAAACCTATGAGGTCGAAACGCTACGTGACCATGTTGGACCCATTTCAGCATCGCTATGGCAACATGTTCACCGCGACACTACTGCTTCCTGCGTTGGTCAGTGATATTTTGTGGGTGGCCTGCATACTTGCTGCTCTGGGTAAGTAACACTTTGTGCTCAAGTCTTTATGTACCAACTTTAACGTGAAATCTTTATGCTTTACATTACATTACATTTTTGTATACCATCTCTGATTTAATGTTCTGTGTGATTTTCCAGGGGGAACGATGAGCATAATCCTTGGGCTGTCGTCTGCCCTCTCCATCATTATCTCAGCAGCTGTCTCCATCATCTACACATTTTTAGGTGGTCTCTACTCTGTGGCGTATACTGATATCATCCAGCTCTCCTTCATCTTTTTCAGCCTGGTGAGAAACAGAATGGAGGGAGAGAAATACAGAGGGAGGGCAATAAAGTAGTGAGTGACAGAAATGACTGAGCAGAGAGAGGGGAGGAGAATGGAGGGAAGGCAACAGAAATAATGGGACATGATGAGATAAATGCATTCATGATGAAGCATGATAAGAAATGAAAGTAATTCAATAGATGACTTGTCCTCATTTTTGCTGTAACAGCTGTTTTTTTTTCTTTGTTTCAGTGGCTCTGTATTCCTTTTTTGATACTCAGTCCTGCAGTTACTGACATCTCACAAATAGTCCACCTCAACCAATCAACTGGAAACTCGTGGATAGGAGAGTTGGAGCTGGCGGATGCAGGAAAATGGGCGGATGAGATGCTGTTATTGGTTAGATTTAAAATGTTAATATGTGTCACTGTGTGTGGAGTGGAGTTAGGCGATTGATATACCACATCCTTAGTTATATCAACTGACTATTTGACCTGTCATGACCCATGCA
This sequence comes from Enoplosus armatus, assembly GCF_043641665.1. Lineage (NCBI taxonomy): Eukaryota > Metazoa > Chordata > Actinopteri > Centrarchiformes > Enoplosidae > Enoplosus > Enoplosus armatus. Next base: position 9,286,210 of record NC_092185.1, read on the forward strand.
ACTCTGTGTGATAGCTTTGTATCTGTCAGCTGATTAATTGCAGCTGCGGTCAGGTACAAGGTAGCATTGAAATTGTATGGCATCGTATTAACTGAGTAAACTTAATTACTGAAATCTAAATCAGCTGTCCTCAAAGTGGAAATCTGGATTTGCTGCCTCTAGTTAACAGGCCTGTTCGTCTTTTCAGCAGACCTCTTTTTGACTTGTCATAGTAGGAAAAGCACAGGTGTTACTAATAACATTAACAATGGCTCTGTTCTATTCAAATGTCCCTGTAAGCCATGACAGTGTGACAGTGAGTCAGCGCGCACAATACCAGGACCGTGAAACTGAAGCCGCTGAATAGAATTCGGCCATGATTAATTTTATTATTCACACTTGTGCTTTTCCTCCGGTGACATGTCAGAATGTCTTTGGTGAAAAAGGCCCTTTAAAGTGTCACTTCAGTTTTCAGGATATCTTGAGCCAACTAACCTCACTGTTAATCTATGAAATCCTGTAGTTAGAATAGACTTAAATGATGGAGAAAAAGCTATTGCTTTGTGTGCATATTTGTGTGTGCAACAGAATATGACATTTTTTTCTACATTTTTGGCATAGCAGTTGTAGGTCCAGTGACGTTCATGCACAGGAGCAACCAGTAACATTGATGATAGCACTGTTCCATTTGAACGATAGATTCACAATATTTCCAAGTCAATCTTAATACTTACAGGTCCATATGTACATATAAACAGTTCATACTGGCAGTAGAAAATATCCCCTCGTAATGTGATTCCAATAGAAGTGATAGAGGACAAGATCCACAGTGTGAAAATATGAGGATTCAGCAGTAAGTCAAATTAAATGGGTCAAATCTTTTTAGTTCAAAATTGGTGTTTCCCTGGACAGTGTTTCCTTGCTGAGTTGCTGTGAAGAGATAGTAATACAAACAGGTTAGCTGCTAACATTTGCAGCGACCAACAATTCTTAAAACGTACATATGGCTGTGTGAGTTTTGTTTTGAGACAGATTTGAAAAAGTGTGAACCTATCTTTTAAAGACGTGCTAGTAAATCATACTGGCACACCTAGATATAATGCAGCCATTATTCATCTCATTGGATAAATCTGTGTTTGACCAGTCAAACTGTGAGAAAGGTCTATTTGGTGATCTGCATGAATTGCCAAGTTGTTCACTGACAAAACTTGTGTTTTTTGTGCGTGCATGTGTATGTTGTAGGCTTTGGGGGGACTGGCCTATCAAGCTCTATACCAGAGGATCCTCTCTGCAGCCTCCTCTGCTCAGGCTCAGGTCACCTGTTTTGCTGCTGCTGGGACAGTTTTTATTATGGGAATCCCCTCAGTTGTCATTGGAGCGGTGGCTTCCTCTGCAGGTACACATGAAACACTCAGATGCGCACATACAGTACACACACAGATTTTCAGTTAGACAACACGTTTAGGTCCCACTGCCATAGTGAATGACATGGGACAATATAATCCTGGTTTCATTTGTATGTGTGTGTTAAACATTCCTATGAGCATTAGCATAACTGGTTATGGTTAGCATATACTGATTATGGAGGGACCTGTCAAAAATTTAGCTTCCTTCTCCCCAGTGCTTGTTTTTTTTTTTTTTTGATGCCATCAACATAATCTTAAAAGCTTCTTCCCCTCCCATTATTTATTTTCCTCTCGACCCTGTCTGTCTCTTTCTCTACCTCTATGCCTCCTTCTCTCTCTTCCTCTCCTTTCCTCTAAGACTGGAACCAGACAGCGTATGGTCTACCCCCTCCTTTTGAACGAGGGGAGGCAGGGAAGATCCTGCCACTGGCCCTGCACTACCTCACACCCACCTGGTTGTCAGTGTTAGGCATTGGTTCTGTGGCTGCAGCAGTTATGTCCTCCATGGACTCTGTGCTGCTGTCCTCAGCATCCATGTTTACGCAAAACATATACAAGGCGACTTTGAGGAAGCAGGTGTGTGTGTGTGTGTGTGTGTGTGACTGACTGACTGTGTGTGTGTTTGGTTCAGACTTAAAGTAAAGTAACTCCATTTTTATTGTCCCTCTCCTCTCTCTTCCTGCAGGCGTCGGAGCGGGAGCTGCAGCGGGTGATCCGTGTTAGCGTGCTGCTGGTGGGCCTCGCCGGGACAGGCCTGGCCTTCGGTGATGACAGTGTGTTCGCCCTCTGGCTGCTAAGCGGGGACCTCCTCTACTGCGTGATCCTTCCGCAGCTCGTCTGCGTGCTGCACTTCAGCTGTGCTAATAGCTACGGCGCTATCAGCGGCTACATAGTAGGACTGCTGCTGCGTGGGCTGAGCGGGGAGCCACTGCTCGGGATCCCTCCTCTCCTCCTGTTCCCCGGCTGGAGGGAGGAGGGCGGAGTCATCACACAGTACTTTCCCTACAGGACTCTGGCCATGCTTTCCTCCGTTATATGTGTTATTGCGGTGTCCTGGCTGGTGGAGCTAGGCTTCTGTAACCAGGTAGTTCCTCAGTCCTGGGATTTACTGGGGGTGTTTGAAGAGAAAAAAGAGGCAGAGGGGGAGGAAGTACCTGTTCCTCGGGAGGAAAAGAACAGTATCCTAAATACAAAATTCTAGTCTTAACTTTAGTACAACATCAGCCAAAGTATACACGAACCTCTTTTTATGCAAATTCCCACCAACCTTCTTCTCTGCACAGACTATTTACGCACACTCTTACTTGTACTGTATACTACACATGTTTAATACTGAAGTATATGCTTTATATGCACCAAACTCTGACCAGCAGTATGTTGAGAGTGATTCAGGGAGGCGGTTGAGACATGGTGGGTGTCTCTTTCTAACAGAACAGGATTAAGGCCACAAATGAAGACCTCAAGATTCTGATCTTAATGTCAGAATTAAAAAAATTTTCACATGGTCCTAATCCTCTTAAAATTAAAAACTCCTCAATTGTTAATTACAGATAACACAAACATGTTCATAGTTTCTTAATACAGTATTCTCCACTCAATCCTTTTCAGTAAATGAAGCTCAACCCAGGTGATGTTATTTAATTGTGTAATTATTAGCCGTTGTCATCCTTTCTAAGAAGCAGTTTTGCCTCTTTGCATATATTAAGCACTGAGGGGACAAAGCAATGCTGTGGAAGATGCAATACTTGAGTTGCTGAGGTTGAGTGTTCCTCAGAAACAAATAGTCTAGATAGGGGTGCCTGTTGAAAGAAGTGTTTACCATTATTTTATGTTTTGAAAGGGATCATCGTTGAAGGACCATCAAGATATAGAATTATAATTACTATTTTTTAGATGTTTTGTGATTGCAAGTGTTCATAAAAAATGAAACCTTCTCTGTCTCTAATCTTTTCATCTGATGGAACCTGTGTCTTTTAATGTGTATTTGTGGGCCAAAGAGAGAAAAGGTTTATTTAAATTACCACAACTTTTAAATGACGATGCACCTTTTGTCACGTGCAGCACCACCAAAAGTATTTGTCTTGTTGCCTTTGGGGCAATGACTTGACTTTATGTTCCAGTAATATTTGACATGAGCACCAACAACAAATCAACTGCAATGCCACCTTTGTAGCAGCAGAGGGCGGCACCTAAACACTGAAAGGACCCGAACCAGGCTGAATCTCAGCAGAGGGAGCTTCCCAAAAGAAATCCGCAAAGCTGCAGTTTGAAAGTACGTTTGAAAAGCCAGTTTTTCACAGATGCTTTTCTTTTGTTTCTTTTGGCCACTCGCTTCACCTCAACAGTATATCAGAAGACTTTCTGATACATGCTCGCAGTTTGATGACTATAAAACAAATGTATTACCTAACACAAGGTAAACTTAAATTATTTACATTTTCACCACATAAATAATGTCTCAAATACCTATATATATTCGCTCCATTCACATGCTTATCGAATAGTCTGTAGTAATCTAAAGTTTCAGAAAAAAGAAGAATATATTTAAATGAAGAAATAACAGGACTCTTAAGTAATATACTTAATAAAAAGTAATATACTTAAACGAAAGTAATATGAAAAACGAACATATCAGCATTTATTTTAATGTTTTTAAATTGACTTGTATTTACTAATATAGAGAAGGTCGTGGATATGAGTATTCACCAAGCGATTCGTTTAATTTAAGTGCGTCGTAGTCATAATTTCAAATGGAAGTCGTTTTTATGATAAAATGGTGAGGGGATGCCGCACAATAAATATTCAGGTGAGTTTCAAAAGTAATGTGACAAGATCATTTTGCAGTCTACCAATCAAAAACACTTGTTTGAAATGAAAAAATTCATAAATATTGATTTCCTCGTTGTCCCACGCCAGTGAAGTGGCCTCCAGTCACTAAACTGCACCTGCGTTCAGGATCAAACAGGCTTCACAATGAACAGCGACGCCCATCGCTCACCGCGCTGTCGCGGCTGCATGTATGGATGAATGAACGATAGAGGCACCGCCGGCAGTCCTCTCCTGAATCAGGGCTCCATGTCAGATTTTACTATTCGGGCCTGTGACGATGGTGTGCAGCGTAACCTATGGGACAGCTCCAGAGCACAAAATAAGAGTTCATGGTATGGAGGGTTTGAACGTAGTCCTGTTCAATCCAGAGGCAAGAAGTCCTATCATCTTAAAAAAAGAAAAGAAATCGTTATATGAATTGTATTTATTTTTTTTTACTCCTCTTTGGAATAAAAACAACACAATGAAATTAATAAAAAGCATAGAACTTAATCAATTAGGAGGGAACCTTTCATACAAAACTTCTCTGTTGTAAAAACAATGACTGACAGTGGGTGTAATTATTTTTCCCTTAATATTGCAGTAATTTAAAAGTCTGATATATTTCCAATTGTTAAAACACCATTAAATTAACCGAAAATGTAAAATATGTCTCTGGGGAACCCTCTATGGGCTATTTTATTCTTTGTGTCGATGCATAGCCTACTGAAAAAGTCCTATAACTGATTTCATAATCCTTGGAAAAGATATAAGATTTGTAACAAGACAAAGCTACAATTTTAAGAGTAATTAAACATTAAGGGCCCACTCCTCACAAATTGTGTGTGAAGAATCCCAAAATAGATGCGCAGGTTGCTGGCCTGTCCCAGAAACATACATACCACATATACATTCAGTAATGAAAGTTGTCTTCATCCCCTGCAACCGACTGTTTTTACTCAACAAATCCAGCTATGGTCAATGATCATTAGGCTATTTACCCCTTTGTTTGTCTAAACCATACTGATACTGTAAATTTGAGAACCACCAGACATAAACAGTAGTTTAACAGCAACATTATTCCACTCCCTGAAACAATAAAGATTAAAAAAAATGACATAGTATAATAATGCTTATTCATTCAAGGTTTCACTAGCACTTTTGTTGCCTCTTCACATTTAGTATGGACAATGTTATCTGTCTCAAGTCTCACATGAACATGAAGTATTGCCATATAACACATTTGTGTTCAAATGTAACTCATTTTGAGCATTTTTGCTTATCGTTGACTGTGACCTTGCGCATGCTTTTTTTCTTGACGCATTAAAAAGTTAATAAAAGTGAGCTATTTTGGAAGGATGATGAGTGCACAACAAGTCAGAATTCTTCAAGTAAAAGTCTCACATTCATTGTAATCATTTATCTCTCTCAAACTGAATCTCAGACAGCATGGTCTGGATACAGCTGACGCCTGTTATATAACAATGTTATATTTTACCTCAACTAACATGGCTTCAGCAGGACAGGATGTAACATCTCCCCATCTTTGACTGAGACAAATACACCAGCCCTGACAAGCAAAACTCTCAGAGACAATTTTGTAAGACCAGGGACAAAATTAATTGGCTAGTGGGCCCCTACACAGAGAGTCTTCGCTGGAATATTCAGGTTTGTTGCATGTCAGCTAGTGGCATATACTTTAATGAACATATATCTGTTTAAGAATATGCACCATGTAATTTAACTAAAATATAAATAATATTAAAACTACATTTTGACACAGGGCATCTCTCCGAGATCTCAGGTAAAAAATATATGAGCCACCTTACAAAGTATAAACCTACAATATAACTTTATTGCCCCACAGACTGTTTTTATTTCCTCCCAGGGACCCATTTCACAAAAGCAATTTGTGATTCTGCTTTAGCGCAAATTGCAAAATGGCGGCAGCGTCCTGTCGCACAAACTACAAATTGCAGATATACATTTGCGAGTCCTGCTGGACAGTCGCGTGATCATGTGTGGGTTGCAGGTAGGCCTATGGTATTTGTTTTGATTAGTGAAAAAGCAATGTCAACATTTTCTCACGTTGCAAATTTGGTGAAATGGGCCCCAGGTAATCATCTTGCGACCCCTTGTAGGTGTCCCGACCCTCAGGTTGGGAACCACTGATTTAAGAGATGTAAGTGAGGAGATGCAGACAAAACTGTGATAAACTTTACAGCCATCTTTAGTCTCTCCCACCAAAAAATGGGAAAGCGTTGATGTATGATATAAAGGGAACATTTGTTGGGGTCCATCCAGGTTCCCAGAGACACCCAGTAGGGGGTGTGTGTTCTAACCAGCATTACTCGTCCCTGGGCGTCTTTTTGTGGGGGGTGCGTGTGGGATTTGTGAATCCCGGGGTCCGAATCCACTCCGGTTTTTCCTCCCTGCTCCCGGCCACCTTATCCGTAGCACTATGTGTTTCTGAGTGCGAGAAGCCGACTCTTGTTTACAGCAGAGATTCCACGGAGCAGCGGAGACCCACAGCCTGCGTTAACCGAGGGGCGAAGAACCGAAGGATCTCAGCCTCTGGACATACACGCGACGGGAGTTTTTGTTTTATGAGGATTAGGGCAAAAGCAAGAAAACACTCGTAACGGGCAACTCCTTGGACATATTCTCCCTCCCACCCGAGCCGAGGTCGTCTAGCTGGAGAGCTGGAGACCCATTCTCTTGCGTGGCACAAGTCTGGTGTTTTCTTTCAGCTGCAAATCCCGACTGACGGCGGAGATAAGTCCGACCCGAGGAGCTGGAAAATTGGTTTAAAAGACGACTTGTCGCCGCTCACTGCCGGGGCCGCTTGCTGGGGACCGAGAGCCGGTGCTGGCTGAATGGCATAGGCAAAAAGAGGGTTTTCATTCATTTTTTTCAGCCTCCCAGCCACCACCCCTGTGGACCTGGACGTGTTTTCTGCCCCACTCCTCCCCTCAGACACAGTCATTCACACGGGGGGAGATTCTTGCGAGCGACACCGGCGTTCATTAATTATGGCGGTGTAGGCTGCTGATAATATTTAGTGCGATCTCTTTTTTCCCTTGTTATTGCCAGGCCTGATCGCACTGCACGCGCACTGCTGTTTTCAAGAGATGGAGACTGAAGATGGGGATTACCATCATGTATCCAGTAAAATCACTGGCTCGTGTGCCATACCTGCAGACGTCAAAGTGTCCTGTGATTGGCAAAAATAGCAGACTGTTTTAGTATTTTATTTTATTTTGTACCTCCAAAGGAAGTCCCTGTTATAACAATTCTTACACATTTATTCATATTTTTTTTTACAGTGCAAATCGTGGCAGACAAGCAAACCACGCATTTGCAGGCTACCATAGAGTAGCCTTTTTTGGGGGCTACAGACACATTTATTTCTCCTTTTTTTTTGTCATATTAAGGTTGTTTGTTTCAGGAGCTGGTGTGTGCCAGCTTGTTATTTTATTTCCATTTTCTCCCTGCCTTTTTTTTTGTTGTTGTTTTTTGGAGAGCTGAATAATGTTAAGGAACATGAGATCTGACACACCGATGGGTAGCCCGACCTTGTTTTGGGGTCTGATGCTGTCTGTCTCCACTATCTGCATCTGGTCCACATATGGAGAGAGTAAGTATTTTTTTTGTACATATAATAATTTGTTAAAGTTTATTGGTTAAATATGGGAAGGCCTTAATACATAATGTGCTTTTTGCAGCCCAGTTTCATCTCTTGGAGGGCAGCCTTTTGCTGCCTGCTGGTGAAAAATGTGTTAAAATGTAATTATTGTAAAAAAAAAAATCAGGGGCTTATATATGTACATGAAGTGGTGTTAAGTTACTCAATACGACAAACCTAGTGAGCACAGCGCACCGACGTGTGCCTTTTTACTTCTATATTAGCTGAGGACCATGTGGTATAGCTGCCCGTCAGTAGGTGAAAACACTTCAGCAAAATCTGCTTTATTGTGCGCAACATCGCCTCGTTTGTCGAAGCAGTTTGGTTTATTTAGACACGGGGAGAGACACCAGGCTCACGTCGCCGTAATCTTCACGTTAGACATGCAGAAAGCAGGGGATGAATCCAGGGACCAGAGCTGAAGGTTACTACGACCATGTGGCCATTTTGCATTTCGTGGTGTGGCGTCGCTGCGCATGAACAGCCCGAATCAGACAAACCACTGCTTCTTAAAAGGCCATACAGTCATAAATCGCTCAAAACAGCGGGTAAAAGATCATACTTCAACCGACCATCACCGTGATGAAAAACAAAATGAATATTAATAATAATCATATTTTCAGACCCCATTTTCAGTAAACCTACAACTACATACGCGGTATACAGCCATGGCGTGTTCATTAATGCGAGCACCTGAGTTTAGTCTTAACACCAGGCCCGTTCACACTGATGAAACTACAGTTGATAGATGGTACTTTGTACAGGAAACATGTGAAAACTTTACAGTTTAATCTTGACAACATTTGAAAGTATATACAGATAAACCTGTTGGGGGAAAAAAAACACTGAGGAGTAGGTGAGGTTATTTATTATTTTCAGTTTTGAAAGTTAGAATTTCCCTGTTAGGCTTTCCTTTAGAGTGTTTTATATGCTTGACAACCAAAAATATAGGTGTGTATAAATTATTTCTCATTGAATTACCTCAAATGTAGGAAAATGTGCCCTTGCTGTGATTGAAATGTTGTTTTTTCTGTGGTTTAAAATTTAAAATGGCCTCATAAATGCTTCTATGAGCATATTTTAATTTTTCTCATCTAATCTAAAGGGTTAGGGTTAATCTAAATATACAGCAGCCGGAATCAATGCTGCGTTTTGCCACTGCCAAAATAGAACAACTGGGAATTAATGAGGGTCAATGAGGGCTGCTTCTCTTTTCCTCAGTTAAAATCATTTTCTGTAACAGCTTGGTGGTGATGATGATGATCAGAATCAGAAATACTTGATTGATCCCCGGGGGGAAATTGTACCCCCATGATGATGATGATGATGATGATGATGATTTGACTTTTCTGTGAAATCTCTCTAAACACCATGTTGGGCAAAGATGATACCTAATCTGTCTATAAAACATCTTTAGGCCAACACTGATTGGATTATAGAGATGATTTAGCCAATTCCTGCATTTTGTCTGTGAACTTTAATATTTAGCACCTGTAGTAAAATAATAATGTTATAAGTTATATTAAGTTTCCTAGTTGAAACAAGGACAAGACTGTGGTTTACGTAAACAAACATAGTTCTTTCTTTCTCTGGTTGCATTTCTGTCAATAATAGATGTTTTTAGACTACTTCCACTTTAATACTACATCAAAGTCATGATCCCTTTTAAAGAATGAGACGTTTCATGTGTTCATTTGACAAGTCACACACCAGAAGTTTATCACTTGCCTGTTGGTCAGTAAACATAAAGACCTCTCACAGCACAGAGGTTGTGATTGTGTGTGTGTGTGTAACTTGGGTGGCATGGCATGATTTGTTTGTGTATATGTGTGTGTTTTAGGGTTTTTACGTCACTTCCGTTATACTAATTTGTCTGTTTCCTGAGAGGTGGGATGGTGGCGAGCGCTTGACATGGGAAGGAGACATGTAGACTGACCTCAATTAGCATTCAAATAGAAGAGAAAACTTTATTTCAGTCCTATTGACCAGTGGTCCCGCCACAGCCATGTGGGGGTGCGTTTCTTTGCACCCTCCTGAGCCAGTGAGACACCCATGAACGCAGCGGGGGGCTGGGAGACAAGTGGCTGCTCTCAGATCTTGACGCTCTGTGGTGTATAATGCATCAGGCCCTCCAGAACAAAGAGTTCAGAGACAAAGACTGCGGTGAATATCAAGACAGGGATGGGTCTCGCCAGTTTATCATTCGGGGATGATGTTTACTTCACTGGGCTGTGAAGCGTCAGAATTTCCAGCTTCTATCATCACTTTGTGGAAAATCACAGTTATCCAAGAGCTCCATTAGGGGTTGAAAACTTTTTTTTTTCTCGCTCCGTTCGTTTTGATAATCTGTCCACACCAATAAAATGTAATTAAGCTCCCTTTTAACTCTCACCACAGTAAACTTTCCATGCCATGGCTTCCAAGTATGTAGCAAACAAGTCTCTAAAAAGGAGAGAGGGAGATAGAGACTTGGTGTTTGCAAATAGAACGTGCAAAAATACACTTGCACTTGAGAAACAGACTTGGTTTTGTTGATTGGGAAGAGTAGAGAGTTTGTGAACGGTTTTTATTGGCTTTTGCTGTTCACATGGAGCGGTCGCCTGTATAGACCGGTGCGCTTAACTTCATCACTTGGCACCACTACTATTAAAAGTTATAAATAGATATGTCACCAACAACATTGGCGCAGGGGTTGTGTGAGTACAGAGACACCCTCTGTCCCGTTCCATGAGGGCACACCAGTGTTCCTGCTCGGTTATTTATGAAGGGACATGTTGCTCCGGAAAACTTGAATGGCGGCTTAAATAATCAAACGTCAGCAAGCATTGTGTTTGACAGACACCCCTCCTACCTCTCCCTTTGGGGTATGGCATGTTGCAGTACAGCTCTCCCCTTCTCGTGACGAGGCAAGTGGCTCAGATATGACCGCTGTCACTCTCCTCCAAGGTGCCCCACTCCATCTTGTGACCGAGGCTACACAGTTACATACACCCCCTCCCTCCACCATGGCGTTCCCTTCCCCCGCTCCTGGCTTGGCTGGATGCAGGAATGCCTTGTCTCACCCCCGGCGAGAAAGTGTAGTGAGTGTTCGCAGCCCTATGGGGTGTGTACGAGTGTGTTTGTGTGCGTGCATGTGAGTTCATTGTGCACCTCTCTCTCTCTCTCTCTCTGTACTGCAGCAGGACTCAGCGTGACAGCCTGAGTCAGTGGCGTGCCCCTGTGTAAGGATGTGAAAGTGTGTCACTGGGCTAGTTTGTGAGAGTGCAGTCAAATGCTGTCCTGCAGCTCCTCCAGGCTGCCAGCTGAGGTTTACAATGCTTAATTAAACACTTTATTTCAAGTGGCCCGTCATTGGATTTGCTCAAACGCAGTCTCTGGCCAACCGCACATACATCATCATGGGCTGCCGGTTTAATGGCCCGTGGAGTATTGTACAATTTGTGAGATGATTGCAAATGTTAGCTCTTCTAATGGATGGCACTCGCTGTATCAGTTGAAAGCTGTTCATCAAGGACTGAATGTGAGTCCGTCCTGAGTGGAGGATTCATCGGCCAAAGGCGATTCTCAGAGATGTTTCTCGAGTCTCAGCGAGAAAACCATTTCATTGTTTTTATGTTAATCGGTCAGTCGTCACTTATGTTAGTTGTGTGCACAGCTGCATAAAACAGAGCAGGAAAGTGTCATCAAAGGCAGCAGGCTGATTTGTCTGTAGCTTCAGATTAAGGCTGATGTTAAACTCACAATTAATGTAGTATAACTCCTAACTTTACTTTGTTTTCTTGGATTTCAGACATAAACAAATATGTCAGAGAGGCCATGGAGTAAACCTGGTAGAAACTTTTTTATATACACAAACGGCCGCATCACAAGCAGTGTTAGGAAAATATGTTTCTTGGGGCGATTCTACAACGTACGAATGAAAGTAATAAATTCATCACTATTTAAATTTAGACACTAATATAGTCCTTCAATTTTCCTTCTCTTATTTTGTAAGTTTCCTGTAGGCTTCCACACATCCTTACAAACATTAATCCTTTATCAAACAAATCACTGAATATCGAACAGTAAATTTAATGCGGTTGTTTGAAGTGATCTGGTTGTAGTGTGCGTGTAAACATATAGAGTATGTTACCTCCTGCCCTCTTCCCCTTACTTTGGGGGAGAGGGGGAGTCTTTCTGTGAGAGTTGTTATGATGGGGAGTGTAGTGTTACTGTTTGGGGTTTTGGTGATATCTGAGCCACCGTGTTTGAAGTAAGGTCCACTGAGGGGAAGTGGCCCTCTAGACCGCTGGTCAGATGACTTCCAGTATGCTGGGGATTAGAGCCAGTTGATGTGGCAGGTGTGAGGGGATATGACCGCACAGTGACCGCCTCCATCACTGCTCGAACTGAAGATGGATTTTTGTGGAAAATTTGATGACTACTTTGATGATTAATTTTTTGGAGTTTTGGTGCGTAACGCTTGTTCATGCCATTGTGTGCATCTATATGCACCTCTCATAAATAAAAGCAGATTGACTATGAGCTAAATGTTAAATTCAAAATCAAATTTAATGAAAATAAAAACAATGTATATGTCTTTTGACATCTTTATATAATAATTACAATTTCTTAAGCTCTAACTTTGATATATTTCTGTTTTGAACAAGATACATATATTTACAATACTTCCTAAACCAGAAATGTTCAACTTTGGGTCAGTTCTCAGTCAAGTGGGGTCACACACTGTGCAGACATGAATGTGGGACATTTGCAAAACTGTTAAAGGGATATTTGTTTGATTGTTTGATACTTTTAAATTAATTTTTTGTTTTAAACATAGAATCTTTTAAATATAATCCACAGAAACAGGTGGAGCTGCTACAGAATACAAATATAACATACTACAAATTCAGTGCTAAAGATATTAGAAATAATAGTGGTTTTACTTCTCCAGTAGAAATACATTTGCAGGCCCCATTGTGATCATTCCTACATTTCATATCATAATTGAAGAGTAATTGAAAATGAATATAGTTGCAGCCTTGCTTATTATAGATTCACATGATACCTCTTAAACTCTGCAGAGGAATCTTCCTAATACCCTTGCTGGAGTTTACAGCTGGATGTCTGGAAAAGGATTCAATAATGTGCTTGTCTGTGGCCTTTTGATAAACAGCACAACATATGGCCTGAACATCCAGATTTCAATCTCATGTTTATGTCAGCCAGAACTGAGATTAAGTTTATTTACATATATGGTATGTTTACTGAATCTGAATCAGAGTTTATGATGAAATTGAGATAAACAGTGGCCATTAGCCTCGGCTTAATTTGACAGACTTACGAAGGGTCATGTTTGAGTTTGTGCGTGCATGCGCAGGTGTGCGTGTGTTTGTGTGATGACATTTCCATGGAGGGCCAGGGCAAGGTTTATCAATCATACACATGAGCCGATGGATCCCATTACACCGTGGAGATATGTGTGTTTACTCAGCAGTGTGAAGAGCAAAGAGAGACAGGGGGGGAGACAGACACATGTATGCAGGCTTATCCCTCTCTGTGGACACTGGCGCTAAAATATCTACATCACTCCTAGGTAATTGTTGTCAGCGCTTTAATTTGTCAGCACTTCTTCCTGTTTATGTAACAGCGAATAAAGGGTTTGGTATCCAACTCTTATTTAAGCGTCGTTGTCTTCACAACAAATGGATTGACTGGCAAGAATCAGAGAAGCCTGGGGGCTTAGTTTGAGGCAACGTCCTACTCAATCCTTTTCCAAGGAAATGATTGGAATTCCTGGTACTTAACATGCCTAATGAGTAGAACAAGGGAATCACAAAGAGAAGGGTTTTCTTTCATTCTTCATTCCTTTCTTTCTTTTCAGCACAGTTTGAGGTTTGTGTATAAATCAATTTCAGGTTATGATGGAAGATGCAGGAATATCTGATTGGCGTTTGCAACGCCCAGAAATACATTTAATGCATGTAGCGGTTTCGGTTGTGGTTTTACACTGGTAGGATGGTCTCAGATAGCTACGCTTGGCAAAAACCTTATCTCTCCCCCGTCACAGTATCTCTTTGCTGCCCCCCCCCCCCCCCCCCCCTTCCATTCTCTGGCCTGGCGCCCCCTGATTTTATTAATGCCCTCATCAGGAAGTGGGGCCTAGAGTTTCTCTTTACTAACAAACAAATTAGTCTTTGTATTTGAGTGGCTCCACCCCTCCTCCCTCTCTCTCCGGCTGCTGGAGAAGCTGGGAGAAAATTCTCAATGAAACAAAGAAGACATGCAGCTCGATGGCTCACAATTGGAGCCCAGGGGCATTGGTGTTGATTGGAGAAAGCAAATACTATTTTCTACTGGAGTAATCGTTTCCGTTCTAAATTTGGAGAAGTGAAACTCCCTGACAGGAGCAGATATAGCCCATTCATCCCCATAAACAATGCGGCTTCTATTTTTGGCAGAATAGTTTGAACAAAGAACATCAAACATGGCCTTTTTTTTGCCTCTACAGAAGTGGAGTTAATTTACTCACTGGGACATTTTGAGAGCACATATCATGTGCTTGAATATATGCCAAGGAGAGGTCATGTACGTCACTTTTGAATAATTTCTACAACCATTTCTCCATTTTTGAAAGACAATCTGGTGGCACAGTGTTTATTTTGGGACTAGAAACAGTTTAGCTCTTTGCCTTATCCCCTAGCCAATGGTTAGTGTTTTGACAAGGATCAAAGACTCTTATTGAAAACATGCCTGTTTGTCTCATTGGGCAGGCGCTGTGATAGTGTCGCTCACTGCGACAGTGTCCTAAGCCTCTGTAAGAACATAACAGGTTTAACCAAGGAGCTCATATGTCAAGGCATTTCCTGTGCTGACTGTTGAACCTTCTTTTAGACAGTTCAAAATAATATGCAGCCTGTTAGCTGCAGTGTGTGCCAATTCTCTAATTACATAAATCATTTATTGTTTAATATATATATAAAACAATGCATTGTGAGGGAGTTTAGAGGTTTTTATCTGTTAGGTTTCACAGAAGAACATTTCAGCTTTTAGGCTTTTACATTAGAGCAGTGATTCTCAGAGAGGAGTACTTGTACCCCTGTTGCTTGTAGGTATGTGGAAAGATCGTGGAGTAGACTAGTAAAAACTAGTTGGCAAGCAAGCAGGGAAGTGTACATTTAACTAAAATGAATGGATAAATGGTTAAAATAGCTAGCTAAAAGTAAATCATAGACAGTTTAAATAGTTAGCTAAAGGTAATGGATATCTAACAGTAACAGCTAAATGGTTAAAATAGTGAGCCAAATGTAAGGGATAAATGATTAAAGTAGTTAGCCTAAAGTAACAGATAAATGGTTGAAACTTCTACCATTATGCAACGTTGACCAAACCGACCCAAACATTGACAGTTCACTTCTATGAAAACAATATTGTAAGGATATAAACTTTAATATCATTAATAGTGCAACATAACTTACCGTTTAAAATCAGTTCATATAAACACATCTGGAACAAGACAGTTGGTGTTGATAAAGGGGCACTTGAGCTCATTGGACAGGGCTGTGAAGGTACATCAGACAATAAAGGTTATGGAACCACTGCATTAGAGCACAATAACATTATGAGAGTATCATCTACCATTAATTCCCAGGTGTAGTAATTGATAGGCACGATTAGAGGGAGAGTTGATTGTCATCAATAATAAATGGGGTCTTTGTAGTTAATGTTTGTGTGTGTGTGTGTGTGTGTGTGTGTGTGTGTGTGTGTGTGTGTGTGTGTGTGTGTGTGTGTGTGTGTGTGTGTGTGTGTGTGTGTGTGTGTGTGTGTGTGTGTGGTGGAGAACGCTCCAGGCACTGTGGTTTCAAGTGTCGTTTTCTGAGCACACAGGAATGGCTTATTCAAATGCCGGGTTTATTTGAGGTGACAGACACAACGTTTTACAGAGAAATGCGGGTTTTTTGCATCTGATACGATGGATACAGAAAGTGTATCAACATGTTAACCTGGACGTGAAACTAAATAACAATTTCCCCAGTCAATTGTATATTACAAATGTCCTCACCTCAGCTGACCCTGATGATAATATCTCTCCCTTGTTATAATAAGAATACCTGCCTGAGAGAACACTCAGAACAAACATGAACTTCTTTTTTACAATGTAGAAACATGGTGTCCTAGCGCTGCACACGCTGTCTTTTTCAGAACACTGTATTATGTGTATGTATGACATGTTGCCAGCAGAGCACCACACTTACCATCCTGACAAACAGGATTATATGCTTCAAGAAGATTATTATAATACTATACTATACTACTATAATAGTATTCCCCACCAGACACTTCTGTTACATTAGAATGTGAAACAAAAGAAAATCTGTATTTTCTCTTTGTTATACATGAGAATGAAGATGCATCTTCATGCGTCGTCTCTCTGTGTCTTCCAGTCTGTGGACCGAGTATCGACATCCGAAATGAGATCAGTGAGTTCAAGCGGCTGGAGAACTGCACGGTGGTGGAGGGCTACCTGCAGATTCTCCTCATCAACGACAAGACCAACAACATCCACCAGGAGGTCTTCCGCTCCCTCAGCTTCCCAAAGCTGACCGTCATCACCGACTACCTGCTGCTGTTTCGCGTCTCGGGCCTGGACAGCCTCAGCATGCTCTTCCCCAACCTGAGCGTCATCCGCGGCCGCAAACTCTTCTACAACTACGCCCTGGTGATCTACGAGATGACCAGCCTGAAGGACATCGGCCTGTACAACCTGAGGAACATCACCCGGGGAGCCATGCGGATAGAGAAGAACCCTGAGCTCTGCTACCTGGACTCGGTGGACTGGTCTCTTATTATGGATGCTGAGTTCAACAACGTTATCAATGGGAATAAGAAGGCAAAGGAGTGTGACAATGTGTGCCCAGGCATCATGGTGGATAACCCTCTTTGTCAGAGGACGTCGTTCAATGACAACTACGTCGACCGCTGTTGGACCTCCAACCAGTGCCAGAAAGGTAACCTGAATTCTATTGTGTGTTATTTCATACAGATAATGTTGAGAAAGAATAAAGCAGAGGATGCTTCAAATGTGATGTTTGCTACAATGCATTTTAATAGCGGCAGTGTTTGTGCGATATTTTGCGGTGCAAGTACAGCAAATGCGGATGTGACTTTGATCTAGGTAGGTGGTTTCCAGTCTCATAAACATTCTGAAATTGTGCATTTTTTTCGCCAGCGAACAAATCCCATGAATCTATGTAGTGTTTTTCCTTCATTTCCGTCAGGCTGCAGGATTGTCCACGGGCCAGTGCAAACATTTCCTCTCTGTTCATTATAGGGACCTTGTCTTTAGATCAGGCTATTTGTGGAGTGAAGGATGGCTGCAATATAGAGCACCAGGTATTAGAAAGGCATACTCAGTTGAGGTTAGACGTTGCTCTGCCAAGAAATGAGCTAGTCTACCTGTCTGGACCATGTCAGTTAAATATTTGCCTTAGGGACTTTTGCAATTTATGAAAAGGGGTATATTGAAGAATCTGGGGGAGGGTCATCCTTGTTTAACTTCGGCCCAGCGGTAGGGTCACGCATTTTTTAGTTCAGTTCAGAGGAGGGTCATATCATTTCTATAAATATATATAGAAATTTAAATTCCTCTGGATCTGCAGGTTTGAATTAATTCAGTTATGTGTATTTGTTGCCTGTGTTCACTTGGTCTCTCGCACATCTCTCAAGGCGAGTGCAGCAGCTTGTAGCAACGTTACATATCTCCACCGCTCTTTTTCTCTCAGATTTCAGAGTGAGAGACAGCTTGTGCTTTTTGATTAGCAATTGGGACAACCAGATCAGCTGTCTCATGCCTCTTCAAAACTACTGCAGAAGGCAGTTCAAGCCTTTGTAATATACTCCCGCAGCCTGTTAGACACAGACAGACTAAGCCGAGCTGCTGATTAGGCTTCTGGTAGAAATGTTCCGTCGCAACAATTTTTTTTTTTTTTTTTTTAATCGTGTATCTTGCCTGTATCGCTTTTCATGCAGCTATTTTGAAGATATCGAGCTCCTAGTTGTTTCCTTAGACCATATATGCTTTATTTTTAACTTTTCTCCAAGGGTGCACAGGGCAGGGTCGTGAATAATTTTTCATGTTGCAGGCAGGGTCACATACTATTATTATTCAACATTTTTCTTCACTTACAAAAGGGCCAAAGAGGTTTTTATCAGAGGTTCAAATTCCTTCACAGACTGCACTTAAAAACAACATGCAATGTGGCAACAGTTGAAACAGTAATCACAACATTTCTGAAAAAAAAAAAAAAATCTGTTATTAACACATCTTTTAATACAAAAACACTATCTTTGAAATAATTAAAGTACAGTAATTTCATCACAAAAAAGTGCCAGAACTCATTCTAGATGTTATTGGATTATTTGTAGAAATTGTTACTGAAAAGCCTTTTAGACGCTGAGATACAATAGGACAAGTAATGGCCTTCCATCTTTTTGCTGCTTTGCTTTGATAAACAGTAGATACAGATGTTGTTTATGTGCGGTTGAGAGGGTGATATCAATGCGGTAGCTTTGGCGTTGTGTACTATTTCCCTTAATTTGTTTATTTTGCATACACTATTAATACATGCACACGTACTTGAGAGAGCCACACTGGCCTCTTGTTTGTCCCTCCCTCTGGAATCTGAATCTCCGTACAGTAGTGGAGTAAATAAATGATATACAGATAAATGTTTTTCTTTAATGCTGAAAAAGGATCATGTAAAACTTGACTCTTGATTTGCTGCTCTGTGCCATTTTCTCTGTCCTCTCATCTGTGTGAAATAACGGTGGGAAAATGTTCCTCCAGCCTCTTCTCTATTGAAGACCTGTGTGCAGCTCCCATGGTCAGTCGGGAGTCTCAAACACCACCCTCCTTCACCCCCGGGGGACCCTCAGAACAAATAGTGGAAATCAAGCTTGGGTCCTTTCCCTAGTGACCACGTCTGTCTCTATAGAAAAGCTTTGGTGTTTATTGTTGTGCCTCTGTTTATTCTTGGATGCACTGGCCTGCCGGAGCTCCCTGTATGTCGTTATCGATTGCTTGATCTGTATACAGTAAAACATTTTTTGTATGAATAAACAAAAAAAAAAATCCTAAATTTGCTTTATTCACAAAATGCTACACTGTGAAAGCTGCAATCGCCTATGATGACCTTCAAGTCACGTCTGTTCTTCCCACAGTAGTCACTATGTAGTGTGAAACCCTCTGTTGTTCTGACATGTCCGACTTGAGAAGGCAGAGCAGGAGTATTGTTTGAACCAGTTCACTGCTCTCTGAGGCCCAGGCCGAGGTCAGGGTAAATGCATTCATCTAGTGGGCCTTGAGGTCTCAAGGCTGCAGATAAAGGCTTCGGGGAGCTACACAGTGGAAAGAAAGGAGGAGTTACTGAAGCAATAATAGGACAGAATGAAGCTAGAGCAGGTCTGTGAGGCCTGTTAATATTCCAGGCTTCATGCACAGATAACATTTCTCACCCTCTCTTTGTTTTTTGTTTTTTTAAAGCTTATGTGTCTACCTCTCTCCTTCCTGCTTAAGATTCCTCTCTCCTCCCTCCACCCCTCTGCATAATTGCCTTGTTTTTCTCCAGTACAGATGTTCCTTCAAGGGCATTCAGTGGTTTTCTAGTCAATACGGCCCGGTCTCCTCTTTAATTACACTACATGAGGAGGGAGTGCTGTCTGCCTAGCACATACTTTAGCCTCTGGGCCTTTAGGTGCTTCATGGAGCAACAACAAAACTCCTCTTTCCACATGTTTGTCCACCTTCCAGATACTGTTTCCTACAACAGTTTAGGGTGTATTAGCCTCCTCAGAAGTGAATGTAAATATGATACTATGTACTTGTGGCTGGATGGCAATGAGTGAGAGTGGCCGTGCAGTTAAGTGCAGATTGGAGCAGAGGTTCTGGGTGCTTTTCAGTGGCAGGCAGCGATGCGTATAGAGGCCCTGACCGAGGAGACGTACGCAGGAAGAGGGGCACTGAGGGGAAATGTCAGACAAATGTCAAGTATACAAGCTCAACGGCAAGCTCTCGCTAAGGCGCAGCGCTCGGAGGGTTGAAAAATGCCCATCACTCCCCTTGTTTTCCGTCCCTCCTCCTCCTCCTCTTCTTCAACCCCCCATGCTTCCTCGTAAATCCTCCCTGCCGCTGCTTTCCCCTCCTCGTACACGTTGTCTGTCCGTTTCCTCCTCGCTAGCGTTCTCCACTTCACTTAGCCTCAGCCTGGATCTCATCTCTGATTGTCCTTGTCAGTTGTTCTGGTGGTGTTTCCTCCTCTATTTTCACCTCCCTCTTTTCCGCAGGGCTTATCAGGGGCTGTTAACAGCTCTGGCTGTCAGATATCTCTCCACTGTTTACTTATCGGAGATATTCTCTCATCGCTGCAGTGGTCACAGCCAACCGGCTTGTTTGGGGATCCGGCCCCAGATCCTTTGACATATCGCAATGTTTGCTTTGAGTTTTGGGGGGTCCCGTGTCTAAAAAGTGTCTGGCCTGCTTTAAATATCCTCCTCAGGTCTCTGTGTTTGCTGCAGACAGGCCAGCCTTCTGCCCCTGGAGCTGCGCCAAAGCCAGGTAGACAAGAGGCTTTTAAAATTAGGCAGACGAGCAGGAAAGCATGCTGCTGTGTCCATGCCCAGTCTCAGGGCAGGTTAGTCCTCATAGCTCCACAGGGAGGCACACACTCTCACACTCGCTAGTCCTCACATAGCTCACATATCTCCTTTATGTGATAGAATATTAACTTACAGTATGCTCAGCCTCGCAGGCACTCTGGTCTGGTTTCTCAACCCTCACCTCCTTATGCTGTCTGGTTTTAAGGACCATCATGTCCTGAATGTTGTAATGTGATATTGATAGACAAATGTCAGAAGTCAGGAATGTTTAATGAATCAAAATGTACACATACAGATACTGACTTTGCTTTTTGAGAAGGCAAAGCTGAGGTGTACTTGGTTGAAAGTGGTGTGGTGTCAGTTTGCATTCTAGCGTCTGGGCTACATTGGCGTAAGGTGAAATTTGACGTAAGGAGACCTGCTGTCCTAATATGCCACATACAGTCTGTGCTCTGTCTGTCCTTGTACTGAACCCAGAAGAAACGCAGCAGAGCGAAAGCATTTTGGAGCCCTGGCAGTTGGGAGTGCTCTTCCACCGGCCCGGGAGACTTTTGCATTTGATAATATGTTTACTCCCTCCTTGCCAGGGACCCACTTGATATCGCTGGTCTGAGTGCTCTGACCTAAGCCCACTTCACAGCAGGGGAAAACACTCTCCTTTAGAGGATGCAACTGTAGGGTAAGCAGGTTCAGACGGACAGACAAAATATCATACTGCAACCGTTTGCAGGTATCTACTCTTTCTACAGTTTGATACCTTCTGATAGAGTTTAAAGGATGAGGCTGGCAATATTTTACATTTTTCTTATTGTCAACAAATCTTGTTGTCAAGATTAGTTGTAGAAAGATCGAGCTGTGCAGATATTATGCTCCGTTTGTGCTGGCTAAGAGCTGGATTTATTGATACTTCAGGTATAAAGCATGTATGTTAAGTTGGGTGGAATGAGTCTGCCCCTTTAAGTATATAAGGTAGAAATTCCTGCTGGCTTAGTCATTGCAGTTGTGAGGGGATAAAGAGGGGGAAATACACAGCACAGGCTGTATGTGCAGACTGCATGTGCAGGGCCATACAGAGACTATTTGTAGGCAATAAGAAGGAGCTAAACTGGTGGTGCTGTTGATATTGATGTAGTTGAGGTCAATTTTGTGTTTGTCTTGTGTTTGTGCCCAGTTCTTATGATCATCCGTCAGTCGTTTCTGTTTAACCAACATCCAACAGCAGAAACAGGAAGCTTTTAAATGTTTAATGGCTTTTCTGAAGCTTATCAAAGTCCTGCGGTTATAGAGACAGGAAGCAGAAAAGGGCTCAAATTCCAGCCTTGACAGTCCGGTGCTTTCCTGGGGGCACACTCAGTCCCATGACTCAGTGCCCATACATCCGATGTTTCCACCCGGCATGAACTACTCCCCTGCGCTCTCCTGCTCCATTTTGTACAAAGCTTAGGCAGCGTGCCAGTGTTAGTGCCAAAGAGAAGGCACTCATGTCGATCAGACTCATTCATTCCTGCCCTCCCACAACCACCAGACTAAAGATGGAATAATCCCATCCATCATTCTCTCCGCTACCATGCTCAGATTTTCTTTCTGTTCACTGGGTCACCACAGCATCCTGGGAAAGGAGAAAGTGGGCCTGTGCTTGGTAACTGCCCAGCATTTCGACACATTACTACCCCTGAGTGGTCGCAGACCTTGTAGGTAACTTCAGGAGGATGTATTCAACATGTGAGACACAGTCATCCTGTTCAGTTAACTCTGGCCCTGCTGGCACTGTGTGTGTGCGTGTGTGTGTTCACGCCCTTGTCTCTATTATTTCCCCAGAGGACTGTGGACTATTGATTCTCAGTGTTACAACTCCATGGTGTCATTGAAATAAATACATTAGAGAAAGCAGACAAAGCTCCCTTCACGACAGCCCTTCGTTCTCTTTGTGTTCTCAGACGCTTATGTCTTTTTAAACAGTGGTCCAAGGGCAAGAGAAGCGACAACAGGCTGTCAATAGGGTTCTGTGTTTGGGTGTGTGTTAGAGAAAGAGAGTGCACACAACAGCTTCTCTCGTCATTCCTTCACTGCTACCTCAGCCGTGTACCTCAATGGGAAAATCTCTTTTGAAATGATCTTTTCATCAGGCATTCATTTGCCACAATATTGCCTGCACATTTTGATACCCATGTTTAAGTCAGTTAGTAAATGAGTAAGTAAGAAAAACTAGTAGCTTTGACTGTAGTTACATTATCAAAAAGGCTGTACAGCTAATGTTAGCTGTATTAGCAAATCCTATCGGCAATTTTTAAAGGAATAGTTTTGGGAAATATGCTTCTCCGCTTTCTTGCAGCGATTTCTTGGTACAGCCTCTCATATCTGTACGGCAAATATGAAGCTACAACTTTACAACAAAATAAGAAACTAGAGTTTTTTAACGGATTAAACAAACGTGATATAATTTGTTGGCTTGTGAGCTTTAGAGTTTCTGGTTGACAGATTTTGTCGGCTAGCTGTTTCCAGTCTTTATGCAAAGCTAAACGAACGGGCTGCTGGCTGTAGCTTCATATTTAATGGACAGATGTGTTAGTGATGTCAATCTGCTTATTTAACTCTCGGCCAAAGAGCGTGAAGTGTATTCACCAAAAACTATTAATAGTGAGTAATACGTGTTTTTTTAAATATATTACTCCTCTAAATTAAATATAAATAATCTATATAAACTCTATCTACATCCCTGCACCCTCCCTCCTTCCACCCCCTTCCCTCTCCTGGCCTTTTTTCCCATCTAGGTCACATTCATAAATGTCATTCTTGGGAAATGTTAGCAGCCGATGTTGGTATGCTCACCCAAAACAGAGACCTTCTTCACCGAGTACCCAGAACCTGAGCCCTCTTGAAGCAAGGGGGAAAACTCTGTTTGGTTACAAATAGTTTTTCTGCTCAATTGGTTTTATTGGTTGCCTTTGGACTTCTGAGAGGCCTGGAGCACGAGTGGCGAGTGTGATTGGTCAGAATGGAATTCTTTTTGCCTCACACTTTAATTTGTTTTGAGTTCCTCCCAAACGCAAAAATTGTAACATATTATATTTGCCTCGCTGCTTGAGCAGAGTGTGGTGAAACTCATGAAAAGCCACAGACACGTGTCGACTGCCATTGCTAACTTTTAATGTCAACAACAGTGTCTTTCTCTGCATAATTTCAATTTGATTGCAAGTTAGCAAAGTTCATTCATGATGACATGGTTATACAGTGTGTTATTGTCCATGTATGAACAGTAGGGCTTATTGTCCATTGATGGCGGGTGCTGTGAGTTTATCCGACTCCTGTCCTCTGTGGCCTACAAAGGACTCCTCTCAAAGCACTGACAGATTGGCCTCTTTTCCTAGGTTTCCTCTCATAGACTTGATTGACCAAAATAGGACCTGTGTGTGTCATACTGCTAGCCTCCAAAGAGACTGACTGACACACTTTGCACTCACATCCAAACACACAAACAAGTCCTCATCTCTCACGTGCCACCCCTCTTCGTTTACAAATTTTCCTCAACTCTTGCCCAGGTTGCGTGTGCCCACTGTGACTGTGCCTGCTGTGTTCATGCATGTGTGCGTGTGTGCCTGTCTAAGTGTCAGCCCAGCCTGCTTGATGCCTATTTGAGCCACCCAGTTCCTCTGGTGATAGACTGCCTGCTGCCTTCTGACTGTGTAGCTCGGAAGCTGTGACTCATCCTTTGCTCTCACCACTCATTCATAAATCTGCGTGAATACTATAACTTCCTACCACAGAGCCGGGGGGCCCCCCGGCTCTGTGGTAGGTTCCCCTCAGCCCTACTCTAAATGGCAGGAAGGACGAGGGCTATCTCCGCCTCTCGGTGACGCCTCTCTCTCAGAGAGGTGAGAGAGACGAGTGCCCACGCCTGCTGCCTTTGCCTGCCCTTGGCGCCTGAGCTGTGCCTCTGTCTGCCTGCCTGCCAGCCCGCCCCGCTTCTATCCCTCCATATAGCGCAGGCCAGACCAGCCATTTACTCACTGCTGGGCTGGCTTGGCAGTGCTTCCTGGGAGATAATGTGCCATGCCTGCAAGTAAGCTCTGAGAGCATGGGTTAATTCCACAGCGGAAAAAAAAGAAATCTCCTGCTGACAAATCTCTCCTGCAGAGGTGAGGATGTACGCTGGCATACCGCAGAGAGAGGAGAGTATCCTGCTTTGCCAGAATAGTTAGTCAGGTTCACTGAGGTCACAGAAACACTGCTCCTCTATTTTCTTCCCCTGTTGTGTGTGTGTGTGTGTGTGTGTGTGTGTGTGTGTGTGTGTGTGGGGTAAGGAGGCGATGGCTGGGGGTGGGGGATTTGATCTACTCCCCCTACCTTTCCCTTCACACATGGCTGAAATGTGTGCGTTTCTTTGAAAACAAATCCACTTCCCAAGGGCATGTCCATGTGTGTCGATGTGGGATGTGTCTTGTTTTAAAGCTCTGAGTGGCTTTGGTGCTCAATAAGTTGAGAGGTACACGCAAAGTTTGAATAGCGATACATCTTATATCAAATATGGAAAAGTTATTGTACAATGGCTAAAGAACAGTTATTGTATCCTGCAGCAGCTTAGCTAAGGATGACTCATGGATCTAATGGGTGTGTTATATGTGTGTGTGTACTATCTATAAAAGAGATATCAAGCAGGCCTCAGCGTGCCAGCGGTGTTTTGCCGTCTGTTCTTTTTCGGAGCATGTGCACAATGAGGAGATGAAAGGACATCATAAAATTACAAAGGAAATCTCATGAATAACACAGCCAAATGAAATGCGTGTGACAACCACACACTTCCTGTCAAACTCTTTCTTCAAGTGCCCTGTTTGCCAGCTTGAGGATTGACGTTATATTAGCTCCAAACAAAGTTTTGATCATGTCAGCTCTTTACAAATCTTCCCCCATATAACTTTCAGTGTCAACAATCCATAAAGCAGCCTGGCTTGTCTAACGTCATTACTCTGCTTTCTGTCAATGACAGAAAAAAAAAATGACCTTGACCCCGTCTGGTCCCCTCCCCTTCCTCTCTCTCCTCGGCTTGTTTGCGTTGGGATCCCCAGGGCCTAGTGCAGTTGTCAGCAAGCAGCCTAATGGGCACAGGTGGCTGGGGCTCCTCTGCCTTCTCCAGCCCTCTTGGCATGGCTCTCTTGGCAGAACGGCAGCTCCTTGGCTGGCCGCCTCAATGGGCCACTCCAACACAGCAATCACCAGTTGGTGCTTTGTCAGCATCGGGGTGGCCCGGGATGAAATATGGCTCTCAAGTTTGAAATATTGCTCCTCCTGTAGAGAAATCCAGCAGCGTGTGAAGCGCCGCACATGAGCTATACAGTGACAGAATTCGGGGTATTTCTTCTTCCCTTAGACGTGAATTTTATTCATGACAACTCTCAAAGTGATGACACGTTGCTGGGTCATCCCTGGTTCCCTCATCACTGGCAACAGAGAAGCAGAGTCCGAGAAGGGACGGGGGAGGGCGGTTGAAGAGAAGCTGCACAGCTGTACTGCACCATGCAGCAGTGAGACAGCGGCTTGTTACTGTGTCAGATAAATATAGAGCTCCCCACTGCAGCTCCATCTCCGCCTGCTGCTTGGAGGGAGGGAAAGGCCGCGTCACCTGGGAGCTGCCACTATCCTCATTCATCCTCGCTAAATTGGCTTTAGACTCACAGGACATTAAAGATTACTGTGACTCTATGGTGGCAGATAGGGTAAGGTAAGGTGACAGGACTATTTTGTCACTGTTTTCCTATAACCCCACAGGACACCTGCATGACAATGACAGTGCTGCTGACCCATAATGAGATCATCAGAGAGGATTGTCATTCAGGCTAGGGCTGGGCGATGCAGTTAAAATCAATATCATGATGATGTTAATAAGATTTTTCCAAAATGTGTATGTCACAATATAGCAGATGTTTGCAAAATGTCATAAAATATGTTTTTAAATGCTTTTTTTCAATGCTGTGAGCACCACAAACCAACTTCCATTCACCTCTGTTGTATTGGAGTGGTGGCCCAACATTTTAGAGAGGGATATGTCAAAACCTGGACACATGTGACATGGTTTTCATCAGCTAGAAAAGGCTAGTTAGTTGACTTTGGTTTGGTATTTGCTGCAGGTTTTTTACTATTTGGGTGAAGCAATCCTTTGGAATAGTTTCTATTGTCATTTGGAGAACAGAATCAAAAGAATAACATGATATAATCATATCATCATAATGCAGTTGCAGTTGAGGATGATAAATGACAATATTGAATAATTGCTCAGCCCTAATCTAGGCCTGCTGAATGTGTGTGACCTTCCCTTGTGATGGATCTGTTATTCAATAATGAGCTCGCTTACAGACTTTAAGAACTCATTGACCCCCACTGTCTGTGTGTGTGTTTTCGATACTGTGCATCCTCCCATGGTAGCCTGGCTCCTCAGGTCTGCTGCTGATAGAGCAGAATGGATGCTTGTGTGGGGGGGGGGGGGGCTAGGGGGAGGTGGAGGTGCATTAGCACTCCTTTCATCTGTTCCATCCTCTTATGTCTGATGAGAGGGCGCATTTGTTGATAAGCGTCCAGCAGGCCTTTTGAAGTCCCAGTTTGGACTCGTCCCCCTTCAGTCCAACGCCACCCCCCACCGCCCACTCCCATTAGTGCATCAATTACAGAGACGAGGCTTGCGGGACTTGTTTGCACTTGAGTGTGCGTCAGGAATCGCCTCCCTCTCTGTGGCTGTCTGATAAACATGACAGACACTAGCCCACAGCTTGCATGTAAACACCGCCCATTCTCATTCATATTTTATTACTCACACTCATTTACTCAGCGTGGCCTCTCTCCTCGCTGGGCCCACGCTATGCTGGTCGGCTCGCTTTAGCTTTTGTTCTGTTGCACCTCCATGTTTAGCTGTGAAGTGGTTTGAAAATGCCATGACTTGCTGTTGATGAGTAAGTCAAAATCCGCCATGCCACCATGACACGGTGAAAAAGTATGTGCTGGGTTGTGGTCCGTGTCTCAGCCATTCCCGGTAGTGAGACACTGTTCTGTCTTATATGTAGTGTTGTTAGCACTTTTCCAGACCAGACATGTACTTGCTTGTAAAAAGCTTGTTTTTGCATTCCACCTACCTCCAGGCTTAATATATGGTATTATCTTCGAACCCTTTTCTTTCCTCCTCCCTTCTTCCGCCTGTGTGTGGGGTAATGACACCGATGCTCCCTATT
Source organism: Enoplosus armatus (assembly GCF_043641665.1). Taxonomy (NCBI): domain Eukaryota; kingdom Metazoa; phylum Chordata; class Actinopteri; order Centrarchiformes; family Enoplosidae; genus Enoplosus; species Enoplosus armatus. Next base: position 9,313,938 of record NC_092185.1, read on the forward strand.
TAGGAAAACCCCTGGAACTTCATCCTACTTTGACTTACTCTGTTGTTTTGTCAGCCAGTAATAGAGGGACCGCAAACTTTAAGTTTATCTGCTGTTTACGCTCGTAGCTACAGTGTGGACGCACATCAAAAATATCAGTTTTCAGTGGCCAGGAATGATGCCTCAGTGTGGTAGAGACATAGAAAAAAAAGATGCGTCGTTTTTTCTGTGCATGCAAATAGCCTTGTGTAAAGAGTGAGAGCAACATTTCTTTATGTAGCCTAAATCCAAATCCTACATTAGAGTTTTTGTTATAGTTAACAAAACTAGCTAAACTTTTGTTCCTTCTCTTTTGTTCTTGATGTTTCTATGACGGCAACACTTTCGCAACCTGTTTTATTTACAGTACAGGGTATTGTGCTATATCATTTCTTATTTTTTAATCTCCTTTTCAATGCAGCAATGTAACTTCCTGTTTGGGAATAATACAATAGCTGAACTTGAATGGTTATTTTGAAACATTTACATTCCCGACATTTTTTGGTGTTTTTAAAGCTTTATCCAACTCTGGTCGGAAGTCATAACGAATACATTAAGTTAAGCCTTTCACCTTCATGGCATTGATGAGATTATCTCAATAAACTGAGTGTATGTGTTTGAAGTGATAGCTCCAAAGCTCCAACTGTGTGTCGTCCTGAAAATGAGGGGGCAGGGACGTTTATGAGAAGGGATGTGTGTCACTGCTACTCGGCATGTGTATGGCATGTACTCTATGTGATGGATGTACTGTATGTATGTATGCATGCATGCTTGTAGCGTGCTCAGACACAAAGTAGCTTTTGTTCAAGGAACTGTAGGATTGTGACACTAATGTTTTTGCTCTGCCTATGCGAGTCATTCATCCGCACTGCAGAATACAGTTTTCTCCTCAGGCTCAAATTTATGCATGTAGGGGATTTTTCCCCCTTTCTTCTGCTCCATGGCATTTTTCAAATGAGTGGCTAAATTTGTTTACATCAGAGTCATTAAGGAGTGTGATTAGCATTGCCAGCAAGCCAGTGCTCCAAGCCCAAAGACCATCTGTATTGTGCTACACAAATGGACAATTGTAACAAATGGTTATCATTAGATTAAACATGAAACAAACTCCCCACTCTCCCCATTTCATTATTTTTTCTTAAGCGCATGTTCACTCATTCTGTGCCACCCTCTTCAATTACTGTCTGTACACACACACAAGCCTTCAGTGTGTGTAACACTTGAACATGCATGCTTGCATGTATTGACACAGACATATAACCTGTCAGTCTTTGAGAGTTCTGGAAATGTGCGGTCCTTTAGTTTCCAGCGTGGTGAAAGTCTATGGAACGTGGTCCAGTGACAGTTGAGTAGACAGAGGGCTTAGCCTGAGGCTAAACAGAGAACGGACGACATCCACAAGCCTGATATTTCCCTGTGTGGAGGTGGGCATAGTGTCCTGGCCTGCCCAAAGCATCACATATTAATTTATAGCATTTTATAGCCACTTTCAGGTTACACTGTAGCTGTGCAAAAATGTAGTCAGGTCTGACATCCTGTGTAGCGACTGAAGCCAAATGTCTCTTTCTTTTTGATTCCACCATTTCGTCTGTGACAACACGGCAAATTTACTCTCATTTGGAGCATACTGCCAGGTTTACTCTATCAACTGGCCCTCAACTGGCCGTAGCCTGCGTCTCTGACACACTATGACTTTGTATGTGCATGAGAGAAATAGAAAGAGAGAGTGTAGGGAGTGAAGAGAGCTTGAGACAGACTTCATTTTATCACTGAGGTGTGGAAAGGTCTATGAATTGCGGCATTAGCGCTGAAGAATCCATAACTCATCTTGAAGTACGGTGATGAGAGCGGTGGGTTCAATGGGAGCACTTCTTTGGATCATTATGGATTATGGCTGAAAATGTGAACTCTAGCTGGCAGATTCATGTGATGTCAGAGGCAGGACTCCTCTACATGTGCTTAAAGACGGTCCTGGGTGTACGAGGCTGTGTGGATGAGTCAGATTGTGAGCCACTGGGTTGGCACCAGTGGCATGACTGGCACACAGAGGAACAGTTAGATATGCTGGACTCCGGCCTACTCTCTGCAGCCGTGGTATTATTAGCCTTCTGTGCCTCTGGAGGCATCCTGGTCATAAAAACAACCCAGACGCCCCCCTCTGCCTGGTGAGGGGCTGAGGTTGAAGAGGTACCATATAGAATCACAAACCTGGAATGCTCTTGAAGTTTTTACACCTTGTGGTACACTGGCCAGTGTTTTAATTAAGTGAAAGCCTAAAGTGGCTGGTTTAATTACACAAGCATGACGGCCTAAGTAAAGGAAATATTTCAGACCACCAGGGATGCTTTTGAGACTGTAACCTTTTCTTGTCTCTGCCTCCATTGCTACTTGAGTTTAAGGATTAATAACAGTTTTTAGGATCTTGGAATTTATGTTTAACCATTTTTATTTTGTTCAGGGAAGTTTTTGGAATCTCTTATCTGTGTGATTTTGTCTGCGTTTCTTTCTTTCTTGTGGCTCATTTTGTGGAAATGCTACATTTAAACCTCTCTTAACGCAGCACATAGAACAGTCTCAATCTGTGTCCTCACTTGATAAATCTCAAAACAGTATACTAAAATCAGCTAACGGAGTATTTGTTTCCGTTCAAGCCACGCAGCAACACACACTAGCCTTTTGTGATTTTTAGTAGGAGTGTATGTAAATATCAAAGGGAGTTGCTATTTCCTAGCATGTAAGTACGTGCTCTGCCCAGCGTGCTCTTTGGTGCTGCCATGGAGACAGACACCTCTGTATTCGGCATGTCCCTTTGTGCCTGCGGGTGTCAGAAAATGCTGCACACAGGCATGTGTTTAAACTCTCGGCTTCAGTGCAGTGGGAGGAAGCGGCCTCTCGGGACACAGCAAAGAAAGGCAGTGCCGCGTCCTCTTTTTTTCAACGACCGTAGACGCGGCTCCTGATTTATGGAGTGAGTATGAGCTGGGCGGGTCATGTCCTGCCAGAGAGGCCGGCTACTGGAGGAAGAGAAGGAGAGAGGGAAAAAGTCAAGTGAAAAAGGATTGAGGCAAAAAGAGAAAGGCGGAGGTTCACGTATCCCCACCCAGCAGTGAGGTCACATCCACATTGACATCTATATAAGACAAAGTCAAGATCAAACAAGTCTATCACCCCCATGTTCCCAGAAATACGCCCACAGCTCTGATCTATGACCAGGCTAAATGGTAAAGCTTCCCCTCAACTAATCACCACCAGCCTCGGCAGCTGAAACAGCGAGCGGAGAAGGAACTTAAACGGAACCATAAAAAAACTAATAAGCAGCCAGAAAATGGTCAAATCTGTCCTTCTGTTAGCTGTATTTGTTTTTTGTGTATATATGTGGGTTGTGTTTGTGTGTTTGTTTTTGACTGACTGGACTGTGGAAGAGGGCTGTTGTGTGAGGGTGACACATAAGAGACGCCAATGAAAAGCATCACTGTCTCTGTCGTGTGTCTGTAATTGCAACGGAGGCATTGTGCTGGGAAGTGTTTTTGTCTGTGACATTATTTCTTTCGCTCTCCTTTCATTTTTTTTTTCTGTCAACTAACTGACACACCCATTCCAGGAATCTCCAGTGGTTTTACTGACTTTAACTTTCTCATGTAAATACTTACCCTCTGAATGGCCCAAATTAGGGTTATCATACTGCAGATTGATTCAGGATATTGGCGACAGGCCACTGTGGGGATGGTCTGCAGCGTGGCATTTTTCTGACATAGCTCAATGGAGGAGGTCTCGGATGTCTGCCTTTGTGGTGGAGAAGGCTGTGTGTGTGTGTTAGGAGGTGGAGTAGGGGGTGGGGGGGGTGGGGCCTAAAGAAACAACGGGGACTGCTCTTGGGTCTGTCGCCTGTTCCCTGCCTCTTGCCAGTAAACTTGATCAGCGAAGAAAAATACACGCTCTGCCTTTACAATGCAGGCCTTTGTCTCTGGTCGACATCGGAACCGTCAACCATTTTGGAAATAGTTTCCAGCTTATTAAAATGCTTCCAGACTGTGACTGTTGAACCAGTGAGTTTTCCAGTTAATTGCTTGGCATCCTTCCCCATCTTAGGTCTGTCGTGGGCATCCTCGGAGAGTAAAGGCTTTCTGAGTGGAATTACAATGCAGAGGCTGGTGTTGTCATCTCTTCACATGGAGCAGCACATCTCTGATCTCAGACAACAGGAACACATGTGCTTTTATTGTTCCAAGTTTCTCTGCTGTTCAGTTGCCTCCCCTCCTCATCTCTCCATCCCCCTGTCCCCATGGCTTTGATGAACTGTGAAGATCATGAGTTAGTTCAGGTGTGGCCTCATACCCTCATCAGCGCCCCCAGCATCATTGCTCTAACTAAGCTGCGCTACTCAGCAGAAGTGAATTAGCCTTTTTGTGCCAATGGCCCGGTATGGTCTATTAGTTTTCGTTTGGACTCTATCGAAGACAGTTAACTCACAGACTCTATTAGGCGATGCAGCGATTCTGGAGTCATTGCACTTGCCGTTAATACTGGACACTCGGCATCTGACGTGGGGCTACCCGGATTAACGCTAAAGCCAAGATAGCTCCTCATTGTCTTCTAAATTGACAGTGGAATTGGGGTTATATCGAGAAAGTAATTGGATTTGTGTGTTAGAATATTGGCACAGTAGTGTTTTATTTAATCTGAGCATCGGTTATCATTGCTGCTATCACTTCTAAATTGATCCCTTCGAGGTAATAGGTGCATGGCCCCTGTGTTATTGGATCCAGTGCTTTTCATTGCTCAAGTGGGCAGCCTTTACTCGCAGTTAACTGCTCTTCTCTTTTGTCATATGTGTGCCAGTGACCACGCACGGGCTGAAGGACAATAAATCTGCTGATTGATTTTTCTAAAGTGTGCCACTTCATTAAATCCTTGGAAGAAAATGTCTCGACCAGGAATAAACAAGAGCATGTGGACATTATTGAAAAGAAAAAGCCTCTCCCTTAATTTCGGTGGGCTAATTTATTTCTGCCCAGTGAAATAATCAGAGCCTTGACTGGTCACTAGTGGTTTCTGATGTCCTGCTGAGATATCTCTGATTACTTATAGACGTCATAGTCCTTCACAGAATCAGAATCTACCTCAAGCAAATACTATAAACAAAGAAAAATCCACATTAACTTATTTTCTATGAAACAACATTTTGCAAGCGGACTCTTGAGCTTCACCATATCTACATTTTGTCTGCCCTGTAACATTTTACCCCCTCAGCCAGGGTTGCTTAAGTTCAGTCCTGTGTCTGGTCTCACTGCTGGCATTCTTACTACATACTGAAGATTCCTCTGTCTATGAGAGAGATAAGGAGAGGAGATACAACAGTAATGAGGAAGGGGGGGATGCCAAAGAGGGCAGTCAGTGTGTGGATTCTGTTCAACGAGCCAAATGGTATTGACTCAGGCTTACTGCGTCTTACATATTGTCACAGTGTTGCTATTATTCCCTTGGTGATGTCATGTCTGCCTCACGAAATTGTCTGTTGTTCTTAATGCCCGGTATACGCCTTTAGTTAAAGCTTGTGTAACACACAGACAGTGCTTTGCTTTTAATGCTTTTGTAGGGCACAGCATGTGGGGGGTTGTTCTTTTCACTGTCTGACCCTCACAGGGAGAACTGGAAGAATGCCTATTGTTTCCTCATCACTTGCTTTGTCTGATAAACTCTAGACCAACTCTATGCTGAAAGCTGTCGACACTCCATCACCAACTCTCCTCCCCAACTCTCGTCCCCATGTTCTCACCCAACTCCCATCCCGTACACTTTCTTCCTCATTTTGTCCTCCTCCTTCCTGGCGGCCTCCTCATCCTCCTGCCGATTTTTACCCGAACAGCTGCTGAGCTGGAAGACCTCCTCTCAGCCTGTGGGCACTGTTGGCCCGCTTACCCAGGATAAAAAAAATGCCTCGGTCTGGACAGGGATTACATAAAAGACTACTGTCTTTGCTGTCAGTACAGTTCATTTCCACTGTTACAAAAGGATAACACCGGTGCCTTTATGTAATGTCACAGACAGAAAGAGGACACAACCCCTGCCCTTTAAAAACTTTATTTCTCAATCCTCTACCTCTCGGCTTGTTCTGGTCTGTGGCGGCTCAACTGCCTAGCTTTCCCTGTAACCCCCATTCACTAAATCAGCACAGTTAAACAATGTAAGCCAGCATGCATACTGGGTGACTCATTACTTTTTCCTTGGGTCATTTTTCTCCAGTATACCATCTAGTGGAAAATACGAATGAAGGCTGTCATTCTTATATCATTCTTTGTAGACACCACAGTGTTTGTGAGGCTCTGTAACATCGAATGTTGGTATTTAGCACCATGCACCAGATCAGCAAGAGAGTCTACGGTAAAACAGCTTTTGTGCAGGTCTAGCACCACCCAGTAATCCTCATTTGGAGACCCGCTTCCACTTTAACCCCATATTCCTCAGCATGCGTTTGTGAGGTTACCTAAGGCAATCAAGACACGGCTCAAATAAAGAATGCATGACGGTAAGTGATCCGCTGAAACGTCACTTGCACTCAGCTCAGCTTCTCCAGAATGCAGTGTTTAGCCTCTAAGACCCCAACAAATCAGGGTATTTTTAGAAAATTCCACTCCTTCTTATTCCTCTTAACAGCGATTAACCAGTGACGACACCTCTATTATTTTTCTCTACTTATTGAGCTGTATTGTAAAAGGCAGTGTTGCGTTGGCACCCAGGCACTGCACAATCTTCAGGCTGTTCAGTGGTGTCGCTTTTTCTGAAAATGAAATGTTGTCTTTTCTCATATTCACCGCTGACGTCGCATTGCCTCAAGTTTGGACTGGTTCCAATTCAGTACATCAGACGTAGTGTGTGTGTGTGTGTGTGTGTGTGTGTGTGTGTGTGTGTGTGTGTGTGTGTGTGTGTGTGTGTGGGCTCGGCTTCGAGCTATATGGGCCGCTGATGGTTTCTATATGAAGTCACTGCAGTGGGAATGGTCCAGCTGTATTGGTGTTGTTGCTCTTGGCTTGGTCACCTACATTCTTCCCTAACCCCAGAGATATACGATCATGTTCTTTGGATGTCACTACCACGTCTACTACTAGGCTACTTACTGTCTCTTGCAGTTAGTGCCGGATTGCCAGCCTTTCCGCTATTTCCTCCAGTGTAAATAAGAATTAATAGACGATAGGTAGATCTCTCTATCTCTCACATGCCTCTCACTCCAGGTTTAAGTGTTGTTGTTGTGTCTGTTTCATCACAGGATTTGATTAATGGGCTGGAATTCAGGCCTACTTGCAGGTCAGGTGCAATTAAGTATGTTGAATTCCACAAATTTCTACAAATGTTTAGACTGTTGAACCCTTTGAAGTCCCTGCAGGGTTGAAGAGAAGCTTTTCTGTTCTCCTTGTGATCCAAGGATAAGTGGGATGGATGCCTTGGAACCATTTCCCTTGTTTAAATCTGTAAATGGATTAGAGGTACCCCCTGGAGAAAGGTGCCATAATCATACAGCGCTGCTGCACAACAACACATGCAGGCAAACCCTGCCTGCATAGCTCTCCCACACAGTCTGCATGCGGATGTTTTGGGCAACAGAGAATCCTAAGATCTCCCAGATGTGTGGGTAAAGCCATGTATCATGGCTGGACACCTGTGGCTGCTTTGACACAGGTGTTCATTGCAATGCTCTCCTGCTGTGTGTGTGTGTGTGTGTGTGTGTGTGTCTGTGTGTGTATCTCATGGACTGACCACTTTACAACCTACCCCCCATGAAGAGAAGAAGACAGTGGGGAAAATGTGTGTGTGTGTGTGTGTGTGTGTATGATGCAGAGAGAGCGTGAGAAAGACAGAGGGGAGTGTCTCTTAGGTGAGCTGAGGAAACAGGCCGGAGTCCTTTGGGCCTTCCCTGACAGCTGCAGCAATCTGAGAGCCCGAGGTAGAGTTGTGGTTGCCTAACAGGGGGCTCACCTCTGAAGAGAGGGGAGAGCACGAGACCAGACGCAGCCATGCGTATATCTGACAAAGTGGGGTTAAGAGCCCGCTGCCATGTTTCATTATGAGCTTCATTTAGAGCAGGAGACAGTGGGAGCACGGGGACGAATCGCCCATCAAGCGTGGCCCAAACTTAGCAGTTTTTATGTTGTTTCCGTAAACGTGTATGCACACAGGGACAGACACTTATGCAGTTGTACAATATGACCCTGTCCAGCACAAACGGTTCCCTCCTGTGAACAAGGTAGATCCCTGAGCTATCAAAGACAATTAATGTAGTCATTCATCTCGTAGCACTATCTGGTTAACACCAGAGCAAATGTAGGCCGGGGGGGGGGGGGGGGGGGCAGATAGTACATTGATGAGGGAGGTCTAACAAACTCTATCGCACTGAGCGAGTCTGCTCTTTGCCAACCTCAAATGACAAGAGTGTGGAGGAAAATGCAGTGCTGAGGCAGAAACACACTCGCACTGCAGGATGCACTCACACCCACTCTTCGCTGTCTGTCACACCTCAGTGCTGCAGTGTAGTAACACACTCTATTTAATACTGTGTGCTTTGTAGTTTTGATTAGATTCATTTCGGGCTGTACAAGACACTGCATCCAAGGGATAACATGTTGAAATAGAAGTACTTATTTCTGTGGCTCCATGACGTTAAAATCAAAACAGGGAAAAATGTTCAACATCCATATGAAAATACAGCATAACAAACATCTGCTGAAATCAGTAACCTTTCTAGCTCAGGTAAACACCAGATGTGTAATGAGGATAACTGTGTGTGTTTTGATGCCCTGAGGTTTTAATGAGGAGAGCCAAGCACAGGTTCTTTGCTGTTGTTGTGATTTGATTTTGGCGGTTGGTGCAGCAGATGGGAGGGGTGATGGGAGGTTGGAGTGCATTTGGTGCTCCCTCCCTCAAGTCAGTGGGTGTGTGTTTGCGCGAGGTGCTCTCTAGTCTGTCTTTAGGCAGACAGACAGCTGGTCAAACAGGCTTAGGAGAGCAGTGGGCAGTCTGGACTCTGACTTAAGCCCATTAGGCCCTCTTTACTCCCAACAGCCCCAAGTTCAAAACTATTTTCATAGTATTGTGGCTGGGGGGCCAGGTGAAGCTCTGTGTTAATTTGTTCAAATGGTGGTCTGAAATCTTTCTGTGACACGTGAAGGTGACAGATACTTCAAGGAAGTCAGAAAGCATTTACGTTTTCGTGTTCTGCTCTGTGCCAAAGTGTTTTCAAGTCCGTGTGTGTGTTGTTGTGATTGAGTGTGACGGGGTGTGCTGTGAGGGTAGGGGCCCCCTCACCCTGCCCCTCTGTGAGTGCTGTTGTGTCGTGTAGCACGTAGGCTTGTGGAATGCCGGACCGCTCTCCCGCTTCCCTTGTGGCGGGTGGCCTGGGCTGATGGAGCCAGCGGAACGGGCACCAGGAGGTGCAGCGGCGGCACAGGGATCAATGGAATGTGCTCTGGAGTCGATATATGTGTGTTTGTTAGACAGAAACAAAAAGATAACATTTCATGGACAAACCTACTTTTTAGCACTTTTTAGTCCAGCCAAACAAACTCCAGTTAGCATCAGGATGTCACTTATAAGCTAATGTAATACAACACTGGCCATGGCTGTCTTTGTTACCCTGCACTGGACACAGAAAACAGAACACAACATTGTATTACACAAGGAAGAGAGGAGAATATTGACTTACACAGAGGTCTGATTTTATTCCAAGAAACCTGTTTATCCAATCTGACATGACACTGATGCACCTCTGACTGGAGAAATGTTTTACTTTCATTGCTGTCTCCTTTGTCTCCATCTGTATCACTTCACTTTAAATACAAGCCAGCAGCCGCTGGTCAACCAGACAGTGCTATTTTATTTGAACACTGGCCCTACTGTGGGCACCAGGAATGCCTCAGAGTTATTTGAGAGCAGACACATAATTATACCATTACACTGACGGTGATGCTCGCTGTGAAATACTGGTGTTTTACTTTGCTCGCTCTAATCAAAGCTGATCTCAATTTTTGTTTTTGGGGGGGCTGCAAACTGCTGTGACATCCGGATTGCGCTCTCCTTCCTTCCCATCCTCTCCTCCTCCCTCTGTGTGAAACCGACTCATTCAGGCGCCTGGTCAAAGCACACATGTGCTGACGTCACGCGGGCTGCTTGTGGGCTGACGTCGGTGTTCAGACTCGAGCCATATCAGAGGGGCGAATGGGCCCCAGTCAGTGTGGCTGCCTGGTAGCGCAGTCCACAATGGCTCCTGTTCAGACCTCATGTCCCACAACCGCAAACAGCACTCGTGTGTGTGTGTGTGCATGTGTGTGCATGTGTCTGCGCTTGCATCAACTTTCTCATGCCAGACATATCTGATGCAACAGCGGATCAAGGGATCAGTATGTCATTTCTGAGAATACCCTTCCCTATCTGTATCCATTCACTGTGGAAGAGGCATAAGTGTGGGACGATAGAGCCAGATGTGACTAGATTAGCAGCTGTCCACAGCCTCTATTGTCCGCCGCGCCATGTCCACTGGCTGCAAGAGCCTGACTTAGACACAAGGACAACAAGCAGTCACAGTGAGAGAAGGAAAGAGGCTGTAAACTGATGGACAGACAGACAAGTTCCCCCATCATTTGAACTTATTTTGGAGAAAAATACAGAGGGCCTTCTTCCCTATCTTCCCTCCTCCAGCCTCTACATCTGCAGGAGCTCAGCTAGGGATTGATGATGTGTCATTGGATCTCTCTAGTGGATCTACGGGCTCGTAGCCCAATGGGGGCCGGCTACTGGCAATCCATCATCAGGGGTCACAACACATTTAGCCCTGTCTCACAAGCACTCATTGTCATTCAAGTGCTATGGTCAAGCAGGGGGAGGAGGAGAGCAGTGTTAAGTTATGTTAGTTGGCTGGCTGAGAGCTGCGTGATTTAATCTTTGAAGCCTCTGATGGGGCTGCGACCTTAGCTTGTTAGAAGAATGCTTTCTACCTTAGCCACTTCATCCCATGACTCACCCACGCAGCTTGACCTGGGTCAATGAAATATTCATGTCCAAAGATAGTCCCAGAAACAGATTCAGTCACCACAGTTCTTTTATTTGACCTAGATTTGCATTCCATTGTTTGTGAATGCGCATTTACTTACATGCGGTTGCTGTTCTGCTCTAAAGGAACAAAACGATACTTCAATTCACTTTTCACTCTCTTTACCACAACAGCCAAGCACGCTGCAAATATTTGTCCTGTTGTTCCACTTCAAAGGTGAATGTAATCTCGCCTTTGTCCTTGTCATAGCGGGCTAAAGTAACTGTCTCCTAAATGACAGCACAGTAGCTCTGCAACAGCAGAACCTCCACTGGGTCCAGGCTGCCACCTTTCAGTCGGGCTGCTGTCTGTCCTTCCTCTCACATCTGGATCCAATAGGAGCGGCTTCCTTCTCTGAAGGAGGGACACATATAAATAGCCAGGCAGCCGTAACCACACTATGCAGCACAGCCTGGATGTTGGTTAATTCATTTCGCTGCTGTCCCTCTTTTGCTCTGCCAGCTCAGATATGGCGTATGATGTTGCCATCCCCCCCTTGCACGTACCCCACCCCTGTGTCCCTCAGCTCCACCTCTGATCCTCCGCTCCCTGGGCTGTGGTGTGACTGACGCATGTACATCGAACGCTCAACGCACGTCCACACAGTCCTGTGCCCATCTGTGGAAAGTTTGAGTGGAGTGGGGCCAGGATTGAAACACAGGCAGGCAGAGGGTGGGTGGTGGGTGGGCTGAAGGTGGCCTGCGTGGGCTGAAGCCTGTGGGCTGAGGAGGGGATATGCAATATCCTGGTTATAGCTGAACAACTAAATGTGCTGCTTTTTATGAGATGCGAAGCAGAGTAACAGTTCCATTACTAGTACAGATTATATAACCAGCTCATACCTTTTCTTTCACAGATATATATAGTTAAGTCCAGTGTCCTCATTTAGATGTATGATGTAGAAACAAGAGACATGTCATTTGTGAGGAGCTGTATGCAGCAAAGAGTAAACCATGTGGTTGACTCTTTCTCTCTTATTCCAAGACTGACCCTTGTCACTCTGTCTGCCATATGTGTGTGTGTGTGTGTGTGTGTGTGTGTGTGTGTGTGTGTGTGCATGCCATTGACTAAACACATGCCCCTTTTGTGTGGCACATGTGCATGTCCTACCACAGAAGCCCAGGCCCAGCCCCACCCTCCCAAATTAAAACTCATTCCAGCAAGAGGTGGGTCTGTTCGGCCTCGCTGCGGCCCCGCGATCCTTCCTTCCTTCCTTGTCCCCTCGTCTGCTTGGGGCTGCAGCAGCATGAGAGGAGAGGGGAGAAGGAGAGGGATGGATGGAAGGGGGGGGTGGGGGGTGGGGGACAAGGCTCTTGCTTGAGTGAGTTTTAATTTGTGTGCTTACAGCAGAAGACGCTGCAGAGTGCCGTAGTGGGGGGAACAGATGCATTAGCGCTCATGCACTCATTCACCTCAGACTAGATACACACACCTCCTCCACACATACAAATACACACACAGTGACACTTATTATTGCACCCTGTGGTGTTGTCTGAATGGTTCTGGCACTGTAGTCTTTGTTTTCTCTACTGAACCAAACCCTTGGTGTGCAGTCACTGTCTGATTGATCAGTTTATAAAACTCTGTGGCAGGCTGGAATGAGCTGCTCAGGGACACAATCTATTTGCTCTGCCTCATTTTGTCGCTCCTTTAACATAGATCGTCTGTCCTGCACAAGTACCACCTTGCAAAATGTTTGGGTATAAAAAAGACAAAAAAAATCTCCTCCTATTTCTGGACTACAAAGAGTGGGGGAAAAAAAAGCAAACATTATATAGCAATGAATCTCATGTTGCTTTGAAAGCATGCCTCGATAGTCTGCATGTGTGTGCGTGTGATGTGGTAAAACTGCAGAAACATGGAGGATGTGTTCCAGGGATGGAACTTGAGAATGTCCCCGTTCCCCTCTCGCTGGCCTCTGAGGAGGAGCCACCAGCGCTTGCTCCTGCCCCCGCTCCGCTCTGCGCCTGCCTTCCCCCTGCCAGACGCATAGCTTCAGTTTCCCTCCCAGGCCACGAGGGTATCAGGTTTGTTTTGGAGGAGAGGGGAGGGGGAGGAAGGGGACAGGGATGAGGAAGGCTGGCATATGCGAGGAGGAGAATTAGGTGAACAAATCTTGGTTCTGGGATGGAAACGGTTAGGCAGACAGAGGAGGGCACATGCAGAGTTGGAAGGGAGGGGAAAAATAGAACAAACAAGTCCCTCCTGGCCCGTTGCTGCCCCTGACCCCTCATCCTTAAATTCCGTGCCAGCGGCTGGAGTTGTGAAGCGGCCATTTTATGAATGAGGGTGGGAAGGAGAGAGCAAGAGATGGAAAGGAATAAGGAAGAAGAGAGAGAGCGAGAGGGGAGGCGGGTCAGGTTGTGTGTTGTGTATGTGTGTGGGTGGGTGAGACGCGGCTCAGAGGCGCTTGTGGTGGAGTTGGTTATGTGTGTGTGTGTGTGTGTGTGTGAGAGTGACTGTTCAGGCTGAGGAGGAGCCTGGGGTAGGCCCACACACATACACTCTTGCCTCTTCACAGGCTTTGTGTGTTTGTGTTTTGTTCATGCCTCTGCTGAGACACTGTGCAGTCTGGAACAAAGGCCCAATTTGGGCTGTGCTTCCGCCCCGAGGCTGCTCGCTTAGCAGCCACAGCAGATCAGTCCTCAGAATGAGGAGTAACAGGCACACCTCGGCACTTTCATAGTCTTCACCAGCTTCAGTGAGGAGAGACTTCCTGCTTTTGAGCTGCATTTGTATCCATGAGGTGTGAATTGTCTGTAAACATCATTTTTATGCTCCCTTGTTGTCCCAGTCGCACCATGAAATCTACCCCACTGTTATTTTAAAGTGGAGTCCCAGGGGCTCGCCAGAGAAGTGCACAGTACTTTATTTGCACTATTATTTCATTTAAGTCTTCTAGTAAATACAAACAACCTGGATGTTCCAATTGGTAAGAGAAAACATGTTGTTTCCTTTCCTTGCAGGGGGGGATGTTGGCAAATACACATTTATGCACATATTCTCTATCGGTAGCAGGCAACATGAGTGTTAATTATGGAATGAAGCTTGAGTGGAACTATTTCCATCCAGTTTGTTGCTTTCTGTTCCAGGATCCAAAAGTCAATAGAAGTTATTTTTCAGAAAATTGTATCCAAGCCAGCACGTGTACTTTTTTTGAGTGAACACTGTCACATTCCTCTTTTTGTTGCCTTTGAGGTCACCGTCTTTTCCTGAGGCAGTATATTACATGGACGCTCATGACATGAGGCGTTGAGCTGCCAAGATGTATTGATCCCTCGCTCCCATCGCTAGCCGACTTGCGTCTACCCTTAAACCGCCGACACATTGCTGGCACGGCCGTCCTCGGGTCTCTGCGGGGAGTTGGGGGTGGGTGGCTCCGTTTGATGTATGATGGGACTGAGGGGGGCGGGGGGGTCTTGTGTCAAGGGAGAGGGGTTGAATGTTAAGGCCTGCTCCACCCTTTCAATTGTATTTCCCCTCGCGCTGAAATGCTATCCAAATAACTTATGGCTGTTGGTGAATAAGCCGACAGGACCTTTGTGAAGTCAGTGAGGCAGACAAGAATTGCAACAGGGAGACCGGCTGTGTGAGGGGATGAAAGTTTGGTTCAACTTGCTCCTATGTTGGCAATAGTCTTGTTAATTTTTTTGTTTGGTGGCTATTCAAAGCATGCCCCATTATTTCTGCTCTATAAACAATAAATTATAAAATATTCAACACACCAAGAAACAAGGCTGAAATCGGTTTCTTGTGTATTATCAATTAATGAGCGATGGCTAATATTTATAAGAGACAGTCGGCCTACGTGAGTGAGGTCAGGGATAGTGCAACCTCTGCGTTGTCATGGCGATCCCAGCCCCCTACAGTCATCCACACAGCAGAACGGTAGCAGGTGCCATTAGCCAGTCAGTCACTCAGTCAGTCAGCGCTGGCCGTGTAGCGCTGTAGGTAATGAGAGCTGACACAGAGTGACAGTGCAGACAGGAGGACATGCTGTCACTGCGGCTCAGGGACGCGAGGACGTCCTCTGGTGTTGTTTACTCCTCACCGTGTACAATAATTCTGCTGATCCTGCCTGTGACGCTGGCTGCCTTTTCCCACTCCCCACCGTGGCTGCAGGAAAGGAGCAGCTCGGCCTGAAGACGACTCAAAACTGTGTTTACGCGTTGGACATGCTCTGCGTCCAAGACACGTTGGGAACATGGTGTAAGAGCTGGGTGAGCTCACTCGCTCAAAGGGCAACTCTGTGAACTCTGTGTTTTCCTTCTCGAGGACAGGCGATGCAGTAATAACATGCTTCAGGTGTGCCTGTCGTTGCCTACATGTAGCAGGAATGTGCTCCTGCAGGCAGAATGAGGCCGGGAAGAAATGTTCAAATGTTCCTTTAATGTGGAGGGCCGTCTGGTTCTGCCACCGACTCTCTGATGTAATGCTGAAACAATGTCAATTATTTGTTTGTTTTTAGATTGACAAAAAGTGAATCATCAACGATTTTGATAATCAATGAATCATTTAAGTCATTTATAAAGCAAAATTGACAAACATTCACTAGTTCTAGCTTCTCAAATGTGAGGAGTTGATTATCAAATCATTATTGGAAGCTTTATGCTTCATATTTGTTGGATTGTGGGCTTGCCTGTAGAAATATTTCATTTTTAGCTGAACGTCTGTGCTCTGACTAAAAGACTGTCTTGATTATACTTGTAATTAATTGGAATTAATTGATTGGAAGTGTACCAATTCAACATTGTCTCTATTTTCCCTATAATTAGTACAAATTACAGGACTATTCAAAAATTGTGAAATTATGAACCGTAAAGTGTTACCAGAATGAACAGATGACTCAATAATGATAATAATCACTAGCTGCATCCCTACTCTGATGTGTTGTCTATTTGGTATCCAAATAGACAACAGAAGTGTGCTACTATATGACTGCTGCCACCTCCTTGCCAGCCTTTTCACAACCCCTTGCTGTCTGTGAGCTCAGCATAGTACAGTGAGGCCCCGCAGCAGTGGGCTAGTTAGGATAGCAGATAGCTGTATAGGACACACACACACACACACACACACAAACAACTTATCTAAGAGGGGTCAGGGCAGAGTAATAGTGGTACTAATCAAACCACCACAAGACAAAGCAGTGCTTGGAAATTTGGCCATGGAAAAAGGCCTGGAGCCAGAGCCAGCACTTTGATGACTTTCTTTTGAGTGGTAGCTAAAGGGATATGGTCTCCTGTTTCCTGTGTTTGCGCCGTCTCGCTGTGTGTGTGTGATTGATGGCTCATTGATTGAGCAGCATGCTCCCATTCCCTCTCTCAGCCAGCTATCTGTCCCCTGGCTGTCTGTAGCCAGCGGAGCACCGGCTGTTCGAAAGTATGTGAGCGTGAGCACATTCATGTTTGTCTAAGTGCATTCTGGAGGAAAAAACTGATCTAGCAGGTGTGGATCTTCTTCTCACTCTGGCCGCATTGTTCAAAAGTAAGCACTAGATAATGTGTAACTCAGAGCACATTCAGGCTCAGGTAATATTTAACACCAGTTCATGTCACTTAGTTAGGGTAGTAATAGAATTTGAATGTTGCATAGGTGTCTTTGTATCATCATCTGCATGGCTTTTGGTGCTGTTTTAAATACTAGAATCACAAGTATCCTCTGTCACTAGGCATATTTTATTTCTGAACCGGTTCCAGAGCTGCAGCAGTGCTACCGTGGAACAGTAAATATAGCCTCAGGCCTTCCATTTGTTACAGTTTATGATGTGCAATTTGGCGGCTTTCAGACCAATAATAGTTAACAAGACATTTATGAAATAACTGCAACAAATTACTAGCAGGGATACAGTAGTTCTCAAGTAAATATAGAACCGGCCCTTTTTCTGTGCTTGCAGAGTGTGCAGTTGGTGCAGTGTCCTCTTTCCGCAGGTTCCCACACGTATGTCAGAGGAACAGCGTGATCTCTTAAGAATTGGCATAAAGCTGATGTAAAGTGATCTGTTTGGGGACACCCTCAGGCTGAATGAAACTGAACTGGAGGAATGATAATAACCCTGAAATATTGTGATGAGAAAATGATCAGACTGTGAGAAAAGATTGTTTGTAGTACTTTGTGGTACCTATGCTGTATTTTATGTGTGTTTTGTGTGTGCAAGAAGAATCTTTGTGTTCAGAAAGTCCTCTGTCAGTTAAGGTATTGCTGTACTAAGTGTATCCATATTTAGACTGACATAGACTGCCATAGATTTTGGGTCATAACAAGGACAAAAAAGGCTACCCAGACTTGTGTTTACGTTCTCAGTGGATGAGTGTAACATGTCTGCAGTGCAGCATGCCTTTCTCCCATGGCTTAGGCCCCCTGTCGGTGCTCTGATACTGCTGCACCCCGGTCTGTTGAGTTGTGTGAGGTCTGTAACGATAGGAAGACAAAAGCATATTTTTCTGAGCGGGGGACTCCCAAGTGGGCAGCGGTGTTACGTGCCCCCCCCCCCCCGACTATGTCCCAACTGAAGGAGAAAGTTGTCTGTGGCCTTGAGAGGGAGATAAAGAGAGGAGGGGGCATATGGCCCACTGTTTTCAATCTGTGTCTTTATGTCTCCCCTGACTGTGAGCGTGCCACAGCATTTCACAATGGAGGCCATTGTTTGTTTGGGGGAGAAAGCGTGGGTATTTTGTTTCAATCATTTTGTGAAGTCTTATGTTTGACACGGTGGGGGCTTAGCACTTCCTGTGGTTGGAGGCAGGCTTGTTCTCTGTGCCCATTTCCCTGCCTGTCTACTGGCATCTGTCCTCTCTGCCCTCTGTGTCATCCTTTGAATGCTCTAGTTTACTGTATGTTCATACCTGTGGAGTTTTTCAATGATGAGGGCTGCAACGTTTTGGATTATCTTCATAGTGGGACAAGCTAGACGGGAGGGGGTTTAGAGCTATTGAGCTCTGTCATGCTGGCCTGAGCTGAAGGTGGTTTAACGTCTAGTCTTTGTGGAGTCCACGCAGAGCAGAGCAGGTCCTTCTCCATTTACCTCAGTGCCAAACCCCTCTTCCCCATCCATACTCTCCACTGAAGCCCCCTTGATTCCTCCAGCGGTGCTGTGATGACATTTCACCTCTCCTACGTGTACTGACTCCTCCTTAATCCGACTAAGAGCTAATCTCTCATGGAGGGATGTGATCCTGGACCGAACACTGAGACTGATTGTGGCAGAGCAGAGGAAGGTCAGCTGACTGGCTGACTTACACACACCTTTGTCACCTTTCCTCCATCCTTGAACTCCACCCTCCGTCAGACATGGAACACCTGTCTGGAACGGGCATCGAGCCCATCGATCCCTGTGTTGAAGACCTCCCCAAACAGCCTCATCCCACTGCTGCATATCTGTTTTAATACACTGGGATAAATAGATGGTCTGATTTCTCTTTTTCCTCCAGCACATCTTTTATATATTAAGCAGTTATTTCTCAATGTGCCTCTTCCTAAGGTCTCTTTCTCTCTGTGTGTCTCTCTCTCTTTCCCCCCGTGAGCATCCTTTAGTTTCATTACTGGAGACGTATCACAGTGCAGCCCAGCTGGTAATTTACTGAGCTGTCTGCTAGTGAAAATGTCAAACCTTGACTTTCACAATAACATAGTATGAAGCATGATGCACCAACCAAAACTCCTCACTTGGCTTGTGTTGATTAAGAAAGGCTTGATTGAGTCTTAGAGCCTGGAAAAGAATCATAGCATGTGTGTGCATGTGCAGTGTGTTTATATATATGTGTGTGTGTGTGTGTGTGTGTGTGTGTGTGTGTGTGTGTGTGTGTGAGCGCATGGCTGTCTAATGGTTCTTTCGTTCTCCTTTTGTTTTCTTGCTCGTTCCTTCCCTCTCTCTTCCCTCCTCCTGAACAAGAGTGTCCATGTAAGCTGCTGAGGTCCCTAAAAGGGGCAAATGTAGCAGAGTGTGTGTGTGATAGAGAGAGAGAGAGAGAGAGAGAGAGAGAGAGAGAGAGCCTGGTTTAGTGGGGAGAACGAGAGGAGGAGGAGGAGGAGGAAGAACTGAACTCTCCGCCCACCCTGAAAAGAGGAGGTGAAAAATGGGGATAAAACCATGATGTCACTGGCAGCCAATAGGAAGTTTGGGCTGGGGACTGTTTAAGGCCTGTCAGCTGTCCTGCTCCATCCACATCGGTTGCCCTTTTCTGCTGTTGGTACAATTAGGCCAGGCATGGCTTTATCCATAGTCTACCCCATCTCTGACCTTTGGCCTCTAGCCTCTGACCTTTGACCCACGTGCATGTCCTGGGCCCACATAGCTAAACCCCCCTACTCCCGCCTTCCCGTGCTGTTAAGCCGAACTCTCTGTAGTTTATTCTGTAGCTGATTTCCCTAAACTAAATATGGTAGAGATTAGATAGGGGACTGCAGCCTGTCATTCCTATGGTTTCCACGCTCTCTGTATCACAACTGTATTGCTGGTGTTTGAGACCAGACATGAATGGGAGACTTGTGCGTCATGGTAAAATCTGATTAACCCCGAAACTTAGGTTGAAACTGAGGAGCTGTTTCTGTGCTGAGCCTGTGAGGGAAACTTACTGAAGGTGATGTAACCTCTGATTTGTTCAGAGACTTGCAAACAGTGACGATTTTTACACTCTGCTGCGCAGGCTTTGTGCCACTGCCATATTTGGTGCTGTTGTTACCCAATTACTAATGAGGACATGCTATTATGAGTTCGCCGTTCATTGCACTGTTATGGCTTTTTAGTGTAATTGGTGCCTTTATATTTATGTGGTAACCCACACCAGCTGTTTGATTGTCACCTTCAACCTCTTGGAATAAAGGAGATGTTTAAGGTAATTTAGCCCTTACTTTTGGTATTCAGGCACACTCTTTGAAATATAAGGATCAAGTGAAAACCACCGCTTTGTTAATGCTGCCAAACATTTCCAGTCATTGGTCCTTGTTGGCCTTATCAGTGTGCAAACATGACAAAAGTCAGCAATAAGTGCCTTTATTCTTCTGTGTTGTTCAGCTGTCCATGGAGTACTTGCAAGCTGCATGCTTTTAACTCCCCGAGCAGATAGGAAATTGGCAAAACAAGCACCAGGTTTGTGTGTTTATAAGGAAAAGGAAAACCCCTGACAGGCCCCTTTCATGTGAAATGAAGCTTGTATACGACAGATACTGGATCAATACAAAACCGCTTTTACTGTGATACCATCTGGGACCGTGGTATCTTATCAGACCATTACACTTGAAAGGACCAGCCTAAAGTCTCATTGCAGGCTGTCCAGTTGGAGAGAATAGTCTCAGTGTCCCCTCGTAACAGATGTTAACTCTGGGCACAACTGTCCCTGCTGAACCCGCAGCTTGTCCTTTTTAAAGAACCAAGTGCAGCCTCACAAAAAGGATACTGTGCGTACCCTCAAGAAACTCACTGTGAAAATGAAATTAAGTGGAGGAAAAGGAAACCCTAAATCCAGATGTCATATTTGAAGTGGCTAATAGGACTGTACAGAGCGTCAGGCTCTACTGAGGTGGCAGACACTGAGGCGTATATCCCAAAGAGAAGAGGGAGATGCACTGGAGAAACGGGCTGAGCAGCGGCATTTCACCGCAGTCTGTGTGTGTGTGTGCCAGCAAACAGCCACTGTCATCTGAGAGACAGGAAAACTGCAGGCAGACATACAGACAGAGGCTGCGATGTAAGCTATGTATACGATACACAGTTTGGTCACATGGACCTAAATATGACCCCCCCATACACACACACACACGCAAACAAACACCAATACTTACACACACATGTAAAATGTAACCAAACTGAGCCGCAATTTCAGGATTTACAGTCCACTGGCTATCAGCTCAGTAATCGACTAATGGCCTTCTCAGTGTTTGCGAAGCACTTCATTTTAACCTGGTATGAATGCTCACAATGAAACTTATCCCTATCAGCTTTTTAGCTCATGGCAAATGTTGCTATGCTTAATCAGGATTAGGGCCTCCTTGAAGTCAATGTGAAATAAAGATGTGTCGTTTTTTGAATCCAGACATTGTGCCAGCAGGGAGAATGTATGCTGGACGGCGTGCCAGGATGAAGTCTGGGCACCGTGTGCCGCAAAGCTGCAGATGGTCATCTACAGAAATAGGCCCTGGCAACAGAACTACTACTATTCTGATGCTCTGATGATGATAGGCTGCACCAAGTTTGGGTATAGAGTAAAAATGTTACACAAAGCACTGCACATGGTTGCTTGCAACATGTCACAGGTACTGTAATTCAAGAACCAAGTGCTGTGGAGTCAGTTTGAATGTGTTGAGAATCAACATTGGCCCATATGGCTGGAGGTTCTCTCTGGGTAGCTGCCTGTGGGGGTGGGTTCACAGCTAGGTGTTGAACTGTGCCTGCAAACATCCAGCACCTGAGCCAAATGAAGCAGTAAGTTGTTAATTTTTTGTGTACAGTTTGTTATGTTTCTCTCCAGTGTTGCGTAGTAAAGCCTGTGTTTGATGGATACCATGTACAGTTTATACAAGTAACCAAGCATTAGTCTTTAGTGTTTGTCTTCATGGGTGTCTCCTCTCCATTCACAAGAGGGATTAGAGTCCAATGTGTAGGAGGCTGAAGGGATGTGAGGGCTTGACAGGCTCTCACTAACCCCAACCAGTCACCCAGCTACCAAAACAGCCAGCCAATGCAGCTTGCCAGGCAGCCAGCACAGCACTGCCAGGAAACACACTGTATTTAATGAAGCAGATCTGGGAAGTCAGGTATTTTTAGAAGCCACTTTTAGTGCGAGGAAACACCTCAGAATCTGTGAAAAAAAAAACATTGCCTGAGTTCCCCCCGAAGTTGCTTTTCCCATACTAATGCCTGTCTTACATCTTACTTGGCTTTGCAGCCTGTCACCTTTAGGTACCTGCAACTGACATGATGATTTCTGTGAATGTCATTATTGAGCTTAACCAGAGGGGTGAAAACATCAAAAACATGCTGCTGAATGTATTGACTCACCCTCATTTTTTCCCCCTTTTCAAATGACCAAATCAGCATCTGAAATGCAGCAGGTGATGCTCCTGCTTGGTATTCATTGGGTAATAAGAGTCACAGAGCAGGCATCTGTGCAATAATACTTGATTTAGACGTGTCGTTCAAAGTGGAGCTAAAATGATTCTGTGCCATAAATTTGTATGATAGCTTAGTGGGCTCGTTTTTTAAAAAACCCTCCAAGTCATGACAGCCACTATGGGCGAGTCCTCAGAGTAAGTTGGAGAGTTGCCTGATTTAATGAGTTAGATTGCTGCAGAGGCCCGTCTTTATGCTACAAATATGACTCCAGGGGTGCTTCTGTCGAGGGATGAACTGGGACTCTGGGACTCTGGGACTTCAGGCCTACTGGAAGTCTAGCCTACAGGGATTCAGAAGTTCAGCTTGGGCCCAGGCCTAGTTATGGGGTTTGACGCCACAGATCAGTTCTACACACAAACATTTGGATGCCCTGTGAAGTATATCTTAGCCCCAAATATTTACTCTACTATGATATATTACAAAGAATCCTCAAATTTGATTTTTATTTGTCATTCTTGCCTGACAATTGACACAAAACTAGAACAATATTAGAATTGTTGCTGAGTCATCTAATCAAACAACCCTTTCAGCTTTACATGAATTGCCTGAAGAATTACCAGGATGAGTTAATAGGACATGATGTTTAGATACCTCAGTAGCGTGGTTAACATTAGTGAACCTATCATACTACAGTTTCTATTAACCTGAATATGGGCTTATGACAGCTAATACTTAATAATCACTTGCAATGAATTATACAAAATATTCATGTATTTGTCATTGTTTTGGTAAAATACCAGTTAAAGTGGATCCTCTTACTCACTTTTTCCACTGTTTTAATGTGTCTTTAATAGCTTTCAGACCATCCTCTTCCTCTTAAGTGATAAAAACCCAAAGTGTTTTCACATGTGACGGTGCTGCATACCTGTGTCCTGTTAGTAAGTGCAATCAACAACAACAGCAGCAGCTGCAGAGTGGGCAGAGGCCTGAGGGTAGAAGGAAGGGGTGTGTGTGTTGTTGTGACTGAATACGAGTGAGGGGAAATGCCACGCATGCCTGAACACACAGACCAGCACATAGTTGTGTGAAAAACACATTGCTGGTCTTTAGTGGGCATGGGAGTGGAAGAGACCCAGAAACACTGGGACGGGGAGGAATGGGCTCACACACACCTTTGTGCGCAGGACTGAACAGAGATTTAGCCAAGCTTTCCTGAGCCAGCTGTTTGCATGAGAAAATCACGTCATGACGCTGAGCAGTGTTCCTCTTCTGAAAAAACAACAACCAAAAACCCGTCGATCTTGTACAGAGACACACTCTTTTTGAAAAGGTGAAAAACACTAGTTTAGATTAGATCAGTCCGTCCCGGCACTTGAGACTCTATCGCTGTAGAAGTAAGACAGCGCTGGAATCTCTGATGCGGTTTGCCTTTGGCTGTGAGTGGAGGAAGCATCCTCTCTTTGGCCGTCTGGGCTGATGTGGTTTAAACAAGTGTCTGGAGTGATCCACTGGGGGCTCCCAGGGAGGATCGGGTTGCCGGATGAGGATGTGGCCTGATGGAGCGCAGGGAGTTGTGGGGGTGGGGGGTGGGGGGTCGGCCTGTGATCCGGGCTGCAGCAGCCCCTGACAGGCCTGCCGTCTGCTACTGTACTTCTGTTCAGCTACCTTACTGTCTGCTACTGCTCTCAGCTCTGGTAACCTGAGCTCACCGCCTCTGACTCTGCACAGAGTGGGAGGCTTCGCGTCCCCACAGTGCAGTGGATTACTGTAGTGTGCAATAGAGTGAATACTTCGGTAAATGGAGGTGATGTAGAGATAAATTTAATCATGTCCTAATGGAGCTATGGCCCCGTTTATATTGTGGAGCGAGGACAGGCGGTGTGAATGGCACTTAACGTGCAGCTGCTACAGTAACCTCCTCTCCATTAAAAACTATGCAGTCATCATGATCACATCACGACGCATCACCATGCAAAATTAAGGAAATGCATAATTATATCTTGACTATATTTATACCCTTGCTTTTAACTAAAATACCTTTAAAATCACAGTCAGCTGAAATGCGTTACTTCCTGCAGAATACTAGCTTCTGTGTAGCCCGGTCATGTTTTGTTATTTAGCTGATGTTCCAGTTAAGGGTCAGCACTATTTACAGGAATAATGTAAGCTACGTCTGTTCAGGTTTTCCCATAACTTATGGTTTCTCCGATTCTGTGGAAAAGCCATGCTTAATCACTATGGTTACGACTCCCCCTCCCAACGCCTGCTCAAGAGAGGACTTGTTTACCATCTCTGCTCCAAACTCAATAACATGTCAGTCATCGGGATTAGAACCTCCCCTGCCCACCTGCTATTGGTCGAGTAGATAGCTCCCAGTTTAACCCCCACCCTCCTCTTTCCCGACACCCTCCTCCCTGCCGTCCCTCCCCTCGAGCCCCACTGTGAATAATGAATGATTTCCCAACTGTCTGTCACGCTTCCTACGTATCTTCTGTGACACAAGGAAAAACATGCGCTTTGATGTGTTAGGAAGGAGGAAATATTTCATCTTTCATGAGATCATTTTTATGTTTCACTACGGCTAACACCTATGATTGGTTAGGGGAAATTATATCAGTTTACCAAATTCCTTATATTTTCACACCGTACTTCATCTTCAGAGGTGGCAGCGGCCTGCTGGCAGTAAACGTGTCACCAGCCTCCCAATGTAAACAGTGTAGTAGTCTACTTACACAGCGTGCTCTCTCTAGCAAACGGGGCATGACTGGCATTCAGATGAGGAGCATTGCTGCACTGCAATCCTCTTCCTCTCGAGCGCCGGCGTTCTTCTTCAATAAAGTAATGCATTTGTTTGAAAATCCTACTTTGAACCCTCTCACCCATCCTCCACACACACACACATACAGACAGACACACACACACACACACACACACACACACACCATTCTCCACGCAGACAGTGCTGAAATCTAGCCATCTTGTTATCAGATTGAAGCTGCTTTCTTTTGTCGATGCAGACTGTTGGCGGGGGGGGGGTAAGGTAAGTTTAAAGGGCTCTGGGTCACATGACCCTGAAACCCCTTGGATGCTGCACTTTTAAGAAGGCAAGACAAGCCGGAGGAATACATTTGATGCATGTTGCCTCTTTTGCTCTGCTGCAGGCTAATATAATTTATATGTGGCCTGAAACTGATACTTCCTCACATGTTATTTTTATTTTTATTTTCAGCTATACATTACTCCTCCATGATCGTGTTTGTCACTGAAATAGCGGCCTCTTCTCAGGTTTCTGTAGCAATTCCTGCAGTTGTTTTTGTGTTGTTGCAGCGGAACAAGGGATTAACATTCTCCCCCTTGACTCTTCTGCGGCCTGAAACATTCTGCAGATTCTTCACATAGTCCGGCGACTGGAGGACACCTTTAGAACAAAAAACAAACAGTGCACAGCTCTTGTCTGTCTCTGCCTATTAGTGATGCCTCCTCCTCCCCCTGCTGCTGTGTTTAATGGCGGTTGTAGGGATGCACCAGCTGCACATAAGGAGACTCCTCAGTGCTGACTGTTGTCTCGTTTACTATTGATGAAATGGACCCGGCCACTTCACGTGTCGCAGTGCTCTGGTGAACAGCAGGGGCAGGCTGGTGCTTGGCTGTGGTGTCTGACCTGGCTGTGTTTGCTCAGGGAAAGAGCAGGAGGGAGGGGGGGTTCCTCTCATACTACTGTATGAGAGGAACAACATCATAAACCTCCCTACCCCCACTCCCAGCAGTTTGACTTATTTGACTCTGCAGCCTCAGATCATTTGTTTCTACAGTTTGTGCTCTGCAATCTAGTCTCTCAACAAGTTGCTTAATGTGATACAGTATGTACTTAAATAGGGTCAAATGCCAACCCGCTGATGCTTCTAATTTATTCCTGCTCATATTAAACATCCACTCAGGGGACTACAAGGATGGTGACGACTTATCTTAAGAGGAGCCCCTTGTTAGGTAGTCCCTTTGCTTTGAAGTCGTGGAAACCCACAATGCCCTGCATAGCTATGTGTAGAGAGCAGCAGCGTGGAAATAGGGCCGCATTAGGAGCATCTATAAATAGAGGATTGTATCCTTGATACCACGGGTTGTTTGGTCACACAGTGAAACCGGGTCGACTTATATGGATTTAAGGCAGCAGCTCCCCCTCCCGCCGCTTTCTTCTGGCGGAAGGTATGCATGTTTGGAATTTCTCTTCATTGAGGAATCTGTTAAAATGATGCAGAGGGAAGGGACCTCCTCCAATAAGGCTCATTAGAGTTTGCCTTGGCTGCCCCCTCTTGGTAGGATTCCAAGAAAATGAAGCCCCGCTGATGTTTCTCTTCTTTCTTTCTTTTTTTTTTGTTCTCTCGCTCTGCAAATGTGCAACACTGATCTGCCCGCTTTAAACACACTAATGTCGGAGTCATGTTTCCACTCAAATCACAGCTGTCATGTCAGAGCCTGTGTGTGTGTGTGTGTGTGTTGGCATTTGATGCTGTAGTTTTAAAAAAGATCTTTGCCATTTGTTTTGGA
This sequence comes from Enoplosus armatus, assembly GCF_043641665.1. Classification (NCBI taxonomy): domain Eukaryota; kingdom Metazoa; phylum Chordata; class Actinopteri; order Centrarchiformes; family Enoplosidae; genus Enoplosus; species Enoplosus armatus. Next base: position 9,340,625 of record NC_092185.1, read on the forward strand.
CCATATCCAGAATAGTTAGATACACTATTCATGAAGTACCACGGAGCCAGTCAGCTCCTGGTGTGGCAGAACATGTACGTAGTGTGGAGCTATACATAGCACAGGAAAGGCCATATAGCTAAATACTCTACATACTCATACCATTGTGAAAATACTCTTACACACAGTAACTGTGTGTAATTTCAAGGTATGTCTTATGAGGAGACAATTATTGGAAATTCCTGAGGTACTGCAGTGTATTGAACAATAGAAATATTCTATCAGGTATACTGAGTGAGGTTAGATTTTTTATTTTTTGAGGAAATAAGCAGAGGCGTTTTGGTTTTTCCTTTGTCACAGAATCCTGAAGGAATTTTCCAAACAGACCATTTCACCTCTCCTGCACAATTAGATTTGACTGAATGTGAGAAAGAATGGCAAGTATTTGAGAAACTGTCAGGAGTGGGAATGATCATTCCCCTTCCCCTGTGAAGCAAAACTGGAGTTGGCACTGTGGGAGTGTGTGTGTTTGCTCTGCAGCATTGCTGTAGTGCACCGTCACGTTCTTAACCTACACAGATGTTTTGTAAAGACAACATGAAATATTCATCGAGAGATTAGCTCCGCAGCCGGCTTCATTTTCTTGCCTTGATTCACAAAGCGAACCACGGTGCTCCGACACCCGCGTTTAATTTAAAAGCAAATAAACAAGCGGAGCTCCTTTTCCTCTTTCTCTCTGGCACACGCAAATATTCACATACCAACATGCATGTGCACACGTGTCACACATGCACTCTCATTCTTTGTCATCTGTACTCCTGTAAAAGTTATCCGTCACGAGGATGGTTGAAATAACGACACTGATGACAATGAAGTTATATGTATGGTGTCACAGTCTTGCAAATTATAGCACGCATGAAAGAGAGTGGTGAGATGTGTGTTTTATTGTACTTTTGTCTGAGTGTGTATGATTGTGTGTGTGTGCGCACATTTCCTTGCAGCTCTGGCTTTGCACCAGGAGGCGGTTGCTAAGGAACCAGGAGTGCTGTGCCTCTTATTTCAGTTTGGTTTTAGTGTAGTTCAGTTCAGCTTTATTGCCCCTGTGGGGAAATTTGTTTTGCAGCAATAACAAAGAGCATAACAATAAATAGTAAACACTTAAGGCTCTAATACACAAACAACACAGGGGCATGGGGGGCAGGGCTTTGCTGTGTGCACAATTTCTAATATGCAAAAAGGCTGCCTTTCATACAGGTCCACACACACTCCAGGTGCTTTTCTTCTATGGAGTGGACTCATCTGAAACTAGGACAGCCCTGCCTGCAGTGTCTCAAGATTAGTTAGCAGTGGGAATCATCTGCTTTTTTCCCTTTACATCTGCTTTTCCAGAAGTGTTTCTCTATAAATAGACTGCAGTAGAAATGCTTTTGAACTTAAAAAACAGACACCTTCCATTTGCCACTTTTCATGTGTGTCACTGTTTAATTTTAGTGTGAAGCTGATGAGATTATCAGACGTAATTGATAAATCTACAAACAAGCACTGATCAAATGTTCTTATGTGTCTTATTACCTGCATGAGTATTTCCTGGTAACGTTTGTCTTTTCTGCGTCCAAGTTTGGATTTGGGAAGACTTATTCACTGGAGTTTAAGGCTGATGCATTAGTGGTCATTTTGTAAGCCCCCTTGTTAAATCTAACTGTCGGGATGCACGATATATCAAAATGCACTATTTGTCTGTCCCAAGCAACTGGAAAATGCTATGTGTTATTGATAACATATTGTCATGGGTTTTGGTTTCTCAGTGATGCTCAGTCAACAGCGAGGAGCTTCTATTATTCATGTTGCTCAAGCTTAATTTGAAACACCCCACACAATCATTTTTCTGTCGATTTCTTTTTTTTTCTTCTCACAGCCTGGAAGGATGTACAGTAGTTCTTTCTGAGAAGCTGTAGTGAATGTGGGAGTTTTGTTCGAGCTGCAATTGTCTTTTCTTCCATTACAGAAGAATATTAATAAATAACGTTATTATTGTGGGTTTTTTTGTCTAAACTGGTAAACTTGGTTGCCAGTTTGAATATATATACTACCAGGAATTTGTTTTTCAAGTTGCTGTCAAAGAATAGATAGATACTATGGGTGATCACATTAGATGTGAGGAACAGATTTTTAACACTAAACGTGGTGCATACCGTCTCTTGTGCTTAAATCAAAAAAATGTATAACTGCATATTTACAGATAATAGAATAAAATGGAAGAACAAAAAGGGAGAAAACAGATCTGAGAGGGTCTCATAGGGAAAATAAGGTGAAGAAAGAATGTAATTCCTGTTCAGCAGATTCCAGTTCATTAGCTTCATCTAGCTAATGCTATGGAGAATGTAGTTTACCTTTGCAATAACACACTTTATCATTCCATAAGTTCTGAAGCTATCTACATTTGTACATGACATTTAAATCACAACCTGTGCTTTATTAGTTTATTAGTTTTGTATCTTTTTGACCTTTACCACCCTTGATATTGTAGTAATAGTCTCCTGCAGTGTTGTTTACACCCACCCAAAAACTGACCTCTTCCCCATCTTTCTCTGCCTCCTCCAGTATGCCCTGAACACTGCAAGCTTGCCTGTACAGACAAGGGGGAGTGTTGCCACAGCCAGTGCCTGGGCAGCTGTACTGAACCCAACAACGACATGGCCTGCTCCGCCTGCCTCCACTACAACCACGAGGATCGCTGTGTGCCAGACTGTCCCCCGGGCACTTACAAGTTTGAGGGCTGGCGCTGCATCAACATGGACCTGTGCTCTCAAGTGCACCTGCCCGGTGACACTCACTTTGTCATCCACGGGGGAGAATGTATGCCCGACTGCCCCTCCGGCTTCACACGCAACGAGACTAATCGGTAAAGACGTACCCTTCACTTCAAGTTTAGGTCGTGATGATTTGGAAATGCCACGCCAGGCGACACTGAATGCACAAAATATTAGGAAGAGCTCCTTAAACTAATCATTTTGAATTTTGTCTAAGATTTCTCAAGGCTTAAGTATTCTTCTTTAATGCTCTGTACTTGAACTTGTACGGGATCATAACCTGATTTTTGTTTTTTTTTCAGAGAGAGAACCAGAGGTCTTATTATTATTTCCTGGCAAAATTCACTGAATAGCTGTGTGGTTTCTTTTCAGTATTCACAGACACTTAAGCTGCTTGTGTTCACTGTGTACTTCTGCATAATGAATTCATTTGCATAAAGTATCCTTAAGCTGAACTTCAGCTGACCTGGCCCTTCACAGGTCCCTTTCTTAAAGTAGGCCTCAAAGCTGGAAGTGCTGGAGGTTAAGAGCATGTCGGACTATTATTGATTCAAGTTCAGACTTCCCAGAGTGAAAGGTGCTCAACATAGTGCCTTGTTTTCAACACTAACCACTGGCAGATTTTACAGATTAATACTCAAAGGTTTTAAGAAGAGACTCAGCTGAACTTGACATTTCCTTTGTTTGACATTAACCTAGACTAGGAAAACATCTTTGTATGCAGCTTTCCTCCCTGTTTTGTCTCGTCAATTCCCAAACTTTCCATGCCGACTCTCTGCTGCTGTATATTTTTTGGCCATGCCCCTGCTGTTTTGTCTCTGAGGTCAATACAGTGAGTCACTCTCTCACGAAACAGAGTTCAGATGAGGGCCCATAAAATATTAAACTCTCCGTGTGAGAGGTGACCTTGTATCATGCAGTGAATTTATTTGCTTGAATCCTTTGGAATGCTTGGGAGCTAGGGAGTGGACAAATGATTTCAGGGTGAGGTAGAAAAGTTCACATCAGATTTAGCTCATTCTTTGACAGTTTTTCCTTTTTTTTCTCACTCCTTCCTTCTGCTTCTACTGTATACAGTATGTTATGCAGTGCCTGCGATGGACCGTGTGACAAGCCCTGCACGTCCCCTGTCATCGACTCGGTGGATGCTGCTCAGACCCTGAAGGACTGCACCGTCATCGAAGGCAATCTGGACATCAACATCCGCCGTGGGAGTGAGTGCAGCTAAGCAGAAGCACAGTGCTGTTAACACCACTCATACTGTACATTTTGCAGTGTAACTAGCAGACCTTGGATTATAAACACTTGCAGTTATCGGTTCTCAAACACTAGCCAGCGGGACGTAGAGTATTTAATGTGGCTACAATCAAAATACTAGCCTAATAGCAATCCTTCACTAGCCACAGTGTACTAACTTTACCACACTATATTGCACTTGACGGCCCTGCAAATGTTAGACAGATAAAGTAGAGGAGATGGTGGTCTACGCTGCTGGGTTGCACAAAATCAACATTACATCTGCCTCCTGCACTCTAACCTAATTATCACATTATGCTATAATGCTGTGTATTTGCTCACAAGCTAATCTCCACACATGAAAAAAAAGCGTATGCAATTTAGTGCTGATTGGGATATTTGCATTAAGAGCTAGCCAGGGTGTCATAGTAGCAGTAGAGGTCCCTGTGGAGTATTTAATGTGGCTTTCATATGCTGATTTGTGTTTCTGTGTGTGTGTGTGTTTATCCCCTGTCCCCAGATAACATAGCGTCTGAGTTGGAGACCTTCATGGGATTGATCCAGACAGTGACGGGCTATGTGAAGATTCGACACTCCCACGCACTTGGCTCGCTGTCCTTCCTCAAGAGCCTGCGTTACATCGACGGGCAGGAACTCATCGACAAGTACGGCTTGGCTGCGCTGTTTGCCTGTGAATGTGTGTGCATGCTTTGTGTGACTGAGGGAATTAGAGGACATGAGCAAACCGCAGCCTTGCAGGGAGGTTGCCACCAACATATCATTGAAGTTACATAAATGTCAGAGTGACTTTCTCGTTGAAGGAGCGTCTGCCCTGTTTGGGGGACGTGTAAATTAATGTAAATTGATGAATCTAAATATAGCTGTGTCTGGTGACTCCAGATTTTGCTGTTTCGTTTTAAAGATAATTCACAAAAGTCATGCAGACAGGCCAGATAAGTGTGGGTGGCTACCAAGCCGAATGGAAAGTATCAGGTCCATCAGCCTTTACTGTGATATCAGCAGAAGTCTTAGATATGAGGGAATGTTTTTTTTTTGGTAATAGCCAGAGGGGTCATGGGAAATCCTGTCGCCCTTCTGGTTGTCGTCTCTCCCAGGGTAAAGTTTCACTCGGAGGAATGCTGTTGAGCATGACACACATTCCCTTCGCTCTGGAGGTGTTCTGCCGCGTTACTTGGACCGCTGGAGCACAGAGTGTTTCTGTTTCATGTCCTTTTCTGTACAAACCCAGAGTCACTGTCAGACAGACACCCACACACCTGAGCTCATGTGATGTCCACCTGTTAGGGTTTACGCTGCCACCAGGTGGCAAAACAAAAGCTCTTCTCAACCACATTTCTGACAGCTCCAGCTTCCATGAAACATGTTCACGGACTATAAAAAAAATCTTTTTGTTGATCTATACAAGATGGTTGTAACCTCCTCTTGTTCTTCTTCCATTAACAGCATGTATTCATTCTCCGCCATCAACAACCAGCACCTGCAGTATCTGTGGGACTGGAGTCAGCACAACCTGACTATTCGGGCTGGACGTCTCTTCTTCCGTCTTAACCCCAAACTCTGCATGTCTGAGATCCACACGATGTGGGATAAGACAGGCATAACTGTGAAGCCAGAGGAGGGTGACTTCCGCAACAACGGCGAAAGAGCCAGCTGTGAGTGTATTCACACGATCTACTTCTTTTGTTGCCAGTGATCTTTAAAATTCAGTGTGTGGGGACAGTAGAAAAGCCATGATATGTCGTTTTAATGTTGTGTATGTGTCTCACTGAGGGTCCTGCTCTGTCACAACAGGTGAAAGTCATATCTTGAAGTTCAAGTCCAACATCACATCAAGCCATACGATTAGGCTGGGATGGGAGCGCTACCGGCCTATGGACTACGGAGACCTTATCAGCTTCATAGTCTACTACAAGGAGTCGTGAGTACTTAGAAGAAAGACAACTATTTATTATCAATAACACACTATCATATTATACAATGAACTCTACATTGAGGCAGAGTGGGTATGGATGAAGGGTTTTATATTCTGTTTTGGGCATTTTTCTTGAATGTCAGAACTTAATAATGAAAATCAGATACAATACAAACTGTGTGCACTTGACATTACTGCCAACCATTTTTAAAAGTGTTTGAGCTTTTGTATTGATTTCTTGCCTTTGAGCCACCTTTGATTTCAGAGGACCAGTAGAAGAATTCCTCTAATGCAAAACAAACACATTTACAACATCATATTCACAACATCCATGTCTGCTTAATGTTTGAGATCTGGGTTTGATTACCTGTCAGATTTTCTTATAGAACTGTTACAAAGAAAAACAAAGGATAATCAATCAAAAATTGCTTGGTATTCTTTGGAAAATGGTTGACAATACACAACATTTGTTAATAATGGGATAAAATATTCAAAACCATTGTTTTTTTACAATGACTCATATCTTCAAACATGACCTAGAATGTGTTTTACTTTCATACCAACAATCAGTTTTGTAGGAGTAGATATGAATATGTTGTTTTTAAGTCCTTTTTGTCAATGCACTGCCATGTTTTGTGTCTGTACCAGCCCTTTCCAGAACATCACAGAGTTTGACGGCCAGGATGGCTGTGGCTCAAACAGCTGGCACATGGTGGATGTGGATTTCCCTCCGGATAAAAACACTGACCCAAAAGTCAGTCTTCAACACCTCAAGCCCTGGACCCAGTATGCTATTTTTGTGAAGGCCATTACTCTGCAGGTGGAGGACAAACACATTTCTGGGGCAAAGAGTGATATAATCTACATTCGCACACGCCCTTCGCGTAAGTCTGACAATCTGTTGGTAAATTACTTGTGATGGTAATGCAGCCTTCACAGTAATTACTATATGTAACCAGGTGAACAACATTTTGATTTAACATACCATGACTTTGGCCCTGTTGCAGTGCCGTCTATACCCAAAGAACCCCGTGCGTATGCTAACTCCTCAACCAAGCTGATGGTGAAGTGGTTGCCTCCAGTCTTTCCCAACGGCAATCTGACCTACTACCTAGTCCGCTGGCAGCAGCAGCCTGAGGACAGGGAGCTCTACCAACATAACTACTGCTCCAAAGGTCTGCATTACTCATTCTACAACAGTAACCGCATTCTTATTGTCTGAACTTTACTACTGATGATCCCCTCCTTGTCATTTGAAAAAACATACTTTTTGATGTTTTGGGGAAATACATTTACAGTATTTGCCTTCTTGCTGAGAGTTAGTTGAGAAGATTGATACCACTCTCATGTCTGTACATTTAATATGCAGCTACAGCCAGCAGCTAGTTAGCTTAGCTTAGCATAAAGACTGGAAATGGGGAATATAATAATATATTTACATTTAGATTTTATGTACAGATGATGCAAACAAGGTTTTTAATTAGTGAGCTTCAGAGGAACTCATAGGCAGATTTGTTTTTTTCTTTGGAGAGTCGGACTAGCTGCTTCCACCTTTTTCCAGTGCTAAGCTAACCAGCTGCTGGCTTTAGCTTCATATTTAGCATTTTATCATTTCATCTTACAATCTGCAAGAAAGTGAATTAGGTGTATTTCCCAAACTATTGCTTTGCTGTGGTAATGCAAAATGTTGCCCATCTCTAAACCCTCTTGGTTTCTGTCTAAACAGAGCTGAAGATCCCGATCCGCATCCCAGCCACAGGTCTCACAGACATGGAAGAGAACACCAAGCCCACCAAGTCGGACCTGGCAGGGGCAGAGAAGGGTCCATGCTGTGCCTGCCAGAAGACGCCTGAGGAGAAGGACCGGGAAAAGGATGACCGCGTCTTTTTTAAAGTTTTCGAGAACTTCCTTCACAACGCCATCTTCCTGCCGAGGTATAGTAAGCCACAGATGGATTGGAGATATAATATCAGCCTCACGGTGATCTCCTTAAACTGTTTACAGCTCCTTGCTCTGTGTCCCCATTCATTATGCGGAGATGGCCATCAAAGACCGGAACTTGTTTGCCTTGATGGGTCAAAATGAGGAATGGGGTGGCGGCCCGGGGGTAACGGGTCCTCTGTCGAGCCGACAGGATCTGAGCATGGGGGCGTATGTAGCCGGCCTGCTTTTTTTTTTTTTTTGTCAGGCGGTGCAGATGAGGAGACATGCTGAGTGCGATCCAAAGCCTTCTTAGCGCTTGTGGCTTTCTGTTGCCGTGGCAACGGTGGCACGGGGGATGTTAGGACCTAGCAGGCAGCAATTTAGGCAACACAAACAAACCCAGGAGAGAGATGTGATTAAGGAGTCTGAGGGGCCTAGTTTGGCTGCACACTCGTAGCTGCTTAGGCTTTTGTTCTGCACAATAGGGACTGACATCTGTGTTGTGTTATCATTTAACTTGCTCGTGGCTAAGGATGTTTCACTGTTTCAAAGACCGCTGCTCTGTTCTTCTCCCACACTCCTTTATTCTCATATAGACACACAGTTTATGCATTTGTGAATTGGTGCCGTAACACTCGCATCTCCAACATCCATCACTTTAAAATATGGAGACCTTTGATAAACTTGTTGCGTCTCACTAAGAACACTCAGCGGGAATCTTATAAATCCATAGCTTGAAACGATGCCTCCGATCCTCCAAAGTTCATTCATTCGAGCTGCATTACGGTGCCCTTCTCTTTTCCTTCGCAATGCTCAATGGATCGATATCTTTTAGGAAGAATAAAAAAACATAGGTCTCTATTGTAATTGAACTCATACCCCCCCCCCCCTTCTCACTCTGGCTGTGTTGATTTGTTATAGTATAGCTGTCTAGGAAACAGGCGGATGGCAGTTCCCAGGCCTGCAGCGAAGGGGCTCAGCCTGTGTATGTACAGACTCTCCACTGTAACAGAGCCAGCATTATTACAAACCACTCCAGGGAAAGGCCTCGAAAATCGGGGAGGTTTTTTCAAAAGTTCAGGGTTTAGACCCAGGGTGAGGGGAAAGAGGGCGGGTGAAAACAGAAACAGAAAGAAGAGGAAATGTTTTCCATTCTGTCCCACTCCACTCTCCTCCTCCCCTTGCACGCTCTCTTTGTCCGGGGCTCGTTCTTTTTTTTTTTTTTCTCTTTCTGGAGCGAGACAGCTGCCAGGAAATGTACAGTGAATCCATCTGGAATTTAAATGAATGAGGGAAGAGCCCCATCAGCAATAGAAGACAGACAGAAAGTAAGGAAGGCAGACTGATTTACTGGAGGAGAGGAGGATGGCTGCCAGTGTCTGTTTGGGAGACCTTGTAGTGCGATCCAAAACCTCTTATCAACTGACTGGAGCATTTTATTTGCTGTAATCCCCTGCTGTTGAAATGAAAATGATGAGCACATACAAGATGAATTGATGAATGAGTGACTGCCTGGACTTCTTTGTGAGCCTGCAGTATGTGTTGCTGCAGTTAAGCCCAAGCGCTAATAATGTGTCCTACTCGCCACAGACTAAATGTGTAGTCACGGCTTTCCTCTCTGGATTCCATTGCGTAAGGTAGATCTTTTTTTAGCGCACGAGGTCAGGACACTAACTGTAGTAACTCACTAGTTATAAGGTCATGCCTCAGTCAGCTGAGGAGCCTTCTCACAGTGTTAAGACTGTCCTGCTTAACTTGTTGCACATACAGAAATTAGATCCATCAAGTTTATCCATCTCTCTTCCTATTGCTGTATTTACTCATCACTTCAAATCAGACTCGTGAATCTGTGTCTTTTTCATGTATTTTCATCGGTAATAGTTTGTGAGTGCTGGACGTTGGATTGTACCACACCAGTTATCACTATCCGAAAGGAATGTTGACATATCGGTGTGACTGGTCGTTCCCACGGATCTGTCTGTGTCTGTACGCTCCTCCCCGGAGGTGTATATCTGCTGAGACACAAAAGATGCTTTGCTCAGTTAGGACTCTTAGTTTAGCATTTTATTACTCCCGGCAGAGCTGAAACGATTGGTGGATCAGCAGAAAAATCCCCAAATTCTCGGGTTCCAGCTTAATTGTGAGGATTTGCTTTATCTTGTTTGATATTTGAGTTGAATATCTTTGGGTTTTGAACCATTGGTCTGACAAAACAAGCTATTTTTAGACGTCGCCATGGGCTGTAGGGAATTGTGGTGGGCATTATTCACGTTTTATAGACGAAACAATTAATCGATTCAATGAGGACAAAATGGGCAGATCAGTCATTCCCAGTATACCGTTTGATTCATGTCTGAGCTGTAATAAAAACCTAGCCACCTGTTCAAGCACTCCTCATTACATTTCCAAACAACCGCCAAACATTTCTCACCTTGCAAGAGCTCTGTAAAGGCTCCGTACACTGTATGTCACCTGTTGTCACCTGCTGTTAATACAGCTTTCATTTTTCAACTCAATCAGAGCCAGGACTCCTCTCTTTATCTGTCTGTCTCCGCCAACTACCCTGTAGGTTTCACAGGTAACTGTGAAAAGTAACTGTGGGCAAGTTGCCCTGCGGCGTCTGTTGTGCCTCTGCTGCTGCTGCTGCTGCAGTCACAGCTGTCAGCGCCTGCTTGCCCTCAGTAATGACGATGTCCAGCTCCAGGCAGCTCCACAGCGTATCATCTGCACTATATGAGACCACGTGTCCATTCACCGCAATGCCTTCAGTTTGGCTGCTGAAAATTGGTCATTATGATTGAACAGTTTAGTTCAGAATGGTAGTGTCACAAATATCTTCCCTTTTAGACTTTTTCATCGTTGATTGGGATATGTTGGACAGAAAGTATTTTTCTTACTGTGGAAAAATCTCTATATGCGCCTGTCCTTCGTTCTGTTTCGCTGTCTGTCCACCTCGCTGTGATCTGTCTGACCTCATCCTTCCACACAGCTCCACAGGGAGTAGTATGCAGCATCTGGACTCATGGCGCGCGCGCACACACACACACACACACACACACACACACACACACACACACACACACACACACTCTCGCAGCACCCGGTTCAGCGAGATGCTTCAGCTTTGTGTAAAATGCTTCTGGGAGCTATAAACCTACAATTACTTGTTACAATAGGATTTCCAGAACACACTTTATACCTTTTTGTCTTTTATTGTCACAACAGTGCTCACTATACTTAAATCAACTTTCTTACAGCTGTTGCATCCGTTTGTCCTTCTGTATTTCAGACCTCCAGATCGTCGCCGTAGAGATGTTTTTAGCGTGGCTAACAACACACTGTTGCATGAGGGTGTTGGTGGGAACACCACGCTAGGCCTGGGGGATAACAGTACAGATGGCATTCCTCCTATCAAGGAGTACCCCTTCTCAGAGGACAAGAGTGCAGCAGAATATTTAGAGATCCCTAACCTGCGGCCCTTCACTGTCTACCGTATTGACATCCATGCCTGCAACGAGGAGGTGGGGCGCTGTAGCGCCGGAGCCTTCGTTTTCTCTAGGACCAAACCTGCAGGTAAGAAAGTGACGTGGATACAATCTATGATGGAAATGTGCTGTAACACCTTCTCTTACTGCACATTGTGGACATGCTGTTGTTATAATGTTGTGCGTGTGTTTCCCAGTCAAAGCAGATGACATCCCTGGAAAGGTGATCTATGAGAGGAGTGACAAGGTTGAGGGTTGTGTGGTACTGCACTGGCCAGAGCCCGTCATGCCCAACGGACTCATCCTGATGTATGAGATCAAGTTCCGTCTGGGGACTGAGGTGAGCCAGGTTCGGTATAACTAACGACCCCCTCAGACATGGCTTAAGGCATAAAAAAATATATGACTACTGCTTGGGATATTAGTTTGTGTCTGATATGGTTTTTCCACAGAACAGTTCAATGGCTAAAAAATCTTAAAATGCCATCTTCTCCATTATTGAAGTCCAGAATCTATGAATATGCATTTAAATATTGTAAATTGAAAAAGTTTATCTGCGAGACAAAAGATGTTAAAACTCAGATTTAATGTGAGCACAAAGAAACTCTCCCTCGCTCACAGATGGATGTAAAAACTGCCGTCTAGTGTCAAACTCTGCACATACATCATTCTGCACAGTGAGGCTCAAACATCCAAGTGATGTAACAAGAAGCAAAACACACTTTTGAGTGGAGCGGGACTTTGAAAACGATTGATCTGACAATGCCTATACTGGCTTAAGCATTTTTTTTTTTTTTGGAAAAACAGAACGTACAACACACACGTTTTACACGCCTTACCTGACCCTGACTGTTGACCTTGACTGTTTGCTGTCTTTCAAACAGTAACCGTCATGTGTTTTGTTTCCTTTCAGCCTGAGAAGCACGAGTGTGTGTCGCGGCAGCATTACCGCGAGCACAGAGGAGCTCGGCTGACCAACCTGGGCTCGGGGAATTACTCTGCTCGTGTGCGAGCCACTTCACTAGCGGGGAACGGCTCCTGGACGGAGAGCGTGTCCTTCTATGTGCCTCCGCCCAAACGTAATGAAACACATTAAACACTTCAAAGTGTTCTGAGATATTTTCTTGACTAATTTAAAGTAGATAAGAAATGACACCTTCCGTCAGTGCTGATCACTTTTATTTCTCTGTTCTGTATGACAGGAGACGATGGTGTTACGTTCTACTTGGTCATCATAATTCCCATCATAGTGACACTTTTCATTGCCAGCCTCACCACGATTCTCTTCTTTGTGAACAAAAAGAGGCAAGTATCTTTATGGACATGTTCTCCACTTTGGCAGACAAAGACTCTTGATGATGCTGTTCTACCTCACAATGCTCGTGAAACTTAATGACCAGTGTAATGTTAATTAGAGTTAATAGGTGTTGTTTTCATTAACATTTCCCCTGTGGTAAAGAGTAGACTTCTCAATACACATCCCATCCACAAGCAGAGCTGCTTGCTGACTAACTTGGCTGTCTTTGTGTCAACAGGAATAGCGACAGACTGGGGAATGGAGTCCTTTATGCGTCTGTCAACCCAGAGTACTTCAGTGCTGCTGAGAGTAAGAATATTGAATATCATCTAATTTCTTTCCCACCGGTTATATTTCGGTATGTGGTGTTGACCTGCTGTCTCTTGTGTCGTGCCAGTGTACGTCCCGGATGAGTGGGAGGTGGCCAGGGAGAAGATCACGATGCACAAGGAGCTGGGCCAGGGCTCCTTTGGCATGGTGTACGAAGGCATCGCCAAGGGTGTGGTCAAGGACGAACCTGAGACACGGGTGGCCATCAAGACGGTCAATGAGTCGGCCAGCATGAGGGAGCGCATTGAGTTTTTGAACGAAGCCTCTGTCATGAAGGAGTTCAACTGTCACCATGTGGTAAGAGGGACACGGCCTAAAATGATCGCCATCAGGCACCTGAGTGAGAAAAGCCTGAAATAAATGCAGATAAATCATCACAGTATGGCTATATACAAACCAGCACAATGTTATGTTGAACCCAGTTGCAAGACGGTTCTCTCGATTATCATAATTTCCTAATTAATCTGCATAGATGCAGAGTGAAAGGTGTCGGCAGGTCACAAGCACCGAGTACGCCGTGGTTGTCTTTACTCAGGCAGTCTGAGGCGGGTTCAGCCTCCCGGAGACTGTGTACATTCTCTCATCAGCGTGATCACAGCCTCATTAACTACGTTAAACGGATGTGTTAAAGATTTTCCCTTTGGAAAGCTGCTGTTACAACCTTTTCATCAAGTCTGGCTGCTATAAAGCCAAACACTCAATTATTAAGTTTAATTTAAAGGAAACTGATTTTCTACAATCTTCAAAGCCAGTTAAAGAGATACAGTTTTTCCTAATATAAATACAATATATGAAATACGAACAGTTTACCTTACTACCTACTCATTTTAAACATTATACTATATACTTATCTTCTTGCTGGTCTTAGGTTGTTGTTTTTGTAGTTAGTTTGCAAGAAATCAAACAGGAAATGATACAATACATGCGCCATCGGACATCAATCAAACTGTGACTTTAGTCACTTCCAGTTAAACTTCACAGAGAGAAAGTCAAATGTTTTTCCAAAAATTTAATAGTTATTTTTTTGTTTTCGGAGATGTTCCTGGAGCTGTTTCACCACCATCTGTAGTTGGTTTTAAGTTTTTTTGTTTTTTTTTCCTGCTGTGAGCAGCTGCTACATTTCCTTTGTGCACTGCATTGTGGGAGAATTGTATCCATCAACAGCACACTTTTAGTATGCTAACTGAATGTTTTTAGTTATCTTGTCACTTTTGCTGTATGGACACACTTCATACTCAAAAGATTTAATGTGTGGTTTGGATTTGGCACATCCCACCTGACCTTTGCTGCATTGTGATTGGTGCAGGTGCGGCTGCTGGGCGTGGTCTCTCAGGGACAGCCAACCTTGGTGATAATGGAGCTGATGACCCGTGGAGATCTCAAGAGCCACCTGCGCTCTCTGCGAAAAGAAGTAAGCAGCTTTTCCTCACACACACACACACACACACACACACACACACACACACACACACACACACACACACACAAACACACACTCACACTCACACTCTTCAGCTCTGTGTCAGATGCTGTCTCTCTCTTACAGAAATAGGTGATGGTGTGAATTGTCATACACATACACGCTAATGTGTGAACACATACACACATCCTGTCCCACTTTTTTCTCCAACAGCCACGTGCACATTTTCACACACAGCATCCATCCCTCACTTTGTAATGCTGAACTGTAACCAGCGTCATGGAAAGCAGAAAAAGATGACTGAACAGTGTTTTTACATGCTCGTTACCTCTCTCACTCTTCCACAGAACTCCACCAGCCAGGTCCTACCCCCGCTCAAAAAGATGATCCAGATGGCAGGGGAAATCGCTGATGGCATGTCGTACCTAAACGCCAACAAATTTGTCCACAGAGATCTGGCTGCCAGGAACTGCATGGTAGCTGAGGACTTCACTGTGAAGATTGGAGGTAAGTCAAGTTAATGCGATGCCCTCAGCCCCCCCCCCTGGTTGCTCGATGCTGAACCCACTCGACCGGCCTCGAAAAATGAGTGTTTGGATTTCAGTGAGTGCCCCGAGGCAGTGGAGTCTTAATGTAAATGGACAGAGGGAGGGAGGAGGTGAGGGAATGGATGAGCTCTCAGGAGCTTCCTCTCCCACACAGAATGAGTGATATTTAGTAGCTTCACCAACCTCTGCTTTCTTTTTGTCTCTCCAGATTTTGGCATGACCAGAGATATTTATGAGACGGATTACTACCGAAAAGGAGGGAAGGGCCTGCTGCCTGTCCGCTGGATGTCTCCAGAGTCGCTGAAAGATGGCGTGTTCACTACAATGTCTGACGTCTGGTATGAGAACACATCACACTCTTACACACACTCACAAACCTGCATTAAACATGTATAAACCTGCCCTAATCCAGGGGGCTCGCAAACTATTGTCTACATATTGTGTGTCTTTGTGCGTGTGGATACGCAGAAACAGTTCATGCTGTGGAGGCAAAACTATAAAAACATATAGATCACTTCACGGCCCATATTCTTAACAACATTCTTTACTTAACAGTGCGAACGTGCATTTCCTCTCTGGGTATGCTATGACAGCTAGTACTTCCAAAACCATCAAAATCTTTTGGTTTCCAGCTGGCTCACCGGAAATTCCTCTTTCCGTGACAGAACAGTATAGAAGAAGATAAAACTCTTTTTTCTTTTTTTTTTTTTACGGACACCTTTTTTTATGCCAGCTTGCAGTGAAATCTCAGTTTACAGTTCTGCCACATTTTTTTTCTATCTGGAGCAACATTGTGGAGAAATACAAGTGTTTACTAGCTCCCTAGTAAGCTCCCTTGCAAGTTTTTGTTTCCCAACTCAAAATGTCCCACGGGTCAGTCCCTATGAGTGGGCTTAAACTGCTCCAGATGTTCTCAAATGACAGGTTGCAGTGCCAGCACAAACCCACCTCCACATTTGTGTACTACATCTTCCTCTTTGATGTTGTTTAGTGTAAGACAAACCTATTCTGGGCTCATTAGGAATCCACGAGTAGTTGACTTTCTTTTATTTTGTTGATCAAGAAAAGCTGTCTGAATGTGGCTTTGTCTGTTTCAGCCAGTTATATGCAGTGTTGTAATAAGGCTGTTTTATAGACTCATGCCAATGGTGAAAATATGACTAGCAAGATTGAACACATATTGTGGTCGTTGTTATTCAAGTTAAGAATTTTCTTCATGAATAGTTTCATAGTAATCTCAGTGCCTGAGGTGAAGTTTACAGGAAATACTTTATACTGAGGCTTGTCCTGCAGGAATGAATCCATTGTGATTCACAGACTGATACACAGCTCACATTATTCTTAATATTTAAGCTGCCAGGTTTTAGGTTCAACATGATGTAGATAACATAAGGAGAAGTATCTGCGGAGTGCTGGTTCTCTCATATTGTGCTCCAACATCCTCCGCTCAGTAAATGTTGTCAGCTTACTCTGGATAATATAGGAATTTAAAGTTGCAGTATTTAAAGCAGCATTAATCAGTTGTTTGGGCCACAACAAGCTAAACATTACACATATATTTTAATAATTAATTTCAATTAAACACAAGTTTATAATAATATTCACACCATGCCAGTGCTTTTTGTTTGCTTCATCAAATTTATTCTGCTTGTTTTTTGCTTTTAATTAGCTAATTAACTGCAAACCACGTATAGACTATGCTGTGTGGTATGTACAACTAATAAAAGTAGACATTATATTTGCTGTAATGGATTGCAAGCAAGTAAGCAGATTTTTAGTGAAGAAAAAAAGACACGACTGGCTGCCTGGAAAAACACAATTCAAAAAGTACTACAGCATGCTTTGAAAGATGGTTAGCAGCATTAATGGAAGGTATACTGTTCATGATTTGTAATAAGAGTGAAGAAACCTGCACACAGTCTTCTGTGTGTTTTGGCCCTTGGACCCTCATCAGGTACAATTCAATGAAGAAATTCAGTCAATTCTACCTGATGAAGGTCAGAGGACTCTGGATGTGTTACAAGACACATTCTAGGAAAGGACAATTGAAAACCACCAGTTTGGTCCTTTAAGATTTATTTAGAAGTAATAAAAAAGCAGCTCTGAATTAGCATCAGAAAAGAGGCAAAAATGTAAGTGTGTTTTATAAAATTGTTGTCTCATTTCTTACCGCAGGTCATTTGGTGTTGTGCTGTGGGAGATCGCCACCTTAGCAGAACAGCCTTACCAGGGCATGTCCAATGAACAAGTGCTGCGCTTTGTCATGGAGGGAGGACTCTTGGACAAACCTGACAACTGCCCTGACATGCTGTAAGTCTCCTTGTATCTGTGATCAATAACTGTCTAATATTGCCCGTTTTAGGCCTGTCAGGTTTATGTTACAGCAGCCTTGAAGGATGTATTGTTTTATCCTCTACTGCTGCCGCCTCGCACGCCTTCGGCCCCAATAATATTTTCCCCGCTTCTATTTTAAGTTGTGGTTTGAAGTGTGTAGGATATCATGTGGTGTCTATGCTAAGGTAGAGCCAAGATGAGGCCTGACATTAACGTCACAGGTTAAATGTGGTCCGTTGACGACATGGCCCCGGTGGTCAGCTGGCAGCGAGAAGCCTCCTCACCCGTCAGCGTCGGCCCATAGAAGGGATGCCATGACCCGTGTGTGAAAGATGCCCCTCATTCCTGCCGCCGAGAACGGGCATGAGGAGGGAGGCAGTGAGAGAGACAGTATTCATTATTTCATTTATAATTCATTAATGAATCACCCTGGCTGTTAGAGAAGACAAAACACAGCGCAGCCTGCTTGTCGGCATGCAGCGCTGCATATATGCATTTGTCCTCTCCCTCTCTGACCTCAATAAGAAGGCATTCTGCTCTCTCTCCCCTCCCACTCTCCATGGCTGACCTCACCTTAGAAAGTGCGAGAGTGCGAGTAGAAAAAAAGAAAAAGAAAAAGAGGGCACAGTGTTGTGCAGACACAAACCTCTGGTTTCTATGGCAGCCTGACTGTTTTGTCCTGATTACAGGAGTGTGTGGATTGTGTTACAGAGGTGGTGGTGGTGGTGGTGGTGGTGGTGGTCGGGTGGGGGGGTTAGCCTCCTGGTCTGTGAGCAACACACAGGGAAGTCAGTCTGCTGCCGCTGGTCGCCTCTCTTGTAGTGACTTAATGGAGATTTCCAGAAGACTGCTGAAGTGCAGTGAAGCCAGAAGTCCATACAAAGACTGAATAGAGAGATACAAGAAGAAGAAAGTGGGCAAGATAACAGAGGGATGAGTCATTTGGAGAGCTTTGAATGTCTCCGCCTTGTCTTTCCCATGTTCAGGTAGCTGTGGGTCACTGATTGGATTTCCCATGTTTCTGTCTAGAGTTTCCCATTGACAAAAGTGCATTCTCTCTCTCGCAGGGTTGGGTGAAAATGAAACGCAGGCTCTGATCATATTAAACATCCTGATTCAATGTGGAATGTGCGGTATCACTTACAGTGCTATTATACAATCAAGGTTTCACTGCACTGAGTTTTGCAAGAAACTCCTGTTCAGGTTTATTTAACATTTACCATCGATGTCTGGAGACTGCTGCGCTCTCACACTTGGCCTGAGAGTGTGTCTGTTTCTTGTTTAGTGAGTGTTTCAAGGTCTTTTGTCCATCTTAGTCTGGTGAAAGTTTGGCTGTGCCTTGATTAGTGCAGCTTTTTTCAATATAAGCCTGACTGCCTCCACATTTCATTTAGAAAGCACCATTTTAACACTATCATACCAGCTTCATTTGCCAAGTATCTTGACGCATGTTGATTTAAAGACAGCGCAGGGGACAATGATACCGATACAGGCGTAAAAAAGATAAAACGGAACAGCTAAACGCAAGTAAAAACAAAACAAAAAGTAAAACAGAAGTTGTTGTTTGACCTTGAGGAGCTCTTTTCAGCTGAAGAACGAGGCGAGTTAGTCTTATACGGTTCATCTACATCTCACGTGCCACTGACAGCTGTTACGACGTCACTGATAACCAGTCAAGTATAAGTCAATTTAGCTTAATGGCAAATAGCATGTGTCTGTGCGTGCGCCATGATTGGCAGGACGCTGACAAGAAGTCAAGATTTACTGCAGTGTTTGTTTTCTAAATTTGCATCAACAAGCCTCGTGCGCAGCAACAGATGGTGGGGGAAGAGTTTTCAGCGGGCAGACAGGTTACCCTGGTGCGTTCGGCCCGGCTCCAAGCATTACACGTCTTTTCATTGGAGGTCTTTGCCGCCTGGGTTTGGACATCTGAACGTCAACTTTAAGACACTTGCTGCGCTGCTGAAAAACAAGCCAGAGCCGGCCCCCCTGCTGCTTCAGAGTATGAGGCAGGCGCGTGCTTAGGAAAGCTCTACCCATAATTCCTCTGTGCAGAGAGGAGCTGGCACCCAGCTGCAGAGGCTGTTGTAGGCTGCAAAGAGACCGCTGGGAGAGAGGGAGAGAAAGAAAACAAGAGAGAGGGAACAGCAAGAGTGGAGGAGAGATGACTGAGGTGTTTATGTCAGCGGGCCTTAGAGAGTATTCTTAGCTTGTTTGTGTATAATTGAAGTTGTGGTGTGTGGCGTAGCACCACACAAAACTGTAATAATTCTCCCTTTTTATGATGTTGTTTTGACATTCCCAAAGCTCGGCTGCTGGCCTGGCACAGTAACCTTACGTATGATTTACTGTGCTGCTGAGTACATGCTATATCACTGATCTCACTGCGCGTTGTAATGTAGCAATAAATGAAACATTTCCAAATTTCAAGTGTCTCATTTGAACAGCCGTTAAAACGAAGTTTATAAATTGACCTGATACATGCAATTAAAAGTCTTGTGGCTACCAGTTAAACACACCATCGGGACATTCAGACTCTGTGAATTGTAGTTAAAGTAGCATTTCTCTGGACAGTATTAAATGAGATGCTTGGCAGAGTACCTGTCGTCAACAACAAGCCTGTATGAAATGAATCAGCAAGTCCGAGGGATAGGGCCAGGTATATACATTCACACCCACTAACTAAAAGTGAAACATAAAGGCTGAGTTTGTTGCAACACTTTCTTGTGTTTATTATATTTTGTGTCTGGCTTTACTGTTCTGAAAGGCACAGAATACATTTCCAAACAGGAAAATGAATCCAAGTATTTACTGCAGTTAACATTAGGAATCCAGTGAGTAGCAATATTAGTATTAGTCAAGTACTACAGTACTACATTAATGTGCTGTACTGTGTCTAGATTTTTTTCAAGATCAATATAGAGAACTTAGTTTTAGTGCCAGAGTATTGAAAAGGGCTGAAACTTCAGTGTCTCCTGCCACCTGCTGGTGAGAAGTTGATATATGGTCTTTTTAGCGTTAATAACAAAAAACACAAAAATGAAGAATCGACTGCACATTACTAACCCTTTTCTCTTTTGTACGTCTGTTGCAGGTTTGAGCTGATGAGGATGTGCTGGCAGTATAACCCCAAGATGCGTCCGTCCTTCCTGGAGATAATCAGCAGCATCAAAGACGAACTGGATCCTCCCTTCAGGGAAATGAGCTTCTTCTACAGTGAGGAGAACAAGCCGCCGGACACCGAAGAGCTGGACATGGAGGTAGAAAACATGGAGAACATTCCATTGGACCCTGCATCCACCAGGCAGCCCTCTGCTGCTGCCGCCGCCCCCTCGTCGGGGTGTACAGGAGGCACGCCGCCTCCATCTACCCAGCAGTTATCCCCCATGCAAGGCCCGAGTACTCCATTACTGGGACCCGTGTCTCCCTCCTCCCCGGGCCCCGTTGCCTCGGCCTTGGCGTCTCCAGGCCAAGCCTTGGACAAGCACTCAGGACATGTTTCGGCCAACGGGCCTGTGGTGGTGCTGCGGCCCAACTTTGATGAGATGCAACCCTATGCACACATGAATGGGGGCAGAAAGAACGAACGGGCGTTACCACTGCCCCAGTCGTCGGCCTGCTGATATCAGACCAGCCCCTCCTCCTTCTCCTCCTCCTCTTTCACAGGGTAACACAAACCTCTCCTCCATCTCTTAAGGAGGGATGGATGAGGTAAGAAATGACTTTCCTCTACTGTGTGCCAGTAGATGGTCTCTCCACACCTTTAAGGTAAAACATAAACTCTAAAAACTGAAAAATAGCACAGAAACCTGCTAAAGCATTTGGAGTTTGGTGACTCGACACTGGGGAACTCCTTCCTGTGCCGCCTGTATTTCAAGTCTTTGTTACATAAGTCCCTCAAGAAGGAAAACAATACAGGCATGTATCCTGATTTAAAGATTCAGACATGAACATCAAGAAAATCTCTTTTTTTTTGCATATCTGCCAGCAAATCCTACAGAAGAGCACTTTTTTCCTGATGATTTCAGAGAGGATGTTGTGGATATCTGAGTGTGTATTTATACAGACACGTGATTCTCTCTATAATATGGTATAGCTCCATTTCTAAATGACTTTCCATCACAATGACTTTGTTTGCATGAGCGGACTGGCTCATGACACGTGAGGATGCCTCTTATCATTGTTTCATTTTCCTGTCGATATTTCTATGGGCGTAGATCCCGTCAGGAGTGGGTCAAAATGGAAGAGGAGGGCCTATTGTGTATCTGCCAAACTGTTGCCAAATCAAGCTGTTTCTTCAATTTCACACAGATTTCCCTTCTTGTTTAAGGCTGTGATTCAGAGTTGAGATAAATCCGTCTGGGAAATAATACCAGAATTGTTTGGCGGTATTCAGACTTCATGCTTATCTTGAGTACTAACTGTTCCTGTAGCAGCTGTGTGTGTAGGGGGTTATAACAGGACAGAATACAGTGTACTGTTGAGATGGGCTGCGTTCACATCTGCAGTCAAAGTTTTCTCAGAATATGCAGCGTCTGCGTTGGGGGGGGGGGGGGGGGGGGGGGGGTAAATCTAGTAAGCCTTGTGATACTTTGAGGAGAAACACTGAACTAAACTCAAACTTAGGGTTTCTTTCAAATCAATTGACACAATATTGTGAATATTATGAATTAATCTTAAAAAGATTTGTACAAACAACTGGGTTCTTAAATAATTGATAGTAACCGACAGTTAATAAACATTATGTGGTTAAGTAGCACGAGCCTGTTGGTACAATTACATGACAACAACAAGATTCTTAGATATACAAATTTAACGGGTTAAAATCCATATTTGTGAAACTATGATCAACTGTGTGCATGTGATACCCAAAGAATAACAGGTGATATGCAGCAGATCATAGCTTTTCACTCTTGAACTTAAATACAAAGTGGGGGTTTATCAAAATAACTATTTTATATAACTAATATTGAAATATTGAATCGACAGAAAATCTGCAAATCATTTGGTTAAAGTCGTTTTTTCACACGTGAGGATTTGTTGCTTATTTTGTCTAATGTGATAGTAAACTGGATATGTTATAAGCAATGTGAAGACAATGTGAAGAGAAAATAATTGGCAGTTAATTCATAGAAAAATAATAATTAATTGAGGCACTATATTTCTATCTAGTAACATTTGAGTCAGAGTGCTGTTGCTGGTGATGAGCTTCCCAAACTGTTCTGTTGCACCAAATTCCATTCAGATCTTAGCATAACTGAAACCTTTCCTCTTCATTACTTTCATCCTTTGAACATCTGACGGAAGTACACGTGTGACTCGAGTCAGCCAACTCTGAATCACAGCCTCAGCCTGTCTTTGTTTTAATATATTAAAAACATCAAAGCATCACACAGTTAAGTCTCACACTGCAAATCACTGAACTTCACTATGAAGGGATACGACTCTGCCTCCACTTTCATTTTATTCAAACCGTATCTGACATTATTTTTAAAGTGTGCATTTCATGTGGGAGGTGAACATTGTTCGCTGATACTGCTGTTCAAATAAAATGGCACCAAACAACAAACAAACAGAGTCGCAGACCTGAGACAGAAAACGAGAAGGTGTTGGATTGGATTTCAGTAGCCTAGAGACAACTTTTAAATCACAGCAGGTCTCTTTTGGAATAGTCATTAGTTTCTCTACATTTCAAACACATATAAAGGTCTTACAGTTGTATTTTAGACTGCAGGATCGTTTTTTATACACACCATTGGTTTTGTCACTTTTTTAAAACCTTTTTATGGTTCAAAATGTTTGCCTCTATGTCTGTACAGAACAAAGCTGCTATTTTATTCTTTTTCTCTTTTTGGATGTATATATATATATATCTATATATATCTATAGATATATATCTATATATATAAAGAAATCCTTCAGGTTTAGTATTTTATGGTCTCCACTACAGTCCATTTCTAATATCTTTAAAAAAAAAAAAAGAAAAAGAAAACAAACAAAAAATAAGATGATTTAGATATAAAACAATTTTTTCTCTGTTGGCCCCAAAAGGTTTTCTGTAACACTACTATTGCTCATTGCCTTTTATTTTTATGAAATATTTCCTCCTGTATTTGTTTTGTGGATGTCTATATTATTATTATTATTATTATTATTATTATTTGGAATGGACACCTTAGCTCGATGTGTGAGTGTGTACTTTCGGCACCCTTTTTGTACTTGTTGTCTAGCACTGCACCTAGCATTGCCCTCTAGGTGCGACTCAATCTCAGGTCAAAGTAAAGGCTTTGCTTTCTCCACACATTCTCATGAACGTCCTCTACTTGTCTCTGCTTGTAACCCCCCCCCCCCCCCCCCCCATCATGTTTTATTGAGTCCAGTAGTGCCCTCTCTCCCGCTGGCCCCTCACTGACCTCTACAACATACTGTACCTGTTTCCTCCTTTTGAAGTCAGGATTAGTTCCAGTATCCGAGATATTTACTTTACACCAGATCTGGTATTTTAACCCATCCATTTCCTGCCTCTTCTTGACTCAATAGGGCTAATTGGGTTGTCTTGTTTGCCTTAATTATGCCAACCATCTCTCAAACATTCAAAATCAGATTTTGTTTTTATTTTTCATTTTATTACTTCAGCACTCTCAAGCGCAATACAACACCACTTCTGCTAATGTTACTTCTTCAATGTGAGAACAGGTCTTATTGTTTGTCTTCATAATCACTGCTTCTGAAAACCAAATAAACGGATGGGTTAAAGTCCAGGGAAGGGAACACATTTCAATGTCATGAATGGAAAAGGTCTTAAAATGGAGGCTGAGTAGTAAAAGTGTTTTGAAGGATTTCTCCTCATCTTTTAGAAATGTTGCCTGGTGATTTTTTTTTTTTTCCTTTCTTTGAAGTTTTTTTTTTCTGTAGGGGTGTTATTTATTTATTTTTTTATTTTCCTTTTGTGATATCAGTTTAAATCACTGTATAAATGCCCCATGATTCAGTATAAAGTTGGATTTTTTTTGTATGTATTTTCTTTGGTGTCATGACTGGGGGACTTAAAAACTTTTTTTTTCCTTCAAGTATCTATCTACCTCACTCTTTTTAAATATATGTATGCGTATGGAAAAACTAGTACATCTCACTCCTTCTCATCAGTTTGTTTAGAAACCTCATTATCTGGATAAACCCCACAGGGATCTAGATAAACCTCACAAAGTGGACTAGGACAGGAGATGGAATATCTGTGTGGAGGTTTTAAGCGTTGTGAGTTCAGCCCACTAATTTCTGGCCCACTGATTTACGAAAAGTACGTTTATACCTCTGAGAATACAAAGGAACAGACTCGGTACCGTGTTCGTCCACCACAGAATCATTTTAAATTGTTGTTGGGTATTTATGTGAGAAAATATTACAGAATTATGTCAACCTACACTTTAATTTGACTGGATAATTTAGAGCTTAGAGCAGCTGCAGCGCGTAAGACAAGATGCCGGGGCACAACATCAGACATTCCATCTCCACTGACTCCCATACATATTGTCACAACCTCAAATCCTCAAAAAACCCCAGAAACCTTTGTTTTCTTCACCTACAAATGCATTTATATAGATGTCTAAACAGCTATCATGGGGAATATTTAAAAAGGGAAAATATTTTATCGACCTCCAAGAGAAAAATGTATTTGCTGTTAACCTGCAGCCTGTGAAGCTGCAAGGTTACAGCACAACCCCACGTTTCGGTTTATTCCAAACATCCAGGTGTCATTCACACACTCAAGAAAATACCTTCGGTTATGTTAATGGATCAGTACTTTGAATGTAACAAGAACATTTCTTTACTTTCTACATAAAACCTCCACCACCTACATGTTTCTACCTTCCTAAATGGATCATTTCAATATTTTTCATCTGTCAATGTCAGATTAGATTTCATGTTTTTGTTTTTACCCCGTAAACTCTGTTGATGTGAACGCCATCATCTCCCTTGTCCAAGTCTACCTGTGAATGCCGTGACGTTCTAGCTGTAGTGAATCTTTTAGTGACCATTTCCTGGCTTTTTGATCATTTGGAAGTAAACTCAACACGCCTTTTGTGGCCTGATGTACTGCTACTTACACTAATGCTGCTGGTTCAAACAGTCACCTCAGTGGATATTTACATTGTCATCAAAAATGTTGACAGTGAAGGCGGCAAAGGAGCTTCTACATCTCAAAGCTTCTCATAAAACCTCTTGGGAAGTGCTGTCTCAGTGCAGGGGCATCTGGGCTGGAGGCGTTAAATCATTTGAAATCACATTTGTGTTGAAATGAATACTCAAAAGCAATAATAATAATTCAAAAATGGGATTATGAATAGGCCACTGGGTAACTTCTAATGTGAAATCTGGGTGCTCAGTCTAGGTTCTTCTTAAGCATTTTATCTGTGCATGATTTAGGAGAATAACAAACAAAGACTGAACCATCTTTTGGATGGAAAAACAGTCTGATTGCTGCTGAACATCACATTCGTACAGAAATCACCACTGACAAGCCAACAGCTTGTGTTGTTAACATATCTGTTCTTTCCCCTCCCCCCGTTTGGATGTATGTAATGATAAAATACAAACATTGAATGATATATATCAACTTTTCAGTTCTGGGAGTAGACATTACATTGACCTGTTTTGAGGTGAATTACTGTTGAATTACTAGTCACCATTAGATCACAACTACAGCATTTAAATAAACACGTGGACACGTATAGGACAGGGATGCTGCATAGATTACGGGTAGTAAACAACATGATTAGAAAAAGATAATAGGCCTAAGTTTACAGCTTCATACTAGTTGCTTTTTTTTACATTACCAGATTGCACCGTAAATATACAGTAACTAACAAAAAAACACTCAACTTAGTCATCTTTATCACTTTAATTCTGCAGAATGTTCTTCATGCACACCTCAGGTTCATGGAGGATGCGTCAGTGCATTCAAACTGCAATAATAAGTTTGAGGTTTATCATTGTCATGCCTCTGTTTTTTATGATTTGCATTCCTATACCTTCTGAGGGGGCCTTGGTCTACTACTATTATTTTAATATTTTCACAAGATCTCTGTGTTCATTACCTGATTGGGGAAAGAAATAATCGATAAAAAAAACCTTCACTAGACTGTCTTTTTTCAAGCTCTGTATCTGAGGCCTCAAAGTTTTTTCACACCTATAGCTGAGATGGTGTATTTTTGACATGCCATCTCCAAATGTGTATCTGAGAATTTCTTGTATTTTCTTTTTTTTTTTCTGAAATTTTGAATAAATAAATGAATGACAACTATGATTGATATGGTGTCTGTCTGTGTGGTGTGAAATGTCTTTATTAAAAGGCCGACCTCACTGTGACTGCTGGTTCGAGAAAGTCCGCTGTCGTCATCTCTTCATGCCCTTTCTGAAGGGTCCTCCAGCTGGTTGAGCATGGTCTGAATGAGGGTCTGCAGCAGAGGCACCAGTCTGTCGGCTGAGGTCAGGCTGCCGGATGAAGGTACGTGGATAAGGGCTGCTCTCCTCTGACCGTGATACAGCGAGCAGTAGTACGCAAAATCACACAGATACCTGAGAGGAGGAAAGAAAGCGTTATCTCATATTCTTGAGTGTCCATCAGTGCAGAGACAGATGCCAACCTGCCAGCATCTCTTGAATAAATGACATCCTTCCCTGCTGGTTTGAACTCTTTGGAGACGGCCCTCATGTTAATGACCGAGTCCAGTTTCTCTGGTCCTCCTTCCACACAGCGGTGACTTTCAGGACAGAAGCCACGTACATCTTTGTCTCTGTATCCACTGTTCTTCCCTGTTTGCTCCAGGATGACGACACTAGAACCTCTGGCTACGCCCAGATGTATGGCAAACTGGGCCACACACACACACACACACACACACACACACAGAGGGTAAAGGGAGATATTTAACTTTTCATACCATAACCAGAGTATTTTTATGCATTTCAACACTTAGTATCTCGAACAGCTACTATTGAGGTCAAGTCCTTTGTAGTTTTTTGTTGTTGGATATTTATGGTTTGTTTTTAGACAGATATATTTATCAATATATTTAAATTAGACTTGTTTAGGTAAATAAATACATAAAAGAATAAAGGATTCATTATCTAATTTCTGGTAATGTGGATTAGTCTGTGAAACAGCATTCAGACCTATATGTTGGGATCAATATAATTGAAGATGTAAAAAAAAAACAGTCCAAATAATCATGGTTTGACAGTTTACTTTTGGTGTCAGCAAATGGCTGCGACCCTGGTCTTTACTTGGAATATATTTATACACACACACACACACATATATATATACATATGCATATATATATATATATATTCTTTTTTATTTACCTTTGGCTTTAGAGTTTTCCAAATCTCAGCGATGATTTGCTGAGTATGAACATAACTCACTGGTACCTCCTTGATGTAAACATCAGTCTGCTCTCCCAAACCGACCGACTTCAACCCCTTAAATAATGAAATTAGACACTTTAATTTTTTCTGCCTCACAACGGGAATTGAACACTGGTAGTCTTTTCGAACATTACCTGGGCTGCTTTCCAGCTGGGGTTCACTAAGAACTGTCTGAAAGGTCCAAAGCCTTAAAAACGAATTCAAAGTCGCACTTCAAAAATGAACGCCGGTTTAAATTCGTGTATTCGTGAGCAAACTTTACCTGTAACGACGACAATGTCGCCTCCGTTCATAACTCGGTCAAGTTGACACAGTCAGTAAAGAAGGTTAGTTGTTACGCACTTCGTAACAGGACACTGAAAAACAAAAAGGCTTATTTTGGCTCCCGCATCTCACCTTTTGTCCGCATGGGGGAGCCATTCCCCGGCAAATAAGTGATGAATAACCCTTGTGGAAGTGATGCATTCGGGTGCCTCCGGTAAGTTCTGGCTTCGAATATTACAGGTCTTAAATAAGTTACACATTTAATTAACCTGATAATAACACTGCCGTTTCGTTTTCATTCATTTATTTTTAATCTTTTTTTTTTAACATTACTGAAAAGAATTCAGTGATGTGGGTGGCCATTCAGTGGTCTGAAACCAGGCTACGTTCATTATATTTTTATCGAAAATAACACATTTCAAATGTAACAAATGGCAGTATTCTTTACAAAGCCATACATCACTGCCCCAGTGGTGGAAGAAGTATTTAGACCATATATTTCTTCTTCTTTGTTCATTGTTCTGACAGAATAAGAAATTACATTATATTATTTAATTATTCCTACTGCTACATTGATATATAAGCAAAGATTTTGTATGTGAAAGCTGGAAAGTAAGTAAAGTATCTGTCAGGCAAATGTAGTGGAGTATAAAAGTACAAGTAATCAAGTACAGTACTTGAGAAAATGCACTTTTACATTCCACCACATGTACTGGGGAGCCTAAACGTAAATTCGGCATGTTGTTTTATTAAAAGAGGGGGAAAAGCAAGGCAATACACGAAAGGTCAAAAATAGATATAAAACAATATACTCATATGGAATATTAGTAAAAGTTGCAAATATATAAAGAATCATTTGAACCCATTATCTTATGGGTTTATGTTATAAGCTATGTATACTCGATTGCACAGTTCGTTTTTTTCCACATCTTTTAATTTTATTATACTGCATGACACATTTTCAGCATCTGGCTTTAGCTTTCAGTTTACAGTGTCACAGTTATATTTACCACATCTTCGGTAATCACTGCGAGATCAGAGCGTTAATATTTCAGACAGCACTTAAATGCAGCATAACATCTGCCAGGGACGCGGACGCGCTTGGGACGATCCTGTGAGGGAGGACCCGCCCTCCTCCTCCTCCTCCTCCTCCTCCTCCTCCTCCTCCTCCTGCACTTGTCAAAGGCCACTGATCGCAAATTACATCACAGTTGTACCCACAGCGAACACGCAAATAACACCGGGGCAACCTGTCTGCTGAATTCATACGGACAGGACAATTTTTAAAACTCACTTTTTATCGTTTGATGCCACAATGTTGCCTTTCAAGAGAACTTTTGAGGGCGAAAAGCACCAGCTGCAGGAGCTCAACAGCAGACTTGTCCAGTACCTTTCCAGGACGAAGCAGCTGGAGCAGGAAAACGCGCATCTTATTTCTGAAATAAACAAACTCAGACACGCGAAGACGGCGGCATGGGAGCCGAAGTACAAGGATGAGATGCGGGATCTGAGGCGAATGGTGGGGCAGCTGTCGTTTGAGAAGTCCCAGGCAGAGATGGAGAGGGAGAAGCTATGGCGGGAGTTGCAGATGGTCCAGTCTCTGTGCAGCGAGCAGACGGAGGTCTGCAACGACATCAGCGGCGAGCTGAAGGGCCGCGGGAGGGAGCTTCAGCTCGCTCACAAGGCCAACAGTGAACTCCAGCAGCGTTTATTGCAACTAGACAACGAGTATAAATGCTTAGAGGATGCGCACAGACGAGAAAAGGACCATCTCCGGTGTCAGGTGGAGTCCCGGGTGGTGCCCATCATCACGCAAACTTATTGCGGACCTCCGGCGGCCTCCATGGAAGAGGTGCAAGAGTATGCCCGCGGTCTGTCCGAAGGATGGATGGAGACCTTTGAGATGTACCAGCAGAAGGTGGAAGAGATGGAGCAGTCGATTAAAGCGGACCATGCGAGGCTGAGTGATCTCCAGAGGGAAAAGATGCTGTATGCCTCAGAGTTGGACAAATTACGCACAGAGGCGGAAAAACAAGGCCATATTCAATCACGCCTTGAAGAACAACTGATGCACATGCAGGAAAAATTCCGGGTGGACTTCAGTGAATATCAGGTGAGGAAGAGTCCGTTATAACAGAGCAGGACAGGGTGAGCCCAGATTTATATTTTAGAGAGAATGAAGTGACGCCAGAGGTTATGAGGTCTATTTCTATTTTAAAAAGTCCCTAAATACATATTACAAATATGATACACATTTCAAAATACACAGAATAATCTCCCCTTTATCACAGTGAGCCACGAGAGAGGGGAGAGGCTACTCCCTCTTGTCCCTGCCACACCCACCATCCTTAAAGGCACTGATGCAGCTGCAGCCGTCAGTGGCTGCTGCAAATGATCAAACTGATTCATAAGCTTTAACGATTGTCTAAATATTTATTATACCATCACAATCTAAGATGACATTTCTAAAAATGTTGCCCACCCCAAAACATAAAGGCACCATCAACAGTGGAGTGGTTTGTGTTCACTTAACTGTCAAAAGCATGGGATCTTGCGTTCAACATTTGACCTCAGTATAAAAGGATTGAATAGCTTGAGTAGCTAAATGACATTTTCCCTCCCCAGCACTTTATAGCCGCTAGATTACACCAGCCACTTAAACCAATTAGCTGTCAGACTGACAAATCCTTATTAGCCTCCTAAAGATGGAGCCTTAAGCAGGTCAGTCAGTTGCAAATGACTACACTGCTCATACACTGTTGGGATGTCTTCAAAATTGTCACACAAAACACATTCCTCACAGTTTAACCCTGTGGTGAATGGCATCTGTTGCAGGATGTTAAATGTTATCGGAAAAGGCTCATGCACAAATGACGACGATGAAGCAGTCACCGCATTAAGTGGTCCAAATGATTAATGCAGTCTGTTAGTGGGATCAGACTTGATTTTGACTTTGACAAGAAGTGTTCAGCCAGTTCGCCCTCTTTCTTCATTAGAAGTCAATATAAATAAGCGGTGGGGGCTCAGAACAGAAACAACACAGATTTACAAAATTAACAACACTGTAGGCTGCAATAAAATAAAATGTGGTTACACACTTTACGGTTAACAAGGGAGCAGAATGATTACAGTATTTTCAGTTAAAGTACACAAAAAATATAATACCCAATGGGCAGACCACAAACTTAAAATGAACTGTGCAAACTGAAAATGTGTTGTGTTTTTTTTTTTTTTCTTTTTTCCCTTCAGATGATTATTGAGCAGCTGGAGCACGAGAGGAACATGATGGCCGACACTATGGCAGAAAAGATGCGAGATCATCAGCACCTTCTCCAGGTTAAGATGGATCTGGGCATGGAGGTGGCTGCCTACAGGTGACGAGCTTTAGAGATTTATTTTGTCATTTGTCCAGTCAAAACAGATTTTTAAATGATCACTTTGAGTAGAACAGACCTTTTTACAGCAGACATTTTGACTTGTTTTTATTAGGAAAGGCACAGGTGTCACTAATAACATTAACAATGGCTGCGTTATATTCAAGTAAGCCAGGACCGTGTGACAATGAGCCAGTATGCACAATACCAGGACCCTGAAACTGAAGCAGCTACATGGAATTCAGCCATCATGAATTCAATCATTTACACCTGCGCTTTTCATACTGAAAATATAGCCAGTACACAGTGACTTATAGAAGTACGCTTTTTTTGTGAATTGAGAAAGTTGGCTAAAATTTAACATGTACATCCTCTCTTTACAGTGATTTTTCCATGCTTTCAAGAACAGATTACTTATCAATCCATCCCCCACTGCCTGCAGTTACTCTTAGCCTAATTAGTGATTTCATCAAACACATTAGAAGAAATCAGCTTCTTGCCTCCTGCTGGCCTTGGCACTAAGTGCTTTCATCTGACCACTCAGTTAGATAAACTGAAAAGTAGTAGCTCACATTTATAATCTTGTAAATACTACGCTACAAATAGTACGGCACATGCATTCTTCATAGAGTTGTTTAAACCTTCTCTGTGGTTTATTTTAAGTGTTAAGTGTATCTGGCATTTCATATCCCATAATAGCATGGCATGTCTTCATGCTCCTAACAGCCAAATTCACTGAAAGGCAAAGTTATTTATAAAACAGTCAATAAACAGTGTATTTTCATGTTTGAAGGCAAATATCCAGTTGATTTCTTTTAAGTTATCCTACCTCATAACCTCTTAACTCATATCACGGGACATCTATTCTAACTAATTCTTGTTGAGGGATACCAACATTTTATGAGCTTTAAGCCAATTCCCAGAAAGTTCATTAGAAGACTGCAGTGTGTCTGTATATGGCAGACTCTTCACTGGCACATCTGGTTTGTTTTGAATTTTTGGAATAGACAGAATGTTTGCTCAGAAACTTGGCAGTGGCATGTGTTTTTGGACGTGTCACGGGTCAGCTTTTACTTTGGGATTCATAGGGAAGTGTGGACAGCCCCGCATTGTAGCTGTTATTTTTAGGTCAGTCTTTCGGAAGGCACTCTCCGGAGAGGTTGTTCCATTTTGAGGCACTTTGGTTTGCTGTTGTGTGTTTGTTGAAGCATGGCCAAGGAGAGGTGAGCTGTTAAAGCTAATTATTACAAGGTTTTTATTACATGACAGTGACTTGTTATGTTTTTGATGATTACCACCCTATATGGCCAGGTCCTGGGTTCATACCGTCTTGTAAGCCTGTTGCGTTTAGTTTGAGAGGGTTGAGATGGCAGAGCTGAATGAAGTACACGATCTTGTGAGGTATTTGTCTTTGAGCTTGTTTTACCATATATGGGAAAAAATAATTGTCCTCATATAAAATAGGAGGATAAACAGTGATTTATGACTTATTTGCCCTTGTCTTCAAATGTATTTTGTTCAGGGCACTCCTGGAAGGTGAGCGAGTGCGTCTGCCAGATGCTCATAGGAGGGTGACTCAACAACAAAGAGAAAGAATAATAGGTACTGTATTTAAAAATATTATTGTTGTTACATGTTGATCACAAGAGTGCACTGTAAGACTGGCTTTAAATGAATAGTTTGACATGTTGGCAAATATGCTTATTTGCCTTAATGCCGAGAGTAAGATAAGAAGATTGATACCACTCTCATATCTGTGTGTAAAAACAACAAGTTGTGGTTTTATAGGGGGTTATGTGATGGATTATTTCTTGGACAGCAGTGACTTCCTGCTTCCTTCAATGGTTGACTGACAACCTGACAGTGATGACAAGACTAGAAGTTGCTTTCTCCAGCTTTATATTGTCCAAACAGATATGAGAGTGGTATCAATCTTTTCATCTACCTCTTGCCAAAACAGCAAAAAAGCGTATTTCCCAAAATGTCTTAACTATTATATATATACTATAAGTATTTATCTAATTAATTCTCTTCCTCAGATATCAAGCTGCCGGCCCATCCTTACACTCCAAGAGCTTCCACCTTAACCACCAGACAACATATGGATATCAGGTACACGCCGCCGACTTCAAACCTGAGAAGATCCCCTGTGCCTCCCTCTGGGTCCATAAGTCCCTCGAGGGTCATTCCTATTTCAGTTGCAGGCAGAGCTCGGCATCAGAGTCCTGCATCCAGAAGGGACATGATCTCATTCACCAAAGCTCGGGCTGCCACTTCGGCCCCTGCAACCAGCACCGCGAAAGAGAAACAAATGGGCCAGAGTGAAAACAAAATTAGTCAAAATGTGCAGAAAACAACAACAGAGGAGAAAACTGTGAAGATCAAACAGGTCTCTCAGGTAGAGAACCAAGTCAGCCCCATCAAGTCCTCCGCTACTGAGACCAAATCAGTGAGAGTGGTGTCACCGCCAATGATGAGCATGAGCATAAAAACTGAGACAGAAAGCCAAAAGCAAGTGTCAGATGAAAAAGAGAAAGATCATGTTTATGGAGGTGAGTTCAAAGACAAGGGGAAAACAGAGTCTACGAAAGGCCCAAGTGAGAAAAAGATATTAGACTCTGTGTCTGTGGAGGAAATAATTGAGAAAGTGATAAAACCAGCAGGTTTGGAAGCTCAGGTTTGCTCCTCGGAAGAATTGAAGGTAAGGTATCATGTGGAGAAAACTGAGGAGGAAGATGGCACGACTAAGACACAGATTGTGCTGGAGTCCAAAGTGGAGGAAGAGCTGGATTTTTCTGAGGACTTGGCACTGGAGGAACTACTGAGCCAAGGGGTTAAGAAGGTGTCACTGGAGGACATCAAGGACACAGCAACAGGAAGCATGATCAAGAACATACTAAGTGGCCTACAGGGAGGTGAGGGCCTGGAAAATAAGTCTATCAATGTGGAAATCATTGAGGAACCAGTGGAATCTCACAGTGATGAGGAGCTTGAGGTTGAACAGAAGTCCAGATCTAGTTTTTATGGGCCCTCCTCAACATATTTCCAAATTGAGGAGCTAGGAAACATCCCTCATGAAGCTCAGTTTCAGAGGAGTGATGATGATGCCACAAAAACCTCCATGACAGATACAGATCATTGCAAGGGTGGATCTGTACAAGTTCAAGAGGTTTCTAGAGAGAGTGAATCTTCTTATTTCTCCCATGACCAAGAGCCTCACGAGTATTTCGTCTCCACACCAGATGATAATCTTTCTGAACCCGAGGAGGGTGGTGGCATTACCTCATATGGCCATTATGGTATCGTAGATGACTTGTCAGATGAGAGGTATTATCAAGATGGAGATCTTCCCCTGAAAAGAGTGACTGTAGAGGAAAGTGACAAATACAAGTTCATGCCAGATGATCACTCGTTTGTCAAGGAGAGTTTCCCAGAGTGCATCATTGAAGAAGAGGTTCGTGTCTCCCCTATAGTGCAGGAGTCAATGCTTGAATTCCTGAGAGAGGACTCTTTGGAGCCCAAAGATCAGCTGACAGGGGCTCTAGAGAAGCTACAAAGCTCAGTGTCGGGTCCACTGAGGGAGGAGTTGGCTTTCCTCACAAAAATGAGTAGTGAAAGTCCACAGAATGTGGCTGTCAATGTCAAAAAAGTGCAACAGTCAAGTGACAATGGCACCATGACTATAGTTGCAGAGTTGAACGTGTCTCAAACCCTGGAAGACTCTGGGCTGCTGGAGGCAGGTGATGATCTATCAGAAGAGCAGATCATGGCAACTCTCAGATCTTCTAACCTGGGGCTTGAGAAAGCCTTCCAGGGTGAGGCAGGAGGAGGAGGATACAGCTTCAGCGTCTCCAAAGAAGAGGATGTTGCGTATGGTGAAGAGTTTGAAGGCTTCACTCATGAAGGAGAGTCTGCTCCTGAAATAACTGAGAAACATATTACACTGGGGCCATCAGAGAAGGCCTTCACCTTCAAGATGGACGTACAGGGCAGCCATGCTGAGGCGGCCTCAGAGCAAGAGCTGCAATCTCAAATCTTCGAGACCCCAGGGACGATTACTCAAGAGAAAAGAGTTGCAACAGTTTACCTTGAAAGCCCGACAGATGATTAAGAAAGAATTCAGTCAAAAAAAGGTTCAAACTCAGTACTTGCCAATGTAACCTGTTGAGGTGCACTTACAGAGGTTGTTCTGATGCAGCAGTCCACACACACACACACACACACACACACACACACACAACATTAATGCTGTTTGCAGACACTGTAATGATGCTTTAAAGTTTTGCAGTTAAACATATATCTAATTGATTTTGGTGCGCTCTTTTACTATACCTGCTTAGAGTGTGTCACCTTAAACTTGGTGTACCTAACAGCACCTTAAGATTCAAGCAAAATTCAGTTATTCAGTCAAAATGACCAGGTTAATACATATTTGTATGGTATTGGTATGGTGGCAGTACTACAATTAAAATACTGAGTGCTAACTAATATGGGCTAGCTTAAGTTAGGATTGTAACATCTCCATATTATAGCAAATTATCTTATCTATACTGATGGAGTACTGCGCTGGTATGTGTTAACCTTTTTATAGCTTGCAGTTTATCTTCAAAGGAGGTTTGTTTATTCTCTCTAGATTTCTATATTTTTGTATTAACCCATTCTGTACAGCTTAAACAGCCCATTCTGCAGTTAACATCACCCCATCACACCAACCATCATCATCACGTTCAATTTACTTGGTAAATATTTAATGCAACCCAACATATGACAGTTGGAGTTATGAGGTGCTGTGCACTGCAGATTGGGGCTTTAAATTTTGTTTTGACTTGGGCATTGCTGCCAAATGGAATGATTTAGTATATACTGCATCGTGGAACACAGTAGGTTATTTTAAGCAGTAGTCAGTGATGAGTACGGAATATAGTTAAACTTCTAGCTGAGGACAGTGTAGTGGGAGTGGAGAATGAGATGGTAGTTTGTCTTAATTTGCAAGTTTTGAATGCTGAGATCAAGGTGTAGTGCAAGTAAATGTGATTGTTACGCAACTTTCAAAGTTAGGCATTTTCAGATTATTTAATTTTATTCACAACTAATGGCACTTAACACATTTTGATTAAGTAGAAAAAGGGAATTGCCCATTATATAACCAAAGCCGGGTTACATGATCAATGTAATCAATGTAAAACAGGTTTGTAAAATGTGTATTTTTACATGGCATGTGTCAGTACCATACTTTTCTAATTGAACATTTTGATCTGAACATGTGACATACGCGAGGGCACGGAATCCAAAACAAGGGCTGCCAATTTGAAACGCAAATAGTAAGATGAAAAGAAGACTTTATCTTAATGAATTAAAAGGATTAAGTGATAGTGTTAAAGAAAATATAATCACATCTGCTTTGAATGTACAGTATGTCTTGTCTATGTCTGGATGCCTTTTGCTCATAGATATTTGTTAGTTATCACAGTGTTGGCTTGAGGGATTCACCTTTGCTCTAACACAAGAGTGTGTTCATGACCGTGACTATTTTTGGATCATCAGCTTAGTGGTATTGACTGTTGATTAGGGTTTGTTGTGTTGTGTACTAGTTGCAGAGGTAGAAGTGTTCCACTGTAATTATAGTCTGGTCACATGTTTTGCACATCTTCTTTAAGTGGCTGCAAAATTTACACTTTAACCTACTAACTAAGTAACTATTGAGTAATGTCTTCACAGATCAGCTTTTTGGCACGATCATGTTTAAGAAATGTGCGTTTTGTATGTTTAGTTTGAATGTCATGCTTTTATGAATATGTTCATTGTTAGAAATCTACAAAACAAAACCTCAATTAAAAAGACTGCATTTAAGTTGCATTTAAGTGCCCAGATACAGCATATTTCCATACATGATCTCATCTGCAAACTGCAATAATTTATAATATAATAAAAACAAAAACACTATTACATCAGTGCACTTAAATAAAGAATCTTTGTTAGGTTACTGTATATGTATGTACACAGTGTAATCTGGATACCATGTGCCATTACATAGCATAAAAAATGTACATCAGCATACAGAAAATCTATTGCTGTATAAAGAATGTTTAGTCAAATATTCAAGTGTTTGTCCCCATGGACAACACAACATCATTGCTTTTATTGACATAATGATTTCTTTTGAACAAATTGCATTATTGCTTTGGTTAAAAAGGTTCCAGCCTGTGTTTGGAAATTGATTCATATCTTAACACAATTAAAACCTGTTGTGGGTATGTTTTCTGAGTGTGAGTATTTCTTCAAAGCTAACTTTTTTCACATAAATCACAAAATGACACACAATCATGTACTGCCAGTAGACATAACTAATGCAATTCAAGCTAATTTTCAGTTGTGGCAGCTGCCTGTATTATCCAACACATGTCCTTAAAAAACAGTATGCCAGTAGTTCTTGGTCCTAACCTGGACGGTTACTATAGTGACAAAATAAAGAACATTTCAAGAGTCTGACATAGAATTTCCATCATTGCCACTGGATGACACAACTGAAACTGTGTGAGGTTTTGTTTTCCCTCTACCTTTCCTCTGTTGTCTCTCAGCCACCTCTGGTGCTCTGCAAAACATACAGCACATGGTTGCATTACTGAAACATGTCTGTTATTTCAACTCATTTTTTCCTCTAACTTAATCATATCATTAAATAAAACCAGTTGATTGGCAATTTAACACCAGGAGAATCAAATGTCTTAATATAATATAAAGTAGTTTAATTAGTGGCAAATATAACTAAATGTTCTGCAGATTTACCGGGCCAGCATGTCCACAGCTTTTTGTGTAGCTTTTGTCTTCTTGTGCTGCGGACCATACAACAAACTCTGGATCTCCAGGCACTAAAATTAAAAATGAAAAAGTTAATGACAGCAGAGTGAGTGGTCAGTGGAAGATGAGAGGTGTATCTCATACTCAGAAGGGAATAAATACTTCCTAGCAACATGTGAATGCACTAAACATCCCAAAATAACCACTGTAGGAGTCCAAGGTTTAGATAACACCTGTGCTGACCACTCGGAGTGTCGGATCATCAAGGAGGATCTGCTAAATTTATTGCAAGGGCTCCAAACCAACAACCTAGGAGGTAGTTAACTCAACAGTCATTTTCCACTCTACATTTAGTTTGGTCCAATCAAATGAGAGGGATAAGCAATGACTGCTCAGCTCTATGACATCAGAAAATATTGCATAATTCAACAAAATCCAGAAGAGTCTTAACTTTTATCCACAAACACATGAATATAATTACACAGCGTACGCAAACACACAGGCGCAGGAGACATGATAAAAGCCTGCCTGCATTTCTGCAATCATCATAAATAACAAGATGTGAAGAGAACTTTATTAAAGTCAGGAAAGAGGGAGCGAAAAGTTTCGCTCTTCACCAGGGAAAGTAAAACACTCAGTAATCTGGAAAAGATCCATCTGGCCTCTTGGATGTTTTCACTGTTGCTAAGGTTGATGTAATGGAAGGCCTTTTTTTCAGCAGCACTACAGAGGAAGGGGGAAACGTCGAGTGTATGTGTGCCTTTGTTCTCTATGTTTTTTTAGTAAATCGCATGTACTCTATCTACTGTATGAGCCTGGTTTCCTTTGGAAAAACAAAACTTACTCACGAGTGCAGATGGTGTCATGATGACAGGAATGAAATGTCCTGACATACCTGCTCTGTGTCAGTGTACTTCAGAAAGGTTATCAGTCGGACGTGGTGTGGAGAGAGTGAGCCCTGATGTACCCTGTCAGTGGGGGGACTTGGACCCCCTCTGCACCATAACAAATCAACATAGCAACCAGGCTCCTTTACTTACAGGCATGTCATTACTAGTATGAAGAAATCCCCATTTACTGGTGTATTTTAGTATGTTTGATGGGCAGGAGAACTGAGCTCACAAGGCAAACATGTGCTGTCATACCGCATGTGAAAAACAAAAACACTCGTTACATAAGCAATAAAGTAAAACAGTTACAGCGAGCGAGGAGGAACATGATTCAATTAACTAAAGGCTGCTGCATGTATTTATTCAATACATGTGTGCTGAAAGACACAGGAATGTCACTTTTGTTTCAAAGGACATAATAGCATGCCACACTAATTGGGGTCAGTGTCCCTTTAATTGACAGCAGTTAGCAAACTGCCACTCTGCTTCCAAAGTTGTGTTGCCCATCTGTCAGGCTCCATCCAGACTGAGGAAACACAAAGTCACTCTGTGTGATATGTTACACCAGGGAGGGTGCCTCTGCACACTGCACCCTTCCAAGATTAGCATGCGACTCTGATAGCACTGAGCTTTAGGGAGGTGGAAATAGCTCACATCAATATGACAGGGACTCTTTGTGTGTATATTTTGAACAGGCGTCTCAATGGTGTAGATAGACACACCCACTGATTCCTGACCTTTTATTAAACCCTCCCAAATACTTTGGCAGGGTCATGTTTGACACAGTAACTTCTACTCTGTCCAGCATTTCTAATATGCATTTACAGGTTGTAACCAAGACAAACATTAGTTGTGCTGTTTGTGTTCTGTAACTTGTGATTACCTTTGTCATGGTCCTGTGGGCCTGCTTCATCTTGCCCTCAGTCATCTCCACACTTCCAATCAGCTGAAGGGTGTCTGCTACCTCAGGACTCGGGTCACCGAACGCAGATCTCTTTGTAGCGAGAGAAGCTCTCTGGATCTCCACACATCTCTGCAATACAATGAAAATATGTAAATCATCTCTTGCCAACAGTGGATGGAGCCACATCCGGTTTAGCAGGTGGAATAAATCCCCTGACAATCTAAAAACTCTGATGATGTGTATGTTTCTAAATGTGTGTGTGTAACCTCTTGCTGGCCATTGAGGAGGAGGAAACGACAGAAATCATCCTGGGCAGCGAGAAAGGCTGGATCCTGTGGACCTGCAGAGTTTTTGTATGCACTTAGACTCTGCTCAAAGTAGTGACCTGCAGAGTCTAAACCAGCATGGAGAAACATACACAAATGATGCATGTTAACTTAAACTACAGAACAATTGACAGGGTAAAAGAGATTTTTCTATTTCTAATCGTCTTTGTTTCCATATGTTATGCTTTATGTAGCTACCATTATGCTTACATTTGCCTTGCCATAGTTGATAAGGGTGAATCATACTGACATGACTGAACTTTGTCTTCAATAAGGCTATTGTAAGCCTGGTTTCCATAACACCATCTTGAAGAATTTCACATATAGGAAGACAATGGGAGATTCAAATCCTGATTAACCCCTTGTGCCTGTGAATAAACTCACCATTGTGATGGGGCTCTGCTGCAGCAGAAAGGATGAGGGCCAGGCTGTGGGAGATCTGAGCCCCCTCTAGCTCCTCTGTACTGTGACTCATAGCAATGGCATGAGCCTAGCAGAAACCCCCACAAGAAATAAAACAGATCACGTATCACCAAATAAGAGGTGTGGGAACATTACCTAACAACAAAGCCTGGCACCGTCTCAAGAAGCCCTTGTGTGTTTATATATGTTGTGCTTAAAAGTTGTGTATGATTTGTAATGCCCCTTGCCTTGTACAGATGCTCTGTGGCTCGGTCCAAGTGACCTTTCTCCTGTTCAATGGCAGCCATGTCCCTATAGGTGGAGCATGTCTTCTCTGGCTGATCACAGTCCTTCAGCAGCTGCAGAGACTTCTCACACTGGCTTAAGGCCTCCTCTGGTCTGTTCTGTCTCTTATAGACCCTATAGAGTAGAGAGGACACACGTGGACAGAGATGTCACAGATGGAATGACAAACATAAATACAGTGACCAGTTGAGCCTACTGTATAGGGCAGCAGGGCAGAGTAATGATTAGAGAGAGACCCTTCAAGTAGTTTCCAAGTAGTTTCCCTGTTTTTGAAAACATTTGCTCTGCCAAAGTGTACTTGAGCAATACACTAAAATATAAAACACAAAATGATATCTAATAACATTCTTTATTTAGAGCATTATCAGTGTGCACTATATACCCATAATCCTGCTACTTCATTACTATGATCCTGTTTTACATCACTGAAGGAGCTGCTTGGTCTCTAGCCAAACCCAATACCCAGCAGAGTGGTGAAGGCTTTTGGCTGATGATGCAGTTGAAGCCTGGTGTTGTACAGACTATAATAGGGAAAGCTTGCACATTGCCCTTCTAACTGTTTTTGGTTGCATCCTTTCACAAGTCTCTAACCGTCTCCTGTGGGACTGTAGGTTACGCTGCTCCTAACCCCCACAGTTTAACTACAGCCTCTCAGACTCCTGCGTTGTGTTCAAACTCTCGTTCTGAGGCGTCTAAATTAGGGGATGCTTTTGCAGTCTCAGTGTAAACCACCAAAGCAAAGCTGAAGATCTAAGCATGCTCCTTGATGAGACAAAGGTAACTCAGAGTTCAACATCTATAACAAGTTTGCTGATGTACACAACAGAGTCTTTGCTCTTTTTAAAAGAGCAAAGACAGTCACTTCCTGTCATACTGTACTATGGAGTTGCTTGGGCTTCTACAGAGAAAAAGGGGGTGGGAGAGTAGAGAGAGGATGAGATGATGGGTTAACCACTGCAAGGACACGGGATCCATCAGGCTGCTCTGCTAACAGCTTCAAACCATCTAATGGACTCTAAATTTAATTCAGCTCTCCAGTCAAGGGGTTGGCCTTTCTCAGAGGGCAAAACACTCACTACTGTACAATCTCAAGCTACATTGCTGTCACACAGCAGTACAGGAAATCCCTCAGTCTGCCCACATCCACATTGTACAGGGTATACGTTGTATGTGGTTATCTGGCTGACAGTTCATTTACCTACAGAATGCACACTGAAAGTCAATCTGTCAAAGCATGCCATTTGATTTAAGGTTTTATCCAACGTGCCTTCCAGTACCATGAGTACATACAGATATGTTTTAGCAGGGGGACCCTGTGTGGAAACCAAAAGTCTAAGCTTTACTGTATTAAGTCCTGCTCACATCCCTAGACCACATGAATCTGGGTATTCATGGCTCACTGCTTAAATGCCAGCAGGACAGGTTACAAAAACATTGTGATGGCTAATTTTTCTGAATTTTCCCATAAATCCAAGACTATCCTAACATGCCATGATGGATAGTAGGAGTGGCCCGTCCATAAGTGTTCGTGGGGCAGGCACTTCAGGTCCTTTTAGGGCAGCAGCGATGGCTAAAGCAGAGCTACATTCCAGCATGGCTCGAGAGTCCTGCCATTCTGCCTGCATGGGCAGACAGAGACAATACCCCTCTATCCTCTCATTCACTCTGCATCCTTACGCATTTCCTGGCAAAACGGTAACATGCCACATCCCACTGAAATCTGCTAAGAGTCCACAAGGCAGGAAATTAATATAATTAAGGATTTGTAGATCTGTTGCCAAACAAGCCACACAGCCCTCTTTTGTAAACGTTTCCAGAACATAGTTGACGTAAGCTTGCTCTGGGCTTTCACTCGGAAAATGATACAGAAAGGCCAAGCCAAAGTGAAAACAGAGGGACAAAAACACAACAGCTTGTTCCAGCAAATCTGTATGGTGTTTTAAACTGATGGCTTTCTGACTGATGAGGCTTTTTATTGTGTGCCACGGGAAGATATGGGTAAGAATACTAAACTACCTGTTCAGTCTTGGGTAGTGACTCTCAGTCATGGCCATCCACAACAAAATGCCTGCTGGTTTTATTTCAGCCAGAGACAATTTTACATCTGGAATAAGAGCTCCTTTCCTTTTGGATGGAAAACAAGCAGACTCTAGATCCAGATCACAAGATTACCACTGGTATCTGGTGTACAGTAGCTGTGCTGTGTATTTACACTATGTCTGTGAATCTAGTCAATAGTGTACACATATAGATAGGGGAACAGGGCCACTTACTACAGCACAAATGCAGGAAATTATTTGCACAAAGTTGTGAACAGAGAGTGCATTTCAATGAATATGATGCATGAACATGATAATAAAAGGGTGGAGAAAATATGGAAGAATGAATTACTCAATTAGAGATAACTTATGAAATACATCTGTCAACTAAAATGTAGATTTATCACAGCAGTTATAAGGAAGCTAAGAAAATAAGTCCTCTTTGCAGCCATGGCTAACACACACACACAACCAATTTAAAGCTAACAATTAAGCTTTCTTGAGTAAAACGTACCATCTGGCTGGGTGCACACCTTGAGTGTGAATCTAAAACCGAGCCGAATGTTTGGACCGGGATCTATAAGAGAGCTGAGCTTACTTTATTGTTGCAGGCTTTGGTGGGAACATTCCCCTCCATCACAACAGTGTTGACTGACAGAGCTTTAGAAGCATGCCAAATTCTTAGTCATCACCTAACAAAAGAGATTTAGCAAGCTTACACACCAGCCAGAGTCTGCACATTTTTTCAATTTACACACATCATGTCAACAAACTCTGACTCTCTGAAACAGACCAAGATGGCATCATTTACAAATTCCTATGAGTGTAGCTCACCTCAGCTGCTGATAAGGCTTGTTTACTGTAAGTACTGCAGGAGTATTGCTCCTCTTTACCTCGCAACAGGTTTGAAAACAGATTTTCAAATATGGGGTCCTGTGTACAAAGTCTAAGTGGGGTGATCTCAGCCCAGGTAAGACTATACTTTCTTTCCTGTTTATGCTTCTAATTTCACCCACAGTTATCTAAGCTATGACAAGTGGCTGCTATTTTTTACGTTGCCGGGCTACACAGTTCCCTTAACAGACTATCAGTCTCCCTTACTCTTTATGTCTGTGCTTGGTGTCTCCACCATGATCCACTAAGTCTTTAATCTTTTCCTGAGCATGTAGTACTGCCCTTGGGACCTCTGTTGTCAATACCACCTTGTTACAAATGCATATATTAAAACGGTAGACACAAATCAATAATATGGAAATGGTACTCGACGTGAAGTAAACAAAGCAGCTGACATTTAACGGAGAAATAAAGGGCTTTACAATATCTCAAGGAGTCAATCAGAGTGTAAAGGTAATATCTGAGTGTGGTATGAGGTGAGGGCCGTTAATAATTAAGGAGGGAGTCAAGAAGAGAGAGAGACAGAAAAAGGAAAAAGGTAGAAAGCATATGGAGAGAAGGGAGAAATGCTTCTCTCCCATCTGTGCCTCTGCTTGAGCAGTGACTGGATGAGTGAACGTGCAGAAACCCCACCCAGCAAGTCTGTAAGCATCATTACAAAACACCCACACTGACTGCTGAGTGGACTGGACAACAACAGGGGAAAATCCTGATTAATCAAGTTGTTGTTTGAATGAGAACATGATATAATGATGTTTTTACTGGCATAACTAAGTCAGCAAAAACCCCTCCACACCAAAAAAACATGTGAAAGGTTGAATTTATCCAAACGTGCAGGAATCTATCGCCATCCTGTGGCCAAACTGAAATGTAAGGTGCTGTATTTGAAATTGGGAGAGTTTGAGAAAAACAAGTATTATGTACTTATAATAACAATTTCTATTTGTATACCACACTATACTCTGAATCCCCTCTGGAAAGACCTGACTTGTTACCTTTTAATTGGGAATTGCG
This sequence comes from Enoplosus armatus, assembly GCF_043641665.1. Classification (NCBI taxonomy): domain Eukaryota; kingdom Metazoa; phylum Chordata; class Actinopteri; order Centrarchiformes; family Enoplosidae; genus Enoplosus; species Enoplosus armatus. The sequence goes on from NC_092185.1 coordinate 9,385,559, forward strand.
CCAAGTTATTTGGCTCAGCTCGAACATGATACTATTAGGAGTCACAAGAAATAAATAGAGCAAATCACCTGATTATCAGACAGCAAGGGTAACAACAGAGTAGCAGCTGCTCTTACATTCTATAGGCTGCAAATGCAGCATTAAAGCATCTAATCTGCTGAATATTTACTTTTCTATTTTGCTTACATATCTGCTATGCTAAAAAAAATCCTACATATACTACACAAAATGTTTTTTCACTACCAAACCTGGATAGAGCCGTGGAGATTTCCAGCTCAGTATTGATCTTCTCTTCCTGGTTGATGGCTCCGCGTTGATGAAGCTCTTCAAGAGCTTGCTCTGCCTCCAGGAAAGAGGATTCTGCCTCCTTAAGAGTCGGACAGAGTCAAGGACTTATTCAGCTTGTTATCAGAGTTGATACATCTGTTTAATGGCATACATTATTGTAAAACAAATCACGGCAAGGATATTTGGCTGTAAGCAGTGAAGCACCTCCCTGTGTGAGGTGTACGCTCAAGAGACACCTGAGAACCTCGAGCTTTTCGCCCCTGCAGGAGGAGATGGAGGAGCAGAAAGGCAGCAGCTCTCTGGCCAGGGCCGAGTGCTCCAGGGCCTGCAGCCCCCAGCCTGAGGGACCAAAGAGCCATCATTGAGTGTAAACTGAACATCATTCTAAGTGTAAATCTGAACATCATCTAAACATTATCCCCAATTAACAATCATTTCATTAGCTGGCTGTATACAACATGAAAAATTGCTAATGTAGTAGCTAAATCTGTTTCTGTAAGCTGTAATTATTTGAAAATCAATTTCATAATCTGCAGTTTACAGATCTACAATGTACTCACAGCATTAAAATTACCTTTGAACTGGAAATATGCTTTAGCCAGTCTGGCATGGGCCTGGGCTAGTTTGAGATGTCCCTCCCCATATAGCAGCCTAGTCAGAGCCACACAACGCACCAAGTCCTGGATGCAAGCATCAAACTGAGCAGATAGAGTAAATGACTGTCAGTATCACTTCTCTTGACAGCCAAATGTACCACACATCAGAAGCCATATCAATAATATGTCTGTGCTACAGCTTAGAGTTTAGATTAGCATTACAAACATATTTTAATCATTCACCTGTCTGGGTGTCAACCTGAATGAAAACTTGATGTTCAAACTTGAAGAAAACACAGTTTTGTCTCTAACAGCCATGTCTCCTACAGTATATGTACATGCGTATCCCAGTTACATATTGCCCATGTAAACATCTTATCCAGGTTTTCAGAAATCTGGACAAGGCATTACTCTGGTTTTGAGAAACTTGTATATGGTACCTGAAGTACTCTGATAACACCAGGATACTGTGGCTTCAACAAATTATCCACCTTTCTGATCATTCTCTGCTAGTAAAGAAATGTGTGGCTGGGAAGGTGAGGAATCCAGACACACCTGAACACATGATGTGGATATGAATAATAAAGTTTCTCGTGTACCATGTAAACATCATATCCCGAACACGATCAAAACCAGGATACTAATATGCATGCATACTCAGTGATAATTATTCGTTGCAGCCTTTGGGGTGTGAATACAGCTTGTATAGATTCATGGACATGCTAAATGTAAAATGTAATAATTTGGCCCTGCAACCTATACTGTACCCACCTCTTGGTTGTCTTCATGGGCCTGAGCTCGGTTGTCAAAGTGTTTGAGCTTTTCTTCAGGTGGCATCATAATAAATTCCTTCTTACCATATCCTGTTTGTGGGGGACTCAACACATCTGAGCCACGGGGAGGAGATGCATTCATGCTCCTGTTGGTGATTCCCATACTGTCAAACAAGGTATGTCAATATACTTTTGAAAAACTACATTTGAGGAAAACACTTTTTGCAACCTTTTGGTGAAATGCTAGCGGGCTCCTGAAAACCTACAAGACACAGATACACTTACGGTATACAATACGGTAGATAATGAGAATACTCTTTGGGACTTTTTCCTTTTCTTTTTGACAACTGTTCGGTGGGGTAAGTTAACTACCATCCACATCTACATTGACTGATCCACGGTTAAAAATGTTAGTAAGAACAAATCACTTACTCAGCCGGAGACTCGGAGGAATTGGGTCGTGTTTTTGTCATTGCGGGATCATCAGCCATGTTTCACAAACAATCAGTGAGAAAGGCATGGGATTTAACCGTTTTATACGGTTTATACGGTATACGGATGTAACTTTAACCGCGCCATCTGAACTGCAGTTTGTGTGTTTGTTTCCGTGGTTACACTGCGCGTGCTGCAGTAGCTAGCGTGACTGACTGCGGCTGCTCTTCCACTTCAATGTTTCATTTGGACAATTTAACGGCTGGGCTTAAAATAACCGGACACACTATCTTACCTGACACGCTCTGGTGCCTTCAAATTCAACTCTAAAACACTGTCACTTACAGAAGCTAGCCTCCTTAAGCCAGACTCTGCTGTGGGCTCTCTTTACGGAACTCAACAAGAGCATCCATCGCTGGAAATGCCTTTCCTGTAGGTACACAGGCACACAGTGTTAAGGAAGTGGGGTGCATTCAAGAGCCGCGCTGTTGTTAAATATACCAATTTAGATGTCTTTCATTGACTTTACAGTGTGATTAATAATTATGACAACAGATTTTCTAGTAAATCGACAAATGCCATTTTAACGTATACGTTAGATATACTACAACGTTTGTTTGCTCTGGCCATTTTCACAATACTGCATGGGCTTGCACATGGCAGCTCTGTATCTCCTTTGTTAGAGTGGGACAAATTACACCATTAGCTCTCTGTAATCTAAATCTCATATCATGTAGGTCAGGGTTTTTGAACGTATTAATTGTAGTATTCTAATATCTCCACAAGATGTCAGTATAATAACACAAGAGTAATGGTCCCAGGTATACTGTAGGTTTAACATTTGTGCTCAAGGGAGTATTATGATATTGTTGTGCTCTTTTAAGAAGTGATGGCTGGGATTTTGGCCTCTCCTGAGGGCATGCACACTTCAAAGTGTTAAACATGCAATATGTAAACCCCAGGGCCATCCTTCTTTTTTCACTGTTATCCAAACTGCGTCCCCAGCACTTATCAGACCATTTATTTCATGTTTTCTCAGACCTCTGAAAATGCTACTTGTTTTTAATTAACCATAATTTTGTCATTTACACATACAAAAAAACATGGTAAAACATGTGCATCATTTTGCCTGTCAATTTGTTTATGACAGTTACCTGCAAGGGCCATATAATGAAGTGGATCATTATGAATAAAAGAAAAATATGCAGCACTATCAATCAATCAATACCATCCTGTATAAAAAGTAGGGCCATACATTGTATCCTTATTGGTTAATATACTGTATAGGAGTAACATCGAGTTGTTTAAAGTCAGCTGCTAATAGCTCATTAGTTTTAATGGGTGGGTGCTAAATGGACTGAAGTCACGGTAGTGCACGGGTTGAGAGGTGCCACTCAGATGAAATGGTAAACAATGAACCTGATAGATGTTCTTCTACAGTTTTGTAACCTCTTGTAAAACAAAAAAAAAAAAGCAAAATTTTCCACAGTGTTTTCTAATTGTTTGTGGTTCTCTGAAACTACACTGCCAGAGATAAAACAAAAATGCCATTTGCTCACAGGCTCTGTCTTCTGTCCAAAGATCCTGCAAATACAACAGATTAAATCTGTAATCTGTAATGTAATCCTACATAGCAACATGCTCTCCCCTCTATTTAGTTATTCATTATATAACAAGGAGTTTACAATTTATTTCAGTGTTGTACAGTGTTCATCCATTTTATAATGTGCATGAAATTGAAAACTGAATTCTAAGTGTAGATGGAGATGAAGAAGGCTTTTCAGAGTTCAAATAAAACATGGTTTTAAATATACAGATAAGGAATACCTGTGTTCCACATCATTCTGTACTTTCATAGACATTCATGCTATATGCCAAAAGCGAGAAGAGGAAATGTACATTTCCTTGTGAAAATATCCTTTCTTACATCAGTGCCCAAAATCCATGCCAAATAAACAAGAAGTAACGTCTCTGTGGCTGCTTTGAGAAATTGGTCTCCGGAGACAGCTTTCTAGGTTAATTTATTCTGTATCGGGCTGGCAGTGTGTGTGTGTGTACTGTCACCACTTTTAAACTCGGGGCAGGGCACATTTTGTGTGCAAGACTGCCTAAGATAACTTCTTATGGCTCCTTGGGATGGCTGCTGCCGGTTGATTCTGGCAGGCCATGAGACAACCCGTTTATTTGTTTGTTTGTCCCGTGAGTTTTTGGCTGGCCGTTCAGGGCTCTGTTTGGCCTCCGTCCCTGTTGGGCTTCTATTTCTGAAACCCAAGTGGCTCTTAATGAAGCTGGTAGGGTTGGCATGGGCCCTCAGCAAACCCAGGCCTGATCAGACCCTTCTTCTTCTGCCTTGGCAGCCACACTCCATTTGCTCCCTCTGGCTTCCTAATTTAGTAACGGTGGGTAAAAATATGCGCTAACGAACAAGGTCTGGTATGTCAGGCTGGCGTCCAGAGAAGAGGGAGAGAGGGGAGGGGGGTGAGGAGAGGAGGGGGGGGGGGGGGAGGTGCTGTTTTCACAGCAGGCACCCAGTGACAGGGGTAGAGTCACTCAGACCTCTCTGACATCTGTGTGTATGTGTGTATGTGTAGACATTCAAGGGAGTGTGTGGGGGTGGATGATGAGAGGTGGAGGGTGAGCACTTAAAATGTCTCACCCTTGCCAAACTCCATTCAAACACTTCTGATCATTCTTCTGTTTTATTCCAACCACAATGTGAGGCTGCAATGTAAAACTATGGTATACGCTGCAAACGTGCAAATTATTGAAAGTCTAAATCTAAGTTTCTCTCTAATGGTCTTCTTCACACTGTCTGCAGTGTCAGTTTTCAAATATTGTCTCTACAAATCTGCAGTCACATCTGTAACTTATGGTACAATTTTCTGATAAGGCATACTTTACAAAAAGTTAATGAGTTAGTGTGTTATAGATCAGTAATACGCTGTTTGTTATAAGAACGTTCAGGTTGATGTGTTGTTACATCTTTGGATATTTGAACATTATGCGGGATGGGCAGATACATAATAAACTGAGCAATACTTTTAAATCAATCCTTGTGTTTTGAGTGATTTTTGGCTGGTGTACATCCTCCTCCAGGGTAACTTGCTTTGTCTTTTTATCTCTCATTTTGATTCATGAGGATGGCCCCTCAAATTTTTGACCCCTCCACCACTTAACTTTCTGGAAAAGAGCTTCAGAGAATCCAGACCATAATTCAGATATTGCTTATAAACTATGACACCTATAAAGTATGACACCTCGGTGAACATTTTGGGTTTCATGCACATGGTTTTGAGCTGATCCATTGCTCACTGCAGATTATTTCTGCACTGTAGTGTCTGTGAGGGCTAACCCTTTTTACATGTGAGCTGCAGAGCTTCCTGGTTCTACTCTATGCATACTGTAGGTTTAGCTACAAACCATGCAGGCAGCGGAAGAAAAACATGTTTTTAATGTATGTTTACCCTATACACCTCAGACTTTCAAAGTTCTCCTTTTTCCATGGACCCATTCCAAGAAACATTAACGGTGAATAACTTTATTGAGGCCATTTCAGTGAAAGAAACTGGAGAAGAGGTGCCTGTAAACTTTGTTGTAATCATACAATGGCTCTAAATGTTTGATTCTGAATAATGTTTTCTCCTTGAAATGCCAGGCATGCTTTGAAATAATACATAAATGGTAGCCCTTCAAACACAATACAATATGATGCTAATAAGAGCTTTTAAATCATTGCTTTGTAGCTTAGAATGTCCACTGCCTGATCTGAGTCCGGTGCTTGCAATTACTCCATTTTCATCTGTCAAGACACTCGACCATAGAAATCTGCCCTGGAGCACTTTAGCACTTGCCCTTCCTGTTCGCAGTTTAAGAGGCTCATGGCAGCCTTGTCAACTTCACTTGTAAACCCAAAGCTTTAGATGAAAACAGAAAATCTCCTTGTCTGTTGGAAGGTGGCAGCAGCAGAAACTCTGAATTCACAAGCAGGATAACAGCTGCTCGACGTACTGTTACTATAGGTCTTCATCATCTAATAAAAAAAAAAAGAAATAATCACAAAACCCGCGTCTTGCATGTAGTTCAGAGAGTTCGGGGAAATTTTCTCAAGTTGTGAGCTGAACTTTGGCCACAAAACCTTGCAGTCACAGGCTAGGTAACAAACCACACTGCACCAGCTTGTGAACAGTGTTATCGGCATGCAACATGATACATCGCATAACTGGTGGGAAGATTGTCCTCGCTGAGCTGAATCGGAATGAAAAGAACTGCACAACGCAATTAACATTTTTATTCTTTGGGCTAATTGTCATGCATCATTATGAGTTTAAAGCCATAAAATGTGTGTTTCATATTGTTTTATTTTCTTCCTGTTTTATTGTGTTTTTTTTCTCCATAAAATAATATAAAACATCATATATTTGCAAAAGTATCTCTTTGGAAATATTATAGCAGTTTCATAAAGAGATAATTTGTTGTTTGATTGTTCACATTTGGTAGTCGGCTAACAAGGCAATTGAGAGCAGATATTATGTCTAAATGTACAACTCTACCCAGCTAAGTGCTTTTACCTGCCAACACAGGAATGTGCCAGTCTTGCATAACAAGAAAATGGATCCAATTTTCAGATAAACAAATGTGTACGAACTCTGCCCCTTTTGGACTCATTTTCAGTCAGCAAGAATCCTCAATCATATTATACTCATGCTTGTCAGATATGTCACAGTTATTTGTTGAAGCCACAAACTAGCACCATACTTTTTTGTACAGCTGTCCCCACTTCCTGTGTTATTTAACCCACAGACCCCCCCCTCCAGCAATGAACATTAACCCCTCTCATAACAAACTGTGTTTAGAGTAGGAAGTGATAGAATAGACGGTATTTAATGTGACCCATTTTATATAGTGTCTTAGATAAAAGTGTTAATAGCACTACCTGTATGAGATGCTCTGATATTCCGGTTTTATCTTTGTGCGTTTATTTTCAAGTGAAATTCCAAATTTGGGGAAAACTGGTACAACTCTATTTAAAACTCTAACGATATTAAATTGCAAGAGTGGTTTACCACTTTAACAAACTTATCCTTTTCTGACTCTCAGCAAATATGCCAATGTCTTCACAGCTGCTACACTTCAGATAAAGCATGTTATTTGCTCGTAGAATAAGAAATGTGTTTCAGTACCGTAATCAAAGTATTTGTGCGAGTAATGCCGCCGTTAAGAAGTAGAAACAAAGCCAGGCACTTAAGCCAGGCACTCCTTCCTTTGAACTGACTGAAGCTGTCCACAGCAAAGACATGATAGTCGCAGTACGATAAGATAAGCTCTCTTTTCCATCCAGCAGCATCGTTCCATGCCAGTGCTTTGTTTAACAATAGTTTTGTATTCAAATTTGAATTGTTCTCTGCTATGGCAAAGACTTAGAATGGCTTAAACTTGTGTTTATCCTTACCCAAACCTTGGCCTAATTTGAAACATATGCAGAAGACAAATCTACTATTGTTTTACCACTAAAGCTTCTTCTCTCCTTTCTATTCAATGTCAAAATCAAAGATTACAGAGAGCTTTGAGGTGATATTGCCATTCTTTGTTTAGACAATGGCGCACTAAACCAATAACTGTGTTTTGTGTGCTGACAGCGCGTACATTCCTTCATAATTGCAGTTTTAGCAGCACTGTGACGGGAGATATGTGTATGGGGGGGGGGGTTTCATCTTCTTCCAATGGCCCTGCAATTAAACTGCTAAAACATGGATCAGCAACTGTTTGCCAGACATTTTCAAAATGATGTAGAGAGGTTTGTATGTAATTCTGCACCCTCAAAACCAAAACACTCACTCACACACACACACACACACACAAAGGTAGCACTGCCAAGGACATCCCTCCAAATGATGAGAGGACGGTGCAGCTCCTTGTCCTTGGTGCACCGTGGTCCAGTCTTGCAACCCCCATCACCTTGTTGTTCACCAGAGGAAAATCTGCAAGTTGCCCGTTCGCTCACTCAAGAGTGCTGCAATTCACACTTAATTGTGCTTATGTTACAGAGGGATCCAGCATAAACACACATTTCACCTGCTTCTCTAAGTACATGTGTAAAATGTGCGGCATCTGTCCAGGAAAAACCAGAAACAGAGAACCTCTCTGTCCACAAGACTGTCACTTATATGAACATTCGATTTTTTACCACCTCACTTTACGTAACATATAATCTTAGTCAGGCAATCATGTTTCAGTGGACTTTTTCTGATGTAATAACGAGTAAACTTTGTGAATATCACACTTTTGTACTGTCACTTTGAGCACTTTGAGTAGGATGCTGACTGCAAAAGAATTTGATGCCTTAAAGCTGAAATGAATCACTCACACTTAAGACTTGATCACACCATACTTTTAACCCCTACCCCCAAGGATATGCTTCCAAAATGAACGGTTACGAAAAGGAATATCAATGTCACTTACCTTTGACTATAAATGTGAATGAGAGGCTAAATGTCTGCCTGTGGTCCTCTGACCTTTGTGGCTCCTCTGCTGACTTGGTTCAGGTAAGTGCAGGTTGTGTGATGCAGTGGTATCAATAATGGAAGAAAGGCAACCCCCTCCCTCCGGCTGCTATGTGGGTCAGAGGAGGCTCTCTGTGGATGGGAGAGATTGATGAAGAGCACCAGGGAGAGCGTCGGAGCGCCTACCTCACAGCGGTGCAACCCAAGCTGCTCCCCACTGCACTTGTTCCGAGGCCCCCCTCCTGAGCTGCACTGCCTGGCGCTCTTTAAATGACCTTCAAATTAGCCTTATTTTTCAGGGCTCCAAACCCTTCAGGGTCCTTCCTGGAAGGATGGTGGGTCTTGTTCGCACCCTCTTTCTTTGCTTTCTCTTTTGTTATCCTGCTGTTGACCACAGATGAAGTAGAAAACAACAGAGTAGAGCTTGTGTTGCAAAGGTGACTGATTTTCACTCCTGTTGTGTCTCTGATGTAATCAGACGAGTGAGCTGTTATGTGTTCCTGATTATGCAATTGCACACACACACACACACACACACCCACACACACACACACACACACACACACACACAAACACACACACACACCCTTTCATTACAGCTACTCTTTCAAACTCATTTCTTTGTCACGCATCCTCATTTCAGCATCTGCAGACAATGACATGTGGTGTTTCAAGAGGTTTGTGTGTGCGATGGTGGATGGGAGTCACAGTGGGATCCTTCTTCCACTACATCACAGAACAACACTCTGCCGAGCCATCCATCCATCACTACAGCTGGGGTTTATGTACACACAGCAGGTCATGCTGGTGCTCTGTCCAGACCCGATGCAGAGCTCTTGATTATCCATTTGCATTAAGAGAAACACCCCTCTCTAATGGAACTAAATGACTCAGACGGCTGCAATTTGTAAGGTTATGCTTTGCTTTTAATGGAATGGGTATCTGTAAGGCTTTGATTTATGAACTTTTTCAGCAATTTTCAGGATGATTTGTTCACAGTAGGTTTATTATGGTAAGACAAATTCCCTAATCTGATCTCTCTACACCTGTGACAAAATGTAGAGAGTGAAGAAGATCCAAGCAAACTCATCTCACCAATCAACAACAATCTACAGCAAATGAGAGAAACAAACACTTGTGCAATCACTCAGGCTGTGAAACTGTTAGCTGATGCTTAGCTGGTGTTTTAAATACACCTCTTAGTTATGTGCACAGTGTAGTATAGCAGCCTTAAAGGTGACCTTATACAGTACAGGCATATGTTGCACCCTTTTGGGAAAAGCTTTGACTTTTGTTTCATTTTTATTACACTGGGGTGAAGCTTTATCCCCAAGAAGACAATACACCTCCACACAGTGCTGGCATTATACATTTTATTTGCACAAGTGGCAGTTTATCATGGAAAGCTTTTTAACATCCTCTCCTTTTTTCTTTTTTTTTTTTTTTTTTACAACTGACCTTGTGCAGAATAGTGCATGGAAACTTTTTAACTGACCAAGTGAAGATAATGTAGTGACTGCAGGTATTCAAAAAGAACAGATATTTTCATGATAAATACTATTGATGAAGATAAATAGCCAGAAAATTAAAATCAAAATTCAAAGCAGTCTCTTCTCTCCGCAGGTTTCCCCCTGCTTGCTTTTGACACTCTGCCAAACATTTGGAGCTAATTCTCCAGCTATCGTGATGGAAAATCGACAGACGGGATTGTAACTCACAGGCAGCAAGAGAGTTGGAGAGCAAACATCAAGGGGAATCAAGTTGGAAAACATAATAAGTCATCGTGTTAGCTGTGGAGTGAAAGAGATGGTGTGAAAATAGGCAAAAGGACAACCAGAGGTGGGGCATGACTGATGGCTGGGTAGAATGGGGGCTTGTTGCTCCAGAAGGGCAAACCTGACCTGATTGATTGGCTAGTATTTCAGAGAGGCCCCTATGCCCATTTGCTTATGATGCCAGAATGCTTTGGTAGCATTTTGTAGAAGGAGTAAAGACAAATGATGAAAAGCAGCAAATGTAAGATGGAAAAATTAGGAAAAAGGGAGGACCGAGCCACGGGAGGAGATCGTGATGGCGTTTGTATTATTTAAGCCATGAAACATCTGCACCTGTTTCCTGGGTAAATTCAATCAACTTATTTAGTAGTTTTGGTACTTTCAGGGACATAACTCACATATGGTAAATGCATGTTATACTAGCAACAGTAATATTTATTCAACAGACAAATCTCAAAGTATCTACATCAGGACAAGTTACAGCTATTTATAAACACTATCTACACAAACAAGACAAAGAGTTTACAGTAGAGCCGTTCTAGCAGCTCAGTGAGGCTGTGCTTAGACACAGTGATGCTTAAATGCTAACGTCGCACAATCACAACATGCAGCTGGTTAATATTTACCATATTCACCATCTTAGTTTAGCTAATTTGATAATTAGCACTAAACACAAAGTACACCCAAGACTGGCTGTTATTTCTGCAGCTAGTTAGTCATGAACCAAAGTATTGGACAAATTGTAATTTTGACCTGATGATGGTGCTGGATGTAAAATTAAACGTCAAAATCAAACGTATTACATTTCATCCTGCGGGGGACATGAATATTTGCACCAAATGTCGTGGAAGTCCACCCCATAGTTGTTGAGATATTTCACTAAAACCACAAATGTCAACCTGCTGGTGGTGCTAGAAATACATTCAGGGGATCACCAAAAGTCAGCAGGATTTATTCTACTGAACCATGCCATTTCTGCAATCCACCCAATAGTTGTTGAGATATTTCAGTCTGGACCAAAGTAGTGGACCGACCCCCAATAGACTGCCATTGCCATCCCTAGAGCCATGCCACTAGCGTGGCTAAAAACCATGATTTTGGGTTTGTTAAGCTTTACATTTCTCTCGTCTGCTTAATTTTCTCTAGCAGCGCTCCTTCATTCCAGTATTATAATGAGAGGCTCATGTACTTCAAGGGTTTTATTGCATTAAACTTAATATCTAATCTCCCCAGTCTCTCCTGAATAGTGTATGGCTCTGTTCCACGAACTACAACAGAAAGAAACACTTACTTTTGGAATGTGCTTCACTGAAGAGCTTTTCTCCATCTGGATAGTGGGGTTGCTGTTTCCTGACGGTCTAATATCTATCCAGAGAGGTTATTACAGAGAGAGGGATATTATGGTGCATTATACTGAGATAGTCCTATAGTATAAAAACAATCATGGAAATGTACTGAGCACTTTGTAAGAACATGACCAGCTGTTTGGCTGTTTTAAAGGAGGAAAGAGGATACATGCTGCTTCCACGTTGCACTTTTCCTCTGCCTTTGCCTCTTTGAACTTACTTCAAACATTAGTCAGTGTGTGTTTAGTGTCATGCCAGCCATGTGGATGGCATATGCTAACATTGCAGTCAGGCTTACTGGTTATAGGTGTGTGTGGTGACCAGTAGCTCCTGGTTATGTCCCTGAGCTGTAACTTTGATGTGAGGTGGTGGATGCCAGTGGTGGAAAGGTGATGACTGAGGTAAACGTGTGTATGGAAACAATTCAGACGCGCGCGGTGTTCAACAGTAGCCACATGAAAGGCCCCTTTGTGGGGCTCTGCTACCTTACAGATGGTCAGCTTCCCTCGTCCATTAAATAATAACAGTACTCTGATCTCTCCCCGGGCCAGATGTGCTGAATCTGATGCTAAATGGAAACAAATCAGCCAGGCTTTACACTTTAATTGAGCACTGGAGTGTTTATTTTCTTGAGACTGTCATAATAGACTCCAAAATTCCCATAAAAACTCAACTGTGAGGGCAGATTAGCCCATTTAGCACCTCTAGACACTATTTTCCACATGAGACGAGTCTTAAGTGCAGTTCTGCTGGTGGCCAGACTTCCACACGGGACTGGCCACATCTTTAGTCACTCCTTATTTCTGCTCTGTGATCTTGCACTTAGAGGCACCCCTTGTAAAAGCAGCAGTCGCGGGGAGGTCGCCCTGACATCTTTATCATAATTGCCCTAAATACCCCCATTAGAGAAGCTAGCCAGTATCCTCAATAACACTAGTCATCGCTGGTAGCACTGGTGCATCTAATTGCCTGCCTTTTTTGAAAGATTGCCTGACATCAGCATGGCTCCCTGTGGGCTGGCCCTCTTCATTCTCTGCCCAGCAAAGCATATCGTTATCACAGCCAGCAAAGAGACCCGGCCTCCCTGCTCCTGGATAATTAACTGTCTGGCTTAACTGTGTAATGGAAAAAAGGAACATTGAAGGTATGGTAGTTATTCAAGCAGGCCTTGAAGAGGAGAGGTATAAGACAATACTGGGGTCATCCATGCTCGCCATTTTTCAGCGGGATGGGTGATAATATAGAAGGATAGGAAGTTATATTGTAGGCAGAGGCTGGTTATGGGGGATTGGTTTCATATGATAATTAGACCCATATGCTAATTGCTGAGGAAGCTTGATGAATTCCTCCTGCCCAGCACTCGACTCTAGTGCTGGCTCTCCTATCAGCTGTCCCCAACGTCCCCCACTTCAAAGGCTCGAACCATCTTTACATAGTACTGCATTTTCTCTGTCTCTTTCTGCTTCACAACAACAGTCCCTATCAGTGTGTAACACCCACCCCCCTCCAAAAAAAAGAAAAAAGAAAGAAAGACAAGAACAGCAACAGCAGCAACAGCAGGAGGGGGAAGTAAAGGGGCGTCTGCCGTTGTTTGACATTTACAAGTCTCTTAGTGAAATGCATGATGCACATCCTCGTGAGTGTGTGCGCGCCGGTGTAATTAGAACACGGCAGGCATGTGTTTGTCTTTGTGTTGTTGTATGGTGGAGGTATCAAGGACAAGTGCATTAATGAGCACCTGGAGAGGAACAGCTTGTGTCTCCTGGTTAGTGTGACCGCGAGCAGGGCGCAGACTCCTTCACTGACTCAGATGACGTGACTGATGGAGGGGGAGGCTTCTGTCAGATCTGGGGCACTCCCAGGAGCTGCAGTTTGTCTCGGCTGACAACAACGCTCACCAAAGGGGCCCCCATCCCACACATCAGCTGGAAAGGTGAGGGAAGATGTTGTCCTTCCCCCTGTACTTGGAGTCCTACAGCTCCTCCTTTCCAAAATTCTTAGATTTTCTTTTAGATGTGTGTCGTCTCTCAATAACCTTTTAATCCCTGACGTGTACAGCTAAAGTAGCAGCTGCATATAACGTGCTATGTTTTCATGACATAGGATGTTTTATGAAGTAAAAATGATCTAATCAACACACTTTTAAATCTAGACTTTAATATGTAGAGCTTCTATCAAAATCTTAGCTCCCATGACACAACTTGGTCCATAAACTCCTCTATTCACACAAAGATACATAGATGAGGTGTTTGTTTCTGTGTCAAATCAACATTTGAGGCACAGACTTTGTCTCCAGCAGTAAAAGTCAAACCATATCAGCATGATCAGTTTGGTCAAATAAGGATGTAATAAATAAAATAAATATCCCCCAAATGTCGTATTGATATTTTGTGAGTGGCAAAAGAACAAAGAGATAGAGTCATATCCTCAGTTACATATGGATTGAACAGGATGCATATGGAACTAGAGACTTGAGAAAGCAGCTGGATTTTGGAGTTTGGCATTGCTTGAAAGTGTGCTGAGACACTGAATCCAGCCCATAATAGAAACAAAAATGTGCATACAGAGTCATCCTTGCCACTTAACAATCACAATACTGTCTTGGTGCTGTGACATTGATAATAACTCTCTTATTAGATTTGCTCTGTGATATTACATTGCACTACTAATTGAATTACATTCACGCTGCTAATAGCCTTACATTCACTCAAGTATCTCGCATCCTCATCAATGCACAACAAAACAATGGCCTGTCTTGTTCCCTGCAGTAGCTCTGACATAAAATACAAAAATGTACAAAGGTTTCTGTGTACACACTGAAATGGATGACTTTGTTACAGTGCATGAGAATGAACGAACTACTCATCCAAAGCGCTCACTAGCACTCCAACTATCTCTCATTCAACCAAGATGTTTGATGCAGCTTAAAGGTCTGTTGTTGCTCTGGAAACAGCAGTTGACAAAATAGCTAAATAGCTGTTCTGGAGCTTTTGGATCAAATCACATGATCTTCATCAGCAGATGGAGTTTCTCTTTAAATGATCAAATTTCCATTTTTCTTCTGAGCACTTCTTGTTAATGTTGCCTTAAAAATGCTCAGACAAAAATGGAAATTTGAGCGTCGTTATGAATTTGAGTACAATTCCACGACAACTGGGCAAACTCCATCTGCTGATGAAGATCATTAGACATGATTGTCAGGTCTAGAACAACTACTAAATGGACCTTGTGCTTGTTGTGAGAATATTTTGTCAACAACAAGATATTTGCTCTAATTGGTGTTCTGTAATGGGAGGTGGCGTAGAAATAATGACAGACATGTGACAAATACTTAACTGTACTCACACTGAAGTTTTACAAGTTCTAGTCCTTGATGGGTTTTCCAGGTTCTAGGCTGGTGGTTTTATAGGTACAATGGCCCTCTACAAGAGCTTGAAACACATGATACTCATTACAGTGGAGCATCTCTTCAACTGTTAGGGGAAAATGAAGCTTGGAAAATTGGAGCAGCATACCACACAGTCCTTTTCCTCTCTGTGACTTCTTATTGCCTGCTTCTATTCAGCACACTTGGCTTTGGCGAACTAGACACTGAACCAGGAAGAAAAGGCTCAAGGTGTTGAGATTGTGCTGTTTCAACTTGAGACAGGTCTTTGAAGTAAGTTTTCCATCCAGTCAGATTTACTTAGCGGGTTGGATCTGCTTGGACTGCAGTGTGTTGGTAGTGTGGTGTTTGAAATTTTGCAGAAGTGAATCTGCTAGCAGTATTCTGAAAGCTAAGAATGTCCACGGACTTGATAAGGTTATCGATACAGTACTTCCTCCTAGCAGTTTCTCCACTGAAAATCCCCAGCCGAGCCCACAGGGACTTTTGTTCTTGTGTTACAGCTGCCCATGTTTACCATCCTCCACCTCGGGCTCTTTCCACTGAGAGAAAGATGCTGGCTAGGGTGCAACTCTGTAAATCCCACCTGGATGTGGCATTTGTAATAAACAACCTAGGGGCATGGCTGCCACCCTTTCTCTTTTCACTCCCAGCGCTCCTCCTCAAGCCCCTTCAACACTGTTCATAAGCTCCCCAAACAACCTCTAATTTGTGTCTTGATTAGTGCCATGTAAATTGTGGTGTGTTGTTTCTTAAGTAACTCCATGGGTAACATGGTGACATGGCTCTTTCACTGCTTGCTCTCTTTTTCTCTCTCTTCCACACACACACACACACACACACACACACACACACACACACACACACACACACACACACACACACTCACTCTTCATCATCACTGTGATAGCACACAAGGGGGAAGATATAGTTATTCAGGGAATTATCTGCCTCATTGGTGCCATATCTCATCCCATGCTTTTCTGCCAAATGGCCGTGTTTCCATGGAGCCTGCGTGTGTTTACTGTGACGTGCCATGGCAGAGCCCTTTCTGGTACACAGGGACTTAGCACACAGCAGTGGAGGGTATTTCAGTCCCCGTTTGGAGTTTTGGGGCTTACTTCTCCAGCTCTCCCCTCTCCTCCCACCTGCTCTCCTTGCTGTTCCTTCACTGGGTGCCTGTGTGGCTGTGTGCTGGTGCTCCTGGCCCTGTTCTTAGACAGACAAGGCTAATTGAAAGGGAAGGCTGCTCTCTGCTGATCAGCTCTGACAGCAGTGTCTTGCCAGAGGTGGGTGTGCCACCCCATGCTGAGAGTTTTCACAGCAAAATAACAGTGCTGTCGTGAAAAACACAGACCGTGCCACGATTACCCGGGCAGCTTGCCAAAGGAGCCAGATGAATTTTGCGGACAGAAGAAAGAGGGGAAACCCACTTTGTCTGCTTTACGACTTTAGGGAGGAGAGCTGTGCCAGCATTTAGTGAAACTCTAACAGGCATTCTCCCATTTCATCCAGGGTTAGAATGAAATGAAATCTGTTTTTTTTTTCTTTTTTTAAGAATGCAACAATTAATGATCATGTTTGATCACAGATGTACAGTCTGTCATTTTGTGTTGCTTTCCAACGTTGCAGAATAAAAGCAATTGTTCGCCCTGAAATTTAATATTCAGTAACAACTCGCCCCCTTGTCATCAAAACTCTGCTGAAGTTCGAACGAAAAATAAACACACAGGAAGTTTCATCTGAGCTTTCTCCTAAACTAACGAGTATAACAGGGATGACAAAGAATTTTGCATCGAAAGTCACAGTCAAAAGTCCAATATGTGCCTTATAATATCATATATTTAATAACAAGGTGCATGATTTTTGGAAATGTTTTATGGAACTGTAAAAAGATGATCGCTGATGGCAGAACTATGATTTAATATCCATAAAAACTGATACTGATATCATCATATCTTAACTGAAATGTCATTTTCAGGTGAACTATTCCTTTAAGTCAGCATTCAGTTCCCACATCCAGCAGATCATTTTCATCTGCTTCAGGTTCTTGGATAAACTGCACCTCCTTTTAAACTTTTCTGTTGTGTCTAAACCCGCTTGCAGGTCCTCTCCACTGCCCATATCAGAGGTGCCATGATCCAGTGTGACTTGATGCACCAGGACAGGCTGGGACCCCTCAGCAGGCCCACAGTGGACAGCTGTGATTACTGCTGACAATAATTTATGGTCCCCTCTGATTGAAAACATGAGCGCTGGAGATAGAAAGGCTGGTGCGGAGTCAAGGCACCACCTTAAGATATAAAACTGAGGCCGCAGCTGCTGTCAGAAGCAGGACTCCTGCCAAGCTCTGCAGGCCTTCTGCCCATCCAGACAAACACAAGCTCTCATTTTGCTCTCTTTTCTTTTCCTTTATATTTTCTTTCCTCCTTTTCTTTGCCTGGTTATAGTCCTCCTCTGCATTGTCTCTCATGATTTTAATCTTGCTAACACACAAATATTTTGTTCTCAATTTTCAACCTAAATGTCCATCGCTGTTTGTAATATTTGTCAGAAATGGAAGAGGAACAAATACTTATCCACCCTGGATGATCAGGTGTCTCTACACTGAGCTTTTCCAGCCCTGAGATTACCATGCTAATCCTAACAATAGCAATGTGCAGCTGGTTTGAACAACTATCTGCACCATTGTTTATGTTGTCATCCCTGCTGGATCGCAATCATGAGGAGTAACCATTTTAGTGGATTTGCATTTACTATTTCAATGCCATATCAAGGGATGAAGAGCTCTCACTCTAAAACGATGTATGTTCTGGGTATTATGTTCTATTTCTAAAAGAGGCCTTGAACTAAAGAGAAGGAGTAGCAAAGCTCTTGTGGATATGAAACTGAAATTAAACAATCCCTAGAGTGAATTGAAAAAGATTTAAATGGAACCAGATGGGATGAAATCTCAAATACACTTGAGTAAAAAGATTTGCTTTTAAAACAGATTTTTGGTTATGCTTAATAGAAAATTAAATGTTTTGTATTAAATTCTACTTATAAGTAGAATTAAAGCAACTTTATACATGTACATGGTTTTGGTTTGGTTTGAATTCTAGTTGTATAATAATTATATAAACATTACTGTGGAGTTTTTTTTTTTACAGCTTTGAGTTCTACAAATGTGTTGTAGTAAAGGCTTATACAACTTATCACACTGAGTGTCTTGTAAAAATAGCACCTCAATCTAAGGACTGAGTATGTTTCCTCTCAGAGCACAATGGTGTGCAGCAGCCTCACAGTTATGTCAACAACAGAGTCGAATGGAATCCCCCCAAATTTCAAGGCCCACTAAAAAAGTTACTTGACTACATGATTAAAAAAACAAATGACACATCTGTGTAAACTGCATAGAGGTAATGAAAAAACATACCCTCATCAATCAATACAACAAAGTAACAATGAAAAAAGACAAACCAAGTACAGGAGCCAGTGTTTACAGTGATAAACCGTCAACCTGTCCAATGTACACTCTCCTTTTCATCCAATGACCCTGAACAGGATAAGCAGGTATAGAAAGTGGATGGGTGATGGAGAGAAAGCAGACAGAGAGACTCACAACATCATCAAAAAGAAAAAAATAATAATAATAATAAAAAGTCTTCATCATAGGGTAAGGATGTGGCATTCAACCTCCAAATCCAAAAGGTTTCTTTTAAGTTATGTTAGCTCGCATTTGGTGGGTTTGTTGAGGACATAGATCTGCATTTAGCTGTACCAGTGCCTTACATATAACAGGCCCAATGATCAAAACACTACTATCTGCCACTTTAAACAATGTCTTGCTATGATTTGGCAACGCTGAATGTGACCTGGACTGAACGATCTCTGTAGAGTGGGAGGAAACCATGTTAACTCAGATGAACACAGGAAGTCTAAACAGAAAGGACTGGGTTAAGAGTCAACGCAAAGAGCTTGTTGGTAGCACCAGTGCGAGTTTGTGATTCACACAGCGGCCATTTTCCTCTGACGTCACGCTCAGGGTGGGAAGCGCAAATGCTGTTATCAGAAGGATAATGTCGTACTGCTGTGTTTCAGGTTGCAAGTCGTATAAATGTAAGGAATCTGACAAATCGTAATCATTTCATTGCTTCCCGATTGAACAGCAACTGAAAAGACAATGGATAGTGAAAATCTGGAGGGACATTGGGCCATATTTCAAGGTAAAACAACATATTTCATAATACATTACCTACCGTTAGACAACAGCTAAGCATTCAACCATTTCCTGGCTAACATTACCGTTACCAGTTTGTCAAAATATTGCGTATATTGTAAGATATAGTATACCAAAGCATAAATGATAATGTATCTATATTATACTGTGTATAGCATAGTATATATTGAGTACATTAAAATCCAAGTGGATTCTAATACTATTCACATTTTTTTACCCAAGCTAACAGAAGCATTTTAAGGGCTGTTTGATCCTCGTGCACCTGATTGTAGGGTCAAACTTTGCACCTTCTATGCCTGAAGATAGCTTCATTCTTAATTTCGTATGATTACCCTTTGCCACTAGGTTGTGATCATTAATCCCTCCTCCTATAATGACTGACAATAATTCCTGCACTTTGTCCCAGAGACACCACAACCATTCATCACTTTGTCACCTCTCACCAGGGACTCAATGGTGTCTATGTATCCACTGGAACAAAATCTGACTATGCTGTATATGTACATGCTATAGCCTCCATTACCATGTGCGGTAAACTATTGAAAAAGCTCCTGGAAACCCCAGGAAATGTGTTCATGTTGCCAGATAACTTATTAATGATATTTAAAATATCCATTATACTATTAGAGAAGAAACAAAGATGCAGAAAGTGAAGCCAGCGTTGCAGTTTTATTTTCCATGGTGGTTGTTACCGGTTGCTTGATGGTTTTTAGCTCACAGAAGGCTGATAGCATCAGACTTGCTATCTCTTTTTCTTTCTCATCTCCTTCTCTCCCCCTCTGCCTTCCCCATTCACATTCACTCTCTGCCACCTGCACACACTCACATACGCACACATCGATGACATAAAAAGACTGCTTTCTGATGAATAAATTTGTATATTTTAGAACCTATCCCTGTTTCAGCAAGTATTCTCCAGAGGCCCTGCCTTCTTCTCTCCTGAGTTCCCCTGCAACCCAGTGGAGTCATTAGTCTGCTTGCTGTGTTGAACTCTTTAATCATCTGTGTGTTACATAAAAAGAGGACTATTCCTCAGTGACACACAACGGCATGCTCAGCTTGGTTGGGGCTTGCTTTGATGTGTATAGGCTGTTGTGTTGTGTCTGCACTACAGGCTTCTTCAGGCTCAGTTTTTTCCATTTCTCTGTGGAGGTGAGATAAGATGTCAGTCTTCCTCTTGTTGCAGTAAAGATGTGACTGCGAGTGTATAGTTTGCTACTAAATAGGAGCATTGGGCCTTTGCAGACATACTTCCTACTACAGCGTAGTCCCAGGTTTGTTCCTGTGCCTATGGTGTCCCTGATTGTAATTCACATATATACACTTTATCTAAACTTTAAAAAAAAAAAAAAAAAACATGCTAGAAAGACAGGAATGTGATGAAAATCACAGGTATAATCACAAATGTTTTGCAATTCTTTGTCTGTGTAAATTTAATTAAAACTTAATGTACACACACACATACACATGCTGCATCAGAGTTCCACAGGGACCGAGGCAGGCGCCTGCTGCCGTGGTATCAGGTTGCAGGTCTGTCAGACACAATGGTGAGGAGTTGCCCCGCGGCTCGGCCTGAGAGGGCAGAACAATGGAGCCGCAGTGCAGACGGAGCAGCAGAGGGCACGACAAGCCGATCTGTCAGCCTGGCAGAGCAGCGAGGGCTACTCCGGCCCCAGACCCTCTCCTCGCACATACAATGGAGAGTGGGAGGTCAAGAGCATGAGGAAATGGGGGGGAATTCCCAGCATGCTATAATAAAATGGAGTCCTCTATTTTGGTGACTGAAGCAATGGGACACAGTTAGGCTACACCCAGAATACATCATAACTTTCAACGATTACAGTGAAGTCATTTCAGTGGGTCAGCGTGCAGCTGGAGATAATCAATTTATGGGTCAGCGGTTCACTCTCTTGGACCACTGCTCATTACTTTTGCATAAAAGTAAATGGCTTGTCTGTGTGACGGCTGAACTTGTACCATGAGACCATAACCGTGCTCTCTTTATGGTTATCACAACTTGTTACTGTAAAATCTGGTCATAAATGACATTTTCTGAGAAATGTTTTCCATACAAGTCACATTTTTTTATTGGAATAATGTGAAGGATTTTGCGGAACACATCCAAATAGACAGTTCAATATGTTGAAAAATAAAAATTGAATCACATCAAGCCATGACATCCAATAAAGCTGAGTGTGTCTGATCTCCTACACCATTTAGAGGAAGAAGCATATCACTTTAGACCAACTCTGCTATGAGTTTATACAGCACAGCCATAATATCTCCACTCTTCGCCTTTTATCTGTCGAGCACATGTACACTGCCTCGATCTGTTTAGGGGGACTAGGCGTTTAGACGGGGCTGTGCACAAGCCGAGGTCCTGAAGACTGCTGCCCTCAGAGTGGTGACTAAGGGGGGCTAGTGAAAGCCAGATTTTGTTAAAGCTCTTAATAAGGCACAGTGTGATATATAAGCCCGCAGGCGGCAAAGCTCTGTGTGCAAACACTTCAACAACTCGTGTGATAGGGCAATCTGTGTATGGAACAGCGGATGGCCTAACAACTGTGTTATTTCACACACGACCCTATTTGGCCTCTCTGATATCCTTAATTTGGTAGCTGAATTTGATATAGTGCTGCAAATATTTGCTTAGGCACACATTAACTCTGTTTGCCTGGTATGTTACGATAAACAAACCGCAATGGTGTACTGAATGTAATAAATGTTAAACAGTGCATGCAATTATATACTTCACATATCTGGCCCTCCACACTGAAAGCACGCTTTGTGGACCTGAGCTCTATTTTGACAGATCGTTATTCCCCTTCCTGACCACCTAGGGTTACATTCAGAAATTAACTGTTTATGAGATGCCTAGGGTGGATGTCAAATTTTAGCCCACATTTCAGTGTGAAGAAAATATAGATGTTGACGTGGAAATTTCACAGTTTCAGGGAGCAGAGAATACATTAAAATGCACAGAGAAAACAGGGAACAGTTTCATGCTGATCTAAGACGCTTCAGATTAGACTATGTACTGTATAAGGGTAATAGAAGGCTGTTGTTTTTTTTGAGCCACAGACTCAAGAATGGACTTACCATCTGTGCTTTATGCCTACACTATTCTGCTATTTGTGCTCTTTCTATGCACTCACCATTACTGTACACCATGACGAGTTTTATCTTCTTTGTGTACTGGCTTTTTTCACGTCTCTGGATCTAATAAAAACCCTTTTCTTCCTGCCACAGTATCGCCTATTATTCCAATTATTTCCTGAAAATACTAAATTACAAGGGAGATTCTTGTGTCAGACAAGGGTTTAATAGACTGTGAGTGGGGAAACTACAGGTATAGTTTACATCTCAGGTGCAACTAACTATATCTAGTTTGGAAGGGGTGCTCTCGTTCCTATGGAGGTTGAATGTACATATTGTATGTTGCTTTGTGCAAGCGCATCATCATTGTAATGTCAACAATGTTTTTTTCTTGATGTACAGCTATGAGTCAATAATCACCCTCAAAGAAGATCTCTAATTGAATACTACTGCTGTGATGAATGACCTCAAATTCAAGCTCCGAATGGAAGGAGTGAGTGTGTGAGATCAGGAGAAAGTGGGGCATCGGCGGTCAGCTGTATTTGGATTATAAGGCAACATGCTTTTAGCTGTGCGGCTTGCTGAATCAGCTGTTTCTTTGTAAGGATAGTGAATGATCTTAATCCTGTATATCTAGGTAACCTTCTCTGAAGGAGGAAGGGTACAAGAACAGTGCACACATTATAGTCAGGCAATGTCTAGACAAAGAACGGAAGATATTCGTGCAACTACTCAAACACGACTTTAGGATCTTTTGGTTTTATAGAATACTTTTGTTTCTTCAGTGACAGAGATACTGACATGCCACAGCTGCCATACCGTGAAGAGGAAAGTAAGGGGTCCTGTTTTAGTGTTGCAACTTTACATCTTTCTCTGTGGGAATGCATACATACCCTGCCGTTTCACAAAAGGTACCAGTAGTTTCTCTTACTTCTTGATAGTTGTACTGAAGTAAGCTTTTCTCAGGATGGTGACAGCTTGCAGCGCTGGTGTGAGAGGAGGAGAAGACAAAGCGCTCTGTACTCCGAGGCTGTGTGTGATTAATGACAGGGGTGTGTGTTGCAGTGGGCACCCTCGGAGCAGCTACAGATCAGTCTTCCTGTAAGACAAATCTGACACTCACCAACCCACCGCCCCACCTGCTACCCCCTCACCACCATCAAAACCTCAGCTCCTCACAGCCAAGTGCACCCAGCACGACATCGCGCTCATAAATCATCCCAAACAAAGCATGTTTAATCTGTGACGCGCAGGCCTGACACGCAAATTTATTACCTGTTGTAGGAAAACTGCATGTGCCCCACTGAGTCAAGCCTCTATTTACCTTTGAGAAACCAGTAAAATACTGGAAAGACAAAGTCTGCAACAAAGAAGGCCGATGATGGCAGTGTCTTTCAGGCTGAATTCGGGAGACAAAGCCCCGCTTTACTCAACCATCCCGCTGCCTTTTCATGGTGGATGACATGCTTGCACGACTTTCTCGACTGCACTTGCCAAAAAGATTTAGGGATTTTTCTCAAGCACATTTGTAAAACATGAATACCAAATTATCTCCTGTGGATTAGAGTTGGATAGCTGCTCTATGCCTGGTATGAGTCATAATGCTTAGTGAGAACTGGGCACCTACTACCTACAATTGTGTGATAGGGTAGGTTTTTTAGAAATCAACCGTGCAGTAATGGAGCATTGTGAGGAAATATGCATGTAATATTGCACTCAGTGTTCAGGCAGTAGTGTAGCAGCAATTCAGAGAATATGATAGCAAAGTCAAAAAGTTAGTATAAGGAATAACGTTCTAGTATGTGATTTTTTTTTTAAATATGGATTGACTGTACACTATATTTCAGGCCTTATTTGCGTGCCATCTATTAGTTAAAAAGGTCTAACATAAAAAAACAACAGCATTTGGAAAAGAGTGGAGAACACTGTGTCTTCTCTAAATGCTGCCTACAGGTAAACAGTGACAGTGTATTCAGATATCTTTAGCTTTCTTGCTATGGAGTCTGACAAACTGAATTAGCATTAGCTTGATGTGGAATTGTGGCTAAAATGCCAAGAAGAACTGGCTGAAAGGCAGAAAATAGAGTGGTCTCTCCCACACGTTCCCTTTGGCAGACCCTTCCCCTTGATCCTGCTCGTCCTCAACATGTCTTTACACTGTGCATGGTGGGAATGAGAAGTGATGGCACCTGCTGACTGGCTTTGGCGATGTCAGAAACTCACACGTACACACACGTACACACAAACACACGCAACACGGTTTTCGCTCATGATGCAATCATCAAGTCAGAAAATCTGTGAAATCAGCCAACAGTGAATGCATGAGTACAAAATGGTCGTTATGCCTCATAGAACGTCAATGTTTTTCCCCCTAAAAGCGAGAAAAGGCATCATGAAAGTTGTTTTGATTTTTTTAATAAATGGAACCACAGAAATTATTGAGTGTTGTTCCATTTAGCTTACAAAAAATGGTGTTTGTAAATATGAAATTTGCTAATATCACCCAGCAACGTGTGACATTTTGAATTATTTGAGTCATTCCGGGTGATTAATTAAATAATACTTGAAATTAGGGACAAAATGAGTAATGGTAAAAGCAGTTTCATTCCTGACCTTGTTCAATTCTTAATGAGCTCAGTACGATGGAGACTACATTTTATAAATGGAGCTATAGGCTCATGTGAATATTGGAGATAATTAAAGACCTTGTGTTAGTATCTGGATCTCTGTACATCTGCAGGGGGAGAAAAAAAAGGGGGGCCCATCAAGCAAACAAGACAGGATGGATGTTCGGGCTACTCCATAAGCATTCAGCAGTGTGATAAACAGAGACGAATAACTTAAGAAACCCAAGAGACTGGTAATCTCAAGAGAGATCATCAGCTCATCATAAGGACCTTTGAATGCTGTCGTTCTCTGCCTCAGGAAGGAGCACAGACGCTTCACAAAACCTACTGCAGTGTCAAAGTTGTACAGAAGTGAGATATAAACAAGAGAGAAAAAACATCACAGAACACCTGAGAAGTCGTTCCAATCATTAAACCTGTATGACAAATACACTGAAACTGCATTGTCTTGATTTGCAAAAGACCATTAGGCTGCAGCTGACCACCAGACCTAACTGGACTCCTCTCTACTGACCCACATTCGCTGGAGTTCTCATAGCTCCGTGTTATCTGCTCCACTTTCCTCAGCGAACTGATATCATGAGGGGTTTCATTTCAAGTGTCATTCCTTCACATTAACAGTTGTGTGCTATTCTACGCTATTTGCAGCCGGCAGGCCTTGGTTACTTTTAATTACAGTGGGTAATGAGAGAAGAGATCCAGACTGTGAGACACAGAGTATTTTTAGATCTTGATCTTGATTATCTAACACATCGCTGCGCTCTCCTCAGATACGACTTTGTTGGAAGAGTTTTGTACCATCAATATGATTAAAATTGCTGTGGGTGGAGAATGTTAGCACTTTTAAACCATCAATTAAATCAATCAACACAACACATCAATGTTTGTACTTCCAACTTTGTTTAATAAACCCAGTAGGTGGTTATTTAAGGAACTCACACTGCAGTTTAGGTAATGGGTAACTTTATATTTCAGAATCGTTATCTCAAAAGTCACTGAAACCGCAGTGTTTGTCCCATGACTGAATGTGTAGTGTGGGGGACCATGGATTGGTGAGGGGTGTTTTAATGAGCCTCAGATAATTAAATGTTACTTCAGAGTTCGGTGGTTGGATTGCTGTCTCAGAAAATTGTGTGACTCAGTGATCTGTTTGTGCTTTTCTCATTTACAAAATAAACATCTATTTCTTTCCTTGCTATCGTATTGTAGATCAAACTTGACTTATATAGCCTAATAAAGCACGCTGCATGAGACGCGTGTTTTAGTCCCTTTTTTAATTGGAGAGAAAGAGTGTCTGGGTCTATTTGTGGTCTGGCGCAATGTTGGAAATGCCAGCTGTCGCGCATCAAAGCCTTGCTGGAACAAACCGTTATTTGGCATGTCCCTGCAACTTGTTGAAATACATCACTTACTGTATCATGCAAAGACGGTTTCCCCCCTAAATTTAAAACCTACCTCACATGGACGTTTAAGAAATAAAGTTTAAAAAAGATGGTTGTAATCTACATGAAAAAATGTTTCACATTGAAGACTTATTTTACTATAAACCAGACTACACTGAAGCATCACAGGAAAACAGTTCACTATGTTGTAGAAAATTGCCTTTTTGTATTCTTTCCAGCCTTCCGTGAGAAGACGAAAAAATCCTCAACACCTTCTGGAGTTATGACTGACAGCTGTGGCTGGTCCAGAGCGCCCTGAGCCAAGCCCCATCGCATAACGCATGCCCGACATGTCCATGTCCATCTGGGGTCCTACCCTTCAAACCACTGCACCCCTTGCTCTCTGCCGGCAGAGAGACCAAGGGACAAGAGGAAGAACAGGGTGTGAAGACGGGCCTCTTAGGGCTCAGAGGGAAGCATCCAAAGCCAGCTGGTCTGGCTTTGAGGTAAATCAATGGGCAGAGTGAAACAAAGGCAGCAGAAAGAAGAGAAAGAGTTGTAGACAGAAGCAGAAGAAGAGATAAAGAAAGTCAAGACTTGTAGGGGAAAAGGTGGCGATTGGAACAGCAGGTTCTGTGAAGGCGTGGGACAACAACAAACAAGGTGAGAGACAGGTGTCAGGAAAGGTCTTGACTTCTTGCACATGATGGAAATGTGATGCCAATTAATGCTCATGTTGTTTCAAGACTGATTCTGGTTTCTATTGTGAATCTAATACAAGATTTTATCTTTTGTGTGATTATATGGATTTGACAAATTATTTTACCACAAACACTGTGGCATCATGTTCAGGTGAGACTTAATGAGCTGATGTAAATCACTTCCTTAGTGTTGGGTTGTATTTATGCAAACATGACTGTTTTTTCTTGCTGTCATCACTTTGGGAAGATGGGAGGGGTGTATGTCGACACAAAGCGCTGCTAAAGGAGATGCTGAGAGCAATTTGCATCCACACTGTTGTCAGTTGGCATCAGCCTGAACTCAGTAAGAACCACTACACAGCAGAAACTTTACTGATTGAAAACACTCCAAGAAAACAGCTGGGGACTGTTTGAGTCTTTTTTGTCACGACTATTGTTTTTGTCTAATGCATAGGAAAGAGCAGAATAACATGTGGAACAAATAATTTAACGGAAAACAATTTACAAATTTTACTTAATTATTAGAACACAACACTCACATGATGCTGCAGCAGTTTTAATGATCTGTAGATAACATGAAAAGGTGAATGAGTTTTTAGAAACCCAATTCTATCCAAGTATCACAGAGAGCAGATACTTTTTGGACATTGAGATGGATGTAACTATGCATGGGGGCTTGGGCAGGGACATGGGTTTCAAGAGAAGTTATCAGAGCTGGTGTCTGCCCGAAACCAACATCTGTCTAAGATGTTGTCACATGTTGCATTTTGATATCAGTGCTTTGTGGTACATTTTGTACTGAATGCAATTTGAGCCACTCACATAATAAAGGAAATGAATTAGGCATAATTGCATTACGGTATAATTGGCATATGGATTATAGATATGACTTCAATATGTGCCTCTATATTCTCAATGAAAACTTTTTAAAAAGAAAAGAAAAAAGGGGCAACAAATAACATTCAAAAGCTACCCAACAATAGTGCATTCTGCAATCTTATGGTGCAATATAAAGGACTGGTGTGTGTGTGTGAAGCAGAAGGGAGAACTACAGAATAAATTAAGCATTACTAAGGCTTCAGAAGAACTATAACAGTTCCCTTTTGGTTTAGTATTTAGTCTACAAGCTTTTCTTCTTTCACTTTGCATGGGCACACACATTAACTTACATGTAATGCACAGTTATACTCAACTGGCAGAGGTTATAATGGACAAAGTAACTCTTATATCTCTGCTAGCCTGTTAAAACCTGGCAGGTGGACTTTGTGGGCGCTTTAATTTTGATCATCTGGAGCCTGAGTTTGCATAGTAAAGCAAAAGTGGACCAAAGCTCAAGCAAACTGCGGAAAGAGCCAGCCCACATCGCCTCATGTGGCCATAAAGCATGCCCCCATTTAACCTAAACCGGTGCATGGCCAAGAGCCAAGACGAGGATAATGTAGACTAAATTTGAAAAACAATTATCTTTTAAATTCCACCATTGTTGCAGTTTGTTAGAATAACAAAGAATATAACAACTGTGAATTTAACAAATATATATTCAGGTGGGGTTAGTAATGCAGGAACAGTTTTGTTTGGACATTTAAAGCCATTAAGGACAGTTGTGACTCCTTGGCCCAGAGCCCCGAGGAATCAGGAGGAATGAGGAAGACTACACACTGCCTTTTCCTTTGGGACTGGGACTAACTGGTGAAAAAGGGTAGCACAATACACTAGGGACCAGGCTATACTAGACTAATACAAATGAGCTGCATACAGCAGCAGCCATACTTTGAGAAAACCCTTTTCCTTCATTAGTGAGCATACAGTGTAATGAAACAGGATGCAATTAGAAGAGGATGGCTAAATAATGACGCATTGTTTCACTGTTCAGGCTGGGCCGTGGTGCCATCAAATCACTGATTCTGTTTGCAGAAATACCCGATGGCTTTGACTGCTACTTCTAAAACAGAGAATGTCAGTTTATTAAATCTTTAAGTGTCTTAGGCTGGTGACTCTTCCTAGTTTAAAATTTCAAAAGACACTTGAAATATCCAGTAATGTGTCTATGAAGTCCTGTGACCTAAGAGATGAAATCATATGATATAGAAGCCAACATGCAGCAACATGACGTGCCTTTACTACGAGATAATGAGAAACCTAACATGCAAAGCTTTTGTGCAACTTGTATCTGTGTATATAACTGTATGTATGTATATAAAATCTTAATCTGCAGTAAGTGTAGCAGAGATAAAATATAAAGTGGCAGAAAATCAAAAATACTCGAATAAACTATGTACTTGAGTAAATGCACTTACTTTCCAACATTGTATATTCAAGCCCTATGTGAAACAGCTAGCCCTATTAATTTGTAATAGGTTTAATCTGCTACATTTCTTCATAATAGGTGCCCATGTGCATGCAGTTACCCTGTCTAAACCTGGCCATACGTTCATCCTATTCATATTAAACACATAATTGAAACAGTAAATGATAATTGTGCTGGGTTTCTATCGCACCTGCTTCCACATGCCAATAAAAACAGCCCGGTGAGCCAGTGCACCACACCTCCTCTGATCCTGCACATACACGTGACATGCTCATATGCGAGTCAACCAGGTCCCGCCTTCCCTCTCTAATTGGTTGCTCAACAGACGCTGCAGACTCTCATTGGCTGCGGGAGGTGCCCTTTAAGCCAAATTCCATTGCTGTTGTCTTAGAGATGTGACGTCAAATGTATCTAATGTGATGAGGCTTGAGCCGAGTAATTTTGGAAAGTAATTGTGCAGATCTAAAGTCAGTATGGAAGAAAACAGATTGTACTTCAATAATTATTGCATTTGCTTCACATAGTTATACTTTCTTTTTTTATTAGTTGATTTTACCTGTAAGTTCTGCCGCAGTTTCCACATGTTTAGTCTGTTTTATACTGTAACTGACTCATCCTCAGGGCTGTTTGGTACAGCGTTATTATGATAACAAACAACAGCAATATATTAAAAAACAATGTGTATGTATAGCAGTAATAATCAGTAAAGTAGGCAATGTGTTGTCTGCTGTATAAAGCCCAACACCACTCAGATCCAATGTCACTTTATTTGCGAGACTTTTACTATTTGTTCTAATGTTTTGACGGCCGAGTGTGTGTACGTGTGTGTGTGTGTGTGTGAGAGAGAGAGAGAGAGAGAGAGAGAGAGAGAGAGAGGGAGGGAGGGAGAGAGAGGGAGGCAGTTCGTCAGATAAGGGGAGGAGTCTCTCACTGACAAGAGGGAGACTGGCTTTTCTGAGTTTGTCAGCTCCCCCTAAAATAGCAGTCAGCGTGTAAATGAACTGAAATTACGTTTATCCACTGGAGCCACCGATATAGAGTGTCTATACACGGCGACTGACTTGGGAGTAAAGGTGAGTAACGGAAATAGAAACAATGTTGCGGAGTATGGCAGCGGCACTGTAGCTGGTGAGAGTAGAAAAGCGCAAGAGGGAGACGTAGAGTGGATTTTGTCCGACGGAGACATTAACTGTAAATCTATCTGTCTATTTATCTATCTATCTGGTCCGAGCTGTATGCCGAATAAGAGATACTGAATGTCCAAGCCGTGTCGTGTCACTTAACACCAGCCATGTTACACTATCAGCGAGGTTTTGATGCCGTAAAATGTCCAAGTGTCTGTTTAAAGGGTGCAGTCAGACGCGCGCGCTGTTGATATCAAGTCATACGCGAGAAACTTTTACAGGATTCGTCGTAAACGGTGATACGCCGGTAAAACGCGTCACTGTCGGCGCTTCAAGAGGGTCCAGTTTGTGAGTTATGATTCTTAAAAGTCCCTCACACTCAACAGTGGAGTCGAAAGTGTGAAGTGTTTAACTGTACTTTGTAAAACAGGCGCATCGTTTTGGGCAAAACAGTAATCAACGTGTAGGCATTATAATAACACGGTGGATACATCACAACAACAGCAGGCTACAGTTCACACAGTGAATAACCCGTTTATAGAAGTTGAGGTCTGATGTTGAGTTTACAGCAGATTGTATGTTTGAACATGATGCAACTTCTACAAAAAAACAAAACACGTAAACCCTCCAAACCTACTTAAAATACATTATTTAATATATTTTGAGTTTTGCTAAAGGTTGCCAGTTTTGATAGTTGCTTGACGTTAGTGGTATTGAAATCCAAATGGTACCTAGTGAGCCCGTGCACTGCACTTGCTTATTGCCATACGTGTTGTCTGTATATCTACAACAATCAATTTAACTAGAGGGGACTACTTGCCAAGCACAGGTAGTTGCATGACATCAAGCCAAAGCTCACTTTTTTGCACTTTAACGTGATCTACGGTGTGTGACATAGACATTACTTTATTTAAGAGAGATGATAAATGTTAATGACTGGTTACGGTTGAAATAAGCTTAGCTGAAAATGTACCCAAACAGGTTAATTGATGTAACATGTTTATAGAGGTAATTGTTGTCTTCTCACTACCGAAGAAGATCACTTTTTTATTATTTAAAGTAACAGAGCTTGTGAGAGAGGATCTTTGCTGTCTGGTGGTTCTTTGAATCTCTGGGGCATCTTGTGACCCCTAGCCAGAGTGGGTAATGGCCAACAGTAACCTGACCTTCTCAAATGTGTCTAGTCTATGCCTGCATACATGTCTCATTAACATTGTACAGAGGGAGTAGTTTTTATTCAGCTGTGACAGAAAATACCACCAGCATAACCTGAAATTGTTCTCTGTTCACGTCTTGTTTTACAAGTTATTATTGGAATGAATTTCTTTGGAAAACTTTTGGTTCTGTGACATGTTGCAACTTGTAAAGTGTATTTTGTGTTATTCAATGGATAAAATCCAGCATATTTTGTGGACCAGCAAATTCAAACTGTGTATCAACATCCTCAAAAGCTGTGTATTTGGTGTACTGTGTACTAACACGCGTTTAAAAAGGATTACTTTGCCTTAACCGAGGTTGTAAATATATTATTACTCACAGTATGTCCCTCAGTTATCAGGTCGAAGCAATGACACATTTTATTGTTAAAGTAATTCTTCAGGGACATGAGTTGTTGCAGCAGTACTAAAGCATACTTGTATTTTTCACTGTCCATTTTATGTTGCCGCTGCTCTGACAGCATGTACATTACCATAGCAGCTGGCTGCCAGTGATTTCTAAAGCAAAGCAGTAAAGCACCCTCCAATCTGCAGTCATTAGCTTCTGTGCTGCCCCAGGCCTCGCCAGTAATGGGCCTTGTTGCTCATGATCCACGTCACGTGAGCTCTTGTGTCTAATGTGTAGATGAGGGATTCTTTCAACGCTGCTGAAATGAATATCATTTTAACAATTTATGGCGTGTATTAGTCAAAGGAATGAATATGATGTCTGTGAAGGCACGGATAGAGCCATCATAAATGTGTTTCTCATGCATGCGGTGAACTGTTGCTCTAACCTCAGAGACCCCAAATGTTCAACCTTAGCCATTACGCAAACACACACACAACATATCTGTTAGATTCCACCGTGTATTATTCAATCAACGATATGATGATGTGGTAATGCGAGCTAGATGGAGGATATTCCACGATGGCTGCCACTGTTTATTAAATGTTTTAGCCTTGTTACATATTATGTTTGGGTGCCCCTGCATGTCTCTGTAAATGTGCGTAAGTGCGTGTTTGCGTCTTAGCACAAGTTCTCAGTGGAGAGGGAGAAATGAGAGGTGGCGACGGTGTGAGGAACGGGCAGCTGCAGCATCTTTTACTGCACTCCTCATCCCACTTCAATCTCAGTGTCTCAGCTTCTCCTTCCAGGAGAAATGTGGAGTGTGTGGGCGAGTCGGATCTGCAATTAACGCTGGTTGTCAGAAAGAGAATGCTGGCGTTTACACGATGCCTCTGAATCACTGAGTGAAAGTCTTTCTCCTCCACTCTCCTCCTCCCAGGACATTTTTCCAAAGGAGGACAAAACACCAGAGAGCTGAAAGCCAAGGATGCATTGACTGAAAAATAAGAGATAGAGGCTGAACATTCTTGGTCCAATAAAGAGGATAGTGTTTCTTTGATTGTTTGGTAAGCCAAGATGTTCTTTTGTACTACAAATTTAGCTATAGCATTACAGCAATTGTGGATATTACCATTGTTTTACGATTGTTTTATACGTTTTTAAATTTTTGACATGATTGTGAATCTATTTTTTTTTAAATATATTTTTGCTTTATCTAAATATTATTTTTGCAACATTGAAGTGGCATCTATACAGGGCTGCTTGTTATCTTAAACTGAGCATTACCTACAGTTGAGTTTTCTGGAAAAGAGTGTGATCATTAAATACAGTTTCGTAGTTGGTTTGGCTGGCTACAATAAGGTACTGGAACATCAGAAAAGTTTGCGTAAGTTCACAGACAAATGCATTCAGGTGATTGGAGATACTTTTTTCTCTTAAATTAATAATTGTCTTTCCTTTTTTCTCAGAGCATTTAATCTCCACTTAGTTTAACTAGTTTTGTTACTATGGCATGCTTGAACTGGTATTTTCCTTTTTAAGATAACTCCGTGATAATACTTACTGTCACATTGTAACTGTTCAACTTTCTCCTTTGACCAACAAAAGCGTCTTGGTAACATGATTCATTGTTTATTGGAGCTCTATCATCAATATGGAGATTCCAGCGTTTTCCTGTGAGACCTGGAGGTTGGATGCAGAATCTTGAGCCTAGCAGATAATGTTTTAGACCGCAGTTAACTGTAGACTGTCCCCTGTAGACAAAATAGAGGGACTTGTGCTGCTTTCTTTCTGTTAACAAATAGCTGACCAAGCTAACCAATAGTCAGACCTGATCTATACATTTACAGCAGAAATGCTGTAAATGTATAGATGTTTAAATGCTTTGATTTCAAGTCAAGACACTTTTTAAAAATAAATTTCTTTCTCTCTGACTTTGACTAATGCTAAATAGGTCACAGTGGGCCTTTGGTTAGCACAGCTACCTCACTGCAAGGGGGTCCTGGGTTCAGTTCCTGGCCCTCTTTCTGTGTGCTGTTTGCATGTGCTGTGATCATGAGCCATCGGTATGGCTGTGAACTAGCACTGGGTGTCAGATGACATCAACTTGCTAAATACTGCTTACTGTTTTACATGAAGTGGTTGATTCAAAGTTAAAGGAGATTTCATTTAAACATTAAAATACAGTGCATACAGTTCAATACAGTTTTCAGATATCACTGAGTCAATGGATAGTACTCCGTCTGCAGTTATTACTTGTCTAAACAAGTGGTTTTAAAAACTTTCTGAATTTCTCTAATTGATAAATGCCATAATGACTGCTATCAAAACATGTAGCTCTTACATTAAATAACTAAATTCCATTGGATGGCAGATCTGCAGTATTGTTTAGGCCCTTTAATAGCCTGATGTAAGCTCAGAGGGTGAATGTATTACCCACTGAGGCACTGTTTGTATAGCAAGACAGCTAGCAGTGACCTTTCAACTGTCCTGCCCTTGACTGAGACCTCTGGTGGTAAGCCACCCCTGTTTGGCTCACTCAGCACATGTGCTGCTGAGCAGGGCAGAGCAGCTTAAGGCCGCGCCGTCTTTTCCTGTCTCCCCTGCTCTTCCAAACGAGGCCTGACTGGAGGTCTCTTCACCTCTTCAACCAGGAGAATCAGGAGGAAGATCCTCGAGCAGAGCCGCACTCTAAATCTGCTGTTAATCTGCTTTCACCACTATGATCCTAGTCTGTCTCTCACTCTACATCTATACGGGTCGCTGACTGTGACTCTGAATACAAACAAACACACACATGGTGTTATATAGCCACTGTAGCCACAGTAGTATCCTAAAATAACATCTGTTACTCTCTATCTTGAATTAATTATTGTGTTTTTAGCCTCTATATTTTAAAGCGCCATACATAATTTCTTGTTCCCTCAGTTGCTGGCTACAGTTTTGACAAACCCCATTCTCTAATGAGCAGAAAGAAAAGCACATGCACACAATGTGGTTTGGGAGGGTAGACCGTGGAAGCGTGCGGTACAGCAAAGGTGATGACTTTGAGAAGTCACGTCATTTAGCACCTTTCGAAGAGGCCCCCTCCTCCTGCTTTGGCTTTCTGGAGTGCAAGAAAAACCACAGTATCACACTGAGCATCATCTCAAAAGTGAGTGGGCTACACTTAGAGGACATATAACCCAAACTCGTGTGTCCTGTGGTTTGGTTAGTCATTGTCTTTTAGCTTGTTTTTTTTATTGTTGTTTACATGAAACAGACATATGTAATATGTAACATGTAATATTAGCGAGTTGCCTACATTGCTATGCAATACTGTGGTGATATTATTAAGTTGAATTTTGTATAGAGAAGAAATGGTAGTTGAAAAGGAAGTTAAGAAAGACATCTCTTTGCTGAGTTGCATTTTAACTGAATTTTAATGAGACTTTGAAAAAAACATAAATCAAAGGAATATATTATAATCTAATTTACTAGATCAAAAGATCTCCCATGATTGCTAATATACCCCACTGTATTGAATTCCTGATGTTCTACTGTAGATCTTAAAAAGCATCTCTCACTGGAGATTTGACTTCTCTGGCTTTGTATAGAGTCGATTAAGTAGAAGCATCACAAATAGACAAACAATTGAACTGTGTGAAAAGTAAACTTTCTTCAAAGTCTGGTAAGCTCCGTGTGATGAAGCTGTTTACTACGTTGTTACAGAGTGCAAAAATAGGAGATTTGAAACATCAGTTACTGCCTTTATCACCATTTACTGTAGCCTCATATTATGTTACACAAGATATCAAGAAGTCCATGAAGAGTGTTTATCAATGGCTGGTGTAGTAAATACAGCTGTGAGACGTGGGTGTCACAGCTCCTACAGCGAGCGCATTGACTAAAAGTCCAGTAGCTGCTGGAAGGAAGAGTTGGATCTCCTGCAGCTGGGCTGGCCCTGTGGCCTCCCCAGCTGCAGGAAGGAGGTCTGGCCTGTGATATCCTTGTTTTTCTGTTTGTCTGAGAAGCCCTGTGAACCAGGACAGCTGGGGGGGATGTGATTCCTCCCATTATTCTGCAGCACACATCAGCCATATGAACAGGGAAGGGAAGTGACCCAGCCCTCTCTGCTCTCTGGAAGCTGCTCCCGTCCACCGCAGGGCTCTGACTTGTAGTTCAAAGTTGCCTTCCTCTCTGCTGTTAGGGCTGAGCTCTAGCAGCATGAACATTGCAACGCCTTATGCATGTTCTTTTACACTTGTGTTTATGTTGCACGTGCAGTTTCAGGATGAATCTGTTTTTTGACCTTGCACACTTTAGGGGAAGTGTAAGCCTTGTAAGCCTTGTAAGACGGCATCCTAAAAGGGTAAATATTACTTCTCTTTACTCTGCAAGTGGACACAATTTCAAAATATTTGCGCTCTGGCAGGCCATAGTTCCCATTTTTAAAAATGTAATTCAGTTAAAACTGGTCTTTTAAAACCAAGGGCATTAAGAAAGTATTGTCGTTGCATCTCCAGTCTCTAGATCCCAGCTCTCTACAGTGTGACTGTGATTGTGAGTGAGGTGTTGAGTCTGCCCGCTGTTTGTGCGTCTGCCCGTCTGTCCTCTCCCTTTCTCCCAGTCCACTTTCCATCTGTGTGCTGTGGGCCACAAATCTAGTTGAAAATGGTGCAGTGTTTCCACCAGTGAGCCGTTGCCAGCCTGTATTCTTGTCAGACTATGTTGTTCTTGATTTTGTTTCCCTCCTCCCCTCAACCTCTGTCGCTGGTCCAACTGCCAGGGGTGTTCAGAACGTATATGGAGGTTGATGGGGGGTTATCCATCATCAGCCGCTGGCCCTGGGACTCAAGACCAGAGGCTACCAGCAAACAGTTTGACTGAAAAGATTCCTGGAGAGGCGAGCGGCAGCAGGGCCTGTGGGGGTCTCTCTCTCTCTTTCCCTTTCTCTGTCTGTCTCCCTCTCTCTCTATCACACTGTTTGCACACAGTGTTCATGTGACAGCTAGCACACATCATCTGATTTGGGAGAAACTGTGGGCTGTAGCTGCAGAAATACCTCTTAGATTTTTTCCCCAGTGAAAGCCGCTCATTCATGTCAATAGATTTTTGTAAAATTGTGAAAGACAAGAGAAAACATCTTTCGGATTGAAGCCAGTTTTCCAGCTTGTTTCTGTGATAAAGAAATGCACTTTTTTTTGCCCCATCCGCCCTGTGGAAATAGGGCTTTCAGGGATAGTCTGCTGTGGAAACTGCTGTTTACTGTTAAAACACATCATTCACAAAAGCAGACTCTGATTATTCAAAATGAAAACTGTCTCTTAGTCTGACGCTATAGACACCTCATAACATAAAAACCCATGACAAACATTCACAAACCCAGATTTTAAACATTTTCCGGCCACTTCCAGGCTGTATGTGTCACACTGTCTTTCCAGAAATGGGTGAGCAGTTGCTTTATTTGAAATGTTTTTGCTTTAAAATGAAACGTGTGAATAACAGGCCCGTGTGAGATCATTAACAGACTAATTCTATAACATAAAATTGTCAGAAAAAAAAAATCAATGCTACTTTAGCCAGCCCCTTTCACTGTTGTTATGACTCATGGCCATCCTCACTGCTCAGATTGCATAAACCTTTTATGTAATGGAACACTGTGGGAAAGAGGCATCGAGTGGAAGATAAAAATGGGAAGAGAAAATCAAATATTTATTCTGAGCTTTTAAATTTTTCTTTTTCCCATTAAAAGCAGACATTCTCTGAAGGCTGACAGCAACTATAATCCTAAACAATATGGACTGCATGTCTGTATGTACCAAAAACTGTTGTCTTTCTGCAGCGCTCACTCCTCATTTAGTTAAATCTGCCTGCTGATCATCAAACACCGGGGGAGAATTGAATATCTGGAATCTCAGTGTCTAATCTGGATCCACAGTGTTTCCAAAGACGTGTTGAGATCGGGTAAATGTGCTGCTGCTGAGACACATTATGCATGACGTCCCTAATATCCTTACACTGTGGATTCCCCCTGGAGGAACATCTTGGTTCATCTTTGCTGTTTACCATCTCTGAGTTGCGGTCTGCACAACATCAAAAGGCTGCCATGGCACTTAACACAGCTCGCAGGGTTCCTGGGAAGGTGGGGGACTGTTGCTCCCTATGGTGTTGGCATTATTATTGTTCCCTGGTGAGAAGTCCATCTGATGATAGACAACCCTGCAAATGGACACATGCCATCGTACCATATCAGACCACAGCACCACACTGTAATGCTATGCAAATTTTTAAACCTCTAGGACCATGCATGCATTAGTTTTACTGTATTCGTGCCTGTGTGTTTGTGTGCAAGTGTTAGAAAAACAGAAAGAGCTTCATTTGAATATTTTCTCCACCAGTTTACAGCAAGTTACCTCACAAAAATAAATAAAAATATGAAATAGTGAACTTTATCAGCAGTGTGACACAGGAAGTGTTCATCCATAAAGAGTGCTGGATACTGATGTAGTGCCATGTCAAGACACTGATTTGTTAAACTGACATACTGTCATAAGGGATGTCAGTGATGGAGGGATTTTGCTCAGAGACATAGTTTGTTAAACCACCGGCGTTAATATGAAGTGAGTAGTTAGCCATTAGTCTGTCAATTATATTTTACAGATATAGCCAGACATACTGTAGATTGGCTGATTAAAAATTATTTCTAAGGGTCAAAAGGTTAACCTAATAAGAGAAGTTTCTCATGATGCTTTACTCTGTGCTACTATGAGAAATACTGTAGCTTTAATAGTTTGAAGCTCTAGCAGCTCTCATGTATCACCATTACAATTGAGTCACAGAGCTAAGCATCCAAGTTTCCAAAAAATAAATATCCAGCGATCTCTGAAAAATCTAGCTCTTCATACAACACTTATAGTTGTTCTGAAGGTATTTCCAGTATCCTCAGAGACTGAACCATCTGGATGGAAAAAAAATTCAGTCTGCTGCACAATAAGAAGAGATTTTTAACCCGCTTCTCAAGTTGCATCTGTATGTACTAATCTGGGGAGCCAGAAATTACAATTGCTTTTGCTCTTTTTGTAAAGTACAATCAAAATATTAACCCGATATTTTGTATGGAAATAGAAAAAGAAACGTCAGTATATATGATAAAAACAAATGTGGGCCTGGAGAAATGTCAATTCCAACTGCCACATTTGTTTGGATTAGAATAAAAGCGCAGAAACATAAACTACTTAAGAAAAAAAAATTGTTGGGTGAATGAGATATTTTTTCATCCAGATGGTTAGAAGAGTCTTTAAGACTTGTGGAAATACATATATATAAATAAGTGTTGTTAAACGACCTTCAGGATTTTTCACTTGATTATTATTTAACGGAAACTCGGATGCGTAGCTCTGTGACTCAAATGTAACGGTGATACTTCAGAGGCACAAACTGGGGCTAGTAGGACACTATAGCAAATGTATCGTACATCTATGATTTCTCAGTTGGCAAGCGCATTCATTTTTAATGAGACATAATTCATCACCCTAGCCTTGCATCAAGGAAGTTATCATCATTTTCTTTGTTCATAAAAGTTTCGCTCAATTGTGCATCAAGGGATTTACCTTGAGGAGGAGAGTAGCTTTTCTACATGAAATGGATATAACTGTTAGGAGAGGGTCATCTCTTTATCCTTGAGAAACTGAGAATCCATTCATTGGCTGGGCTCGAAAACCTGACTGACGCAAATGGATCATTGGGAATAGAAGTGTCCCAGCAGTAATTATGTTACAACGCCGCTGCCGCACACTACCACAGAGGTGGGATGGGATGGGCGCGGGGTGCTTCTTTTAGTCTTGTTTCCCTTACATCTTTCCACATAGTTAACACAGTCATACTGTCTTCTCTCTCCCACTCTCTCCGTTTGACGCTCTCTCTCTCTCTCTCTTGTTTTCTTTCGGGTTTTCATACACACACCTGCTATCAAACCCAACCACTCGTCAAGTGCCAGTGGAAAGTTTTCTGACTAACATTTATCCTGCTCCATTGAGCGAGTGTCTCGTCCCTCTGTTGAATGACTCTTAAAAGTGAGGAAAAAGTTGGTAGCTGATCATGTCACCTATTTGTCACTGTTGTCTTCCTGGCCTCTAGATCTCCACTGCCTGTGCCTTGAAGCTAAAGCAAAAATGTCTGTTTCATTTTTTTCCCTGCTATCCAGGGCTCTGTGGCACTAAGTCAGTTAAAAAAGAGACATGAAATTAATGTAATGTCAATGGCGTTTTCTCATGAAACCCCAAGGCACTTAGTCAAAGTCACCTTGCATAGTCCTCTCATCCCCCGACAGTACTGTGAGAGTGAGATGGAGGATGTCTGTCTGGTAATACTGTCAGCGTGTGGCGTCCTTTGGTTTTTGGTTGTTATATCCACTCGTCGTCATTCAGATTTTGTAGATTGGATACATACCCGGTATTTATCTGAAGAGCGTCATCCTTTCCATTCAGTCGGCTGTCTAAAACGTGGCCTGCACTGAAGCGTTTTCTCAGCGTGAGCAGGTTCATCCTGTGGGGTTTTCTTTCCTTTTGATGTCATTTTGGAGGTGATAAGTAGCTTTCTGTCTCTTGGTCCCTGTTTTACAGCACCATCCCCCAGCCCAAGCAAGGTGCTAGCAGCATGGAGGGTTGTTTGAACTTGCATTGATCCAATGTGGGATTACAGCTGGGTCATTGGAGAGTTGGACTGAGCTACCAGTCATCAGGGCAGATTAACCACTCGCTGTCTGCTTGGCTGCCATTTCAGTGCGGGCTCTCACTGCTGGCTTTGTGACTGTCCCTACTGTGCAGGTCACATTTTTATATCTTACTCGATTGAGTTTGGTTCAGTCTGATTTAATATGTAGAGGAAACATATTTGCTTGAGGAAATAAGACAAGAAAGATGCTTGATGACCTTCTTATGTGGCTTTAAATCTGTAGGCAATTCATGAAACATTTACCAGTGTTCATTTTAAAATCTCAAGATTTTGGCCTGCAGGGTTTTCTTTTGTACGCGTATGTGTTTGATTTTCTTTCACCACCTTCAAGGTAGTCATATCGTAATCAGTTTACCCCCTCCTTTAAATGTGATTTAAATCATTCTCCGGCATGAGAAATGTCACCCCAAGCAATGCTTTACAGAGGAAGGGGAAGTGCTGCAGAAAGTCCATGTTTTGCAGACTGCCCCACCTCTCGCTGCATTTCTCAAAGCCTCCCTTTTCACTTTTTTTGTTCGCATGCCCTTGCGATAGCTCTTATTAATTATATCTCATTAGTTGCCTTGGAAACTGAGGTGAGGGGATGTATAACGTGAGTTCAAAGAACCAGAGAAAGAAAGAGAAAGAAAGAAATCATGAGAAAGAGAAAGAAAGAAGGAAGGAAGGGGGAGGGTTGAAAAGAGGGGATGGAGAAAGTGGTTGTTGAGGGATCAGCCGTGTGTCAGATTAGCATCAGGAGACATTAACTCTAGTGATGCTGCTGGGGCCACAATCCTGCCTTTCACTGCTGGAGAGGGAGATAAGCGCACTCGCACAAAAGGGAAGAGGGAGAGAGTGTGAGAGGGCTGGCTTGCCTCCACTCCCCTCAGGCCAACAGCCCCATTTACAGGTACAACACCTCCTGATGAAAGCAAGAACAAAGAGGTGGATGTTCATTTCCTACTGCGCTGGTGTCAAGGCTCCATTGAAACAAAATCGGTAAAACTGTGGATTTAGTCTGCTCCGCTTTACGTCTTCAGTCTGACAGAAGCTAATCACAACCCGAGCCACAGTGTTGCCACTTTGAGTTCGATACACTTTCGAACGTTGTCACGGATTATTTCACAGAATCCCCGTATCAATGCACATCAGATTACATGCGTGAGGCTGTTGTGTCCTATCAGAACTGTAGTTCTGTCATGATCATGTTGTTTCAATGTACATTAACTCGTATTGCGAGAGCCATGATTCATTCTTATGTAACCGGTGGAGTGTTTGAATAACAAGGAAAGGTCTCTGCCTACTAATTGTAAAGTGAGTGGCTGCGAGCAGCGGGTGCACGTCGTCCAGCCTGTGTAATGATCCTTCCAGTAAACATAATAAGCACACGGAGCGAAGCCACAAGAGATGAGCCTCTGTTGTTGTTTAGTCTCGGACTTTCAGTCAGGACGGTAATAAGGGGAAGGATCAGAGGGGAAGGGTGTCCCCAAGGTGGTCCCTCCCTTTCTTCCTCCTCTTCATCTCTCGCCCGGCTCCCTCTGACTCCCCCCGCAGAGGGGCATGTAGAAGGGTCCTGAATAACAGGAAGTGGAGGGGCAGGAAGTTGAGTCTTGTCTGCCCACGGGTCTGTGGTAGGATACTGAGGCTGACGCTGCCTTGCACAGGAAGTGCAACTGTCACGGCTACGCTCAAGACTTTGGCTGCCGTCCATCACCTTCAAAGAAGTGCAGGCATGCTTGCCGCACATAGTGGGCGCTTCTTTAACACAGGATACTATGAATGTTCGATTAACCTTTGATATTAGATTTTACTTGGGTATTTGACATGTGGCCTGGAAAAAGTATAGTGGTGTAGATTTAGTTGATACAATTTTATCATATTACAAAAGCACAGAATAACGCTGACCTCATTTTTTGTTCATTAGCTAAACCCTGCAACATAAATCTACTATATAAGTTTACGTTACCTTTTATATAGGACAACAGTTGAGGGAGTAATGCCTCAACTTTGTGTGGAGTGAACACAGGGGGGGGGACTTGCTGGATCCAGTAATTACACTGGGAATTGAGCATGTTTTATTGATTGTGAAAGGGCCAGGCCTGTCACCAAGCCTCCCAGTTTCTCTATGGTCTGTCTTGAGGGAGGAGGAGGAGGCAGACTGGCCCTCCTGTCACTTGACCAGTCTCACACCTCGTCACGGAGGACCAAAGCGGCTCTGGTCAGAAACGATTGTAATGCTTAGATACTTTTATAGATACTGCGTATTCCAAAACGTGTATGTGTATTTTACAGTAAGGCATGGACTCCTTCTGTTAGTCATATTGACTTTCTGCCAGGCTGATGTGGTCGTTCCTATGGCGACATATTCTCTGCACATTGATTTATGTGTTACAAATGTTTGGTAAGCAACTTTCAGAGGTGCTGGACTGGTTTATATCAAGATGGAGCAGGTGTATCATAGCAAGGTCTTTTAGTTGAGTATGTGATGAGATGCTGTTGTACAATGTGCTGCTTTGTATGTACAAACTGGGGATGCACCCACTTTTCCCCCAACACCTGATTCTGATTTGATACCATCTGTGTAGAATTTATTTAGAAATACATGAAGCTGTAACTACAAACCGTTTCTTAACTACAAGTGAAGACGTTTATACACCAAATTATATTGTTTCGAAGGTTTTATTTAGTTACAACATTACAATGCATCAACCTCATTACAACAGACAGACCATGATGTTTTGTTTAATAGATGCAACACACAGTTTGTGCTGTAGGATTACTGGTGTTGTACAGACAGAATAGTTCCGAGGTACTGTGAGCGGAGATGCTCAGATCTGATGCTGCACTCACTGTCCTCTGTGCGTCCACATGGAAAAGGCCTTCCCTGTATAGTTACACGGTGCTCTGTCTGTTTTCTCAACCAAAAGTCCCTGTTTTTCAAATCTACCGTTGGAAA
The DNA here is from genome assembly GCF_043641665.1 of Enoplosus armatus. NCBI lineage: Eukaryota > Metazoa > Chordata > Actinopteri > Centrarchiformes > Enoplosidae > Enoplosus > Enoplosus armatus. The sequence goes on from NC_092185.1 coordinate 9,429,309, forward strand.
AACTACGCGGAGTAAAACGTGTTAACGTTAGCTAACCACGCGAGACGCTTCTGGTTTCACAGAAAAGGCCGACCTCTTCCTCTACATTAAAATGCATTTATTGTGCAGCACATGCAGAAAGTAGCGAAGTATCAGTGGTAGCTTTAAGCACGTTAGCGCATGGCTGTAAATGAATGGAGCAGAACAGAAAACTATTTGATGCGTGATTTGATCCGCTTAACAAGGTCAGTTTTGGCGCCAGTACCAATCCCACAAATTGGATTGATGCATCCTGAGAGCAAATAAGGTTAATGACCAAAACTATTATTCGGCCTGTCATTATTTGCAGAATTATATGAATGACTTATTGAAGTGTGACTTTTGCAGTGGGGTTTTCATCCTGTTTACATTGAGTACACAAGTAATTATTGAGGTGGACTCATAGCCTCGTGTTGTCCTGCTCCTGCTTCCAGGCTCAGTTTGCCCCTTTTCCTTTTCTCTTTTTATGTTTATCTCTTCGTCTCTGTTTCTTACACACTCACTTGAACACACACACAAAGAGCACATGATGCGGGCCATAAACAGGCACTCTGTCCTGCTTTAACACTCAAGAGGAGTCAGAGTGTCACGCACAAACATGTACTCTGCTACAGTACAGACATTGTTCTCCTTTGTAATCTGACCATCTTCTGACATGTCTAGTGGTGCGAGCTGAACATTTCCCACTTAGTTCTGGAGATTGAAATTGCATTATTTGATCTACAGCGAAGTATGTTGTGGTATGATCAACCCGCAGCATTCGATTAGAGTGATCATTCAAATCCTGAAAATGAGGTTTTGTCAGCGAGATGTTTTTTCGCTTTCGACTAACTTTGGATGAATTTGGACACTAAGTTGGGAGCACGGCACACCTGCAGTCTGAAGGCCCTCTCAGCTTGTCATTTCGTATCTGTGTAAGAGAAATGTCATGACACAGTCTATTATGCCTCTAGACTTGAACTGTCCTGCTATGACAGCTCCTCTGTATGAGGAGAGGAAGGGATGTGCGTGTATGTGTGAAAGTGTCTCGATTCTTTCTGACGTACAATTTCACTGGACTTTTCTAAAATGAGCAAAACTGCAGCATTTTTTAGGAGCAGATTGTTATTTTAGATGGGGCACACTGCTACACTGCTTACACTCATGTCACATTCACATTTGCAAAGAACAGAACTTGTTGTGACCAGCCTCAGACCAGACCAGCCTCAACAGATGATTACAGATTACTCCACCTCAGATAAATTCCTCTAAACCAACAAACACCAAATTCACACATAAATGCACGGATAAAACTGTAGACTGTAAAGTAATGCGTCGAAATTCAAAGGCAACAAATAAAACTTTATTTACGATCACCGATAAATAACAAACAGTAGCTATAAACCTCCTCAAGCAATACAGATCACACGTACTGTACAAACATCTATGCAGATAAAATACACCACAGTGATCAGTTGTCTGTCAAATTCATCATTTGCCTGTTCAGCAAAAAAGCATTGAACTTGTTTGTATAACCAAAGCTCTGTTTTGACATGCACTCAAAATGAAAGAAAACTTCAAACAAATTTCTGTCTTTATATTAATTAATTAATTCCTTCCATACCACCAATTCCAATAAATTAATTTAAGGTTTCAACTGGGGAGAACCGGCATGAAAGTAACACTTTTCAGATAATTTTAATTTTAAAAGATAACGTTACAGACAGGAACTAATTTTTGTGGTGACACGTGTGTTCTGTCAATACCAGGTGCTATTTTGCACAAACGTTCTTCTGTGTAATTTGACTTTGAATGGAAGTTGCACATTGTTACTTTCGACCCCGTCAGTTGGGATGTGAGTCAAAAGTAACACACAACGGTATAAACTTATTTATATTATTCTTGTTTTTATAAAAAATATCTGACAATGTCCTTGTTAGTATGTACTTGCAAAAATACTATGTCCTTTATGTTAATAAAAAAATATTTAATGTCATTTTCACGTTGTTACTGTAGAGGGACGAAAGAAACATCTGTTACTATCGTCCCGCCAATGACTCCTGACAGTTAAACCTGACTTGCTTACTGAAAAACTCTGACATGTTAAAGTAGTAAATAATCTGTCAGATGGTTATGACTATGACACATGAAACAAAATTACAGCTTGGTTGAATTTATTTACCGTGATCCAAAACAGCTTTTAACAGCGGGGATAACTCTGTGAAACATGGCGTAACCACGCGATCATCTGCGGTTCTGAAAAGAGTTGCGCGCTGTACATGCTGACACAGTTCGGCATATCAGACTTTTATGGGCTCGGACAAAATCGCTGTGTTAATTTCGCCCTGTGTTACTTTCTTACCGGTTCTCTCCTATGTCTTTGGGGGAGCTGAACCCCCCTGACCTTCCTCTAATTCAAACACTGCTCTGTCAGTGTGTGTGAAATGGTGAATGAACAAGAACATCGTCATTCTCCCTGGCCTGTTGTGATGTGGTTTGGGGAAATTCTTTGTGGGGGTTTAGGCAGTTACTTTCCTGGCTCAGACAGACGTGCGTGGGTAGTTAGCAAGGTGATCTCAGTCAAGTTTGACTACAGTGGAGCCCCGATTCAGACAGCCAGACACCATAATGCCAGTCCATCTGTAACCCATAATGACTGTGTGCCACTGGAACTGGTCATTTTCGTTTTCACTGCCAATTCGGCCCCTGGCTTCCTCGCCTCACAACTGCTGACTGCATCTAATGGCCTGAGTTGTTAACCTTTCTGCATTTGTACTCATAGGGGAAATGTAGTTGTTTAGACATTTTCTATTTGCTGGGTGTAAGTGATGGATGCGCCTCCAGGGAGGGGGCTATATCTCTTCTTGCAGAGAAGCAGAGACAGGACAGAGTTAGATGTTCCCTGGGGAACAGTGCGGTCTGAACCACTGGCCAGGTTACAAGCTCATGTGGGAATATACCCCAACTCTCCTCACCCCCCATAGCTTCTCCTCCAGCCCAGGAGATTTCAACTACTGTCAGCCCCAAACTGGGTGCTCTCTTAATCATTTTAAGAGCAAAGCTGACATCAGGGTGGGTCAGCTCAGGAAGAGTAAGGAAATGTTGCTGTTCTGTCACTGCAGGCAGGGGAAGGTAGACAAACTTTTTCTATTAAGGTGAACGTAGATTTGTTAAACACCAAAACAAATAGAGATTCAATAAATCTAGGTCCAACTTTTTACAGTTAACTATTTTTACAAATTAAACATACAAGATGTAATGTGTTAGTTAGTGATCTTTAGAGGTGCTAGTAGGTGTATTTTGTTACTGTTGGACAGTATCATAAGCAGAAGCATATTTCGCAAAATGTCAAACTATTGCTTTAAAATATTAGCTTCTAACTTCTGTCTAGCAATTAAAATTATTCAAATACTCAGAATTAATGGCTCCAACCAGTGGTCAAAGTATTGTGATCAATGTGTGTCACTGGCTCTTTTTGCCATTGTTTGAGTGTATGCATTTAATCGTGTAGTCAGTGAGTCTTGTATACTGTAGCTGCTGCCCTGTACGTGTGAAGCCGTCTTTCATTGACTTCAGCTGTGGTTCAACAGCAGAGGAGATAAGGGTACGCCATGTGGGTCTCATACTTTCTGAATGTGCTTGAGAACAGAAAACAGAGCCCTCCGGTGCTTTGAAGTGCCGAAGGAGACATTGTTGAGTGTCAAGTTAACTTTCTGTTTTCCTTTCTCCCCCTCTTTCTCTGTCTTTGTTTTTTTGTCCTCTTGCAGATTGTCGGTGTGGTCTGTCGAAGAGTGCATTGCGAAGAGAGAAGAAAGAGCGTATACAAGAAGAGAGGCTGTTGCACGATGTGCTAGGAGAGTGAGGGAAGAAATCGTGTTGTTTTTCTGATATTGTTGAGGTGTCAGAGAGACCAGAAAGGACGCAGCCATGGGGCGGAAGAAGATACAGATCACCAGGATCATGGATGAGAGGAACAGGCAGGTGAGTGTCACAATTTTCTATCCATCAGTTTAAGTAAAATAGTATTATCATATTAGCTTATTTTACAAGATACTACTATATCGTTCTTTTGTTTCTGAGAAAGAATTCTGCTCTGTACCTCTCTGAAGGTTACAGTCTTCCTCTATTTTCCTTCCTGCCTTGGACCAGAGTTCAGCAGCTGTCATGGTGTGCATGAATCTAAACAGACATACCTCCCTCCCCAAAGTCCCAGCCAGCTGAACAGGGACCATGACATTTCTTTGTCAGTGCGGTCGTATTTACAGACATGATTCCCCTGCCACCCTGCAATTTCAGCCAGAGAAGTTGATGAGGCAGCAGGAGCGCTGGGCTGCAGCGGGGGCCTCATGGCGTGGGAGTGAACTGAGGGTAGCCAGGAGCACAGCGGGCTGCCTGTGGCCTCCCCACACTGTAGGGCTTGTCCCCTGGCCTGGCAGTATGGCTGGGCCCCTTCGTTTTAGCCCTATGTGTTTGCAGCTGTTTGGTAGTAATTAGGAGCAGCCACTGCACCACAGCACCCTCTCATTTGCAGGGTGGGTCAGCAGGACACACAGCACCCTTCTCTGCCTTGGCTACACTGGTCCCAGCTAGCCGCAGAGAGGGAGAGAGCTGGAATTCACTCTGTCTGCTCACGTTAAATATAAACTCCTAAACAGCAAAACACTGTACAAAACAGCCTTGGTCTGTTTGAAACAAGAATAACAGGCTTGGATATCTATAGCAGGAAGGTTGGGTCTATTTCTTTTTTAGCTACGCTCTCTTTGATTTAAGAGCTAAGTTGAGGAAGCGTGAGCACAGTTTTTTGACGAATTATACCAATTAATGAAGATGCGTAGGTCTCCCATAGCCAAATAGGCCGCATCTTGTTAACACCCCCTCAAATATATAATTTGCATTCCTTCACAGGTGGAACAACTTTTTGCTGTGCACAGAGAAATATAATGGAGGCACAGTAGTGCTTCCTCTCCTGAGGGTATTAACATGATACGGTACTAGCCAATTGGTACTCTGACCGTGTCTCTGTCTGTTAGTGTGAGGCTAGCAGTTCAGCCAAGTGCGAAACAAAAATCCGCGCTGTGGGCCAATTATCAGTATAACACCTGGCTCTGGGTGGTATCCAAACAGGAGGCCAGGGGAGGAATCACCCCTGGCTTGTTGCTCCTATCTACACTGTATGCAATGACCTGTGACATCAAGGAAAAAAAGAAAGAGAGGAAATTACATGAAAACAGGTTGTCAACTGTTCGCTAGGTGAGCAAGTAACCCTTCAGATGATCCATTCTTTATACCACATATGTGAAGGGAGTGAGGGAAGACATTTTGCTGCGAGAAGTTTCTTATTGTTGATGTGTCTCCCAACGTCAAGTGTTCGCATCAGATTTGAAATGTCTCACTGTATAATTTGTGAGAAAGTTTATCAGCAGAACGCAGGCTTTTCAGCTTGCATTTAGTTGGTTTTAGCTGGCTCAGCAGAGAATCTGCTGTGACAATAGGCTGGCGCGCTAAAATAAAGCTTTGGTATAAAGTGATGTATGCGTGTGTGTCTTTCTCTCTTTTTTTTCCTGTGGGCCGCGAAGCGCACAGTGCCATCTCCCTGGGGCGTGCTCCTAACCAAGGGGGAATAGCCATTAGCATATGGTCCCCATTGTCGGGAGACAATTTGAATCTTTATCTACGCCCCTCTGCTGCTAGCTATCCATACTCACAGCATTAAAATGAAACAAGTCCTTAAGTGGGCTAATTAGATAGTATTGCTATACAGGATGTTGTGTGGGGACAACGGGGGCTCTCTTGCATTATCACTGCAAGAGCTTTAGGAGGGCTGTTAACCTTTCTGGATTTATAACACAGAGTGTGGCAAAGGCTGAGAAGGTCTGTAATTGCACCATCTATCAGGGATTGTGAGTGCAGAGTTGAGACAGGCTGTGAACTTTTTCATTGACATTTTTTTTTTCTTCAAGTCATTACCTACAGTGTATAATGACAGCACATCTTCATAATTCAGAGTAATGAAGTGTATTGTGCCAAAATGACCAGTGAGATGAGATAACAATTAAAATATTGTACAGACCGTTTTGTGCAGCTTTCTCTGCAGAGGTGTACAGAATGAGACATGAAGGCAGCAGAGGTCCTGTCATGCATACTGTAGGAATGTGAACAGCCAGTTCCTGAGCCATGCCCTGCATAAGTGATTGTCCTACAACACAGCGGCACAGTCATCAGCCAGACTGACATGCTGATTGCAAATGAATGCAAGATAACAACCAGACAACAGCACCGCCTTGGCTGATTCTTCTCATTTTCAGTATTCACAGCAATTATTACCTTTTGAGTCACAGACAGATACACACACATTTATTATACACTATCATCTAACATTCTCTCTACCCACACATACAGTGCCTTACTGTGGAATCATATGGAGCAGTGAAATGTGGCCTTCAAAAAAGAGAGGAGTATCTGTTTGACGTGACAGGTTTGGAGCTCATGAACCTCACAAAATAACAACAGCAGAGCCAGTGGTACTCAATGAGCATTTTAGGGTCTTTCACCTACTTCTCAGAGCAGCTGTCATGGTGGACCTACAGGGAGATTGACGGTGGAGGAGGGTACACATTAGTCTTGTAAGTTAGTGTAGGGAGCAGGTTGGTGTAGCCTAGTGAGCAGTGTCTAGTGACGTCCTCTGAATGCCATTAAGCTGGCTCACTGGGGGTAATTGCCCAAGTCATTAAAAGTTTGATGATTTTGCTGCTGGGTGGAGGGTTGCCTGCCCTTGCTGTGGCTCATTTTGGATTTTGCTTTGGCACATCAGATGCCTGTAGGCACAGAGCAGCTCTCTCCCTCTCTCTCACTTTCTCTCCAGGGAGCATACACAGCACACACCTCCCATTTTTCACCCATTCCTGAAGTTCTGAGCGGTCGTCATTACTTTTTTGACAGGTACAGAGTTGTTGATAGGTCATGGACCGAACAGAGGAACACTGTTAAATGTGACAGCCAGTGCATATATTATCATTGTCAAAGATGATATGTAGTTTCCACAAAAGTGCACTGAAGCAGCAAAGTGTTACAGAAAGGGTGTACCTTGTAATGCATCACTAAAATGCTCACTTTTCGATGATGCAGAATTATTTACAATCTTATCAACATAGCACACTGTCTCTTATGACAATTACAGTTTTCAATAAATTGAACAAGCCAATTGTCCTTAAACTAGATTATTGTCATTATTGATTAGAGATATTTCTAGGAAACCTACTTACGTTTTGTTAGCTAGCATGTCATCCCTCCACTAAACAGGATCAGTCACGGCTACTGTAGGTTTCAAGGTCAATCCCACCCAGTGGACGAGGCCTTTGCGCCCTCAGTTGTCCACATGGGGATCCTGGGGCTGTCCTCTCTCCCAGCGAGAGCTGATCCAGGCAGACAGTCGCGGTGGCCCTGGCCTGTCTCCCAGGCCCGCACACTCTTGCACTGCGTAGCCAGGGCAGCAGCCACAGGGCCTGGGTCACTCTGCCAGCTGGTGCCAGACCTCTCTGACTCTCAAGCCCGCTCTCATGTCTGCCATGGGGGCCGTCAGAGGTGACATGAGGTTCTAATAAGGCCCCTAGCTCCTCACCCCTCCGAAGGTGTTAGTGACTCAGGCATCTCCTGCCATGCCCCAGTCACAGCTGCACTCTGAGTCCCAGATGTCTTGTTTGTCATCTTGGCACCTCTGCCTAAGGACAGACATTGATAGACCTTATGATTGACACATCAACTCTTGTGTGGATGTGTGTGTCTGGGTTTGTTGTAGCATATGTTATTATATACTATGCAGTTTTCTGTGCCAGGGTCTGGGAATATGGGAGTAAAAGCACAATTTATATGCATTTGTCTCAGAACACACCCTTTGACACATAGAAGTTGTATTTGGTACACCCTGTTATCATGTAAAAGAAAGTTTATGATTATTTCATTTAAAAAAAAGCCACTAGTGAGCCCAGTTTCTTGAAATGGCAAATTTGCCTTTTGCTGATTATCAGAATTGTAATTTCCCCTCGAGATTCATTTAGTCAGTTCCTGTGAATGAAGATTCACATCAATAACCACTCCAGAATTGTATTTAGGCAAATAGGGTGAATCTACCTCTTCTATCTCTTTGGGGAAGATGGCACACTTTTCTCTGCTGCAGCACACACTGTGATTTTGACTGATATCATTGGTGGATTTTTACAGAAACATCTTGCATAGTGCAGCTTAAAATACTTTTTTAGAGCCTTGTTAGCTTGCACGTAAAACATGTAAAACTCATGCGGAAAGTAAAGAGAATATAAATATAGGAACTGAATTACCAAGCTCAATTACAGCTCAGTAAAAACAGTTAATGGTGGCTGTGCACTCGGGAAGAAGTTGGAAATTTGGAAAAAGTGTGAATTGAGAGCAGAATTACCACCTTGTCTTGACATTGTGAGAGCTTCTTAAAAGGTCAGGGTTTTCAGCCTGGCCCAGTCTAAATGAAATGCTTGTGTAGTCACTGATCTGTCTGGTATTGTGTGAGCTGTTATAATGACCTTATCAAAAGCAGAGAAAGTTGGAATCACTCCAGTTTATTGGAAGTTTAAATGTGGCCTCCCTTCCCATTTTGCTCTGACATGTTCTGATTTCTCAGAACAGCTGTAAGATGCACTGGTGCAGTGGTACAACACCGCTTTGCAATACTGAGGCTAATCCTGTCATTGTGAATTACATGAATTAGTCAGGGAGCTAAACTACATGTGTACCACATCTTACAATAGGCGCGACACAAGTTTTTTAAACCACATTGACTGTCTTTGTGGGTGTCTTTGACTTGGTGAACCATAGGAAAGCTCCGCCAGTGAACCTCCCACTTGACCTCAAGGATGTCTGTGGTTTTCCACTGTCTCACCAGTCACCCCAGAGAAAATGGGGGCGGATGGAGGTTACGTTTGTATATGTTGGTCTTTATGCTCCAAGCTGTTTTGTGTCATGACTTATCAAATTAAGCGGGACTTCTTATATACTCAAACAAAAACAGAAAAACAGGGCAAAAAACAAAACAGCCCCTTTTTTTACTTATTAAAGGTAACTGCGTAAGTACAGAAGAGTAATGTGGTCGTCACCTTTAATGGTAGTGTGAGCAGCAGCTGGCTTTTGTAAAAAGTACTGTGTCCCGGGCTGGGGCAAGGACCAAGTCTCAGTGCTGCTGCTGAGGTTGAAATGAAGTGGTGCCTGGGTCAGCAGCCCTGCACTCAGCACTCTGCCATGCATCCAGGTGGAACAAAGTCCTCGCTCAGCGTCTCATCCTGGGCTTCCTGCTGAAAGGTGACATCTCCATGGCTTAACAGCAACATTCATCTGCTAAAGAGCATACAATTTGTTAATCATTTTCCCACACGACAGCCCCTGCTTTCCAGTTGGTTAGGCAAACAAACAAATATGCAAGCAGGCAAATGAGCAAGTGGGCAGCCCTGGTGTTTAGCCAAAGGGGACTAGTATCTGCTGGTTAGAACTGCAGGTGCTCTAAGTGGGTAACTCTAACTGACCTGAGACTGGTCCCCTTGTCTGCCTCCATACAGTGATCCACCTTGAAAAAATCATCAGAATAACACACAATGCTTTTTCGGCTCCACCAGTCAAAGGATTTATGTGTCTGCGATATGAAACATGTCATTTGATTTAGCTTCACCTGTGTTTAAACCTTGTCATTTCAAGAAATGTCATTTTGAAATTTGGTTTGTCATAAGAGCTCGACTAACATCAGTGCATTGAATAGAAAATGACACGAGGGCAGGCTCCTCCATGTCGAGAGCGGGAATAATGGTCCTGTGTAATTACCTGCAGTGTGGAAGATTTGAAATTCATTTATCACAGTTGAGAGTGACCCCACTGCCTCAACGGTTACATAGACACTATGCAACACATAGGATTATACTGCATTATACCAGTTAAAATGAGGGTATAGCCGCAAGCTGTGACCAATTAAAGTTGAACAAAGCCAGCTCATCTGCTCAACTCCTCTCTTAGTAGGTCAGTGAAACTGATGGTGAATACAGACACATGCACTCCTCTGTGGCTCTAAGCACAGCTTTTACTAGCACACGTTGTGTAATACACACTTGACAAGACTCACGCACTAAAGAAAAACACAAATCCGGAGCCATGATTTAAAATATACGCATTTTAAAACTATTTTCTACAAACAACCATTACAAAGCCAAAAGGAGAAAACAGCTGCATTTCTGTCCTCCCTCCTTGTGAGTGATGTTTTGAGCTTGAGAAATGACTGTAGCATACTGTAAAGAGGTGGTGCAACATAATGACATGTGTGTATGGGTCTGAGGCAACCACAGAGACAGAGCTGCAGAGATACAGGACATAAAGTCACTTTGCAGAGAGGGTTGCGTTACCATTGGAGTGATGTATGACCCGAAGTCCCACCTGAGGGCTCATGTTACAAGGCTTATGCTGCACTACAGAGATAGCTTTCCGTATATGGAGTCAGGGGCTACAGTAATGTATGGACCCCTGTTGTTGCCAAAGCTCTGACTCAGCTCGCTGACTCGTACCTCTAACCCTGACCTCTGTCCTGATAACTAGACATTTCAGACATGCACTATGTCATTGCAATCATTCCTAAAGGAGCAATGATCTTGTTTCTGTCACCTTGGTTACAGTAACATTGTTGTGATGTAATGAGACTATTAATGCTGTTATTTTCATGGCTCAGCCTACAGTGTAAACTCCAGTTGAGAGTATTTGTTTTTCAGTTGCATAGCTGTTAAAATTCTTTTACTGTGAGATTTTATACAAATGTGTAAAGCAGCTCTTCAGTGTTATTTAGAGTAAGTTGCAACCACAATTGTCAGAAGTGGAAGTACATTTACTCCATTACTGAACTTTAGGTACCTGTACTCCATTTTATGCTACTTTTTACTTACATCTACGCTAGATTTCAGAGTCAAGTGTCACTATATTTATCTGACAGGTATTATAGTTACATTGGAGATCAATATTTTACGCACAAAACATATAATCAGTTACAAGCTATAGCTGACAGTATGTAAAATAGTTCGAATTAGCTCCGCCTCGACCAACTACAACTTTTAAATGCTGCTTACACATAAACACGACAATAAAATCCAATGATATAATAAATAATAACATGTTGCTTAATGAGTATTTTTACTTGTGATACATTTATAATTTTTGCTGATAGTACTTGCCACTTTTACTTAAGTAAAGTAAAAAGATGTGAATTCTTGTTCCACCACTGAGAATCGTACAATAAACATGCAGTTGGATAAATAAACTCCTGCTAAATTGCTAAATAAACATTTACACTTGTGCAAATTGCATGTAGATGTACCAATTTCTATTTTGTTCTCTTGACTTTGATCTTTTTAATTTAGAGGAACCGTTTCCCTCTGTAATGGATGGTTTTGTTTTCTGTGTGCTCCTCAGGTTACCTTCACAAAGAGGAAGTTCGGCCTGATGAAAAAGGCCTATGAGCTGAGCGTACTATGTGACTGCGAGATAGCCCTCATCATTTTCAACAGCTCTAACAAACTGTTCCAGTATGCCAGCACGGACATGGACAAAGTGTTGCTGAAATACACAGAGTACAACGAGCCCCACGAGAGCAGAACCAACTCTGACATTGTAGAGGTGAGTGAGTGTCGCCTGAGTTCTTACTTTGTGAGGGAAAACTTCCTTCACAGCATGCTTTTTCCCCTCACTGTGATCAAGTATTTTCTCTTCTGTATGATTTGTTATACAAAACTTATATTCAGATTTATCAGATTTTGGCTAAATTAATTATTTTAGTACTGGATTCAACCTATTAAATATATTTACTTTGTGACAACTGTAGGCTTAAAAGCTGTGTAAATACGTTTTGTTTTAGACACACAAGCGTGAGGAACAAGTAACAGTTTCCTTCTAGTCACTATTCAGATAGGGCGCAGGAGGTCTGCACTCTCTGATAAGTTCAGTTTCTCTTGTGGCCATCAACTGATGTGGAAAACCTATCTTTGCACACACATGCACACAGTAGCTGATGACCACCACTGCCGACACTGTTTCCCATAGATATTGTACCTGTAGGGCTCAAGTTCTCTGGCTGCTCCTCATCACAGACCATCAGCTTGGCTATTGTTGCAGTGAAAATACAGCGTTTAGTATGTTCCATACTGCTCTATAAAACTCAACAAGCACTTGGGCTTCCTGGCAGCTCCTGCATGCCCGGCAACTAGCGGAAGAGTAAGCCACTTGTTATGCCAGCATACAGAACTGTCAGCCAAAAGTGTAAAAGCCAAAGTAAATGAGAATGATTAGGGATACATCCTGTTCCAAACATCTTTCACTGGCACACGTGTGGTTTCTCAGCTCATTCAAGATCTGCTTTAAGAGGCTGGTATCTTCATTCCGACTAAATGAAAGCACATACAATGTATGTTAATGCCTTTTGATAAACTCATGACACTACTGGTATAAAGTTGCCAGTTCATTTTTATAGCTATTATTTGAAATACACTTAGACGACCTTCTTCTGCACCAAGATATTTTTTGCTAGACAATGCTGAGTGCTACATCACAATACTGTGTTTTTGCTACCACCTGCTCACCAAAACATACAGCATTTTTTTTTTTTTACTGCTGCCCAATTAAGAGACATTAAGGGTTTAAGATGGGTGAGATTGGAACATTTCAAGAATCCTAGCTTTGGAAAAGACTTTCACTTGGAGGAATTAGTGAAATTACATGCAGCATAAAGGAGTCAGCTGTGGCCCATTATCTTTTATTCATGCTGCTGCTGCTTGTGAATTACCTGCTTGGCAGAGCTGCAGAAGAGTGCTCTGGCATCCAGCAGACCCATGCAGTCACTCCTCCATCAGGGGCCCTCAGAGCAGAGCAGGGGCTCACCTGCATAAAAAATACATGGATGCATTCCTTACTTACATAACGGTGACCACAAATTTGTTTTTTTCTGTGACTCTGGAAGCTGTCTTAATTTTAAACAAGCAAACGCAACAACATCCTACACCCAGCATCATTACGGGGTCATTCCCCTCAGGCTGTTATATCACATACAGTATATCACATGTCTGTGGTCTACCTATGCATGTTTATGTTGACAGCATGGTGTAATTGGAATGTACATTGTGCATAATGTAGCGCCAGTGCTCCCATGCTGTTTTCCCACTTAGCCCTTCTGGCTGCTCTCAAGGAAGCTGCCCCCACTGCACAAAAGGCGAGAGAACAAGCCACTGTTGTCCCCGCTCACTCGGCCAGCATCTTTGCAGATATGCACAAATCCCGCTCTGCCTGCTGGCTACATGGTACAAGGTTCAGAAATGAAGAAGCAGAGCAGAAGTAACCCACCCAGTCCACTTCACAGCATCACCACACAACCCCACTATTCCCTTAGCCAGAGAGCCGGCATCTGAGGTGGTTGATAACCTACGAAAGAAATGATTTGGCCATGTTTTTAAGACGAGTCCTAATCTGAGCTGTTTTCCCGACTACCTCTTTCGGTGAAGCCTTTTTTCAGTACAAATCCTTGTACGTGTACATGGAGGAGGCTGATGCATTTGTATTGATGGGAGGAATCCACACTTCCCCCATTTATCTAGCGAAATGGGCCTCACATGAGGACACTTACATTGGACACTTATCTACGTTTTTAAATTGTGTTAAACCAATCTTTGCCACGCAAACAATCATGTGCTCATTTGTCCGGTTTGGGAGGCCAAGAAAAAAACCCTCTCCCACTTTTCATTGGGAAGCTCGTTCCGTGTGAAAAACTAAATCAAAGGTCACATTCCTGCTCAGTAGTACCATCTGTAGATAAAGGCTGAGCTGTGCAGTGTGGGAGAACAGTCTCCATGTTTTCCACAGATGGATGCATGCCTGGGCCACAGTTTGATAACCCAGTGGAGGGCTATGGACTTTGTCTCAAACTTGGCTCGCAGTCCAAAGCAGAGCAGTAGGCTCAGATTTTTCCTCTATGTGTGTGTTGGTGTGTGTGTTTGTGCTCGTCAGCATGTGTTGATGGTCCTAACCTTACCAACACTCCAGGCGACAGGTGAACTGTTGTATGAAATCTCTCTTTTTTTTCCCCTTACCTGTGTGTGTCACACAAACCCTCCTTCATTTTTAAATGTTTCTAAACAGTATTTAGGTGGACTGTTTTTTAGATATTCATAATTACTGTTTTCTCAAAATCGTATTGTAAAGAACCACAAAAAAGCTAAATCTGTAATAACAACGGAAGGTAAAATGGTTCCCACAAAAACTTTTGTCTTTTGAGGTTCACATTTGCTCTTTATTCTTTTGCAAAGCAGAACACGCATAATACATGTGACATTTAATATTGTTGTGTTATTGTGAACCGAGCAGAGTATTCATGGCTGAAGGTTTTATGGTGTTGTTTCCATTGTGTTTCACATTGAATTCTGTTTATACCACAAATGAAAATGCTGCCGTTAGTCATTAGATTAATCTAATAATATTTACTCTTCCTCCCCTCTCCGCTAGTGGAGCTAATGAGATTTTGCTCATGCTCCTCTATAACCTCACACCGTTCTCCGGCACACAGAAAGATCACTGTGTCTCCAGGAGAAACCTTGAAATCAGATAGTAACTTCACAGGCGTCATTTGGCATTTATCTGTCCTCGCAATTCAATACAGTTAATGTATAGGGGGTCGATTAGGATTAATCAGATTTGCAGGCATGCGGAATCGCCATTAAGTCAACACTTATAATCTTATAAAGTCAGGGTTGTGAATCGGCTTTAACTCAATTTGAGAATGCAGATTTAGTCAAATACCAATGCCTTGTAATTGTAAATAACTGGACTGCACAATATGCAAAGCCTTGACTTTTCACTGCTGCTTTTACCCTGATGATTTGTGAGAGTAAACAACCCACGATCATTCATAGGGAAATTCATCTTATCTTCCTCATAATAAAGAGGGGTTGCCATTGTTAATGCGAGTCGGGGAGAAACAGACAATTCCTTCTATATTTATGAAGGAACGCCCCCTTTCACAAGACCACTACAGTGAGAGGAAATGAGCATAAAATTATCGGGTAATTTCCATTAGGTTTTATTTCCTGATCCCTATCAGCTGTTGGTATAAGCGGAGCTGTATTAATCATTCAATAAGATATGTAAATTTTGACCATTACTGAATGTCAAGCCCAGTGTTTTCATCTGAATCAGGTCTGTTTTTTTCCTCTTTTGTTTGTGAATTTCGCAACTGCCCTTTGCAGATTTTACAGTAACAAAAGCTGTGTACACAATCATCACTACTAAGTGTTCAGTTTGTCATCATGTCCCTTATTCTGTATTTTATTATTTTTTACAGATGGAGACAATCAATGCATTAAGCTGCTGTGCTTCATAAGTGCATTTTTAGCGACTTACAGCTCAAAGAAGAATACATTTTATTACCAGTTATGGAATGAATCCCTTACAGTGCTTTGGGCTGAATGGGCACCAGGAGTTTCAGACAGGGGGTGTTTATGTTGTCAATCAAAGGCTGAGCAGTGATTAAGACTCATTTCGATCTTAATGAATGCAAATTGGCACATCTGCTATGGTGGGCTAGCTGTCCAGACTCTTCAATTAGCATGATTGATCAATTATCCTCCTGCTGGTGGCTCACTGGAAATGGAGGCTGGGGAACGGGTGGTGAGGGAAGGGGGGTGGGAAGAGAGATGAAAGAGCATGAGAAAAAAATAATGAACAGAGAAATGTCCAAAACCTTCACTCAATAAATCAGATTCTTTATTTGATTAGACTAAAAGAATAATGGAATTTTATTTTACTCAAAAGAGGGCTCTCACTTTAACACACATTTCTTAAAAATAGACAGTGATAAGTATAATTGGAAAAGTGGTCATTTTAACTTTGAACAGTTCTTAACTTTTTTTGAGTATTTCCATGTTGGCACCTGAAAGGGCAGGTTAGGGGTCAGCAGGTGATGTTCCTCAGATTAAACAGAGAAATATATATAAATTACTGCAACTAACTGGTTAACACAGTTGTGTTTTTAACAGGTTATGTGGTTCTGAATGTGTAATCATGACTTTTTTTTTTACTTGTTTTTTGTGTTGGCATTCCCATTGTGATCAACTTTTACAGGAACAAAAACACGATTTGCATTTTAAATCTGCGTCTGATTCTCCATCAGAAGATTTCCTGATCAAATATTCTTGTGAGAAATGAGCTTCAGCCATGCAAATATTTAGTAGATCAGAACTCTTTCAAGTCTGAAGTCTGTCGAGTATATTGTGGCGCGCAGCTTGTTTGTGTTTGTTTTAACAGTAAGCACAAATCCTTGAATATCAAAGCACACTGCTGAGACTGCTCTGAGTAGCAGAGGCAGATTGTCCCGAGTGTGTATTTATAATTGTGAAACAAAAACATAACAGGGCGGTCAAATGAGGCTCTGGCTGGCACACAGGGAAACTGTCACTACTGCTGTGGTCTATTATGCAATGGAGAATATTACAGTAGCTATATTATAACTAGTGTAGCTATGAAGGCAATAGAGTATTTGCATATTTAGTGTAAAACTTTTCATCTCTAACAATTGTTCATATAATAATAATAAGGAGAAACACAAATGAATACAAACACATAAATTGATAGAAAAATGGACAAGTCTTTTGTAGAATAATTATAGTATGTAAGTAGTGCAAGAGATATTTATCAAAACTGATTCAGGTGTTGAATTAACCAGTAAAAACTCACTACATTCACTACATTTTTGAACAAAGACACATGAAGCTGATATTATGCAGTTTAGAACAATCTACTGTTGTCAGATGGACTATCCCATGAAAGACTAATTCAAATACAAACTGTAAACATGAAGGATTAATGAGAAAATGTTTAACTTGGTGATTTGATTATAAGTTGACCAGAGTTACAATTGTATTATCTGCTAAAACATGTGACATTTGAGATGGCTGATGGGTTGAACTGGTTGGTTGCAGTGCTTTTGCATGTATAAGCCCATTTCCTATTTCCCATTACGTTATTGTCGAGGGGTGGAGCTTTGTTTTGTTTGTCCTCTGAGGAATATAATCAGTAGTATTATTCATAAACACAGTATAGAAATGGCCAAAATATGCCTACTGAATCAATACTAGTTCACAGTTTATCATTTTAAGACCTGTATAATATTACTATTATAATATCCCTACCATATCTCCGTCTGGACTTAGAACATATGTGGTACAGTTAAGTAACCTACAATGAGCTGAACATACAGTACTACTACCACATTTTAGCATGTAGTTTCTAATATCACTTTAAACTATTATGATTTTGCTTGTTTACACCTCATGGCTTACCAACATTATCTTAATATATTATATCATGTAATAACATATGCTCTTTTGTAGCTACTCAACTGTGAGTTTGATATTTTTCTCAGATGATAATATAATCCACCACACTAAACTACTGTCACTGTGGGTTTAATTTATATATATATTTCTTACCTAGCTCTTCAACAACAAGGTAATAAATTATTCAGTCAACTCCAAACAACAAACTAAATACAAGTTAAATCTCCAGTTTCATGCCAGCAAGCCTGCCAATGACTCCAAAATTAGACAGAAGAACACACGCCAACATTCACAAAAAAAACTTCTCTGCCTTAACGCATCTGTGCACCACATGTTAAATGTTAAATGTATTCTGTAACTTATATACTCATTTATGTCAAACTAATATTTAAAAAAAAAAAATATATATATATATACAAAAATAAATATATATTTTCTGCCTCACAGAATACAGTAGTAAGTGTTGTAGAAAGTGTAAATTTTAACTTATGGTTTTAAAAAAAGGAAATAGGGTTGATACAGTATTATGTTTGTGCTAACCATTACAGAAGATGTATTATATCAAATGAGTGGATGTCCACAGTATTGGCTGGATAAGTATAGGAATTCACTCGTGTTGTGGTTGTTGTACTAATTATATATGAGACCAGTGAAAGTTGGTTTCATGTATTTCTAAGGACTTTTTGTCTTGGTTCCATGTGCACAGAGACAGTATTTTTTTGTCTCTGTGGTTGTTGTGTGCTTTTAACGCTATTTTTGACGTCTGTTTATTCTGAAGGACCTGACGTCACTGTCGACAGAAACATCAACGGCATAACTTCCTTCCAACTTACTTTGTGTTGATGTTCATGGGCAACGTCTAAACAAAGCTGTCGCTCCGTGTATTTGTCTAGAGAATAACAGTTTAAAGGTCTTTTTGTCAGGTTTAGAGAAGTACGTCATCTGAGTTTAGTTTTCCTTCTTCCCTTGACTTCTGACCTGTGGCTGTAAATCTGGTGCCAATGGCCAACTAACTCAGTCTTTGGTTGGTGTCAGGTCTTCAGAGAAACATGCTCGTGTTCTCAGTGTTTTATTTCTTCTTTTTTCTAACAACTAGTGAGCTGCCATTTCTAGAAATGTAGAATAGCAAGTTAATTTAACATTTGGTATCTGCCGTAGATTACACTTGTGACAAATCATTGTTCTAGTTTTAAATATCCATGATTTCTTATTGTCTGACTGGTCAAATTGCTCATTCTTTGTGTATAATTATCCACATCATTATCTATTATTTGCTGGTCTATTTACAGTGGCTCAGAGAGAGCGAGCAGCAGTCGAAATGTAACAATAAAATCTGAATTCAGAGCAGATTGTTCTTACATTTCAATCAAATATCAAATTGAAAATGTTAGATTTTTATTACATTTGGACTTTAAATGGAGGTGAAAAGTGGCAAAACAAACAAAAAGCTGGTCTGTTCTCCAGTGTGGATGATGTCTGCCTCATGGTGTAGGCTGTTTCGGACAAATATAGTTTATTCAAAAGTTTTCATGAATTAAATTTATAGGTTTAGTGACTTCATTGTCAAGTCTTGATTGCACTTAATATCATATTATATAATAATATATCTTTCTACTTCAGTCTTTCTCCCCGCTATGCCATCATGATATTACTCTCCTCCTTTTGGTATTTCACCATAGAGCTCACAGCTGCAGTGATGAGAAATCCCTTTTAAGCTAAATCAAATGTCAGTGCTATTGACGTAGACTTATTGGGTTGATGTTGATTTTTCAGGGGTTTTCAATATATGTGAAATTTTCTGCCAGCCCATTTTTAATATTACAGAAAAAAAGTGCACTTTTGGTCTCCTGTGATTTATTGGAGTGATATTAAAATGATTTTCTACATTTTTATTTTACTGTAGGTCACACAGTATTGTAGATTATTATTGTAGATTATTTTAAGTATGATGGTATTGCCTTAAGAATGATTACTGTTATAGAACCTTTTTTTAAATTAATGGATGTATGCATATATATTCTCTGTGATACTGCTGTGTGATTAGGACAAGGTTTCTTCTGTATGTTGCCACATAAATATAAGTGTCAGTCCATCTGTTGTCTCTGGAGAGGATTGTACAGTAACAGCAAGGGGAGCCATTTATTTGTGTTTCTGAAATGTTGTGAAGATGAGCTACTTCCTGTTACGTGTACCTGAAAACGGGCAGTTTTAACCTTCGGGCCTGTGATTCAGGCCAGGTCAGCTCCAAAGTTAAGTTGTGTTGCTAGTGAAAACAAACACACTGGCTGCTCATACTGTACAGCACCAGCATCTATTTTCAGACTAGTGCAGTAGGACAAGTTAAAAATAAATAACTCACAAATGTGAGTGTAGTGAAAATGAGTCATATTTGCAGAGTAGAGAGATATTTATCTTAAAACAAGATAAAACTTAAAACATTACTTACTTACATAATAATAATAATGCATGTAACTGCTTGCATGTATAAATTAATTGGAAACTATTCTCAGTTCCCTCTGATTTTCGGTATATGATGTGGTAATACTTTATTACAGCCTCTTTTATGAAGTTAGGAACGTGTTAGTGTAAATCGTCCCGTTCATTTGATTTGTTATTGCTCTCCTCTTGGCATACGGCATTGCATCTTAACATTAATATCGCTTATGGAGTGGTCTGGTGAGAGTTGTCTGAAAAGTCTTCTCTTGCCACAGTGAGTGAAGCAGTATTAATGGTTCTGTAGTGAGCAACATGCTGGGTTTCAAAGTGCCCCTTTTTATAGGACAAGGACTCCTTTTCCTCTGGGCTTTTAGTGAAAAAGGGTCACCAGTCCTCTTTAGTAGTTTTCTGAGTGTAATGAAACAGTTGTGGTAATGTTCATGCGAGTATATCACATACTGTTCTATAAAATGTGTCCTTACCTGATGGCAGAGGAACGGCCATTGATTTTCAAACTGTGAAAATGTAGTTTGATTATTGGTATCAAAGTTGCCGGAATCAGCAGTATCCCTGCTCTTTATATGGGATTTTGTCCTGTAGAGCTACACAACAGTTTTCCTTTGAATTGCGGAATGGCTTAACTCCATTATCAAATGCAGGTTTTCTGTGCATTTTAAACCCATCACGTATTACATCTTATTATTTTATTATGTCTCTGCTCTCCGGTGTGTGGTGCTTGTTACCAGGTTACTGCTAAGAGATTTTTGCTTTTAGCACATGTCGTACTTCGATTGACGTCAGAGCTTCTTTCCACCCTCTCAACTTGCATATGTCTCATTTCAAATCGAGGGTGTCTTAGAGAGCATATAATGAAAGGAGACACATCAACAAAGGACCACAAGCCATGGTGCCTTCTTCTAAACATTAGTTTCCTCTGACACTAATGAGTTAATACTCTAAGGTCTAAAATTAGACATGCTCTATCTCACAGTCTGGAACTTAACAACACTACAGTTTATTCACTAAAGAGAAAAAGATGTATGAGTTATTTTTTCAAGCTGAATTAGAAATCTTTTTTTTCTGCAATTCCAATTCACAATGTTGCTGTTTTCTTATTTGAAGATGTTTGTGAAATATCAAACTTCTGCAGAGAGTTTCTTGGAACCAGAGCTTAGTCGACAGTTGTTAAGTTTGACAAACTGCCAACACAGATAGTTTAAAGAGACGCTGCATTTGAACTGATGTTCATGTGGACATAGCTTTCCTTGTACCTAGCGTGAAAGCAAGTTAGCATGTCTTAACTTTTCTGTAAATACGTCCAGTCATTCTAAAATGAAAAAAATGACTGCAGACAGGCGTGACCGAACTGTATACAACTTACACACATCGTTTTTTTACACACAGCTTGGAGCAAAACTGAGCCTCCACATCAAGTGGAGCAGAGTGACTCTCAAAGTTTTTAGTTCTGAGTGGAGACAAAGTGAACTTTTTCTTCTTCATGCATCAGCTTCCACAGAACTGAAGATGTCTGGCATGTTGTTTGTCTGCCGTTGTTCATACTAACAGATAAAACAGATTAAAGCTGTGAAGTATCTGCTCAATATTTTGTTAATATTTTGCCAACTAACTTTCCAACAATTTACTTTTACATAAATTAAACGTGATTATTTTCTGTGTTGTCCAATAAAAAATTATTTAATTTTTTTCTTTTGATATTTTAAGGTTGTGCAACCTAATTAAACACTATCTAGTGTACTTTTTATATGTGGTGACTGTTGCTGATCAGTGTTGATATAATGGAATGTAACAGGTTGTTACATTCATTACATTCATTTCTTCTTTAACTTCTTCATAAGCATAATACTAATCAATGTTCCCTCGTGTCGGTAATACACTAGTAATACACAATTACCAGTAGAGTGCAAACAAACGAGGCAACAATGGTGAATACAACTTCAAAAGTTAATGCATCATCTTTTATGATGTCTTAAAATTCCTGTTGCAGCGATCAATGCAGCAGAATTGCAGCGTATAACACAAGACTAATGTACTGTAACTAAATACTTTTCATGGGGAAATATTAAGCAAATTAACTCATAGCTATTAAAACAAGTAATAGTACCGTGATTTGTTACTTTTCTGCAGTAACAATGAGTTGGATGGCATCTAACAATAAATTATCTATAGCTTCTCATACTGAGCTTGAACCACATACCTGTCATAAACTGTGGTATGAACCACATGAAATAGGTCAGACATGGTGCTGACCTAATTTGGTTTGATCTAGTTACAGAGCAACACTGATACTAGTTATGTTAAAGATCATTAGAACCACAAGCCGTTAGTCCACCCTCTGCGTTCTTCAATGACCTTGTGGGCTGAATGGGTGAAATGAGACCTTGCTTTCGTGCACAGTGGCTTCTGTGAGTTAGCTCGTGCAACAATAAGCTTGCCCTTGTGCCCCCTCCGTCCCACTGTGCGTGCTGTGCGGCCAACCCCTCCTGCCCAGGGGCGAGGACAGAGCAAAGCCTGCTGGGATAGGGGGTAGGGGGGTGTGGAGGGAGGGGTGTGGGGTTAGCTGGCACGGTGCCACCTTCCCCTGGCTGCCTGGCCTGACTGGGGGCAAAGAGTGAGGCTGCTGTGTCTCAGATTGATGAGGACAGGTCTGTGGTCTGGGTATAGAGTGTTGCAGAACAGACGTCCTGCTGGCACATCCTGCCCTCTCTGCCGCACGCCCCCCAGCCCTCCGTACTCGCCTTATCGGAACTCCTAATTGTCCTTATGAATATTTTAGAGGCGAGCAGGAATGGGAGTTCAGGGTTGGGGGTATGGTTTCAAGGGCCCTGACAGCTAATGATCCACTCAATGACCAGAGAGAGAGAGAGAGAGAGAGAGAGAGAGAGAGCGGGAGACGGAGAGACAGGGAGTAAAAATGGTGGTTAGAAAGATTTTCAATAATCTGTATGTTAATGTTTCTGTCTGGATTGTAATTTCTTCTGATCAGTTTTTTGAACGTGTGCCACCTTTTCTTTATGTGAAGTGGGAACAGAGTGTGCGCTCTCATTCTTTTTAATCTGTAGATAATGATGACATTGGTTTGCCTTTATCCTCAATTTGTAGTTTAATTCCCTCTTGTCTATACTGAAAATATGCAGTCCGCTGATTGAGACTGTTCTCTCTGACTGTGGCGGCTAATAGCTTTGTCACATCAGTCATTCACCACAGTCTCAGAGCAGAAAGCTCTGAAGGGACTGCTCACTGCACAGGAACTGCCTCTTGTTCAGTAAAATGGATGGGCTATATTCATTTGGCAATCTAGTCAGTCAAATGCAGGTAATCATATGCAGTACACAATAAAGAATTTGATTAGTTTGTTCTCAAAGATATCTTTTGAGATTTAGTGAGCATGACTCACGTTGGATTAATAGGTCACTACTAGTCTGGCTTTGAGCTCACAGTTCATTGTGGTCCTGACCATTGTCAATGTAGTGACAG
Organism: Enoplosus armatus; assembly: GCF_043641665.1. Classification (NCBI taxonomy): domain Eukaryota; kingdom Metazoa; phylum Chordata; class Actinopteri; order Centrarchiformes; family Enoplosidae; genus Enoplosus; species Enoplosus armatus. The sequence continues at coordinate 9,452,603 of NC_092185.1, forward strand.
GTGGGATTGAATCTCACTATTGTTTTTCTAACAGCCACAAGACAACAATATCAAAGTAAAATGCAGACAGTCGAGTCGAGCGATTGCCCCCTCCCACTGCTCTTCCTGTCCACTGAGGAACTAGACAATGGAGACAGCCAAAGGAAGGACATGAATCCAGCCTCATATCCTGATATCAGTCCAGTCAGTAATGTGTAATGGTCATGAGATTAAACAAGATATGTCCGGGAATTACAGAGGTCTCCTTATCTAATAGCCCCTCACTCCCAACTCACAACATGTGGTGGGAAGTAGAGAGAAAAGAAGGCTTTCTACATTACAGTAACCTAGTCGCTGGGCCATGGTATACAGTGCCTAAAGAGCAACCAAAAGAGGCTTTTATTCCCCTCAAGTGAAGACTACAGCACCACAGGGGAAAGGGAACATGATGGTAGTGAAAGTCTCTTAAGATGTTATATAAGAGCAGAAATATTCAGATAAAAGCCTCCCTATCAGCCGCCTCCCCATGCTGATTTCCTAGTGCGTTCACACTCAAAGAAGCCCTTTGATAAGCACATTAGATGGAACGGCCTGGACTCAATGGTGATGTCATGAGGATTAGCACGCTACCTTGCTTAGTGTAGCGGCAGGCACAAGGGCTAATTCACAGCACTGCAGGGCAAGAGGCTGGGAGACCCGGCTGAAATGAGGTAGAGGGACAACAACCGGTTAAATAAACACAACATGCTTTAAACATTCATATTGTACTTCACTTTTGGAACATTTTGTATAATTTCCTGCCATTACACTACAAACTGTCTTGCTTGTTGAGGGGGCCTGTAATCAGAGCTGCGGTGCACCAGTCATACTGTAGGTCAGGTGGTGCTCTACCAATAGGGAAAGCTACTGTAAGTGAAAGCTACTGTGATTCAGGCACAATGGAAGAGAACCATAGAAACAGCCTCTTCATGCCTTCCTTTCAGCCATCTCCCCCACAATTTTGAAGTTCAGCTTTTATGCGAACCACTATCTTTCTCCTTTCACCCTGCCTTCTATTCACGTACAGTACTGTGCAGTACATGAATAAGTTAAATGCAGAAAGCTCTCTTGACACAAGAGAGGGAGAACATCATAGTGAAATTGTTTTCCAAGACTCACAGCAGCAGCAGAGTAAATTGCTTGGGCCCATTTCACTGGAAGTACTTCTCAAGAAACAGGTGATGTAGGTGGCTTATGCAATGGTTTGGGTTTTATTTTTAATCTGTGGAATAGTGTTTGCTTCAATTTTGCAATAAAAAATGTGAATATAATGTATAAAAGTAACTCTAAGGTCCAAGCATTGAGCATGTTGACATGACGTGAACTGTCTCAAAATGTTTATAGATTTTAGTAGCAGTTCTTAAGGTATCATTGGGCAGAATTACATTAAATACAGAATCTAATATCAAATCAAAGTGGTGTGCAAGGCTGCCTTTCATTGTGCTATAGCCTTCTGTACGGAACATATACTGCAAATCTGGAGAGGCAATTACTGTGCTGAATGTACCCCATGGTTACCGCTAGGTTAATAGTCAGGGCTCAGGTGGAGATGACGGATAGATGTTTTCTCCAGGATAAGGAAGCCTCAAGGCCTCCTGCAATGGAAAATGTTGGGTTTTTTTAAGAGACGTTGAAGGATCACACAAGCAAACTGACGGACACACACAGACAATAGTGCCCAGTTGGTTTGACGTCAGCCACTCGGAGTCTCATTTTTATTTGAAGAGCCACATTTCTATCAATACAGGTTTGGACTGCTGTGAGAAAATAGCAGCTGGCCTTGTTCCCACTCATCTTTGTGAGCCTCTCAGGGCCTCGTGAATAGATTACACAAGTTCCCTTGTCTATACTCTCTGCAGCCCCCCAATCCCGCAACAAACAGCCCATATCTTTCATCAGAAATGCTACTGAAAACCCCAACCTCAGCTGTATTCACATCCAGCCAACTTTACTTTCTAAAGTACAAACCCCACAGCTTGAGTCAACGTTTGAGAGGCCTTTTGAAACCGCTTTTATTAAACTATTCATAATGCAAAAAGATCTTTTCTCTTTTGCGTCCTGATCGTCTAGTTAAGTTTCCCTTTTCTAGGTCAGAACACTGTAGTGTCTGGAGCAGTCTGCGACATTTAAGAGCAAAGTTGATCTGGGGTCGGGTGGCCTTCAGGGCTCCATGTGGTCCCTTCTACGGCCATGTCTCTGCGCGGCTGCTTCTGATTGGCCAGCATGGGGAGCCAGGTCTTGACAGGTGTTTGGAAGAGGGACACCTGTTTGGCCATGTGCTGATTTAGTGATCCATTTACTGGGAGCTGTGGGCAGCGTCTGTGGGACACCCGAAACATGCCAAGTCATTTAACAAAGAATTAAAGCCATGCTTTCCCAGGCCTTCAATGTTATATGCATTAAAACGCCGCAGAGACCATTAACTCTTGCACACAAAGTGTCCTTCGATGCATCTTTTTTCAAAGATAATATGCATTTTAGTGATTCATGTCATGTGTCATGGAACAGATCTGAGTACTGCCTGCCCTTGTCTGCTGCTATCTGGTTCCCGCACACCCACTGTGCTGCTGCAACCCCTCCCTAAATGGCTTGGGCCAGTGGGTGCGGTGTACTGAAGGCTGGCCAGGCTTGTTGTGAAAGTAGAGCAGCCCTGCCCATCTCGCACAGCCGGGCCCGACCAGTCCGACCAAGATATTCCCATAATGAGCAGGTTGGAACTTAAATTTGCAGGTTGAGATCAGATCTTTGGCTTGCTGGTGGAGAAAGTGCATAGTTTAACCCCAGTAAACACAGGCCTTTCAGGACCCTAACTAAAGAGGGTTCGTTCAGTAAACAGGAAATGAACCAGCAAGGCGTTTTCTTAGAATGAGAAGAATGCCACTGCTCTGTACCACACCAAACAGTAAAGCATCTGTGGTACAGTGCTGGCCATTCATTATCCAGAGGACTTCTCTCTCTCTCTCCCTCTCCTCTGGGCATTGCGGACACTTGTGTTTGAAGAGATGTGGGTGCTTTTCAGAACTTCCTTATTTTTGTCTCAGCTGCGCACAGCGTCACATTTCTGTCTGTACAATGTAGATTATAGTTGTTATTGTGCCCCAAAAATGTACATCCCTCAGAAACTGTATGCATGTGAATGCATGGACATGGAGTGAGCAGTGTGGGATTTAGCATCATCTGGTTTCAACGAGTAATGATATTCTGCAGGAGTCTCATAAAGCCATGGCACAGGTTTTAGGAAATGTAACTTACACTGAGGTTGTGGTGAGCAGCGCTGGGTTAGCCACATTGTCTGCACAGACCTAAACGCACTGTCACATCACTGTCAGAGGATGTAGCAGCTGTAGAACCCCCACCCGCACACACACAAACACACACACACACACACACACACACACACACACACACACACACACACACAAGTCATGCACTCTCACACCCAACACAACGCACATATACATTGCAGACATTGCACATATACCACACACTCCTACTCATATAGTTTCTGTTTCTCTCTCTCTCTCTCTCTCTCTCTCTCTCTCACACACACACACATTTTCCACTTTGTTGGGTGATGAAGACCAGAGACAGAGAGTAAGGTCTCATTAGTGTGTGTAGGTTCCTCTCCTCTGCCTCACACTCTGACCCCTGCATCCGCAGGAGTCAATGACCTTCCTGTAGACACGAGGCCTCCGAGGCAGCCCACAGACAGGGCAGGGCGCTGTTGTGGACCTGCAGCGGCCCGATAGAGGAACCTTGAGAGCCACACATAAATCATGTTTTGATGTACACTGCCTTGATATCACAAGCTGTCACACGCTGTCAGCAAGTCTTGTTAACACCGCTATTCAGAGCTGTAATGAGGAGCAGAGAACAGCCTGTATGAAAGTGAGCAAAAGAGCCAAGCAATGCATTTATTTGTGTAGTTGTATGACATGTCCCCCCCCCCCCCCCCCCGCAGTTAGAATAGGCTCTTTATAACACCACAACACACCATCCTATGTACTTATGAGCTTTTTGCTTTTACAATAATTGCTCAATTTCATGCTCAAATAATCATCTTTGACCACATTTGATAATCCATTTTATTCCCCACATGCATTAACTTTGATAAGATCCCACGAGTGACAACCATACTGAATTACAGACTGGGACAGTCTAAAAGTGCTCTGCTGTAGGATCTTCTTATGCAGGGGCTTCTTCCGGCTGGGTGGCTTATGATAGCTGAAATATAATGAAAAATGCAAACACACACTTGCGGCAAGAGAAAGAAGACCAGAGAAGGATGGAGGCAGGGAGGGGTCGAGAAGGAGAGGAAAGGGAGGAGGACAATATTTTGTTTCTCTGAACACTTCTGAAGGGTGAAAGGATATAGAGTGACATTTCAGTTTCCCCTTGGTACTGAGCCCTGTATTGAACTACACTTTAGCCTAGCATTGGTGCAGCTGTTCATGTTGTACTGCAACAAGAGAAACAATTGAAGGACAAACATACCGTAGATATTGATTTTTGTACATTTATATTTCTTATATGTTTCTGGTAGAAATGTGTATAAGCAGCAAAAACACAGAGCCACATCTTGTATTCTGTTCATTCTGTATTTCTTTTCAACTGTGCAATTTCATTTCAGAAATTGAGAAACAAAGGCCATAATGACTGTGCTAGTCCTGATCCTGAAGACTGTTTTGGGCACAGCCCCCTCATGGACGACCATTTCGGCAAACTAAGCGAAGAGAGTGATTTAATGTACAAGCGCTGTGGTGTAAGTACTTCCTTTGTCCCCTGCTGTTTTGTGTTGATTCCTGTCTTTATGTTGATGTTCACTACAGGCGCTAAACAAGAAAGAACACAGAGGTTGTGATAGCCCGGACCCTGATGCCTCATATGTCCTCACTCCTCACACAGAAGAAAAGTATAAAAAAATTAATGAGGAGTTTGATAATATGATGAGAAATCATAAAATCGTAAGTACTGTAAATGCAACGTCTTTGCTTGGCTTTGTGGCACAAAGGATTTTCACTCTTTTTTCATTTAACTTTTTCCTCTTTTTGTTACCCCCCCTCCCTCCAGAACCTCTGTCAACTTCTTTCAGAACTACTCTAGCTTCAGATTAATGCCCCATTCACTGGGCGTGCATTTATGTTGATTTGTTCTGCAACTGATATTATGGCACACCCTGATAAGATCACATTTCTTGTGAACAGGTGAAATGTTGCATGCTTCTGCTGGAAAGATTACACCCTACTATCATGGTCATGTTATCAGAAATCAAACAGCGGTTGCGAAGTTTAAACACATCAGGGATGTATCACTCACATATTGTGAGTGTTTATCATAAAAATCAGCTGGTTCTGTGATTTAAGGTTGGGTTTTTTCTATCTCTAACCTGATTTTCATCTCATAATGTAACAAAAAAACAAGCAAACAAAAAAGATTTCTTTTCACAGTCCCTTGATAATGTAATGTTTACAAGTTCTCCTTTCAAATCTTTCTATTACCTCTCTCTCAATGCATTCGAGCATAAAATATCTCTTACTCCTGAACAGTTCCAGCAGTAAAGTGTTCCCAGAGCACACTAACACTGCACTATCATTTAGCATCTTCCCTCTCCTTCATCAAGTACCACACTGGCTCACCCTCGAAAATATCACAAATCTTTTGTGATCTTATCATGCGTGACAATATTAGAATGGTGCAAGAACATAGTGCTTACTAAGCAGTCATTTCCTCTATGTTCCTGACATGAAGAGCATCACTTTGCCATTAACAAACTAATGATAATACCCGACTGGCTCACCGGATAATGCTATGATGAAACGTTCTCACTGCCACCTGTCATTCTCACTGACGCTTTGCACAGTCAGCACTTTGTAGGTAAATGCAAGTGAGTCACGATTCTTGTAGTTGTGAATCCCAGCTACCCCTCTCTGCCGTGCTGAGAAACACATTACACACATTACACGGTGGTGTGTTTCAAAAGGCAGAAGTACGTCTGTAGTGCTGACTGTTGCAATGCCAAAGTGATCACCTGAATGCATGTTTTTTAGATTTTGGTTTTCTGTGTTTTCTGTGTGTTGCGGTAGCACTGAAGATTTGTTTGTATTCTGTATGATGCTAATGAGAATAAACTTTTTTGATGGCTATATGGTGTCACTCAATAGCCCTCAGATGTCGGGCAGAAATGTTTCTTTAAATATTCTGTTATAAAGCAGCTGCTGAGTTTAAAATGCACAGTCTCTGTTAATGATGCCATGACAACCACTGACCCGTCAGACTCATCATCAGACCTTGGATTTTGAGTGTGTTTGTGTATAAATATCTGTGTGTTTGTCTCTCTCTTGTAGCCCACAGCATTGCCTCAGCAGAACTTCTCCATGCATGTGGCAGTGCCCGTGTCCAATCCTAATGCCATGTACCAGCCAGGAGGGACCCTGGGCAGCCAAGCTCTGGCAGCAGCCACAGCCTCCCTGAGTGACAGTGGGATGCTGTCCCCTCCACAGGCCTCTCTGCACAGGAATGTGGGCTCAAGTGGAGGCCCCCAGAGGCCCACCAGTGCAGGCAGTGCAGGTTAGTGGACAACAACCCCGGTCAACTAATCCAGACCACCCTCAGGTTTTATTTAGTTGATTAAAACCTTATTGTGTATAATTTGTATGTGATTATAGCATCTTCCAAATTATTCAAATAATATAAATATTTTGTTTGTAGACAATTTTAGTGAAAACTGATGGTTGTCAACCAGGAGGTCATTAGCTTAGCTTAGCATAAAAACTAGAAGCAAGGGGAAACAGCTAGCCTGGTTCTCTCCAATGCTAAAGAAACAACTGCTAACTCCTCATTAATAAATACATTTGATCTTGTTTGACTAATCTCTAGTCTACGCTGGTTCACGTAACTGCCCCCCCCCCATAAAACCACAACAATGTAGAGGTGTTGCTTGGCAGATTTTTGAACTTTAGATGGAGCTAGGCTAGCTGTTTCCCCTTGCTTCCGCTCTTTATGCCAAGCAAGGCTAATCACCTCGTGACTTCATACTTAGTAGCTTCATACTTAGCTTATATACATGACTTATCTTCTCATCTAACTCTGCAAGAAAGTAAATAAGTGTAAGTAATACACTTACACTTATTTACTGTTAAACTATTCCTTTAAGGTAACTTTAGGTTTTTTGGGATGTCTCTAATACATATAGAGTTTGCACTTTTTGGTTTTTGTCAAGTTGGCATTGGATGTAAAGGGCTTAAGGTCAAACAGTCATGTCACACTAACACCCTTTAGCTGGCAATTGTGTGATATATTTTTTTCACACCCTCTGAAATGCTCATCATCACACCTTTTACTGTATCAGCATTGTGGAAAATGATGTCAATCTACTCTAGCACTGGTCTGACTCAGTTAGTCCAGATGGCTTTTGCAAGATTCAGCTTCATTGCATACGATAGAAGTACATGCAACAAGGTGTGAAATGCCTCATTCAAATTTAACCACATATCAGAATTGGCTGACACCTACCCATTCGCAGGGGGTTTACTTAATGGTTGTTTTTCACAATAACTCCCCTTTCCTGATTATTTGCTGCAAGGTCTCTATTGTTTTGTTTTTTATGTCTTTTTTATGATTCATATTGGATCTGCATACTGCAAAGTCTAAACGAATGTCCAAGCTCATGTGGCATGCAAGCATTGTGTGCTTTGATTTAAGTGTATCTCTTGAAAGCGTCTGCTTGGCAGAGTGCTACAACGGTTCAGAGAGGCTCCAATAGATGCCTAATTTCCCCCACAAATTAATAATTGCTTGTTGCAGGTGCGTCCTCATAGTGGAATTCTGCATTCACCAACTTTATAAACATAGCAAACACCACCCTGAACACAGCTTGATGTTGCTCTCTTTAATCATAAATTGGAAATTTCCCCACCATGACGAAGCTGGCGGGAGCACATGCCTCTCTTTTTTGAGATAGATCTACATGACATTTTCATGTCTGGTCTGGCGTCTCCATCACATGCTCTGCTAGCTTGCAGAAGGATGCAGATGGTTAATCATATCACTCTGTGCATCTCATTAGGTGGCATGCTGGATACCACAGACCTTTCAGTGCCAAGTGGTGTGGGCTTCAGCCCAGCGGGTAAGTCCTCCCGGAGAGATTCATTAGCTCTCTGTAGCTCTGCCCAATAGGCCTCCTGCTTAGCACGCAAGCTGGATAGTTGCGTATCCATCTGTGATTGGTTCAAGGCAGTTGTCACTATCACTGACTGATAGTCCTTTTGCCTGACCATATTTTCACTGCATGCAAAGGGAATACATGTGTTGCTCCTCTCCACAGAGGAAATGTATGATATCCTTGTTAAATGCATGTTTGAGAGATGAAATGGCCCAGCAGCAGTGTGGTGTTTGTGCTTGAAACCAACCTGGATAACCAGGCGAGGTAATTAGCTGTTCAACTGACTTTGGCAGGTAAATAAACGCAGCGTTTCCTTTAAACTTGTCACCTCTATGTGGCCCTCCCTCCTCCTGTTTCCTTCCCTCTATTGACAGGTGCATCTGTTTTCCCCCGCTACTCTGGCAGCCCTTATAAGGCTGGAGAGGGTCTGTAAGATGCCTAGACCAGCATAACCCTGTAGGTATTCGGGCCATGACATCCCACTAAGTCCTCAGTACACAATGACCGGACAGCCTGTCATGGCTGCAATGTGCTGTGTGAGAGGCGGAGGCAGGTGGAGTTTAACTCTTTCCTTGACACTTAGCTTGCTGTACTCCATATAGTATTTCCGACTCAATGCAGTATGGTGTTACGGTACTGTAGATGGTACGGTATTTAATGTTCCTAGCTTGTGGCAGACCATAAGGATTTAGGCTTACAATGAGATATTTGGTTAGGTATTGATTAGAAAGTATGAGGACCACCTCAGATTGGCTTACAGTCAGCATTTTAGAGTGCTGGGTAAGTCTTAAGTTTGGGGTGTGGTACCGGGTCGGGTAGAGTTAGGATCCTCTGCCAGGGGGTGTCAGCGTTTGGCACAGTGTGCGCATGCTGCAGCTGTTGTTTGTACCAAGTGTGTAGAACAGCAGAGACTACAGGGAGGAGAAACCTCTCCAGCCCTGCTGTCAGATGACCATTCCTGACATAGCTCTGATTTTTCACAAGTAGCAGCTATGACCACAGCAGAAGCCTTTCAAAGTGGCCAGATGGAAGATGTGCCGTGTGATGTCTTCTCTCTCCCTGTTCGATGGTGCCACCACAGAGACAAGATTGCGTGCATGTTTTTTTTTTTTTTACATAAAAAAATAGAATAAGTAAGTTGTTTTCCGCACAACCTCTGGGTCCTTGTTGGTGATGGGCAGCTGTTTTAACTGCAGGATCTTGGAGGAGTTATTATTCACTTTTTAGCTGATTGTGAAAACTGCCTGACTTGCAAGCACACATATGTTGATATCACAGTAAACATTATTGGCGAGATTTTTCCAGCGTATAATTTTCAGTTGTTTTTTCTAAGCCATCTGTTGTTGTTCTTGTCTAGTCTTTAGTTAAGATAATGGCTCTACAGCTATCTTCAAATATACTGTTACTCCCGTGGGCAGCTCTCAACAACTCTTACAATTACACCTAATTTCAAGCTCTGCTCCTTGACTGGTGAGCGTTAAGAATGAAAGTTGTGGTGAACACAGGGAAGATTTAAGAGCGTGCTCTCTCTTATGCAATATGTCTGCAAGCTGTACACATCCCTTCATTAATATTGGAGCATTACAAGTTCTTGAAACACAACTACAAAGCATGTTTGTATGTTCAGCAGATCACATCAGGTAATGGAACGAATAGTACTGTAGGTGCACCAAGATTGTGTTGGTGCAAATTTTACTTTCAGAGTTATTTTCATTTATTTGAGCTTTTTAGCCTCTTCGTGCCAGGGTTAGCTGAAAGTGAAACATGTATTCAAAGTTGGAGGATGACCTCATACCCATGCCGTATAGAAAAATACAATAACAAGAACCATCTGTCAGTTTTGTTATAATTTACAGTTTTTACAAAAAGACAGGGGGGCAAGAACACTTATTTACCTGGTTGCCATCTGCCTTTAGTCTTAACAAATCTCCCTCTGCACATCCTGTCTGAGACACAACAATAGGACTGTGTATGGCATCTATTATTAGAAAACTGTTTTTTTGGAGGCCTTGATTCACATCTATTATTTCTTCTTATTCATCAAGACATTTTCTGCTTTGCCTGAACCTGACGCACGTGGGATGCACAATAAGCCACCACATTTTCTTTCCCTGAACTTAAAATGAAGACTGAATGTTTAAGTTGTAAACACAAGGGCTTATGTAATGCCCCTTCCCAGACCGTGTTAATAATTCAGGACAATGAACTGAAACCAAACAGCTTTCAACGTGCACAGGTTTCAGCCAGAGGATTTATTGGCACAACCAGTCCGTTAGAGAAGTCTGAATGTGGAATGAGGGCAGACATCAGAAAAGCCCACTGAAATGTCCCTGCTGAAAGGCTGGGTCCTAACTTGTGGCTGTTATCTTGGCTCAGAATGAATGCTGTGGTTTAAGTATTTGTTCAGACATGTGTTCCCTTCTTGGCAATTATTTGAAAGAAATGTGGGATTTACTCATCATCATCAGACATCTGAAGTCATAATCAGAGGCACATTCCAGATAGATATGCAAGTCAGGTGGGTTAATCCAAGTCTAAATTTGCCAGTGAATACAGCACAGAGTGTCTGTCTGTCTGTCTGTCTGTCTGTCTTTGACCTGTGCTGCACTGGCAATGTGTCCAGTGTGTCACACTGTAATCAGCCCGGCATGTGTTGGAATAGAAGGGGACAAAGAAAATGACTAAAATGTTGATAGATACGGTCCTGTTTCAGTCATGTTGTGTAATGCGAAATGAGCGCCATTTATTTTATAACATTACAGCGGCAGCTGTATGCACAATGAAATTTGTTCGATTAATGCCGCGTAAGATGTCGACATGTACTCTTGGCTCTGTTGTAGTTTAAAAGGTTTTTACCAGACAACAGAATAAAGGACAGTGAACAATGCAGGTAGGCTATAGACACTGGTGTATTTGATTGACTACATCAATGAATCAGGATAAACTTCAGGCCCATAATATTTCTGTCTTTGGTGCACAATTTATTACAATTTTGCATTAAAATATAAGTTATTTGAAGGTGTATATACATATAATGTTATCATTCATGTTTTATGTTTTTGTATATGTGTTACCGGAAGGTGTCTTGTCTTGTTATATTTTTGATGTTTGATATACAGTGGTTTCCTGTAATCCCATGTGTGATGGGCCTAATGTTTGTCTTGGCACAGACATAAAAACGAACAAACTCTCTCGGTTCTAGTAAAATATCACAGCTCACTGATTTTTATCAGAAAGCTCTTATTTTCTTGCCATATTGCCACGCTGCAACCCATTCCTTTACATGCAATTCTATTTGCACTAACATCTCATTCCCACTCAATGACATCTTCACTGCTTTTAATCAGGTTTGCTATTTTTAGGGTCTTGGACATTTGCTCTGCTAATTCTGTAAACATTGTTTTCTTGCAGCAGCCAAGTCTTCTATGATCAAAGCCAGAGCTGATGGCGATTGCTGCTTGTATATACTGTTGATTCAGCTGTGTGATACTATTGTCGGCTTCTTAACTGTTTATTTGACCGTGAATTGTTGCTGTCCTTATCTGTAGTCAGAGGGGCTATTGTTCCATTATGTTCCTACGCAGGAGCCTACTCATTGTGCGCACACTTTGTGTTTCACTGGGATACACTGAACACAATGGAGAAGTCAGCAACTTGTTGAAGTGTTACTGATCTGTTGATGCAGTGCTAGATACCATTCATTCTTTCTTCCCCTTGTTTTTAGGATTTCAACACATATATATTGTATAGGTATAGTTTTTACTTGAACTTATATAAAGTAAATTCCATTTATAATTCAAGTGCACTTGAAATATGTCTTTTATTTGGTTATTTTTCTTCATAACAATTCACTGCTCCATTTTTAATAGAGCGGATTTGTGTGGAATCTGCAGAATCCCACTGCAGACCTTGTTCAGATGAGTCATTCTGTATCTTACAGTTGGAAAAAAAAAGGTAGACAAAACCAGGAAGAATTAATGTTTTTCTGAAACCTGTATTTTTTTTTTTTTAAATGCAGCAGTTAGTAGAATACAAGGTGAGGACAGTTAACAGTGCTCTAAGAATTAATTATTTTATAGGTTTATTTTATTAATTATTTTGTTAATTATGTTAACACATAGAAGCACCTTTTCTTGGTGCAGCTATTTCTGAGATAAATCGTGTATTTTTTAGGATACATACCATATCACAGTATGTTATACAACAAGGTCGAGTATATGAAAACTGTACTATGAATCTACACAGACATATAGGTGTTACAGACTGTTCCTTTAAGTCTGTAACACTTATATGTCTGTATACGTGACACTGAAACGTAGAAAGAGAATTTCTTATTGGATTCAAGTAATCTGTCCACACCCGCTGATAATATTCACCCTTTGTGTGGGATAGTTGTCCAGCGAGTGGGAGTGAGGAGGGTTGGAGCTCCTGAAATACGTTGGTGGGGACTCATACTGAAAAAGGAAATGACTAATGACCATGCACATCAAGGTGCGAATTGAAGGGAGAGTGTAGCCCTTTACTATGGTTTGTGTGCACAGTGTAAAAAAACATTATCTCGAGCTCTTCTATTGTTTTTTATTCAACTGTAATGGCTTCAGCTATTCCTGTTAAGCAGTCACAGTACATTTGTCAGTGAACTGCTCCTCATCCCAAGATGCAAAGAATTGACTTTGATGTAATCATTCACAATAAAAATAAAAGGCTCATCAATTTTGAAATGAACGTTTTATTTTTGTAAATGTGCAGGATAATTATCCAAGTCTATTAAAACTTCCCAGAGGGTTGGAAACACTTAACGCTGCGTGCTGCGGCAGGAAAACATTGCTGTGCGAGAGGTTTGCTTGATGACTGGGAGTGTTGTCAGTCACAGTCCATGGTTTGATGATGTGTTTCTGTCGCTGCGTACCTCTGCAGGGAACGGTTTTGTTAACCCCAGGGGCTCCCCGGGCGTCCTCAGCACACCCAGCGGCAATGGCCTGGGTAAAGTCATGCCCACCAAGTCTCCACCACCCCCTGGAGGGAACATGGGAATGGGAAGCCGCAAGCCAGACCTAAGGGTTGTTATCCCTCCGTCTAGCAAAGGGATGATGCCCCCACTGGTGAGTACCGAGCACACCACTGCACACAAGTATCTCCAGCTAAAGGAGCTTTAAGTATCTCTGCTGCAGGGCAGACCAGAGCTTTGTTTGGTGTCTTCATCTAGACTTTAATAGCAGAGGATTTTGCAGGATTTTGCCACAAACATTTTTGATGTTATCATATCAATGTAGCACGTTGTGCAAGTGAGGTTGTCACCTCACTACTGTGTTTATCTGCCAAGTGGGACTCACAGTGTGCAGGCCACATCTGAGCAGCGTTCCTCTTGTGCTGCGTTCTTCTTAGATCACCTCCATTAAAATGTGGACCGAGCCAAGAATCGGCAGCCCAGGTGTCATAACTCTACCTCAATTATTCACATTCAAATGAGAGGCTTTCTCTAATATAATAATGAAGGTGCAGCGCTCTTTGACCACAGTGAATGCCTGAGGCTGAACTACCCTCTCTTGGTCATAGATCAACATCTAAAAAAACTGTAAGTGGGGGATTTCAGACACCGGCCGGCAAATATACTATTTCCAACTGTGTGTGTTGCTGGTGTTGTCAGCAACAGGAGCCACTCCAGGAAAATGATTGTGTTTGGTAAATAAACCTTACTGTTACTGTGGGTGCTCCTCCTATTCTGAGGCTCCACTAGCCAGCAGCAGTGTTGAAACAACTGTGTGTTGCCATGTCGGTATGTGGAATCGGTAGAGCAGGACAGGTTGTGTTGTAAGAGGTCTGAAACAGGTTAGGCAGCGGTGTCTGAGCCAACGAAGCTTCTCAGAATGGTAAAGGCTGTGGAGGGCGCTGGCTGTGGCAGGTCTGCAGACAGCCTGTCATTAGGCCATAATGGTATTAAATTAATCACATCTCAGTGTGACAGAGTGTAGATGAAGACTTAATCAGGGGCCCAGGGTGTGAGCCAGATAATATCTTGTCGCCCTTGTCGTGTCTTCCTGCCGCTATTGATTGAGTGTGGATATTAAGACAGCCCTGGCCTGGTCGCAGTATGTCCCACAGCATAGAAAAGATGGACGACGGGCTTCTGGTTTCAGTACAGGGAGGATTTGAAATACACAGTACTATGCGGTCATTGTCGGTTCCCGTGAAGAAACTTCATATGTAATTTCTGATGATTACGAGATGATTGCAGTGTCAAAATCAGATGAGTCAATTTCCAGAACAATTCTGCGTCCTTACTGTACTCTCTGTTCTTAACTTCACTGACTTTTGTTCAGGATTTGACTACTTCTTCTTCATCATTTACAAGAGAACAGCTTTATAGCCCAACAAACTTCAGAAAGTCACATCCGCACATTGTTGGAAGATTGTGGCCACATACTTGAATGTTAAGTAAAGAGTTAATCGGGTGCCTATGCTTTGGTTAAAACAGACTATAGACATAAAATTAGTGTGATTTTACAATGACTGCAGAAGTCATCTACACTTTATATTCCTTGCTGTGAAATCTAGATAGCTGGCACTGTTTTCCAGAGCGATTTCCAGTCGCTCCTCTTCTTTTCTGTAATTCTGCCTGTCTTCTCTTCTTCTGTTGAGGGCAGTCGGAGGAGGAGGAAATGGATTTGGTGAGTTTTGACAAATGCCTGGGCAAATGGTTGAAATGTGAACATGCTTCCGGTAATCACACATGATAGACTAAAATGCAGTGCTCAAACCGGAGATTGGCTCTCAGAACTGCCAGCAATAATACATAAAAAAAAATGTTTTGTCACTGCATGTTTTTTTGGGTTTGGCCTGTGAAAATTGCCTCAGCCTGTTAAATTGGCTCCTCCATTCCCAACACGTCAATGTTAGTCATATACAGCCAGGAGTGTGTGAGAGAGAGAGACAGAGAGACAGAGAGACAGAGAGGGGGGGGGGAGTGAAATCTTTTAACTATCATGTTGAAGTCACAATCTGAAAAGTTTTAGAATTACAAAAAGTGTTGAATAAAAATATAAATCGACATTTTTTTCTAAAGAAGAGAAGATTACATCATTTTAAATGATATCATTCTGTGAGACACTTGGGTTTGGTGAAGTCATCTGGCTGGAGAGTGTTGGAACAATGCAAGGAAGCCATCAACTGGATCATGATGCAACGCTGCTTCAAACGTAACCGCTGGCAGCTGCACATATGTTTGTTGCATTATACTCCGAGGACTTGTTGTAGTATTGTTTCTAACCTATGTCTGCATTTGATTAGTGTAGTTTGGGCGTGTGCATTTGTAGCTCACAGCGTAGTTTGTTGCATGACCACACCATGCTGTGTAGGTGTGTTTTGTGTGGACTGCATGCCAGTCACTGCACTAAAAATCACTGGGGCTTTACTGTGCGTCACTCTGGTAACTGAAATGTGTCATTTATATTATCCCTTTGCACCCTCTCAGTTAAGAGTTGTTTATTTGATTATGAAATGGATCACTTGACTCACTTTGATTTCCCGCTCTCCGAATGTGTGGGCAATAGATGCTGTTGAAGGGGGCTGTTCCTCACCTGCACTATCCCTGTAACATTGTTCTTTTTCATGTCTAACAAAGTAAAACTCATTAAGCAGATTGCAGTAAGTCTGATTAATAATTTGTTGTGCCTGCAGTTGCATGTCAGTTGTTGTGACTTCTGCACTGACTACATCTGTCAGTTGTCCACTTAAAACTGATGGATGAAATGAATTATTTGTTGTGATTACTGAAATCCACCTAATTATTTTTAATGTGGGATAAATTCACAAGCATGTCTGCAGTTTGTTGTATACATACACATATATTTAGTGAACTATATCAGGATAAATGTCCCAAATGTATCAAACAATCACTTATTGGATATTTCTTCCTATTTTTTTATCCTCTTTTTTGACATATTTGTGAAAACATATAGTCAGCAATGAATCAGAAAGATAGAATATTGACTGCCATGAAGCTACACCACCACCTAGTGGCAGCGTTTATTATTACATTCAAATTCCTGATTACCACAACATGTGTAGTAAACACCAACTTAAAACTTGTAAGCTCTAAATGAAACGTCTTAAGATAAGAAAAAGTGCACATTGTTAAGTTTTAGAGTGCTGTATTTTGGGCTCATGCATTTTCTATGTTGTTTTTTCCATTTTTGCAGAACACCCAGAGGATAAGCAGCTCCCAGTCCACCCAGCCGCTGGCCACTCCAGTAGTGTCTGTCACCACCCCCAGCTTACCCCCACAGGGCCTGGTCTACTCAGGCATGCCCACCTCCTACAACCCTGCTGGTGAGTCTGGTCTTGCTCTCCCCTCAGACTGAAAACAACCGCCTCAGCTGTGACTGTTTGCACTACACGCTGTTGGCTCCTGCTCTTTTCTCAGTGGCACACGGCGTTGTAGCTGAAATGCGAGTGGGTTCTCACTGTGTGTGGCTGCTTTTGTTTTTACAGAGTTCTCCCTGAGCAGTGCAGAGATCTCTTCCCTCCAGGGCTTCAGCTCTCCTGGGCTCTCACTGGGCTCCATGTCGGCATGGCAACAGCATCAACTGGGCCAGGCAGCTCTTAATTCTTTGGTGTGAGTAACGCACTTCCCAAACAAAGGCACACTCTCCAGACGCCCTCACATAAAAGCAACACCCACTATGCTCTGTGATATCATGCTGAATCACACATCTACATTTTTCCTGGCGTTTCGCGTTGTTGCACCTCACATTTGTTGTCTCATTTTTAGACTGAACACAAAATGCCATGCTTATCTCCTCTGCAGTGGTGGAGGTCACCTACCTCAGGGCTCCAACCTCTCCATCAACACCAGCCAGAGCATAAACATCAAGTCCGAGCCTATTTCACCGCCAAGGGAGCGCGTCACCCCCTCTGGCTTCCCCCCTCAGCAGCCGCATCAAGGGTCCAGTCGACAGGAAGTTCTGGGACGTTCACCTGCCGACAGCCTCAGCTCCTCCTGTAGCTCTTATGACGGCAGCGATCGCGAGGACCACCGGCCAGACTTCCACTCCCCGCTGGGGCTGGGCAGACCCCCTGCCGGCTCTGAGGACAGGGAGAGCCCCTCGGTCAAGCGCTTGCGCATGGACACATGGGTGACATAAAGAGCCCCGATCAAGCCTCCAGTCACCAGCCAGTCAGAGAGAGGGAGGGGTTAGACATGGAGACAAAAGAAAGAGCAAGGGTCCTTAGAGCTGTCGTTACGATACTATTATTCAACTCCATTTCAATTTGTAAGACTGGGTGGCAAATGTTATAAGACGTGTCAGGACATATCTAAAGTAAATTCTCAAGCTGATACAGTAAGATTAAAAAAAATCTCAGTTAGCTGGACTGAATTATATGCACAAGCAGGTGGTATCAGGTACTTGGTGCAATTCAGACGACGTTTGCAGAGGAAAGATGTTCAAAGAAATTGTTTAACAATAGGCGGTAGGTTATTGTAGTCACTGGTCTAGTCAGACACTTACATGTAGTTGCTGTATTGCTGTGCTTGCAAGTCGCAAACAATCAGAGAAAGTTGTGTTGCTTTCAGGCTGAGGACACTCACATATGATGTTCACTGCAAGAACTATCTTTCAAAATCATGCTGTAACCAGACAAGACCTTTATCTCAAGTGGCCTCTTCTAATTTATTAATCCAGTCGATCAGGAGACACAGACAACATGGAGTTAATTAATACTATAGAGGAATTTCGAACACACGGTAAATAATCGCAACTGTTGAGACTACTTTAGTGAACAAATGAAACAATACGGTTGGAGGTAAAAACAAAATAGCAACAGAATTTATTGCAATAATGACATACTATTCATTTTATAATTTAAAAGAGTAGGATATATAAATGTGCAATTAAGATAATGCGAACCTGTCCAGTTGAACTGGTGAGAAAATCAACATGTTCACATTTGTGTAACAGTTCATCAGTAATATAAGCCAAAGCTGTTCTTTTGTGTTGTTTTGTACAGTTGCTACAGTTTCCTAACACCTCACTCAAATGCACCATTTCTTTTGTCATAGTTTTATTTTTTATTGTGCTTTATTGCAAACAGCGTAAAGTCATGTAAACCAGATCTTGAATCGATATTCTAAAGCCATGAACATTTGCTGTTCTGTTTGTATAATTGAAAATTTGAGCCAAACATCTTCTTTTGTTGTGTAAATAACGACTTTAATATATACCACCGGGGTGTGAGTACATACTGAATGTACTGTGCGATCACCGTTTTCAAGAAAAGTATATTTTTGTGGATTACAGCCAAGTTTACAAGAGTAGACCCTTAAAAAGTAGATCATTCACTGGTCAATATTTGCGTTTTTTGTTAATTTTACTGTAATCTCTTCTAAATTGAATGATCAACAGAACTTCCCATGTGTATTTTAGTTCCAGATGGTCAATTTGTTTTTTTCTCTCTCTTTATTAGTGGTGACTGTTTGTCCTAAAGACATTGTAATAACAATGCTGTGAGGGTGAAGTTCCACTATTTTCATATTTGTGAAGGATGATCACATGGCTATGGGAAATAGGGTTTCTTCCCTCCTATTGTGTTCGCTCGTGTTAGTTGTATACCAGCAGCTGCTGAATACACTGCCAACATTCAAACCCAAGGTCCCAGCCCCACATCGAAGAATAATCTATTGTTATTGCATGTAGCTCAACTGAAAGACATGCCATCTCTTCACTATCCTGTTATTGGTTCATAGGATTTAAGCAGAAGACAGAAACGTGGTAGAAGGAGCTGCTGACCTTCACACAAAACTGATCATGCCTGTGCCCATATGTGGTTGTAAATATCGCCGTCTACTGGACATGTCAGTCATAATTATGTACAAAAAATACTCATGTGTTTCATAATTGGCCCCAGAAATTGTATCTTATATCAATGCCCTGTTACTAGTAAGAGTACTCTAGGCCTAGGAACCTTAGGAGCCAGAAAAGTGAGAATATGAAGGCGTTGAAGTCATGAACGCGGAAGGTGTTGCGACACACTGCTTGTGTCATCACACACCGTGCACAGACAGAAGGGGGGTAGAACAGGGGGGCTGTGACTTGTTTTCTTCTCCATCATCACAGAAGCAAATAATTCAACAGCTAATTCATAATAACAACAACAACGCAATGTCATTTACTTCAATCTCACTGCTGGATTGCACACATTTGTATGAGAGGTTTGCTGTACGAGAGAGGGCATCGCTCTGCATTCGCTGTGACATATCTTGTGTGTGTTCCTGAGGTTTCAGTTCTCTCCCCCCACGTCATCAAGCTCCATTTGTAGTTCTCAGAGACACACCCGTGAAGATCTATGCAGTTTTAGCCCCAAATTCACAGGACATATACAGATTACGATGTCATTACATACATATTTACTCCACAAAGCATTCGGAAGAAGAGCATCTGAGGGTCGACTGTTAGCCTCTTATCCTGAAGTGCCACAGCTGGAGGTTGCTGGACTACATATAGTACATTATTGAATGATTGATTTGGATACCCCGGGGCAATCTCTTCATGTTCATATACATTGGTAGACATACTTTACATAGCATATAGTAATCCATAATGTAATCCAGTTTAACACGGCTGGTGAAAATAGCAATAATAAATGACTACAACACAAATTGTCTGCCTGTTGTGGCAGCGCCGCCTCGTAGTTGAGCACATACTTTAGCACTTGATAACGTATCAGGGAATTTTGTAGTTTCTCTATCTACAGTATATGCACAGTTAGGAAATGCCTTATCCCAAAGAAAAATTCAACCATTTTTTATTTTATTTTATTTTCTCTTGGTTAAAAAGACAATGCAGATGTCACTCAAACTTGACC
Source organism: Enoplosus armatus (assembly GCF_043641665.1). Classification (NCBI taxonomy): domain Eukaryota; kingdom Metazoa; phylum Chordata; class Actinopteri; order Centrarchiformes; family Enoplosidae; genus Enoplosus; species Enoplosus armatus. The sequence continues at coordinate 9,472,644 of NC_092185.1, forward strand.
AGACCTGCCTCTTCTCAGAAAAGACTCACACAAGACGATGCACGGTGAATGCACTGTGATACACTTTGCTCTTTTGGTCTATGTCCAAATTGTGCACAACTAATGAATGTGAAAGGAAGGGTAATCAATGAACCTTTGTAGAGGACTTTCTTCACTTTGCTGTGTAACAGTACACTGCTTTGCTTCATGGCTTTTATAAACAGAACTACGTGTTTGGTAAGTGTTTGTAGTTGATAGTTCACTTAACTAAAGAAGCTGTTTTCGGTTTGAATGCTCAGACCGTTTGGCGGCACAAGCTGGACTTTGTTGCCAATAATGAAATTATTTGTTTCAAAATCGAAAGAGATTTTAAGTTAATCTACATTTTATTTCCCTTGAATGTGTTATTTTATTTTCATCATACAATAAATATTCAAGTGAACTTTTTATTAAACAATTAAGATACTATGCTAGATATTGTTGTACAAAATTTGTATTCTTCACAAAAGTACAAATATTGGCTTTTAATGTGTAATTTAGGTTATCTCTCTTATTCTGTATAAAATGAAGTAAACAACTCTTACATAGAATTTGTTCTCCTGTGAAGTCCCAAACAGTAGAAACTGTCAACTTTATTAAACACCTCAGTGTATGCTCAATCTGAACTCAATGTCTATTCATCTTTGAAGTTTGCCATGAAATTGCATTTTATTGACTGCATGCATCGGCTAGTATACACAGTGGCCACTGCCATTGTCTACCACACAGTGAAACAAACTGAACAGATGCTGTTGAAATCTTTACCTCACTGACTTTATGTAAGAAAATTGTCAGACATAATCTTTCAATTAAATCACCGGATTCAGAATATTAATTCAAAAAACAAGTGCTGCTCAATTTACTATAAGGATTTCATACATGCTGGATTAATGGCTCCATGCAGTGTGGCAGCCAGTGGTGGGAGAAATACTAAAGTAGTTAAACATTTCATTACAAGCAAAAGTCCTGCATTCAAAATCTTACTTGAGTAAAAGTAAACAAGTATTATAAAAATGTATATAAGTAATATTATTAAATCGTTTATATTTTTGGATTACTGTACTTTGGCATTTTATTCATATATAGTTGGTTAGTTTAATCTATAACAAAGCATCATATTATTATGAACTGATCAGATGTTTTGAGTGAAAAATCAGAATCTGCAAATCAATTAGTCGCTGATAACACAATATTTCCCTCTAAAATGTGGTGTACTGAAAATATAAAGTATTATAAAATGGAAATATCTAGATAAAGTACTTCAAAAGTGTACTTAACTACAGTGTTTGAGTAAATGTTCTATACTTTTCACCACTGGTGACAGCAGCATTTGTAAAGCTAGAAGTGTTCTTTAAAGTTAACCTGCAGCTGATTGTGGTAATAACCTGAAGACTGTTTCATCAGTATTTGTGGTTTAAGCTTGTTTTTTGGACTGCATATAATATGAAGGCTTATAAAGATCAATTGCATGCAACATACAGCTGAGACCAAAGTGCTTCACAGGTGACATCTAGTGATATTTCTTTTAGAAACGACCTCATGTATTTCCACAGTATGACCAGCAGGAGGCACTGTAATACCCTACATTACACAGCACTGTAGGGTGCAGGCCTGTTTATACATCTCGTTAGCTGAGGTAAAGGTAAGTTGGTTAACCACTGAAGCTAACAGTTCACAACAACTGCTAAAATAGGAACATAAGCTAAAACAACAGGAAGCTTACGTTAACCTAGCTCGAGCCTAGCTAACCACTGTGTTGAACCTTTTAGTCGGTCTTTTTAAATATGTGATTAAATATCCATGGGGGCTCAAGTGTGTTTGTAATGTGAATAGGGAGGTTTTCATCACTTTAAAAACAAACATTTCACAATTGGTAGTATAATATAAGTGTGATTAAATGTGCCTTAAAATCCAAAGTATGAAATATCGTTAGCTAATGTTAAGCATAATGTTGTCAACCGTGTGACGTGACTTGCACGTAGTATTTCCGTTTGGGAAGACTCTTAAACTCCACTGCGTTTTAATAATTTTAACGTTACTTTTCTCTCCATTTAGTAGTAGTAGTAGTAGTAGTAGTAGTAGCAGTAGTTAGTTTCTATCCAGTGGGATTTTACGTCCAAAATATTAGCGTACATGCTCATAAAATATGATGCATTGCTATACTGGAAACTCCCCAACAGAAAAGTTAAAAGTTAGAAAAAGTAGTTGAAGCAGTGTTACTGTACAAAAGTACAGTAACACGGTATTGCTACTCTTAAGTATAAATGAAACATTTAACTAAATCAAATTGAATTGCAAAACAAAACACTGCGAGACAAACAGGGGTTTCAGGTCAGCTGTGTTGCTGACAACCTCAATCTTTCATGGTTGTTTTCAGTGTGAAGGCTCGCGTGTGCATCACTCAGTATATTTCTCCCCAAGTGCATGTTCTTGGCTTCCTGTCCATCAGACCAGCTGTGCTGCAGGCTGGAACAGGTCCAGTGTGCATGTGTAGAGTAACCAAGCAGGGTTTTGGGCTGTTTGAGTTGTGTGAGAAGAAGGGTGACAGGCCACCTGCCATAGGGGCTTGCCCCGTTCAGATCCCCAGCCCTGTCTTTCAACTGTGAGCCAAGTTGGGGTTCTTTCATGTGGGCCTGATCTCCTTAAGACATCAGCAAATATTGAACAAGACTCAGTCCATTCTCAAACACATCTGTTGTCATATAGTCTCCACTGATAGGCACAGACAAGGAGAGAGAGAGTGAACACCAGTGGGTCTGTTGCATTGGCTTCTATGTATAGACAGAAAGCTATAGTTTATACTTTGCAAACACAAATGCTTACTTTTGACGAGCTCAGGCTAAACCATGTTCCACTGTAAACAAATATGGGGCTGCGTGAAAGAAATGGAGTTTGGTATGACAAGGCAGCCAGTGCCAGATCCACGCTGAAGATCAGGGATGAGATAAGACGAACAGATAGCCAACATTTCATATGCCTCAGTCATGTTGTGGAATCCATCAGCAGTATTTTGGGGCTGTTTTGAACAGATAAGAAGGACAGTTGTATTGCAGAATTAGGCTAGATTATGGCATTAAGCTTTTTTTTTTTCAAATACTTGGACCTATAAGAGAATGCAAATTAGAGCAAATGTAACGCATGCAAGTCTTAAAACAGACAAATAGCCTCACAAATGAAAATAAATAGTCAAATATTCAAATCAACAATCAACAGACTGAGAGGCAGGCAGTAAACAGGCTGTTCAACCTGCTGTACTGTGAGCAACTGTTTCATCATAGTTTCAGTGTGTATTTAATCTCTCGCTACAGTGTCTTAATATGTATAGTATGAAAAATGGATATACTCAATACAAGTTTGACTTTTTTTCTGACTCCACATAATTGAAGGTGTACTGTACGTTGCCTCATCTATCACAGAAGACTTGGGCAGGACTCAACACCCGACGATGGCATTCTCATAGTCGTTGAAACTCACCTTGTGAGACTGGTATGGCTAGTTTCACCCAGTTGGGCCTCTCCACCAATCACTTGTCTTCAAGCAGAAAAGTGCACTAACTACATGTTGTGTTGCCCGAAACACTTCCTCTTTTTCATCATAGCTAGGATTGTTGAGCTGCTTCTGGAAATTTACTGCTGCGCTCGGTGGAGACTTATTTAGTGTGTGGCTTTCTCAAGCTTTTCAGCAGAGGTCGACTGGACAGGTATAGTATGATGTTTTCTTTGTCTAAATTATACTAGAATAATCCAGGAGATAATGCCATGTAGACTAATTTAGGTGAAGTAATTTCTTCAGAAATGTTTGTGAGATCAGCCATTAGGCCTTAGCACTAATGATAAGATTTTTCTGCGATAATGTAGCCTTTCACCTACTTTTGGTTTAGCTGATTTACATGTAGTTATAGGCTGGCATTTTTTTGTGTTTGGCAGTGTTTTATTTCAGTAGTTTGTGTTTTATTGGCAGAAGTTGTTACAGTCAGGTGTGACACTATTGCAGATGGCAGACAAACAGAGAGACATACAGAGATGTCTTCGCTATTATCTGTGTAAGGTGACAAATCCTGAAGCGCTTAATCTGCCACTGTGTGACTACATTTTGACCTACTGTATGTCATCACCTTCTGTAAAGACAGTACGACAACAATAGAGTCTCAATAGATTGGACTGTGCCTTTATATACTATTATTTGAGCCAAAGTGTCAGACAGGAAATCTAATGTAGAACACAACAGGGAAATGTGTTCAGAGATTTTATGCCACCTGGATGTTGTAGTTGTATAATTTCCATGGGCTGAGTCTACTGTACATAGGACACCTTGCTCCACTGTGTTAGCCTCGTACACATGTAACACAAAGTTTTTTTTTTAATCTGAAAGGTATCACTCAAGATGGATGTCAAGAAAAAGACTTTCTTGGAGAACTTGCGTATGAAAGCTAAGTTGGTCAACTTGAAAAAGCCAGGTAAGAAGGCACTGGCCAAGCAGGGGAGGAAGCTCGCCCATCGGCGCAGTATTTCCGTACCAGACCTAAGGTTTGTGCCAGGTGAAGCATTTTCTACAGAGAGTTCCTTGGTGTCCAATGCTTCTGATGCCAACTTCTTTGGCATCTCCTCTGGTGCGAGCGACACTGATTCTGTTGCAAGTGGCTCAGTCACCGATGGACCACTTTTCACAGACAGACTGAACGATTCAGTCCCCGAAACTAGACTCAAAGTTCCCACAGATCACACAGCTGCTGCTTTGAATAGAGTGAGTGCACCAGTGGAGACACTGACCTTTTATGAGGAAATTGGTGATATGATAAATACAGGCTCAGAGAACAAGGTGACTCGAGAAGGCTTGTATGCACAAGTGGATAAAAGAGTCAAGGGCAATGTACCGATATTTACTTTTGACCCTATTCCTGCACCAAGATCTGTTTTTACCAATGCACTTCCTTCACCTAGACCAGACCTTGTAGAGAGAGAGAATGTCTCTGGTGAAGACATCCTAACAGACAGAGCGCTTTCAGGTTCAATTGCTGCAGCATTGGCCAGAGCAAACTCATTGGGAGACCAAGTGAACTCTTACACAGAAAAGAGGACCACATCATTTGAGCAGAGAAAGCCATCATCTGAGAAAGGGACTCCGCCAGAAATCAGAGAAAAAGCTCCTGCAGATAGAATATCTCTGATATTAGATACTCCGGGTACTCCTTTGGAGAGTGCAGATGGTACCTCTCTGGATTCAGCCTGTGGCACTCCCAATGAGGAGCGAGTCAACATGCCCTGGATGACAGACTTGGAGGAACTCGACCGAGAACCTTTCTCTCCCCTTTTCATGAGAGATTTCTCAACGGAAGAGGTTCTGCTTGAAGAAGCCAAGTCTGAAGAGGCCCTGGAAGAAATAGAAGAGGTCAGTTTTATTATAAGTGTATTTAACTATATGTATAATCAGAGGATCCTATTGTTATTTGAAGTCTGCATGTACTGTAGACTATGCTATTTGAAATTTGTGTTCAGATGTCAAATTAGTGATTTCCTTTCATGGTGATAAATAAAACAGATGGAAATCCAAACGAATCAGTTCTGTGCATATACAGTAACTTTTAGATCCCCTGCTGTTCTAGAAACTTAGATGAAAGTGATAATCTCTTAGAAATTACATGAAAGTATGCAAGCTCTAGTGCCACAATAAAGTGGTCAAGGTGAGGTTGTGTGAAGTAATGAAGGTATTATAAATAAAAATATGTTACCTGTTACTTATATGAAACATCACCAAATAAAGTAAACAATGTGTAATATATTATCACATCGGTCATAACTGCATGCTTTCACTTTCAAATGGTGTGGTTTGGTTTTTCACACACTTCAGCTGTTATGCAAAGAGTTGTCCTCAGCCTCTAATATAGTGAATGGCATGAAATCGACATTCCTTTTCCAAGCCTGAGCGTGGGCTTGTGGTTTTATTACGCTTTATCCCTGTAGCACATATAGACATAGTGTACACTCTCTATATTCCCACTGTGACAGTAACTATTCGGTCTACTGGTGCAACATATCAAAAGCATCCTCAGATGGTTGGTGTTAAATGTAAAGTTACCGCCTGGGGTTTGACTTTACAATACAGCCCTTGGGTATAGCTGAAACTAAGATTACTGTCTCATCTTTTGTCTAGATGCTTCATAGATATGGGAACTAATCAAAAACCTGTGTTACAAGTTATAGACAGAATGTAGCGTGGAGAGCGCTACAAAAAGTACATATCTCACCTTACACTTACATAAGCGGTATTTACATACTGTAGATTGGTTGTGTCCCTGAAATATATTATCTATAGTCATGAGGAATACATAGTATGCCATTTTTAAATTCAAGCCATAAATATCATGTGGACCACAGGTTGGTTCAAACACCTAGACATCTCAGCTTGACTGTACTTTACTAAGTTTGCATTCTAATATTTCATAAAATGTCTTTACAACCTTTTTCTATGTAGATATCCAGTGAAATGTGTGATTTCTTCAACGAAAATGTGCGAGATCCTCTGGAAAACTCTGTGAGTACTCAAACAACTTCTGTGACCATTGAAGTAAGCTAAGCATATAGTATGAGGCAGCCTATGAATGTGAATGGTTCTCTACAGCAGGTTATAACAGCAGGGCCCGAGGTCCAAGCACCCGTCCCGGTCCAGAGATACCTTCTGAACGTCAACCTAAAGCAGGGAAGGAACCTGGTCATCCGAGACAAGCGCTCTGGTAGGTCAACAACCTGCAGGTGAAGTCCTGGTTTGTTTCACAGCCTGTAAGACTAAGAAGCTTGTCACTTAGATCTTGAGAGGATAATTACTAACCATTTATAAGCTGAAATCAAATGATGGGGATTTTTTTTAAACACCCTTCGATGGATCAGTACAGTTCAAGAGATGCCATATCAGATTTCTTGTACATGCTAAAAGAATGCAGTTCTCTGTGTGTTGGCTTTTGGCTACAGCTAAAGGGTGAGCCCTTGATGAAACACTGCACGTACATACAATGTATTTACATCTCGTTAGTCTTGCTGTGTTTATGAGCCAATCAGGAAAGTTGTGAATAGGAAATGTGTTATTGTGTATAAAGGCAGGATGGGCTGTGTTTAGTTAATGCTTCTGTTTACTTGTGAGGCAGACATCTCTTGTCAAGTGGCGTATGTACAAAGAAAAATAACACTAGAGAAGAATGCAGTCAGACCAGTGTGACAGACTGGGATAAAGCAGCCAGTTCTAATTAAATAGAATACATGATCTGTACATGAATGTCAGGTGATTCTTTGCTGAATTTAATTGAAACCAATTACCAGCTGAATTTCCCTCATATCTGATGGGCTTTCTAGAAACAAAGCCTGCGGCTCATAGATTTTAAAGAGGAGTTGTTCTCACTTACCCCTCAACTCATCATGTATTTAAATATTACATTCTCTTAATTTGTGTTGTTGATGTCTTTAGGTTTGATGTTGAAAAATGAGTCTTTTGATGTTCAATTAATGTAATCATCCTAAAGTAGTGCATTCGGATCTGTGATTTGGTTGAAATGATTAATTGTCATATCCAGGTATAAAATCAATGATATTGATCTGTGAGAGAGAAAGACAGAGAGACACAAGTGTGAAATACGAATCTCCGCTCATCTTGACCCTTCCCTGCTGCCAAGGCCCAGTAAAGTTTGCTTTAGAACAGCAGCCTCTGGTGGCCATAAATGGAACTACAATACATGAGAACATTCATGTGTGGTCTCATTAATAAATGAGGCTATTTAAAAATTTTGTTTGGCAATTATTTTGACTTATATAATTTGTAAGTGAGAAAAAATGATTGTTAAATTTGGCCATTTTAGATGAATAGATGACTTTCATAATATATGGTGAAAACCATGATATGACAGTATTTCAAAGCTACATCAATCTTATCTAATTGAAAATTTGACCCCGTAGGCTATTCTGGGGTTTTAACCGATATTATACTTCGCTGTAGCTCCTGTAGCTTTGGGAAATCATCTTACAGCGAACTGGTGAAAGGGCTTTCTTCTTGTAATGATGCTTAACTGTTTTTTCCCTGCCTGGTGGCAGAAGACCTTCCAAACCCAGTGCCCTACTCCCTGCTAGTTGAGACCTTACTTTCCCTGACAAGATGGCACCACGATGATGCAATCCCCACACGCCCCCTGTCTCTCCACTGTTTGCCCAACAATCAACACCGTGCCAAAGGCTCACCAATGGCATACATTGTCATTACATATTCTGAAAGGACCCACGCCACCAGCCCCCACTCCTTGGTTTTTGTTCTCCCCTTTTTTCCCATTAATTTCCATCGTCACCGTTCTCAGTCATGCCAGAGCTTTTCTCCTTGCTAGCTGCCACATTCTCCTCCTGTCAAGTTGCCTGGAGGTTTCCCTGTCACAGGCTGGCAGGGTGGAGCTGCTGTGGGTCCTGCCTGCCTTTGCGAGATGTTCATTTGGAGTGGGGAGCTGACAGGCCTGACAGCCCATCCCCACAGGGCCTTTGTCATGTGATTCAAGCCTCCCTGCAGGCTCTCTCAAGCACCCCTTTATTCCCCTATACAAATGAAGGCATGGGACTGGCTTTCATTTTTTGGCCAATCTGCATGCAATTGCAGAAACAAAGAAGTCCCATACCCCCACCCCACTCGCAGACAGACTTTCTTAACAGGCTTGGGAGATTAACACTGGTTGCTTCTAGATTTTGGTTTCTGGTTGCCTCATGCTGGCGAGTGTTTCTACTCTTTCACAATTAAACAGCTACATCCCTCTGTTTTTGCCATGTGTGGGGTACACCTCCTCCTCACATATTTCAGTCTCTCACACAACCAGCATGGGGGAAGGGTGTGTATGTGTGTGTGATCATTTGTGTGTTTTCATACACGGGGTACATTTTAAAAGTGGCAATATGTTCCACATGAAGTAAACATAGTTCGATTTAATAATTCTATGGAATCAGTGTTTATACACGTTGGTTATATATTAACTTAGCACTTAAGGTAATTACTGCATGTGTCACACAACATTGCTGAATCTTTTTGTATTTAATTTTAGGTACCAGTGATCCTTATGTGAAGTTCAAACTTGAAGGAAAACAGCTCTATAAAAGCAAAGTGGTTTATAAAAGCCTGAATCCACGGTGGAATGAGTCCTTCTCCTATCCGCTTCGAGACAGAGAACATATCGTGGAAGTTCGGGTAGGTGTTGTTTGTTTGAAGTGCATTATCTTAAGATACAGTGGTCTCGTACCGGAGCACACTATTTCTGTTTATAATCTTAATGATGTTTGTAATATTGTTGCAGGTCTATGATAAAAATCGGACCAGTGATGAGTTCATGGGTTCCAGCACTATTGACTTGAAAAATCTTGAATTGTACAAGTGAGGAGTATATGTTTTTTTTAATTACATTTTAGGGGATCGATTTTCACAAGGATATCCATAAGTGGTCATCAGTTTTAATCTTCATGCCCTTTCTGTCTCTTCACAGAACCTATGAAATGGAGTTGCGTCTTGATGATCCAAAAAGTAAAGAAGATGACATGGGAGTTATTATTGTTGACATCTGCTTAATGTTTAGAGATGCCACCATCAAAAGGAGTCCTGTAAGAGTATTTCTGACATGAGAAGTATTTGTTGATGCAGTTGTCTGTCCCTAGTCTTCCCTGAATTGTTTGTACTGATTCATGTAATTTTTTTCCCCATAGAGATGGCCAGCAAAGAAGAATAAGGTACGGATTTATAGATGAAATAATTTACTTTTTAACTTGAATTTCCAAATTGCATCCAGAATGCCATTAGTAGTTCAGCTTTACATGGTAGTGCCCATGGTTACCCAAATGTAAAGCACTAGGGGGCAGTAGCTCACTGTACTATGGTGCAACAAAGAATGAGGTGTACGTATGCTCGGGACTCAGGCTTTTGTGTGTATTCTTGGTTTCAGCACAGCCTATTTCTTTTGTGGTTTTATAGCGAACCTTTTTTGCAATGCATATTATTTTCAGTGGTATCATTTGCTGTGGAAAAAAAAGTATGGTACAATATTACATTCTGATCAAAACCAAAATAATAATATTGACTGAATATGTTGTCGTGGAAGAGCCTCTTTTATGAGTGTTATAGAGCAGTATTTGGTTTTGTTGTAAACAAAGTTCCATCTCTTCTCAAGTGGTTTTCAATATATTGCAGCTGTAATTAGATTCAGAGTGAAATAAGAGGGTTTGCTGTTTGGGACTCACACTGCAGCGAGTGGGTTTATATTCACACCTATGTAGTCACTACATCTGCCACTGTTCAGTCTCTTGATGGTCCAGTAGACAATCTCAATTTGAAATTAGATGACAAAGGAATGAAGCCATTTTCATACACATTGTAGGTTATCCACTACAGATGGTTAAAGATACTCAAAGGGAGACAGAAATGTGTGATGGGACTCTTCGCAATGTTCTGCTGCCTAAATCACGGTGCTAATTTAACAATGTAACAATGCCATTTTTTTCCCATTTCAGTTTTGACAAACGTACAATATCTTATTGCATTTAACACCTATCCTGGAAGTGCTGAATACCCAGCTCTTACAGCTCTACTCCCCCTCTTTCAGAACATCGTTTTCTCCCTCTGTGTTACCACCACAGAGACAGGGAATGGCAAGTGCCTAAGTAAAACTCTGCTGTGTGATAGTGTTTCAAACAGGAGGGGGGCGGATGGGAGAAGCGGGAGGGGTTCTCTGCTGTTCGAGGCATGTTGCCAGTGTGGGATGCCTAAGATCGGCAACGCTGATAATTCCCAGGCATAGCGGGCAATAACCCAGATGTTAGGATGTAATATCACAGCTGTGGATGGACAGTGCTGAGGTACCAGCCAAATGGACCTGGGTCTGAGCTCATCGTGCTTGTCCCCATGCTGTCCCACCATATGGAAGCAATCGCACAGCCCTTTTAGGACCAGGAATAGATTCTCTTTAGGGGCCACTTACAGTTAAGTGGAATTGTTTTATTGGCCGCTGAGATAGAAATGTGTCCAAGATAAACACTTGGGATGACTTGGCTGAGGCCTGTTTTATATCGCTCCTCCACTCCCTCTGTTCCTCTTCTTTTGAAGGGGCTGATATTTATAGGGCTGTGCCTGTGGTATTCCATGTTAATTCAGGTCCCTGAGATGTGCTTTGATCCCCTCCGGATTGGGTGGCAATGTGGGTTGTGACCCCGTAGTGAAGAGGAGGGGCTGGAGTGGCAGGGGAGTTGTAGTGGGGCTGTTTGAAGCAGCGTCGCTGGGGCAGTCGAAGGAGCTGGGCAATCAAAGAGGCTAGAGCAGATTACGGTCCTGCTCTTTAATTACAGTCAGCCCTACACAACCTCTCTGCTGTTTGTTTTTACAGCCCTGGCCTATCACCGCATGGCCTCACGGGAACTCTAACATGGAAACATATCAAGGCCTCTCTTTCTCACTCCCTCTGTGACACACGGCAGCAGAAGTGGATTATTTGCTGGGCTTGTCCTTGATTTCCAAAGAGTTCTCTTATGCACAATGTCTATGTTAGTTTATTTAGATTCACTTTAGTTGAAAAGATTTTGCTGGTTAAATTAAAACTAGATGAATTTGCCAACATGCAGTAAACTCTGATGCTGGCCATACATACTGCATACATGTATGCATAATTTGCTGATGAGAGAGCTGTGCGGTTTGCATCATTACTCACTGCTGCCTGCTGTCTCTGGTGCAGTATGCCAAGTGTCCTGCCTCCCCACACTCAGTCTGGGAGCCAGTGATGAGTGGGACTGTCACAGCCAGGGACATCTGGCTGCTCACTGACGTCCCTCTCTTCCTCTCTCTCCAGGAGCCTCCATGGTGTGGCTTGCCTGTCAGTAGAGATGTGCTAATGTGCTCCAACAGAGATGTGCTGTATAGTGTAAACCTTTGTCCTACTTTCATGCACTCTGTGAACATGATGAGGTGCCAGGCTGAGGCAGGAGCAGGTAAACAGAAGGGGAGCGCACAGAGCTTCCACACACATTGTGCTTTTATAAAAACTGCAACTGTCTGTGTGTATCTTTGCCCTGCAGCAGAACCAGGCCGCACCAGCCCAGCGACCATCTGAAATGCAGAAGAATCAGCCGAAGAACCAGAGGTGGTCTGGGGTGCTTGGTATCACCTTGGTGGAGGGACAGGATCTGCCGCAGCATGGCCATGGGGACATTTACGTCCGCTTTCGCCTTAGTGATCAGAAGTACAAGAGCAAGGTTGGACTTGTTTTTTAAAAGTCTTTCTCTTTTCCCACTTCTCCTACACTCCCTTTTCTCATGCTCCTCTGCCTTTTTAACGTCTGCTCTTTATACTTAAAGTCTTTCTTCCCACCCCCTATCTGTTACTTCCCCGCTTCTCTCTCTCAGCAGGTGCCTGTCAGTGGCTCACCTCCACCTTGGCTCACTGGGCCATGGCAGAGGCAGCTCATTAGACTGGGCAAGGCTGCCACTCACTTCTCCCTGTGCTTCGGGTGCTGGGCTTCATTGCCTTCATTTGCATACCCAGCATGCCCTGTTCATCTACCTGTACTTGTTGGCCTCCCCCCTGATGATTCTATGGTGCACTTGTCTTGTGTTGTCGTGTTATTTCTTTGTAAACCTCTCTGCTTTCCTCTCTGCTTGTTTGTTTGTTGGACAAAGCTGATTCTAATTGGAAGCTGTCAGTGTTTACAATCCCAGAGTGGCTACTGAGGTGTACACATACAAGCACACACAAATAGAAAGACAGACACACACACACACACACACACACACACACACACACACACACACACACACAACACACCTCTCTTTCTCCTCTCCTGCCTCGTTCTGGTTGGACTGAATGAAGACTTAATCCACCTGTCATGCAGGAGCTGCTCAGCCTGATAATGCATTAAACCTGACATTGTGTCAAAGTGTGTGCGTGTTTCTACAGTACTGTATGTGCTGAATCTGTGTCTTTACTGCCCTCAGAACCTTTGCATTCAGGCCAATCCCCAGTGGAGAGAGCAGTTTGACTTCAATCAGTTTGAAGATAACCAGGAACCTCTGCAGGTGGAGGTGTACTCAAAGAGAGGGAGGAAGGGTGAGGAATCTTGGGGGATGTGAGTATTTCCTTGTGGGTAGTGTTAATTTTGCTCACATTGGCTCCTCCACAAAACTAGTTGGCCTTATGTGTTTCAATGGAACTATTTTCCTTTTGTGTCTCAGGTTTGAGATTGACCTATCGAGACTTCCACTTAATGAGAGGCAGCTCTACACTCATGTGCTGGACCCGGGAAAGGGCAGACTGGTGTTTCTGGTCACCCTGAGACCCTGCTGGGGAGTCTCCATCTCTGACATTGAAACAGCTACCTTGGAGAAGCCTGAAGAGAGAGATGCAGTGGTGCAGAAATTTGTAAGTTATTTTTTGTTTTATTTTATTTTATCATTTAGTCCCCAAATGTTGATGTAACATCTTACTGCTATTTAAAGTTTAGTAATGATCCTAATTCTGATTCAGCAAGAAATACAAATATGTCATATGGATTTTATGAAGTGCTGGTGGACATTTTCAATAACATGAATATAGCATGTTTTTAAATATTTTCTTTTTTTTTCAGAGCTTAAAGAACTCATACAAGTGTGTGGGGGAGGTTGGCTTCCTTCAGGTCAAGGTTGTAAAGGCAAATGACCTTCCTGCAATGGACCTCAATGGTAATCCATAACAACAATTCACTTCTCTATTCTCATGGTCATGGCCTTCTCTTTACATTAAATAATAACATGGCATTTGCAGGAAAAAGCAACCCCTTATGTGCCGTTGAGCTCGGTAACAGCAAACTTCAAACTCACACAATCTACAAGACCCTCAATCCAGAGTGGAACAAAGCCTTTACATTGTAAGTAAGATATCTAGAAACAAAAACCCCGGACATCTGTCTTATTCTGTGTTGTATATTTTAATGTAATTTTATGTTACAGCCCAATTAAGGACATTCATGACGTGATAGAGTTGACTGTCCTTGATGAAAATGGAGACAAACCCAACTTTTTGGGGAAAGTGGCCATTCCATTACTGACTGTAAGTTTGTTTTATGATCAGCCACTATACAACTGTGACATGATTTAGTTTGTAAAGGTCTTACATATTGATATCTGATATATAAACATTTTTTTCAATTCTAAAAGGTTCAGAATGGGCAGCAGATATGTCTGTTCTTGAAGAAAGAAAACTTGGGAAATGTATCAAAAGGAACCATCACACTGGTGCTGGAGGTTATCTATAACAAAGTAAGGACCAAATTGAATATGTTCATGCTTGTTTGAAAGGTGATAATGTTCCATATCATGTGGTGTGATGTCAAAAAACTGTCATTGTTTTTCTTTTTTTGTCCCAGGTCAGAGCTGGTATCAGAACCTTCCAACCGAAGGAGACAAAATTCATGGAGGAAAACCTAAAGTTCTCCAAAAAGGTTATCTCTATTTACGTTTTTTGCAGAATTTAGCAGATGGAACAAAAAAAGCTTGCTAGTATGTTCCCCTCACATCCCACTAATAAAGTAGCCACAACATCGGACATCGGGTCGGACAAAGTCATTAGTTTAATTGGCTTTAAACATTTAAATTCACAAGTAGCAAATAAGGGATAAAGCTGATTCAACCTCATTCAAAGTCATAAACATTATGTCCAGTATCAAATGATAGTAACAGGCGTTTTGTTCCAATTATTCCCCATTAGGTTCTTGCCCGGAATATATATCGGGTTCGAAAAATCAGCACAGCAGTTCTGTACACGTTACAGTACATTAAAAGCTGTTTTCAATGGGAGAGCACGCAACGGAGTCTAATAGCCTTTCTGGTAAGTCATTGCCTCACGTTAATGAACTCTCTTTAAGCCTTGGGGCGAACAAGTTTTGTCCCATTTCACTGGAGCCCAGTTTTAACTCTTTCATTTTATGTGAATTAGATGTTGAGGAGAATCTTGGTTTAGCCATTTTCCCCCATTTTCTCCCTGCTTGTCTTTTTCCCATGAAAAACAATGGCTGCCTTCTGTTTTTATCCCATGCGTATATGATGGATGTGCTTTATCCTTTAAATCAAACCCCACTTGGCTTTCCTTCAGTTCTGATGACATTAGAGTGTATTTGAAGGGGTGGGGTTTGGGCGTTTGTACATCTGACTTCTTAGCAAAGCCTCCTAACCTGGGGGACGGTGTAAGGAGGATCACAGTCTCAGCTTCCTTGGGTGGAGGAGTGACAGTCTGCCTCCGAGATTTGAACCTTGTTTAAATGTCTCTGTTTAGCTGTTTTTAATGAGGGTATGTGATCTAAGGTCCTAAGCTTAAATAATCT
The DNA here is from genome assembly GCF_043641665.1 of Enoplosus armatus. Classification (NCBI taxonomy): domain Eukaryota; kingdom Metazoa; phylum Chordata; class Actinopteri; order Centrarchiformes; family Enoplosidae; genus Enoplosus; species Enoplosus armatus. Next base: position 9,488,002 of record NC_092185.1, read on the forward strand.
TAAATCACCCTGTGAATCCCCCCCAGTACAGCGCATGTAATGTCATGATTAAGAGTGTACACTTGCCATGAAAGCCCTGCCAGCGCCGTGTCAGGGTGAGGAAGCGGTCACAGACAGGGTGTGTGAAGAACTCTCCTTTCACCGCCTTTCTTCTGTCTGCTCTGTCTCAGAATGACATGCAATTCATACCTGGTGTATTCTATAAGCCCTTCTCACTGATCCTGAGGTGCAAATCCCCCCAGGCAATGGCCAGGCTCAATGTATCACAGCCTTTAGAACAGCAAGGCACATAGACAGGCAGGCAGACACAGACAGGAAGACGGAGAACAATGCAGGCGATTGTATAAGGATAGAGTGGGAGGCAGGCTCCTATCTGGGAAAGAAAGTTGGAGCGCAGAAAGAGGAAGACAGTTGGGTAAGAATGCAGTCCATGAAGGCAGATAGCGAGAGACTTGGAGGCAGGGATATGGGCAGGAGAGCAGGAGGATAGGCAGGCTGACAGGTGACAGGTCAGCGGGATGGGGCCATCTTCTTCCACCTATAATTAGATCCTCCGCAGGCGATGGGAGTGTGTGGTGGCACACTCTAATCTTTCATTTCCACTTCTACTCCACCTGCTGTTTAGGAGTCCAGCACACAAATAGAGATCTTAGAGTGAAGGAAAAAGACTCACACACTCACTATTTTCATCGTGCTCATCATTGATACCGTAGTGTAGGGCTTCCCAATCTTATTTTTGTCGGTTGTGTGTCAGCTGCTCCCTGTCAGTGAAGATGGTAATTCTTGTGACAATGACTGTAGCTGCTTTGTCCTTTTTATTTGAGACAAGCCCTCTGTTTTGAGACACTAACACCAGCACACTGGTTGATATTTTTAAAAGCAGACAGTAACAGAGTAGTCAGAGTACGCCTTTGTCTGCGACGAGGTGTGTGTCAAAGTGTCGAAGGTCCACGGTGAGAATTGCCCAGAGTGAATCTGCCACTGTGTATTTATCACCCACTCATCAGCAGACTGAGAGTTCAATGAGTGAAAAGTTTCCTTTTTTCAATGATTTATTATAGTCTCAACAAGTAACAAGCACCGTGAAACATGCAAATCACATGTAAATATTGCATGTAATTGTTAGTGAAAGGGAAAACTCTGAACTTACTCTCCCGTCTGACAGTCAGTGAGGGCAACAGCCAGGTCTTCGCCGACTGTCATTACAAGCCTAGTGCCATGCCACTGTTCACACTAGTGCCCCTGCCCACTCCAAGGCTAGCCACGGTACAGCCACTCCTCCTCCTCCAAGTCATCATTTGCAATTAAGTTAGTGTTTGGAGCTGTCTAAAGCAGCATGCCACCATGTGCCTTAATGAAAGCAGCTCCCACTCCTATCTTTATATCTTTAGGCAGTGGTAATAAGGTAACTGATTCAGACATTGACAGATGGCCTCTGCTTGCCTCTCAGATGTGCATAATTATACCACTAGTGTCTGCTCTTTTCCACGGTGGCAGGCAGCGCAGGGCTTCTCAGGGTATGCCGGTAGGAAAAGCTGCAGTGGTGGGTCTAGCTTTAATATACATTACAATACATTATTTATCAAGCCGGCAGACCAGTCCTACCCTTTTACACCATATACATCCTGTAATGCATTACCGCTGCTGTGGTTTCTACTGGGACTGTGGGACGCTCGCGTAGTGCTTTACCAGGAATACTTAGCCATTATATCACTCAGTCCCACAGGCCAATTTTCTGACCTCCACACAGCATGCCGTCTACATTTGTATCCTGTTTATGTAGATTCATGTATGCATTATGAAGTGGTTGTTGGTGTGCGGTGTGTAAGGTATTCAAATTTTGCATGAGAGATCACTGCTCTGGTTCACGTTAACCAAGTGAATGGGAATGTGAAAAAAAATTTAGTTTTCTGGTTTTTTTTTGAGAAGTCTTCTTTGTTCATATCAAGATAACTTTTCCCTCATGAGTGGCAATCAGACAGCTGCACATCCAGGAACATATAAACGTAGCATTTACAGATTGATGGTTTATTTGCTGCTCATTGTTATTGTGTGAGAGGAAACTCTGTAAGGAATGGAAATACTTGCAGTATTGTCACTGTGTGCAGGAGGTTACTTGTTTTGATTGTGCAATCTCATCAGCAGAGTCCATACTGTTTGAAGTTGCCTGCGATTTTCCACCAATGTGTAGCAGTTTTAAAATAGAGTTTCTCTAATTAGGTAATGTAACAAGAAAATGAAAAAAATCTTTCTCATGCGTTTAAACAAAGTTCTGGCAAATCCTCATAAACATTTTCATCAGTGAACGGAAATACAAACAAGAAATTTGGATTCTTTTCCCCTCTTCTTGTTTATGCTACAGTAATGAGCCTAGGATCTGCGCTTTTCAAGAGTTTGACAACAGCATGTTCCTTTCTCAGAGAGAGAGAAAATGTGACAGCTAAAATCTTCATAAAATAACGGCCGTTAGATGTGCTTTTCACTAAGACTGAGCGAGATGAATGTGCTATACATCAGCAGTGACTGCAGAGGGGTCACCCAGAGTTCTTTGCTGCACACAAGAATAGGACCTGTAGATGGAGCTACAGCACTGCTGGAAACGTGAATGGAGGCGCTGAGGAGTTCAGTTACTTTTCCCAACAGGAGCCATTTGTGGGAACAACTTGGAGTGAAATCCTCCATTCTGTGCATTAGACCAAGAGACGCAAGTTTCTTCCACAAAAAAAAGGATGAAAAAAAGCTAAATGAGCATATATTAACTAGCCAAATTAATCTGCTTCAGAAGTTTAAAGTTGAGAACAATTTTGATTTAGATGAAATGGATGAAAGTTAAAAAAGAAAGAGGATCATTTACACTTGAAAGCTGATTTTGAGCTTTGCTGTCATTAGACCGCTTTAAGTATTTAAGTAGAATTAATATTTTAACATATGAGGTACCTCATCTGTCAGGAGTTAGACTAGAAAGAAACCTGTATACCTTATGTGAGTATTTGAACCGTTTTCTTTTTGACACTGCCAGGTAGCAACCGCTTTAGACATCATTTGACAGCCTGTGAAATGCTGATTGCCTCACATCACACACTGTAAAGATGGCATTTGATGAATGTTTGATGCGGTGCAGCTGTAAACACACTTGGCAGCTGCAACGGGCACTTTTTTGGGGCTGATAGAATCATCGTCTCCCCAGATGAGGGCAGGACAGGGTCAGATCTGGCTCCAGAGTTCTCGGGAGACCACCTGTGTAGAGCCACAGCAGTCGGGGCCATTAACCAGAACACCAGCCCAGCCGAGATCAAAGCCATAATCAGAGTTGTCATAATTGTTCTTGTTAACACTGTCCCTGAAAATGAGATGCTTTGTGAGTCTTGGATCTGCCTATTTGTGGTTTTGCTGCATTGCAGTGTGGCCGAGCTTTTGTGAGAACAGCGAGAGGACTGTCCACGCCTGTGAATTGTCTCCTTGTTTCTGCTTTGCATCTGTTTTCTCTCTGTTGGAAAAAGTTGGAGGCCTTAAAAGAGTGGGTTTCTTCAGTCTCATGGGGGTTACACTCTCCCTCTCCATGGCTGTGGGAGTTCTCACAGACTGTGCAGTGGGAATGTGTCTAGTAGGGAAAAAAAGGATGGCGATGTGTGTATTTATGGTTGTGAGTCTGAGATTTATTAATTATTAAATGATAGTCTATGACTACTTGCAAACTGTTCAGCAGTGCCTCCCGATTTAACACAGTATTATTATTTAGCTGCCCTGAATGGCTATGTGTCAGTTGACAGGTTGGCTGAATGTAATGTGTAACCTTGAAACATGTCCCCTTATTAGCGGGATTAATACGCTTTCTCTGCTAATATTCGCATCATTAGAGCTGTGAAATCATTCCCATTTTTATATTTTTTAGAACATGGGTTTCAGTTTTGAGAACACATTTGATCCCATTTAAACTAACCAAATTCATCATTATTATTCAGCATTATTAAACAGCATGAAGCAACTTTGAAGTACTGCGCTGGATAAACGTGTTGACTCCTGAGAAGGCAGGGTTTTATCTGTGCATCTGTTGTACTTAGTTGTTTTATATTATGCGTGTTTTCATCAACGATGAAGTATGCTCTGTGTTTAACCCCATTGTGTGTGCCATATCATAATGACTGCCTTTAACATACTTGCCACCTTCCTAGTCACAGAGGACACCTCTCCCCAGGCAGCTGAGGCGGCGACCTGTCCGCCCTTGTGCGTGGCTGTTCGGGGGCCGGTCTTGGCCCCGACGCGTTAACGTGCGTGTGAGCTGAGCTGACAGGGAGAGAGAGTCCATGCCACTCCCTCCCCACCTCCTCAGGGGAAAAGGCTCGCATGGCAGATCTGTCACCCAGGAGGTCGCTCAGTGTTAACGCTCCCGACACGGATTAAACACTAGTGGCCAGTGCCGGAGTGCGGGGTCAGTGTAGCCACCACTGACAGGCACCACAGGGCCCCCGCTGACTGCCCCGCTCCAGCCTCATACTGGTGCTACTCTGGCCCTGGCATGTGTCAGACAGTCGGGGAGACAACGGCCAGAGCTGGCCCTGTGAGCAAATGCTAATGCTTTTGCCTCGCACGGCTGCTCTTCCTCGGTGCTTTGATAAAGAGTTGCTATCACTATTACACTGTACTGTGCAGGAGTCCTTACAAGCTGTGGCATTTGCTTGTCATTTTACTATGGATAACCTTTTGTTTACAAATCTGTGAACACTGAGTGAACTAAAATTAGACTATAACATACCATTTTTATGGTCTTTTTTTATTTTTGAATTCACCAAAGAAATATAATTGTTTATGCTTATATTTAGCTGTGTGTGTATTACAAAAATGTGTACTTTTGTTGCTCTTTTAAATTAAGCTATCATAAAGCAAAATAAAAGTGATAATTGTAGTTACTCAAGTTACTCTAGTTCAGTGGAAAACCACTGAACTTGAGTAACTTAAGTACAGTAAATATTATTGTTACTGTATTGATATTTGATTTAAAAATGTAATTGGAAATTGCATCAGACTGTTATTACTGATTTCGACTCGCAGGAGAGGGGCACGAGATTCCTCATTTTATTGCTCTCACTCGAATGTAGCCTCTCTCTCTCTTTCTCCCTCTCTTCCTCTGTCTCTCTCTCTCCCCAGTCGATAAGACTTGAGCTGAGCATATGTGAAATATTTATTCAGCGTTAGCTCAGAGCACCATAGCTGCCCACACACTCTACCTGCCCCGAAGAGAAATCTTATCTGTGCTTCCTCTGCCTCCGACACCCCCTGAAAGCCTGTCCCCACACTGGCCCAAGCTCAACACAAATTACATGTCTCATTGCTCTGCGTTTACAGCTACTTTAAAGCCTGCCGCTCCTGTCCCCAACTTAAGCCCTCAGCCAGACTCTGTTTCAGCCTGGCTGAAAAAAAAAGACCTGAGTGAGCTGAGCTGCTACTTGTGCCTTTGATTCATTATTAATCTCTCATTTTTTTTTGTATTTTAATTGAGGAAGTAATGCAGATTAATTTCACTGCCCTTGATTTCACCCAGAAAAAGAACATCTCTATCAGAGTAAAGACTATTAAAGGTTTTGTAGAGGCCCCTATTTATTTTCAAAAATAGTAATCATTTTAATTTATTTTCCTAATTTTTGTACATCCCGTACTTGGACGTAGTCACACGCACGGATTCTGTCCTTTTTCCGTCTCTCTCACACACACACACACACACACACACACACTCACACACACACACAAAAAGACGCACCCACACACAGTTACAACAACACACACACATACACAAACCCTGCAGCCTGTAGTCAGTCTTGTTAAACTCTTTCAGTATATGTTCATGTTCACGTAATCTGGCATCGGTCCACAGCCCCCATGACTGACCCTCATAATGCTGGCTGGAGCTCTTCTCGCTTTGTTTAGCTTTCCAAGTGGAGTGCAACTGAAGAGAGTAGTGAAGATACAGCCAAGATGAAATCTTCCGTGTTTTTGGACGGTACATAGTCTTAAAAATAAGGTTGTTGGTTTTTTTTCTACCACATTAAAAGAAATAGTGGAAAAGGTGTTTTTAGTTAGCTGTTTTTTTTTTTTACAACAAGTAATGATATTGTATGCCCCCATGTGCTGTGACATTACATTCATTTGGCCCATGAACAGTATTATGCGTGTTATACTGATGTGACGCCTATATTTATAGCCTGTTGTCTGCTATAGTGTATAAGGAGAGCACTTGGCAGCCTTGCAGTCTGGTGGTATGTCTGCCAGTCAGTAGTTTGGGTTGGTAGACTGGGCCACCCCCTCCTGTGTTAATCAATTTACAGGATGGTAGAAACTCTTATAGACGGTGTCTTTGTCCCTTTGTTCCTGCTACGATCCCTTCTCCCTCTCCTGGGAGAATGTGGGTGGTGGGAGCTGCCATGCTTGCTCAGCTTTAAGTTATTTTATTCACACTTTTAATCGCTGAGTGCTTTATTATTAGGTGCTGGATTCTGCTGGCCAGGGGATCTGCATGAGAAGGCGCAGAATGCATTTAGTGGAATCATATTAATGGCACTATAAAACAAATCTGTCAGGCTGTTCTTAACCCTGCTGGCAGAATTGCTCTGCCCAGGGTTGCCCCCTTCTCCAAGTGCTTACAGGTGGCTAAGGAGAGTGCATCTCCATCATCTACTCCACCGTGCGCTAATAGTTTTATTAATTCATTCTTTTTTTTCTCCCAAGGCACCCTGTGCATAATCATACAGACATTTTTCAGCTAAATGGTGTTTGTCAAGGGAGGTTTCCTACATTAGAGACACTCCTCCCAGACATACATACTAACACTTGTTCAATTACAAGTCGTTCGTTATCCAATTCTGCTGTGCGTACACCTAAATGCTCAGGTATGTCATTAATTATTATCTCCCTTGCTTTTGTTTGTTGCTTTATGTCCTTTTTGGTTAAATAAATGACTGTTTTACTGCTCGTGCAACATATTAGCATTGTCGTGTTTTAAAAAGTTCAAGGTTTCACTTGTCATGCGTAATTTGTTGACGGATGAAAAAATACGCAGTCAGGCCCTTAAGACTGAAATGGAGCCCATCTTTGACGGCAATTAAAATGTGGATTATTTTTTATACGAATTTACACTAACGCCTGAAAGGTTGCACTTTGTCCAACACGTCCTTTAATCACTCAGCTGCTCGCTAATAAAACATAAACCACTTAGCGGGGAATTAGTTCTGTCTCCATTTCACAGAAACTCTGAAGAATGTGAGGAGACTAGGGGAAGGTATAGTCCTGCCTCTGCTCATTACTGTGGGATATCTGACGGCAAAGTCTCAGTCTGTGCACCTGAGTGAAGGAATCTGAGAGGTTTTCCCAGATGTTTCTCTCCATCGTTTTTATTAGTGTTAAAAAAGCATGTAAATCCTGAACACATGGGCTGACATACCATGAGGGAGGAATTGAGAAGAGATTTCTGACAGTTTTGGTTTATACCCTCATTTAAGCACTCAGTTTAGACACTAGGCATTGTATTTCTGTAGGCTTTTATCTTGTCCACTGAGCTGGAACGCGGTGAGCAGAAATTAGCATTAGTGGGCGATTATGAATACCTGTGACAGATTCTCTCTGCCGGCTCCCTGGGTAGAAATGAATTGGCTCCCTCTGTTGACTTGCACAGGAAGACAGAGACCAAGCAATTAGACTTTAGTGGTTAATGTAGCAGCTTTTGCAGGGAGGGCAAGGAGGTTCAACATTCCTGCTGGGCTCATGTCAGTTTCCAGGCACATTTTCCCCTCTTTTCTTTTTCCTTTTTTATGAAAATACTGGGAATATGACAAGCTACCTGTCCACCAGCCAGCTGAATTCCTCTGGGGTGAGGGGAGCGTCGCTTTAGAATCGCCTCATGGGAACTGAGGTGACAACACATGACGTAGGTTATTCATAACAGAGAGGAGATGTATTGCAGCTACCTCTGCACATCATGCATATTCATTGTTTACCTTTTTTTTATTATCCCCCACCAGCTCTAGTTTGCTGCCATACACGTAATTCAAATGAGCTCTTATAAAAAATAACAATAACATATTGTTCATATTGTTCATTTTCATTTCTTTATATCTTCATCCCGCTGTGTTTCTGCATGACGCTTCGGCTCACCCGCCACCTCCCAGGTTATATTGAGGGATAATAAGCAGTAGAGTGGCGAAGCCCAGGGCAGTTGGGCCACAGCGTTGTCTGCATTACTCATGGTTCACGTTTCCCTGGTGGCCGTTTGAACCTAGGCTTGGTGTGGCAGTAGGTAGACTGGCCCCCAGAGCAACATGCACGGACTCTGTATGGTTGCTATGACAGGAGCAGTCTGCTTTTTACAGGCCTGCTATTGAGGCCTGAAGGCCCCAGTGCTTCACATCCTGTCTCGGGCTTAACTCGAACATATTGTTCATACTCTAAGCAGCCTCCAGCTCTATGAGCCTAGACTGCACAGTGCTACCATAGTGTGGGTTCAGCTTAGCAGTTATACTCAACATTTTGAACTTAACTTTATAAAAAAAAAAAAAAAAACTTGTTAAGAAAGTAGGATGAAGTAGGATGAACTGTTGAAAAGGATGCATTAATTCTAGAAAATGTTGTATGTAAAGTATGAGAAAAATGTGCATTGTGAAAGATGTCCATATGTTGAGTGTATTGCCGCATAATCACTCTATGATATATTTTAAGATTCAACTTGTTGTGGGGGACAGTTTTATTTCATCCCTGTCAACCTGCTGGTGTGATCGTCCTCACACATTCCTGATAATTTCGGATGGAGACAGACTCATTAGGCTGTCACTAAATGGGTTTAAATGCAGCCGTCCAATTAGTGCTCTGCTGTGAAATGCAGTGGGTGTTGTGCAACGTGCTTAGCACCACTCCTTTACAGAATTATGAGGGATTACTTATTCAGTGTGATCCATCTTATTTCTACCAGGGGTCTTGGCTTTTCTCAGTATCATCGCCACGGAGGGGGTAAATGTTGCAAATGCTTCTTCAGTTGCCATATGCGGCTCATCAGAGAGCCTCGCTGCCTGCGAATCTAAGAGGATTTGATGTGCTAGTTAAAAGACAGCATACCATGCCTATCCATGTCATACTTTCTGTTCTGCAGTAAGGCACTCTGCCAGCGCAGTGTTATTGGTGTATATAAATAGGATTTCAAGATATTAAAAGTTGTCCTCGAATGTCTGTTACTTTCAAACCACTAAGAGTAAAATCTGTTGCCATCAACTGTAAATCTTGGAGGCTTTACAGTCTGTAGTGCTTTTCATGAGATTTAGGACGTGGTTAAATCCATTAAATATTTTGTTTTGGGAGCAGGCTTGCTGAGATAGGAAAGCTGGGTCCCTGCTATAGTGTGATGGGCTTTGCGTTATGCTGTCATGTCCTGTCTTCTCAGATCTTCCTTGTGACGGTGTGGCACTGGGAGCTCTTCATGCTGCCCCTCTTCCTGCTTCTGCTCATCGGCTGGCACTACTTTCAGCTCACTGCAGGGAAGGCCAGCTCCAACCAGGACCTAGTGAGTGACAAGGACTCAGAACTCTTCAGTATTCATCCATACACATCTGTAGATGCATGCTGTGACAGTGCAAATTCAATCTATATGTTAACCCAACTCTGGTCAAACCCTGATGGAATGAAATCCTTTTGGCACACATTGGGCAAATTGCAGTTTTACTGCAATGTCAATTAACAACTCTTACACTTACAGTACAGTTGCAACAGCATTCCACTTGTTTTATAGCGGGTTAAACTAGTTTCTACATTGTCTCCAGAGGCCCAATAAAACACCAAGCAGTAAGAAGCCACTAAAATTATATCACTGTAAATGTATGTATAGCCTATAGTCTGTTGATACAGTCTCTTCACATCTGTAAATGCAGGACTATAGTTCTCCCCACAACATACCACTATCTCCTCTCTATCTACTGTTATGGAAATTATGTTTGCCCTACACATGTCTGTGAAGGTTAATGCTGTTCACACTTCTGACTGCCCCCCAATTTCACTGTGTTGTAAGCCTTCTCACTGGCCAGCCAGGGGCCTGGCCTGCTCACACACCCTCCCCAAAGCAACATCCCCGGCCCGGTGATTGTGTTTATGGCTGCTGGCAAAGATGCCGTCCCTGGGCAATGTTAAAGCCCAAGCTCACCCTCATATCCAGTGTGGAGACTCTGCCACCCCTCTGTGACCCTCTGGCCGGCAATGACACAACTCTGTTCGCAGGCAATGTCACAGTGTGCACCACATTGGGGTCAGGGATGACTTGATATAAAGTGATCTAGGCAACAGCATCCAAATTAAATGTGTTTTTTTCCCCTCTTTTCTGTTTTTCTGTGTGCTTATGTTGTGGAGAAATGAGATTGCTTTGGTGTGACAGTGCTCTTGTGAGGAAGGCCCTCTTTCACCTCTCCTTTTGTGTGAGGTCACCCCTGTGATGCAGTCTCTATGGAAACAAGCCTCTCCCAATAGGGGTGAATGTACTCAAAGAAAATTTCATTACTAGGTGTTTGTTAAAAATGCTCCAGTGCCCACATGTCCCGTTCGTTTGAAATCACCCTCTACCCTTTATTTTCTCTTAGGTGAACATGAGCATGGGTGACGACGAAGAGGAAGACGAGAAGGTATTTTATCTTGTCTCTTGCTAACATTTGTAACACCGTAAATATAAATGTATCTTTTATGGTTATCATAAACACTGACTGTTTTAGCATTTCATTGTGACATTACTCAGTGGCTTAAAATCATTTTCTGCTATGATTTTTCTCTGAATAAGCAAGGTTAAATCAAACAATGTCTGCATTGCATCTGGTGGGTACAAATTATTGGTTCAGCAAATAGCTGTGATTCTCATACAAATGAACAGTTGCTTATTAGAAAATAGAAAATATTTTACCAAAGAGCCATACAGGTTCTAGTCTGTATTTTAGCATAATCACAATGACAGTTACTTCTCAGAAGCTCTTTTCTAACTAAGAATAGCAATATTTTCATGCATCCCAAATGAGGGCAACATCTATGAAACAGTTGTAGCATGTAGCTCTTTATTCTGTTCCTCTGGGTATTCAGTGTCACTCTACAAATGTACTCCGCGGAGATACTGCAGCCCTTTGAAAATCTATAAATCAAATTTGAACAGCACCGTCAATTAGATTTTGCACAGCTGTTGGGGATAAAACCAGTGGATGTTTTTTTGGTATCATCATTGTCTAAATGGGATAGTTATGTTGAGAATGACCTTTTACTACCAGAACAAATGAACAAAGTACAAAAACACAGCAGTAAACTTATACTTTGCCCCAAAGGTTATTAGTCAGTTTCACTTGTTCGTTTGTGAGAAATCATAAATGATAATGTTTATTAATATATCTCTCTAGTGTCTTTTGAAAAACAAAACAGCAGGAAATCTTTAAGCAGCCTGAAAATTATACTTCCCCACAGCACCTAATATTCAATTACACTCATCCCACTGTTTTCTATAAAGAAAGAAGAGTTAACAGGGATGTGTATTATTGCTTTATGGCAATGAAGTGTGGAGCTAACGCAAAGCCTCCAAGCAATGACCCCTGTGCTGCGTGTCTAGGCCCAGGATTCATATCCATAATGCGCTCAATATATTCTGTTGTGATGACCTGGGGCTGCGAAAAAAGCCAGATTCTTTTAAAAACACAGGCACATCCACCAAATCCTGTCTGAAAGGATGGGCTAATTCACAGATGAAACTTGCATGATATGTCTGCACACACAAAGTGGGAAGCCACACTTGCTATCACTGCTAGGAACAGGCAAACTGGTGCTTAAACAAACAGCAGTGATACAGACAATTCTGTGTATTTATGAATATTGAATCGGGCAGGATTACCGTTATGCACTGGATTTAATATTATTGCTTCATAGAATGATTATTACATTTGTCTTTACCTTGAAACCTCAGTGTGTAATAGAGGGATGTTTACTTTTTTACTTAAAGAAATGGCAGTGTCTTAAGAAAGGTTTAAGATTCTCTCAATACGTTGCATGTGTCTCCGAACTCAGCCTTCGCCTCTTAAAGCTTTTTGAAAGGTTTTCCATGAGCCTCCCTAAGCCCTTTCACACTCAGAGGAAATGAAATATCTCCTTTCATTTACTAATTAAGCAGTCACCCATGTTTGTTTTAAGCTGTCAGCTTTAATTTAAAGTGGCTTATTTGAAAGTCTTGTTATGGTCTTGCTGTCACTTGAATGTGATATCATGCAGTTAGATCAAGCAGTGTAGCTTTACACCTCCTATCAAAGTCTTCTTTAAAAATATTTGGGGTTAAAGAGTGATCAGTGTTAAATTTGATGACTTCAAAGCCTTTGCTTTTTTTCCCCTAGTCTTTCCTCTAACATGTGAATAAAGGCTTTTCCCTCTGAGAAGGTTATGATTACCACTCAAATATGTTTTTATCCCCCTTTTTCCCCCCTTGAGGAAGGAAATATTTAAACCTCAGACAGAGCAGAGAGAATGTGAAGGCATGACGTTAAAGAGAGACGAAAGGCAAGGCAGTGTTACAGCAGGATAATACAGAACAGATTCTCTGCCTGTGAACAAATCTGTCCTCAGGGAAAGAGACAGCTTACAAATTATGTGTGGGCAAAGTGACTTCCCTTTGGCCTTAGGTATCAATTGTGCAGATAGACAATATTTAATCATAACATAAAGAAACAGAGAGGCAAAACAAGTCCATAGATCTCCAATAGAAATGAACAGGGAAGATGAAACAGCCCTTTCATTGCCCCCCGGCTGGCAGTGCTGGTTTGGGGTTGACTTGCTCACAGAGCTTTGCCCAGGGGAGTTGGGGGGAGGGTGAGGGGGTGGTTGCGGGGGTGCTAGACTGGGCTGGGGGGTTACTCCATCTCTCACCCGATAGTCCACAGTCACCGCTGGGTCTCCTTGAGCACACCAGTCAGACAGACTGCCCATGTCATGATCTGTGGCGTGCATTGTGAGAGCTACCGCGCATGGACACACCAACGCATTAAAGCCTCTGAGAGCTTTTCTGTGTTTCATCCCAGTAAATAGTTTGTTAGCTTATTTTAGCTCCATATGAGATAGTTTGCCAGGAACACAGGTGTTTTTCATTTCGATGCACTTCTTATGTTTGTCAAAAAAGTCACAAGAAAAATATTCAGTCTGAGAATTCAAATTTGGCACCATTTATTCTAATTAAAATGATGCTAAATGAGCTTTTTCCAGCCTTTGATAACACCCCACATGTCTGTGAGAGTATGTTTACCTTTGTGCAGGAGATCAAATTGGTTCTCCATTACTGCACCTTAAAAGGAAGCTTTTACAATTTTATCTGAAATGAGAATATGATTTCACACAGGTTTTCTAATCAGTAGACATTTAGGATTCATTAAGTCCATTCCCAGTTTACCCATCCTTTTCCATTTCAGAAGGAGATCTTTTATTTATTTTTGTTTTCTCTGCGCTCATGTACATGCTGAAAAGAGAATTGAACAAAGATAAAGAATATCATCAAATGATTAATGTAGGAAGGACTTTTGGTCGCTAAGGAGATGGAGGATTTCAAGAATATTAAACTACATGAATAATGATAATCATGAGAGCTTTGCCTCTCGATGCATACTTCAGAGTACATCTATTTGTCTGTTTTTCCTTTCAGAAATGAAAGCCAATACGGTCTCTCTTTTTTTTTTCCCTGCCGGAGCTGTTTTTCTGGCTAAATCTACCTTGCATGTGTATCCACTGCAGTTAAATAATGCTTCATATCTCTGATTAGATTTGAATCCTAAATCATGTAATTGGTCACTTTAACAGATTTCAATGAAAATATGAAAAGGAATCTGAGCCTAACTGATGAGGCTCCATATCGAGTGAGCTATCATTTCTGTCTGGGTCCATCAGGAGCTCGCCGACACGGATTGTAATGGCTTTTAACAGACTCTAACAGTGTTCCCCGCTTTCAAAATAAACTTAGGATAAAGAGCTCAATTAACGCCTGATGTGGAGTAAAGGACACACATGAAGGTTTGCTCAGCACCCCTCCCTCCCCCATGCAGTGGAGTGGAGTAAGATGATGCATAAACACAGATAGTCCTCCTCCCCCCATGATGAGACCATGAGATGTTAATCTCAAAGAAAGCATATTTGTGATAGTTCTTCCTTTTTTGGACAGTGCTGAGCCTCCACTGTCCGTCCAGATACGAGCCCAGTGGGGGAGGCTCTGCTAGTGTGGGAATTGCTCTCTTCCTGCGCCTTTCGTGGAGAAGAGTGGGCCTGACAGTGGGGAGTCTCTCTGTGCTGGCAGACTGTGTTCCCAGGGGCTGCCTCATGAAGCTCTGATAAAGGCATTCTGTCTGGACCCTGTCAATGCACACAGGCTGCGGCTTCGGCTGACTTGTAACATAAACATATAGACATCCTCAAGCCTCCTGTTAGGGTCCATCAGAGCGCCCTCCCCCAACACTCTCATTCCCCCTCTCCCTCTCACTCGTCCTCTCCCGCCCTCTGTCATCATTCCTGTCATTATTTCCTCCGTTTGATGTGAGGCTTCTCAGCCCTCTTTAGCTTGTGTTGCTTGTGTTGCTTGTGTTATCTCTAGTCACTCCCCTGCTTCTGGAAGGCTTCACACTCGCCGTTATTTCCAGCCTTGATGTGATCACATTTATTTCATTTTGAGACCAACCCTCCATCCCCCTCACATGTTGACTTATTGCTTTGCCAGGGTCATTATTATGTCAGTGCATTAAAAGCAAAAGAAAAAAACAACTTTGTGTGCAGTGTTAGTTGTGACAAGAATCATGAGTGAAAGAGTACACATTAGCAAGACTTGCCTGACAGATTTGTAAAAACATGTTCAAACGTGTCCTGCGCAGGCTGCAGGAATGGAATCTTTCCTGAGTTGTGAGGCCCCTGCACTTCTTGTCTAGGCCGTCTAGTCTGCCTGATTGCAGATGACCATTTTGTGTACTTTTCATCTACCAGAGAGCCTTGATTGTGCTGCACTTGTGCAACAGCTCTATTGTATGTGGCGGACAAAAGCTGAAATCTCTCAGCCATCCACATAACAGCTTCTGAGCACCGAGTCTGTCTCATCTTCAAAAGCACAGTCTGAAGATGTACAGTGTTTGCTCATTATGGGCCATTCAATAGATAAATCACACATAATAGCACAGCAGAGATAAACTGGTCTTTGTCTACCCTGCCCAGCAATTGACATACAGTGTACCTCATCAGTGTCTGTGCATTTTTTTTTTTTGTTTTCTTTTTTAGGAATCCGGAAAAAAGGGTTTGATGGACAAGATACATATGGTGCAGGAAGTGGTTCTGGCTGTCCAGAACGTTTTGGAGGAAATCGCAAACATCGGAGAGCGAATCAAGAAGTAGTTTGACCATTTTATGTTTATCCTACAAATTGTATATTTATTTGAAATTAAGAATTTTTCTTTTATAGAACGTCACATGAATCTGACACAATTATTCTGTTATAGTATATTCAACTGGTCCGTCCCATTCTTGTCGTGCCTGGCCTGCTTGATGATGTTTTTGGCAACAGCGCTATTATTTTTTATCCCACTGCGATATATTGTGCTGATATGGGGTAAGTTCTACATCTAAAACTCTAATTAAAAAATGATCTAATTCATTAGATTGTAAATGAAAAGAAAATAATTTATGTGTAACTAAAAGCGTATTGGGCGATTACCAAAAGCTAACAAACTCCCACTGTCTGTTTCTCGCTAGATCCTTCATTACCATGACCAAAACATCCTAACAAATTGTATAAAAATCAACACTCATACTATTGTTGCAAAACACAACTCTTATTCAGTGTTCCTAACTGGAAATCCATGATTTAATGAAGTACAGTAATTTAAGAACTCTGCCTTCCCTACACCTCTGCAGATGCACAGAGATCAGACAGCTGCAGAGGTTTGCTCTGCTCAGTGTGGGCTGATGTAGCAGAGGCCCAGGGTTTGTGTGAAAACAAAGCAGAGGTAGAGTAGCAAGCTGTATATAATACATGATGTCCTTGGGCAGTCTGTAGGCTCCTGGTCTAGCCTCTCATTATCTGCTGTAGTCATACAGAATAGACAGTCATCTCAGTGGTCAGGGAGATATGCTGCCCTTAACAGGCTCTCCTCCTCCAGCTGTATGCCCACAACCACTGTACTTCCACACTGCCTTCAACACAATCAATACCAAAAAACCATCATATCAAAAAAACAAAACACACAGTCTGAGACACTCCTCTGCCTCCCCAGTTAACCCCCATCTCTGTGGTTGCAAGGCAAGCCTTTCAAGTTGCTTGCACATATTTAAGTCCTTAGGTTCTTTGTCTGCATGTTGAGGTACAGGCTGTACCAAGCTGTGAATATAATGGTCCCATTACAAGACCCCAGAGATATTTTTTTCTCTGTGGTATGCAGCCATGTGCAAAGTAAATATAGATGTGCTAGAAATGATCAGATGAGCAAACAAAAGTGAGGAAGAGTTCTCATGAATGTGTGCCTGTTTTTTCAGTTATCATTTATCAGCTTTAACTGATTACGTATTGCTTTATCCATACTTGTCTCTCTGTTTAATTGGTCTGGCTTGAATTCAGTTTGGCTGAAGGGATCAATTGAAACAGCATCATATAATGCCGTTACTGATACACTGGTGGGAACTCTATACTGTGCACAGATAGGGTTACACAACTCTTTTCATTACTATTATTTTTTACACTGTAAAATTGTGTTGGTTGGTATGACACCTTTATTTATTAATGTGTTCTTGTTTTCACAGGCGTTAACAAATTTACCAAGAAGCTGCGCAACCCATATACTATTGACAATAATGAAATACTGGATTTCCTCAAGAGGGTGCCTTCTGATGTTCAAAAGGTAAGGGTCCAATTTTACATACAGATAGGGAGGGAATTCCCTGAAGATGTCTGCATTATTTGCTGTACCAGAATTCCCAAGTGTTGCAGAAATATATCCTCTGGCTTTGTTTGATTATTAATGGACTCTCGCCTTTAAAGCAGCCCTGGCCCAATTATTCCTCTGTGCAGCTCCATGTAGTCGCTGTTAACGCCTGAGTGAGGAGATGCTCAGATCTGTCCTCAGCCATATTGCTGCAGCCTCGTCCGTTATTAGCAATTTTGTCTGTCTGATTGAAGCGCTGTGACATTAAAGTTGGTGATTGGCCGAGGGCCGGCAGAGGGCTCCTGAAGTCTCTGGCTGTTGTGTCAGCACGGAAACTCTGATGTGGCCTCAGTCACTTCAGGGTGGTAGAGTCAATTAATGTAGTCGTGAGCCCCAGTTGTCTTGCTGGGTGCCATATGTGATTACATATTAGCCATGGCTGATATGTCATTTGCATTTACATCACAGAGCTGAGGAGAGCTGTCAGGGTGTTGTAAGTGGTGCTGGGTGCTCGCCGTTCTCTGACTGAGAATTTTGCTCGGCCAGGAAATGAAGTGCCACACAGCGCCTTCATCTCCCAGGTAACTCGCCAGACAGAATTCAGTGAGAAATCCTGACAGTCTGGATCTGGAAAGACACTCTCACCCCAGTCTGTTTCTCTGCTGCACCCTTGATGTCCTCCTGCAGCAAGCCATTCCTGACTTCTCTGTGATGTTGGAGGGAGCCTGTGTTGTTTGAGATTTGGCTGACTGAGTTGGCAAAACAAGGTGGTGAATGCATTTTGATTCAGAATCCTTTGTATGTCTTCTTCCCCATTGGGATACAATGTTTGAGCTTTGAAAATGACTCACTTTCAAATCTCATGGAAACAATACTTTTTAGCCTGGTTTAAAAGAGAAACTACATCTTGAAAATAGCTCCAATCATAAAAAACAAAACACCCTTAAGATTCATCATAAGTACGTTTCATTATGTACTGCGAAAAATAACCTTAACATAATATACACAGGAGACCCAAAACAATAGACCACATATTTTGTTTTTGTTGACTTAGAACTTCAATCCTCAGATAGGTGTGGACACAAAAACACCACAAAGGCTGAAAATTGACTCCTGTCTTTCTTGCAAATGTGACTTGGCAATTAGTGCCTGTGCACATCTACAAAGTCTGCCTCAAACGGGGACTTCTGACAACACTGTGTCTGTCCTGAAATAAGAAGCATCTGTCAGTTCTGAGGACAGTTTCATGTTCTGATGCAGAAGGCAGTCACTTTGTTCCCACAATCCATCTCCCATTCTAATAATGGAGACCAGCTAATTAGCATAGAGTTCTTACCTTTATTCAACAGATTCACTGTATTGTTTGAGCTCGGCAAGCATGCTTCAAAAGCAAGTTTTCAAATTCCAGCTCTTCTCCTTTTCAGTTTACCCTATGATCAGTCCTATTTGGATTATGGTGGCAGTTTTGGAAAAAAAGAATATGGACAATTGAATCGAATGTTTTGAATGTCAAAGAGAACATGATTCTACAACATACATTTATTTTGTAAATCCACTTGAACATCAAGGAATTAGAAGTCTATCTTGAGCTTAATTCTACACATGTAAATCGCAGAAGAAAAAAAACAAGGTTGTAAGTTCAAAAGCCACATTTCAGGTCTTGTTTTTCCCTGAAGAAATCAAAGTCACACCAAGGGTCTGTAAAGCTGTGAAGAAAGTTACACGTCAACTGTGTTGGTAACTTAAACAACACTCGCTTTGTACTATTCTCAGGCTTTAACAAAGTTTTCTTTAGGGGACATAACTTACAGTGAGTGATTATGCAGTTTGCAACTCCCTCACTGGCCTGGCAGGTCATCTCAACAGTTGATGTCTGTTTCTAATATTGTGATTGTGGTGCAGAATGAGGGGGGCGTACACTGGTACGGAACCCTTGACTCTTCAAATCCTTCCTCCCTGTGATTAATCCCCTCTGCTCCTGTGTTTAAAAAATGATTCATTACAGGCGAGCCCGCCTCGCTTTCCCCTGCACCAGCTCTCCTCAGGGGAGCCATTACCGTGCGCTCCACTGAGCTCGGATTACCTGCCTCTGACCAAACTCCTGTTTGTTTTTACAGGTGCAGCACAGCGCGCTGAAAGCGCCCACCAGCCAGAGCCAGCCGCGGAGGAAAAGGTAAGCTTCACGGACACGCTAGATGAAAGGCTGGTCTCCTTTTGACTATGGCACGACGCAGTCCACCTGACAACAATGCTCCAGTGCCAGCAGAGCCCATGACCCTGTGCAACCCACCATACCACCCTAACTCTGCCCCCTGCTGCTGAGGGGCAGCCAGCCGCTCTCTGGCTTGTGTGTTTGCCACCCCCCTGACAGAGGCTGTGAACTGCAGCAGCTAGGAGGGCAGCACATGGTGCTGTCAATCACGAGCCTGGAGGTAAAGAAAAGAGAGTGCTGCAAGGCTCAGCCTTCATCTTTGGATATAATTTAGAAAAGGAATGAAAAGCATCGGGTTTGGCTTACCTTAGACCTTCACTGTTGTGCTTTGTTTTTGACTTTTGGTGAAACTGAGAAATTTGCCTTCAGGTTAAGTTAATACAAACTTAACAGTTTATGGAAAACAAATCATGGTAATGTTTTTTCTTCATCCATATATATATATATCCATAATATAATAATAATGAAAGGTCAAATGTCATATGTTTAAATAATGATTGAAATAATATGTTTTGTCACACATTTAAAGTAGTAGGACAGAGTCCTGAATGTTACTATTCTTTTTGTGGTAAGGATTTACTGTATATAATATAATGCTGTCAGCTTTCTTTTTTTAATCTCAGCAACAAATATATATTTATGTACTGTATCCCGTTGACTTTATTTTTTTAAGTTTCTTTACTTTATGTTAGACTGATTCATTTGAGAGTTTTATTTTTACTCAGTATCGTGTCTGCATCATCAAATGGAGAATTTACACGAATCCTGAATAAAGAATCTTGATCAGTTTGAGCTCTTGTTCTTGCCCGTGTTTTTTCAATAACTGCACTCTAGTGAGGATGGATTACACCACTTCTTTACTTGAATACACAGTAAACACATCTGATTACACAACACAGCCATTGGAACAGAGCTCACACACCGGCCACCGCTGCGCCTTGGTTACCGAGCTCACATCAAAGCTGTGTGGCTCCAGTGTGCTTCCTAATGCATTGCTTTGTTGCCTTCTCACAATAACAGGGTCCAGATGAGAGAGAAAGAGCTCATCTCGCAGAGAGTACTCTCTCCATCCTCAGCACTTAGTGCTTTACATTTCCACTAAAATCACCTGGCCTATCTAATGGTTACACACACATACTCCGGTTTTTCCATCTGTCTCCCCACAATAGTTTTTCCAAGTAGAGGGATGTAGTATTTCCTCCATCAATTTTCTCATCCATATTTCGTTTACATACAAAACATCTTTTGCCATTTTGATTTTGACAAAACAGTTGAGACATGTTTTGATTATTTTTTGAGAAAAAAAATCCTTCAAAATATATATAATAATAAATAAAATAAATAAATAAATAATTCTGCACTCATTGAATATATGAGCTACATAAGAGGCAGTTAAACTTTCACCGTGCTAATACATGTTTGCACGCCTCCTTTACCTACTCTCTGTCTTTCTCATAATAGACAAATGGCAAGTACTCTCTTTTAAAATATACATAGTTAGAGCTGAAGTTGGGCTGAACTGAGGCTTGGACCCCACCAGTGGGAGTTTGTTCTGATTGGGGGACTGAGCATCGCGGCCGGGTGCCCCCCTCCTCAGCAGTAGCACGCTGGTGAAAGAGCATCCATCTGTGCTTTGTGAAGAGTTTGATTGGCTCAGGGGGACCTGGTGGAGCCCCGGGCTATCTCTTTTGACAGGCTGATAGAGACATCACTGGGCTCTCCCAGGAGCTGCCACCAGGGGTCCATTTCAAAGTGAGAGGGTGTGGAGGTGACCCTGAGCTTCTGACGAGCTAAATCCCACACACTGGCTGAAACCCTCCTACATTCTTGGCTCCATTGGGGCTGGGGGGCTGGTTTTGGCTGTGCTGGGAGGAAGGCAGGGCTGGGGAGGGAGGGTTGGAGGGTACGAGCAGATCACTGGCAAGACCCGATGAAATGTCCCCAAGAGGTGAAACCAATTAAGCAATACTCCCAGGGTACTTTTAATCGACATTTCAGCAAACAACCAAATTGCCGCACCAGGACATCTAAATCTGACAGAACACGTAAAAATGGGAACCTGACAATTAGTGGGCCATAAAGCCCAATTTAATAAAACTGAAGAGCAATTTTTAACTTGAAATAATATTGTGTCACGGGCAGACATATTACTGAGGCAAATGCTGTCAGTGACATTACGAGAGGTCATATGGGAATACGGTTGCCTGCCTTCAAGCTGTCAAATCTTTGGATCTGTGGCACTGAGGTTGTGGACTTGGATGTTCCCCTGTATCATTCATAGTCAGAGGATCATACAGACGAGTCTGACAGGGTTGCAACAATTGTTGATTCGGCTCTGCATGCACCAATGCACACTCATGCTACCTACTGACACACACGCAAACAGTGCACACACACACACAAACACACATAAGCTCCTCTTCAAAGAGGTCTAATCATATTTAAGGAATTATTTATCAATGTATTTTCTCCTGGGAAGGCGACGAATCTCAGCAGAGGAAGTCGCCGTGCAATATGGTCCCTGAATGCAGTGGGGAAAATCCCTGGATGTTTTACAAGCTTGCTAATGAACATTTGAGCCACACAGCAGTTAACATTGTCTGATCACATTTCTTCTCCAGTAGTTGTTGTTGTTGTGCATGGTGTGGCAGTGATGTCTTCATCAGGCTGTCAAAAAGGAAGTGCCTGCAGCTGTGGCGGATCCCCCCAGAGCCTGTCACACTCCTTGTTTCCATGGCAGTCCTTCAGGCAGCACCACAGGCAGGCTGTGTGCAAGGACCCATACAACCTGTTTTTTCAGCAGCCGCTCCTCTGATGTTCAGCCCCGGAGCGGGCGTCAAACTACCAAGTGCAGAGAGAGAGAACACTGCACCCTTTCTCTGTGTCGCAGTTCTGTGCTGCTGTACAAGGAGATGCATAGCAAAAAAAAAAAAAAACTCATTTGAATAAGCCACTATTCGCAGCACCTCCTTAGTAATTGTTACATGTGCAATGCCGTTAAGGTTCTCTGACCTCCTCTCTGAGAGACATAATGCGCACAGTAGGACAAAGTGAGAAAAGTGCGACTCATAGTTGACTTACATGTGTTAAAGCTCTTATGCACGTGTTATTTGGTCTGCTTGTGCCACCTGAGAGGCAGGTCATGGAGATCAGTGGCTGCGCTCCAAGTCCCAACTGGCCTAAATTAAAGGTGCAGAGGTTATGGTCTGCCTCCAGACAGAACTCTGACACCAATAAAGAGCAGAATTTGCCGCCCATCAACTCAGTGGAAACACAAACCAAATGACAGAACAGAGTGCCTTTGCTGCAGTTACTGATTGTTTTGTCTATATGATCATTTATCTACCTGAGGAGGCTGCATGCAGAGGTTTTAAAATGATGCTTTTGCTTGCTTGTTCCAGATTATAACTTAGCCAGACGGCACATTTCTTTAGTCTCTCTAGATGATAGAAGATATAAATCATGGTCACCAGGATTGATGTTGTCTCTGGGAATAGGGGTGGGAATATGACTGAGATAACAACAGAGAGAAAAATGGTTGCTAATAGCAGCTGTTTTCAGTTTACTAATAATTCATTTTGTGGCCCACAGTACACACTGGTGTTAAGACATGGCAAAAGCCATAATTCTTTATAGCATCAAGAATAGAAGATGGCCTTTAAGAGCTGAAATTAAATCATTGGCCTTTAAAAGCATCTCTCTAAGGGGCAAGCTGCATTAATAAATTCAACTGATTCTACTTTAATATTATTCAGAGTGCATTAAAATGAAGACAACAGCTGGGATCATGCCCAGTCTCGGGAGTATTGCTTGGGCCAATGAGTGCCGACGAGATGCAAAGCATGTCTGAGTGCAACCCCGCGCTGTGGACGGGAGGACCCAAGGTCTCAGTGTTACAGGTGCAGGTCTGACAGTTGCTGTTCCCGGATCAGAGGTTGTTGGGCACTGACACTGACCACAGGACAGCTACTGCCTGCCTCAAAAAACAATGTCACATGGGAACAGACACCCAGCCAATCAAGCCAGCTACTGCCACAGGCATGACAGCACTGCATATGAGAACTACAAGAAAAACTGTTAAATGCTTTGTTTTCATAGCCACTGTATGGAATAGTTATGGGCTTACTTTGTTATTTTGAAAAATGGATAAACTGTAGAAGAAAAAAAAACTCCACTGTGGCTTTGAAAAGCTGTTACATCAGTGCTCTATAGTTAGCACGAGCACATGCGTCAGGAAACAATACAAAGAATAATTGAACTGCATATTTCATTCTAATTAACAGTGATATAACGCAATGTGACTCTCAGCCTCCTGAGGAAAGAGCACCACATTTTGTTTGATGAATCTGCTAAAGCCACAGCTAGTCTCGCCACTAACCCCTGGGGAATCAGGTATCATTAGAGATATGAACAGATCTGCTTTTTTGTCTCGTTGAAAGAAGGGGAAAACACATTCCCTCCGTGCTGGCACATGGGTGAATGTGAAAGTGTTCAATATTAATAGCCTTTCATCAAGGACACAATTAGGACACCTCTATTTGACACATTCTATAGGTTGTGAATGAATATGGATATATGGTCCCTAGGAAGGAGCCACTGGCTGAATAACAAAGTGAAATCTCCAGAAAACCCAGCAGAATGAAGAATGCACAACATGACAATCGGGGAGTTGATGTATTTTGATCCAATGTGAATTTAAAAGAAGCAAGAGACTCTAAGTGTATTATTATTAGCCCGATTTATAATTCACAGCCAAGGGCAAGTTGTATATTTATCCAAATTAGCATACGTGCCACTATACAAACACACAAATGCAGCACACATATTAAAGAGGCTGCATTACTTTCATCTGGTACACTTGAAGTATTTGTCCTCGTATTTGGAAAACACATAGACACTACTTGTGTGTTTCGGTATTCCTGTTCCTTTCAAGAGAATTAAAAAAAAAAGAGATCAAATCTTAACACTGGTCAGAGGTTCACACAGAGCCGATTTGATTAGTGAGAGCAGTTTAGGATATGTAATTTTCTACACCAGAGGTTTGCGGTGCTGACTGCAAAAGCTGAGGTGTGAAGAGGGCTGTGGTGAAGTGAGGAGACTAATCACATGTGTATCACCCCCGAGCACTGTCTCCTCCAAGCTCTGCCACGTTATGACACCAGAGAGTCATGTAGCACACGAGCACGGTTAGGCCCATTAACCAGAGCGGCTAATTATCGGCTCCTACAAGGTCTTCAAGCTCTCAGGCAATGCATGCTCTCATTTCTGATTAAAAACATAAATGCATGCAGAAAAAGAGGATCAATTACAGCAAGGCAGAACAGATAACAGCCCTGTACCAGAGTAATTAGGCTGGGTGTTTCATCGAGACCGCTTGCTCTGTGATGAAGGTTTAAAGAGTCCAGTGGCAGAAACATCACAACTGTGTTTGTTTTATTTATGATGCTGCAGTGTCACCCACCGGGGCCCAATTAGCCTGCGACTGATGCCTTGGAAAGCATCTCTCTGCTCCTCTTTGACAGGAAATGAAAGCTCCACTTGCTTATGTACTGCTGGTGACCTGCGGGCAGACTGGCCAACAGCAGTGACTTGAACATGCCACCACAACCTCCTTCCTTCTTTCAGGCCATTTGCCAGTATGTTTCATACCATTTAACTGTGTCAACAGAGGATGTCGTGGGGATAATGTGCCGGTTTTGGAAGTATTTAGGCGACCGATTCACTTTCTCCTGGCTGATTTGATGGTGATGCTCTGTAATGTATGTAGCCGCCTTCTCGCCGTTCCTTACCCACATGAGGGAGCACCACCATAAGGAATGAGCCTGATTGCAATGTTGGCTTGAGCTCTTACACCAGCTTCAAACCGTTTGTCAAAGTAATTTTCTTAATTAACTGCGATGTGCTCTAATTAAAATAGTATTTACCAATTTACATCATATCAGGCAGCGCTGGGCTTAAATTGGCTTTCATGGAATGCATATGTTTTACGACAAGAGAGAGAAATAAAGCAGTAAATGATCTAGTCAAGCTTTGATATGGTATTATAAATACTCTTAGATTTTTTTAAGGACATGCTCATTTCAGCGAGCAGCTTCTCTTTCAGTTTTGGTAACAATAACAACCGTTCTTAAAACTACTGTAATAGCAGTCCTTCACACCTTCCTCTTTTCTCCATTAGAACTACACAGTGCTTCATGTAATCTTTGAATTACTACACACACACACACACACACACACACTCTCACACACACACACACACACACACACACACACACATATGCACACACACAAATACAGACAGACATAGTTTATTAGTTTCAATAGGCAAATGAAAAAGAATGTCTATGGTCCTTTAAGCAAGCAGCAAGAGACCAATTAGCAAGTATCTCTATTCAATTTCTCCATATCTCTACTTGGTGAGTGTGAGGGAGAGAGAGGTCTGGGGGGAGGAGTTTGAGCGGCACAGACAGGAAGAGAGAAAACAAAGCCATCATCTCCCAGTGCTTGCCCTCCTCTCCCCTCTCCTCTGCAGCTCCAATTACTGGCTTCTCTCCCTGCCATCAGTATGCAGCAGGGCCGCTCCTCTCCTCCACTCGCCCCAGGCCATTGAATACGTTACCTCCGCTATGGGGCTCGGGGCTCAGGGGCACTGCGCCCCCTAACCCCCTGGATAATTTGGGATTCCTGCTCCTGCCTTAGAGAGCTGAAAACAAATAAAACACCCAGATAAATAAAGAAATAAGGTTGCCTCGCAAATATCCAGAGATCTACTGATTTATTGATTTGCTCATTCCTCTACTTATTATTTGTAAATCATTACTGATCCGCAGCCACCCACACCTCCATCCTAAACCTATGCGAGCGGATGAGAATGCACTTCACTCAGGCCGAAAGTTTTGAGTAGCTGAAGCAGATAAAATATAGTTTTTAAGTTTATTTCTTATTCTAAACAAAATGACCAAAAATAAATATTAATATTTTTGGACTATTTTATAGAGTGACATTGTACACAGTTGTCTCTGTTGTTTTGCAGACATCCACATTTGAAAAGTATCTTTTCAATTATAGTTATTTTGCCTTTTTATGTTCTTTTCTATTCATGTTTGTAAATTATGCAAACATTTTTCTAACCTTGTAACATTTAGATGTTGACTTTTTTCTCCTCGGACATCACTTTGTTTCTCGCAGAATGAAAAACAACCATCCCATATCTCTTTCATTCGAAAAATTCTGCAAGACCACAACCCGTTTTGTTTTATGCGAAGACCACTGTCAGGAATAACCACTTTCATTCTTTTTTTTTTTGCACCCCAAAATCTGCACAAGGCACTTGAGGGAAGTCTATAAAGCTGTTCAAACTAGACTGCCTTTGGCTTAGATTCCTTTTCCATCTCCCTGTCTTTGTCCAAGGTTTAAGGTTTAAGATAGCTCACAGCTACACACCATGCACTTCTTATTAAAGCACATCAGGTTTCAGGCACAATACAGAAAGGTGTGTTTTAAAATCCTTTTTGAGAAAGGAACAAAAATATTTTATGGAGAACTCGTCAAACTGTTAAAGCCCCATAATCTAGTCCCCCTACATCACTACTTGTATCAGTATCACAATACTTAAGTGGAGCTGAATGTAGTGAAAATGCATGCAATCGTGAGGTGGAATGAATAACAAAGCAGTGCTCTACTGCCGATCTAAAACTGTGAGAGAGTATCTCTGTCCATCTAAAGCCTTTTATGTTGACAAACACCTACACTGTGGTTCTCATGCAGTGGTCTGTGTCCACAGCTGCTCTTCCCACTCGCCTGTGAGCAGATGCATGCCTCGCTCTTTCGGGTAGAGCCTCATGACTGACTTTATTGTTTTGGAGATAGGGGGGTAACAGTGAAATGCAAAGAAATGGGGTGGAAATGGTAGCGTGAAAAAGGAGATCTTCCACTTGGTTGTACAGCTCGAGGAGGTAACTGAGAGCAGAACCCCCAACGTGGGCCGTCCAAGTCAGATAGCGCTCACATCGCACCCAAACCTCTCCTTTCTCCTCATAGTGACATGAATGCCTGTTTAATATGCCTCTGTTTCTCCAAAAACAGTTGGTGTAAATGATTACTAGATTACTTAATGTAGCGCTGAATCAATTCTCAAATGTGTCTGTCCCTGCTATACAGAGCAGGCGGGCTGGGGGAGCAGAGTGAGACAGTGAGTATGATAGAGCCATGGGGGAAATTATGAGACTATTAAGGAGTCACTGTTGTTACTCTTGGCTTCTTGCAGGATTTTGTCAGCGGATGTATCTCCATTTTAATAGTTGGCAGCAACTGGTCAGGCGATGTTAAATCTGCTGGCCACATGATTTTATATCGTGATATTGTCAAATAATGTGTTCACAAATTCCCCCATGATGTAATGTTGGGTGAGGTAATCCACTTACAATTATTAAGAGGCCCCCGTTTTTCTTCTTTCTTCCATCGCGGTGCACCGGCAGATTCCAGCTTCGACTTCAAGGCTTGTTGACTGTAATGAAGCGCTGCCCCATAATGGTCCATATGCGGAAAATTCTGCGTTTGAAACAAACCACATACAAGGTGGAATTTGACAAGCTCATAAAGTATCATCTGCTTAAATGCCTTATGACAATGTAAGATTAATGACGGTCCACTCAGTGCTAAGCAGCAGAGGTAGAAGAGGCACCTGCTCCTCAAAGGCCACCTCTAATCATTCTCATCTGGACTCCCCGCTGACATACTAACCTGCTGTTCCTAAGGAAAGGAGATCTGCCTCCCAGATCCTCAAACACTTTTCTGGGCCCGCCGTATTACTTTCCTAATTCAGCCCAGATGTGACGTCCCCACTCTGCCATCCTGGTTTTTTTTTTCCTCCCGCTCTGCTTCATCTCATTCCCACCTGCTAGCTGACCTGGGGACCCAAGGCCCAGACTCTCATTTGGTTTGCCTCTCTCAAAGTAAAGTCCTGTTCTTTGAATTGCAGCAATCTTTTTTTTTCCCTCTTTGCCGCCTGGAGGGTTCGTAGTGAAGTCTGCATACTATAGAGAGTGCTGGAATCTTCTTACTGTCACATCCTCGCATGCCTTTTGTTTTCTTAATATGAACTCCCTTGTTCATCGCAGTGGTCAGCCTTCCATGTAGATGGCATGCGACTGTTGATACCTATAGTACATACCTACAGACTCCAGTCTGTTAGAGTACATACATACGGTGACAAACATCACGACAGCTGTTCTTCTACGCCACCTAATCTCATTAATAAAGTCTAATCAATGTGTTTTGGACCATTTTGGGGTTGGTCTGTTCTTGATACAAACATGCACATTTTACACCAAAAAATAAGGGGTTTGCCCTGAGAAGTCTCTGGATTTAAATAAAAAAGTATTAAAGCAATGTCATTGTTGGATGATGAACACGGTTAGCACTGACCGCCTGAAAGATCTCTACTTTAATTGGATTGCTTGGCTTCCCCAAGCTGATGGACATGCTTGTCTCTCAGGACCCCTGAGCGTCTGTCTCCACTGGATGGGCCCCAGTAAATAATCTCTCTCCCCTAAACGCTTACCGTTAATTGTGTTTTTTTCTTCTTCTTCTTCTTCTTCTCGAGATGTAGTGGGGGTGGGTGGGTTAGGGAGGGGGATAATTAAGACAATGCCTTTGCGCTTCACTTTGGAGCGGGGAACCCACTAGGGCTGAGGCAGGTGCCTCTTACTGGAAGAGACTTACTGACAAGACCTGCCAATCAAGCCCGCAGAGCTCTCCATTTCTTGAGCTCTTAGGTGCTCTATTCCCTTTAGTCCGTTTATTACAAACACAGTTTTAAAATGCTGGGGATTAAGCAGGTAGCAAACAGGCCCAGTCTGTCGGAGTGAATCAGTGTTCCCCTGCCTTCGTGGACTCTGTTGTCTGTCTCAGCTCGTCTACAGCTGCACTCATGGTGGAAGGTTTTATCTTACAATTGATTAGAGAGCTCATACTAAAATTAAAACAGTGCAACAAAGTTTTGACAAAAGCTACTGTGAGTATTGATGTCTTTTCTTTTATTTTCAGTGCGTTTGCCCACTACAAAGGTTGTTAAGGGGGGAGCGCCAGATAAACTCCTCCAATGCCAAACACTGTTCTTATGTCTTCTCTCTAGTTTCTTAATTCCAGCTGAGCATTTGCATGGAGAGTAACCATACAAAGATTCTTTGAGGAACACAGAAGGAGACTCCTTTTTGTTATTCTTATACCTGACCTGGAGGGCATTGTCAAACTGTGCAGAACCATGCGGACATATCATATAGTATAATAACATAATCAAGGCAAAAATGTAATGGTTGTGAAAAAAAACACTGTATCTCTTTAAGCTTGCTCCTCATCTAGTAGACAGGCTGGAGAGAGGTGCCAGCAGCTATTCACGACGAAGCGGGAAAGCAGGTCATGGAGTCACGGCCGCTAAGAGCCGCTGTGCTATAGAGTGCCACTGACAGGCTTGTACAAGGCCAGGGCCTCATCTGGCTGCAGCACAAAAATCTGGGCATTGAATGTTGAGACATAGAAAAGATATCCTTGCACAAAGAATATCTATATCCATCCAGAATATTTGCACACTGGTGAAAATGAATAAATGTTTCAGAAAAGAAGGAAAACAT
Source organism: Enoplosus armatus (assembly GCF_043641665.1). NCBI lineage: Eukaryota > Metazoa > Chordata > Actinopteri > Centrarchiformes > Enoplosidae > Enoplosus > Enoplosus armatus. The sequence continues at coordinate 9,517,761 of NC_092185.1, forward strand.
CCCATTGAATTAATGTTTAAAGTCAGAAATAGTTTGACTCTCATACATTTTCGTTTGATTCTCATGTAACATTTTTTTTTTCTTTTGAAAAATGGGCAGCCACCCGCTTTGTGCTAAATGTGATATGGGAGTTAAGTGAATGGGAGAGTGGGTCTGAATTCCCCAGCAACCATAGCCACTCGTCACACAGAGACAGGAAATGGACAGCCACTTTGGGGAAATTCAATTCAGTTGTCGTCCACTGTGAAAAAGATTGAATCATGTAGACATTTGAGGTGATTTAATGGTGTTAACATACGCACGGTGGAGATCCATGACTTAAGCTGCACAGGCTTTGGATTATTGAGTTCAGTGTAAAATCAGTCACTTCTCCAGAGTCCATTTGACTGGGAGAAATGGATGGACATTAGCAGGAATTCTGAAAGTGATCCATTTTTTGGAGAGTAAACTAGTGAAGGATTTCGCCTCAGGCACTGTTTTAACAGTCACTTGTAATTCACTGGATCTCACTTCTACTTTGTCTTTCCTCAAATGCATTTGGGTAACGTCATATGTGGACTTTTTTTAAGTTACCATGCACGTTCTGATGTGTTGAAAAAGAAGTGTCTGTAAGACACATTATAACAGGGGGTTGGGCTGGGGGGCTTGAAGCTGCTTTTGTCTTCCCTTGATGTGACGGGCCAGAAGGTCTGATGCATTGGTCGGTCTGGCCAATGAAAACCCTAACTTTTTTTCATTTGAAACGCTGGTAAATTGTGAGCTGTGTGAGAGACCATTTGTTAAATCAGAACTCAGAGAGTAGGTCCCTCTGTAAAAGATACAGTATAGTGGCAGAATTTTCACCATAAATGGACATAAGCCTCTCCACTCCCCCCCAAAATTAGTCAAACTACATAAAAACCATGTAAATCGTGATACTCATGGTATGAATTTTATTGAATATGCTATATTTTTATGCTATGCGCAAATGGTACCAAAAACAGTCCATGATGTCATCCAGGATGTTGACGTTCTTTATGGACATAATGCATTTTCTGTTTCCCCCTGCCAACCTTTCTCCATTAACTGTTGTTATGTATCTCTGCTAGAAAAAATATGGCCGAAGGTTCCTTGGCTTTGAGCGTGGATGATAAATTCTCCTGTGATCAGTGCAGCATTTCTCCTGCCACTCATATCTGAAAAAAGATTTTGCATACAGTAGTTGTAACCCAAGGATAGAAATATATTCGCTCTGGTCCCGCTGGCTGGATCAAGTCTTTCAAAGAATTGAAACGTTTGTTGGTTGGTTTTAAACACTTTGGTCATGCAGTGTATAAGGAAGATGGCCTCTAGGGGCTGCTAGCGGGGATTTTCCTCTTGCGTTGCGACTAGAATTGTTCACTGATTCACTGTTCAAACTACAGTGTGTAAATTGTCAAAATGAGATTATTTTCTGTGACTCACTCACTGTTGTCACACTACATGGCTGCATATCTGTCAATATTTATGAAATGCATGATGTTGGACATCATAGCATAAATATTGCATTGCATAAATAGTTTGCATTAGTTTTGTGGCCATTACATGTCCAATACTGTTTACATTGTCAAGTCAAGTCAATTTTATTCATATAACCCAAAATCATTAATAACAAATTTGCCTCAGAGGGCTTTACAATCTGTACAGCATATTCAGCTAAGGGGGAAAAAAGGTATAAATACTGATATAAATATACATCGTAACCTAACCCTAACCCTGTGTCAGTTGATGAAGACATTTTCTTTCCCAAATCATCAATTATTTAAAATCTTAAAATATAATTGTGTTTATTAAAGATGTAAACTTCTCTTACATAAAAAAAAAAATGTCTTTAAAAGATGAAGAGAACTTACAAATACTTAACCAAGTGAACAACAACATGAACTCCTTACACTTTATATACTGTGTACATATACTCGTCATTAAGACTCCCACAACATTTTTCCGAAGGACAAACTGTCTGTTGCAGCGTGCAAGTGGCCAGCAGGCTTGACCTTGAGTTTCACTTTATACACTTGCAACAAATAAATATTATTAAAAGAGGAATGAACTCATTCTCTCCCGTCTCTACTTGTTATTGTCTGTTTAAGTTTGTCTTGTGTTGAACATTCACAGATTTGTCCTCCTCACCAGCAGAGACGCGAACAATGTCCGTTTCTAAAGACTTCCTCATCAGCTGCAGAGAGCGTGGGAGTCCTGGTATCTGGAAACAAGCTTTAGCTGACTTTTTTCAGACTACAACAACATCCTCCTCCCTATGCTCCATGCACATGTCCTCTCACTCCATGCATTATAACCCTGATGAGCTGACCACATCCTTGGAACACTTCACAAGATAAATAATTGAACTCTCAATAGCCCTTGATGGACAAAAATTGCTCCTCCAGCTGCCACTTCTTCTTTTGCTTTGTTCTCAAGAGCAACAACAACAAATGGGCCTTTGCAGAATCCCACACTAAGAAAAACACATTTCACAATGATAACACATAAGAGCTGGGGTTACATTACTCTCCTGCTCAGATGATTTGTGCCATTAGAGGTAGCCTATGTGTTGTACAAATAGTAATAAAGAAGCCTTCAAAAGAGATATGTGATCTTAAAAGAGTGTTTTATCCCGACACATGACTGATGTCACTATCATCAGTTATCTGTTACCAGCTAACTTGTCTTTTCAGCAATCAAGAGAGAAGGCAGACAAAGGTTTTCAGAGCAAGAGAGGGGGACTCTGAACAATAGGTGGCAGTGTGCTACCACAGAAGGCAGCTACAGTATCTGCAAGTTGTCTGAATCCAGTCTTGGCAGAGGAAGGCTTGAGGCTGTTCAGCGGATTTAATTAGACAGAAACAGATACTCACATGTTCATTTCTCAGCTGCCTCCCATCCATTTCTTTACAGTCTGTTGGGGAAAAACGCTTTATGGTCCAATTGTAACTTTAACTGTGAGCACAGAAAGAACCACACATTCATAGTGAAAAGCCAAGTGTTAAGACCTTGTTTCACACCTCCTAGAGGCAACCATTACAGCAGGTAGAGCTGTCAGAATCACAGGCCAACTGTTAAAATACACAAAAGAGAGGGCAGAGACTTTTTTTTTTTCCATGGACAAAGAAAGTATTTTTCAAAAAGTCTTGAGTTATCCTCCTGGCTGAAGACCACACCCATGCTACTCAAACAAAGACATACAGGAACATTCGCATTTGCAAAGACAGAAATACTCATAATTATTTTATTTATGATGATTTCAAGACCCTGACTCTTTCTCTTTCTTCTTAGGAAAGCTTGTTTCACTTAGTATGACTTTTTAAAACATATATTTTAACTATTGAGTTATGTGTAGTCATTATAACATATGCCTTATTCTAACGTTTGAGCAGTTTAACAACGCATAATGTTCTGATTATCCATCCCATTACTCAAAATCAAACAAATCAATACAATCCTCATTCATGTGAATCAAAGTTTTATTCCACGTGGCAGTGGGGTATGCTAATATCATGTATGCTAACATACATGACGAATGCCAGCAGAGGAACAAAGCATAAAAAAAAGCGGGGGTATAATTGAATCAGAGGGAGAATGTGGCCGTGGTAGTGACAGGAGCTGGAAGAACAATATTTAGACCAGTGGTAGTTAAGAAAGTGGCTTGGCCCACCACTAACCTTCACATCCATATTAAAAGCAAGGTGTCACTGCATGCAAATTAGGAGAAGCCGGGTAAAGCACTGTTAATGAACCCAGCCATTGAACTCCATACAGCAGGCTTGTCGTTAGATAGGTGCACCATAAATAGTCCATTTGGCCGAGAGCCAGAGGGAGAAGCTAAGGCAGAGTTACCAGCAGTAGGATAGGGCCTTTATTGTGTTATGACAGACAGAGGGGACGATCAGACAGGATAGAGATATGGGCTTTCCTTTCCAGATTAATTAAAGAAAGGATCAATTAACAGTGATGAAAACCATGGCGGCATACTGACTAGCTGATAGGCCAATCAAGCCTTGAAATGCAGAGTAGTTGGCATGTTTTATCTCTCCAAACTTAATTGCAATTTTCCAGAGGGAATGACGTGATCAAAATGGCGGGGTGAAATTAGCTCCACATGAATAAAGTATTTATTTGATGCATTTGTTCTGCGATTTCAGGACTAAGTCTGCATTGCGTTTATATAGGGGATGTTATCATTTTGTTTTTTTGTTTTTTTGCAGTGCACACAGAAGTTCCTAATTTCACAATTTATTCTTCCCCTGCTCACCTTTATCATGGTAATTGTGAACACGGTTCCACTCCTCAACATTAGCTTTTGCTGAGTAGCAAAATGCCTTGGCTGAGGACGATTTGTCCCACACTGCCCAATCATGCCAGATGCATGTGGTTATACAATATGGAGCATTCACGAATTAATTTGCATATTAGGACATGAATTTCATACCCCTTCACCGCTGCTGCTTTACGGCAGATTCGAGGCAATAATGACCTTACAAGAGATGAAAAGAACAAAGATTTGATGGCTCACTTGTGGGGGTAAAATGAATGCAGTATGTGCAAAGAATTAAAGGAGGGGGAAACACGCATACGGTTTACTAGAGAAGCAGGAGTTTGTATAAGTGATGTAGCAATGACCTTTAACCTGAGAAAACAGACGTTGTTTCAATGGTGTTTGGTGTCGTCATCCATCCCCACACCCCCTACACGAGCCTCCCATTTGAACAACATTTGGACAGCAAAGGAAGGAGATCCCAGTAAACATATTTACAATGCTTTACAAAGAAGCTCCACTTTACTGTTAGAAGTTGTAAAATAACGCAACAAATTCAAGGGGTGCACTGGTGGTCTTTAGAATGTTACCATTTGCTTGTTTTTAATAATTTATCCAGTTATTATAACAATATTAGCTAAGATTAAACACACACACATTGCTCATTACCTTGGGAACACAGCCCACCAAAAGCTCATTTCCTGTTGAGGAAGACTGCCTAACCCCGATTGACCCTCAGATATTCCCATTACCATGGGCCAATGTTTAAGGGAAAGCTTATTGAGCTACCTCAGCTGGAACACCCACCACTGATTTATGAGCTGGAGACTACTTTGCTTTTAATGATTATCTGTTTATTTTTTCCCCCCACAAATCATATCAGAAACAAGGAAACAGGATGTATTATTCAAATGTGCCAAAAAAAAAAGGGAATCAAAGGAATCACAGTATTAGAGTCTTCTTCTTCTTGAGAAGAATCTGAAGTGTAAAAATAAAATGCAGGAAAAGAGAACTTATTTTGAAATTCCCCCAGGGAGGGGGGATATTTAAAAAAGTTCATTTAGAAGTTAATTTCTCATTTGGTTTAATTTCTATTTTAAATTAGTGGTTTTATTTACAAGATGTCAGTAAAAGAATGAGATGTCAATATGCTTCTCTCCCTATACACTCTATGACTAATTAATCTAATCCCTGTCAGTTTTTAAACAGCATCCCGGTGGAATAAATTCAGTCCACCTACATTCCTCTGACACCTTTCATTACAAGAACAAGGTCTAAACTGTGGACGCCGTAACCTCTCTGCTTTTTCTGGCGGTGTATGACCATTATGCACAACAAGAATCCTGAGATCTATCCATGTCAGTAATACTGCTAGATGGAGGAGAAGCTTAAGTGAATCTGTCATGGTAATTATGGTGGATAGTTGAGGACTATCAGGTCCTCAGCTCGCTCACCGCCAGTCTGATCTACCCTGAACATTTAGTCTCCTGTGAGCTTGGGGAGAAATTGAAAAGATGCACTTATCTACCTAATGGCAATAGCTGAGGCAAATCACATGCATTTTACGGCAAGGAATATCTGTATTTGAGGTGTAGTATCAGCGTGTGCCCTGTGGCCATATTCAGCAGCTATGTTTGATTATCCATCAGGCTGTGTCAAAATGTGAGTGAATGCTACTGTAAGCAGCTGACTGGTTAAGGCAAATGCAATGTCACAGAATTGTCATTCATTTTATAATTTGCTTACTGACAGCCCAGTCAGTCTTTGACAGGCAGAGCGTCTGAAAGCAGCAGCAAACATCCTGCCAGCACACATACTGTATGTAGCCGGTATGTTTGTTTCTCATTTCTGCACGTCTGGTGACAGCTTTCAGAGCTGTGTGATGCCCTCCAAACACAAAACTTTGAAAATTACCTTACTTTTTTCCTGTAGTAGGAGAGGGATTGACGGATTCTGCATTGTGAGTTTATGATCAAAATATGTTTGCTTCCATGCCATCGCTGTAAGTAGTTAAGAGATGTTTTTTAATCCAGAATGATGGCATTGTAGCACATTATCTCAAGTATATGAGTTACTTAAAATGAGACAGTGGGACTCTATGAAACCAGAGTAAGCCCGTAAATGTAATGTGTTTGTGCATGGACACGAATGGTGAGGCAGAGCCGTTTTGCAGTCATTTATCTGAAAATGGCAACATAATGTAATAACATTTGGGAAGCAACTGTTTTGATTGGGATGGGATAGTCTGCCAAGCTGAAGTTACATGCTGAAAACACAATATTAGTGTCCATCATTTGAGGTAACTAACAGGGTTTCAGTTTCAGGGTTTTTGGGAAATCAAATTACTCTGCCAGACATCCAATTTGCGTTTTGGTTTAGTCAAATGTAGCTGCATAATATGCTGGAGGCCACAAGACAAGAGGAAAGTGGCTCATTTGTGTTACATAACTCATAAATGTGCTGCTCTTGATGTGAAATGGAAACTTTTATTTTGCTAAGCAAAGAAATGACCTACACTTGATGTGCTGAAGACCTTGTAATCGAAAGGTTCACACACAGCAAGCTGCTCAGCAAATCCGATGTGAATAATACATTTCCATTAAAAAGGCTCATTAATGTAATTGTTGGTCAATAAACTAGCGAGAGTAGAAGTTAGCCTCGAAAACGGTCGGCGGGATTGTCAAGCTTCTGCGGTGAACACATAGTTCTTCCACAGCTAAATCATATCAGATGGACTATTGACAGCATCCTGTCAATAGCTGAGCCCTTGGAGGGTTAGCTATTTGCACATTGACTGATTGACTGTTTCTTAATAGACACATAATTGGTGACAAAGACCTTCCAATGAAGTGTCATTTGCCAGAGCATTTGTGATAATTCACAGCCTGTCCCATTTTCTGTTGGACACAGTCCCAAAGTAGGGGCTGTGATGAGAAGCATGAACCACTAGACAGTGTCACACTGACAGGAGAAAATGTACAGTATTTGCAGCATGGTGGAATAGCTCAGCAGTAATCACAATGAATACAAGACAAACACACCAGATAGCTGGTATGGAATCTATAGATGGAAACATGGAGGATGCAATATGGAGCATTGCAAACTTTGACCTGATATAACATTATTCATTGGCAGTAATATTGCACACTATTTCCTCTCATTCCAGACTGTGGACAATGTTGATGGATAGTAATTTTCACATGGCACTTTTGTTTACCTTATTTATCTGCTCTCCTGTCTGACATAACCATCATTGCCTTCATAAGGGAGACAAAGCATTTACAACTGGCTGCTGTGATTGCGATGCAGTGCAGGCATTTAAAGAGGAAGAAGAAGAAGAAAGAGAGAAAAAAAAGAAAGACGCCCCCGTGATCCTGCAGTGTTTCATGAAGGCACTGCTTTTCAAACCAGCTGCTTGGAGGATTTTTAACATCTATTAATGCAGAATTACTCCAATTACAAGCCTTCTTTGCACCAAGGCCCCCTTCCACTGCCTGCGTTAGATAGTGCACACCTCTGGGAGCCAATCACAGCCTTCACAGCCACTGGCAGCAGATGTAAGCAATTTACTTCTGATTTCTTCATATTCAGTGTGAGACAAGCTCCTGGTGACCCACGACCCTGGAGCCTGCAGGATTCTAACCCTATCAAATTAAAGCTCTCTGCTCACTTATTCCCTAGCGCTCCTCTGGTGCTAAGCAGCCATCTCGCTGCATAGCAACGCCGGTCGGGCGTGCTCGCTCATACGCCCTGCCTCATCAGCTGCTATTAGGGAAAATATACAGTGCTCTAATTGGATGAGATTCAGCTAAGGAAGTGCAGTTAAAGGTCATTTTCCACCGTGTGCCTCCTGCTCTTCAGAATAATTTCTGTGTCCTCCGTCTTTGGGAGCTGTTAAACAATAGGGCCAAAGTTACAATCCTTTCTCTCTTTTCCTGACAGAGTTCCACAGGGCGTGATGAGCAGCGAGTCCTATGAATCATGTAAACAACATGGCCAGGCCCTGACTGATGTGGTCTGTGTCAACTGCACATCTCCACCACTGTCTTCCTTCAAAGTGTCCTGGTGCCTATGTCGTAACCTTCTTGTTAGCCAATTTCATAAATTTACGAAAGGTTAGAGAAGACCACCTACTATTATAATTAGTAGTCATTTTGATGTATTTTCTCTTCGTGGTGTGAGTTTAAAAGGCTGCTTTGCCATGTGTTTTCTCCAACATGAAAATAGAAGTAGTAAAAGATATGAACAAACAGTTACAGTATGTTTTGATGAGATGGTCAATCATGGCAATAGGTCACACAAAGAGCCCTGAAACAATCATTCAACATCTTCAACAACAATTAACCTGTCAAATAATACGCAACACTGCTGTACCTACATTTTCAACTGTGTACAGAAAATGGTTGTCACATGGAAAACTTAATTTCATACCTAGCCATCAGAATTTTAAAGTAAAACAATAAAACACCCCGGTGTAAAGGTCTTATTAAGCATTTAAGTGATTATTAGCATTCTTGACAGAGTACTGGTGCGCACTGCAGAGCAACACAAGAGCCTGACGTTGGATTCAGATAGGTGGTACACTTACTATCACATGGGTTCAAAGGAGCTTGAAGGAATCCTGAATATAATAATATTATATATTTGTAATGATGACCTGTTACTCTGTTTAAATACACATCAGTTGTTTTATTTTACAGCGTGCAGCGAAGATCCCTCATAAGATCCATGGTCCTCTTAAGTCACAGGCCACTTCATAAATAAATGATATTCTCCACTGAAGGGCTTTAGTTCAGTTCACTAGCTTGTGATGCAATAATGATGAATGCAGACCTCCAGTACTTCCACTTAGTGCTCTGATGTATAGAAACATAAGAATCAACTACAAGTAGCAAATGGTGCACAGACACAATCTATCCACCTAATACATTTTGTTTTTACGGAAAACTAATAGTGTGATATTTTGTAGTGAGAAATACTATCAGTTGTTTACTTTTTAATTTTTAGTAATGACTGATTTTAAGACTTTGAATGTGAGCTAGTTGTCTTCTCTCTAGAGCTATTCATTTTTGAACAATTCTACACAATTTTGTAATTTCTTCAAAGTAAATTCTAAACTAAACCTATGAAATAGTTTACTCTTCTTTGTATAAAAATATCTCCTCAAAAAATGTTTTCACTAATGAATATTCTCACAGATATAACATCCTCTTTCTGAGATCTGCTTAACATATATCATCTATTTTATTATATGTTGACTTTTGTTAATTTCTTTCATAACTAACAATAACTCCATCCATGTATTCACTATTATGGAAACCATACAATACACAAAACAATGTCTATGTATGTACTGAATTTGTGCTGCTCTCACTCTCTGTAAAAGTCTGGAAAATATGTTGTTTTCAGTCCCTACCACTGTCTGATATAGGCTGTGCTAAGGCCTGGTTAGCTCCTTCAGAGTAAATGCTGCAGTTTTGTGTGGACTCACAGTAGTAGGGGATTTTAGAGGCTCCCTGTCTGCCAATTTTACAGCTGGAAGGGCAAAGGCCTTTTGAGCTCCACTGGAAAACTGAGAGACATTCACTGAAGGAGAGGGCTGGGCCCTGAGTCCCACAGCTTCTCCCACCTTTTGTCCTGCCTGAAAGGCCTCGCTGCCTGAAACGCATCACTTGACGCCCAGTGTTTGCTGTTGGGAAACCTGATTAAAGGAGGCGAGACGTACACATACACAGCCTAAGCCTATCAATGACTCTCACAACCCCCCCAAGATACTGTATTTGTCCTTGCAGCTTGGGTGCTCAGAGTGAATGCTGCCGTCCATTGATCTTTGTCTGATAAAGCCGCTGGCGTGGTGTGCATGGTGCCTTATGGGTTTCATTCCACTCAGGCGAGTCCATTTCAGTGAGCTGTGGTTGAGCTAATGTGGGACACGCTGCGCCAGTCACGGCCTTTGGGATTTGGCCTAAGTGCTGTGCGTTGTGATGCTTTGCTCTGAAATTCTCAAGCACAGGCAGCCTTGAAAGTCTTTTACACTTCTTTAACAATTCCTTCGAGTTTCTCTCAAACAACCAGAGTGAAAAACAAGGCTCAAGTCAATGGAAGATTGATTAGAGGATATATTATTTTTAACAGCTATTTTATTTCTGTTTAAATAATTTGCCTCTCAATAAACAGTCTTGCAGCTATCGCACAGCATCAAATGGCTTTAAAGAATATCTTTCCATCCACAAAGTGTGTCTTTAAAAGAATGCCGTCTGATTGCTGAGCAAACACTCCTGTCGAAGACGTCTGACAGATGCTCTTTGAGTTCTATTGGCTTAGATCCTGCTGCCTGTCACCTTTCACATCTCAATGGGCCCAGAGGTGACCTCTCTGTTGCCTCGGAGCTCCATACGTTATTGGCCCAAACACAATCAAATGCACGTTCAGCATTTGGGGGTCAAAGCAGTGGCAGCCACTAAGATGCCCTCATGCAAGGAGAGGGCCGACTCCTGTGACCTCCAGCACCTGAACCATGACCCTCATTTACAAGCAGGTCACCTCTGCAACAACTGCATTTACGCAGGGTCAGCTAAGATCTCTGTACACCAAACAGCTCTAAAAAGCAGACCTATCTTAATCATATGGTGAGAACGGAGACATGACTGCACATCAGCAGCATAAGAGGAGAGGGTCACAGCTGGGCCTGGTGTCGAAAAGAAATACAACGCTGCAAGTGGAGAGGCATCAACACCTTCCCTCTTGGAAAAACACACAATTTCACACACACTACATGCACACACGTACACACGGGCCTAAGGTCAATTATATGTTGAAGTGAGTATTTGCTCTAAGCCTTATATTTTAAGTCAAAGGTGTTGCTGTAAACAGAAGCTAAATAATGATTCTTTATATTTTATTTTTACATTTTAACCACATGAGGAAAAACAGAGAAAGGGAGGAACAACGCCACATGATGATATGACAACATTAAGATCAAAGCCAGCTTTATATTTCCTCACATCACGCGATTTCTCAAACACATCTTGATATAAAAATGCAAACTGTGTGATGAAATCTTGTTTTAATCACAGTACAGGTCTGGGAAAACTAACGCTACTGCCAGTTAAATGATAATGCACAGTATGAACACATTTTGCAAAAGTATGTAAATCTATTTTGTCAGTAACATGAGCTAACCACATTTCAGCCATGAACCAAAACCCCTTTTCTTCTGGACGCTGTGAAATCTGAAATGTGATGGCACAGAGACATTCATTGTTGATGATCGGACTGTCTTGGCATACAGCTGTGCTGAAACAGTACCCTTATTGCTGAGACATCTCAATAAAAGTAAAAAAGGGGTCCTTTAGCACTGACCTTCTGGCAGCTCTAAATGGCATAAATAGGAATGACATAATGCACCGTTTTATGGTTAATCAAATTCCCACAGAACAGAGAATCAGGATAGCAGCTTCACAGTTGACAGATGAAGTCGGATATTGTTCATCTGCCTCACACTGAATCATTTCTGAAGAAATATAAATTCTGTATTTTGGTTAGGTTTATAAAAACTCTTCAGTGACTATCATTATTAACACAAGACTGATGCACAAGTTATACCTTATGGTTCCTAAAATGAGAATTTATTTCCCTGCTTTGGTAAATCAGTCAGAATAAAGCAGCAATTTCACTTGATTCATATTCTGCTTAATACTCCACACACAGAGAGATTCACCTGTCATCTGCTCCTCTCTCATAACACATTTATAGAGAGAAAGGCAAAAGGGAGCGAAAGAAAAGAGGATATGGAGGGAACGAGAAAGGAAATAAATTGAGAGAGAGGGAGAGGGAGGTCATAGCGACCGTGTGATGGTCGCTGACACAGGAGTTCAGCCTGCGGTCAAGGGAAGCAGTTGAAGATGAAGCAGACACACAGGCAAGGCTCTGTGTGCAGGTGCCCCCTCGCTGCCCCGCTCGCTTTCATCCCCCATCCACTCCCACATTGCCCCGCCAGCCCCGCCTGCTATCCACCAATCAGGGCACAGGGGGGCGGCGGCACAGTGGGGACACATCAAAGCGTTCTCTCGGTGAGAGGCTCAGGGCTGATGCTGGCACAACACAGAGGAGCACAGAAGAAAGCAGGGACGGCCAGTTAGAAAAAAAGGAGTCCAAATGGAATGGAAAAAAGGAGTCTAACCAGAACAAAACATTTCATTCTCTTCACAAACCAGCATTATGCCAGCCATGCATCCAAAAACCCAGACACATTTTTCTCACTGCCTTGAGCCAATGGCCCCCTTGAGTATGTGAACAAGGGGGATAATTTAATTAAGAAAATCCAATCTTCCAGTTTGAGGGAACAAAGTTAGATTTGAATGAGCGCAATATGTTCCCTCCTTTCTTTTTTCAAATTAAAATTTCATAGTTGAAATCAAAGCGTTTGCTGAGGTGCCCCCATCTCTATTGAGTGTATGCTTTCAGAACAGACGTGATGAAGAGAAAAAAACTGCTAGTTTTTCCTGTGTCCTCGAATCTAATTAAAAAATATTTATAACATTTTGCTTCTCCAAAAAGAATGCAATGGTCTGCAGGTGAATAAAATACCAAAAATGTGTTCACAGTACAAGACAGTGAAGAATGCAAGGTTATTTGCCATATATCTGTGACCAAAAAAAAAACGGATAAACATTGAATATGAATAAAATTAAGCCATGTCCAGTCTCCCATCTTGTCATTAAACTGTATTTTCCAAGATGCTCAAACTCATATCAAGACATGTTAATGTCCTCTCTCTGATGTATGACCCTTCGTGTTCGCTCAAAACTTATAATGACTTTCTTTGTGAAAGCCCTCAGAGTGAGGAGAGCTTTCTAAATGAGAAGCGCCCCTACAATGATGCTGAGCAGCCTGCACAGAAGTACGAGCTTCATAGTACGAGTGTGTCAAGTCCCTAAGTGAGTATGATGCACAATCCAGCAAGCTTTTGCATATGTTAAGAAGGATAATAGGCTCCTGTGGGAGAAGAGGCTAAGGCCCAAAAGTGAGCATGACTATAAAAAGTGCTGTGAAGGGGAAGCACACTACATGGAAAAGTGTAGGAGCCACGGTGAACAAACACCACTTTGAATTATGAACTACATCCAGGAAATAAAGCAGTACTTGTATATACAATAACAACAGTTTAAAGGTTCGGCGTCACCATCCCTGAGGCACTGTCAGTAATTTGAACAAAATGTCTCTCAAAATGCAAAGAAAGGGAAAAGGAGAAGAAAGCATGCGGTACCCTTGCTTAAAAGAAGATCTTTTGATTTACTAAATGCTCTCTTTACTCATCTTTTCCCCAATGGAGGCCGAACATGAAGCGCAACATTAAGATCAATACTTAACAAAAACAACAGCAACAAAACAACACCCTTGTGACTTTGTTGGATGGAGCTGCAAGGGAGGGCTACCGCTGTTACTATCCCCACATCGCTCATGTTCTTAGGCCTGTCAATAAGACGAGCAATGCCTCAAATTCCAAATGTTTGAATTCAACCTTTCTCTGGTGAACTATAAGGATAAAAAAATAAATACATAAAAAAAAAAATCGGGTCATTGGACACGTTACAGCACCTTGATGACTGGAGGCGCAGGATGAAGACAATGCTTTCATCATCTCCTGCCCTGGGAAGAAACTATCATACTGTATTGACTGAGAGCAACCCCTTGTTGATCATTACAGGAGTGAGGACATACAGGTGTGGAAAACATGAAGTCTTATTGATGGAAATATCAAAGCCGCAGACAGGCGCTGTTGACCCCTTCGTGATGTCAGCGCTGAACTCTTGCTGCTGGGCACTGTTTAAGTGATAATATAGACATGGCATCTCAACATAATGAAAAGTTATTGATGCCCTGTGCTGCTGTAATGACGAAATTGACTGAATGCACCAAGCTATTATTTGTATTATTCAGGGCGTTTGACATGTGTCAATGTCCCAGAATAAAAGGGAAGGTTTTATCTGACTGGTGTCAATCACTTTAAAGCACATTACACACAGTTTGAAGACAGCAGTGGCATACACGCCTGAACAATGAAAAATGTGGCAGTTGGGACAAATCTCAGGATTTATCACTGAACAATAAAACAGAGCTGCTCAGCAGGAAATGGGACACATTGAACACATGTTCCATGGTGTGTGCAATCTCATGTAAAGACCCAGCTGACATTCTGGCAACGTCCTCCTTTCTGTTTTCACTTGCCGTTCTCTGCTCCTGTGCCAACTTATCCTGTGTGTGGTCTTTGCTGTGACTTGGCACTGTACCTCCGCAGCTCAGATTACCACATTCGCGTTCGTTTCATTGAGCGCGCTCCGCAGTAGCTTTTTGGGTGGAGAGAGGGCAAACGCAGCGACATGGACGACACAAGCAAGGTCGGATCAGAAAAGTGCAGATTTTAGTAAAGTGAGAAGCGTCGCCGTGGTACTGCTGCCACGTGGCTCGCCAGCATGTATTTGGGATGACCTTCCCATTGTTCGTGAGCAGAGGCTGCCCTGCTCCTGGTCCGGGCTGGGTCTGTGCCCGCGGCCAACCTCATCAGACACTCAGCTACTACCTATCCATCTTCCCTCATTGTGCACAGAGGTGACAGCTGGCATTCAGCTGTTTGTAAAAGGCCTTTAAAAACCACGCAGGGCCTCCATACTCGGCTACATTAAAGTAATTAGCTGCCAAGCTAGTAGAAAGCACCCCCCACCAAGTGCCAGCAAGACTGCGGATTGAAGTCGGCATCCTGTTTGACACATCTGGGCAAGGGAGAGTAATGAAAACAGCTGCTTCTGCCCATATGGCATCCAAAGGCTGGCAGCGTGGCGGTGTGCTGTGCCAACCTTAGGCAAATTATCCATCATTAATCCCGGGATCTGACCAGCATACGAGTTGCTGCTAATCAAAACATCTGGGGATGGTGGCAGAAGAAGGGGGGAGGTCTCACTTGAAAGGGACGTATTTTGTGAGTGGAGTCAATGAAAGGCGACTGTTCAACAAAGAGCCCTGGGTAGATTACAGGTGTGATATCTGCAGACAAATAGTGGACAAACAAAGCACCAGGGATATGAATAATTTTAAAGAGAAAACAAAAGATGCAGCATTATAGGTACAATCTATCTATCTATCTATCTATCTATCTATCTATCTATCTATCTATCTATCTATCTATCCATCTATCTATCTATCTATCTACATTTCCTCTATGAATAATAAAGTGCCCGTTTGGGATTTAACAAGAACCTTAACATGACTTTTAACTGTTGTTGTTTTATGAAATCCCTGCACTACAAACATTCTCCCAGAAAAATCAATTCCCAGCTATTCTTTGATTAGCTGCAAATTGCCCTCACATTTGTTTCTGCGTTTGTCTATTGTGTGTCCTTTCCGTTCATAGGCTGGCCTGTTCAAAACCAGGCTTCAAATTCCCTCAGAAAGTCAGTGACATTAAAATGTCCTTTGATGTGGCTTCTCCAAGCAGGGAGCACTAACAGTAATAGTGATTCTGTCACTTAATGCTTTTCCGGGGATCAATAGCTCTTAAATGCTAAAGTGGGACAATTAAAAATAAATAGGAGGTTGCTCTAGTCTAAATCAGATTATACATTGCTGCCCCTAGCAGGTCCTCAAAAGCACAGTATGCCTCCTCAGTGAGTCATCTGCACAGCACCCTGGTTTGTGACTGATGCATATGTAAGTGAGGATGAATTGGAAACACAGCTCGTTTTTTTTCTCTCCCTACCAGAGGCGCTTTCAGGCAGTCAATACAGTCATTTCAGGGGAAAATCCCCTAATGTAAAATATTATTTATTAAAAAGGGCACACTACTTATACACTGTATACAAAATATCACCGGTATCTAATAGAAATTATTAAAATGCAATTAAAATTGGAGAAAACCCCCAAATGGCAAAATAATGACATGACTAAGATTTATATTGGCTTTTGAGGATCCATCAGCCTGAGCCACGGCAGTGAGGTCGCAGGTTGGCTCCGGCTCCCCTGTGGCTGCTGCTGTAATGTCAACTCTGGCAGTAATACAGCTGTAACTGGAGGCAGAGCGTGATGGGAACCCGCTCCTGACAGACATGACCAAACCCAACACAATTAGCTAGTGACAGCAGGTGCTGCCTAACTCTGTTGCGTTAACACGTCTCAGGTTTCCTTGTAATGGCCACAAAGTGATCCTAACTTTCAATTAACACATCCCCTGCCTCCACCGCCCCGGCCAGCCACTCATTTCCACATCCTCGCCATTAGCTGCGTGGGAAGCTCTGCTTTGGCACAGGCGAGCTCTGTGCATGCTGACTGTGAGAGGCAACAGTTTTCACAAACAAAGACACTCATGTGCTCACAGTTTCTCCCTTTCTTCCTCTCTCTCTCGCACACACACACACACACACACACACACACACACACACACACACACAACACAAACACACAAATACCACTCCATTCTTCAAAGTTTTAAACAAACACCATTCTTCAGAGTTTTACACCACAGATTTGTAGCAAAAGCCAGTAAAGCTTTAAGAGGCTGAATATCAATCTCTGTCCAGCACAAAGGGGAAGTACTGATGTTACCACTCCAGACTAAATCAGGATAAATGGCTGGACCCTCCAGGAGAAGACAAGGAGGCAGCACTGCTGAGCGCACAAACACACATAGTGCAGACACCTTCACACGCACAGGAAGAGGTTCATCATCATTCAATAGTGCACTATCCATCACTTCATGTGACTCTACAACAAAGGCCCTGGGAGCCATACAGCTGTCTGGGAAGCATCTCTGTGACACAGTGCCAGGGGAATTACATGGCACAAATGACTGCTCAGGTAAGGAGCGGCTCGCTGTCGAACAACAGTCCTGTCTTTAACTTGCTCTCGCTCTCCATCACAGCAGAATGAAGAAGTATTCAGCTCTGTCATTTGAGTCTATTGACCTTTAGTGATTCACTGGCAGGCTGTACCTGAAACAACAGACAAGGGGTGAAGGGTTTGGGCCTAACCTACACACCAGCATACACAGACGCCGCCTGATGAGCGACACAGCTCTATAAAGTGTCATTTACCTTGTCAGCCAGCAGATACACCATCCATATGGATGGACACGCTTCCTCTCTAGGTCACACATGCTCTGCCTGCAGACGGAATAGCAAATGACCGTTTGGGACGCAAGTTCACTTTCTGTGATGGATATCTTTTTGTCTGTCATCTTCTATAGCAACATCTTTATACAGTATAAAACCAGTGTTGGAATTAAATGCAGAAATTATGCATATGACACTTCAAACTGACTTTGCCTTGTGATGGGTTGGTATCGCAATCATATTAAATCATATACAGAGCAGACATGTATATAATAATCCACCATGCTCATATTAGACAAAGCACTTTATCTTACATGTTAACTGATACACATTTGCCACACACAACAGTGGATGTATGGTGCATAACGCAGTGAGCCAAGCCTGGTCTCAGAGGTACAGTACCCAGTAGCACTTGTCATGCTGGCTCTATCACAGTTTTGACCTTGTTTGAGGGGCAATGAGAGTCGTCAGGAGCTCCCTTAACTTCCCAGGGACTCAGTAAAAATGACAGGTCCCTGCAGAGTCTGAATAAACATGTGCTTTAGTGAAAGTTGGTGTAATTTGCTCTTTGCCATCTTAACTGTAGTTATTACTATTTTAAATGGATACATCTGTCTATGTGAAGTCTTTCATTACCTCCACTCATTACCAGCACATCACAGTGCTCCCCAAGGACACGCCTTTTACGTGTTCATCCGCTGAATTCCACTTTAATGTTCTGAATTTGACGCTTGTCTCAAAACAAATTTGTCTGAAGCAATTAAAAAGTATCACCTCGCAAACAGCCCCTCCTAAATGGTATGTTTTACATCAGCTTTTCTCCTACTGTCTGAAAAACATGTGCAGCGCTACATTTTTGACCTCACTTTAAACTGCATATCTGACGTGAATAGATTAAAAGTATAGGCTCACGTTTGATTTCATATGGAAAACGTGTGAAGTTCTAAACCATGTTTTGATTAGTATACATCCATTAATTGTGTATTGCCTCATCATTTTCAATTGTTATATTTGTGCTGTGGGTTTCAGCTTTAGAATGGAGCAAATGTATTTTAAAATATAAAGCTCGACTCACTAATGTAACATAAAATTATCCCAACTTGCAACCAATATGGTAGTAAAGATTCCTGAAAGATCTTGTGCATAACTTTAAGTAACTTTTTTGTTTACTTTTGTTTTCACTTCCAAATGTGTGGTTTAAATAAAATGTTAAATTGGGGAATTATTTGTAAAATTCTGAGCTACATGCCTTTATCCCAGAATATGTTTGCATTTCTGACATTGGAAAGTCTTTTACTGTCACTTCATGTGGTGTTTTGGACTCGCAGAAGCGACTACGGTTATTATTTGGGGATTGTTTATGGTGTATGTTTTCTCTACATTAGTTTGCCGAAGTCTAACTTGTGCTAGATGTACACACCAGCAACTATTCTCTGAAAGCCATACAGATCGGCTGAACTGTCTAAGTGCTGTGATGTTATATTGTAGGTAAAGATCAGAGGATTTGGAAACACAGACCCGTGAGAACCCAATCTATGAATGTGGATGGGCTACATTTAATAGGTTACATTCACAGACACTGAGTAGGTGCAGATCTTAAAGTTCCCTTTTGTGGAGATATCCATACTTTTTGTAATCACAGCTGAAAGTCTTCTAACCTGAACGCTATACCCCACCATGACATCAGACGTCTAAAGAGCGTGCCTCGGACATGCTGCCATGCTCAATAAAATCCAGGTCAACATAATACCAGTTGAAACTAAAAGTAGCGAGAAAGGTCTTGACTTGTGCAAGTGGACAGAAATATGAGCCTCTTAGGAATGTCAGCGTTTTAGAAGTCATGAAAAAATGCAGCTGTTGCTGATGAAATCAGTTGGTTCCAGACCTCATTTAAAGGTCAGAGTTGACCAAAATGACAATTGCATAGCATAGGCCTGTGAATCAACATATGCCTGCACTTAACATAATTACATTTGGAAGGTGGCTTTTAGTTCATATTTGCTTTTGAGAGCGTCACTTGAGCACAGTCCAAAGTACCAAATGGCTGTTTAAAACTATGAGAGCATGTTGGAAATGACTTAGGTCAGTTGCAAGCAATTCACTCCTTGTGTCTTCATCCCCACCTTGCCCTTGATTTTCGGGTGAATTACTGGCTTCCTTTTGAAAATATTTTCTCAGTTTGTTTAATATTGTTTGTACAGCTGTAATGCTCAGTTGCACATACCTGCTGGCAAACCGGTTTCCCGTCTCCTCTAATCCAGTGTCTCATGGAAGTCATTGGCTGTGACACAGCTTTGATCCAAAAGGTAAAACACATTCGGAGGGTAGAGTGGGGTTGGTGTGGTTTATGGGTAGATGTGTATGTACATATAGAGTATATACACTAGCCACTCAGTGGACATGATGGTTGTGTTAGCAAAATTGTATTCATAATTTGGTAGGTAATTTGGTGAGAATACAGTCACATAAGGTCTAACTGCAATATATAACATGTTTTAATGGCAATTTACTGTCTAATTAGTTCAATTCCGATTAGTGCAAAATACTTTTCTCAAAGCCCTTTTTGTTTTGAAAGTTTTAGTGTCCAGATTTTGGATTTTAAGTCATTTTCAATTGTTTTTATAACAGTGTCGGGCAAGTATGTACATTTTTTTAATCAATTACTCATTGTATACCTCTCATTGAAAAGGTAATTACATTACTAATTACTCACTAATTTCTAAAAGTAGTTAGTTAGATTACTTGTTACTTTACTTTCATTACCCAGCACAGCTCAACCAAAGGTGCCTTTAAACAACCCCAGCTTCTTTTCCTGTCATATCAGAAAAAAAGCTATTTAATTTCATTCAAAGAAGTTCACATTTCCAGTGAGATAGGTCTTCAGTGTACTGTATCATGTAGGTACTGTCTCATGGATTCTGATTTTACCTAAAAGTTTTTTTTCATCAGCTTATTTCCCTGCCATTCTTATTTCTTTTTGGATTACATTTTCATTAGAAAACACATATTTATGCAGAAAGGGTTTGTGGGTGTTATGACATATCCACCAATAACCTCTTGCTGTCAGGCAATTGCACCTCATTGGAAAAAGCCTGATGAAATAAATGCTGGCTGCTGACTCCTCCAATTTCACGGCACTCCTCATTGTCACCCCGAGTGCCTTTCCCCAGATTGAGATATTTGCAAACTGTCATCTCCTATAAATAGCTGTCTGGTCTGATGCTGTCGGTGCCCCTCTAACTCTGATTCTGAGAAGCTTTGGTGCACCATTTCTACATCCTCTCCGGTTTGTCTATTAAAAGTCAGAACTGCTGCAAAAAAAGCAGTGACAGAGGCTGACGAGTGATGGAGCAAAAGCCCTTTTAAACAACACACAAGCACTCACATCGCTACAGTATGTACATACCCTTCCTCTCTTCATACCTAGTGCTGTCACTCACTTCCCATGACTCCTTATCTGACACGCTGAGATCTTTGAACTCTATTAGTGGAAGCAAATCCCTCTCCCTGTCTTTGGGATAAAATGGGCTTTGGCATAGTTCCATGCTGAGATTAAAAGTTGTCATGTCTTGTGTGGCCACAGAGGTAGAGTAAGTTTTTCATGGCTCTTTAGGATGTTATCTGGCAGCTCATTATTCCATGCACATTTCCATCTGTATCAGATATAAAAGAGATAAGAATGAACTAATTTTATATTTTTCTGGATTACAATGTCATAAAAAACTTGATTGTGATACATTTTGAAAAAAGATTTTCTTCAATTTTCCATTCCTTATCGCATAAGTACTTTGCTACTTCCACTCCTCAAATGACAAATGGAAATATTTTGATAAGGCCAATGCTGGGATTTTATTACTCTCTGAAAGAACATAGACCACATAAGTCTAACCGCATGATTTGTAATCATATGCTTGAATAAATGCCATGTTATATTGTACTGTTTATCCTCCGATAGTAGCACCTCAGTTTATTGGCAACTGTTCTGGAAACATAATAGCCCACATGGAACTAATGAGAAGACGTAGCAAGGTAAATGTACAGCCAATAACGAATGGACTCAATTTGCCAAAGGAATCCATACGTACAAACAGTGTGAGGCTAATTGAACATTACAAAAGGCTGTAGGAGTGTGAACCCTAAAACACATTTGGGCTTACACTTTTCTGGGGAGCTCATTAGTAATGGCACTATTGAAGCTGAGCAGAAATACAATACTGTATCAAATATGGCAGGGGAAGTTAAAAACGGGGTTAATGAGAGGTTTAACAAAGCACCATAGAGCCATGAAAAATAAACCGTAAAAAAGCAGCTTTTGCAACCATTAAAACGGTTGTTCTTTCCTGCTTTTCCAGCCAGTGTCTCACTGTTACAACAGGAAATGCAGACAGGCTGTTAGGCAGCAACACAGGCCTTTATGAGCGTAGTTATTACCACTGCTGGCCCACTTTTAATAGCCATACGATCCACCCGGCACACAATGGGCTGTGTCTGATAATATCATAACCAAGTATTTACCATGGAGCCGTTTAAGATTTCTCAGATAAAGCTGAAACACTAGAGCTGCAAATTTGTTAATATCATTAAAAGATGTTACCAGTAACTGAAGCTGAGAGAATATGATCCCTCAAGGCCTCAGTCTGTGGAAATAATTTATAATGTAACAGCTATAAAACATGTACAAGTTATCAGGTTCAAGACCTGTCCCAGTATCTGAAGGCTCCTGTTACACATGGCACTGCCTTTAATACAAGTGGTAAAACAATTAAGGGAAATGGATTTTCCACTGTCTGCATGTCAGAAATCGGCCTCCCGAGTCTGTCATAAAAGCTCCAATCAGAGTAAGCAGAAGTAGTCATAGAGCACAACTCATAAAAACTTATTTCACTTGTGAGCATAAGCATTAACAATTGTGAATCATGGTAGAAGACTTGGGTTTTCTTGTAGATTTACCTCATGTATTATAAAAAAGGTGTGTGACTCACGGTCATCCATACAAACATATTACATCTACAGTGTCCCTTCAAACATTTATGATAAGTGGTGAAAAGCGCCATGTTCATTGCAGTATTTAACTTATCCCGCAGGAGGGTAACAGAGAGCTTGTGTCAATACAAATAGCTTAAACCCTGCCATAAATTAACTGCGTATCTACACTATCGCCGCATATATAATACCTATCTGCTTTGTCTAAGGTGACACAAATTAGCTATAGCAAATGAGGCATAATGGCCCCAGCTGAAGACAGAAGAAATGGACGGTCATTGAAGCTGCCATAGTGTTTAGTATCTCCTTTATTGTATTCACAGTGGTAATGTGATATGTCACACTGTTGCTAATACACTTCTGTACGCTGTCATCTGGCTGTAATGCTTATCAGGCCTGTGTTGATGATTTGCCCTCTTGTCAGGGCCAATTATGCTTGGATGTGTCATGGTGGCAGGCTGTGCGACTGCTATTACTGGTGCAGAGGGATGACGTGAGGCAGTCACACAAACTGCCTGGCCTCTCCACCCAACCCCAGGTAAGCAGGTGCTGCGCTCAATCTTCCCTACCGTAGGGCCATGTAGGGCGAGAACCCATTTTAATGTTAAAGCCAGCATGGATTGTTGAATGCGTAAAAATGTGTACATCTTCTTCATGTGGTTGGTTCAATTCCTGACAATTGTAAACATCGGCGTTTGATCTATTGGCTGCTGTTGGTCCTCATGGTCTTGCAAAATGAAAATGAAAAAGAGACATGAAAAGAAAAATAAGCAGAAACACTTATTTAAAGCTCAGGAATAATCTTTTCAATTAAGCTTTAAATACAATTGTATACATCAATAAAAGCATGGATGAAACCATATTTGACATGACTGAAATGTTCTCTTTTATTTCATGTTTGATTGGAGTTACACATGTATACAATATTTGCCCTTGGCTTTGATTGGTCGGTCACTTGAACATATCGAAATACATCCAGTTTAAATGCCTGCATTTAAAAAAGATATTGCACATGAATGAAATGAACATTCTGTTGCTAAATGATATTGCCGGCTCTAATAATTCTTGCCATCAGGGCGAGGATATAGGACATGAGCTGTCAAGTCTACGTTGGAACTTCGAAGGTGCTGAATTGCCTGTAGACCATGGTAGTCAATTCCTGGACTAGGACTTTGTAGTGTTTCCCTTTAAGCTTTGTTTGGTTCAGAAACAAGACAGTTTCCCAAAATAAAACTTCTCTCAGTGACCTTCCCTTTCCACTGAGTAGTGCAAATCCCCATTCTCTCTGCCAACAAGGACTCATTACTCCCTGTTTTAAAGAGAGCTTTCTGGTCCAGGAGGCCTCATTACAGCTGAAAAAGACACCCATGGGACATGCAAGGAAAACATTGAAGACCCCCCCTTGAGTAATAAGCCTGCAAACTTCTACACAAGACTCAGTGAAGAACTTACAAACTGTAAAGCGAGCAGCCCCCCACTGTTCCATAGGAAAGGTGTCTTTGAGGTGTGCAGATTGTATGGCTCAGTAGTCAGGAGAAGTTCCAAATGCTCGCAAACTGATTAGCGCTGCACAACGGTTCAAGACAGCAAAGCAGATACTTTGACACAACTGATGCCTTCACTGTCAAACAGCGCTAAGAAGAACACACTTTGAAGCTTTCCTTTTAGCCAAATGTCACCGCTAATATGCTGTTTCTGTCCCATCCAATTGTCAGAATAAATTAAGACTCCACTCATTAAATTAGCTTCATTAGTAATATAATCTCCCTGATGAAAACAAATACTGATGTCTTTGATAACAAATAACTTTACGTGAAATAATCACTGTCTCTGCATCTGAAACTACAACAATTGTTGCAACAAGACATTTTAGATGGAGTTATTTTTAGTTAGTGTCTATTGAGTGACCTTGTGGGCAGGACTGAAAACACAGCTGCTCGTTTCTTTGGACAAAAATGTTATCTGAACTAATAAACTTTGGACAGCAGTTTACTTTAAGAGAAACATAAAGGGACCAAAAAACTCACAACTGAATTTTCCCACAACGTCTTGCAGACGTTTTTGTTTCAATATTGCTGCAAGCTGTGATTCCCACGTGAAAGGCATCAGCGAGCTGCCTCCTCCTGTCACTCACTGCTAAGGACAGAGAGCCCGGTACGTCAATGTCTTGACCCCACGCTCCAGGCAAGTGTATCCACCCACAACCAACTCCATAGTGTCAGTTACACAGTCTGGACTTGATCACCATACTCTAACCAACTCTTCTACATTTGGCCACTGAACAAAATAAACATTTACTTGCAGTGTACATTTTCATGTTTCTTGCTAATAATCTTAGTTTTTTACTCCAAAAAGCTGCAGAAAGAACGACTTTACATGCATACACAGAGATATACCGGCTGTAGTATTATGTTTTACACACAAAATGTAGATTTCTAAAATAAAATAAAAAAAAAGGACTATCAACCTGTTTAAAACGGTAAATCAGTGAGTCTGCCTCTCAGGATCTGATCAGTTTTGGATGACTTCAGTGTCTGCAGAGGTCAGCATTCCCAACAGTTAACACAGTGGCAGATGGCATCTCCATAAGATTTAGTAACACATGTCAACTGAGGCTCCCTTAAGGGAGTTACCCGGCCCATTTATAGAATCAACTTCAATCTCATCTGTAACAACAGAGAGGTTACAGCAGCTCGCGCTCCCCATGCAAATGCAACGTTCCTTTCTTTTCCTAACTCTAATGCAACTGTTATTTTTGGACCTTTCACATGTTATACTATTCATTTAGTGATGAATATGTATGTATGGAATAATACATTGTTCATTATATTTATGTACCACCATCCTATTTTGCTGGATATTTCAGGAATCGAGGATGTCTTGTTCTGTTTTTCCATCATACGAGTTTTGGGTTCTGTCCTTTATAAAAGAGGACAATTCAGTTCAGAAAGGTAGAAGGAGATGAAATAATGACTTAGGAATCACGTTGGTGTATGGAGAGTATGTTACAACATGTGGTGTGACAGCCTTAAAGCACAGTCCTTTACATACTGATCTACAGTGGATCATTCTTGAAATGGTTGACAATGAATATACTGTATACAGCAGTTTATTTGAATATCTGGTTATTTATGGTTGATCATCGGACAATCTACAACAGCAAAATACTACAAAACAATTACTTATTCTTGGTTGACATGTTTAAATTATTTAAATTTAGCCACAATTACCCATGTATAATTTCTTACAAATATACAGTCAAAACTAATATAATACTTTTACATTTTAAACCGATCCTGGACTACAGTAAAAATGTGGTTAGTTTACACTGGTTAATAATTAGTTTTGTTTATGACAGTGAGGAGCATCGACTGGAAGCAAGTGACTGCAGATGAGGCATATCGACACACTTCAACAGGTAGTGTTGAGTCATAGGGGACTGTTTATTGACGGGCCTTTAAATGTTGGAGTCGTTTTAATTGATCAGCCCCGGAGCTTGCAGGTTGGGAGTCAGAGGGTGCCGGGGAGCTGTAGGGCAATAGAACTTAAGAGCCATTAGGCACAAGTGAGTGCACAATCGTTGATGTGAACAGATTATTGTGGCTGGTCAAGCCTTAAAGAACACTGATCGCAGTGATTATCTTTTCACCGGGAGCACTCAAAGTGCATTGACACTGGCAAAACATTTAAGAGATGTCCAGGATGAAGTGCAACTGGAGAGGGTTCCTCTCACCAACACGGATCAATGTGCCACGGCCTACCAGGGCTAAGTGGTTTGCTGTTGACAGAAGGTCACCTTAATTTTCCTAAACTTATTAACCGATGTGACGCCTACTGTAGGCCAACAGCATTATAGTACATGTGCCTAACCGGAGTAACAATAATTCTCTGCTTTTATTCCTGCCAACAGGCACGTGTTAAAATAATTCATCCAGCAACAGAAGACTCACCAGTTCAATCCCTGCTGCATATAGCACGTCCTGATATGTTGTATCCTTTGCTAAAATGCCAAACTCCTATCTACTCACTCATTGCAAGGCAGTCTAGATAAGAATGTTACCTAAAGGCAAAATTAAGTGAGGATCAGTTGGCGTTCTTAAAGAGAGATCATTTCTTTTACAGTGTAGGATATCACCACGGTCAAACGCACACTATTGCAAGGTGAATCTCAAATACTATATGCTGATGCATGTAACACATTGCTTTTACTGCATCTATCAT
The DNA here is from genome assembly GCF_043641665.1 of Enoplosus armatus. Lineage (NCBI taxonomy): Eukaryota > Metazoa > Chordata > Actinopteri > Centrarchiformes > Enoplosidae > Enoplosus > Enoplosus armatus. The sequence continues at coordinate 9,544,338 of NC_092185.1, forward strand.
TTAAGTCCAGATGCTGTGATGGAAGACACTGTGAGTTATTTCTGTAATAAAAAAAAGAAAAAAAAAGAAACAGCGTTTTGTTTGCTGTGCTGTCAGACTTTTTTTTAACGATACCCGCAGCAAATTCTGTTTGAGTGACAGGACATTGCAAAATGCCAAAGTTGGAGAGAGCTTTCAAGTACAGGGAAATTGAGTATGCAAGACTGACACTGACTGATTTAGCAAATGTCAAGCAGTTATCTTGAGCAACAAGAGCCACAATCATAATCGGAGAGGCTCACTTTCAAGTAGCTGTTGAAAGAGGAGATATTTTAAAAAAAGATGTTTCATCTACTTTCCTGTTCTGCTCGAGTCCATAATTCTGAAGATTTTCTGCACTTCTGTTTTCATAATGATAGATATAACCTTGATATTCCAGATTCCTTGAATCACACTGGGAAAAATATCTGCACAAACTTTGGATGCCACTGAGAAAAATGTGCACAACACCATTCTTAGTGTATTTGAGCTGTCACCGAGTTGTCAGAGTACAGTGATGCTGACAATTGATTCATGTGCAAATGTCTCCGCTCCCCGGATGGCAGTCAGAGTATATAAAACTCACTTTTCCCTCTGTGAGAATGACAGGATGCAGTGAGTCAAGACAACAAAGCTGTCACAAACAGCTGTCTGCACTGACAATTATCAGATTTATTTATTGACAACGATCGGGCAGAACCACTTCATGAAAAGCATCGTCTGAAGACAGGGACATCCTCTCCTGTTAGACAGGATGGACAACTATGATAATGCACTGCACACTTACACTGATAGGATGTTGTCAATCACCTCCTCTTTGAAAGGCGGTAGACTGATGGCTGAAAAATTCTTTGAGGCACTCGTTCATTACCTTTCACCATCCTCTAAGAGGAAAGAGCTCCCAGTCAATTCACCGCGAAGTACCTGATACTGAACTGGGTCACGGGAAAAATAATGTTCAACTAAGTGAATTCAGTGAAAAATAGCCTCAATAATGAAGATCTACTGTGTTAAGCACATAATGATCAAAAGGCTAGCACCATTACAGACCCAGACTCACCTAAGCGTCATATTGGCTCTCTGAGGACAGCTATACGTGCATCTGAAGAAACACAAAGTGTAGGCCACCGCCCTCGAGTGGCTTATGTACTTCTGGTCACAAATGCAGTGCCCTGCGGTTAATTTAATGATCTCTCTATCCAAAACCCCCTCTGAAAGGTGAGAGTAATAACACTTGTAACCCTACTTGTTTGGCGGAGAGCAGGGAATACATGTGACTTGGCTGTGGGGGACGTGTTAATCCTGGCGGCCTGATAGCACTCGCCTCTATCCAGAGGCAATGGCCCTTCATGTCTCATCATTTCTTTGCCGTGCCCCACTGCTACCCATTACGTAAAGAGGCTGCACTGTTTGTTCACTGCTGTAAGTGGCAGACCTATCTGAAGAAGTTCATTTGTATTAGTGGATGCACACAGCGTGCTCTGGCACTCGCTCCTTATGGGATGGATGTATACTGAGGGCCACCAGCTGATTTGGGTAACAAGGTTTTCCAAAGAGCAAATACTTGGCTTGAGGTAGCTTCCAAGTGGTGCTGAATAAGAAGTATATAATGAGTAGTATGGTATTGGATTTTGGCTTTGTGTCATGATACTTCTTGTGGCAAATCCTACTTGTCCAGACAATGTCAAACATTGTAATATATCCAAGATATGTGCAGCTAAAGATAGAACATGCAACTACTGAATCCAAATATCTGTAAACCATTGCTCCTTATTCTCTTTTTTTATAGCAACATATAAGTGAATAATATAAAGAGTTTAATAATGTATTTTTTTTTCTGATCACGGTACCACTCCCTTGATCATTTACTCTCATTTGCCATCTGTTCCTTGGAAATGCAGAACAAATACTTTTCTAAAATTAGAGGTCAAATTATTCAAATTATTGCCATCATATTCTGTCCCCGACTAAATACTAGTCAAACAATGGGGAACAAAGACAGAGATGTGGGATTTAATTTCGTTATTCAAATCAGAAAGCTGCTGTGTAGTCGACATAGCCTTCCTTTTCTAGAAATCCCTCTTCTGTCATAAGGGGTAATCATTACTAAGAGAACTAGGAACACCCGCACATGGACTCTAAATACAAAACAGTTTTTGTTCTAATATTTCTTCAAAAGCAGATAGATTATCAGCCCAGCATGTATTACCCCACTGTATTTACTTGAGTAAATGTCAGGAATGAACTGTGCTATAACATAGAACACCAGCCACAGATATGATGTCTGCATCCTGGATGTCATTTAGCCCTCCAGCCCATCATACATACAGCATGTATTAGGTTACATTTTGTGGCTTGAGGGTTTAATTTTCACATGGAGTGGCAGATAACTTACCACAGAGCTGATATCGAGGACCGGCAAAACTTTTGAATGTTATGCTGTATCTCCTGCTCAGCCGAAGTGCACGAGCGAGGTCTCAATGGCCTGAGAGGATACAGTAATGCTTTGAAGCCCACACACGAGCAGGAATTATCCCTGTGGTCTGTGCATGGGCCATTTTGTGTCTGAATAATCTTGGGTGCTTGGAATGCTAATTTACGGTGTTGAAAGCCTAACTGACATTTTTAATGCATATTCCTAGATCAGAAGCAGCTGATCCATCCTTACTGTCAACAACATCTTCATCTCCACACAACTGTTTTGAAACTTGTTCCAACATTCACACTGTTGGAGAGGAAAAGAGCTTTTCTTCAATTTTTTAATTTTCATCTCACACATGCATGCTGTCAAGGCAGCACTTGCACTTCATCAGTTTCTTTGAAAACTACGAGTTTAAAAGAATCAGTGTCATAAAAACAAGTAAATATCACATTTTCATTCTGAAATGTAATAAGAGTCTAACGAGACACCCTTGTCTCAGTCAATAAAAATGTCTTAATGTTTTTTTGACCAACGTATGACGTATCACAGTGCAGTGTATATAGGCTAATGCTTTACGATGATGTTTAATTTCTTCTTTTTGTGTGTCCACCAACTTTCACACATTTCTTGAGTCGATGTCATCATTATGAAACCTGACGGAGGAAAAATACATCAAAACATCGAGACCTTTTTCCCAGCAGACATTTTGATTTGTCATAGTAGGAAAAGCACAGATGTTACTAACAATTAGTTATATTCGAGCGCTCCAGTAAACCATGACGTCGTGACAGTGAGTCAGCATGAAACATACAAGGACCCTGAAACTGAAACAGCTAAAAAGTCTTCAATTCTATTATTTACACCTGTGTTTTTCCTACTTTCGCATGTCAAAATGTCTTCTGTGAAAAAGGCCTATTGTCAAAAGTAACATATCTGCTCTTATATGCATCATGTTGTTCTCTAAAAGGTTTGTATTTGAGAGTGACTTACTCAGGATGGAATGGATGGAAAATACTCTCCAGGACATACATTAAGTATACTAATGGAGCACCTTTTTCTCTCCAGACTGGTTTTACCTTTACAAACAGCACTGTGGTCCATACACTACTTAAAAAAGTTTGTAGTGGCAGAGAAAGGACTTAGTACATTTAATACATTGCACTTCAGTGACTTTCGTCTACAGCTATATGGATTGGTAAACAAATCATTCTCAAATTATGCCGGGATGGCTCATTTTCTTATTGAGTCCCAGGTGCCGCAATTTTAATCATTACCTAATTGTCTGGCTGCTCAATCGACAGCATAGAGGCCTCCCACTCTGATTCTGCTGACTCTGGCAGGGCCTCCAAGATCTGGGTTAACCTTTCGATGTCCATTGACGCTCCACAGGCTGATGATGATTGATCGAGGTGGCCCTTGCTGTTAGATAATACCTAATCAGCGTTCAGAGTAATTTGTGTAAATGAGACCTCATTATTGATGGTAGGCAACTTTAGGAGCTTTCACGCACGCTGAATCTAAACAGGGATTGGATCAGCAATAAAACTTTGCTTTGTGCCTCCTGCATCTCCTGCGTGAGATTGAGGGCAGGCAGGCTGGTTGAACTGTTGAATGGCAAATAAGTGGGAGGAGATGAGTTGACAGAGTGCGCATAGAGAATGAGAATAAGCTGCATACTATACTGTGGACATACAGTACTACAAGGCTATGATATGTTGAATAGGTTGCCTATTCTCACTTATAATTTTGTCAAAAAGATTACTATGCAAAACAATAATAGCAATATTCTCACTAGGCAAATAATGCTCCTCCGTGCTGCCTGGAATTTTCTTTTCCATTTACATATTCCTCATAATGTGACTTAGATTTGTTCCTTCTTATCTTAATTGAGCTATCTGTGATGAACCAGGGGAAAATAATTTCCCTTTCCATAAGACGACTTACTCTCAGAAACCATTCTGTCAGCACCCTGGTGAAATAAGTCCAAGCAGGGTATTAAAATGATAATAGTCCGTGTGGGTGCTTGACAAGCCATCCATGGTAGAGATTATGAAAAGTAACTATTATATTCAGCTCTTTACAAATTTCAACTCTGGTGGAAATGACTGCCAAAAGACAGACAAAAGTCAGCATCTGGACAGCAGTGCCCGCGGATAATAAGCCTGCATTGGATATACACCGTTAAAATCATATACATTACCAACAATTACCTTTTGATAAAAACATCTGTCACATCATCTGGCTGGTGTAGCTCTAATTTTATCATTAGGTGTTGGTCATAGCAGTGTTTTAAAATCAAAGTGAGTGCTTCAGGTGCTGCTGCTTCGGAGATGTTGATGTTGGAGGATGGATGGTTGCCCCAAGGACATGGCCCAGTCCCGGCCCCTGTAGATGGAGCTCTGCCCCGCCAGTCACACGGCACGAGGCCCGGGCTCTGACATGACGACACCAGGCCTTGATGATGATTGATCATGTTGTTTTCTTCATTACCTTAAACCCAATCAGTGCTTGCTGTAATTTGAGTAATGATGGCTCATTATTGGCAATTGCAGAGTTTAAGGGCTTCTTTATTTTACCCCACCAGTGGACCCTTTGGGACAGCATTAAAGGATCAATGATTTTCCTCTTTTTTGCATACACATTGCTGGCTTGGAAATCCTATTTCAACTGTGAAGTTCAAGCTATTGGCCTGTAATGTGTACTAAGGATGGCTTTGTCATTTCACATCACTAAAAGACACTGGTGTTACTATGAAGCTTGAAAATCCTGTGAATCATGAAAATAAAACAGAATTTACTGCATTTAAATGAGAGACCAGAGGGCTATCATACTGACTATGATAATCTTTTCCTTGATTTGATCAATACATTATAAATGAGATATAATGGTGCAAACATATCCGTAGACAAAGATGCATATTTTTAATCTCATTTCAATATAATTAAGGTAAATGGACACTAACTAAATATGAAAATACAAAATTTGAAGTGGTACGGGGCACTTTATTTCAGAGCCCTTAATGAGCAACTCATTAAGCATACAACACTTCAATTATACTGATTACTGCAGCAGATGTACTTACTTTTAATATTTCAATTAATTATAGACTTGTGTACGATCATATAAAAAATGGTTGAAACCTACTTTCATCATTTTCTGCCAACCTGAAGCAGGTGTTTTAACTTGAACTAGTAAAGATAGACAGATGTGTATTTTGTATGCACACCATATATGTCATGTGAATATATACACAAGATATACACATTAAAGACAATAAAAGTAACTGTAAATTGAAATATACTTTGCTTCAGTCAGTGCCTGGACCTTAAAGAAATATTTGAATTGATGAAATGTCATAGCTTCAGTACACTATCAAACAATGATACTGCTGAGTCTGTTATATTTGTGTAAAAGCTCAATAACTCCATACTTTTGGTTTTAGTCAAGTCCAAGACATTTCAAGGCTAGAGCTGATCAAAGTGTGGGGAATATAAATACATTAATAAAATCACTAAATGATAATAATAAATATGACATATATGTATGGCCAGGCAGATTGTGTGTCTCCTTTTGATTATACAATATAAATTACAGTAAAAATAATTATTACATTACTACATACAGTACATTAATACACTCATGTTGTAAATCTACGTGTTCCTGTGCAAGGTACACAACTTTGTCATTGTTTGTTTGAAGGTCTGACTGTGGAAATAATAATAAAACATAATTTGTTCACAGAGCTTCATGTGTTTTAAGCTCCAGCTGGATGCTTATAAGCTCTGACAAGCATTTTGCGTCGCTGATAATCACTTATTGATCCCAACCATACAGATGTGGCTTTGAAAGACAAATAATCAAATAGCGCAGTTATTAAAAAGGATATGCAAAATATGAAATATGACAGCTTAATTAAATAAGTGTGCTGATTACAAAGTGGAATGACACTGAGCAAGGACAGAAACAGACATCCCAATATCACCACTGTTGATATCTGCAGGAAATAAAAGGATACATTACCATTTCTGAAGCTGAATGCTGCGGCTGAATGCCGTCTATAGTAGCAGCGAAGTATAAAGCTATGTCTAAATGAAACTGTTTCTTGGGTAGATTGGGATCATATATTCTTAAATGAGGGAACCAAGGCGATCTGACCTTTGTAATAAATACTGTGCAGGTGTTTAACAAAACAATCACAGCAAAGAGCATTTCCAATTTCACTCGATGCCAACAATCAATCATAGGTCCAAAGATGGGACATAACAATAAAGGCACCTGCAAAAGCATTAATGAGCCTTTATAGTGCTAGAGAGACACAGATGCTGAGAGAGACCCAAGCAAGGGAATTGTAAAGAAAGGTCATGCCACAACTTTACACAGTCTGATCACAATCAATACAAAATTTGGAGACAGAATATCAGCAGTCCTGCAGGAATCAGAGGCAGAGAGGGTGATTAATCATGCTAACACTTTATTATTACTCCTATTACTCTTAAGGTCACAGCATATGTGCACAGGACACTTTTCTCAGCAAAAACAAATGTTGAAGTAAAGTGTTGTGTACGCTAAACTATTTTCATATGCTGTTTCTTTAAAGTGTTGCACTTCACTTTGATGCCACCATAATGACCCCACTATCACACACTGTTATGAAATTTACTGAATAAAAGAATGCTGTGAGACACATGAAAGAATCTGCAGCAGGGAAGTCTATAACAATTCTTGTTTGTAGCCTTGACAATGTTGATCCTGTGAGGCACTAATGCCCTGAATTAGAGCAGATGAATGGGCCACTCTCCTGGTCATGACAGGGTTTCACTAGCCATCTAGTCTTTCCCTTTTCATCTTATTCCCTTTGGTGAATCCCTGGTCCAAATGTTGTCCCCTTTCTTCTGGTCTCAATTTCTGTTCATCAAAAGAAAGGTGAACATATGTCCAAATCCTGTGGCCTCAGCCACAACATACTGTGTCATTAGAGCTGAAATGGGAGGGTTTTGCTGAACACACACACACACACACACACACACACACACACACACATGCACGCAGACTCAGACATATCATGGTGGCGCATAAAAACACAAAAATGTACAGCACGTATAGAGATACGGGGATCTTCACACACACACACACACACACACACACACACACACACACACACACACACATCTACATGCACAAAAACACACACCCAGTGGACACTAACACACACACACACACACACACACACACACACACACACACACACAAAGGTATTTGATGTTCTCCCTGTTTGAAGCCAAATTCTTGTTATCACTGCTAGCTATATACCGCGCTCCATTTCCAAGGTTTTTGAGGAGAGTCCAGGGCTTTCATCTGAGAGCCATCGTCTATACAGAAGCCAACAGTCTTAGAAGCAGTGACACACTGACTGATGGTTAACATTCCAAAACCCTTGCTTTATATTAATACATGACAGGTACAACCAAAATACCAGGTGAGTGGAAACCACACACAGGCACTCAGATACAGACACTCTCTCTCACAGACACATAAAGACCTATGCAAATCTGACCACCCCTGTCTTCAATCGTTAGCTATATTTAGCTTTTAGATGTCATATATCATCACTTTATTAAGTCTTTCTGCCCCCTACAGCACACCTCAACCAACAGCACCCCTCTCCTCTCCCTGCACTAACACCCACTCCTTGTAGCTCTGTAGAGAACCACTTACAGACAGAGTAGGTAGACATTAGCCATTAAGCCTTGTTGCTGCCATTTCCTGTCTCATATTAGCAGAAGCTTGGACTTTGAGCAGCGGGGACTTGAAGAGGGCGACGGTTCCACTTGTATAAAACATCTGGGGTGTGGAAGTGGGCTTCACGTTCAAGCATGTTCCAGACTCTGATTTTTTTTAATTATTTTTCACTTCAGTGAGGGGCCCTTTCAAAGTCCTGCATTTACACAACATAAAATTTAAAAAAATGACTAACCATGCTCTATCAGTGTCAGTGAGTGAATCGATAAAACTAAGAATAAGATGATGTAATCATCAAATTGTGTAAATTGGCCATTGTAGTTCTGAAATATCATTACTATTATCATAGGGGGATAGATCACTTAAATCTTAAATAAATTTTCACATTCAATATTGTGGGTGTTTGAACACTATATGCATTTAAAAAGGCAAAAACTGTTGATATATTTGCAAAGACAATTAAATATATTTTGCTTATAACCAGTTTAAGACTGAATGTAAGCAGAAATATTTTCGAATGCTTAAATTGAATCAAGGAACCAGAATTTAAAAAGATTATAAATAATACTATTTAAAACAATTCATCCTCATCCTCATCCTCACAAACTACGCGGAAGCCTGGTGAATCGTGAATACTTGCACTCTCAATCGCTAATTGGGACGTTTGTCAACACAGTCAGGTCAAGGTATATTGTATTTATACCATCCACTCTGTCACTGTCTAACAACCTGCAAACAATCCCACGTCTCTTTTGTGGGGCAGTTTTACTCTTGCAGAGGAGGTTTATGTAAAACTGGATGGTGAGACACAGCTAATATGATAGCTTTCGCCATTTCTGGCTCTCTGGCTCTCCATTCCCTCGAATCAGCACTGTCAACACGCAGCACAATTAGTAAACACTGTGAATTTGTGTTAAAGTTGAACCCTATGCAAATTGACTTCATCTGGGCAAGCAAATCCATTGATTGTGATGCTTCTATTGAAATTTTGCCGGGCCCCAAAAGCTGCAGCCAGCAGTTTACACCTCTCTCTGTGACGTTTCAGCTACTAGCAAGCTCACAAGATGACAGAACAATTTTTTGGCTGTTTGAATTTTGATAGGCCTGTGCCCTCCCTTGAAGGCAAACCTTTCCAAACATGAAGAAATATAACAAAAAACCTAGTTTACATCATCCAGTGGACAGTAAGATTAGAGTCAGATTTCTCCTGCTATTATAAGGGTCTTTGCTGAACCTCTGAACAGCATGTGAAGGAAATCATATAAGAGAAGAGGCAGCAAGACCCAAAGTTGTTATCAAAACATTCTGCAATAACAGCTATTATTATGGTAAATTTTGCATTTCGTCTTCAACACATAAGTTACTCCTAATTCCTTTTGTATGCAGTTTATCAATGTGCGTATGAAAAAATGTGAAAATGGTGAGACCGAAAAATTGAGCGGTAAAGGCAAAGAGAGAGAGAGAGAGAGGACAGGGTGGGGGTTGAGGGTGTACTTAACTCTATTGTTCTAAAAATGTTCACTTCCTTTTTGAACACATATTTGATTTACTATTTGGCAGGATTTCAATGCACTTTTTACCCTCCATTTTCAGCAGAGGAGGAGTTAGTTGACACTCTCAATTCAGAACTCTACCAAAAGCTGAGGGGATCCCTGGAGAATCACTCATTCATTCAGCATTCCCATCAGCCCATTAGACTGGCCATCAGCCAACATAACTGCTTCCTGTTTCTCTAAGACACCTTTTTCATCCTCAGTATAATTCAGTTGTTTGAGAAACTTCCCAACGGGAAGAGGTAGTAGATCACTTTAGCCGGAGGATTCTCGTACATTTAACAAACTGAAACTGAACCAAATACCAGGAGAATGGTGGTGCATTCATTCCTGCAATTCATCACCTACTCAGAAGCATGAGGATTGGATTGAGATTTGAATCTATGGCATGAGCTACACTGGAGTTGTTGTAAAAGTGCCTCAATATGCATTGTAAGTGAAAAAGTAAAGGGTCAACACGTTTAATTGAATTTCACAGTTGCAGCCGATTACACTGACTGTCTCTTTGAAAACCGAGTACCGTGTGAGTGCATCACTGACTGAAAGTAGACACCTTCTTTGTGATATACAGGATTATTAGTAATTCTCTTTCTGGGCTATTTCTAGTAACTGTGAGTAAAATATCACACATAAAAAATGTATTATCATCCTTTGCTTTTAGTCACATTTTACACTCAAATGTAAAATGGTCCATGTGCCATTCATTTCTAAATGAATGGCACATGGACCATTTAGCAAACTAATTTTGAAAAGTTTTGTCAGAATTAGTTTCACATTAAATAGATTTTGCAGCAGTGTTATTTTGTCATAATACTACATCACTTACTGTATATGCTTTTATGGTTTATGGAAACCAATAGATGATTGCTTTTACATGTGCTGCACATTAGCCAAATTGAAGTACAGAGGGTGAAAACAGAGGAACAGAGTGGTGTTTTTTATACATGTAGGGCATAAATTATGTCCGATCGTGGAAGCTTGATGCCACCGTCGAACAGCTAGTCAATGGAGAGGGCAGGGAGAAGCAATGGAGCGAAGTAATGTGTAATCTTACTACTCAATGGGCTGTGCCCAGCAACGGGCCTCTGAATGCTGGAAGTGTCAGAGAGATAAATAGCAGAGTGTCCCTCTCGAAAAACATGATTAATACCCCGCCTGGTGACGCTGCTGAAGATGAAGTGGGAGCAGCTGGCTCAGGCAGCGTAGGCACGCAGGGAGAGGTGGGAGGGGGGACGGGAGCGAGCGCAGCGGAGCAGAGAGGGCAAAGAGTAGGACACACTGGCAGCTAGGGGAAAGGAAGGCAAAGCAAGGGCAATCCGGGCCACCATAGGCACAGGGACCCCTACCCCCCTCATCTCCCCGTGTACGCAGCTTTATTCCTTTTTTTGCCTTTTTTTCATCATGGTTTAACACATAAATAATCTCCAGCTACTCACTTGCTGTACATGCTTGTTTGTAAACATAATCACACGCAGGACTTCAACAGCATCTCTTTGTGTCTGCGTCACCCCCAGAAAGTTGAAGCCAGTGACCTTTAATTATAAAAATCTTACAGGAAATCATGGTTACCAGGAAATTCATCTCAATTCAATTAAACAGCCCAACAGTTCATAACCTTGCCATTTATGACATCCGGAATATAACGAAATGTCCCACTAATATATGGCACTCAACCATTTTCATGAGTGTGCACAGGGGCGAGAGCTGCATCAGGTGATGTACTGCAGAGCCTGCTGCAATTTCTTAATGCAAATTTCAATATCCTGCCCAAAAAGCACATTTTGCATTGTTTAACACCAAATGTCCACTTTTTTTTATAGCTCTGTAACCACTCACGTATCAGCCTACACCTTGTTACTCAACAGACAAAGTTTTGTCAGTCAGTAAAAATTCAAGTTACTGTTAAGTACAGTGTCCCCTGCTGAGTGGGGCCTGTTTCTGTGGAAACAGTTGAAACTCTCAAAACACAGTACAGAACACATGGAGTTATTGGGTCTGTTCTGTTGTGTAAGTAAACATGTCGAGGGGTGGGCTACTTTTTCATGGTTCAGGGGCCCCAACCCTCCCCTCACACAATTAACTTTTCCAGTGTAATGAGATGATTGATATGCTGGAAGTGTGTGCTTTAAGGAGATATTAATCATTCCCTCTGGTAATTTTAATCATGCGTTCCATCATCCCCAGCTGCTGAGGATCACCTTCCTAGCAAACAAAGGGCGGCCACGCCACTTGCATAGTCATTCTGTTCTAGTTTAACTTTATTTTATGCTGGTTCCTCCCATCTGTTCGCACAAGCCTCCACAGCCCACGTTGCACGTTGACAAGCTGGGGAAGCAGTGTGTGGGTGGGTGATTGTATGAGTGTGTGTGTGTGCATGTATGTGTGTAAACTTTGGAAACACAGGCATCTTTGAAATGGTAAATCTAATCCTCCAGGTCCGTGACTAGTTGGTACACCGCCACCAGCCACCTCCACTAACACGTACAGTAATGCATACAAACAGCGGGCACGCATGCACACACACACACACACACACACACACACACACACACACACACACACAGTCTCAAACACACACAGTCATTGTGACACACATACTGGCGCACACACACAAAGACATATACATAAGCACATATACAAAACACACACATACACCACATGGTGTGGGCAATATGTCAGAGCAGAGCATAATTTGGCATTTGAACTAGTCACTATTATTGGAAGTATGAAGAAATGCTGCAAGGAAGATTTGTTTAGATGACAAACAACTTGGAAACTCTTTCTCTCCCTTGACTGCCTTGAAAGTCAAAGAGACTTATATATTCCCAAAACACTGATTAGTTCATGTTGAGCGCCTCCATTGTGCTGTACTGTACCTCTGCGTTGTTGTTCCATGTTTTTACCTAAGGCTATGCAAGATTTGGAAGGGTACTCCACAATCAAAGGCATTTCTCCTATGACTTTTATTCAGCTGCTGTTTTGTCACAGTCAAGGCCACAGGGAAGCTAGTGGTGACCCAGCGGTGCTTTCAAACACAAAACAGCAGATTTCTGACTATACAAAAGCAAAAAAAATTTACCTTCTCAGTGGGAAATACAGACTCCAAGCATATCCAGGAGGTGAAATATAAACCACACAGAGAATAAGCTGATATAGTTACAGATACAGTAATGTTAAATAATAATACATAATCAGGATTATCAATGAAAAATAATGAAAGTCAGTAACGGATTTATTCAATTCAATTCAATTCAATTTTATTCATATAGTGCCAAATCACAAAAAAGCAATCTCATGACACTTTACAAATAGAGCAGGTAAAGACCGACTCTTTATAATGTTATTACAGAGACCCAACAGTTCCCACCATGAGCAAGCACTTTGGTGACAGTGGCAAGGAAAAACTTCCTTTTTATCCTTATTACCTTTGACTTTATAATTTAGCTGGCCAGCCTCAGTTTTGCTACATGAGGTAGTAAACAAAACATCGAGGCTCCACAAGGTTGTACAAAAAATACTGTCTGTGCTCAAAACTTCCACTTGACAAGTGTTGTAAATGCATGCTTAATCATGTATAAAATTAATGACAACCAGCTGACAGATATTCCATCATCAATGCAGAAGTTTTTGAAAGTTATTGAAGGGGGCTTGTCTGGTTGTGCACAGATTAGCATTGCTTGCATGCAGTCAGAGGCCAATGCAAAGTAGATAGGTTAATCCCCAGGACGCGTTGATAGGACACATCCCTAAATACTACGAGCTTCGCTGCTTCTGAAACCCATTAATTGTGCCCAATATGAAAAAAAGTAATTTAATTTTACACAAAGTCCAGCCTCATCTGTTATCTGTGGCACACTTCTGCAGAGTACATAAAGGTAATAGAGGTTTTCAGAGGGCTATTTCCCACTTATTATCTAATAATGATGAATGAATATGCCGGAAAGTGACAGGTGTTTAGACATTTTGTCGGTGGAAAGGCATCTATTTGCAACTTTCATGGTAATCAGCTCTTGTTCACTTTTAGGATGTGCAGCAACTTTAGCGGTCTGTCTGTTTCAGTGAAAACACAGGAAATACTGTAGCTTTATATTTCAAGACTTCAAGAGCAAACCAAGATGTCCAAAGAGTCTTGGCATATGGAGCCAAGCATGACAAAATGTTAATTAGGTGGAGCTGTCTGTTAAAACTGTATCACTTTTGGCACTGAGATATTATTATATAATATATTATTTGTCTGGCCTAACAGGTCTAGAAATGCTTCAGGTGCTTTGACAGAGGCTTGGACTTTTCGTGCGGAAATATAAAGGTATTAAAATATGTTTTCAGGACAACTCAGTACCAACAGGTTCATAGGGGAACTCACTATGTGTGAAGATCAACACTAAAGATTCTTGACGCCAAAATCACCAAAAAGCAGATTATGTAAGACACCCTTAACCTGGCAGGTGTGTTTTCATAGGCCACACAGCACCAGTATTATTACCAATGCAGTGTTTTATTTAAAACAAGTGAACGGTTTGTCAGTGCATTTCATAAACTATCCTCCATTCAAAAGCATTTCACATGTTATTATGACTTCCTGCTTATCGCCAATCTAAATAGTGTTGATAGAGCGAAGCACCTTATAGCAACTGTTTTGTGAAGGGTGCTTATTAACAAAAGCACCCCTCATTATTTCCACCTTGCTTTACCCTGGCACTCCTGCTCCACTGCATGACTAAAAGACAATTAATCCTAATAATCAGGGCCTTAGCCGTCATTCCTCATTCTGGCAGGCCTCTTTTTCCATAGGGGCACAGAGGGAGTGCCCGAGCCATGGATCTCTGCTGCACAGATGAACCTCTTACAGATGTTGAGTGAGCAGCGCGGTTAATCGCTTAGCCATCTTATGGCCTTCACATACGCACACAAAAATGGAAAACTGAAGGTGGCATTTTATCATGTCATGTCTACAGCTGAATGTGAGACTGGCTGGACGTGGTTTATATTTGGTTTGGTATTCTAAGCAATGTCATACTTGCTGCAAAATAAGAAACTTAATAAGTGAAACACAGGAATGTGGGCGTCTGTTAAAGCTTGTCGTAAGGCATTGGTCCAACATGTTGGCACTGGTAATTTTAGCCACAGTTACCAAGATATATATATTTCATTAAAACATTAACCTTTCTGCTGAGGCAACAACTCTTAAAATAAGCAGGATTGCATGCTGGCACGCATGCCGCAAACATGCACATCCTTTTGTCAGCAGTGCCAGAGCATAGTGACACCTTTTCATATCACAGCAGAAAGGCTGTGATGCAATGTTTGACTTATCAGCATGGGGACCTAATCTTCTCAAATTAGAGCCCAAATGTTTGGTGAGTGCTACAGGGCCCAGTGTGTGGAAGCAGAGGGAGTGCTATGACCGCCGCAGACAGGAGGCCCAGGCAAACAAGCAGATGCTAAGGGGCTGCTTTAGATGCGGAAGAAGAAAATCACCATCACAATGCAGCAATTATGGCAGTCTCAAATTCACTAAGCTGGAGCACAGTGTGTTCTCACAGCGTCTCAGCAGCACTCACAGCATCCCACACAACAAGCTCATTAGGCCAGCACATCCTCCCTCTGATTTAGGGTGGAGGAATTAATGCAACAGCACCTGGTCTCTTAGAGCCATCCATCCTGCCATATACAGCCGGCCACGCTCAGGTTATGCATTATCTTCTTTAAAAGCGTGAAATGTGGCCACCCCTGTTCGGTTTTAAGCTACACCTCTCTTTTTCTAGAGTGCTATGTGAGGGGCAGGCATATTAATCACACTCACAGCCACTAATGCTAACAATCAGTCAACACAGTTGGCCAGGCTCTCCATCTCTGGTGACAGCGAGGTTTGTCCTGAGGCCTGCTGATTCGTCCTGCTATGTCTGCCTCTAGGACAAAATACACAACACAGGCAGCCTTTTCCTCAACCAATACACCCACATCATATCATTTTCTAAATAAGTGAAATGCTGAAAATGTACATTAAATATGGTTTTCCAGAATATTTCTAACTGGAAACAGAAAACGAATTCCAAATAATAAAACGGTAATTTCTTTTAATGCTTACAAAACTATGCATTAATGTACAAATGAAGCACAGCACGTTCCAGTTTGGGGAAAACTAACTTGTTATTGGAGTGATTTTCTACAACATGGATACAACATATGTCAAACAGTCAAGTTTTGATAAACTAACAGCTGGCTAGTTCAACTGAGAGGAAACTGCCTACTGAGCAAGAATGATCTCTCCCTGAGTGTCATCCGCCAGCAGCATGAGGCAGAACCAGCATGTTTGGATTCCTACTGTACAACAAGAATATGGCTCCTCTTGTCAACTTCAAGCTGACACGCGTAACATTGACACAAATTAATACAAAACCTGCACAATTAATTTCATCCCGAGCTCCAGTTTACCAAAAAAACAAATAAATTAACAGGAAATTCTATGAATGTGGTGAGTGCAGTAATCTATGTGTGCGTGGTGCGTTCGTGTGTGCGTGTTCTGTTTGTTATTTTTTTCCATTGCTCAAAAAGAAATGCTAATTATTGGGCTTCAGGTAGCGTAAAATGTACAGCTGTGGTGACTGTCAGTGCTCGGTGGACTATTGAGCTGGTGTACAACTTGACAGTGGGTGGTGTCTCTCGCTCTCATCCCAAGAATCACCCAGTTGCATTACCGTCTTCTGCCAACGTCAATCAGCAGGTTTCTTTTTAAAGTACAAGGGAATCAAGCTATACCTGCCATTCTGTACTTTAACCGTTTCCTCCCCTAAAGCGATGAGCTAAAGCATCACTGTAGGTTGACCTCTACTGAATTCAAGGTTTCTGTGTCCCAGAAAATGAAAATATGCCTTTTGGTGTCAAGGATAGGTCAGTGGGAAGTTAGAATCAGTTTGATCCTAAACTTGTTCAGACATTGAGGTTGAGTCTTAATGTTTGCATTTTAGATCCCCTCACCTTCACTGGTAATAGCCAGATGGCAGCGACAGTCCGCGCACAACACTTATAAGTGGGGTCTGCTAGCAACAGCTGCGCGCTATGTTCTGCACTACAGACTATATACCACGAGTCACTGCTATTTGTTAATAAAAATGCTTCTTTAAACTCCATGCCGATGTTGAGCCAGATTGCTGGATCTGGGGAACAAACTTTATAGACCAGCTTGACGTCAACTTTGATTACTTCATTCATTTCTGAAGAATTCCAGATGTTTCAGTCTTCACTCGCGGGGGTTGCCGGTACCTGCACTGACAGCATTTGGACCCGTGTGCTGTCGCAAGGCAGAGTAAATATTCACTTAGGGTAACATTAGAAGGATGTTTGTAGATGTGTATTTTATTGATTAATTGCTATTTCATAATAATCACTTGTGAGTTTGTCCGGAGAAATAGAAATCTGGCTTCCAGTTTCAAGTTTGACTGGGAATGTTTTTAATTATACTTTACTTTGAGAGTAACTGATCCCTGTTCACAGAATCCTGAAATATTCTTTACAAAATAGACTCCCTTACAAAATGAATCATAAGATCATAAGATCATAGAATGTGGTGTGCTTCCCTTTACTGGGCAAAATAACTGCTTGCATTCAGAATATGCTCAAATGCTAAAAACAGATCAGCCAGTGAGGATGAATGTATTCATCGCTTTGGAAGACTTCTATAGGCCACTACACAATTATATGTGAACTCCTCTGGTTTTGGTCACCTCCACCAATAGAATCCATGTTTCCTTGGTGCTGCTGCTGACATGGAAGACAAGCAGAGGTGCGTCTTGAACTAGACCCATTGCTGCTCTTTTTTGATGATACATGTTTGATGCTATTTGATAGAACTGGAGTCAAGCTGTTTCCTTCACTGCTGAAAAGGTGTCTTTCTGGCCTCCCCTTTTTGTTGAGAAAGGACTTCCAACATGATGTAGTCTGTAGTCTGTCTGTGCAATGACATTGTCTCCTGGAGGGACTCAACACACAGTGTAAAATTCCTCATCCATTGCCACCCCATCATGATCAGAGCACTGATGGCCAGACCAGCTTTACATTATGGATCCTGTCTCCTGGTTTTTTAGATATTTTCAGAGGGGAAGGGTAATGTGAGGCTCCCCATTTTGGCTCTGTTGGCTGTTAAACTCTAAAAGGGCAATGTCCCCAGGTTATGTCATGGGTCCAGCCACAGTAGGAGTCAGTAATGTTTGACTACATGACCACCTTCTTGCGTAGGGACAGGGAAGCCCTCCTGGGTGCTTCACTGTCTTCAGAGGGAAGCATCAGTGTGAATCCAGAGTCTTGAAGAAGAGAGAGCTCAGCTGAGAAATATCTTCCTCCGGTCTTCAGTCTCCTTGCTAGCTTAGTTGAAACACTCTACATGTAGTAAACCCTCGGCTCAGCCACTGAGGTCTGAAGAGTCCAGTCACCAGCTCGCCTGACCCGAGGGATTGTCCAAGAGTCTACTTTCAGAAATTGAAGTGCATACCCGGCTCTCGTTGCACAGTGGTGTGTTACCACTGATGTGTGATAGATGAGTACCACCATGAGAATCTGTACAATATCAGGTGCAAGGAAAGTAAAGGTCAGCATCCAAGCTCACAACTTGCTGTGTGTTCCAAAACAAGGATCGCAGCTATGACTTAGAGGTGGTGAGGCTTACTCTCTGGCTAACCTTTGTGACTAATGGGTGAGGTGGAAGTTCATTGCAGGGCTATGCTGTCACCCACCTCATTATGTAGCAGCCCTGCCATTACAGTTGTACTTTATTGATTACTGCACCTTACAGAAAGGACCGGGCTGTGATAGGGGCTTAGGCATCCCAAAATGCCTAAATTTAAATTAGCCATGTTGAGCCTGATCCCTCACTCCATGACAGTCAGAACACCTTTTGTAGACAGTAACCTACTAACTTCCCAACTCACAGCCCTCTAATGAGTTGCCCTGCTTCTCCACCCATTTCTGAATACTTAGTGGATAAAGAGTTGAACAGAGTTGAAAAGGTTCATCCTGATAGTCACAGCATGAAAATGTTAATGTGCTGGGATGCAAAGCGGAGTAAGTCTATAGAGCCCCATTAGTGGTCTCAGCCAATACTCATAAAACTACAGTTACAATAGATAACTGTTGTTTCACAACATTAGAATGCATTTGGCCATCACATAATGTCTGGCGATCATCTTATAAAGGTATGGTCTTCAATCCTTTCTTTGGTGGTGGGGTTGTAAAGCTCATTCTTTGAATGCTCTCAACATTATGTCATGGTATTACTGTTAAAATGCATTAAGTATGTGTCGCACAGTTTTTTATTGTTTGTACAGTTCATGGTTCACTGCAGACATACAGTACATGCCATCGATCATGTATAGTTGAGTTACACTGAGTCACACTTGCCGAGTCAAAGTGCACAACAGGGAGATGTTAAGGGAAAAAATAAGCTGAAAAAAGGGAAAATGTAAAACACAGCATATGTAGTTGAGCAGGATTGAAACTCACTTGGCTGATTCCGTCGCCCCAGGGAGAGCTAACACTAAAATGCTCTTTGACCATGAAATGGCCCTGCTCGGTAATGGTGGTTAATGGCTGTATGGTGCAGTGGTGCCGAGGCTAGGCAGGAGGGAGACCTAACAGGGGCATCCTGCCTGCTCCAGTAGGCTCCATCCAATGAAGGAAAAGGGAAAGGCTGGGATGGTAGGGATGTTTTGCTTGAAATTATAAATGTCAATGTTCTGTAGTCGGGGGACTCTATGTGTGATGGGTACATTTAGAGCATCAATAAAAAGGAGGGATATTCGTTTGGTCTGAAAGTGAGAAATAACAAATAGCATTTTTTCCATAAATAAGCATGAATAAAGACTTGGTTGAACCACGCTGCATAGAGGAAAAATGTGAATTATTTAGAATTAAAATAATCACCATGTACTTTTCATCCTGAAGCACTGAGACAGGATAAAAAGCCTTCCATGTCCAAGACATTAACGTGTAAAAGATCACAACACTATGATTCAGATATACTATCATAATTGGTCATTTTCTAGGTTCAGTTGACTCATTTAAAGGATACACTAAGCCAAACAAACAGCTCCAACACCATGTGTCCATGATTGGTATCTGCAGATACGTTGGAGAAATCAATCATTTTTATCACTTAGCTTGAGTTCATGTCAAATTAAATGTTCTACATTACACATCATTCATTGTTACATATTTGCCAATATCTTTTGAAAAATCTACATTACTATGGATAACTAACTCTGACCCCAAACGTCTGTGTACACTTGTATAAGATTAAGTTTGATTCAGCTGACCTTTTCAGAATAGAGCATATATTTTACCCTTTGTCCTTTGACTCTTTGACAACTGAACTACAGTTAATACAACTCATTACTTGTGTCCAGCTGTGCTATGACTTGAAGTGCCTGTGACTGCTGACATATTGCCCTCATCACTGCAAGGTTTCACCAATGTGTCCTCCAGCCAAAATCCTGAAAGAGCAAAACCCAGAGGCAAGATGTGGGTATCAAGACCTCAACAAAGCAATGGCATATCAGGGGCCAACCATGGTCAGTTGAGGTTACAATTTGAAAGCCATCTGGCATTATAGCTATGACAGTACAGAGGTAATGCATGTATTGTAGCCTAAAAGTGTCTCTCTCTAAAGGTCATTATTAAGAGACAAGACATTACACCACTAGACCTTTCAAGTAGCCTTTTCTTTGAAAGATGGATGTTTTTTTCAGGTATTAATAATATTGTTCTTTAGATATGAGGAAAAGAAAAATACAAGAAACCCAAATGGATTGGTGGAAGCTTTAATTCAAAACTTCAGTACCTTCTTTTGAATTATCTAATGATTTGACTTATTATGGTGATATATTTCAGCAATGAAATGGTTGACTGGGCTATAAACTTGCTAAAACTAAATGTTTTTGGACACTTGGGGTAAAGTCTAAGTGTAATATTCACTCTCCTTTTAGCTCTTTAGAAATTAGCAGCAAAGTGCTTGAATATGTTCAAAAGCCATATTTTTCGGTCTGCCGTTTGGTGCTGGGCAGGTAGTCTACAGTGGATTTTTAGAGATTATTTGCTGAAAACAGCTGATCTCAGAATCATCTGAAAGACACTATAGAGCATCGTGGATCTTAAAAAAACAGGGTTGGGTGATACTTTACTATGGGTTCATCACAAATACAAGTCACCCAATGTTGGTATAAAAATACTGATTATAGCTGCTTTAAAAACTCAATAAAACACTGCATTTAGGCCTGTTCTGTTTCTGTCTGGTTTCAAATTTGTCCTTGGAAAGATTGGTAAGATTAAGGTTAATGTCTTTTGTTTTTTTTTACTGACATTTAGTGTTGCTGCAAATTACAAAATGAAGGAAAAAGCATTAGAATACACTGAAATAGTAATTTTACTGGCATCCAATGTGTCAGTCTTGCAATTCAGCATTTGCCTCATTATTGAGTTACCAAGCATACACATATGTACATACATGTACCTGGACATATTGTATATTATAAACAAACACGTTTATAAATAGCATATGTTCAAAATCAAGACGCTGAGGTTACAAACACTGATTTTAGAGCAAATCCAGTTTGAATCAGATTTGATGATTTGTGATGAGGAACTGAGTCATCAGTTTTGGCGTAGACAGCGAGGGAAGACGGAGACAACTGAGGGTTAAGCTGCAAACCTCTTCTGACAAACCTTGTCTGAGAAAGCTTTAGTGGACAAAATGACAAGTGAAATATGGGGTCAACTATCAGTCATTCATCAATGAACCCATCCTGTCATCATTTGAATTTTGAGCACCAGGCAATATTAACCTTCATAACCTCAAGTCGCATAGGACAGCTTGGCAGTGCCTAAGACTGACAGGCACAGTATCAAAGTAACTGTTGGGTGTCACTGTAATAAATGCTTTCAGTCACATAAAGCCATGGATGAAATGGTACCAGCATGATGATAGGCACTTGAAGAGCTCTTCATAAAAGTCTGATCCTAACTGCTTTACACTGAAGCTTTGGCAACTATGTGTGGACTCTACAAACATAACATGAGGATATTTTAAAACAATTACTAACTTTTGTCTCATACACTGCTTGTCCTTTGTGCCCTAGTAGATAGTTCTGCCAAGTGAAGCTGCCAAGGGCCATGCCAAGGCTCAGGGCTGTTTAATCTAATCGTTATGATCCACATGAGTGGACAGAATGAGTGAATGTATAGAGGCTACTTCTGTGACCTCTGTTGACCTAAAAGTTCAACGGTCTTAAGTAAGAGATAAAGTTACATCTAGTGGGAGCTGGGTGATATCTACTTCCTGCCATCGCCTTGTGGGAAACTACTGCGGGTGACACATGGAACCGTGACTTCTAACACTACACAATATCACCAACGTGATCACGTGGCACGTGATCAGCAGGCTCCAAATGCAAATGATAGCTTTATCGCGTTTGCTATCTTTGTAAAATAATAACTGGAGATAAGTCACGCCATGCTGAAGTTCAAGATGGCTGCTCCCCTTTTCCTGCGGTTAGCGGGATTATATTCTCTGTTGGTAAATTACTCCCTTTGGAGAGGGAAATTAACCCAGATTTCCATATCAAAGCATTATGAATTGAGCCATTTTCCCTACCCTCCCGTTCTGGTGAAAAGAGAGAGTGGAAGGAGTCTGTAGAAGTAGCCTGCAGTGATATGCAGGCCGTACAGGGCTCCTTTCTTACAGGAGCAACACTCTAACAGAGAGAATCAGCAGCTTTCTACTGAAGCGAAGAATGAGATCACTGGGCTTTTTGAGCAAGGTCAACTTCGAGGCAAGACACATCGCGTTTAAAATTCAGTCCTATCCTCACCGAGCACTTGAAACACACTGTGCCAGCCGGGGAACCTGCTTGCCATTATGCAAAGAGGCGACGGGCTTAAAGTAAATACGTAATCTTAATGAACGCTGAGATCTGTGGAGGTGGGAGTGAGAGGAGCCCAAGTCAAGTAGAGAAGGGTCAGAAACACAGGGTGAATAATCCTGTGTGTCAACAAGACACAACTAGCTCTCTCTAGCTCAATATGTAGCCATGTTTACAGTAAACAGCATTCAAAAGTTTCCTGACATCTGATGTTGTTCTATCACAAAATAAGCAAGAGACTCCAGAAAGAATCTCACAATGTAGTTTTTTTTTCATGTCAGAAAGTGTTGCTGAATACCTGGTCTCATGGAGAGGTCGAACAATTAAACCTAATTCTAATTACTGATGGAGATAAGAGAGGTTTATGATAAATCAACAGATGCTAATGATTACTAATGAGGGAAGGTAATTGTGTTTCTAGCTGCTAACAATACATTGTTTAACTTACAATTTTAGACTACAGAACAATTAGATATTGAACATTATGGTCATTTCTGATATTAAAGAGTCTGCTTACATTTGCTTATTTGTCTCATACATTGTGACCTATGTCATTGGCCCCAACTTGTCTCAGATGCATAAATTTAAAACAAAAGGACAGCCATTAGATGACATGTCACACAATATAGGGGTCTTGTTCTGGCCCCATGCCTGCTGGCTGTGTCCTTTGCTTTGCCCACTTTGCTCTGCGAGACTGCCAGGACATTGAGCCTGACACATCAGAACTGCTGCTCTCTTGGTGCCCTCTTTCATTCGCACTATCACAGAGTCAAAGCCTGCAGAGACGAAGCTGTCCAGAGACTGAGCCCTGCTGGGTTTGACTGGGCCAAGATCCGATCAAGCCTCGAGGAGAGGGTCATCCTCTTCCCTGACTTCTACTTGCTATGATCTCTGAACCGATTCTAAAAAGGCCTCTGACTTGATTTGAGCAGACAGTCCCCCTTGAAAGCTGCCTTTGGTTTGGCTTCTGTAGCCTGGAACGGGAAGAGCAGGGTCAGGCTACACACAGGCAGGAGAAAGCTCAAGCAAAGGGGGGGGGGGGGCGTGCAGAGCTGATAGCCATGCTCCAGGTGCAGATGGCACACTGTTTTATGTGTGGCCTCAATGGATTATGTCAGCCAAGCTACTGGAGGCATATAATATGGAGAGATCACACAAAAACATTGTCAACCAAAATTCAAAGATTCATTAACAAAGGTCATTTCCATGACAGCAAATGCCTAATAGATGGCCAAGAGTCTTGAAATCACCATGAGGATAAAAGCAGGCTGGATAAAGAAGCCATGAAAGGACGAGAGGAATTGTAATTTTACAGTCTCACAAAAGGTTTCTACAGTAAATTATAAAGCATTCATAAGTGATTTTGTCGACAGGGTCTCATTTACATGAGATTTAAGCAGGTCACTTTAAATAAAAAATTTCAAATGAAGTGCTTTACCCAAAGCCTCACATCACAACATGTAGGATTTATGATACATGTAAACCCTTGAAACAAAAGAAATAAAAGAGAGCACTTTGAATAAAATGACACTTGCTGTATGAACTGAGTCAGAATATTTTATTCAAGGGTCCAATCATTAGCTAAGTAATACTGCACATTGTGATGATATGATCCAGGCAGACACTGCCCCTAAGGAGCCGGGGCTGCAGCAACCCTGAAAACCAATAATGGTCAGAGGTCAGCAAAGGGGAAGCAAAGATCCAAGTCCCATCCTATTGTGTGACATGTTTCCTTCGCCTGCTCGCCCCAAAGGCTTAGTGTCAGTGTTAACACTTCAAACACTCAATATCTTCACAAAACACAAAGGACACAACTGCTTGCCATCCACATCATTTTGTCCAGGAACAGAGATATGGATCCTTCCCAAAGGTCACTGCCAGCTGAAGTTTCAATGATTAAGCAAAGCTTTGTTGTTTGACTTTTTTCCTGTAGCAGAATCTACTTTTAGGTGCAAATTAAGTAGTTTGTTCAATATTATGAAATAAAATTGAACCGCATTTTATATGTCAACTTTAAATTGTAATAGGTGGTCATTTTTGTTTGATAACAATTTCATAATTTAAAGGTGGATAATCAAAATTCAAATGTCAATGAGGAAATAAAATATATTCTGTCAGATTAAAGAACCCATCATCATCTGCACAGAGATTTTTTTGACCATAATGCATATCTGTATAAGCAGCATTATTGTTGTTTGCCAAATAGAACAATACTGCAACATTGATTCAAACAGTAATAATGTATAAATATGCAGAGGACAGTTTGAGTTGATGACTATTACACACTTATATATGTTCCTTACTGTTGTTCTTGTATAGGGGTGATGGCTTTCTCAGGAACTTTCCTTGTCCTGCCACTCTTGAACCCATGACTACAATGCCTGCAAGTATTTCAGACGGCTACGCTGCCACTGAGGCTCCAGCAACAGCTCCCGAATCAGTCAAAAGACAGCATTGTTACCAGACAACTAAGTCCACCGTCTACTCTGTTACACATTTATGGAATCATGCACCAGAACACAGACAATGTCGTTGGCTAATCTCACAAGACCGGGATCCAATTTCAAGCAGGCACGGGTGATTCAAGAATCAATCTGGTTAGCTTCCTGTTTTTAGCCTGCTGCTGTTATACTCTGGGTGTAACTCAAAGGGATCTCCAGTTTCCCTGGAATGTCTTCCTGCTCCTAAGGTGGTGATAAAACACCTTATTTTATGGGTCGCTGATTACTCACTGTACCCTGATGTGTGTGCTGATACCAATCTTAGCAAGCACAAAACTAGAGGACTCTCCATATTTACAGTATCCTTCAATTTTGCATTTTTTTCCCCATTTTCCTGAACAGCCACACGCACGGAAAAATAAAGAAAAATCTCACAAGTGTGGCAGATAAATATATAATTGTTTGTTCAAGTGTGTTTTGCACAGTATGAGACCTTCCGATTGCTGCACCAAGTAGAATGCACTGCAGGCAGTCTCTTGAGGGAAGGTCTCATTTTCTGCCTCCTGCTGTGAAATATTCAGTTCGGCCTGAAATAATATGGGACTCGTTTCAAGGCTTAGCACTTTTCAAATATGCTGGCAATAATGGACAGGGCATCAAATGAAGCACAGCCTCTCATAGCAAGGGGAGCAGAGGTTTTGAATCCACAGCCAGGGTTTCACATAACACCATAGACAGTTGAAGTGCTGTCTGCATAGTGTAGTGATTAGTTATTAGTGGGATGAGCCTTTGAATTCTTGCCAACATTTGAAATTCAGTCATACTGTACAAGGTCTATTTGGTTTGGGAATATATAATACAAACGTATATCACAATATTATTTCTAAATATCTAAGTTTGGATACTGTAGTGAGTGCCAAATTGTATTTCCATATTTCGCTCCTGCTTTTTGCACATCATCAGGGAATCTGAATTTTATTCGGCCTTAAAAAGAAAAGAGAGGAAAATCAAGGGTGCACCATAAATGCACAGAGATGGAGTGCAGAAGAATGTTATGGGGGGGGGGGGGCTTTGGTGAAAGGATTCAAGGATTTAACAATCCCACATCCTCTCAGCCTGTCCTTCATCTCTAATAATCAAGCTTGGCCACAGAATATCCCTCTGGATGGGAAAAAAACATGTTGCCTGTCCGCCTCTCACTCATCTTTAGACTGCCAGTCTTGGGTCTTCCTCTTGAAGTCTTCTGTCACATTTATGACTTCAAACACTAAGCACAGCCTTTTTTAACTGACTGCCATGTCTTTAAAGCTAGATATCTTTTTTGTACTACATTAGCATGAGATGAAGGGCAGTGCGTCTGATGCAAAGGAAGCCCCGAGAAGGCTGGACCACAGACACTGTGAACTTGTTTGTTGCTGTACACCAAAGGCCACAGACACAAGCCTAACTAGTTCCAGCTCAGGTGAAATATAATGTGTAAGTCCATAGTATTCCTGACAAGTCACTGGCACTCGTAGTGCAACTTAAGACAAAACTAGTGCGTTAATTTGATGTACATATGGTTCATATCTCATAGACTGAAGTCAAATTTAGATTGGTTTTCCAGAGATGGTGCAGGCACATAGGTCTGCTGTAATCACACGATATTCACAATATGGAGCACACCAAAATTTTGGAAAAGCTGTGAAGGTATGAAAAACAGCTCTCTTTTACAAGTGAGGAGGACACCCAACAGACATAAAACACTTCACACTGCATCTC
Source organism: Enoplosus armatus (assembly GCF_043641665.1). Taxonomy (NCBI): domain Eukaryota; kingdom Metazoa; phylum Chordata; class Actinopteri; order Centrarchiformes; family Enoplosidae; genus Enoplosus; species Enoplosus armatus. The sequence continues at coordinate 9,571,180 of NC_092185.1, forward strand.
AGCATACATGCTCAATTATCTCTAATAAAAAGCTAATAAACATAAAACTGAATACTGATAGGCTTGTGTACTATCTATCTATCTATCTATCTATCTATAAAATGATACTCACCTATGAATGTAATGATGAAAAACGTCTCACTACACAGTAAGGAACACTATATATAAATTCTATATTTTTCTAGAATAATATACCCAACAAAGTAAATGTCCTAATTATCTGCGCTCTTGAAATAAAACCTAGTATTTCAAAATAAAAAAAATAAAAAAATGAATTAAATTAATAACAGAATACATTACTAAAAAGTTTTGGGTTTGAAAACTTGAATATAGACTTTATATATAATATCCTGCATGCCCGGAAGCCTGTCGTGACTGAGGAACTGCAGAGGGAAGCAGGAGCTCCTGAAACCGGAGCGTCCACTGAGCGGCGCCGCAGCCCGCAACTTCCACAGCCAGCCAGGCAGCCGGCGCTTCCTGCCTGCGACACGCTGCAGGCCAATCCGCTCCCTCACTCCCGTGTTGGGTTACAGTGACAAGGGCCCTGTCTGAACCACGACTTTTAGAAAGATAATATTACAGGTAGGTGCAAGCCACGGACCGTGTCGCTATCGATAGACAAATTAAGCATTGAAAAACAAGACCGTGACCCAGAAATTCTCGCTTTAATCGGGTCACCGTGCTCGTTTTCAGCGCTGAGTGATAATGGCACCTCTCACTGTCCTTAGCATTTGAAGTCCCCTTACCGCAACCTGTAGCTTTTGGGGCAGTGAAAATTGTCCAGCTGGACGCCTTGTATTTTCCCCTATTGGTGCCTTTGTATGTGTTTTGAGCCATGTACACCTGCCTGCTGATCGCTTTCAACGTTTTTTTTTTAATCTAGCTGAAGGTCAGTTTACCCCTCTAATGAGCTGCTGTGAGGATTTGTATCAGCAGAGCTATAACCAAGGATGCAGATAAATGTGTACAGCCTTGATTCCCTTGTAACTCTATTGTAAGTTAAATGAAAGTGTAGGGCCATTTAAGGAAACAAGAGTGGACTCATTTCCTGCAAATTTAATCACTTTTTTGTTTATATTAGTGGGTGTTTTCTTTATGAGCCTCATTCTGTGGTGGTCACGGTTTACCTTTTTAAACACTGAACTGCAGAATTGACCACATTATTCCGACCCTCTTGTTAACTCTGCCATATGCTGGACTGTACTGATTCAAGTCAAGTGAAAAGCTGCAGTAAAAGAAGGGTAAATATATTCCACTTGCTGGGGTCTCTTTATGTTGCACGTGGGACACAGCCTGAAAACGTCCAAGCAGGCTTGTCGGACGTGGAAAGAAAATGCTGAGATGCAAGCTTCTCTGAAATAGGCCGAAAAGAGAGTCTTTTCCTGCTACAGGGTTTTGTTCAGGGTTCCACTGAGAAAGCCCAATGCAAAGTGGGCCTACAGCCAACAGGGATGGATTCTAGGGTGGAACCTAAACAGATGGGAAATAGTATAACCTAAAGGTGAATACAAGGTCAATCTGAGCTTCAGTGATAAGCTGTGGGCACCGCTCGTAGCAGTGTTTTAAAAGTTGACTTAAGAAAACAGATTGTGTGGTCAGAATAAACTCTTAAGACCATATTGGAGCATTTTTTTTCCCAGGCTTCTTTTGTCTAGATTGCCACAGGCAGAAGCAGCAGACACCAAATGGTCAAAAAATTGTTATCATTATGTTTGTCTGGAAATCAGTAGAATGGGGGTGTTGATTTTACAGTGGGTGGGTTTTCCTTTGTCCCTTTTTTTTATTTTTGCTCTAACCCAGATTTTCATGTTTAACAGGCCCACAGCTGATCCACCTCCCAGTACACAATTGAGACAGAGGAGGTTAAAGCACTCTGAACGCATGGGACCATATTGCAGGTAATTAATATGTCAGCTCAATGATGAACTTCGTCAATACATCTATCACCACACTTACTTGTAACTGGAGTAGCTCGTGGGATGCTGCAGAGAGCGCAGACTGAGAGTACATTTGTCCATTAGTAAACACTTCATAGTGTGTGTTGTGATTGGGGAGGTAGCGGGGCTCCTTTCTGTCCAGTTGCAGTCATTTTCGCCCGTCACCTCCTCATTGCTGTAAAAACACTTGCTGTGGTTTGGTAGATTAACAGAGAGCCCCCTAATGGAGTAATTACACTGAGCCAAACATCTATTTTTCACCTGTGCTCTGCCATTATTCTCTGTCCCCTATCCACTCCATTGGAAGTCACTTACTCTCCTTACAATGAGTTATCATTGACTGCCATTTAGACGTTCTGGAGCAATTTGTCTTACTGAGGCCATGCGCTGGCCTCATTGCAAAGAACAATCATTCTCCCTCCAATATATAAAACATTCATGGGGAAAAGGAAGAGAAAATGCCCCACAAACAGATAGTAGAGAGTGGCTAATAGATACTATAAAGGTGACAGACAAGGAAAATAATGTAGGAGATTACTGGAGGAGGAACAAGCCTGCACAACCAGTACAAAAGCTTCAGGGACTGTGCCGCTGGAAGAAAAAAATCCTTCACAAGACAAATGTGTTAAATGGGTAGTATGGCAGCTATTGCTGGTGGTAATTGCTCTTCTTGTAAACAAACTATAAGTCTCAATTTGAAATTTAAAATCTAAATCTTTAATTTTACATTGCAATTCACTATTTTTTTCTTTCATTTATAGTCAGTTAGTAAAGGCTTAGCCCTGAGATCATTGAATGTATTCAGTGTTATTCTAGTTTTATGTTACTATAACATTTTCTTCTTTGACTGTGTGCTTTTGTTATTGATTGACTTCAAGTCCTTGATTTTCCACCCCTGGCTTTTTAAGCTTTCAACCGTTTGTTCCTATGTAGTATGTAAAGAGAAAACCTTTTTCATCTTCTGGCCTGGAGGTCACTGTCATTTTACCTCAGTTGCAATCTCAGTCATGCACCAAACTAATAGGAATAATATAGAGAATATCACATTGAAGTTTGAAGAGATAGAAACTATGTGCAAGGTTAGATTTCCCCTTTCATGAGTGCATATGCACTGTTCTTTTTTTTAGCCTTTAATGCCTTTTTCATTTGAGCATAGTCTTTCCTTATACGCAACACCTCTTCCACACAATAGTACAGCTGCTGATAGATTACTCAACTATGAATCAGTCTGACACAGCTCTCCTGAAGGCAAGCTTTCATTTTAGACAGTGGCTCGACTGATGTGCACAATCCAACACACATCCCATTCAGTCTAACCAGAAAGGGTTAATCACATTCTTAACTGAGTGTTTTGTTAGATTAGTCTCTCTCACTGCTTAACACAATGACAAATAACCATGATTCTTTTTCTTGCACTGATAATCGGGACAACTTAAACATTTCTCACTAGCACAAGTGAAACCATTAATCCTCAGTGATACCGCTGATAAGTGGTGACTTTGGAGTAATGGCCCTGTCACCTTAAAAAAAAGAGAGGAAATTTTAACAATTAAAACAAGATGGCCATTATATTTTGTGCGTCTCATGTCTTTGTGTCATCAGGAGGGATCTGTCAGTGGTAATAGACTAAATAATGGAATGAGTGTTTGTTGATTATGAATATTAAGGAAAAATTAAGAAAAAAAAGTATCAGTTTAAATACTTACAGGCAGCAGGGGGGATTATTATAATTTATAACTATTATAAAATATAACTTTCACTATATGTCAATGTTATTGTAATTGGATGGGTCACAGCAGAAAGAGAGACAATGGAGATTTGTATGGAGAAGGCGATAACAAACCGACTCGAGTTACAAGCTATTTATCACAATCCTCAAACTGTTTCCCTTTTGGTATTCTAATATACTTTGGCTAAAATTTCTTATGTAATATCTCAGTGTCATGCATATTAGTACTGAATGAAAGTTACTTTTGTGCCTAGAGCTGCAACGATTAGTCGATTTAATTGATCGACAGAAACTTCTTCGTTTAGGTCAATTTTCAAGCAAAATGCCCAAAAGTTGATGGTTCCAGTTTTTCGAAAGTGAGAATTTGCTGATTTTCCCTGTCTTACTTTGTAGTAAATGTAATCTCTTTAGGATTTGGAGTGTTGGTCAGAAAAAACAAGACGTTGCATGACATCGCCTTGGGTTCTAGGAAGTTATGATCGACAATTTTCACTATTTTAGAAACCAAATTAATAATTATTATTCACAGCCCTATTTGCCTTCCCTTCTACTGCCAACACACTTACTGTATCATATTGCCTCATAGTTCTTCTGATAAGTTGTGTTATTCTACAGCTGAAGATGCTTTGTGGCTAACATGAACAGCTAGCGATGGCCTTAAAGGTCAGTGTTGAAGCTCATGAAAACCTCAGCTGAGAATAGTAATATGTCTGATACCTCACTTAACTTAATAGAAATAGAGGAAGACATAGATTCATTTTCATCCAGACTGTGCTGTTATTCTCTTCAACAACAGAATGACATACTCACAGTATTACAACTGTGCATGTTACTGACTTTCCCAAACACACTGTACATGTTGTATCATATGCTGCCCTTGTATGTCCTTCACATGTCCTTGTACTTGCAGACAGTCCACTACATTGTGTGTTGTTGTTGTTGTTGTGGTACACCAGTCACACTGTATGACTCACCATGCACCATTTGAATCTTTTTAATGTGGACTGGAAACATGGTGATAACTGTTGTAAAGATGAGCTAACCAGCGGTGCCACGAGGAAATATTCAAAGACCTCACATACGCTAATTGAAATTCTCTCAATTTAATCGTCTTCTCCATCATATGTTCTATTTGCCATTATGGCTGTCTCCAGCACTAATCAGTTGTTGATGTAGCTGCCTAGAGGTGTTACACTATAACTGACAGGATGATAATAAAGACGCATAATTGAGTTTTTGATTGATTGTGATTTTAGATTATTTGCCCATTTTCATTTAACGACTTGAGATATCCTGACATTAAGGAAAAACATTTATTAAGCGCACTGTACATTTGGTCAGGTTATATTGTTAGCCTTCGTCAATTTGGTAATAATGATAATAACTTTGAACACAGTCGGATTCTCTTGGACTGCGTTTATCATTAGAATAAGATGAAAACATGCCTACTTAATTGCTCAAGGCTGCTGAAGATGGGAAAATCTGTTCAAGTTTGAATCATTTTTGTTCTTGTTTGTTTCATCAAGCATGCTGTCTAAAACAGGACACTCGCGAGTCAAAGTAGAACTAATTAGCCAGTTGAATATTTCCAGTTAGCACATAACACTCTTAAAACAGATGGTGAAGAAAAACGCTTTTACCACCTGATTTAATCTTTATATGTCATTAGTTTGAAATAGAATTTAAAAAGGAATTCAGACCTTTAGCTAAGCATCTAAACAACTATAGGCTGTGCCCAGCATCCTTCTGTGTCGTTCTTGTTTTAGAATAAAGAGGCGTTGCTACTGCTAACGCAGAATTTTAGGAGTGCTAAGGTTAGTATCATCACCCATCACTGCAGAGGACCATCTGGCTTCATCAAGAGCATTGAAAAGCCCCTTAAATTGTCCTGGATGTTTGTCGTTGGTTGGAACCCTGAGTATTATAATAAAAGTGTTTTCATACTTCTTAGCTTTCTACTATGCTATACCATTATTTGTATCTGTTATTGAACATATAGTTTCTCATCCTACATGCCAAACTCACCATTACTTGGCAGTAACACAGTCCCAGGCACTTGATACTTAGTATTTCTATGGCCGTTGCTCTGTTTTGATCAAAGGGGTTCAGGAGCCTAAGTTTCAAATCCTCCAAAGCCCATTTTGGCTACTCTTTGTTTAGCCCATTGGCATTCTGACCCCATGCTTCTCAGACTTTGAACTCAAAGCTTGGAAAAGCCGTATCGCTTCTTTAAACACATTATCAGTGGGCTAGGTTTTAAGAATATCACTAATCATCTTAAGGTTTTAGTGCAGTGTGGCAGCATCGTTCAAGCCTCGGGACCCATTTACTGGCATGAGCACTGTAAGAAATGTCCTGTGAAATATACAATGACTTAATGGCAGCACAAGTTTTGTAAATGTATGCATTTCATATTGGAGCACCTTAAATATACACTGCTGCAATACTTGTTAAAGTTAAATATTATTAATATAACATCATTTTGGAGTTGTACCAGGATGAGTGCAGTTTTGAGGAAAATATGGCACTTGATGTGATTTTTCCATAATGACTTGTGTGTGGCATGACTGCTTGTAGCATCCTTATAGTAGCATCTTGGTACAGGATGCCCAGTATGTATTTACTTTCATTTATTCATTTAGCTTACTTTGTGTGTCAGGTTAAAACTTCCTCCTACACCTCAGCGAACTTGGCTTGAAGTTTAATGTTAACTGTTGATGCTACAGTTTAATAAATAATTAAGGTAATACTGGCAAGAAATTGGCATGGACTGCATGCATTTTGAAAAGATTGTAAAAGATTATACAAAGTGTGAAAGGATCAGTTTCATACAAAATGTGAAAGGATCAGATTTCTTTAAAGACCCTGCTTGATGGTAAGTGTTGCATAGTCAGTGCTTACAACACTTTAAACTATGTTGATCAGTCAATCTGATTTTTTTTTTTTTTTTTTTTTTGCAGAACTAATAAGTTGTTTTCTAAATTTATATTTTACTGTTTGTCTCAATAGATGCAGTAGATGATCGTTTTTGTCTCAGTACTAGTAATTGTTGCCACACTGTTGTTTTTTTTACAGCCCATAGCAGTGACACAAAATGTGTAAAGGCACCCTACCACAAATACAAAGTTTGAAATGATTTGTAAGCGCAGTCTGAATTTCGACAATCTTTTATCTCATTATCTCACGTGGACATATGTTAAATTGTTCTATTGATGATCATGCTCTTTGTCTAAACTAAATAGTTGTAAAATGCATTGAGAATGTTTGCTTTGTCGGTAAAAACACTGACCAATCAGGTATGTTTCTGAACACACTGAGCACTGTCTGGATGAACAATTGTCCATATGTCAGGTGCATCTGCTTCATCCCATTGAGGACTGCGCTACCTGCAGTGCGACATGTAATAGTTGTTGATGATACTGATGAATACAAATTTACAGCATTCTAGACTAAATGTCTCGTGAACACATAGGACCATCTTTTTGTCTTGAAAATATTTGTGTGTGCACATGTGATTGCATGCACAAGTCTGTTTGACTTAGCTCCTCTCACACCTCTTCAATCTCATCAAGCCCCCGTGCTTAAGATTTGGCACCTTGAATCTCATTGTCTTCATCTGGAAATATTTCAGCTGCATTTCTGCCACTCTAAAGGGAGATGAAGATAAAGAAGAAGAAGGTAAAAACACACCCTGTTGTGTGAATCCTAGAGAAGGCCTTGAACCCTGCCATTCATCCCTTTCACTTCATCAGCTGAGTCTAATTGCCAGAGAGGACAGGATACCCAGGGCCCAATTGTTCCTTATCCTCTTTGGAGCCTCTGAGGCATGAAAAGCGAAAGGCCTGCTTTTGATCTTTTTTTTTTTTTGTTAGTTTTTTTTTTCTTTCTTTTTTTCTGTCATCCCCTACTATCCTTTCCCTTAGAGTGAGTCACTCCTTTCACACTGTGCCCTCTTCTTCAACCACGCAAAAATAATTATCAAGCTCTGCTTCATCAAATAATGGTATATATTGAAGGTCATGATGGGGAGGGCCAGAGGTCTGCAGGGGTGGCCCTAGGACGTGGTGGAGCTCCCAACTCATCTTAGAGGCATGCTCCTTAGCTGTTGCTACCTTTATATACCTTGACCCCGGTTTTCGTTTGTCTGTCCTAATGAGACCCTTTCATGCAGCCAATGCAATAGAGGTCTTGCAATGGCAGGGTTGGGAGGCCAAAGTACAATGAGACACAAGGCTTTGCTCAGACAAGGCCGCATCTGTGCTATCTTATTAAACCTTGGAAAAGAGCTCATGCGTCTCAACGTCCCATAGGCGCTGAGAGCAGATCTATTGACACCTACTTGTCCTTTGCGGTCAACACCTTTCTGTGAAGAGGCAGGCACACCCAGGTTCTTGTTAGAAGCAATTCTTGGCAGAGTATTTAGTGAGGCACAAGTGCTTAACTCGGTTTGGGTGGCCATGTGGCGTAACGATAAAGAATGCAGTTTTGTCATGATGAAACATTCTTTGGAACCAGGGAAATGACAAGGGATGTCAAAGACCAATTTGTCAAAAGCAAACAGTCCTCATATTTAAAGAACGAAGGGCACCAAAGTCTTTCTTGATGCTTACTTCTACACTTGATTCTTTTTTTATAGGTTCAAAAGCATGTGTTAGGTTATTGTTAATCATTTTTTAGAAATCGTTTATTCTGAACATTTTTTTTAATATGTTTTGTTACCCTTAGTTATGGACTTGGCTATTATCCATGCCCAGAAAATTTGAAAGAGCAAAATGCTAGTTAAAAACCCCTGCTGGTTATACAAAAAAATCAGAGACTTAAGATAGCCAACCTAACCGCCTGTCTAGCTTACTAACAAAAGGGACAGCAGGATATGCTATAAGTAGAGCAAAATGACAAACAAAAACACAAGCAGGCAAACAAAAACCTTTAAGCAATCATGTTAAGCACGCCAAACATCTGAGCACAGTGCGAGAACAAAGCAGGGCTCCTGTCAGTGCATCGATCCACTCCTGAAGGCACACACATCCATAGCTCTCTGATTGCTCTCTGCCTCTCGCGCCTCTCTCCCCCGCGCCTCTAACTCTCTGTGCTCTGGCTCCTTTCTGAGGATGTGCTTATCGATCTGGCCTACTTCGTTGGAGTTAACTCACTGATAAAACCTGACCAAGGGCTTCCAATGGCCTGAAAGAGTTTGGAGAGCTGGTGAGAAGGCAAGATGATAAGTGAAAAAAAACTGTTCGCGAAATTCATTAAATGTTTTGTCATGAGTTTATTAAATGTGCAGACATTATTATTGTCTGTCCATGTAATAAAATTTTTACTGTAGGCAAACTGTCTCGTCTCAGTTGCTCAACTGAAAATATGAACCTTATCACAGCTTTATAGTTCTTAACCTGCTGATTTGGACGGTGTTGTTGACAGTATTTTAAAATGACATGTTTTAGGTTGTAGTTGTTGTAGGAAATGTATTAGTATTTTTATACATGGTTGTGTTGGTAGATAACTTGTTTTTTTAAGGACTCATCTACTTGTGAGTATGGCATCTCCTGTCAAGTGCTTAGATTCATCTACTGTATGCTACAATAGTGTAGTCAAGACTCTGAGTTAGAATTGTCTAGAAAGCTTTGCGTTAGTTAGTTAGTCAGTTATACTCTCTTGTGTATATTTTGGTACAGCTTTGACAGCTAGGGGTTGTGTTGTAAACTGATTGAGCAAAATTGGGATGGCAGTGATGTATAAAGTAGCCTTGGTCATTCACTCATGTATAATTGCTGTTGAGTTAGTCTGACATAATGCACTGTATCTACTGAGTTACACTCCCACACAGAAAAACAACCTAAATTGCAAACTACAATGTTTGCAATATCAAACTAGCGGAATATTGTGAGTGAAATTTGTCCATAGACTTTGCTGGTTAAAAGCTGTTATCTGTGATAAGATTGAATACTGTTGTTGGGCAGTGTATTGTAGATCTCACACAATCAACAGTTACTTGTGATTTATTTTTCAAGAAAGCAAACAAAGATATCAAAAATCAGTGTTTCTTAAAAAAAAAAAAAAGACTCATGTTTTGTGTGTCAGTATGTGTAATCGTGTCTCCAGAGTGTGATTACATGTGTATGTCAGTTTGTGTATATTTTTGCAAGTGTGTTGTGCTGTCATGTTTGTAACATTCCATGTGGGAGGGTCTGTTGATAAGTAAGCCATCTGTAGTGTTCTGCCGAACGACATGTTGTAAAGCGAGATTTGAGAGTGTGGAGAGACTTGACTTGACAAATCTTGGCACATAATGAGACAGAAGGGAGTAAAGGCAGAAGTCTGTCCAGAGATAAACAATTAGATTTGTCCCTGAGGTAAAGGCCAGGCAATGCAAGGACTCTCAGACTAACAAAATCAATATGGCTTCCAGTAAGAACACTCAGGGGGTAGAGTGATGAAGAGGTTATCATTCATTTCTCAGATTAGGACACACATACACAATGAGGAACAGTAACGCTTTAAAAATCAATATGATCGCTAACATGAAAGCTGCTTGTCAGTGGTGTGTACATTTGAAAGTATGCAGCTGATACTCAACTGTCATCTGTCAAACATCGTCAGTCTAATGAGACATGATAACATAGATCAACAGGGATACTGAACTGAGCCAGTCAAGCCAGTTTTCTTCAGCAGCCAATTGTGAGAGGATCTTAAAGGAGACAGCATTTGGGAATGATACTTTCACACCCCCAGATAAAACCATAATGGAGCATGAGCCATAGACAGAGTGGGCAGTCCCTTTGCGTTACATTCCCCTCTTAGGTCCTGCCCAGACTTGAAGGTCTAATCTAACATCTCACTATTGTTCCCAGCAGGCCTCACAAGGCTAGCACTGCCAGGGCAAGGAGGGCTGGACTGTGTTTTTGGGGGGTGGGGGGTGCACTGCGTTGTGCTTGCACTGGCTTTAAAGAAGACAACAAAAAGCAAGAGAGGGTGAATGGTTTTTGGGGTGGGAGTGGGGGCGATCACAACTTGCGTGCAACTGCTGTTAGGCAGGGAAGTCTCCTCGGAGACGCTGAGTCACTGACCATAAAGGTGTGAGCCGGAGCCGTGGCCAGCCTGTCGCCTCATCTCCATGGAGACAGCGACGTGGCACCCCAGTGGGCTTGTCTCTGCTGTGGCCCGGAGCAGCAAGAGCACTTGGGGATGTGGCCTGGCCATCACCTGGGCTCTAGGGGACCAGGAGGCACTGCTCTGATGACCTTCAACAACCTGCCAGTCTGTCATCTCGGCCTGGGGAATAACAAGAAAAAACTCAGCTAGGGATTTGTGTAGAGACAATGTTTACTGTATCTTTGGAGGAGGCTCTTTGTTCCAGTGGGAATGAACTGTAGAGAAGGACATACTTTTCCCAACATTGCCTCACTTAATATTCTAAAATATCCTTTGCCTGTATTACCCTTTCATGTTAAGACAATATGGAGGACTTTAGACTATACTGTACTTTTGTATTTTGTTATTTTCTGATTGGTTAGTCAAATAGAAACATCTGGCTGAGGAGGTAAAGGATAAAAGTAAATTAACATAATTAGATTGCAATATTATCATACTGATTCTTGTACTTAAGACTCATTCTTTCCTCAGCAAGTGACAATACAATGAAATCACTGTTTGGGCATGCTCAGACTCACCACTTTAGTCCGCTACATTTTTATTGTAAAATAAATGTCTTGGATTTAAAACTGCTGCACCTGTCGTGATTATAGACAATATAGCTCCTCATCAGCATGTCTCCTCATGCTAAGACATACCTGGGCAAAACTGTAAGTAATCTCAAATGTGGAAAAATAAGATATAGCAATCTTTGGTCTATAAAATGTCACAAAATATAGTGAAAAATACCAGTTTACTAAAGCCCAAGTTGTCATCTTTAGATTTCTTGCTTCATCCAACCAACAGTCCAAAAGCCAATAATATTCCAAATCAAATCATATAAAACAGGAAAAAGAAGTATATCCTCACTTTTGAAAAACTGGAATTTGCCAATGTTTGGCATTCTTACTTGACAAATTACTAATCGATTATCAAAACAGCTGCTGATTCATTTTCCATCAATTGACTAATTGCTCATCAGCTCATAATGCTAACCACATTAAGCATAGGCTTCTTTTAAATAGCAGTGTTGTAAATCTTTTAAAATACACAAAACAAATGTTTTAATGTTTAAGTCACCATCATTTAGAAATATGTGCATCGTATATATTACATACCTTATTGTACGTGTGCAACTCTTTTTAGGTCTCAGTCTCAGCTACACTAGATTTTCAAGAGAGGGGATTTTGTTTGGTTTATAAAGTAAAACACTTCAGAAGAGCAAAATCCATAAGAAAGAAGCTTGCTGTCTTCTTATGTGTCGGGGCCGTGGACACCACAGTAGTAAAAAAATCATCATGTTTAGATACATAATCAGGAACATCAGAGTAAATCCTGTATAATGCTGTAGACTATTTTTGGTATCACTGTGATAAATTATTGCCAAATGGGATCTCAAATCTACTGCATTCGAGTGTAAAGCAGCGCCATCCAAACCATTCCCTGGAGACACTTGTGTTGCATTATCTGACAAACCAATACAGGAGATTCTGTGGAAAAATCTGTGCTTTCTTCCTTTCAGCCAAAAAGAAAGAGGATTTTGAATGGAGTGGTGATTCTTTATGCAGAGCTGAGACGCGACACCTTCCAGACGGTGAGAGATGGCGAGCCCTAATAATACAGAGCTGTACAATGGTTCTGACAGGCGAGCAATAAAGCAATCAGGGTCCCAGGCATTCCAAATCTCTTTACCGCCCACCCTCTAACAGACTGAGAGATGGGCGGCTGACCTGTGAGCTGTCAATCATGGGGGATACCTGCTGGAGCCTGATCAGGGAGAGCTGAGGGCACCGGTCCATCAGATCTGTTTTCACACTCCAGACACTAACATTGCAAGCATAACCACAGACACAAAAAAAAAACACCGCCTCGCTCTTAATTAGGAGATGTGTGTGTTGTTTGGAGGGGGGGGGGGGGGGGGGGGTCGGACTTGTTTGGTTTAAATGGGTATGGGAGTGTCTTAGATATAGGGGAATAGTAAGTGGAATCCCAGTGAGACAGAGAATAACCTTTTCCCTTGATTTAGGAATCAGGCATTGATCTGTCACGCTGTTTTGTACAAGCAAGAGCTCTTTCAGCATTGCTTCTCAGTGTGTGTTGCTCCTGAGTGTGTGTCTGTGTGTGTGTGTGATGGGTGGTGGGTTGGGAGGGGGGAGGGGGGCATGTTCATTAGCTGTCTGTAGCCCATTCCAGCAAATAGATCACCATAATACTGTGGTTAGTTAATGGCTTTCTGGTGTTTCCTCTAGAGTCTTCCTGTCTGAGGGCTGACTGCTAAAAACTCCTCCACTGTTTTCTTCTCCTTTTTTTTCCAAGTGGGGAGTCTTCTGTTCTGCTGCCTAACTCAGACAATTGGCTTCAGCCAGCGGCCAAGTCTGTGAGCAGTCTGGCCGCATGGACTCACATTAGAGAACTAACAGCAACATCACATAAAACATGCTGATCTGACTCTCTGTCTCACTGATGACTGGATGATTTTAATTTTCACCAAGAAGATCATTAAATTTGTCATCTTCCCTAGGATATTGCACAAATGCAATAAAAATACTTTTTGTAAAGTTGATGTCACATTAAACACATTAAACATCATCATAAAATGGTTCGGAATTCCATCAAACACTGTGGTCCAGAGCAGATATCAACAATTACTGGCTGGATTGCCATGAAATTTGGTATGAATGTAAAGAAATCAATAATTTCTGTTACTATCTGTGATTAGATTTTGATATTTTGTATATGTTGGGCTTAGAGGTTTCGTTTAGCACGAGCTTCATGTCGAAATGTCATGCCAAATCCTATATTGTACAGTATCATAATGTAGTACACAGAATTCCATTAAATTGTATGCACATTCAAATCCTTAAGGGGACTTTAATGACTCGATGGTCTTTTCTCACACATCATCAGCTTGAATCAGCTTGTACTTTGTTAGCTAGCTTGCCTATTTGACGACAAAGGGAAGCTCCATTATCTTTTACCTTAAATCTGCTGACTACATGTAATGTGAAAGGGTTGCTAGTACTGAGAATCATCACCTAACTCTGCAGCTACCTGTATTATTAGGTGTTTTAGCTAATTGGTTGGTTGTTTGGTGATCCACTGGGGATTTTTGCCACAGGATCTTTTGGAGGGGCAAACAAAGATGCCTTCTTTAAAGTAAGCCTCTATTGAGACAACTTGATACTAACTAACATGGAGCTACTGCCAGTAAAATACCTGCTGGTGAATACCAAACCTCAAACGAACTTTACCACATGCACACAATGAGTTGCTTTAAATGTGTGTCCAGCTGGTGAATATGGAGGTTCAAACTAACTTCAGCTCTGTGCTTGAGTGGCAGCATTGTTTGTGCTGTTCCACATATACAGTAAATTATTCCTAATGCATCCCTCGCTAATTCTGACTTATTGAGCCGTCTGCCTCAAACATTTCCCAAATGGGTGTTTCTTTTTTCTCGACATTGCATAATGTTGTTTTGAGGTTTACAGGAAACGTGTGAAAACCTGATCACTCAGTCGCTGTCATCTGATGGAATCTCTTTTTGTGATCAATGTAGTTCCTAACTGAGGGTCTAAACAACATCCTCTTTCATTAAATGATCTTTGCTGTGTGAAATGATGATGCATCTTCCCAGAAAAGGCGAGTCTATCTCTAGGTGAACAATCTATGTGTTATTGTAGGCTTGGGGGGCTATGTATAAAAATGACTTAACAGGTTCTGATTGCATTATGACATTTTCAGATGGAATTTGTGAGTTAGTTTTTTTCTGACGTGGGATGTTGAGTCCACTGTTGCTAGGCAACTGACAACAAAAAATGGATGTTGTCTGTTTTTCTTTTTTCTTTTCTGCATTTCAGCATAATGCTTTGTAATGTAATTCATAAATGTACATCACTACTCTGAGCCATCAAAACATTTTTCTCTTCAAAGTGGTGCACATCACAACAGTGTAGGGCTGCAACTAACCATTATTTTCATTATCAATTACTCTGATGGTTATCACCACGATTAATCGTTTAGTCTATTAAATGTCAAAAGATTGTGAAAAATGCTCATCACAATTTCCCAGAGGCCAAAGTGACGCCTTCGAATTGCTTCTCTTGTCCAACCGACAGTCCAAAATCCAAAGACTCTTCTTTTACTATCATAAACAACAAAGAAAAGCAGCAAATTCAATACATTGAAGAAGCTGGAACCAGAAAACGTTTTAAATTTTTGCTTGAAAAATGACTACTTATCGATTATCAAAATAGTTGGCAACTCATTTTCTTTCAATCGATTAATCGAGTATTCGTCGCAGCTCTACAACAGTGGTCGGCTTCACATGGTCGGTTAGTTGTTAACAAGGCTCCAGCTAAATCATCAACAACTAGTGGATACTGAACAGTAGTTGGAGTATCTCAGTTAAAAATCTTAACATTTCATGTACGTCTTAACTGTGTTGTCTTAATAGAAGATTTTAGGATGTGAAGTGCTGTAGCTTGCCCGTCTGTGAAGTCACCATCAGCTCAGGTTAGAATGAACTGTACACTGTAATATACACACTACTGTATATTGAATCCCTGAAGTGTTTTTTTCAGCAACAGTTCAAATTCAGAAAAAAATGAGCATACTGTAAGTTTCACTTATGGGTGGCTTTTGCTTGAACAAGAGAAGAGTTTATTTCACTCTCCCTGTTTTTCATTGACTTCAACTTCATTACTTTCCTAACTTAATAAAGTGATATGAGTTTCATATTTGTTTAGTGCAACATAAAACATATATTCAAATAGTTAAGAATTTATGTTGAAATTACAACTAATCATCAACATATAAACAAAAGTATCTCCCTAGGTGTAATGAAATCACAACATTTGTACCTGCTAAGACTTCCTTGCTCATTCAGAGGTCTTTTGATACACAAGCTGACAATAACTAAACCTATAACCGAAAGTCTATAATGTTGTCTGATGTTGAAAAATGTCCATCAAAGGTTTGTTAAGTTCGTGAAACCCACCAAATGCCAATCTACCAATTAATCTATAACTCAAACTCTCCAACTATGTATGTGAGTATATGTCAAATCTGCGTAATTTTGTAAAAACCAGAAGGTTATGTATTTGCATATCCTCACTGTCCTGTGAAAACCATGTAGTTTTAATCAATGCATTTTTCAGACCTTCCATTTGTTTTTTAAATAGTTAATTTAGCTTAAAAAGTAGAATCATTGTCTTTTTTTTAACACTCCACACGCTACAGTTTTTCTGAAAAATTTGAAATCACCACAATTAGACATACATGGTTTTCCATGGACAGCAACAATATGTTTTTACTGTATTGTACCGAGGAAACTATGCTTGCTGTGTGAACGGCTTATTCTTCAAGATACTGCTTTGGGAGTTGTTTTGTCTCAGAGTTTACGTTTTCAAACATTTTGTATTATCTTTATTGATCTGAGACCTCCTTCTGAAGAACATCTGTATAATTGTATGTGACCATGTGGGGGGTGGTTATGTGTGTGTATGTGTGTCTGGGGGGGTGACTCCTGATGACTGGTTGTAAAATGAGAATCCTGAAATCTTAAAATCTTTGCCTGTCTTTTTGCAAGCTTATGGGATGGCTGTTTTATGTGCGGAAAAGTAAACGGTCAATGATAGAAGATGAAAGGAGTGTATGTTTTAGGTGGATTTTTACCTCCACCATATTTGACAATGAGTGATGAGTTTTGCAGAGGTCTTTACTTAAACTATCCCTCAGTGGTCCTCTGTAGACCCCCCCACCCCCCTGCATCTGGGAAACTACATCACTTCTGGAGCCAGCAGCCTGAAGTATCCAGTCCAAAGAAAGGCTTGTCTTGTTCCTTTCACTTCTCTGATGTCATCCTTTACTGAGAACATGTATGTGATCTTCTGCAGCTGGAAGAGTGGCCCATATGCATTTTACATCACCCTTAGTTATTTTTGGGTCAGTGAGAAGCAGAGTTTACTGGACCATTCACAACCTGACATCACACTGAAGTCTGGTTGAGACTGGATTTTTCTTTCCAAGCTCCTGTCCGCAGACAGCAATATCCTCGAAACACATCATGTCTTTTAAATTTTTATATCATGCTGTATTAAACTTAGATGTCTACATTTAATGTTTTAACCTGATGTTGAAACTTTTGGTTTGGTTTACTGCCAACGTATATAGTTCATTACATAAACATAATGATAACTACTTTTATAGCTAAGTAATTCTGCATATGTCTAAATGGTTTTCCTAGTTTATATACATTCTGTAACAGTTTTGTTAGACATCCACGTTAGAATATTTACAGTAATTACTAGATATAGAGATCCACAATAGTTCTGTACTCAACAACTTTGACTAAAGCATCAAGTCAGATGTAAAGAGTATAGTTTATAGTATATGTCGTACTTCAAATGTGAGCCATGGTTTCCAAATATGATAAATGTTCAGAGAGTGGACAGAAAGCAGATCATGCTCTAATTGTACTGGCTGCCATCTTGATATAATCTGTGTGGAAGTTTTGTTCATTTTCCCATTTCTCAACTTCAGCAGCAAAACAAACAAACCTGAAAGCCTGCCCCAACAACTTCTCCCCTTTATTGGCAGCTGATACACGAACAAGAGGTTGTCTTGGCTGAAAAAAAGCAACTGCTGAGGCGTTGCTGGACCTCCAGACCTTTGTGACCAATGGCGTGTCATCCCTCACTTTGTCATGTTTAACTAAAACCAATCCCCATTTAAAGCAGCATCCATCAGTGTTAGTTGAGAACAATGACAGATTGCCTTTCCGCAGCACTCAAAGCATCTGGATCCTTTCTCTACTCCCCCTCTTTTATTTATGGTAAACAGCCTGAATAACAGCTGGGCAATGGGAATTTACAAGTTAATCAATTGTTTGTTAGGAGCCACAGCGATGCCCCATACCCAACCATCTGCAAGTTAATGTTCATTTACCATGTTAATTTTCCCATAGGCAACAGCATATCTATTGATTTCTTCTTGGGAGATTTATCCACAATTAGCATTATGAAATGTTTAATGTAGAAAATGTCACCTACATTTAAAATGTGGGAGTGTTTAATTTAGTTTGTAAGGAATAAAATGTTCAGTGTAACTGAATTCAGCTGGTTCTGATAAACTTGTAGACGTGGTGCCAAAACAAGCACAGTACTATGAGAGCAGTGGCACTGTGGTTCCCA
The DNA here is from genome assembly GCF_043641665.1 of Enoplosus armatus. Lineage (NCBI taxonomy): Eukaryota > Metazoa > Chordata > Actinopteri > Centrarchiformes > Enoplosidae > Enoplosus > Enoplosus armatus. The sequence continues at coordinate 9,589,170 of NC_092185.1, forward strand.
TGCGCATTTTCTTCTTTCGGGGGTGGTCGTATTAAGTTTCACACACTGATGGTGCATCTTGGTAAGCACTGTTTATCCTGGACACTGTGCTTCCTGTTAAAGTGAAGTTGCCTTTGTCTCTCCTCCCAGGTATTTGTGCCTGTGGCAGGGTCTTGGTCTTTTGTTCCCTCCTGCTCCTGCTCTGCACCAAAAGACGGGCCGCATGCACGCACTCCTCAGACAGGTCAGTCACAAGTATCCCTCAACACGCAGTCGGCAGTCCACATGATTGGCTCATGCACAATGTCAGCACATTCCCAAATATAATCATCAGAAAAAGCTGGCAAAAATATTTATTTATTTTCTTGTGTTTGAAGTATACTTTTTTATATTTTAGTAGATATGTTGAAAAATAAGACTTGTTTTGATTATATTTTTTCTTGTTTTTTTCTATATCAAACAAAAAGAGACGACGCAAACTTTAGAAAAGCCTCTACTTCCCTTTGCTTGTGACCCACTTGCCCCCAGAAATAAGTAACATTATTTAATGACGAGGCATAAATGAATAATAGCCGTCATTAATCTGACAGTAGAATGTTTACAAGACTCTTTGAGAACTTTGTAGAAATTGGGAAATATATTTCTAATAAATCCACTTTATTTGGCCATGCTAACTTGGCAGCCTTGAACCAGTGTTAGGATAGGGCACCATTTACAACTGTGCTGTGAGCACTAGTATTCACCTTTTCCTATTTCCCGGCTGCAGCACAGAAACCACATGCTACTTTATTTATAATCCAACCAACCTCAGCGTGTAACTCTTGCCCCGTACTCTTGCTCGCATCACACAGCGAGGTCACTTCCCTCTGCACCTCCACCACTGCTCTTGCATTCCAACATGGCTCTAGGACAGCAGCCCAGCAAAGCTCTATACTCCTCAAATCACAAAGAGGCCCAGATCAGAGCCGAGCTGGACGTGAGCCAGGATCCAGGCCCTCACAGCCCAGGCAGCTGGGGGCAGCCTATAATAAGTGGGAGACAATGAGAACTAGCACACCTCCCACGCTTTGCATGTGGATGTCGATCCAGAATTGAAATTAAATGGTTTCATTGGTTTTCCATGGACCACGCTAATTATGAAAAGATATGAAAACCGCTGATGATTCCGAGGTGGTTTAGAGTATATGTAAAGGGTATATGTTTAACATGACAGACCGCAAATTATTATTGTAGTATTCGCTTCAACACTGTGAGTTTTGAAAGTGCAAAGCTTTAAAGAACAAAGATATACAATACATAACATAAAAAGAGGCTTATTGGAGCGTTTGATTTTGCTGAGACTTTAAAAGGTGTGTCAAATATGTCATTGCTTATGCATTTCTAGGCCAGGTTACTTTTTTTATGTGTTACCTACACTTCTTCAAATCCATATTTAATTGCACCAGGTGGAGTTTACTGTAAAAACTGGGCAACTGAACAGTTTTTTCGTTTTCCAACAGTCATCAAAACCATGTATGTACAATTTATTTATTTTTTTTCACATGGGAAACTAGACATATTAAAGGCCTTCTGTTTTAATGAATAATAATGAACAGTTCACTGTGATGTAGACGGTGGTGGTGCTTTAATGGTCCCTTGTAGCCTCTTAAGCCTCTGGTGATAAATCTCACACAGGCTCACTCATATAACTAAAACCCAAACCTCATTCAACTTCACATCCATCAGTATTTGGCTGAAAGCGATGACAAAGCACTTTCAATTACACCAGTAACTGACTCTGGAAACAGTTCATAGCAGGGTCCAGGCTCGAAGACCAGGGGAAAAACACAAGGGGTGGGGGGGTGCAGAATGGCTGGTAGGGCATCCGTTTGACTCGCTCCCAAATAATAAAAAGGGTGGTGTGACTCCGTGACACAAGGGATGCCGCCAGCATCGCGAACCCAAGGACAATTCACCTATTTTGTGTGCTGTCACCCCTGTGGTCTGATTTATGGTAGGGACATCCTTCCTATGACCCATTCGTCCATCAGCTCGGCGCTATAAGGATACTCTGGTGATTAGAGGCTGAAGTATCAAAGCGTCCTCAGTCAGGGCCCTTGTCTAGTACCAGAGGGCCTTGCGCTACTGAATGGGGAGCGATGCAGTCGGGAGGGGAGAGCGTTGCAGCAGCAGAGGAGTGCCATTCTTAACCCTGGGCACCAGAGGAGAGAAGAGCTTTTTGAGAATCCATCAACTGTAAATGCTTCATTCTATAATGTTGGTGTTTTCTTTTCCATTTTTCATCCCAATTTGTAATTATATTATGTGGAGTGTGTGCTCTCTAAAAGTTAACATGGCGGTGTTTAATTGGAGTGATTTTACTCATAATTGCATGATCCTCTCTACCACTTTTGGCTTCCACTTTGTTTGAATAAGCAGGCTAATTTCGGCATCCATCCTCAAAAATTAATCAGTATAGCATACTTAATATTGAAGTTCAAAAATGACATAATTGAGGAAACATAAATCTGCTTTGAATAACGGGAGCCTTAACCATCAACAAAAACAGCAAACCCAACAATGACGGCACCGGTGCGGGAAACATCTAATGCAACAGTAGATAAGAGATGATAATTTTTCTCTCTTTTAAAATGCCTTTATTACTTAAATAAAAACATAGTCTGATCCTCCAGAGTAACTGATCTTTTAAAGCAGCTCTGACTCCAACCCCCCTGATGAAAGGCCCACACTAACATCAGTAGTCCAGAGCCTTTACTCTCTAACTTCAGGCAATTATGACACAGAGGAGAACTTTGCCTTCTGCACTCAAAAAGAAGAAGAAAAAAGGCATCCATTTTTTCTGAGCTTAGTTGTAAAAATAAGCTTGCTCTCCTCAATTGCAGTCACCCCATGCCCCTTGCAATAGCAGCAAGGATGTATCGGAACAAGCCATGGGGCAAAACAAATCACTTGTGATTTACAGAATTATAAAGATTTTAATAGCTGCAATGTTTCTCTCTCAGATTGGTCTTTATTTCCAGGAGTCAAAGTTTCCTGGGTGCCCCAGGCTTTTTAAGAGCAGTAATTGGCCAACAGAGAGACTTAGGATCTCCCTGAGTGATTGAGTGTATTTGTTGCTATGAACTTGAGGGTATCACTCTAAAGATCACAAGTCCAGGTTGTAAGAGCCTGCAACTTATCAAGCACAATTCAGTTTGCAGCCGTGGCAGTCGGACTACTTTTCCATACAGTTTTGTTTAAAGTTTTAACCTTTCTGTGGAACTTGATGCTTTTTTTTTCTGATTACTTATGTTTCCAAATAATTCAGCATAAACTAAGAGGCTCTGACTTGTGAACTAAAAACAGCTTTGAATTAATGCAGAATAATTGTTATGATGAAGGGCATGACTGTTATTCTGGCATGTAAGAAAAATGGTAGTACTCAAAGTCCATCTTTGAGAAATCGCATTGATTTTTGAAGTGTAAATTGTTTTTATTTTACTCTTTTGTTTTCACTTGGCAATGAATCAGCACACCACTGTTTATCATGAATATACATTACATAGTTTTATTTATAATAGAGATAGCAGCAACAACAACAACAACAACAAAAAAAGCAATTCAAGCTTTGCAGGACTGTGTACCATGAGCTCAATATTACTAACACCACAACATGAGAATAATAGTTAACAACTCTTACCTCTTCTGTTGACTGAAACAAACAGTTCAGAAAGGGCAGCGTAATTAGCTCCCCTTTCACAATATGAACTATCTACATAATGCTGACAATTTATGAAATTTATCAATTTATCAAAATTGATTAACCTACGTTTTTGTGCAGTAGCGTTATGTATAGATGGGATTTGCTTGTTGTATTAAAGAACTGGTCAAATATTCTTTTGTGCTCTTTAGATGTGGCACTAAATATTACTTCACACATCTGCAGAGCGACTCTCATGATGTTGAAAGCATGTGCTTTCTAACAGTAAGAAAAACAAGCCTGGCAGTTGCTAAGCTATATTAAGGAAATCCACCAGGGAGGCATAATCGAGTTTGACTCTCTACCGGTGGTCTCCTTGTTAGTGTTGTGAGTGTCAGAACTGACAGTGCAGGTAGCTCAAATGCCACTTAAGGTTTTAGCTTCAGTGGCTTTTGGAAAGAAATGACCGTGACCTGTGTAGCTTGAGCCCACATCCCACACCCTTTCTGCCTGACAGCTGCTCAATGGCAAGTGTCTGCCAGCATGCCGAGGGGAACGCTGCCAAGCAGCCGGAGATAGAGATGATTACCACATCCCTCTCTCCCTCTCAGCCTGCTCGCTGAAAACTGATACCTACTAACAAACTGCTGTCAACATGTTAGCGAGGCAGAGAGAGTGAGAGCAATAGTATGTGCTGTGGGAGGAAAAAGGGAGAAAAAGAGATGTGTGGGAGAGTCAACGTGAGGAGTCCAAACAAGTTAGGATTAATGACAAGTTTTTTCCCGCTGTTTTCAGAGCTAACACTGTTGTGGGGGACTTGAAGAATGCAATCAACGCCATAAGGAAAAGCCTGGATAGGCAGGCACTCACCTACAGAGTGATGATCAAATGATGAATGTCAGACAATGTAGTCACAAGGTCACTAGTTTTCATGCTACTGTAGCTCATCATGCAAAATTATGTACATCCATGTGCAGTCATGAATGCGAGAGAAAGGATTTGTTGCGTGGAAGTTTTTACTTTTTTTACTGTAACAATTATAATTTGTGCACAGTGAGTGCTACAATTTCAAGAGTTTCTGCTTTAAAGTTTTTACGGTGTTGTGCTGATATGCAAATCGCTTTAGACCTTTACTCCAGTCACTTGAAATTTAGGTTTTCCTGCTGAGTAAAGAATGAATGCAGCTCTTCGAGAGAAGACTTATAAATGTCATTGTTTTTGAATAAATCCCCCACTGCGCCACTTTTAAGTGAAATAAAGGAAAAATCACAGCTGACATATATTTTTCTAATTGTTGCAGAGGGGGGACAGGAAGCAGCATGGAGTAGCTTGAATTATTGGTAATTAGAATATCGCTGCGCTTAATTACAAAAGATTTTGATTGTCTGATTTTCAGCAGAAGGCCTATTTTAGCTACTGTCTTAATACACATTTGTTTTTGAAGATTGGGAATGACAATTATGATAATGTGCATCCCAGCATGAAATATTTTTGTCAAAGATGGGAAAACAGGACATGTAGACATAATGCATATGTAGATTCTTTGAAAAATGCTAATTAAAGACATTGTAGCAATCTATTTTGTATTTTTTTGTAATTTGAAAATGAAGCTATTTTATTCTAAATATTATGAGATTATTTCAGGGCACTGCAGCTTTATTGGAGAGTAGTGTGACAGGATACACATTGAGGATTAAAAGAAACAAAAAAGGATTTTTTTTTTTTTAATGTGTCCTCTAAATCAACCATTGTTGAGTTGTGTTTCTTAATCACCCTGCCAGAATATGGGTTCAAAATACTCCTACTACTTATAGCTAAGGCAAAAGTTTTATGCTAATAAGAAAAAAATGTCAATTACTTTAAAAAAAGTGCAGCCTCATTCTACAATTGGGCTCTGCAGAGGTTGGTGATTTACTTCCTATTTGTTTATTTCAGTGTATTAAATGCCACAAATGAAATACAAAATCAGGGACAAAATAAAACTTTGTACAGTAATTCACTCTGGAACTTTGTTGAGCAACAAGATAAGTATTTCTCTAAAAATCAATTTTGTAGAAGAGACAATGGAAACAAACCTAAGTGCTAGTTTGAACCAACCCCAGAAGGCTTCCAGGGAAACCACCAAGCCTAAGAAGCACTTTATTAGCCAGCAGGGGGGGGTCAGGAGGACCAGCCCTATCATTGATTGAGGTTGGAGGATGCATCCACAGCTGCACTTTCTCTAAATTTCTAAGAGTAAATATGCACCTTTGAAGTGGGGGGTGCCTAGGAGCACTCCTCTGCACAGATTGTGTGGGTTTCTGTGGGGAGCTGTAGTTACGGGAAAGATCAATGGACAGGGCATTAGGGGGAAGAGTACACTACACTGTCCAGCCCTCCAGCCTACAGAACAACTCCGCAGCTCCTAGATGGCCAGTATTATTGAGCTCAAGGCAGTTTAATTCTCCTTGCTGTTTTCTCAGACTGATAAATTTCAACCTTTCCGGCTGCAAAATGTATTGGAGAAAAAGATGAAATATACTATGAACTTTATATACAACTAGAGTTTGGTTCATTTTGCTCTGCTACCACTTTTTTTTTTTCTTGACACACGTCAACTTCTGCTGTAGTCGTGATCTTGAGGAAATCTTAACAGGTTTAGAGAATAAATCCATTTTAAACTGGCCCCTGGCTGAGCACTCTACTGTAGCATGTTCTTTTCATTTGGTTCCTATTTCTATACGTATTTGTGGACATTTTCTCATCACTTTTTTAATCTAGTGATAAGCATATGGCACTCCTAATTCAACAATTTGAAGATAAACATGCAAATATTCAAGCTTTTTAAAAAATAATCAAATAATATTTTTGACTGGAATATTCCTGTCTACATAATTACTGACTGGAAAACTCCTCTGTCCACTTTGTGAAAGCATGGAAAAACCCATATCCTGCTCATTGTGTGGCTGGATATGTGTACTTGTGGCAGGCTTTAAGTGCATTATACTTGTGCTGAACACACAGCTTCCATATTGTGGTTTGTAAAGACTATGGAAAAGCCTTTTGGGGTAGCCACACTTCCAGATGAGGCTAATCTGCTCGTGGTTGGTACAGTGATAAGTGAGCAAAGATATTTAAGCCTTTTCTCTTCTGCTTATGTCTTATCAAACTCAGCGTTTATTGAATTCAAATATGAAGTAAACACAACACTGAATAAACTTTCAAATTGTAAAAGAAATAATAGCAATTACACACTGAATTGATCATTACATCCACAGTTAAGTTTAAGTCTGAATTGAATTTGTGTAGTACAGTAAATGCTGTGCCGTCCCTGAGATGAGGACGAGAGGACAACATGTGTCATCTTCGCCGAGTGTCAGAGTGTAGCGCCTCTGCGCTCCCAGGTGTCGCCAGGGTTTGGCTCTACCAGGCTCCGAGATGCAGGCAGAGAGAGTTAGCATTTACAAGCCCTGTCACACTCCACAAAACACTGTGTCACTCAAGCACAGCCTGTGTGGCAGCTCTGGCATTAATGGAGACGTTGACATCTTCCGACAGAGTGTTTATCTAATACTAATGCTAAGCAACCAGAGCCAGTCGCCCCCACACGGAGCCATCGAACCCCGCCGCAGACCTCGGCATCTGGCAATCACACTAGTTTTCCCATTCATCCCTCAAGACTTATAGAATTCATAACAATGGCTTTGCTGCTGCTCCGTGTCATGTCTGTTTTTTATCATTCAGCCAGATATTTCTTGCCACCAGCCACCAGACAGCCCGACTGCCTCACAGGTGCTTAAGACTAAGTTGAGTAAATTTATGACACATTGCAGGAAGCATCACCTGTGCATGCTGGCATGGATCTTCAGCTCAGGGCCTCAAACAAAAGTTGTTTACATATTTCTGCCGCAGTGTTATTCTCCAACATTTTTTCTAGCAGACCCCCCCCACACACATGCACACAGACTGGCCCTTTAGAAGGAGAGATTCAAGCTTGTGTTGAGGGAAATATAAACATAGGATCAGCATCAATTTTTAAACACATTTATGAAGACATCTTTAAAGAATATATTTTATCTTGGATTCACTCATGTAAATTCATGTTCTCTTACAATACTATGTATCGTAAGTTGTCAAGAAAACACAAATTGAAAACGCATAACGACTAACAATAGTTGTCTTGAGAATAAACATACAGTGCAGTGTACAATGCACAAAAGGCCGCAAAAATTCCTATATATTACTATATGTATCAGAGACTGATGATGGGTTCATGAAGTGTATGGAGCTATCTTTAGAGAATTGATTTCCCATACTGCCACGCAGTTGGCTGCATTTATATTCCATGCCTGTGGCTCTGTGACCCCTGGTTCTCCTTTGATGTGGCAGGCAGAAGCACAAACCAGGATGAGGCAGAGAGAGAGAAGGCTGAGGGATAGCAAAAGGTGAAACAGTCTACAATGGGAGGGGGGCAGAGCTTTTTTTTTTTCTTGTGGTGCAGGTTTCTTGGAGGGATGAGAAGACGGGATGAGGGAGTGTAAAAAAGACTGGTATGAGTTTGCAGGGAGCAGCAGCGAACCAATGAAGCCATCATCTGACAGATCTGTGAGAGTTTGCACTGAGGGCGGGTTGGTGGTGGGTGGGCAGAAAGGATGCTAGGCTGAGGGAAACGGATCGGGTGATGGTGGGGGGTTGGGAGAGGGCATGACGGTGGCGCGAGCTGATAGAGACGTCAGCGCCGCTTCAGTAATCTCACGACGGCTGGCCGCAGCGAGGGGCCATCGAGGGGCCCACGAGAGCAGAGGCATGATAGAGCAGACCACCCCGACAACACTAGCAGGGGGCCCGGCAGTATGGACAAATCAAAGCGGGAAAAAGTAATTTTTGAGAAATTACAGAAATCTCCATGGAAATTAGCATGAAACACTTTCTAATCTCTTGCTTTTCACCATGGACGATAGGGGTCAGTGCTTCAAGTTCTGCAGCCCTTGCTTTCTCTTTCTCTCTCGCCCCATCCCTAATTTCATTATTCCCTCTTGATTTTTTTTCCCCTCCCCTCCTGCTTTTTATGTATACTCATTTTACAGCCTGACACTATGAAATAGCCCCTCCCTCCGCTCATATTCTTCAACCATTCATTTGCTTGAACCCTTTTCATTGACCACAATTAAACGTTTAGATTTCAAAGGCAAATCAAGGGAGAGCCAAGCCATGCCCTCAGAGTGACACAGGATCAAGCTGTTGGGTGCTTTGGAGCCTCAGATGGGGTGAATCCCCCAAGATTTGTCCTCTGCACCCTTCCTTTCGTTCTTGTGGTGTCTGTCAGAGCTCAGAGCACTGTTCAAATGAATGGGAGGAGGGATGCTCCCCGAGTTGTGACCATGTGGTTATTGGTAATCAGCGGCATTTGCAGCAATACAATGACGCCCTAAGCCATAATTCTTCTCGTCACAATTGCTCTCCATTTCAACAGTACGGGACAAAACACACCTTAAGAAAATGGTTGTGGAACAGTATTGTTGCTGTGCATACCAGAATTTAAAATTGTTCTGCAGTTTGTTTGGGTCTTTTCATACTTTTGTTTAATTAGTTTTGATGCGATTTGCATTGAGCCCTTGCATTGTAAATTAGATCAACGAGTGTTGATGTTTTAGTATAGCAGCACCCTATTTTGAATACATGAAATACATCAGTATAACTTAGTTTAGACCCTAAAGCCGAGGATTATTTTTATTATTGTTGTTATTGTCAATAGGAGAATGTATTGTTATATCTACCAAATATACTACAAAAAAGTTGTAGTTTTTTTCCCACATTTTGCATCCATGGCAACACAGAGAGTGTCCTCTTTCATGGTTGTGGTCATATCATCAAACATTGCACTGAACAGAGCCGCCCCTGCTTCACTGAAGTACTTACACAGAGAGCGAGACTTTGTTATTGTGCTACATGTAAATTGTTCCTCCTCGCGTGTCCTTTTCAAGGCCGGACAGAATATTAAACTTATTTGGGCAAAATAAAAAGAGGAACAGCACATTTTGACAGGAAAAAAAACAGCCTGTATACTCTACCATAAAACCAGATAATAAATACATGAAATGGTCAAATTCAGTATGAAAGAGTTATTATGTTTTCAGATTAATTATTAGATGAATTATACATTTTAAAATGTTTTCCCGTCCCACTGCCTCAGTGTTGGAAGACAAAAAAGACAACGAGTTGCCAGAAAATTAAATCGAGGCATATCCAAAGGAGACCAGGGTCTCTTGAAGCCTCAGTACAAACAAGAACCAATGAAAAATGTTTTAAATTGGGTCATCATTCTGTCCTGTGGTCCCACAATATAGAAATATAATTGCATTCAGTCACCACAGTAACAATTTATCTGAAGTTAACTAACCTAGTTTTGTAATTTTATCAAGGATTTGCAGTTTTCATACAGTTTTTGTTTAAATTCATTGAGACATGGTCATATTCAGAAAATGTCATCGTCACATGCTGGTGAAGGATATTTACTGAACTTACAATGTCAAATCACTTCCACACATCTCTGCCTTATTAGATAAAGATGCACACAAATTCACTAATAGATCCAGTAGACAAGATAGAAATAATGGGCATTTGGTCTGAAAGTAAAATAGTGGCATTTGATTAGCATTACATTGTATGCTGATTCATGGGGAATAGCTATAGAGTAACGGTGGTGGAGACTTAATTAGAGTGCTTGCAGACTTGGCACATTGCAGTGACAAGCGGTAGAAATGTGTGTAAGATATAGAAACCTTTCTAACCTCTTGTTAAACCTTCTCTTCCGTTCTAACAGTTTGCCCTCTAATTAAGCTCCAGAGTTGGATTGTCTAGTTTTTTTTAAGCCATTCACATGCAATTTTGCTAATTGCAACCATAGAAAATGACAGTATTGTCCAAAATCATAATTTATGGTTTTGTCTAACATATGTCAAAAAGAAGATCAACTATAAATATATGGAAAATTTTGTGAATGCACGCTAAAGGTTGGGAACATGTAAAACCCACAATAGATTTTTTTTCTTGAAAAAAATAGGTTTTTTACTATTTGGAAATCATATACAAATAAATTATAGATGATATTTTCATGCAGAATCAGATGTTAAAATGTGTCATTAAGTCTTATCCATTGTAGTTTAGTTTCTTTTTAATAGTTGGATGGTGCAAATTGAATATTGTCTAATTTCTGTGACTCTGTGGTTATTGTGTTCTGAAGGAATATCACAAGGACATACAGATATAAAGCTTGAGACCTCATTTAACCTAAATGGTACAAACATTTGGCAGGGCCTGACTGTACCTGCTCCTAGTTGCGGTTCTGCCAGTAATAGATAGATGGCACTGCATCCAAGGTAGAGCAAAGGGCCAGAGACTTCTCTCTACCTTCTTTCAGGGTCTTACTCTCATTATCCATCCGAAAATTAACCTGTCAATTTATCAATCAACACCATCTTGAGTTTTCTGCCTCCTGTTTAGCGACCAGCATTGCAACGACACTGACGCGCAGATAACCAGGAGGTATGTGTTTGTTAGTGTAGTGAATGAGTGCATTATCACTTAAATGACTGCTATGAATCACAATTGCTGCCAGGCGGTTGATAAGAGGTAAATACACAAGCAATTTGATTTTAAAGTATATATCTGCTTATGTATTCTTTTATGTGTCAAGAAAATAAGGTCAGGGCCAGGCGGGCAGTATTTTTGGCTTTGTTGCTCACCGTTTTCTTTAAAAGTCCCATACAGTGTAAGGCCAGGTTGTATTGTCAAGACTGAATTCTCCAGTTTACCACCATTGCCACCACACTGAAAGGAAGACGCTTAAACGAAAGGGCGGGCTTGTATTTAATTTAGAAATTGCAAATGTACACTGTTGCGGCGTAATTCTTATATAATATAAGAATATAAGAATATATAATAATTAAACAGAATGGTATCCATAAAATAGATTATTTAAAGTGTAATAATAATATTAATAATAACTAACAATAATAATAATAACTTCCACAAAATTATTATACAGATAGTGAATAATTATAACAGAAGGTTACTGTATGATTATTTTTTATGAACTGAATAAATACAAGCAGTATCTTCATAATTATGGCTACTTTGATCTGTTATTTGAAGAACATAGCACTGTTTGATTATTTTAATATTCTGAATGTTTAATCCAAATTTTATTAGTAATTTACAAAAATAACATTATTTATTTCAGTGTAATTTGCCCCCAGGGATCAATAAAGTATTTCTGATTCTGATTCTAATTCAAGAAATAATGCAGAATTGCAAGTGTAAATATCAATATTATAGTTTAAAAATGTTTCAAGGACATTGCACACATAGCCTAATTCTTCTCTATTGACTTTGGAGTTAATGTTACATCTGCTCTTAGAAATATCTAAAAGGGAGGCGGATTGAAATATGTGTTTGCATGCTCAGCATGCTACAGCGTTATAATAAGCACTGGGACATGTCTTTATCTCTAAATGGGTTATAATGTGATAAGCTAAACTAGACCCTCAAAAATCCCTACCAAGTGCAACCACGGGTGGGGGACCTCAATTGCTTCAGCTCATTCTTCTTTTTTTTGCTGGTATTTTCTTCTTCTCTGTTCAGGTTATTAGCTGCTTCATGACTGGATCGCTCAAAAAATGGAAGGATGCGACCAGAACCAGATAGGGGTTGTGAATAGCGGGAGGGACTTTTTCTTTTTTCCAATTGTTGTTATTTGCAAATGGTCTTATTGTGTAGAGGTGTTGGAGAGGAGGGGGCGCTAGTGAGGAAAAATGGCGGAGAGCATTTTAAAATGCTGACAAAAAGACGAGAGAAAAGGGAACACAACATCTGGTAATTTGTTTCAGCAAGCTTAGCCTAATGATGTAAGCAGCTTACTTTCCAACAGAGTGGGAAAGGGGCATTGGGGGCTTTTTTTTTCCTTTTCTTTTTTCTTTCTTGTGCCCCTTATGGGTCTGCCCCATTAAAGATAGAGCGAGAGGCCACTGCCATATACACAGTCAGTTCATATTGGTGACTCTGTGTATGCTCCTCCATGCCATTTGATGATTCTCACACTCAAGAAGTGGATTTTGATCAGATCAGAAATGTGCTTGGCACACAGTAGGGGCTTGAGGCTTGTTTTGCAGGCTATTTTAATGCCTTAAAAGGGGAACCTCCCTGACTATCTGAGGTGGGATGTAAGCCACTCAATGCTGTGGGTGCCCCTGGCCCGATTTGCTCCCTCTCCTCAGAGAGCAGAGATCAGTGGTATGCCCAGATTGAAAGGGAGGGCAGGAACCCGGCGTGATGAAGGACACTGGCTCCCTGTCAATGTGTGGAGGAGACTGGAGGATGAAACACACCATTAAGACCAATTTAGAGTGTTGCTCTAAATTTCAGCAGGACTGATCGATCCTGACAGGAGGGCATCGTACCGCCTGCCAGATCACTTAAACCACTGCCCCTTGTCTCACGTTGCTTAATGTCATGTCATTGGCTATCATTCCCAGTCGAACATTGAGCTGCTGGATTTCGTTTCAATTACTACTTGTAGGATTACCTTTTATTTTTACACATCAGTAATCAATGAGGATTTTGATAATAATGTCATAATGCAATCTCAGTATTGCATTCTGTTCTTTTTTACTCTGCTCTTAATCCAAAGTGAAATCCTCTGAGGCTAGCTGTCCTGTTGGTTTATTGATTTTCTTCCCCTGCTCTGTGAACGCTGGACAGAAACTTGAGAACCAAGGTACAGAAGAGAGACTATACCTTACTCAAGGGTTTATCCATCAGACAGGTAGTTTACATGATAATAACAACAACAGATAATAATTCAATTTATTTATAGAGCTCTTTTGTACATTAATGCAGCTCAAAGTGCTTCACTGAATAAAACAAGACAAGATATCCCAAAATATGACAAAATAAAGAAGTAAAAAAAGCTCATTCATAGTCACTAAACAGTTGTAGTAAGAAAGGAGGATGAAACAAATTAGACAACATAAATAACAAAGGGAGATGGGAATAAATAACCATTGAGAACAAAATGTCTTTACATCTTTCTTTTATTTATCAGTCAGTGTGAATTCCAGTTGCAGCTGTAATGTTCTATATGTTGCGCACATATTTAAGGAAGTATGTCCTGCTGAAAATACATCTAGATTGTAGTATGTTGTGATATTCAGAGTCCTAGCATACGCTGTGTATTATTATTGCAGTGCGGCTATCTACTGGCGCTGTGCTGACATTTTATATGCCATCTATTTATTAGTTGGGATGTTCATTGAGGCAGCTCAGGTTAAGTATCTTGCTCAGTGTCTGACTGGAGATATTGAACCTGCAGCCCTCTTGTACCAAGTTCAGTTCCCTAACCACAACCAGTTTGCCCCTTTGAAGGATGAGGTCTCTGGAAGAGTGGTGCTATGTATACCACACAGACAGTGATCTATTCTGTGTCTGATATCATGTTGCTCCATGTCACTGACTGATGTTACCTGCATCCCCCTGTGATGATTAGATCCATGACTGCGCCTACAGTTCCCTTATAAAATCAGTTCCTTTCTTTTAACCCACAAGACGCCGAGTCCTCTATCAGAGAGGGAGGGGAGCGAGCGAGTGAATGAGTGAGGGAGGAAGAATAAGTGAAGTTATTTTAAAGGATGATATTGCTTTGTCGCGTGCTGTCATTCCATCCTTGACAAATGTTCCTCATCTGAGTTGGTGGCATGCTCCACTGTATAAATGGGTTATGAGCTAGGATATAAGTTATGTAAGTCCCGATGCTTTGAAACATCTGCTAAGCACATTCACATGTAATGAAACATAATGTAATAAAAATAATGGAGGCAACATAAGAAGATTTATCTCCCATTATAAGCATCCTTGCTCTGCTTTATTGCAACCTTCCACCTGCGCCTCGACAACACGAGGAGTTTTGAAAAGGGAGAGCCGTTCTTATCCACACCTTCAAGGGTCTGCACACTCTGTACCCTTAAAAACATTTTTAATTACTTCCTGGCTGTCCTCATGATGGCTTTGATGACTAGTGTTTGCAAAAAAAGTGTTGTCTACATATATAGATACATGTTTCTCCAATATTATTTCTATTAGCACTACAAATGTTGAATTTTCGTCTTGCAAATATTAGGATAAAATCTGTAAATCATTTATGCTGTAAGAAATAGACACATTTTTATAATCTAAACTAAATTCTAATCAATTAAAACACGCTAAAAAGTAGTAATCAAGTGATTTGTTTTGGACAAATATTAAGATATTGAGCCTGAAATCTGATTTGGTCCATGGTGAGGGAAGTGAACTAGTAGCCCATTGTGCCTTTAATGATCTGCCTGGTGCGTATCTTCAGGGGCTGTCTGTGCCACCAGCTGAGGCGTTAATACAAATATAGCAGATCATTTGTGAACTAACCTGTTTTTAAGTGGCTTTCTCCAAAAGTGTGACTGGCAGGTGGGGAAACATGGTAGAAGTAATTAGGTATTTGCTGTTACTGAACCATCCTGAGAATTCAGATTTTTCAGGTAACACAACTTTTAAATCAGAGGATTATGATGTTGGTCCTTTTTTTTGCCTTTATGGTATTATTTATTTATTTAATTAGAATCCATCTATCCAGCCATCCGTTTCTTAGAATTGGTATAAAATTAAGAGCAAGTCATTCTACAAAAAGAACATCTCGTTAAATAATCTCATTAGCTTTAGCTGTTTTCTTTTAAAAAAGAAATAGTAGGGCAATTGATAAAGTCTAAGCTCCACCTTCGCCGCCTCTCCATTTTGTAATCACAGGCAGTTTGGCAGCACAACGTAATTAGTTTGCACGCCAGATTTCCCATGAGTCCCAACCCAGCTCAAAGCCAATCCCTTCCTCATCAGCAGCCCAGAGACTAAACACCTACTTTATCTGGTTCCCCTAAGGCTGTCCATCCATGGGGAGTCAGGGTGCCCTCAAAAACATTGCCAATGAGGGCTCCAATGCCTCAGGCTGATATGGGTGAAACTTCAGATGGCAGATGGCACAGGGAAGGGAAAAGACCGTATCTTTTAAGGTAAAACTGCCAAACAAAAGTGGAACATCATATCCTAGAGCCCTACGTCCCAGGGCTGAGATTAAAGCATGAAATATATGTTTAGAGGAGCCACAAATGTCTTCATTTCAAAAACTGTAAGTGATCAAAGTGTCTGATGTGTGGAGGCATGCTGCAGGGTATTTTTATGTTTTCACCAGTTGACAATAACCAAGGAAATGTTTCACAGCGTGTTCAAATGTCATCATTGATAAAAACGACTGCTGAAGTTGAGTGTCATTTATTACAACGGCTATCTGTTGTGGAATAAAGAAGTGCTGTGCTGTATGTGTTTTGCTGTACATCATACGTACATCAGTGTCACAACATGATCTCTACATCTTGTAATCTTTGTGACTGAGTACTGTGGTTGAAAGAAATGGTGAAGGCCAGTCTTTTTTTCTCTATCTTATCCAGTTCACTCTTTTCATTGTAAGTATTTGTAGACGTGCATACATCTGAATTACCTCTGCCAGTCAACAGCAAGAAGTGATCGGGCAGTTTTTAATACCACTAGGCCCATCTGGGAGAAGGACCCTTTTCATTCGACATACTTGGCTGCTTGTCGCCTCACCATAATGGGCACGTTGAACGAGCTCTGAAGCAATAGCCAATTAAATGCCTTGAAGGGGATGCCTCGAGGCCCTGCATGAAAGGCTTCAGGTGTGAAATGCTTGTTTTTCAAGAGTGCTGCAAATGTTGGCTGCTTTCAAGTTTGCTATTGCCCTGCTGGCTTCCCCTTCCAGCCCACCCCAACAGCCCTTCTCATGTGGAGGAGGGTAGAGGGTAGAGGTGATGGGCAAGAGAAGACCACTTAAGTACAATTTTCTATTCAGTGTTCCAAACCTGTGCACTCTCATGTTTTTCACCGCTGCCTCGTAACAGCGAACAGAGTTTCAGATGATGCAGACAATAGCTTTTTAGCGCACAATGGAGAGAAGAGGAGAAGCTGAAGGGCAGACGGGGGGAAATATGGATGAGACAGAAAGTCTGTGCGTGAATCTAAACCAGAGGCTGCGGTGGTTGAGTGATGGCGGGGTTGGCTGGGAGGGGGCTTAAAAGGAGATGGATGATTTGCTAATTGTGGTCATTTCTGACCAGAACATGACAGGTTCAATGACTACTTTAATGCGTTATTGAATACAACAGAAACTTGAAATGCAATTGTGAGAGAAGCTGCTGTTTTAGAAATGTGTTTTCAGCCCCTCCACGGGAGGGAAGAATGTTCATTCATAGTTCAAGTGTAAGAATAGGCTGCCTTGTGTCTGTGCAATAAATGCTTGTTAGCACTAACAGTTCTATGTGAAGTGTTATATCCAGCCCAGATTGAAGTATTTATCCAAACGGCTGTATTTCTACTCTAAATTCTTCCAACATAGAAGTTGAGAAACAGTCTTAGATCATTGAGGAGTAACATTAAAAGATGCCTGCGGGGAACAAGGGGGAATAAATCCAGGGGATATTAATCTTATTAGGATCATACATCACCATGGTGTCAGGTGAGGAGACAAATGAATGGGTGCCTGTTTATCTGAGCTAAGCTTTGTGGTTTACCTAGCCATTGCTCAGGGCACATATTGCCACTAATAAATTGGTTAAGTCTGAGCAGAGTGATTGTAATGAAGTTAAGGCACTGGCTCGTCTGAGCTCTCGCCACTACAGCCAGCCATTCTCGCATCCCCCTTTTTTATCTGTCCAGATTGGGAGAGCCCTTTCGATAAGATGAAGAGAGGAGAAATCAAAATAAATGGAGTCCATTAAAAGCAGCAATGCATCAACTGCTTGATAAAGTGATTAATAAACAGGCTGGGATTGTGATTGATTAAAGCATTTAATCAAACTGTTAAAAAGCACTAATGGCAATGGTGCATAAATGCCCTGCATGGTTTAAATGTATAAAATGCTACGTAACCATTGTTTTTTTTTCTCTCTAATATTACAAACCTATGCTCATCTGAAACATTTAAAATCATGTGTTTTAGGTAAAAAAAACCCCACTGCTCTCACATTATTTTACATAATTAATCATAAGTGTGCCCTGATATGAAGACATTGTGGCTCTCTCAAATCTTGGAACATTTAAACAAAAGAGCAGTGATTGACTTAAGTGGTAACATGGGCTCATTAAAGACTTTAAATATGCCTGGATACACTTGCATTAGACTTCAAAACACTTTGTAATCAATGACTAAAATCACTTGCAAATTCTAAGGTGGTGGATGAGTGGGCTGTGACAGGCTGGTAACAACGTTTAGGAGAATAAATGTCATTCAAATCCACTAATGCAAAGGGAAATGCATAGAGCAGATTGACATGTCGAGCTCGGTAAAGTTCAATCTTGATGTATAGCACATTAAGCTGGGAAATTACAGATGTTGTAATTATTGGCAATGAGTAACCTCATGTGCTTAAGGGTGTTGGGTTAAAGTACTTGTACTTTGCTTTTAAGATGTGTAGAAGAAAAGATTGGCACGTATCTGCAAATGGCATGCTTTTATTGAAATGAATGGGGCAAATTGAGAGAAAGTAATGTTAAGAATAATTTCCACAGTCCACAGAAATACATGATGTGTATTCACCTTCATGAGCTGCAGAGTTGGAAAGAGGGTGCTTTTATTCTGCTGTAGTTATTTTCATAGTTGGAATATAATCAGTTCACATTTACTACATAAATTCACACGAATGCACCGTTTCTGACCAAAGCAGGCATTATACTTTGAAAATGAGAAAACACAGATAAACTGAACTATTGTATAACAATTGGCTTATTTATAGACCTTCATGTACTATGCCTCATCTTTGAGACTTGTCTGAGCTTTTTCAATCATGGCCTACAAGAATAACAACAATGTGAAAGAGTTAAAACTAGACTGGAGTCTGTGGCAGGAGCGTATTGTAGGGGACAGCCTAGAGGCTAAAAAGCTGGTGGAAATCATGCACACACAGTTTCATGAGTTTGAATCCAGCTCACAACATCTGCCACTTGTCATTGATTCTGTGTGTCCTGTCACTGTCACAACATCAAAGCAAAGAAAGTACCAGCAGTGGTGGGTGGTAACACTTGGCACACTGAAATGTAACAAATACATTTACGCAAGTACTGTACTTTTTACTTCTACTCAAAATTGTACTTAATTTTGAGGTACTTCTAGTTTACGCAAATATTTCCATTTTATTTTATTGTATATTTCTACTCTACATTTCTGGGGGAAATATTGTACATTCAACTCTGCTACCTTTGTCTCACAGCTGTACTTACAAGTTACTTTACAGATTACAGATATTTTTAATACAAAATATAAAATGAGTTCATAAATATGATGTATTGCAATAGCTTTACTTCAACCAGATGTTAATACATCAGGAATAATAATCGAATTGTTTAATATTTCATAAAACAATATAGGGGCTATTCTGCCTTGATAATAAGTACTTTTATTTTTGACAGCCGAAGTATGTTTTGCTGAATGTGGTCTTAAATGCAGGACTTTTACAGTGTGGTGTTTTTTACTTAATGGAATGACCTGAATACTTCTCCACATCAAATTGTCTCTTTCTGTACTGTACTGTACTATACCGAGCCAACAATTTCACTGAAGCTCAGAAAGTGCCAGTTCTGCCAGTGGGCATTTTGGAAGTCCACTGACTGCTACAGTAAAACCGCCATTGTTGAACCGGCATTCCCATATCTGTGTCAACCTGAAGCATTTCTAAAGAACCACATGCCAGACGTGCCCACAATGCAATGTTTTGTGCAAATGATGATTGCATGTGTTTCTTTTTCCTTTTATCTTGAAATGGCAAGATACATTAGTAATAGTCTTTAATTTGTGTTTTTAGAGTCATTTGACACTCAATTGAAATTACCAGATACAGTGCATGCTATTTAATCTGAAGTCTCCTACAAATGAATAGAAGTCAAATGAATGACACATGAATGACTTGTTAATTATGCAAATGGAGTGCTGCAGGAACCTGGTAAGTTGCGGGAACTCTGTCATCTAAAAGGGTATGGTGAGTGTGATAATGTAGCGGCTTGGCACGGCTCTCTTGATGTAATGACAGGTCAATTTGACTGGCTTTATGCTTTGCACCCCGGTTCTTTTCTCTGGCTCTGGTGTGGCTGCCCCAGCCGCCTCCCCCACCCCCCTTTCTCGTGTCCCTTGGACTTTGATTTCTCCTTTGTTCCATTGGCTCCTCTACTGACACTTCCCAAGAATAAGGGATGCCACACAACCATGACCCTTTCACACCACGCCGATGACCTATGTCTCCTCCATGCATGACCTCTCACCTAGAAGCTGACAGCTTGATTAATTGAAGAATGTTATGATTTATGAGTATCTTCTTAGCATGATTAACAAGGCAACAGGTGGCACAACCAAACAGCTAGCAAGAACATTTCTTAGAGAGGGGAAAACAATGGAGGATTATATTTAGAAGCCATGTTTTGTCCAACAGTGACTGTCAATTTGGTTAAGCCATATATCATTTTGACTTTTTTGTCTACCACTGCAGTTAGGATATCTTAACAGAAAGGTTTCTTTTGTGTCTAACTTGACAGCAAAGGCAAACGCACAGGAAGATGTCACGTCCCAACAATGTTGTTAAGTAAAAAGCTCATCCAGTGTTCTGATTACTTGCCTCATGTTTAGTCCAAGTTTTGCTTCGGCCGATGAAGAGTGAAGGCCTAAAAAACCCATTAAAAGAAAGTAGTTTGGTTTGTATTTCTTTAATACAAAGAAGATGTCTGTACAGTATCTATCAATGGCTCTCGCTGCATGTGATCACTGATGACAGTGTGTTAATGCTGGACTCTGCACAGCGACGAGTGTCATTTAGAGAGCCGCATGTAAGAGGAAACGGTGTCAGTCGTGACACAGGGCCACGTCCAATTGTCTACCCAAAGCTTTGCGAGTTAACTCACCTGACAGCTTCCTAGATAAGTCTGTCTTGTAGTCGAGACACTTAACTGCGTAATGGAAGCTGGTGGTCCAACTCAGGTGACAAGGGGATAGGGGGGTGCTGAAGAGGTCATATGAGACCTTCTCATCGACTAAGTCAGTCACAGAGAAGGACTATAGAGTGGGATAGCGGTCTCTTGACACAGTGTCACCGGCAGACTGTCCAGCTGAGCGAAAGCGCATGGTAAGATGTGGCCTTTTCTTTTGACATGGATTTGTTCTGACCTCAGCTTCAGGCTGTGACAACTGATGGATGATTGATGGTGCCGTTTCAGCAGTGTCAGTGAAAAAGCCAGGCACCTCGGAGAAAGCGTTTCTCTGACCCCCCCAGTGACTTGGCTCTAACTTGGGTTAGACAACAAAAGATAGTCAACTACAGTTTGTGCCTATCATCACCCCCTTGCCTGGTTATTATTGTGTTCCCATTATCAAATATCAATATCAAAACAAACTGAAACATTTCCAGCTTCGGTTTACTCTTTGCAGTCTTCTACGACTTTTTCTTTCTCAACTTTATTGTTCTAAAATCCTGCTTGTTGCTATTCAGCTCACTAACTACTTTAGTGAGACTCAAATCAGTTTTACACTTGTAATGCTAGGAAAACACCTGCACCGTGTGAAGTTGCAGTGGCTGAAAGCTACTGTGTAAAGAAATGTCGGGAAGTTGTGTTTACAAAGAATTGCCATCAATGAAAAATTAATTATCTGAGAGTCAGCAAAGGTTAATTTTGGTCAGAAACCTTTCGATCCGGAGGAGCTGACCCCGGCAGTGCTGGTCGCCGCACTTGTGCCTAGCTGAGGTGACACATGCAATGACCTGTGACATGGGCAGTGACAGCAGAGTAAACTGAGCCGCGCTCCCCTGCCTCACCGCGCCTCGAGAGCTTAGAGGGCTCGCAGCTGAGAGGAGCAGGTTAAAGCACAGTGCTGCTCCCGTGTCACCAGCCCAGCCCGTGATCAGTAGCTCCGTCCTCGACAAACACTCCCCAGTCCTGCCACCCACCTCTGTTGTCTCCTAGAGACAGTGCTGCCCACCGCTGGTTGCCCCATATGTTTGGGCTGCACACAAGGTGGTTTCTCGGATACTGTGGTTGCTAATTATAAATTTAATTTGCATTTTAATTAGAATGGTGGAAAATTAAAGCCTGCCAGCTGGAGAATTTCAAAACGCTTTCCCTCCCTCCTTTTTCTCTCTCCCTCTTCTCTCCTAGGTTAGACTGAGCATGACTCTGTCCTGTATTTATTTGTGTGAGCACAGCAGTAGCACCAGCACCCTCTCAGCGTGGGACAGTGTGTGCTGCCACTTCTTGGCTCTGTATTTAGACAAGTGTTTGCTAAGTTTCTATACACGTGTTGAAAACTGCCATGTTTACCAACCATGTCTTTCCTAATGAAATAATTTACGGCTCATTTGACACCTCACATAATTTAGTTAAGCTCGTAAAACTCATTGGTATTTTATGGGAATTCTAATAAGTTATTGAATGTCTTCTTCTTCGGCAGTTTGATTAGTAAAACAAGGTCCAAATCCCTGTCATGGTGCTCAACTGACGTGCTTTACACATGCTGGGAAGTAAGTGATCTGCATGTGTGGGCTGGTAATATCATTCAGTTTTGGTTATTATTTTCCAATCTCCATAATTCGTCCCGTTCCCCATGTTGTTCCCCCATGGTCATTCTCATTCCCTCTCTCACCTCCCACGGGCGTCCTTGCTCAATAATTGTCATTAATTGATTGACAGCTCTGATAGACCCAACTAACCCCAGTTCTGCTCTCATGTCTATGTTTTAAATGAGAGCTTGTACATCCAGTGACCTTGTCTGCCCATCAACTGTCAGCGAATGTGAAGCCAATCCAGAGAATGTCTCACCTTAGCAAAGTAGACCGTCTTAAATGATTGTAATTGGTTTGTGAATCTATCTTGTGTTGTGCTGCTTGTGCATGGGAAAAGCTGCTCAAAGTTTAGCTTAAACTGTTTGTGTTGAATGCATATCTAAAGCATACATTTATCATTGTCATCCCAGTCCCAATTTCTATCACACTTTCGGACAGTTTGTGTTTTCATGTGCTTGAGGAAGTGTTACCCAAGACTGTGACATTAACATTTAATAGAATACAAAGATGCACTTCCTGGAAAGCCATCACAGCAGGGTGTCCTCTCATCATGTAATTTCTCTAAATTCATCTCAAATTATGTAAATAAAAATGTAGCTACTTTCTACTAAAAAAGGCAAACCCTATTTTCTTTGACGGGAATCCAAAAAATAGCAACACGTCTAGTCATGTGTATTAAAGCCACCAAACTCAATATTATTACCACATTCCTGCTTATTTCTATTAATGCTTTTTCTTTTGGTATTTGGCTTTAAAAATTAAAGAGCTAAGCATTTCCATTAACATAAACATTTACAGTTTTCCAGGAGACAGCTCCACCTTTTTGTGACAGCTGAGCCACTGTTAAAATAGGCTCTGTAATTTTTTTTTTCTCTGCAATAATCCATGCATGTACTGTGTCCCAGGCACATGTAATGTCTGACATTCTTCCAGGTTGTTTTGGTTTGGGAGGCTGCCAGCCCCAGTTTTGCACCTCTTTGCAGGCCCAGTTTGATGTGGTGTGAATAACATTCAGACATACACACACGCCCTCATTAGCATTCATTCAGGGAAGCAATGCAGGACACCCTCTCTGCTCTGAGGGTGGCATTTGGCAAGGGCCAAATACACCTGGCAAAAAGTCTCAAGCTTATCATGTTCATCATATTTAGTTTTCCATCATGCACACAAAAACAGTCTTTGTTTTATCCAAAACATCTTTTATAGAAGCCGATTACTTGACATAGACGGAACAGGTTTATTTATATTGTACTGTAGTAAGCAACAATTACATCTTAATACTGTCAAATTGCATCTGAACGCCATAGACTTTACAATTCATATCAAAGTCTTTGATGTGATGCAGTGGGGGAAATCTCTGTAAAGCTGCGATTAGACTACTGATTAAATTAAAAAATGAAAGCACAAGAGAACAGTCCATTCAGTGACCCTCAGAAGTCTGGCATGCAGCAGCTTCTCCCTCTAAGGCATGGATCCATCAGCCTTAGTCTGGAGCAACAGTGGCTATGTGAAAAAGGCTTGGCAAGAGGAAGACACTCGTTCTCCAGATCCAAATCTGTGGACTGCTGTGTCTGTTACTCTGTATAACAATCCCTCTGTCTCGCCATGTGAGACATATCCATTCTGCTGCTTGATCTTTAGCGTTACTGTTCAGATGTGTTGTAGCACCACTGATGGTAAAACTCCATGTTGATCTCCACATCACAGTATAAGGTGAGAGAAGGTCTTAAAAGGTGCTTCCAGTGTTTTGCAGTGGTGAGCAACCCAGAGTAGCTCTTGTAACTAAAGTTTTTGAAAAGTCAGTCAAAATCTGATATCTGATATTTATTATTTAGTTTTCTCAACACGTATAGAAATCTAGAGAATAATATTATTTTAGCTGAAAAAACAGCTGGCTATTGAAGACCCCTTTTAGGTTTATCTTTGTCAATTGTCAAATATTTGAGTGTATGAAGTGGTGTGATGAGGTGCAGAGACAGATATTTGAAGGGATTTTAACTCATTTGAGCAATTACATGCTTAACTGGCCCAAGATAATCTGTCATCCAAAGCTTCTGTCTCGGGCTCTCCCTCTCTTTTCCGATCCTCCACTCTCTCATACCCTCCTATGTGGCACAAGAGAAGCTCAGAATAGTGGGATTTAGAGCACAAAAGCTTACCCTGAATGGAATGAAGGCCTCCGAGAAATTAATTGCTTCTAACAAACAGCATGACTGCTAGCATGTTTTGTGTCCCATTCTTATCAGCCTCCAGAGGTAGCGGGGTGGGCGACAGGTCTGGAAAGGGTGAACCTACAAACGAGGGAAGTGGGCCACAGGAATTTGTACTTACACTATTTTAATGTTATTTAAGGATAGATATCAGGGAAGGCTTTAATGCAGTGTATTTTTATAGGTATGTGTCATGTAGAGCGTATAATGTTCTCAGTTGTTGCATCTGAAATGAGCGTTAAATTTGAGATCAAGGAAGCAATAAAAGTGATCAGTACAAACTGTTGACTTTTAAAAGATTACATGCTGCTAAATATACAGTATATTTAAATGTCCATACAGTGTGCCTAAAATAAATAAAGGCCTGTGTGTGGCTATATGTTGACAAAACTGCTTGATTTTCTCTTATCCTATCAAGATTCAAGTGTCATTTCTTTCACTGCATCAGGACAAAAACTTAGTTTGAAGGTTAAATATTCAAGAATCAGTGCTTTCCTTTCATCAGAATTTAGTATATATGTGGGTACAAAGATCATTTTCCTCCTATATCTTAAGCAATGTTGATATCTTTAATATCCTTCTATTTCAAAACAGCCATAAACAGCCTGTAATCCATGTATTTCCTCATTCATTGAAAAAAATATATATATATCTGTAGCAATTAATTAACTGTATAGATTTGGAGAGCATTCAGGGAAGCATTAGCTAAGGCAGTTATGGGATTTACTTTTGTGAGGGTGTGTGGCATATTTGCCCCAGTTCTGTTCGCTGCTTGCTCCCACTCCCACATGTCACCATTCTGTCTACCACCACCAGCGTGGCATCTATCATCCACCACAGACGCTGCGGCACCCCACAAAAGGAGGCTGGAGCATGCACAAAGACATTTGCATTTTTGCATCTCATTATGGTTATAATTGCATGCCAGTGTAAGCAGCTCGCTCTCCATTATCTCACGTAATTTTATCAGTGACGTTTGAAACGTGTGTTTAAATGTCAATTATTGACTACAAAAAAGGAGTGACCTTCTTGGAGTCATCTCTCTCTCCTCCGTCCACTGTTCTCTCTCTCTCTCTCGCTCTCTCTCTCTCTCTCTCTCTCTCTCTCTCTCTCTCTCTCTCTCTCTCTCTCTCTCTCTTCATCTATTCTGTATGTCTTATTTGGGTCCTTGCACTGCTGTTATGCTAGCTATATGTTTACTAGCTTAGCTTATCACATTTTATGACAACAGTCGGTTGACATGCATGCTGTTAATAATGTTAATATACTCACTGTCAACACCTTTTCTGAAGATCTCATTACAACAACGGCTATGATAAAGAAGGCGTCCGAAACAATGACACAATGCAACACATCATCAGTGATCAGGGATGAACTTGGTACCAGCTTTACTTGTATTTGATATATATATGGGGATATTTGAGTAATATAGTGGATCCATGCACCATGGCATTACTGTCATCCAGTCATTAATGAATAAAGGTGACCATTTCCAGCTTAATTGTACTGAATATTTATAATTTTTTGTATTATGCACAATACTTAATTGTCATGTTTGCCACATGGATTTTCTATATATTATTTTCTGTATTATTGTTATTGTATTATATCGTATGGTGCCATACACAGAGCAAATCTCTATAAACTATCGCTACCAGCCACCTCAAACATCTTATAATAGAGTTTTATTGTTGTAGAAGTCAAAATGTACAAGCAGTGTTGCCTCACACCACAGCATTTTAGAAACTGATGATTGGGAGCATTTGAAAGAACTGATAATGTGTAAATTCCTTTTAGGACTTCAGAAATCAGTTAAATTTAGTTCTTGTTTAGTGAAAGACAAGAGTCATTTTGACACAAAGGTGATTTTTATACAGACAATATGTAATGTGCATTATGTTTCAGTCTGCAGCTCTTCCTTCTCTATTAGAGCCCTTTTGGTTGTGATATTCAGGATTTTGCATTATTACTCATTGGACAGCATGTTCTGTCATCTGCCTAACCTTAAGCCATCAGTGTAATTTCTGTAATTCTGCTCTTTTAACAATGGATAAATTCTTACAAAACATGCGTCTTATTATATCGAGAAAATGTACTTGTTAAAGTCAGTAACCCTTCTTGCCTTGACAAAATATACTTTCTAGTTATAATGAGAGAACTTTTTTCTCATAACGAGATACTGTGAAAGTTTCTTGTGTGTGAAAGTTTTTTCTCAGTTTGGTGTTTCCATGGTCAGGCAATCTGTATACAGTACAGTATTGGTGTACTTCTAGTGCAGAGATGGCATGAAGGAAGAGAGGACTTTCATATATTAATGAATAATAAAATCCTTTTTTACTTTTCAGTTTTAAAAGATGTTTTACTTGCATTGATAATGATACGAAAAAATATTGTTTTCCAAACTTCCATCTAAAATGTGATGAATATATTTTTTCAGAAGCTTTTGAAGAAGGTAATTGATTTTGTTTAGTTTCCTTCTGTTTAGAACCTCCTTTAATATCCTCATTATATGAAAGGTCAGCCTTTGTTTTTCACCTGAAAAATGAATAATAAATGGAGGATCAATGCTCTTCATTACTTATGAATTCTTACTTGAGTCATAATTGATGAATAGAGACATTGGGTGTCTTTATATTCTCTACGTGAGAGGATATTTCACTTATTATAACTACACGCTGCACAGTATCGTTAATACAGTGCAGTGTAATATTATGGAAAAGCTTTATGCACTGCATAGTGCTGCAGAAGAACGAGCAGGCATGTAATGAGTTGACAACCAGAGCAACCACAATCTTTAAGAGTTTATCAAACTACTTGCACCGTCTAATTAAAGGAAGCACAACCCACCAGGATACATTTACATTTGATTTGATCTGGAGCAGAAAATCTCCCTATTAGCATCCTCCTCCCCATGAATATGACAGTAATTGCAGTCTCACTCTGTTCCTGTTGTCCTTCTCTGGTTGAACACATTTAGCGAATTTACCTCGTACTGTAGGTTATTATTGTGCCGTACAGTCTGGGGAATCAAATAAATCACTTAGGTTATCTTATTAATTAAGTCAAAATAAATGTGCTAGAGCCAATTTATTCCCTCCAAATACCATGGGATCTCCCACAGCAACTAATGGCATAGTCTGACATTTCATAGTCTTAACAAATAACCTGAAGTAATTCATTTAGATTTTTCTAATTAGAGATCATTTCTTGTGGCTGTAACATTGTATATATACATATGAATTTGGATTGTAAGTTGAGCACAAATGGCGTCAGACTTTTGTTGTGTTTTCTTTTGGCATCCTACTGGCAGTATTAATTATGAACTGAGGCTATTTAAAGAAATCTTGCCTTACATATACAATATTTTTTGCCTATAACTGCATCAAAGTATCAGGCAGAAGTAGCAGCTAATTTTATAACGAGCTGAATAGTTATTACATAGTTTCATACCACACATTTGCATTACTCAGAGAGGATTTCTCTCTTTCTTCACTGATAAACACATTAGTAATTTAGCAAGTGTTCTCCCACAGCAACAGCCCGAAGCAGTCGATGAGATTTAGAGCAACTGTATAACCCAGGCATATGACAGTGCTGAACCTCAGTGCCCCTGCCCTCACCCGCCCCTCAGGCCCTCAGTGGAATAACACTTGATCCATAGCTCTTGAGTCTCTGTCCACGCCTCCCTTTTATGGCCTGTGGGCATGTGAAGACCCCGAGCCAGCCGTGCTTATCTGACCCTAACCTTGGCGTATGGTGACCTTGACCTGCACCTCACCCCTTCCTCATCCTCAGGGCTACATCTGTTCCTT
Organism: Enoplosus armatus; assembly: GCF_043641665.1. NCBI lineage: Eukaryota > Metazoa > Chordata > Actinopteri > Centrarchiformes > Enoplosidae > Enoplosus > Enoplosus armatus. Next base: position 9,617,515 of record NC_092185.1, read on the forward strand.
TCCCTAGGACACCCAAGTAGTTAGTGATATTGAAACATCACCTTGGGGCTCCATTTGTTTTCTCTTGAGAGGTCAGTGAGGGGTTGTCATTAGGACTGAACTTGATCCTCTGCTTCCCCATAAATTGGTCCGTCCATGCGAGGAGTGAGCACACTGTAAATAATGAGCGTATAATGCTGAACATGAAACAGAATCTCGAAAACTGACACTCTATACTTTTCCTTTTTATATTATATAGATCCGTTTGTTCCCAGTCAAATGTGTGATAGTACCAGAGATAAACTAGAAAACCACAAACGTATTTAGAGCAGAAATGTAGCGTTAAAGGCAGACAGTGTTTCTTGGTATAACAATTGTTAAACAACAGTTATCCTTGTTGTCATGTTTCTCATCAAGTAATTGTAGCTGCTTGAAATGTAACTCACCTGAAATAAAGCGTACATTGTGTCAGCCTCACAATTGTTTTGGGTGCTGTCATTTCAACTCATTCGTTTGTCCCAGGCTGATATCTTGATTGTGATGCCCTTTATTATTTTGCTTAGTGTTTCAGCAGTTCTGTGAATGGGCTGACCTTTTTGGGAGTCTTCCCTTTATTCTCTCCAGCAGCAACAAGCGTCCTTGCCACACGGCTGTACCATGGAAGACAGAGTTGGTATTAATATTAATGAACATACACTGACAATGTCAGGTTTTAATGGATGATAAATTAAAGGGTTCTCATTGATAGTTAACTATGTGTGGGCAATAAACATCACCCTAGGCAGGATGCTGTCTTTGTAAGCAATGAAATTTGAATAAATCATAAGAGGGATTGAAAATGGTTTATTCTTTCCTGTCGTGCAGATCAAATTCATGCCAGACACCATAAAGAAAAAACATGTTTGGGAAATTAAGGGGAGGAAAGAAGGCCTCATAGCAGTATCTTGTTCGCTAAGTACGTGAAAATGTATTTTCCGTCTCTATCAGTCTCATGGTATCATATCACGCTGGAGTCAAGGGGGAGGCTAAAGGTTACAACTCTGAAACATGGCATTGATCCTAACACCTGACAGCATCTCTCTCTCTGTGTCCCACTGCCTCTTCTTGTTCTTTGTAATTATAAAACACGTAATTTGCTGCTTTTGTTATTGTTCTTTTCATTGTGATATAAAACAAACTAAGAAACCAAAGACAAAACAACAAGAACATTATTGTTACCTAGATGTATTGTATATCCATGGTGTTATCAAAGACAGTAGTTTAAGACAAATTATTCCCTTTTCTTATTCTCTATATTACATCGACCCAGACGTACGGCTGAAACCAAAGGTGTTGTCGAGCCCGGTGTGCTCTGCATATCATAAATCAGACCTAACTGACATTTTTTTAAAGAGAATGAATATCCACCCACTCTCTGTGGAAGGGCCATGGTATTTGTATGGTCAATGTGACCTTTCTCCATACCCTCTCAGATTAGGTGTACGACATAGAAAATTGCGCTCTTGCTGCAGTCCATAAATCATACCGGGCCATTTTTCCCTTTAAAGAGGTATGTAAATACCAGTGTACTAGCTAGGTAAACAACACTAACCCTGATACAAATGGCTTGAAAATTGAAGAAAAGCACCTTATTTTTCAGCTGAAATTGCTTTTGAAACCCAGTTCTGGCACATGGGATGAAGGAGCCATGAAATGATTTGTGCTGGGGGAATAGAAATGGGTTGATGATAACCACACTCGACACAGTTCCTGTGTTGGGTAGTTCTAGCAATGATCAAAGATATCATTGCTGCACATTATTTCCCCCCATGCAGACCCCAAATGCATCTGTATCTGAAGTGACATCCACCCCCACGCACTCAGAGTGTATTTTGTTTTAGGGGACAAAGGCCCTCCACCACAGTACAGCAAGGGCCGAGCTTAACCAGTCAGTCCTGCTGCTGCCATGCAAGCCTTCATAGAACTTGTATTAAACATTGGTTAACATAGTGAAAACATTCAGATTGATTCCTTTGCAGTATGCAAACAGTACAACTTTTGAATTTAATACAATTAGTATGATTAAATTATTGCACAAAAGTATGAAGCATAAAGGGTTAGGGTTAGGTCTAGGGTTAGAAGCCAGCTAACCAAAGATCAGAATTTCTGAATTATAGTCCATGTCAGAATAACGGGATGCAGTTTTGTTCAGCAACTGAAACTGAAGAGAACTCCTTTGCCAAAGAAATAGGCTTCGTCGTAATCTACAACAACAAATTCACTCAAAATAGCAGTAGATCAATGAACACATCGTGCACTTCGGGGTCTTCGGGGTTTATTTGCAACATTGCAGCACGATAGAAATGGAAGTGGAAAATAATGGACCCAAGTTTATAAACTAGATTGCTGGATTTGCAGCAAATGTGGAGCCTCCTGCATCTCAGTCTGTCCCCTCATCCATGTGGAGCTTGACTTCTGTTAGTGTCAAATGTAGACAAAAGGGTATTCATCTGGTCAGCATGTTCACCAAACATAATGAGCCAGTCTGCATCTTTGGCTACACTGTGACTGCCTTTAAAGCCAAAAACATTGCAAAATGTAACAGTATAGTTACCATTTCTTTTAAACCTTTTCATGGCCTTTTTGGCAACTCATCAACACCTGCAATCCTGCACAGTGAGTCTCAAGGAGAGCTGCAGGGCACAACCCATGACAGCCAAAGGGACAGCTAATTCCCAACATCTGGTACAAGCTGGTGCTGTCCGTAGTATCGCCATGATTGTGGTATCACTGTGGTGGACGCTGCTTGGCAGCTTGTGGCATCAGACTGTTGAAGAATCACCCCCATCGTGTTCTAAGCAGAATGGGCGGAGAGCAAACTGTTTCATTTCAGCACGGTGGACCATTGATGCCTGCAGTAGATCCCCTGTTATCTAATCAAACAGCACTGGTCAGTTATGATGCCAACTCCTAAATCCACAGCCGTCTGTAAAGCCGTGGGGGGAGATTAACCGCTACAGCGCCAATGTCCTACATTCAAAGACTTCCTCTTAAGATCTCTTTTCCTGGAAAGTACAGTTATCCATACAAGCAAACACAGACAGACACACACACAGACATACAGCCTAAAGTAAGAGTCCTTCATGCTGTAATGGGGCTATCACAAAGACCACACAGCTTGCATTTTGGAAGAAGACTTGATGCTTTCTAAACCCTCTTTGTCTGAGACCACTAGAATATCTCAAAGAGGCTTGAGCCTCTGCCGTCGTAGAGCATCGGAGAATGTGTTGTTTCGCCATGTAGGTGCTGCCTTGTGTCTAAGATCCCCCATAAGTAGAAGAGAATAAGAACTCACAAAGAAAGATGGCCCAAGACATTTATCCTTTCTCTCTTACGGTCTGCAGGAGTCTTAATAAGACCAGGCTTTCTACAGTTACCCTGCTACGTGGGTGCACTTCATTATAACCCAAGAAGCAGAAGCTCTCACATAGCAAGCAAAGAGCTCTGGGCACTTTTTTAATATTTATATCACAGTCTGGTGTGGCAGTAATGATATTAGGGAGCTGACGAAATTCTCCGCCCAGCTGGACATGTTAATTGAGAAGCCATGATTTAAAGGCAAAGTTCACATTTGTGCAGATGGTGGGACAATGCAAGATGGCAGACCTAGGTCAGTGTCATTTCCAAGCTATACCTTAATGGCAGCATTTTTTTCTCTCTCTCTCTCTCCCTTTTTTCCTCAGTTTTGACACATACTAGTCCCCGAGGTCCATAGCAGTCTTTGGGGCTGGTCCCTGTACCTTAGTGCCCTTGACGGAGGACTATATTTCATAGTTGACATAATCGCAAAAATTCTCTGTCCCACCTCCACTTTCAGGGTTAGTATGTGCATTTGTGTGGCATGAATATGTGATTTTGTGAATTTGTAGGGGAAATTAATAGGAAACTAATTATTATGAAAATGAAATGGTAATAATTTAAATGAAAGAAAAATCAATGTTTTTTATGTGTTTGTCTTTTTTCCCCATTCAAATGTACAAATGATATATCAAAGTGGCTTTCTTACCTTGATATTAATGAGCTTTTAGGGTGAAATACATGAATGAAAAATTAGTTGGACTGAACTGCTCATTTGTTATCAAAAACTGGTAACTGCAGTAGGTTACCACACTGGATATGCCTGCCCTGGAGAACTGTACCTGACAGTTATGGTACATTGTACAAATATCACATGAAACAGGACATAATTTCACTGAGCCAACTGCCGTAGGGCCCAAGTTTATCTCCTGCAATACTTGTCCCCTCACTCAGGGACCTGTCCTTATAAATTATATGCAGCATTGTGTGGTGATAATGTGGCCATAAATCAATAGTATTTGTATGATTTCAAATAATAAGGTTAGATTTAAAATAGATTATCAAGGCTAATTAAATTCTAAAGTTATGTTACACCAGTGTAAACAGAAAAAATGATTAGACTGCGTGCAGGCGTCAGTGAAAATCATACTGCTGGGAAGTCTAACAGATGGGTTTATCCTGAGCGAGATGGATACTGTCGCACCACACATCTACATCAAATTAGAGTACCCAGAGTGAGTCCTCCCCCCACTCTGACCATACACCGGAAAGCAGGTGTCTGCTTAATAATTTGGTCAAAGATCAGTGAGTTAAAGGTTGAGGCCAGGGGCAGAGAGGGCCGGGGTCATCCTGGTGGTAGGGAGGTGGTGAGACATGATCTCCTCAAGTCTGGAACAGCCAAACCCCAAGGTCATCCATTAGTGCTCTGGCCCATTGGTGCTGGAAGACCCACAATAAATTTACTGTGCACCCTTAACCCTTTTAATACTCACCATGACCCAGATGAGGAGATCAGCTCCCTTAGGGAGGGGCACATTACATTATTAGCACTGTGCATCCATTGACAGCTATTATATTCTAACGGTGTATTATGGGTGACTTCATACTGTAAATACTTCAACACAAATACGAGACAATAATGTGCATGACAATCATTATTTTAACAATTTTGTTTAGTTTAGAGTTCAGTATATTTTAATCAATGAAATTGCCTGAATAAGTCTGCTTCTAAGTTGTGTTAATAATACGTTGAGTGAGATTGCATCTTTAATTTAAATTACTGCAAGATATTTTAATATCTAGAATCCCTCCCCTGGCCATCTGTGATCAGTTTCAAACATGCAGATGATAGTGTCAGTGTCTGGCCAAATTTTTAGAGAACATCTGAGTTATGACTGATCATTATCTGGTCTTTCAAACAATGAACAACTTATCTACGTTTTTTTTTAATGTAATGCATTTTTCTTTTCTTTCAAAAAAAGGTGAGGCTGCAAGGAAGAAGGAGAGTGAAATGTCAACAGTGTCAACCACTCCCTTTAAATAGGACTCTCCTATGATCCCTTGCTACCATGCTCGGTCAAACCTTTCCAGGTGTCAAGACTGGGCGTCAGAAAAAGAAATTAAAGTGACATAGTGTTGACAGGAAGAAAAGACATTCCAGTTTTCACCCCTCTCTGGACAATGAGGGAGCCATCACCTCGGCTCAGACACAGGCACTAATGAATCAAGCAACACCTTAACTTCTGCAGTGCAGGGGACTTTTGGCTGGGGGCACCCATATAGTGTCATTGATAATGGGATCCTGTATTGGACTGCTGTTGATTTGATGTCTACCGCAACCTCTCCCATGGCCTGCCATTTTGACACAGCTTAATTTTGCCCCTTGCTCATAAAGACATCCTGTTAGAAGGTGTTGCACAGTTGTTAGGTCTTCATATTTCCTGGTTATGTCTCCCCTCTCGGAGCCTGTAGACCCAGCAGTGTTTTATTAAGCAAAGGCCGCTCAGTTAAATGTATTTTACCCACAAGGTACATGTGTAATAATGCAGGTGTGGGAGGCAGCAGTGTGTTGAAATAAGCTGAAGTTCTGAGTTTACTATGTGGAATACACAGGGATAGAAAGAGAAGAGAATATTTTACTGAAGCAAAAGTAAAATTCCTTGTGTGAAAATGTACTTGGATAAAAGTAAAAACTGCACCACATTTTTTATTTTAAAAGACAAAATGTTATACGATTATATATAATAGAACACCATAGACACCTTTAGGCTACAAAATAAATTGCATTAATATGTCAGCGTATGTCTAGTTGAACAACATCATGCTACCGAGCCCTAATGTCCAAACCCAATGATAAATTACATTTTTATAGCGTGTGCATACAACTGATTATCAATTATGAATAAACAACTGCCTCCTCAGTGTAGTCTTACCAGAACTGACCATAAAAGAGGACAAAACTCATCAAACAAAAATCACAGACTAAAAAAAAAGGTGCATTACGCCACACAACACAGAGATGTATAGACAATACAAAACAGCTGCAGTCCACAAACACAGTAAAGCAAGAGCTGCAGAGTTTTTACACACCGTATAGCATGCCCACACACACACACACACACACACGCTACGTTGCTAGACAACGCAGTAGTTGTTGACATTCTCTGGAGAGCACATCCGTCAGTGAGTTTGTTGTTGCACTCACCTGTCTGAACCTGCGTTGTGAGTCTTGAGCACCCCAAAGTCCTCCACAATCTACTGTAGGTTCAACTTCTCATTCATTCTCAATGCATAACATGACCAGTCCACTCAACCTCTATTGTCCCACTGCGCTCCTCAAACCATTTTCAAAACATTTTGAGCCGAATGAGCGCTCATACACCTCCATTGAAGTTAGAAGTTCCTAAGTGAACGTAGAAGTCACAGCTGAAGGATCCACCATGAGCATTTTAGCATTTAGCCAGACCCAACATGTACCTGTTGGTCACTCAACATTGTGAGGGTGTTCCATGTGGGTCACTTAACGTGCTCACTGGGTGGGGCTTTAATTCAGCTATTAATTAAGGTACATGTAACTTTTTTTTTTTTACTTTTCTCAAGATACAACAATGCTAACCATAACGATAACACACAATGACATCCTTTGTAAATTTATTGCATTGTTGTGCATTTTTTGTACTGTTCACAAACTGCTAGGCCCAGCCCAGGTGAGACACATTGAACATGTGTGAGCTGAGTGCAGAGTCTCTCCTCACTCGACATGGAGCTCTCAATACTTGAAATAAAACAATTCAAAATAGTACACAAAAAAACACAACTTTGTTACAGTAATGAGAGTAAATGTAATATGTTTCTTCCAACCCTGGGAATGCTGTATTCGCACAATGATTAACTGTGTGCAGTGGTTGTGTTTGGTACAGTATTCCAACAGTTTTCCTATAATACTTCTCGCCCGGTATTGTTAGAATTTACTGGGAAATCAAAATGGATCACAAGGGATTTTAATGATATGGGTTTTTTTTTCGAGCTCTGGCCTCTCACTTGCATTCACCATAAGATGCTAGCTAGTTTATCCTGTAAGCTAACCCGACTAGCATTTGTGTACTTACTGTAAGAGTCAACAACTGGCACACTGCCAAACCTTTTCTGGGAGGAACTGTATATATATATATATATATATATACAAACTGCAAATGTCATTTACTGAAAGAACTTCCTATACCAAATGGTTTGTGATGAATACGTATAATAGGGATTATTTATTTTCTGGCAATAATATTAATTATTGTAGAAAGTGGTATAGAAAGTGTTAATCATGGTATTGAAGGGAAAGGGCTTGGCTATTGATTTGCATAAGTAGTAATTCGACATATTTATTTTTAGAGGTCGCAGAAAACTATCATAGTATTATTGTTGTTATATAATAGTGTTGGTCCCCAGAACAGATGTACTTCATGCACGTTTTCTTAGATGAAGTGTGGAATATAAATACTGCGCACGAGCAGAACTGTCATTGTCAGTTAAGTCTTGATGACTCTTAGTAGATTTTCTGTACCTTCCCTTACATGTCGCCACTTTTCCGTCTTAAGCTGTCTTTCGTTTCCCTCCCAGCAGACACACACCACGCACCCCCAACATCCCCCCGCGTGCGAGGCTGGTGGCTCCATTGTGTGACCTGTTCTCACACTGTTCCATCTCCACATCACGCAGCCAGCCTTTCACAGCAGCAATTCAGCAGCAACAATCACACACTCACGCCTCAAAAAAAGACCTCTTGCTCCCTTTGCCAACCAATTAAGAGCCATCTGGGCTTGGATGCAGTAAGAAAGCTATTACAAAATCATAACTATTTTCATGATATGTTTTTGTTGTGGATGCTTTAAGAGAAAAAAAAACAGAGCTTTGTTTCCATGTCTTCGCTACCTTGAAAATAAATAATTCTTAAACAGAGATAGTGTGCTTATCAATACTTTGTTCATTTGCGCAGAGCCACTGGAAGGCACAACACAGTTTAAAAACATGACAGAGCCAGCCACTGCTTTTGAAGCTGCCATGCAAGTGTGTGATTCCTGATGAACTTGAGGTCATAGATTCCCAGTGGCTGCGTAGGGCAGGGAATGGAGAGCAGCAGGGTTCAAGCCTTGGGTCACTGGAGCTTCAGAAGTGACCAGCCAGCTTTGTCCCAGGAGGGATGATGGTGACGGATTCACTGGTGTTTTCTCATGGTCCACTGAACCCTACAGCAAAGACTCCAACTTAGAGCCTGCAGAAAGAGGGAGCACTCCTCTCATCTCCAGTTCACAGAACTCCAAAAGAGGGGCCGTCTGGACGGGCTCCAGGATGCCTCGAGATACAGGAAATCCAGCCACAACCTCACGGTGGCACTGCCAAACCTCGTTTCATTATTTTCCTCCACGTATAATCTGCAGTACACATTAGGCCGCTGACATGCACTGCGATGGTTCATTTCCCCATTGTAGGGAAGTGTTGAACCACTGTGTTGTCAAGTACGCTTTATAAGGCGAAAAGATATGAATAGAAACTCCACCCTGTCTTTTTTTTCTTTTCAATCTAACTAAGTTAAAAGGCTTACTTACCCCTAATCAAAATGGCAAGCCCACTGGCATGGTATGTCCCAGCTGTGGCCCTGGCGCAGCATTTCCCTTCTCCCCGTACATTGTTCTGGGCAGCACATCCAAGAGCTCTTGCTGTGTTATGTACTTAACTGAGGTCAGAGTTGTCATTATCTGGGTCTTGTTGGCACTAAGGCCTCCTCTGATGATAGGACTCCCTTTCAGACCTGCAGCTTTTAGCACTCCCTAAGAGCTAACCTCTGTGAAGACCAGGCAATCGACCACCTGCAAATCTAGCCCAGGGCTGGGACTGTGTTTAAAGGAGTACGCTTTTTAACATTATGTCACATGTGTGCCGTTTGCCCTAACCTGGTGTAAGTTTAGCCCAGATTTACCTCTGATCTTTTTTTTTTTTTTTTGTGGTTGGGGGTGGATTAGTAAAGTTTATATGTACAGACAGGAGACTTGTGTTCAGTTGTTGCCTGGATTCAAGCTCAAACTCAACACATTTCAGGTGTATTTAAGCTGTATTTTCTATCATATCGCAATTTTAAAGCTTGCACAACATTGGTACATATTGGAAAATTGATCCTTAGAAGCATTTTGGCATAGATAGAGGAAAGAAACACAGGAGATGAGTGTTTGTGGAGGCTTAGGTTTTTATTTCTTGATCTAAGAGATGTCGTCTCTATTCTAGCAACACTTCCTCATTCATGTCAGCCCCATGGTGTTACTCTGTTAGGAATAAATTTTTCAGAATATACAACATTTTGAAAAGATATATCTCCCCCATGCCTCTCTTGTCTTCTCATTCTCTTTCTCTCCCTCTCTGTTTCTCTCTGTGTCGTACAAACACACACACACACACACTGCAACATGCACACAACTAGACATGCACAGCCCCTCTTAAAACCGGTTCTCCCCCCTATAGCAATTTTGTCAGAAGTTGACAATGTCTTGATTTAGTTGTCTGGCTGTTCCGGCCAGTTTTCCCTGCTGCGCTAATGTGAACAGGACATCCTGCTGGGCACCAAAGAATACCACTTCACGGCAGCCGCATAGCTGGCAGCTTTTATTTATGGCGCTACCGAAATGAATGGGTATTAGTGTCCAAACATTTCACCATGCTCCTGCAGCCACACACAAAAGCCACTGATTTCCAGCAAATCTGCACTTATTTTATTCAAGAAGACTAAAGCTAGGCAGAGGGAGAGAGAGAGAGACAGACAGAGAGAGAGAGAGGGAGAGAGAAAACATTTATAATGACTTAAAAGACCTCAAAAGAAGAATAGGAATTGCGTTTTGAAAAGGATTTACGAGACAGAAATCGAAAAAGAAAAAAATGGCCCCTCCATTTCACTGCATTTTTGTCAGAGTTGAAAATGGAAAATATCTATATCCCTAAAATGACTCAACTTAAGTGCTTATATTCACAAAAACTGCACTTCCACCACAATCACCCAGTTTTCAGTTGCTCTGTTTTGCCCGGCCGTACAAAGCATTGTATTTTATAGGACTGTTGCAGGAAGGAAAAAGTATTTTTATCATTGCTAAAATTGTCCATTTAAAGTGTCTCCACAAATCACTCCTGCTACCATTTTGCAATCCAGGCTGCCTACTGTCTTGTTAACCTATGAATTTTAAGTGGACGGTTCCCATTAGATTGCAGTAGCACTGCTGACTCCTCTTGGCTTTTCTGTAGGGAGCAGGCTGAGGCAGAGTGCTCTACTGGCCCGGCGCTGCACTTTGCCTGGTCTCTGTGTCCAGGACCTCATCAGCACAGAGTCCGCCTGTCCTTGTGTCCCTGCCACTCACCTCCCTGCTCTTCATCTGTCATTCCTGCCCTTCTGCAAACACACTCCACTGACATTTTGAAAAACTCTGGCATTCACCCTCAATATGGATTTTTGTTGATTATAGCTTTCTGTCTGTGAAGATTGCACGTATTATTGACTTTGCAATCCCATGACTATTTGCACAGCTTTTTCCTCCCCTCTGCATCTCGGCGAAGTCCAGCAATAATATTCCCCCTGGTTTCTCATAACCTCCTTTCATTATCCTTTCTTTTTTCATATTTTTTCTTTTTATACCAGTTTTTTCCATATATTTTACTAATCCCCCCTGGCCGCGACCCTTTCTTTATGCCACCAGAGATCAGAGTTTCTGCAAAGCTTCGGTCACTGATGTCATTAAGATTGGGATCTGATACACTAGATGTCCATTGGTTAAATGCCCCTGGCCTGAACTCCCTATTGTCCCCTAATTCCAAGCGGCAGCTCTGTTTCACTTGCTGCATAATAGCCCATAGGTTAAAGTTCTGCTGCTTTTGCTTTGAATTTACATCTTTCACAGGCTCCAGTCTCTTGTTCTGAGCTGGCGTTTTATTTTTTTTTCCTCCTTTCATTTCTAGTGAGCCTCATTGCCTGCAGGCAGCACGGCTGTTTGTGCTGTAGCTTTCCTGACAATCTCCCACATCCAGGCATCTTTTGGAGGGTCAGAGGAGAGCAACTTGACTTAACAGGTCAACGTAAGTGGGCTCCGCCCTTCTCCAGAGGGGAAGCCATGGAGCCCTCCATTAGGAGCTGACCTCCACGTTGCACTGGTCTGGCCCCAGCCAGGGTATCACATGGCTCTGCCTGAGACAGGCTGCTCATTAAAGCCTGCTGCCCATAGCAGGATTAGGCCTTTTCATGGTTTATCCTCTACTCTGACAACTGACAATGGGCGAGGATAGCTGCTTCAAATGGAGTGTGCATATGAATCATGGAATTATAATTGCTCTTTCATGATGAGAATATTAGAAAATCTATCCACATGCACAATGCAAAGAATTAATTGGGGTCTGTTTTCAAGGGCACATTGCTACACTATATGAGCCCAAGAAAACAGGAAGGGTGGTAATGAGGCATTTTCAATACAGCACAGTACCTGTACATGGACCGCTGTTTGCACACACACACACACACACACACACTCTGATACCTTCTGCCTGTAACCTTTACCCACCATGATACTTTCACTCAAAGTTTCACTGCACTTAATACACAATGGAGTGCCCTGTTTACTTGTGTTGTGATGTTTTCAAAGAGCAACCCCATTAACAGTGGTGGCCCATTCCCCACGACCCAGTAGTAGCTTCCTAAGGGTGTGCGGGTTATGGAGGGCTGCAGCTCGGGCGCCGAGTAGGAAACTAAGATGACGCTACCTCTTGAGCTGTGTGGGAGGGAGAAAGCTGGTGATAGCGAGGCAACAGAGCCGCTATCTGCAGCACCAAGCCCCAGCCATGGTTCCTATTTACACCACAACTCTCTCTGTTTTCATTATTCATATTTCATGTGGTATCATGGCATGAAAGGGAGTTATTTCCTTCATGGTGGAGGGCAGGTTACGGCTGGCTCTCAGGTTGCACGGCTCACAACAAGTTGGGGCGGGGGGGCAGGCTTTTCAGGATTCAAAGCATCAAAACATCCTGCACAAATAGAAAATAAATATTTCCCCTGAGACGTAATGCCTAGTCCTTTGTAGTTATCCAGAACATGTAGCTTTACATAAATCTGATGAGTGAAATATCCATACAACCTTTAAATCATTGCTTATAACTGTGCAATGACAAAAAAAAAAATCATTACCTAATTTAAAGTGTGAACAGCAGCATCATCATTTACATATGTAGTGAAGCTTTTTCTCACTCATCTGTAATAAACACAATGTGATAAAGGCCAGGTATATTTCAAAGGTGTTAATGAACTGTACTCTCATTTCTATTTCAAATGATTCCCCCATCAATAACCACCTGTCATTTTGTAGAAAAACAATGTATATTTAATTATTTTGTGTGTGTTACTTAAGATTTGAAGGGGCAGTTGTGAGATATTTTTCAATGAAAATTTACATTTTTGGGAAATATATTCAGTTTGTCGAGTGTGCATTATGGTTTTGAACTTTTACAACTCTTGTGGAGCTGCCAGAAAAGCATAAAGACACTTATAATATTAGTTCATTTAATTTTACAGTATTTAGTTCGTTAGAATTTAAAGACTCAATATTATTCATTTTAATTTTAATGACCACGCAGTAAACAGGAAAAAAAAAAAAAAAGAAATAAATGTAGTTTTGAGAGCAACAGAGAAATTCTTTTGGAGAGCTGTCAAAAACAGAAAGAGGCCAGAAAAAAGAAGGACAGAAACTCTGTCAGCAACGCAATTAAACTCTGTTAATGAGGTCAGACATCAGATCCAGTGCAAGTGATATCATTACACAGAGTGAACGGATGGGCCGCTCCAGCTGCCATGCTCTTGCTGTGGGATTAGACTCACTGTCCTGAGGGCAGCACTTTTACTAGACTGACCCCTGCCTGCCACTGGGGCACCAGCCACCCCCTGGGCTCCTCGGGGCTTCGGCCCCCGGTCCTGGTGCCAGTGGCAGCGGCAGGACTGCGGAGAAGTGAACTGTGCTGCCACGTGGGATGACAGGACTCGCCACTCCAAAAGGAAGCACAGAGACAAGCAGGCACCAGCACACAATCCACCCTGTGTTGCCAGCAACGAATTACTGGGTTCCTCTATTTCAGTCAGCTCATTTGTAAAAACCAACTAACAATGACAAGGTGATAAAAGGACATTGTATCAGTGATTGGAGGGCTGTCTTTGAACCTGTTGATGGCACACAAATAAAACACAACTTTATGCTGTCTTTCTGGAGAAGGAATCCTTTCTGTTTAGTTAAAATCATGGTTTATACTTGCAAACAAGATTGAAATAATGAAACATACCGATTGTTAGCAGTCTAATTTTCTTTCCCCATTGTCTAAAGCCTCGTTTGCAAAGTCCCTAGCAGGAGTCTGCTTAATTTGTCTTTTCTTATTTGGTCTGCTTGTATGTTTTGTGCTGTTCTCTTTTTGTCTCCCATGATTACTTTGAGGATATCGTTATGACATTCAGCAGCAACAATAATTCTTCTGTTCCAATTCATATCAATTAGTAGGGGATGGTAATTCAAACTGACGGCACAGTGTATCTTGAAAGGCTTGCGAGGATGTTATGGCGGCAGCATCACTGTGCAGCCAAAAGCCACCCTCCTTTCCCCTTTCTTCCCCCTTTCTGTCTTTCAGTCCACAACAAGGGGCTCCAAGCAAAGAGGACAATACAAGTCGGAGCCAGTACTTTGATAATTAGTTATTGATTGAGAACAATGGCATGGCGTACACTGTCGTATTAGCTAGACGCCAGTAGGTCGCGACACCAAGAGCAGCCATCAAGAAACGAGGGCCAAAACATGCCTGACTCCCCTAATAAGATATTCCTTCATGTTTTTCTCTTTCATTTCCCTCCTCTTTTTCCCTCCTCAGGCATGTTAGTGTTCAGGCTTCATGGGGTCAAAAGTATTAATGCTTGTGCACAAACGAGCGCCTGATGAAGGAGAATTTAATTAGAGAATGCCCACTCAAGCTTCTCATACCACGTTTGCCCTGTTTTTCTTTTATTGTTTCTTTGTTTGTTGGACTTCACATCGCAAGTGTCCAAAAAAAGAAGAAGAAAGAAACCCAGCATTTGAAAATATTGTGAATTTTCTGGCACTGCTAGCATTGTTTTCACAATACACAGAAATAGGGATTGCCAAATGAAACATGCATAAAAATATTGTGAAGCAGTGTTACATATCAAAGAACGCCTATTCATGAGGCGTATGTTTGTATGAATTATATTTCATGGCGAGAGGCTGTTGCGTTGGTCTAATCTTGGCCAGTATTTAAATAAATACATTTAAAAAAAAAATGATTTTCCTCACGTAATTGACCTGTGCTGTGTGTCTGATGTCTGTGAAAACAGATGCATTTCACCACACACATTGATGGCTGTGTGCTTGCAGTGGCTGATGCATGTCAGAGATGGTGTCATTTGGTGAAAGTTTGGCTTTTAACCAAGCCGTGTTTACATATAACAGAATATCCTCAAATAATTGGTAGGTCTCCTTGCTAAAGAGGGATGTGTCAGGTTTGGCATCAGTGTGAAAGAAGCTCCCCAACTCACTTCACCTGATCCGTGGCCTGTAAAGATGCACCTGGCATTAAACAGACAGGGCAGGAGCGTCAACTGAACAATGGAGGACTGTCAGGACAGACAGCAGGGCACGGCTCCGCCATCACTGCTCTGACAGGGAGGGCCTCAGAGGGTAAACTGCTTTGCTGGAACTAATTAAACAGATGAAGTTATGACATGAATATGCAGATGTTGTTTACATTTTACCATATGGTATTATTTCAGGTAATAACGCACAGGAGAGCCTTCCCACTCATTAATGTGAAGGGATGGAGTGAAAACACTGTCTATCAAGAGACACTCGGAGCGTGTTCGAGAAATATGATCAGAATGACACTCGGGTGTTGAAATCTATTTCGAGCCACTCAATTAACATGCATGTTGATAGCTATTACAGTTTGATTTAAATTGTTAGCATGCTAGATGTTGAACAGGCTGTTCCTCATTGGAAGTAGAATTTATCCACTTTCTTCAAATCTGTCTAAATGAGTCTGATTTCTGCTGATTTAAAGTGTAAAATGAATTATCACAACATTGGCAGTGTCTTGTTACCGAGTATCATAATATTTTACTATGACTAATTCACACCCTAATATTGGTGTCTAAATTCAACAGTAACTCATGCAGTTAAATTATTTTTCAGAGCGGCTGTGTGTCTGTAGGTTCCCACTCAGAGATGCCTGAGTACACCTGCCATAAACCCGGCTTAATTCTCAATGCACAACCTGCATTTAACTCAACTTCTCTCTCTTTTTTTTTTTTTGCAAAGTGTTAAAAGTAGTAGAACTGTCTGAGTTCTTTTCCTCCTGTTTCGTGTGCAGCTTTACCATTCCCCCGGAGCGGGTGCTGAGAGGTTAAGAGGGAAAGGGCCGATGGAGTCGCGTTTAGTAAGAAGTGTGGGATCACGGGGGCCAGCTGGTGGGGTGATGGGGAGCGTAATTGTGCCCGCTGTGTGGATAGGGTGGGGGGTGAAAGGATGGGGTGAGAAGCCCTGGAAAAAAGGGAGGGGAGGGGACACCTCAATTACCTGTGCTCCCTCTGACCCCTTTCTCCCTCTGTCTCTCCACGGACAGACCCACTGTCTGAGAGGCGGGGCGCATTTCCACAGGCAGATGCACATCCCCCTCCTTTGTTCAAGATAGCGTTCGCTCCTTTTCCTGAGCTGCAGAAACTTAATTGCAACAATCTCCTCTCTAATGCATTTCTCCTTTATTTGTCACTGTCAAAAATTTGAATTTTCTCTTTCAAAAAAAAAAGAAAAAAAATCAAAGCATTTTTCTGTTGTGTGTATTTATGTTTGATCATGGAACTTGGTCAGGCGATAGCAGATTAAAGATGTACAACAAAATAAAAAAAAAAAAAAGCAAATTTACCTGAACTGAGCAGCTCTCTCAAACATATTCAGCAGGTTACATGCAGCTGTCATAGTTTATTTTGGAGCTCCTGCTTAGGCTAATACAGTAAGTGACAGAGACTGGTGTAAAATCAATACTTCACAGGAGTGTGATGTCTTAATAAACTCTCTGTGTTGTTCAGACAGGAAAGCTAGACATGTACGAGAAGGACTACAGCGCAGGCCATTGTGAAGCTGTCAAGTCTAGCCCTCAAAAGCAGATGAAGCTGTCAGATTATTAATATGTTTATACTGACAGGCCCCAAGTCCACCCCTAAAACCCTCCCCTCTTTCAGTGTCTCTCAAAAAATATGCTCAGCTTCAAAGACAGAGGCCACGGGGTTGGATGCAAGGCCAAAGGCCAAATACATTTTGAAAGCAAATTCTCTTCCTTTTGCAACCTGTTTTTATTGCTGTCGCTCCCCTTCTCTGTGGCGACCATTCAGCTGAAACTTAGGCTGAATTGGCAGCAGCTTTCAAAGCGCTTGGCAGCCTGGTGATCCTCAGGAGCTCTCAGCTGACATCTCTCTGGGCTCGTCTATGCTCAGGGGTCAGCGCGAGCCCTGACTCCCAGGACCCACTCACTCAGGCGCTACCATGAGTCAGTCCCGCAGACTGAAATTAAAATGTGAAAAGCTGTGCGACTGAAGGCATTCCTCGCCCCCCATGGCATTTTCCTTTCTCTGTGACAGTTCCTCTGAGACTGCTTTTTCTTTCATGTTTCTTTTTTCCCTTTAGATTATTTAACAACATGCGAACAGAGCTGTCAAGGAGAGACATGCTTGATCGACAGAGCAAGGGAGTGTCTTAGTCAACATGGGGTTAAATTCGATTTTCTGCATGTTCAGTACGCTAGTCTCAAGCCAGTTATTGCCTTGGCTTGATGTTTTTTGATGGATCAATTATCCATTATAACATGTTGCGAAGCCAAACATAACGGCAACTATGACACCTGTCACAATCTTCTATTAGGGGAAGGAAATTGAAATAATTTAATGACAGCTAATTTAGTCTTTGTTTTGAATCTCATTATGGCCGCAGTAATTGTGTTCTATAAAAAAAAACTGAGAGTGAAATATGACTGCGCACTCAAAGTAAAGTACCACGACTAGATCTATTAATTTGATATCTCTCAACGAAAACAGAAGTGAATAAATTGCACTTTATCAGATTCAGACAAACACAAGTTAGAAAAGACTATGAGCTCTTGGAGATTTTTTTTTTTTTCTACTTTAAAGTCCAGTTTAGATTAAGTTAAAGTCAGAGATAACACTGTAGCAAACAGAGACAAGGAAAACACAATGAAGCCTCGATGTTAAACACGTATACCAAGAAGTGCTGTTAGTGAACACGTAGAATAACTTAAAGAAAAAATGTAGAGTATGTATTTTGTTGTCTTTTTTTATATAAAATATACGTCGTTCTGGGTAATGCAATACAATCTGTATGACCCAGAGGTTTTCTGACACCTCCCAGCAGTCTGAAATGTTAATGAGAATTTACAATTATCACTAACAATTATCATATTTAGCATCGCGCCACCTAATAAGTCAAAGATATTACTTCAGATTGGGACAAAAGCGCAGAGAGCTGAATAGATGTGATATGCTTGTCAATAACACGTATGTGAGAAAGCTGCGTGGGAGCGTCTTATCGGTACATGTGTGCATATACTTGAATTTGCAAGTAAAGAGCCTTATTGGGATTACCCACGGTACATTCTAGTTTGTATCATAAAGAGAAAGAGGGACTAGATGTGTCTCCCCTTTTTTTTTGTGTTTTTTTTTTCAGGGATTCGGTAAGCTCTCTGTCAATGGTTTGGGGTTGAATTGCCCTGGATAGCTCCCCTCATTCCATGGAATGATCTCAGACCTAATTTACTGGGCAGCTCAGGATCCAAAGCATACAAGGCTCTCCTCTGCATAGAATGTGTGAAATAGATAGAGCAGCCATCCCTCAGATGTGCTGAAGTAATCTTCAGCCAGAGCTGGTCCAGCAGGCCTCACCCCTAAAGGGATTGATGCAGTGTCAAAACCTTTGGCTCAGGGGTCATCCTCTCTTCTTGCCTCCCCAATCTGACAAAAGCTGAATTTCTTTCCCTCACTATTCGTTTCTCTTTTTTCTTCTATTGAATTCATCAGCGAGGGAGGCATGAGATGTGAGATGTGAATGAAACATTTTCATTAGAAGGGAGGAGAATCCCCCGGTCAGAGACAAGGCCGGAGCTGATCTGAGCCAATGACATCCCCACCAATTCTTTCTTTCTTTCTTTTTCTTTTTTTTTTTTTGTCCTTCTTACTTTCCCCAGCTGTCACTCTCTGCGGTATGTGGCAAGCTGATTGAAATCAGCACTGTGTCAGGGCCGTCATATCTCAGAAAGACATAAAACATGCAGAAACATCAATAAGCAACAGGCCGCTGACAGCTCTCAGGCACAGATGCCGGCGAGGAGAGATGAGGGGAAGGTTAGGACTCTGGGGGGATGCTGTGCAGTTGAAGTGTCTTCTTCAGGCTTCACTGAGACCCAGGGAAGACAAGATAAAGTCTATCAGGTTATCGCCTAGTTCAAGTTGCTTCTCGGACAGCAAGGCCACTGGGACGCTGGATGTCAGAAGATCTATGCGCGTGTGTGTGTGTACAGTAAGCGTGTGTCTCTGCGTGTGTGTGTGCTCATGCAGGTGTACAGTACTTTGGGAAAGAACTGAAAAAGATGTGGCACTCGCTGCCGACTGCAAACCTGGCTGGGCTTTGATTTGGCCCGATTAAAGTTCAGAGAAAATAATTTTTCACTGCACGAGGAACGCTGTGTCATACACTAAATGTAATTTATGTGATATGCTCAAGCTGCCAAATGAGTATTTTGAATGATATTTCTTGGTTATTGTATTTGTAAAATATTTTCCACTATGACATTGCAAATTAGCCTTTTTTTTTAAATCATATGTGCTTGTAAAAATAAGATTGATAATGCACCAGTAGTGAGGGCCAAGACATGCTTTGGGATTTTCAGTGTGTATTTAATTCACTAATGGGAGGTAAAGGTGATAGTCTGTTAGATCACAGCCTGACACTACCTCTTACCACTGCTAATTAGGCAAGTTTTTAGCCCAGAAAAACTGCTGAATCTCGTGTTTCTCACACCTGATAATGGTCATCACGGTGCCCTAACCTACCTGTTTGGAATTATGATACGGGACAAATAATCAGCTCCACAGCATCCTGACTTTGACGAGGTAAATTCACCGGTAATTAGCATGACACAGAAGTCTATGAAGGGAGCGGAGTTTTGGCTGAAGTTGAAGTTTCCTCAAAAGTTAAAGCCTATTATTTTTGTGTTGATGGGTTAATGTTGTGGACAGGCGCCCATCTGCATATCAAATGTGACTCCCATTATTTTATGTTTCTCTCTGCTAGCGGCGCCTCCCAGCACTCCTCCATGTTCTCCTCCATCTGCCTCCTGTCCATTGATCAGCCTTCCAGGGCATCAGTCTGTTTAACATCTGCTACAAGTTCCAGCAGCTCAGGTAACTATCTAGCTGCTCTCCACCGCCTATTGATCTTCATGTCCACCTGCAGGAACATCTGTTTCGGCATGTCGTTTGTCAACGCAACCAGCTACCTTGTTGCGCTTCACGTCTCGTCCACTTTCACTCACTCTCACAAAGAGATTTTACTCCTAAATGCTTGTTAAATTGGTGTTTGCATTGTAATAATGAATAGTACATAGTCACTCATATTGCATCTTGGCAAATTAATCTTTATCTTTTAAAGATTCATTTCCCAGTACAACTACAACTAAATGTAACTTAAATTTTAATTAAAAAAATCTATCTTTAATCACAAATTAGTTTGTTATTTACCAAGATTCAGACTGCACATTTGGAGAAGCTGCCCAATTGACTGAACCTATAAAGTTTAGTTTGTGCACTCAAAACATTTACTCTCTCTGTTGATTAATTATACAGGACTCTTGATTAAATAGTCTGTTATTTTGCATTATAAATCTGAATAATTGCAAATTATTATATTTGCAGAAAATGTAATTTGAACAAGATGGCAGGCACAAAGCAAACCACATAACAAAATGTAATATTTGAATAAAATAGATACTTTCTTTCACTCACATCAAACAAATGTGCTGTAAAATGTACTGTAAATTATATTTTAAAGAGAGCATTAGTTGAGTGATTTATATATCATTACAAGACAACAGTACACATTTTAGTTATTATTTCTAATATTATTATGGGCAGACTGTGAGGGAGAGTCACGGGCCGAGATGAGCTCGCGTCTTCGAATTCGTCTCCTTCGCAGGCTTCCAGAGCTCGGAGGAACTGCTGTTGCACAGTTTAATTTGCTCTTTTGTAATGACGGGGCGTAGGTTAGTTAATTTCAATTTTTGATTTCAAAAGCTATCAAATACAGCTCAGATGAGAAATCAATTTTCCCAGCTGCCCTGGCTTTGTGGTGAAAAGAACTCCCGCCATTGGTGAACAGCCCGTCACATGACCGAGTCAGGGATTAGTTCAGCAGGCCCATGTTGCCACCACCTCAATTACAGGCTGCCTCTTGTCATTTACCTCTATAACATCTCATTCTCAGCCACAACTCATATTTAATTCATGAAAGCCTGCACAAGAGTAATTGTAATATAGATTGTTGTAGAAAATTTGACCAAATTCAGGCCGCACCTTTTTGTTTTGCACGCCAACGGCAGTGATTGTGTCATTTGCTGTAATTTGGGATAAACAGAGATAGAACAGTGAATGTCTGATTTTAGACTGATGAAAAAAATTCAAAAGTATGTCATTTAAAATTTGTGCAACTTCATCTAACAGCAAGAACAAAATGATAAATTGCGAGAAATGGTGATTTTAATTGGAAAGGTAGTGTCCTGTGTCATTTTGTAAACAATGACAATCATCAGCGGCTTTATTTGGACTGTCATGTGATCAGCCGTCTGAAAAGGTGACTGTGGGCGGATCCACTGACAGTGAGCACTCACCTAAATAAACCCTGCTCCGTTTGAGTGTAGACAGTGTATATGTCCTAACTAGCTTTAAAATTGTCACACATCAATACCCTATAAGCTGTTATGTATCAATAAATCAAATATAAAAATGAGGCCATAGACCTCACAGGATAAACAGATATATGGGCTGAGCTGAGTACTATAAAAACAATTTCCCTTCAAATAATTAATAAAATTCCTTTTTGATACATGTGACTAATTGTTGACACTACAAAAAGCTCAAAGCATTTCGGACTGCGTGTGCATATTTTATATTTTGCATTCTTATGAAGCTTTTGGTTTGGAAATTGAATCCATTCCAACATTTCTGTCTCTCAAAGAGAAAGCCCCTCTTTTCCTCCGCACAACACAAATTGACAATTTGTTCAGTAATCAAAGAATCTCCTTTTTCATATGGATCCTGTTCATGGAACAAAAAGTAGAGTGGAGGCAATTTCTGGACATATCATGAGATTATATCGGTTTGACAGTCGCGTTACTCTATGTGGTTTCCATGACAACTGGGTGAGGCCTCCAAATAAAACCAACCTCAGCTGTCATCTCTTCACCTAAAAGCTTTGTAATTGCTCTCATTTGCATACTACAATTAAGTGTGTTAGCTCACAGCAAGAACAATCAACCTCCACTAAAGACTGGGGATAGTATAATTATTATATCAGTGGATTTGTATAAAACATTACTGACGAGCCTTTGTTTGACGTCGGCATTGTACTGCCAGGCTAGCTTTACCACTTATTTTCATAAATATACATATTTCACAGACAGTGATGGGTAATGCATATGTGCTGGTTGTAATGTTGTCATTAACATTTTCAATCAGAGTTTCTGTCGCCTTATGATCACATAAAAGTCAGTTTTATTCCTGAAATCATCATTTAGGTTTCTGTCTGTCAGTCAATACAGTGAAAGATATTTTTATCCATTTTTGATAGGAGGCTTTTTGACTTGGTGGTGCACTTGACTGGCTAGAAACAGAATGATTTGCAGTAGTGGGAGACAGTTTGAACTGCTGATTGAATGGAAAGGTTATGTGCATTGGGCTCTAAGCATTGTTTCTCTTTCCCTCAGATGCGCACAGGCTGTAATGAAGAGCTCTTGAACTCCCAGTCAGAGAAGCTGTGACAGGAGTTCAGGAGGACGCCTCTTTGGCTCTGCTGGACGTACGACACACACACACACACACCGGTACACACTCAGACACACATGCACCCAGAGACACCAACTAATACAGAAATCAAAATGAAGCTGTCACTCATATATTGTTTCACAAATCACTAGCTTTTCATTTAAAGTATCCAATCTTCCTGCTGATATTGGAAAGATATCAAAAATCTACCTCTGCGCATCTGTACTTTTTTATTTTCTGCTTTCCCCTTTATATTATTTATTTTGCAGTGCAGATTTGACATGAAATTAGAGGTTACAAACTTTTTATGAGATACATCTTCATGGAGGCACAACTCGAGTTTGTGAACTATAAAAGCCGCCGTATTCCCAGCCTTCTGAGCTTTATTATCAAGCCTGTGATGCTGCAGCACATCTTTGGGCAGCACATTTTATTTTGAGTTTTTGCCTTCAGGCCCTGAACTGAAATGGAAGACCAAATGGCACAAATGGCAAGTGCGCCATTCCTAGCTCTCTGCAGCCTCCCAACACAAACTGGTCAAGCAGAAATGAGACCTGCATCAATTTTAATTTGTATTTATCCTGCTGATGACCCGCTCCTTTCACTCTGCCGTTGGAGGCACAAATTACACCCATCATAACTCTGATTCTAACGGCCCACGGTGTGCTATCAGGAAATTAACATGGTTATATACCACCAGAGGGTTCAAGGTGTCACAACACAATTATACAATCATGCAACCTGACGAGCTCTGACTGGTCGCCGGTGTATGACAACTAAGCTGGAGGGCTACACTGTCTGTCACATCCAGGCGGGTAAGATAAGTTCACTGAAGAGTCGACTGTGCCTCAGTGTCTGCTACTCTCTATCTGAATCAGTTAAATATCACACGGCTGCTGCAGTCTGAGGTGTTTTTTTTGGGGGGGAAGCATAAAGACCCACATCTGAACTTATCTTTGACTTGTCAGGTTTTTATTCAGCACAGCAAATTGAGCCTGCAGAATTTGTAAAAACATAAATCAAACTGATATAACAAGGGCTGTCTGTGTATCATTAATAGAATTAAGTCATCAATGAGGAACATTTAATGTAAAACATTACACATACTGCATTGCTGTGCAGCAGCTCTCTGTGACTTTCAATCAACCCTAATCCTTGTATCTCATAAAACTTAGACCAAAAAAATGAAGGGAAGCTCCCCTGCCTGGATCCCCAGTGTGCTCTCAGTGTCAAGCCATTAGGCTGTGTGAAATGAGGTGCCACTCATGAGTTATAATGCTGCACATCTATAGATGCAATGGTAAAATATAGCCCTTCAATGCTCAATTCTCTGTTGGAGTTGGGAAAATAATTCTGCTCTGATAGTGGTCCATCCTGCAATATCCCAATTCAAAGTCACAAAGATATGAAGAGGGCTGTTGGATAAATTCAAAATAATCCACTTCAGGATAGCTGTGAGATTAATGGAAAAGCGTGTGTGTGTGTGTGTGTGTTTGCTTGTGTGCACGAGTGTGTGTCTATGTGAGAATGACAACTGATGAAGAAAATACATCAAAAACCAGTGAAACGCCAACAACTTTTACGTACTGTAGGATGATATTACTAATAAGATTATCAACCTTGGCGATGAAAAGGAAATGACACACAGAGGAGTAAGGAAAATGACAGCAAACTATTCCTTAAGATATAAGCTTTCAGGAAATCTATTTGTGGGGTAAAGCACGTTCGCTGTAACCAATTTGAAAGCACGTCAATAGAAGACACGCGTTTCTATAACCAGTTGTTACAGAACTACAATCAATGAAAGTTGCACTGAGTACTGCTATACTTAGAGCCACAAAAGCATGTTAGCAGCTTCCTGCTCCCCTGAAATATTTACCCAGAGGTACTGTAGATGTAAAAGTGATAAGGAAATAAAGCTAATAAGTGTCACTTTGATGTGACAACAAATTATACATGGTTCTATCAGATCTCATTTCCATTCCACAACACAGAGACAGAGAATACCCTGAAGCATGGCTGTTAATGGGAGCCTCTATCAGCCATCGTTGAGAGCCTGCCTCATTACTCACTCCAACACAACTGTGCCCAGGGTGGTCGATTTCCCCAACGGACACTGGTTCACAGACCAGAGACGCACTGTGAGGCATATGACTTGTTTTTCAATGCACAGGGCACAGATGCCGTCATGCTGCAAGTGTGCAAAATCGTTTCATCAGGAAATTCATTTAAGCAAAAACGTTTCTGGATTAAAGAGAATCAACCACATAAAATAAAATAGAATAAAATGAAATGAAATAAAATATGGGGTTAGCAATTTTTTTAATGTTTTATTTTGTGTCTAACTTAGAATTATTGGGTTATCATCCCAATAATTCACATATGTAGTTGATTCTTTTCCATGCTACAGAAAATTGCCTTATATAGCTATAAGCAGCCACCACTCATCTTTGTTTTCATTATACGTCTGATTCTATACAACCTGATTGTTATTCAGAGAGAATTTTCCATTCGGGAGGGCGCCAATACTCACATAACCTCCCGTCCCTTCCAACCTGTGCAATGAATATTTTAAAACCTTAATGTATATTGGCCATCTGAATTTTCAGCCCGAGCCTTTCCTTTGTCCACATAATCTCAGGGACCCGTTTCCTGCTATTGTGGTTGTGACTGAGAACGCTGGTACTCGGGTTATTTTTCCTCACAATTTGCAGTCACCGATGCTCTCTGGTTTTTACTCTCTACCCCTGTTTCTAGCTTCCCTGACAAAGTCAATAGGGGGCATCCCTCATCTGTCAAAAACAAACATCAGAATACTTCTCCTGCTTTTTTTTCTTCTTTCCTCGTTCCCCCTCTCTTTGTGCTGTCTCTCTCACTGCCCGTTAGACGTACTGTAGATCCTCCCGTTCGTCACTCACTGCAGATTATGAGATTATTGGTTGGGTTGCTTTATGACCCTAATCAACATAAGCAAAGTAAGAGCAGTCAGAACGTATAAGGGAGAAAGTCCTGAAGAAGTAGCTGACCCTCTGGTGACTCTCTCACCCAGAGGGGTGGCAGCAGCGCTTGCTGTGTGTGTTTCAGTGCAATCTGTGGAGCAGATGGCTGGAGTCCTGGGCAGAGAGCAGCAGGTCTCAGCCTGCATGTCACCAGGATGATGTGAGCTGGCTCCCTCCGAGCTTTAGTTAATACCTTCCTGTATCGCAGACTTGTTAAGGGTCTGGGCAAAACTCACTGACTCTTTACAAAAGAACAATAGTCTCTCTCGCTCTCTGTCTGTCTCTGTTTTGCTCGCTCTCCCTGTGTTGCCTCTCCTGGGTGGTAGTAAATGTTTACTATTAAGTATTGCCTTTAACCCCTTTGTATATATGTATATGTTGACTTTCTGGTTGAGTATTGTTTATAGAATTTGAGACTTGGCAATGAAACCTTCTATCACTGTAAATGTAAATCTTTGTATTGATATATATCATAATATATTAGAAATTGTGCAAATTTCAAAGAAACTGTTTATGGATAAAATAACAAGATGGTAATATCTGTTTTTTCTTTGGTTAATTGAGCTAATTAAATACTTGACAAATGAAGCAATTTCATCACATTGATGCAAAAATTATATAGCAATCTAATATTGCCAGAAAACCAGTCCTACTCACTGATTTCCAACATTCCCTACAACGGCTTAATACATCCAGGAATAGGAAAGTGATTGATGAATATGACGCAGATTAAAGAGGTAAAGCAATTTGAATTGTCTGAATAGCATAGCTTCAAACTGCAATGTCAAAGAGTAATCATGGACATTAGCGTTTCTCTATTATAAGATAATGTCCCTGACTAAGTGGTTTTACATTGACTTGTATTGAGAAGTTTCTGGTTATGATGAAATCATTAAAGCAAAATCACGAGGGAGGTAAATAAACATTTGCTCGACTTTTGCTCATCCTGCTCTTTCTCTGCCACTTAGGCTTTAATCTTGGTTACTGGCAGGTAGAGCAGGCGAGGCCGTGCCTTGTGAGGTGCAAGTGGTGCTGCCTCTCCTCCTCGCTCTCTCTCTCCTCATATTATATAAAGAGTGGCAGCAGGCAGAGTGACAGACTGCCCCAAGAGATGACACCTGTCACTGAGGGGAGTGCTGCTAATCTACAAGCCTCATTTTGTTTGAACTCTTTGTCACCTTGCCGTCAAATCCTCATCTTCTCAGTCACTGCCAGCTTCACTCCCCTCTGCTTCTCTGCTCGCTCGCTCTGCTTTGCCCAATCTCTCCACAATGTACAGTACCTCCTCCAACACCACACACAAACCAATGTTCTCTGGCGTAACATATTCCTGCCTGCAAACATATATTTATTGAATGAGTATGACAAAATGTTTGTATTTTTTGTCTGTTCATTTGGATTTATAAATGGATACGTAGTGAGTACTTTGACAAAGTCAAAATAAAGTAAAACCTCGGCAGCTCAATGTCTTTTCCAGACATGTAAAATTGCTTATGTGTCCACAGCGTACGAGAAGATGATGCGTCCTTGTTCAAATGTTTTTATTTTCCGAACAAAGCTCCATTCATTCATATTGAGATTTGTCTAAGTTAAAGTGATCTGAATAGAAATGCTGTCTGGAGTGGCCCAGTCTCTATGGAGTAGCACACTCCACCCCCCTGGCCAAATATCTATATTGTCCACTTCTACAGACTGTGCTTTGTAATTATAATATAATTCATTATGTCTATGCTGCATGTGTCACAAAGGAGGAGTCCTCCCCAAAATCCTCCTGCGCTGTTCAGGCTGACCAAACACATTCTTGTTCCCATTTTAAAGCCTGCGGCTTGGAAATACCCTCTCACACCCCCATAAACAATAGATTTTCCTATTTTGCTTAATTGAGATATCACCCGCAAATCTGACAGCTCACACCAGCCCCTAACTTAGGCTAAGGGAAATCCATATAGTGACGGGACATGGAAAGGAAAAAGAGCCAAATAAGATTAAAGGACAAAGAATATAATACTAACAATGTAATGTAATAATAACAATAATAATATAAATAAAATATTCCTCATTATATACCTATCACAATGTAGAAAATCTCACTATTTACTGCATCTGTCAAAATCATCAAATCAACAACATGAACATTCATGTTAATGTTGAGTTTTCTCCCTTTTTTAAGATAAATCATGACTGCAGAAAGAAAGAACACATGATATAATCCAAGTTGCAGTGGAGGCATCAGCCAACTTCTTTAAATGCCTCCATTAAGTGGAATTATCTTTTCCAGACACATTTTGTATGGACGCGTCCAAAAATCCCCATTTCATTTGGATTGCATGGGGTTTAATTTAATCCTTTTGCTTATTAAAAAAATAAGATGCAGCATCTTCAACAATAGAAAGGCTAGTCTGCATCGAACACAATGGCTAAGGTTAAATTGAAGGTTGTGTGTACCCTTTGCTTTATTAGAAGAGCATTCATATTCAAATAAAAGCAGGCATCACTGGTTCATGTTGCATAGCAATGTGCAATTGTGCATTTGTACACACAAAGCAAAACTGCAATGCAGAGTTACAGTTTTCTGATATTAAAAACATTCTTTACCCGTTTTTCCTTTTGCAGTTGCTTAAACGTTGTGTGAGCAATAATTTATTCCTTTAGAAGTACTTAATGCCTCCCTAAGTCATACTACTTTAATATCTAGTGCTGGACTAACATACAGGAAAAAATATCTGTACTGCGGAAAATATCTTCGTAATTCTAAACACATTTTCTCACTATCTGATTGCCAGCTGAGAACTTAACCACACCACCACACAGCTGCAGCCCTGAGAAATCCTCCATCTGATAGTTAAAGTCAGTCACTTCACACAATCTAAGTCACATATTAGCAGTTGGGACATACATTTTGTTAATGGGGTTTAGGCCATTTGTGAAAACATGGGTTGAACATGAGTTCATCGTCCAGTTGAATTAAAGCCTGATGTGTGTTTCCTGATGAAGTTGAAAATCAATCAGAAAGCAGAACCTCTATTTGAACTGCTGCGTCATCATCAAAATATCAGTTCATGACAACATTTCTGAAACTGCTGCAGAAGCACTCTAACATTTGGATAAGACTTGATAATAGTTACTTTAAATAATAGCTAGCTTTACAAAACAATGCTAAGATGTACAAATTCAAATTATCCAACATTTATTTTATTAATTTCAACACATATATTTTCCTAGAAATGTAGAAAAAATTAGTCAATATTAATCCTGGTGAACAAATGCAATCTGTGACTATTGACAGTGATAACTCAGAAGCTTTTATAATTTAAAGCATGTTTGCTCATCAGACGGCAGAGAGAGGAAGCGTTTGTAGCCAGTGTGCAAAGCAAAATTGAGGATCAAACACTTTTCATCTCGTGTTTTCATCGGTTTTCTCACTTAGACGGAAAAATAAAGACTTCAAAGTTAAAAGATAATTTTGACATCTGATTGTCGCCGGCAACGTACGCCAACGTGAATTAAAATGATGTCGTCAGACCAGGTATTTAAAGTTGTCTGGGACTCTCTTGGATGTAATACCTGTTGTAGTTTTACAGTGCCATTCAAACAACGGGATCAGGGAGCTAGTTAGTCAGGTAAGCAGCAATACAACTTCAGCTTTAAAAGACAGTAAGTGCCAATATTCACGAGTCAAGCTGAGCGGAGTGAATAAGAAAGTAAAGTATCTTAATTGGCCTAAACCACTTTACTCTGCAATAATGACTGCTGCACTTTCCTATTCATTATAAAGCGACTTAGCAAAGACACGACACATTTGACACAAGATAGTGATACAAAGTCCGCCAAGAAGTTGTACATCCTATAATATAGCAAACTTACATGAAGATCGTCAGATGAATTAAAATGTTCTGGTGTCAGTATGTGAAGCAGCAGGTTACATTCAGAAAGAACTAAAGTCACAATGTCTGCATGAGCTTAACAGTGTAATGTTTAGCTTAAAACACCACACAAATACAAATGAACAAAATTGCTCATACCAATAGTGACACACAAGCATAGTTTTTAAAATCATTATGTCAGTAGCCAATCTTTGTGTTGTCAAGCGATTCAACTAAAGGGTATGACAACCATGAAAATATATCTCTTCCTATTAAAGTTGATTAACTTTAGATCCAATGAGTTCTAATTACTGTCAGCGCAATTGCATTTATTAACCAACTAATCACAAATTAGTACCTCGCAATCATCTTTGACTTCACGTCAACTTATAAACAAACTTGTGTCCAGCTGCTACAACTCACTTCATATATAATGTTTTCTTGTTGATACAGTTTAGAATTCATTGCACTCAAACACACTGAATCAAGTCCAAATAACCTCCATTTTAGCCTTGAGAGGCTCTACCTTGTGATGCATTGTCTTTCCCATCCCCCTGTCTTTGTGTCTGGGGAAAGTCACGTGGCTGTTGGGGAAACAAATAATTTCACTGGCTATATTCAGAGCATGTCTAAGAAGAGCACAGCGGCTTGTCTTGGGAGTCAAGAACTAGGTACAATGTCTTCTGCGATGGGATGGCCAACACAAATGGGCTGGCGCACCTATCCAATTAACACCCTGCCTGCCAATCCCTGTCAGGTCACACGCTGACTCCCATGGCATGCTCTACCTGTCTCTGCTGCTCTCAACACATGCCCAGCTCCAATATAGAATTAACGCCACTTTTCACCTGGTCACGCTGACATGCCATAGATTAGACTGGTGCAGCATGGAGATATGCTAGGCACTCCAAATGAGGGCACCTGGGGTTAAGATTTCAAATGCAGTGGGGCTATTGTTTTGCCACTCCTTTAATATTAATTAAACTCTGAGGTGAAAATGTTCTTTACCAAACTACGGCTTAATTCCTCCACAAGTGAACACCTGATAAGAGATTTTATTTAATGACCACCTGGATGTTACAACTTATCACACCAGTTAAGACCTTAAGAAGACCAATAAGCTACTGGGGCTAAGTGGTTCTTTTGTATTGTACAATGTGCATTTTTATACAATACAAATGAATCTTTTTTATGTATTATTATTTTATGCTTCTGTCCTAATCCCTAAACACAACATAATGCAAATGATTAGTAGCCCTGCAGAAGAAACTGTAATATTTCTCATTGATCTTGACAGCATATTACAGTTAATTTCTGCACATATTTTTATATCTGTAGATTTATTTGTTTGCATAAATGGTCCAGCTATGTCCAGGGGGGTGGGTTTATAATAGTTGAAGAAGTTAGTAATGCAATATCTTAACTGTTTAGTCACCTTATGTGGTAGTGCAGTGTCATATTTGCAGGTGCAGCTGTTGTATATTGCAGTTTGGATAACATCTGTTAAATTAAGTTTGGTTAATAAATACAGCTAGCAAACAGTATTTCTGGGGGCCAAATAAAAGTGCATCAATGCTGCAAACAGATACATCAAGGACAAGTGTGGTCCACTGTGTCTTCTCTGGTTTTAGTCCTATTTAATGTTGTACTAAAGCCTTACTCAGGTTGTCTGTCTCTCAAAACAGAAACTCTGCTGTCTACAGACGATGAGTACAGGCTTTTTCTTCATCACAGCCACTGTTACTTTGATCTCAAGTGTCTTTTACATTTAAAGGTTTTCCTGTAATGACATGCACACACATGTTCTTGAGGATTAGGCTGAGTTCTTGGTCAGACGTTCCTAAATATACGACAGAAATACTGAAGAGAATCACTGAGGACTCGTGTTGTTGACCAGCTGGTGATGTGCTGCTTACCTCAATCACCCAGAAGTTTTAATGGAGACAAATGCAACTAATTCTCGTGTACAGACTTTTATTTAATGCTGCAATAATAAAGTTTTAGCCACCAAGAGGGAGATGAATTCCCAAACAAGCTGACAGACACACAATTCTGACATATAACCTTGTAATTTTTATGACTTACATGTTACCAAACACTTGCCTACGAAGGTGGAGTCGTGTTTCTGGCCACTCAACAAATGTAAATCCAATGTTCAATCTCCTCTTTGCTCTGTTTCAAGATGTTTGACTTTCTCCTCCAGATAGTCTCTAACTTTGGACAGTTTATCAGAGCTTGTTGGCTGAAGACAGCTACCTGCTGCTGCTGCTAAGGGATTGATGAGAGCTGTGAGACTCAACTATAAAATGAAGGCTGTGAAATCAAAACCATAAACTAAAAGAGACTAAGCCTGGCCAATAAAGCTGTGGAGGATAATTCTCTGTGGATGTTTGTCACTGGAAACTACAACTACATTATATGTAGTTATTTGATTCAATGTGAATATGAACACGATTGACTAATGCAAGTTTAAACAGTATACATTATATAGTCACAATACTATCTACACAAGCTGCTGGGGAGTATTAAAACACTTTCTTGATCTCAACAAATGTCTTTATTTTTCTAACTTACTTTGCACAACATAGTGCTAAGCACTGATTACTTTCACAGTTGATGAAAACTGAGCTTTTTTCTTTTTTTAAAACTGAAGCTAACTTTGGATTCCTTCAAGGTTTCCCACTTCATACTCAGTTAGTAGTAATTGTCAATGAGTACAAAATATAGTGTGCAAATACATAACTATGTACCACATACACAGATGA
The DNA here is from genome assembly GCF_043641665.1 of Enoplosus armatus. Lineage (NCBI taxonomy): Eukaryota > Metazoa > Chordata > Actinopteri > Centrarchiformes > Enoplosidae > Enoplosus > Enoplosus armatus. Next base: position 9,649,619 of record NC_092185.1, read on the forward strand.
TATTTTGATTGCCTTGAGTTTCCAAATGCTCAGTTTTTGAGGTGTCCGGTCCAAATTATATTTCATTAATTCAACCTTTGCCAATATTTACCCTCACATGGGTGGGTGTTTTTGCTTTCACAAGTTAAAAGCATTTTAATGGGTTTATAACTAGAGCAGGAGTAGTTTCCACCTTCCACTCCATGACGTGTGGGCTGTTTACCACAAAGTTAATGTATCTTGGAACATACCTGTGTTGTTTGTTTAATACTTCACAGGAAACAGGATCGGGCAAAACTCGCCCACTCATACATTTGTGTTAATGATATTAAAACCAACTATCTTTAATTGATATCAAATCACAGTAAAAATTAAAGTTTGCTCTGTAGTTTTAAATGTCAACAAGAACAATTAAAAACTATAAAATATATGTAAATCATCCAATTATTCAAACAACTGAACAATAGACCTCACATAAAGCTGATGCTTAAACATAGTGTAGACATAACCACCGCAGGTAACCGTAGAAAAAATATGTAGTTTAGATTTGAGTGAAATGTTTGTACATAATTGCTGATAAAGCCAACATTGTAAACTAAGATGAGGCAAGCATTAAACAAAATCAGCATGTTAGTATTGTTGAGTAAGTTAGCGAGAATGTTAACATGCTGACGTTAGTATTTAGTCTAAAGCAAGTTCAGCTTGAGAAAGCTGAATCAGAAGAATCAGAATCAGAATCAGAAACTGTTTATTGCCAAGTAACATGCATTACAAGGAATTTGCTATGGTCTGAAGGTGCTATTGTTTTGATAACAAATAAGTAGAATATAAAAGGTAAAATAAGAATAAGAATAAAAATAAGATAAGATAAGATAAATAACAACAGTGCAGTGACCAGAATAAAGTAAAGTGTCCAGAATAAATGCTGCTTGCATGGTTGTCGACCTCAGTGGTTTAACTTCTCACCATGCAGCATTGATGGATAAATGCACTCCAGGGTGTGTCAGTGCACCATGACATCACTGTTGTATGTCGTCAGAGGTGCAACAGACTTGAAAGGTTCAACCAGAGAGGGCAGTTAAACAGTTTTCCAGCCTGGTATTAAGCTACTCTTTAATTAAGAAAATTAAGACTAAAATCTCAACCAAACCCGACCCTAAACAAAACAAAGAAACTAACCCAAGACTTTATCAAATGTTTTATTAACAAATGTGCAGTTGTGTAACAAAAACTGTTCTCTCAATTTTCATAGAATATGATAAAATAAATTGAAGTATGGTTAAAGCAGATTCGTCACCCATCACACCTTCAGTTTCTATCAGTTCTAAGTTTTCTCAATCATCACAACAGTCTTGCACAAAAAAACATGAACACATGTAAAATTGATTTTAATAGCAATAATGTGACAGTTAAGTGAGGTGTCCTTGTCACACTTCGTCACACTATCTCAAAACACTGGTAATTACAATAACCCCAATATACAAAACTGTACAATACACACAAGCAGATAACCAGGTTAAGTTCCTGACCACAGCTCTGCCAGCTTGGTTGTGGGAGTTTCAACAAACAAACTTGGCCAAGTGGGAAGCTGGTGAGGGATCACATCTTTAGCATCTGGTTGGTCGGGGTGGCTTCACAGTTGCGTATGAGATTGTTGGGTAATAACTTCTGCATGTGTTTTTGCCTCTCGGTGAAACTCCTCATTGGCAGATGAAAAGAAGCGGCTGATAACAACATTGAAGTTATAGCAGTGACAAGAAGAACAGCACAGGGGGATAGGAATCATTAAATTCTCCTCTTTTGGATTTATTGCCCCAGGGATGTATGTCTACATGATCTGCCTGACTTCACTAGAGAAAAACATCATATACAAGCTGGTAGTTAACAGTTGAAAGTCTAGTTATATTTTCATACAAATTTGCAGACGTTTTGTTAATAACGGTAGCAAAATAAAGTGAATCCGTGTCTTTCCATCTATAAGTTGTCCTTAAACTCAGATGACACGATTACAGAGATAAATATCAGTGATGCTGGTATTAAATAGCATTATGTATAGCATTATATAGTATTTTATTACTGCTTCCCACCTGGTATATTAATGAATTTGTCTCTTGTCCAGACACACACTACCGAGAAGAGAAACAGCTGTTTACAAGTGTTCATAGTGATTCATGTTGTATCAGTAAAGTACAATAATGACCACAGATTCAGTACAATAAAATAAAAGCTGTTGTTGTTCTAAGCATACATAAGCACTACAAGAAGAAACTTTATGTCAGTTGAAAAATTATTAGAAAAGACCTTTTTCCAAAGTGGTATTTCCTTTGGAAAATACAAACTTTTCAATCTTCAACTAACACATCTTTCTAAAAAGCTGTGATGGGAATAAAAATGAAGCTTCTCTAAGAAACTGACATGAAAGACTATATTTTCTCATTTCTAACTTTTAGGACAGGAGCCAAAAATATACTTTGAAACCCCTTTTTGATGAAAAACTATAATTCTGTAGCCAGAGGAGTATCAGAAGTAGCTACAAACCACCAAAACAAGTGTCCTCTGCAATTTTACCAAAAGCTTACACAGTATTTCTTAGTATCTATGTCCTTTCTTAGGTCTGTGATCGCTACATTCAAAGCCAGATGAATGAGTTTGCAGAATTAGGTTTGACAGACAGAAATCAACTGAATGGACATAAGTAAACTGAATCCGGACACCCTGCAGATGATTCAACTGCCAGATTCTACTGCCAGGACATTTTCTGTGGGGAAACTCACAACATGTTGGTTGCAGAGATCATTTTTAAACAACCCACTCACCAGACAGACCGCAGATATTGGGCGATTTCTCAAAAACCCAGATTACGTTGGGCAATTGCTTGGGTAAGCAAAAACACATAGTTCTGGTCATCATTTAAACCATAATCCCACGTTTGGACCCTTGGGTTTTTAATGCAGCATCATCATTGTTTTCATTGCTTCCCATATACAACAAATATAACTCTGTTGCAGTTGAGAGGAACTAAAGATTGTAGATTTGAATGAGGTTAGTTATCGTCTCATAATGCCAGTATCCGTTTCTCTTTCTTTGAATGCTTCATTTTAGGATTTTATGTTTCCATCCAACAGATACTGCTTGTAGACTGCTACTGTATATAAATAAAATGTTGCAGAATTTGCCATATAAGCCTCACACATGGCTTTTACCATGTTTAACCATGTAGTTCTCCAAAATGACTTAAACCATTCAAGGTACGAGGCCAATGCATGAAATGGTCAACATTAAAAGTAATTCATGAGATGATCGGCAACAGTTTCTGTGATGTATGTACTATAGAAATATTTAGATTTATAAATCAGGCATGACAGTGACAGTTGTGTCTTTTTTTAGATTTTAAAACTTGGTTGTTTCGGGTTTTCACTGGAAAGCAGGTAAAGCAAGAAATCCTCCCCCCCCAAAACCTCATCCCTCTAAAAAAGCCTCAGGTGGTCCTCTGTGCAGATATGAGTTGGTAGAATTTGATACATGACTCCCTGTATGCATGTAAAAAAAAATTCAATAATACTTTAACCAAGGCTTTTCTCTCTGTCAACTTGAGCAAGGGAAATATCATTAGGCCAGGTTTGCCAGAGATAAATTTTGCTATCTTGGGATGTTACAAACCATTAACATCAAGCAAAGACGTATCACTTTTCCAGGACTGAGTATTGTATGTGAAAGGCTACACTCACCTCCGTAGATCCCAGTGGATATTAAGCTAACAGTTCTGGATTCCAGTGGGCATCTTAGCAAAGAGATCCTCTTTATTACACTGGAAGTCAATGGCACAAATATGATCTGGGTGATGTGAAGCTTTTTAGAAGACTCAACCCAGCAGCTTTGTAGGAGTAGGGGTGCAGCTTGTCTACACTGCATGTAATTTGCAGATTCTTTACACTGTATTGTGTACGCTGACAGGTTTGTGATTTGTTTGCACTTCATGGGTGTCTAATTGATTAAGATTAAAGGAGGATGGTTTGTCTGGCTGTTGAAGAAAAGTCCTGGCTGATTTGTATTTGCTGTGCCCCTCCTTTTTAAGTGCAAGTAGACCCTCTAACTACACACCTAACATGAGCCAACACAGGCCACATGCTGGTCTGCATGCTGGTTCACATGCACCACATGACACAGCAGCTGAATAAAGCCATCACTTACACACTACACAACTGGGCCTGTGGCATTGCTGTCTGTTCCAGGGAGCTTTACAATTTCCCTATACACTCAAGAACAACTATTGAACATATTCTGCTCATACTGATACTTACAAAATTGAATTAAATAGAAACAAATCTGCTTCTAAAGGCCATATTTATATATGGAATGTTTGATCTTCATCCATTAATTTCTGTATCTAAAAGGAAAATCCAATTAAAGTCAGAAATGAAATAATCTTTAGGTGGTGCATAAAAATTTAAATTACATATCTGTTTTTTTCATCATTAAAAAGTAAAAGTGATTGTATTTCTTGACAATATTCACATTTGTGATGTAATTATAACTGAATAGACAAAATCCCACAAACTGTTACTTGCTTTAATTAAACCATAAATTTGAAAGGTTGAAATGAAGTGGGTTGAATAACAAAGGGAAATATTATGTCAAAGTAAGAGAAGAGGTTTTATTTTCCGCTGCAAGCTGAAGCTAAACTACAAAGTACAAGAACTGAATCCTGTCCTACTTCACTTGCTTTGATAGTGGACCACCATGTTATAAATAATGTATTAAAGGATTTACAATGCAGAGAAAGAGAGCTGCTTTCAGAAGAATGGAAGTTCCTTTACTAGTGAAAAAAAAAACACGTTAACTCTTCGCAGTCCAGTCCCAATCTGAGTTATAAAAGACTTCATATATTTTCTTTTTGTATTGTCCAGGTTAAGAGAGTGTTTGGTTTCCTTTTTACAGTTTGTGGTAGCTTATTTTTTCTGCCAAAAGGTGTTTGAGGCCTACTGGGACCACTTAAAAGTTTATGCAGAGCACTAGCCAAGTTGGACAAAAAAGCCTTGAAGTATACACACACTGGCCCCTTTCTCAGAACCTCTCAGCTCTGGCTAGGGGGAGTGTTGTTGGTTTATGAGAGGGAAAATAGCCCCAGCCTTCTGCAAAAGTGAAATGGGATTAAGGCCTTTGTTCGGCCCACAATGGTGAGGGGAATTAGCAATAGTTGTAGGCACTTAGAAGAGCTCTCACACAGAAGCTTATCCCAGATTTTGCACAATAATCATTTGAATATCAACAGTGTTTTGCAACTACAGCGCTAATGTATAAACCTCTCTCTTTTAGATATTGAAATCACCAAAAGGATTTTTACCAATGGCCACATCACAGATATTCACGCTCTTTATGAAGAATCATATTTTTGAGTATCATTGCGCTTCATGTAGCAGAAAACCACATGGCATTTTAAGAAGTGGTGAGGGTAAGTTGAAGTTTGGGACATACGTTTTTACCATTTATATTAGCTGTGATGCAAGTTTGTTTGTTGACTTAAAATGTCATTAAATCACATATGTGATTAAACAGTTAGAGGACAATGTCTTGTATCCACTTGGTCTAATGTTAAACCAAATATGACTGATGCCCATTTTACAATCTTTCAGCTTTATATAATATATCTATATCAATAGTTTCCATCATTACTGCCCTATTTTTGCTAATATTTCATAGCAAAATTCAATAAAAGGAACACTATAATACCAATTGTATTGTGAACTTTCTATTTTTTTTACTTTATTGCTGGCTGTCTTTTCAAAACAACATAAAAATAAGCAGCTTTAGAATGAGATTAAATGTTTAAGTAATATATTAAAAATATTTAAAAGCTAAAACTCAAAATGTATAAACTGAAGTGTGGGTTGTATGACAACAAAACTTTTGTGTACATTCACTCTACTTTTCCTGCTTCAGTATAAAAGAGTTTTGGTGGTATTAGTATAGAAACACAGGAACCCTCTCCTCTGTTTGACTGCAGCATTAGACTTATCTGGGATCAGGCGGATCCACTGACGAGCATAACTCTCACAGAGGAGGAATAATTCAGAGCTTCTGCCTCAGTTGAGTCTCACAAGACTGGCCTCAAGAAGTGTGATGGCCTCAGCATTTTTTGCCCACACAGTGAAGACGTATTGTCCAAATCACAAAACATTGAGTGAGATCAGCAGACTTGTCAAGAGGCCCTGGCTTGAATATGAATGATGAGAGAAGAGCAGGGTGGTCCTAGTGCTGTTTTGGTGTTAGGCAGGTGAAAATAAGCTCAACTGTCCCTGCCAGCTGCCCATCGCTAAATCAGAAATAGGAGAGCAGAGAGTTTACCAAATTAAAAAAAAAGGGAGGGGGGGAGGCATAGCTGTTTGGAACTTTCATGTAAATTAACACCAGTAACACGCAGGACTCATCTGCAGACTTTGGTGCAATTGTCAAAATGTATTGACTTTCTCTGGCATGATTACAATATTTTACAACATGTAATCATAACACCATCTTTCTCAAATGTGATACTTCAGGTAAACTGCAAGTACTCATGGTGAAATGAAAAGGCTGAAGGTGGTTTTCCAAAGTGAAGCCACGCATGCATTTTCTGTCAAAATGCAGAAATTAAGACGTAACACCTCCCCTTCTTTCCTGTCCTTAACACATGCACGCACGCTAGTTCAATTCACTCGAGTGTCTGCATAGTTTCTGCATTCAACTGGATACAATGATGCACAAGATGAATAAAGTTATCTCTGCAGCTGAATGGGATGTTGCTGGTGGGAGGGAACAGGGAGGTTCCCTGTGCGCCTGAGCTGAAAAGAGCTCGGCTTTGAGGGCCAGTGCTGCAAGGGTCAGGGCCCAGCTGCTTTTAGGGGTGAAAGGGACACCAGCGGGCTGGACTGACTCAAGAAACCTAACAAAACCAATCGTGTCAAATGAAGACATCCCAGATTGGACGTTGACAGATCCCTTCCCGAAGTTGCTGAACACACTTCACACATTCAAACTTTGCCCTGGTTTGTATCATGTGTCACAGTCAGAGTCCCATTTCACTTGTTAAGAGTTTAATATATACATCTTTATTTTGTCTTTTTTTATTTTGGTTTTTGGGTCTGAAATCAACATTTCTACACAGGTAGGATATATTTTTTAATCATTTCATGGTGCCAGAATACTACAGATATTTATTGTCATAATAAGGGAACCTCACAACCAACTTATAGTCTAAGTCATCTTTGTTTTTAACTTATTTGTTTGTCACTTTCATTCTCCTGATGATTTTATATGGCCTTGTTCAACACCAAGAGTTGATCTCTGATTTAGAGCTTTCCTATCAGATGGATAGGATGGTTTTTCACATGTTGGACATTGTGTGATATGTTGGTAAAACCACAGTGCACTTCTATAAAAGTGCTTTGTTGATAGGTTTTACTTTGGAATTGCGATGTTGGTGGTGCTTCTATTTGACTGTCATTTGGGAAGAAAAAAAAAGATATTAGGCCTGTCCATGTCTGTGAGTCTACAGATTTCAGAGGATGCAGAAATTCACTAAGTTTGATTTTGTGGGGAGTAAGTAGGATAATAATCAGGCCATATTATAAGGAACTGATGGTTCATTTTCCCTGTCAGCAGTAGCAGAGCTTTGCCCAGAGATGTGCCGACCTGTGCAGATGGGGTTCAAAGCCAATTTCCATGTTAAACTCCACACGGTTCAGAAATCCCTCTGACTGACTCTTGTTGATCAGAGTATGTGACAAGCCTGTCTTTTAAAACAGGTCTGCTCATGTAAGTAGATGGAAGCGTAAAAATGTACAACAAACAGTGTGGCCAGGTTTGAGTGTAGTAATAGTGTTGTTTTCATGCATAGCCAGAGGCAATGACATAAAGACAAAAGATATCTCTGGAGTGTGCTGTCAGAATGGAAAATATGGCCCATTATATGTGTCATACAGTAATTACACAAACTGTAAAAAGTAGTCTTTTTTTTTTTTACATTTTTATTCTCCCTTTCATCAAATGTGTGTCAAGTGTCGTTACAAAGCCAGAAAATCAGTTCAACCATTCATCATCAACTCACATTTAAATTCATTTTCCTTCAGGCTGCTTTTTCTGCTTTTTTTTTTAATGCCTATGTGCTGAGTTTACTCAGAGACAGGAAATCTGAGAGAAGAATAAAGAGATCACTGGGATGGCGGGAATTTGTTTGATGAGTTGAGATGAACCAATTTTTTTTTTTTTTTTTAAAAAAGGAGAAAAATACATCTGCCAAGTATCATCCTCAGTGTCCTGAGGACCGAAACGTTTACGTCACTCCTTTATCTTGCTGTCGACTGCTGCCTGAATGCTGTGTGTTTGCACGCGTGCACAGAGACATACTTGTAGTGTGCAACGTGCAGGGAGGGACAATTTTACTTGTAAGTTCTGCACATAATTACCATGTCCCAGAATTGGCTTTTTTCTTCTTTTTTTTTGGTAAAGCCATCTATCTTAATTGCAATCACATATACTTCAAGAAGAGAGGCAACTGGAGAACAGTCTCATTTTTATAGACTGTTCTTTGTTCACTGTTATCACACGACTCTGTGTAATGGTGTCTGTGCTATAAGCTGCTAGCCAGCTCCACTGTGCTGGATATATTATATCCATTGAAATGCCTGCTGGCTGCAGAGTATTAAGTATGGTGAAAACACAATCTTGGTGGTGGTCTGTGCGACTAACAATAGATCGAGGCATGATGACTTATTAAACACAGCCAACCAGCAGCGTGGCTTTTCTCATTACCTTTTTCAATTCCCAGCCTATAAAGCCTATGGGTCTGGTGACAAAACTCTTGCCATGTAATTCTCTCTCAGGCTGCTTTCATCAGCCGATTTCGTGGAGAAATATGAAGCAGATTTTATCGTACTCTATAAATTCACAAAAGGCCCTCAAGTTGCCCCCATGGAAGACATACCTCATCTCAGTGATGTGCCACCACTATTGCTGATCTCAAGCATTTGATAACAGTACCTCTCCTTTTTAATGATTTGACAGGCATCAGACATGAGCCCTATAGACGCGGCATTTTTAATACACTTTTCTTTGCTTGTTTACACCAACCTGCTCGGATGAAAGAACGTATCTATCATCTCTTTCTCGCTCAATAAGTGATATATATTAAAACCTACAGCAGCTTTCTGATTGTATCAGTCGTACACCGGTGTTACACACAAAAAAGGTTTTGCAGTTGTCAAAAATAGTGAACACTTTTAATTCTATAGCTTCAAGTACATTTGCTTTTATAGCTTTATTTTAAAATCTTGGCCATCATGCCTGTTTCATTTTATCAACACACATATAAATCTCATCCAGAGTGCTCCAAAAGTCTTTGTTCCTGCAGAAATGGTTTCATTAAAACACAAAGCATGTAAATAATAACAATTCACTGCCGTCAAGTCAGTTGTAAATAACAAAATGACACATTACACAAAGTACAAATTAGTTATTGGGGAACCAGAAGAAAATAAGCACTAATAAGACAGTTACTGTCATATATTGTTAGATTTTATGTGTTTGAATTTGTGTCTGTTTTACCCAGTTGTATTCACTTTCCTCTTATCTAATTCTCTCATGTGGTTTCTGGCACATTTGCAGTATCCTGGCATACAGCAGGGACTGTTTTCCTTTGAAATGTTTTGACTATGGTGTCATTTAAAAAAAAAAACTTTCATCATGCATGGGTACCTAATCAATTGAAATTCAGCTGCCTTAGCCCCAAGCTTGGGTGTAACTTAGACCAGCTTTCATCAGCTCAAGCCTTTTAAAAATAGAAATCCTGCTATGATGAAATTTTTCAGTTTGAAATGGGTATTCAGCTTCTCCGCTGTGCTGTAACTGTGTTTAAAGTGAGAGCGATTTAGGCAGATGATCGTAAACTAAACTTATAAGTTTTATACTTCGTTTTTATTTACACAGTTTACACACTGAGCCCTATGAGGACTTGATTGTCATGGTGGTTGAAATGAGTGGAGATGTTGCTGGTTTATGATTTTTCTGTGTATAATATTAATGCTTCATGTGTCAGTCTTAGCCCTTTACAAAGTCCGGTTTTGATCAATGCATCTTGGAGTAACATCCCCCCCTCAGTCTTAATTAGATTATGCCTCAAGGTTTGCTCCCTTCTATCGAAACATTTCTGCAAATATTCCCTCCTGTTAACTCTTTGTGGGCCTGCGTTACGTAATTATTTCATATTTGCTATCTTCACCTCCATGGGGGAAAATATTATCTGCCATAATCATTGTCATCATCATGATTCTCTTCGTGGTCTGTTGGCTCCAAATAAGTAATTTAGTTGTAAAGCAGCTTCATTTATTTTGCCTATTCATTTTTCTTCCTATCATATATCTAAATACAAATCTTCATTTTATAACTGACAGCTTATTACCTCTGAGCACATGCTGATAAATTTAATTCCAATGAGTTAGCTTCCATTTTCGGATCCCATTATCCACTAATGGGGCAGCAGCGTGTGGGAGGAGGAAACTTACAGCACAAGAATTCAGGAAATAAAATGTATGTCTTTACATATAAATATAAATGTTTTTAAATGTTGATTATTGTTATGATTGTTATTATTATTACGTGTTGTTATATTTAACATTTATTGAGAAATTTAACATAATCCATTGTGGATTTATTTTATATCATCAGGTTACAAAAATTCAGATTTGAATTTCTGAACATTTCTTTTTAAAAGGTTTTTAAATGTACTGGTTTCCTTTTTAAATGATTTTTATTGGGAGAGAGAAGTTTTTCCACCAGTGCAGCAAATTGCAGCAGGACTGTGAGTGTGTGAAGTGTGAAGTGAGACTTTTAGTGATGAGAGTGTTTTTTGGTTTGTATTTCAGCTCATTCAGAAACATAGGTCCCTTTTATAAACATATACCCTCTAAGAGAGCAGCATTATGCCACAGTTGGGTCTATTTTGGCGAAGTAAGGAAGTAAGTAAACAATTATTATTAGCTTTGATGTTGGCCTGAATAGCACTCAATTAACAATGTGGCTAATGAGCCCATTAAGGATGAAAGTGTTCTCAACAGGTATGAGAGGATACTGCTGTTTTTGGAGTCTCAGTTCTCAGCGTTGAATGCAGCATGAATAACGGTGCTCTTTCTCAATCGCTTCAAAGGCCAAACCTCTACAGCCCAGAGAGCAGAGTTAAATAAAGGTTTGCTTGCAATTGAAAAAAAAATAGATAGTTAAATATTTCAAGCATAACAAACACACATCCTGGAAAAGTAGCAGAACGGTACGTCAAGTCCTGCTAATATTGTGATTTATTAAGTTGTCCACACATCTCTTTTGATAATTTTATTTTTTATTTTTTGCAGCATGAAAATTAATTCTACTTTAAAATACTTCATACAACACCAGAAAGCCCAAAATCAATTTGTTTATTTTAAAAAATGTATCAAATTATGCTTTAATTACATTTTAGTTAAAGTAAATATGAGCTTGCCTCAGTCTAATAGTAATTACTCGGCAGTACAAATAGGGCTTGTCTGGTGCAAAGAAAGAAAAGTGAAAGAAAGAGCGAATGTGAGGCTTTCTGCAACCCCAGCGTTTCCTCTGAAGGACTTCCCACTGAAACGCACTGAAAGCCTCACGCGTGGATTATTTCTACATTATTTGCTGCTGGATTCCAAAAAGTTCCTGTTAACTAGCAACAACAATTCTTTTATACTCTTGTTTGTTTTATATCCTGTTTTGTTTTATATTCATCAATCTCGTTTTACAAAACAAAATGAAAGTAAAAGGAAATAAAATATAAAAGAAAATAAATAAAAACGTGACCTTACAAAAATGATCTTCCATTTTGAGGTGTTATTTAAATGTGACGAGGGCAAATCTTTCAGTGTGACTTTTCTATTTCTCTGCTGTCGAGCAGTAAACAAACTCTTTCAGCTAAATATTTAAATCAGCTTTTATTCACATGCAGGTGGAAAGCAAAATCGTTTCAAAAAAAAAGAGAGGAAAAAAAAACAAACACTGGAGAAAAAGGGCTAAAAATGGGATTTAAAAACAGTCACTGTGCAACAAAAAAATGACAATAAGTAAAGAGAATGATATAACAGTATGTTGAATGAATTTATCTATTTGTAAAACCTGCTTGTCTGCAGAAGTTTCAGAATGTTATCAGTAGTTTCAGCTCAAGAATAGCTTGAGGTGTTTTGAGTGTAAATCCGTCTAAAGCTGCCAGCACTGACATACACAGCATATGCTAAATACAGATAAGAGTATTTTTAATAGATCTGCAAAAAGTCTCCCCACATAGCTCAATGGATGTGCTTTGAATGTAGTTGATAAGTTGGCTTAAGCTGAATGCTGTATCCCACTGCAACATTGTGCTACTGGGTGAGCCCATCACAAACTAGCCGTCCAATAAAGACCACTTCCAGGGGAGGGATTATAGAAAAGCCTTCGAGATCAGCTTCATGTCTTACTAGAGTTTCTGATTATAAATAGTGCTATGTAACAGAAAAAAAACTAGGCATTGCCAAGGATCATATGGAAAAAAAAAATATCTTCAAGCCATTTATTTACCTACAATGTCAAACTAGAAGGAAGCAGTGGTGTGAGGGATGTTTGGATGTTTTTCAAAATTTCCTTAAAAAATCATTCTATTCTCTTCGATTCAAAATTGTTGTAATTTGGGTTGTTTGCAATATATTTTCCTTGATTTAAATGAATTCAGAAAGCATCCAAAACATTCTTTTTTATCGAGGAAAAATGCAGTGTGAAACTGTGAAAGAAGAATAAGTTCCATATTACCGCCATTATACTCACAAAGTTACCATGTGTTCAGACTCCTGTGTATTAATTTAAGTCTGCACTCCCAAGTTGGGTGAACTCAGGTCATGAACTTTGCCTCTTATTATTTTAAATGGGAGGTGGGAACGCTGTTACTTCCAGTTGTATTTCTTTACAACAATTTGTCTCTTTGAAGTCAAATACAAAATTAAAAGTTAAACTCTCTGACTTGATGAAATAATCCAGATTTAGTGTGGAATCAGCAGAGAAACTGGATCAAAAAATAAAATGGATAAATAGATACATGGATGGATAGATAGAAAGTGGAGTAAGTGTTGACTGTCTTTGTTTCTCTTTAGCTCTCCTCAGGTCATCTGATTATGTGGCTGAAGAAATGAGAGGGGCAGATAAGCCTCTTTTATGTTTCCAAGCCACTTAAAGAGTTGAAGCACCAGCTTCTGTTGCTGCACTGCGAAGGAAGAAAACAAGTCATTTGTTGTACTACAAAATGGCTCCTCTCTAAAATGTGTTCCCTCAAATCCTAAATATGCTATGAGCTCTGGCTCACCGCTTTGACAGTTCATTTGTTTCAATATATTTTAGAAAGAGAGATTCAATTTCACTGCAGGTAAAAAAGAAATGACGGTAATACTAAATAAACTCACACGGTGTGCTCGATTAAATTTTTATTCAGTATTTCTTTTGACTTAAACTCTTATTTGGATGTTTCAAAACAGTTTTCATTATAACAATAATGACAATTTTCCTGTACAATTTCTAAATTATGAACTACAAAGTAAATGTTTGTACATGCCAAATTTTTTTATTGGCTTGACTTTTGGTGCGCAGCAAATCAAATAGAATCTAAGATTGTGTTTTATTCAGTAATATGGAAATGTCCTCAGTTCCTGCTATATGTCACGAGGGCATCTCTTCTCTGCCTTCTTAATAAGGTAGTTCTGCAGGCCTCTACTGTAATATATTTCACCAATAAAGCAATTCCAAAGCCAGCCTGGCCTTTTGACCACCACTGAGAACGTGGAAAGCAGCAGGCCGCCTTTGCTAACTAGGCTTACTCTCTAATATTAGATACCTGTCCCCTGGCTTTTCAGAGGGGGGCTTAGCAGTTGATATTTTCATTTGGTCCTGCCAAGATGCGACACCCCCGCTTTAATCTTGTGTTTGACGTTAAGCGCTCTGTTCATGAAAAGTCTCGGTGAACTTCAACCTTAGGGTGGTGCTGTCATACAAAAATGATGTGGTGGGGGAGTGAAACTGGCTGGTCTATCCTTGACCTCTCCCATTGGCCTGCCAAAGTCTTTCCCCTGCCCTTCTTAATCAGGTGGGACCCTTCCCTTTTAGAGTGGAAGATAGTATATTCTCCGCATCTTTTTTATTCGAACTGGCACAGACGTCCACGGATAAAGACATAGCAGAGAAATGTTGATGGAAGAGAGCGATGCTGCTTTGTTTAGATAGAAAAAAGAAAATTCTCAGAGGTCAATAAAGAAAACTGTGTATTGAGCATTTAAGAAGTCAATAAGAGAAATTCAACATCAAGAAATGAATTTAGACAGTGCATGCTTCTCTTTGATACTTTAATTTTCCCATTAGTGAAAATCTCTGTGACATCATTCATTAACAAGAATAACTAAATCCAACGTTGTAGTTTTTAAAAAGTATTGTTAATTAATGGTCTGAATTGCAAACAGAGTTCAGCACGTAGTTGAGAGGCAATTACTTTTTACCGTTTCATCAGATCTGGAGAACATCAGTATACATCTGCAGGTATTTAACATTGTTTGAAAAATATCAGAAGGAAGACACGGACAAAGCAGGATCAGACTAATGAATTACTTATGATGGGTAACTACCCCTTCATTCAGCTGCAGGTATTGTGCGCTGGCTTCCATGTTAGCATTTATGGAGACGCTGAGGACAAACAAGCCACTTCTCTGCAATCGTTAAGATGAGTTTCCCTACTGATTGATGTGTGGAATCAATTGCTCCCCATAGCATCCATGTCAGTCTATTACCACAGTGCCTGGTAATGATAGGCTGTTCTCCACAAGATTATAGAGCTCTGTCACAAAGCAACAAAGACTTGTTTCCCTGAGTCTGACCTGGTCTGCTATAATTGAGAATAGCTTCATTTTTTTATTCTGTAGGTAAACAGAAAAAAAAGAATTACAATGTTGATGGATGGATGTCTTTATTATGTTTAAAATAGTGATATTTGTATGCTGTAATGCGATGAATTATTAATACGATTGACTTACTGAATAAAATTTGCTTTTTTTTTTTATTGCTGTGAGCCTGAAAAACAAACACGGATGTATTCACATTTTTTACCTTCAAGAGTTTTACTGGAAACTTGTTAAACCCATATGAATTCCAAACATTTTTCAGAAAGATTGTTATATTTGCCTTAAAAATCAGCAGTCAGGATCACATTCAAAGAATATCTCTGATCAGAATTTGAGTCCAATGCAAACATATTTGAAGTCATCAAAACAACAGGTGTTTTCTCCTCGAAATACCCCTCTGTGTAACTGTCCTTTTTCTGTCATGTGAATACACCACAGCTCTCTTACTGCCAAGCTGACTACCATCCAACCCAGTAAGTGCCAGCAGCATTGCAACTCATTTAGTTTGTGGCCCAGAGATGTACCACACAGCCCTGATCCTGATTACACATGATCAAAGATGAGTTCTTCAACAATTTGATTACATATTTGAGCTTGAATAAAATCGACATGCCTGTGTTCCTCTGAAATGACTAATTGAATATAGACTTTAGAGTTTTTATAACGGTTTAATACAACAATTGGCATTTTCTTCAGGTTGACCTCAATCATTGGAGTAGGACTACAGTATGTGCTGCATTTAATTACCTCCAGTGAAATTTGATTATCTGAAAATATGGTGCATATCAAGTGATTCCCTGCCCTAAGTAATATTATCCCGTATAGTTAGAGTTGGAAAAAGATGACATGGGAACTTCAGTCAAGACAAAAGGCACGAGCTAATGAGACTGGTTAGTGATTCAAATTTATGGAAATTTTATTAATTACAGACACCTATCTTTCATCCGTACCATTTGGTGGTGGAGTAATTAAAACCAACAATGACAGTCCCAGCAGTGGAAAAAAAAGCAAACAAGATCAAAGAAAGCGGAGCAGTCAGGAGAAAGTCCCGTATATAGTGAACTGGGCCTGGCCGTGGGCAACAGGGCCCTCATTAAAGTCAGACGCTGTTGATCATCAATTAACCTGCTTTGTTTGGCTTCTGATTTTAAACTTGCGTAACACCACTTTTCCTCTGCTTTTCAGTGATAAAGGTTTGTGCATAATGTTTGGCCGGAGGTGACAGGGACACATCATAAGTGCTGCCTCGTGTCATGGAGGGACAACTTTTGATTGGTTGATTGAAAAGGACAATTGACCCAGTGCCTTAGTACATAGCACATAATGATATTTATGTCATTATGTGCTAAAACACGTCTTTAGGCTTGCATCATGAAGACCATCGTCAGCTGTTGATCTTATTAGTCTCAGAGACTATGTGAAAAATGTGTAAATAGGAGGAAAATTAAAACTCTTTGCTCTTTTTCCTTCCCTTTTTAGCTGACGTTGCTCATCTCTACTCCAATAAACTGAAAATAAAAGCAAAGGCTGTTTGATGTTAAAGTTGATTAAATCTCATTTCAGATGTCATTTTGCATTTAGAGGTGGAAATCATTTCAGAGTGATAATCCTGAATGTTTAGCAAACCTTTAATTTGTCTAATGTAGTGTCATTCTTGGCATTGTTCGTATATTAGCTGCATAAACAGCAAAGTGTGCAAAAGTGTATTAACGCCATCACATTTCCTTTCGCACTGTTGTTTCTATATGACATGTTTTAATTGAAGGCACGTCAAAGCACAATTTTAAACCTCATAATGGAAGATCCTTCTGTGTTAAAGTATGTAAAACAGAGCGATTATACGTTTAAAAATACGATTTTTCTTAACTGAGCCCTGAAAGTTCAGCAATGTTCAAATCAACCGCTGATCAAGATGTTTAAGTTGTTTAACAGACTCAAAGCTGAGGAACAGATCGCAAAAAAAAGAGCCACCAGAGACCCAACACGCTATATGGACAACAAATGGATGACCAGTCTTAACTTTTATTATGAGCAGTAGAGGTCATATTTAAAATGAGAGATTAGCCGCTCATCACAATATTGGTGGATTATCAACTACCTGCAATGAAAGCAACCCCTGGCTCTGGGTCGATAAGAGTTTGACTGCATTTCGAATTAATTTTCCCTAGCTTATAGAGCCGGGCTCCTATCTTGTTATTGATCACAGCGTTAATCCATAACCAAGCTCATCCTTTCCCCACGGAACGAGCAGGAAAATATAAAACGATCACTGTGGAGGACTCTTGACTCCGTATAAAAACTGGAACAGACTTAGAAGTGATTAGAGTTCATTATTTAAGACTATGTTCCCAGACGATTGTTTCACATCAGTTCATTTTCTATTGATCTGTAGGTGTTTATTGTTCTTTTTTTTTTACAATTTTACACCAACATGTATTCTGCTCTGTATTCCTTTGGTCTGGGTTGTGTTTATACATGACGATTGATTGATTTCCCCGACAGCAGGAACACTTCACACCTCAGCTGCTTTCTCTGTTTGTCTTTTCCAACAGAGGGACCTCCACTGCGGATGAAATTTAGCCCCGACCTCTGACCTTTGGGTTCAGCGTTTGTCTCCAGTCCAGTGACCACAAACAACTCCTGGATTGCTGTAAATGTCAGTGCAGCGGCGTCTCCGCCCTCTCCCCTGTGAACCATAGGGCTGCACTCAACCTGCACTAATAGGACACTTTCATGAGAGCTCCATTATCAGTTATGCTGTATTTGATATCTCAGATTTCCTCGTTATGATGCCTCTATAAACTGAACCACTGTCATTAGCAAACAGCAATGATGGTCTGTGTTTTACACTTTCTTTTAAACTTTCTTTTATTCAACTCTTCAAACCTTAAATATGATTAAAAACCCAGCTTAAGGTGTTTTATACAATCCAAAAGTGTGAATTATTTAAATCATTTGCATTTTATTTTGGATGTTTAAGATTTTTAGGTGCAGAGTTTTAAAAACTATTGCCTAAAGAGAGCAGGATGAGCTACTGGAAGTGACCCATTTAGCACACACAAAGCAGCTGGTAGCATCTATCATAAGGCTCAGTTATAATAGATTGTAATTCATGTTCTGAAGACACTGGTTGTAATGCATCCCATTTTGAAGCACTTTGGCTCGCCCTTCCCCCACCCATAAACACACACGCTCCCTTTCTCTCCTCGCCGGGCCTCCCGAGGTTGGTGTCTCTGCGTTAGGACTCTATTGTTGCCTACTGCTGGATAATGCCCTTATTAATTGTACCTCTTTGTAAGGTGTCAGCTGTAGCCTCAGATTGAGATGGATGGATCTCTGGAGTCTGCTCCCTGGCCCTCCACAGACGCTCTATCTCTGCACAACACACAGATGCGAGTGTGCTGCCACACTACGACTAAAAGCTGAGATAAAACAGGCACGTTTAATTATTCCACCAAAATAAAAAGAAAACACGTTTCCAAACTGAAAAAAAGCCCTTTTTCTGTCATTGCTAAGGTGAGCTAGCATGTGATGTGTTTTAATTATCTGAATATCTGAGCATACAGTCCATAGCAGTGATGAAATATCTTCTTTTTTTTATTGATTATTTTAGTGTGTTGCAGAAATACTGGTTAATTAGGTGGATTGAAGCCTCCGTGAGATCAACAGCATTAACATCAAATCCTTTCCCTCTCATTAAAGGAAACAGAGTCAATTAAATTAATGCATATTAATCCCCACTGATGCTCATTTTAGCTTTAAAAAAAGGCATGGCAGTGTGGACTCCAGGTTTGATCAGGTTTCTGCATCAACGTTGCATATTATGCACATTTTAATAGCATTTTTCATAATCTTTGGCTTCATTAACTGATTTGTAGGTAAGAATATTACCTGTAGACCATTTATTTATTCATTTATTAATGTTAGTTGGTTTCAATTAGGGCCAGATGATAATTCAATAGTATTGTGTATCATCTCGCAGTGTAACTGTATAGATAATAAAATTCTCAGAGCTTTTACAATTCAAAATTATCGTATCTAAATGAATGATAAGCAAACTGGGAACATACAGTATAGTTTTCAAAATTATAGAATTTAATACATTTTCCTTAATGGGAAGAACATGAGTTTAACTTTGAAATGTGATTTTGAATATTTTAATTAAAAAAAACTAATATACAGAAAAAACCCTCCTGTAGCATCTATTCAAACTGATATTGAGCAGCTTAATTTTAGTTTGAATGCTCCCTGCTGTTAGCTCTCTCAACACGGCTTTATGTATGTCTGTGGATGCCACCTTAACCGGCCCAATCATCACGATCACACAGTTAACTGGAGTTGTTGAAGTTGCAGTAACGAGTCGATCTGAGGCGCCTCTGACAACATGTATTGTAATAATTTCCCAGAGCAAACAAACTATTAGCAACATTTTCACAGAAAAGATCTTGCAGGAGCTTTGAGGTACTTCTGATCACTTGTACCCAATTTTTAAAGAAAAGGGGGGAAAATGCTATTTAATTGTCTTGGTTCAATTTCTCACTTTGTATAATCTCGCATGAGTCCAGCGATTAATCTGGTTTCAATCCAGTGCTTCATATTTTTCAGTTTCAATCTTAATGCAGAAGAACTCGACATCTTCCTTTCCTGCCACTACTGTTACCTGTGTGCTCTTGAGCAAGGCGACTTGTGCCTACACAGCTCCAATCAAGCTCTCTTCATGTTAGTCAACTCCTGAGCAAGTCCTCATTATTGATTTGTTCCAAAATTGCAATGGAAATTCCAATTGATAAAATAGATTAAAGTTTAAAAATGTATTTGCTTTTTATAGTCAATATTTTACTATATCCAAAAAAACAACAAATGGTTCAAATATTTTTATGTCCTTCTTAGAATGAACACATTCCTTAACACATATATATGTCATTCTTCTAAAGCTCTTTATCCACACTTCTTCTCTGAAACAGTACGGTGGCTGCACAGGCAGGAGACTGAAGTAGGAAAAAGGGGGGGGGGGGGGCACAGACCAGAAAATGGAGATCCATTCCCTTCAGATCCCATTTAGAGAGGCCCTGCACATTTTTAAAGTGTCAATTGTTTTTGTCTCTTGAAGTGTAGATGGAATGTTTGAATTCCAGTATTAACTGTAGTGCCTGCTGAGTTAAATTATGGTCCCTGGGCTGTGGGGTGGGAGTAATCAATAAGAATACACGAGGCAGTGTGTAATGTGTCTGCTCCTAGCAGCAGGGACACTGTCCCCCTTACCCTGTCCCCCAGCAGGTTAGATAAATATGATACTGAAACAGGGCACACTGGATTATATGATATCAATGTAGAATCAGGGAAGTGCTATTACACTCCCCTAGCCCACTGTGAGTACTATTGACAAGGTTGGCTTTGAACACGGTAGTGTATTGCTCTCTCGCTCTCTCTCTCTTTCTCTCTCTCCCTCTCCCTCTCTCTCTCTGTTCCCTCTCTTTTTTCCTCTCTCTCTCTCTCTCTTTTCCTTCCTGCATAATGTGAAGAACCACAGGAGGAAAGGGATCTATATTTCACTTGGCTTTGATTAAAATGGCTATTTTATGCCTCTGCCTTGAAGTTTGTGTTTATTGCGCCCACAAGTTAATCTGTGAAGGGCGTGCTGTGATCATAATTTCAAAATTTCCAGATGTTTTTTGTTTTTGTTTTTTTTGCATAAAGAGTCAATCACATAATGTACAATCAATGTACAATTGATTCGATTTTTTAACGCTCTGCGACATAGTGCTCATAACATTTTTCCTATTGATAACTGGATCTTTTCTCTCTCTCATGTTGACCCCGTCAAATGTCCGACCAATTAACCAGCGTGCCCATGTTGTTGTTTGGCTGCTTACTAGTTGCTCATACAGTAACCTCATATCACTGATGTACTCCGACTATTGATTAACTCTCCCTCCTCAGTGGTGAAGGGATCAAACCTGACATGTCTAAAAGGCCATTATCAGCGTCCACTTCAGATAACCTGCTACAACCTGATACAGCCCTTTTCACAGGTCGCAACCTCTCCTGCCCTCTCCAGCCATCTAACCCCCCCACCCCACCTTGTCCCCCAACCATCATTATCATTCTTGTGTTAAATGACACACAGGTCAAGGAAACTGCACCGTGTTGATGTCTCACATGTGAATAATCCATGTTTCTGCCAGACATCCCCTGCAAAATGTCATGCTTCTGGTTTATCAAGTAGATTTTAACATAAAGGCAAATGGCCGTGTATTAAAGACAGTTTTAAGATGCAGCACTTTCTAACCTAATTAAATATAATATACTGTGCTGTTGAAACAATGTCAGCTCCTAAATATCACTAAAGTTTTCAGAGCCTTGTTTCAAGGAAAAAAAAAAAGCTTTAATAGCAGACAGACAAATTCAATTAAAGGTTTACAGCAGCAACCCCCAGTCTTCATTTGAACACTTTATTTAGACGTTCAGGCATTCCTGTATTTCAATAAAAACCCTAACAAGTGTGCCGGGGTCTGGATTTGTTGCATTGTTACACTTTCCAAAGTGCATTTTGCATTCTGAGAGGAATCTAGATATTAAAGCACTTTTTTTGGGCCAGGTATTAGTGACATCGCGGTTGCTTTCAGACAAAAGATTTGGCAGAAGCTAATTTGCATAAAGGTCAGAGTCAAGCTCCTGATGGAAGTTGTGCAGCATCCCCGTCTCTTAGCAACACTCTTTCTCTCTCTCTTGGTGTCTGTGTTGAAATTGACTGGTCCTTGGCACTCATCTTTCACCAAGAAAATTCATAATGAAATGCCACCCGACAACCCGCATCTATCACCAAGAGACACTCCTCTCTTCCCTCTTGGGTTGCAATACTTTTTACGCTGAAATTAATAAATCAGCGCATTGTTTAATGGCACAGCGGAGGAGAATGTCACTGCTGTGTGTTCGCTCTCGCTCAGGTTGTCAGCGACTTTGGTTGTAGGGTGGGGTAAACATGTTTATTAAGAATTGTGCCAAGATTAGAGGCAAATTAGCAGGTAATTGGAGACACCTGCAAAACAAAGGGGAGGATGGAGAGGTGGTGGTGTGGAGAGTGATAAAGGAAGAGATTGGGCTTCTGGGCTGGCCTCCACCCATGTATTGGTGGGGGAGGCATTTAAAAAGAGGGGATTTGGTATGTTGAGAAAATGACTTTTGTCCTCTTCCATGGTGACAGGATCCAGATGCTGCCAAGAGATGTTAATAGAGGGTCAAATTTTGGACAATAGTATCCATCATTGCTTTCACAACTGCCTCCATCCTCTGAGCTGAACGCTTTCTCTGGTTAAAAGAAGAGATGTGCTCCAATTACTGTTTTTGGCAAAGGCAGCCAGCCATAAACTATACTGTAATTACGGCTCTGCTGATGATTTCTATCACCTTGGTCACATGTGGTCTTTGCCCAGCACATTTAAACTTTCTGTGAAAGCTCAAATCCACGCACATTTATCGCCCACTCCTTTACATTCCCCTCGTCCTTTTGCGTCGCGCACCACTTCTTCTTCTTCTTCTTCTTCTTCTTCTTCTTCTTCTTCTTCGTCTTCCTCCTCTACGTCGTGCTCGTCAGCAACATCTAAGCCGTGACAGGTGCTGGTCCGGACATTAAACCGGCTGTTTTCTGTGTCCAAGCACGCCGTGTTTCACGACTCATTTCCAGGCAGAATGTGGCTCTGAGGAACTCCGCCTGAGGAAACGTCTCTGCGCACTGGGGATTATTTCAGCTCTGCTGTTGCACACAGATGCACGCACACTCTTAAACGGGCTCGTGCCACTGCAATACTGAAAATGGAGCCATTAATAATAATAATAATAATAATAATAATAATGTCTTACTATCATTATTATTATTATTATTATTATTATTATTATTATTATTACTCATATTGCATTATATTTGTAGTAAAATTAAAACATTTTGGAAAATAAATTGGTTGTGTCAAGATATGTTAGATTCAGGTTGCAGACTTCTAAATGTGGATATAAAATAAAAAAATAAATAAACAAATGAATAAATAAATAAGAATGATAAAATAAAACGCTTGGCTACATGGAGCTGTTACACCTGGACAAATGATTTACGTGCCGGCCACGTGCGCGCGCTCCCCACATCTCTAAACTGTGACACCGCCGAGAGGAAAGGCGGAGAGAGATGCTGTTCTGCCAACATTCATTTCTTTTTGTCTGCATGCAGCGCAAACTCTTTTATTTGTCACATTTGGATCACTGACGCAGCTCCTATTTGAGCCTTGAATTATTTCGCTGTGATAAATCCACGGAATGCCCCTTTAAACATTCTCTCAAACTATTTATTGGTGTGTTTTATTTGAGATGTTTCTCACCATGCCGGTCGTACAGCACACAGGAGTGTGTATCACGCAGCCGCCGCTCTCAGGGTTTTCTGCTCTCTGCTGTTTCCCGCTGCCAGAGGTCGTCCAGCTCTGTCGCGCGGCTTCACTCACTTCAACATAACCAAACCACTAATTGTGACCCTTTAATAGCGACTTAATTTGTCCTTTCAGGCTCCTACAAAGCTGTGTAAAATTGTACCAACATAAATAGTTAGTAAATAACAAAGCTTTTGTGAAGCTTATTGATTGATGCATGTGTGTGACAGGGAGAGAGGGAGCGAGGGGACAAGCACCTGCTCTATCTGTCCATCTCGGGATCATGGACACACCAAGTAGGTCTAATTTCTGAGACATTCAGTTGGGATATGTCTCAATTGGGACTGAGATCAGAGGCTGTGATTGTCTATTGGTTTAGATTGGGTTGCTCAGTGCAATCCTGGGAACTTTTATTGCAATCCACAGATTGTAATGATGGAGAGCCCTCGATGTGGCAGCGCTGATTACATCAGCCGGTCCCTGTCTACCTTCTCATCTCAGGTATTTATTCGTTCTGCGCGAGCCACAAATAGCAACAGCTCCTATAGGTCTTTGTCATTGTTCGTATAGGGCCGGACTCTCCTGTACAGGCGGCAAGATCAGCAATCTGACAGCTTCAGTCCACCCATTCATTCATTTATTGATCTTAGTGCGGAATTAAAGGCGAGGTTGGCGTTAAAAACATATCCAGATGTTTACATCACGCGGTGAAATACATTTCTCATTTCCTATTGGCTGCTGCAGAGCTTTTTAATTAGATATGCACCAGCTAAAGGGCAGCAGGCTCCTCCTCACACGTTACTGAAAGATGTTTCCGTGCAAAGTTACCAGTGGTGGACGAAGTGTTCAGATCCATTACTGAAGTAAAAGTAACAATACTGCAATGTTAAAACTACAACAAGTGAAAGTCCTGCATTGAACATGTCACTTAAGTACATGTACATGTTATTAAATGTAAAAGTAGGCCCACACATTATTTTATTATTATACGCTCTATTATATTATTGGATTATTATTATTGAGTTATGATTGTTATATATACTGTTGGGTAGTTTAATGTACAACAGCCCATCATTTTTATAAACCATCATACAAGTGTTGTATGTACAGCTACAATCTTAATCTGTGAAGTAACGACAGCTGTTAAATAAATGTAGTGGAGTGAAAGTATAATAGTATGAATGCACAGAAAATGTATTGGCCACGTTACAGTGTAGTCTTACGTCATTATGTAAGAGCAATTTACCACTATTCAGCTCCTCTACATAAGAAAAAGCAGCAACACAATAGTCCTAAAAGTACAGAAGTATTATCAACAAAATGTACATCAAGTATCAAAAGTACTGATTGTACAGCATTGGCCTGTTGCAGAGTGTTACATTGCTATATATATATATCTATATATCAAATTATATATTATGTTATTGGATTATTATTACTCATACATTGATATTGATGCAGCGTTTTCATGTTGTATTTGGTTTAATCTATAACAATGCAGCATATTATACAAAATCTTCATCTGCAGGTAACTATAGATAAATAAATGTAATGGAATAAAAGTATAAAGTAGCATATAATGATATGCTCAAGTAAAGCACAAGTACCTCAAAATTGCACTTGAATGCAGTACCTGAGTAAATGTACTCAGTTACTTTCCGCCCCTGCAGCTGACAGTGAATCACACTCATCTGTCTGCAGGTTGTGATCACTATCAGCATGTTCTTATGAGAACCATCTCTGTGACATATGGAGATGCTTCCTCCCACAGCCACACCTGACTGATCCTCTCCTCTCGCTGCACAGATGATATCACACAGCTGACTGCGACAAGATTCCCAAATGGCTCGATTTTACAGTGAAACATGTCAGCTGACCATGTCGCCCAGGCAAACCCAAATATTGTGCATTGTTGGTAAAGAGAGGTCAGGCAACTTGTGAGTCGGTGTATTTCAGGCTGTGCTCTCTAATTAAGTATTCATGAAGCAGCAGTGGGAGCAAAGTATAGATTTACACGACACTGGTGGTTACGACGGCACCCCCCTCCCTCCACCACCATCACCCTCCTCCCCATGTGTAATGCTCGGCTTTCCCCCGCCAGACAGGCCATCATTCCTAGTGTACTTCCAGCAATGATATCAAAAAGGTTTTTTTGGTCAAGCCAAAGAAAGGTCACTCTAATAATACCCAAGGTCAGTGGTGGGAGCCAGCGAGTCTCCCAGTCATTATTCATTTGTTCACAGAGTTAATGACAGTTGCAGGGGGACGAGAACTTGGAGCCAGTAGCCATGTGATGTCACCAACACATGCCAAGGGATTAGGAGGGCAGGCAGGGGACAAGAAGTGTGGATTATACAGGGGGGAAAAAACAAAACAACAACCTTTACTGCTCCATCACCCAACTCTTCATGTTTACTGCTGGAGTTATGACAAACACATGGAGATAGCACTGAATTATGACAAGAGGCTGACAGTGAAGGAGACAACAGTGCCAAATAAAAGGATAAAAGAAATAATTGAATAGTGATTTATTTATTCATTCATATAAATCCAACTTGAATCTAGATAGGAGGTATTAACATGTTTAACACCCTCAGTTTGATGAGAGAACATGTTTTTAAACCAAACACCATCATTCACTAAATGACTGTAATGTTGTGGACGTTTTCATGGTGGGAGGTGATCCAGCTATTTCAGCTTCTCTCATTTACTTCCCTTTTTTACAAATGACAGTATTTCATAGCCACCGCATTATATACGATGCCACAGTTAAGCGCATGAACAACACCGGCCAGAAAAAACTGGAGCCCGTGGCTTTCACACAGAGAGAATGAACAATGAACACACCTTATTCAGTCATTGGGCAGGCAGCGCACAGTGAACAATGAACCCCTCCCTCCTGTCTAGCACCATGTCTGATAATGACCACATCCACCGCCGCTGATAGCGCTCTTCTTTTATGACCTACATGAGCATAAATACGGCTCAGATAAAACATCTCAGGAAGGATATTGAGAATATGATCAGCTGTGCTCGCGCAGCAACAGAAACTGTGGGGGGTTTTTTTCATGTTATAATTTTATAATGTTAAATGAAAAGAAAGACACATGTTGCATATGCATGTTGCATATGTACCTGCTGGTCACTTGATTCATGAAGTGAAGCGATGTGGTTTTGCTTTCTGCACCACCAAAAAACGCTCCATATGTTGTTTTGTCTAAGCAACATTTAGTCAAACTCTTTGCTGTTAAAGGAGTGCAGTCTCTTAATCTTTCAGTAACATCTGCTGAATAAAATAATATGCATTTTGCACAAATTATGCTGCAGGAATCCACCATTTTTGGCCGCTGTCTCAGCACCTAACATGGAGATACAGTAGATTCCCTATTTGAGCATGAGGTCAGAGTATAAATACGAACTGCGTTTTGCATTACTTTCAGATGAGTGAAGCTGTCAGACCAATAATATGAGCTTTCAGTCCTACTTTCTGCCACTTATCCCCCATTCTAGGACCATGGGGTCATGTGAAAATTGAAAGTGACAGTCAAACCAGCATGTTGAACAGGCTGATTGGACTAAGCTGTCATGGCCCAGATCAGAGCTCTTTAACACCAGGCCTATCAGAGGTCTTGAAGCCACTGGATCCCAAAACAGGGCCAGTTTACAAGAAAAATAAAATCCTGACAATATTATTAATCAATAACTGTTCAGGTGCTGGAAATCCACACAAATACTAGCTTGTATAAAATATCGGTACAGTGATCAACAAATGTAATTAACCAGAAAGACAAAGTTTTAGTAAGTTGTCTGAAAAAGCGTATTAAGAGCAAAAACAAAAGCCTCACAGTTCAATAAAGGGCGTCTCTCTCATTTCCAGTTTCAGATGAATGAAGTCCAGTGGTTTTCCTTTGTGGTCGTTTGAATGAAAATGTTTGTATCACCTGTTTCGTGGATGATTTAATGAGCACATGACGCTGTCACATGAAAGATTCTTTTACTTCATCGAAAGCATTCCCTGTCAATTTATATTTCGTTTCATATGCAGCATTGCACGAAGCTCCGTCAAAAACAATCAGCACGCCGTCATCCATTCAGATGATAATAAATAGCGTCATTATCACTTTTACTTGGGTCCAATCTTTGAAACAGAGGGAGAATGAAACATTTTTGTCAGGTGGAAGAATAACTTATGATCCTTTTATGTCCCGCTGAGAACCCTTGAAAATAATAATACACCACAGCAGAAGCACATGATCAACTGAAAGGAACCAAGTGTTCATAAATCTGATGGGATTTGCATATTTTGCCTCCCCAGCAAGGAGCAGGCAAAAAGAAATCACATGGCATATGAAGAAAAAAAAAAGAAAAAGAAAGTAGAAGCGGTTACAAAACACACTCAGAAGTTAGAGTTCATATTAAGAAGGATATGTTTCTGCAGAACTCACTTGTGATTGAAAACGTGAGGATTTCAAGGTAAAAGCTTCTTGAAGAAGTTTTTTTTTTTTTTATTCTTGTATCTGAAAGACTCAAAGTCAAGAAGATTATTAATCAAATAATCAGTCATAATGTGCTTATTTGACCCTTGTTCCTTTTCTGTTTGAGTATAACAGTCTCTCTTAAGTTCACTTCTCTCTTGTTTCAACAGATTTACTTTATTACACCATGAAAAAAAAATGCTTCAAGAGCCTCTAAACACACTGAAACCTTGGCTGTCAAATAATGTTAGTCCTTGCTTGGGGAGCACTGTCAGACAACTCAGGAATCAAAGTGTCAAAATCTTGTCTCTCCTGCTGTGGTGGGACTTTAGAGGGTAGGTTAAGGATTGGATTGTTTTGTGTTCAAGTTGTCAAATTTTGTCAATCGAATTTAGTCCGTTTATTGATGTGAATCATGCTGCTGGTAAGTATATTGTTGTCACTGTAGAGAAGGGAGCCAGAAAGACTCACTAGAAATATATTAGGTCAGGATTTCCCAGAATTTGTCCCAAAAACAAAAGTTTTATTGTTTAATTCAGTTGAACTTTCCTGGACTGTAATGATAAGTCTCATATAGAAAAATAAAAGCTTCCTCCTTATTTAACAATATAAAATGTCTTTTTCCCAACCGCCTTAAAATGCAAAAATCCAGACATCAAGGAGACTTCACACTGTTGGTGCTTGTCCTGAGCTGTGATTGGCTGGAACAGCTCGATTTAACAACGTAGTACAACTGCCTACTGGGGCTTTTTGCTTTGCAGCAGACTCTGCCCTGGGTCATCCTACATGTTTTGTGTGTATGTGTGTGTGAGACAGACAGGAAAGTGTGTGTACCAGGGTTGTGTGAGAAGACACATTTCTGTTGTTTTAAGTTAAACTCAATAACCTTTTCATATGTTTTTTTTAATGTAATTTAATTTGCAACATGCAGCCCACAAACTTAATCTGATTTATCCTCAAATCACATCGTGGATATTAGATTTTCTCGGTTTCCCTCAGACAGCACAAGTCAACAAATTAATATAAAATACTCATATTCAGTTGGTTAATGACCTGGTGATAAGTTGCCCACTCATTTCTTCTACTGCTTAACTTCAGCACTTGAAATCTGTTCTTGTGTGTAAAAAAGCAACTTCGCAATCAATGGAATCATCTTGTAGGAAAATATAATAGTTTGATCATTTAGATGAGACCCAGAATTAGCAAGTGATCACCACAAAATATCAACCTAGCTACAGCAAGACGTCCTGTTTGGCTCAGGCATCAGAAGAAGATCAGAAGTCGCTCAAAACCAACAGCAAAGTAAGTTAAAGTGGTGAGTTACATCCTGTAAAATAATTACTAATGAAGTGTAAAACAGTCTTGATTTAATTCCTTATTTCTGTTTCCTTGAGCCTAAACAGTGCCAGAATTATTCACAAGTGTTCAACGTTGAAAAGGGGGTTCCACGTTTTAACTATAAAGGTTCTCCAGCAGCAACAAACTGAATCCATCAGAGTCCTGAAACACTTCAGAGTTGTTATCCTTCACTCCTTCTTTCTGTCGACACACACACACACACACACAGACAGCAAATTAGAGGAGTGTGTAGAGCAGGTTTTGTTCACTGAATTTCCTCACACGTGCAGAGACATTAGAGTTGCTTTAATTGTGTGATACGTGTTTTAATGTAAGAACAAAAAACTCGGGCTCTCCTCCTTCCTCCAAAGGATCAGGTAAAAGGCTCCTGCCTTCCAAAAAAGCACTCGTCCCGTGTCCATCCCAACATCACAATTCTCAAACCCATGTTCTCTTTTTTTTTTTCTTCTTCTCCTGCTTCCACTGATCTGAGCTTGAAATGCGAAGACAGCAAAGCACTAAGCCTTCAAACGTGTGATTTTTTCAAAAGATCTCTAGAAGCAATCTCTGCCTGACTGACCCCTGACAGCTGCAGATCTCTTTATTTCTCTCTCTGCTGGCACTTCATTTGGTAGAAAAGCTCTCAGATTCACACCTCTATCAGGCAGCACAAGTGTTTATTATGTGCATACACACAGAATATCCCATATAGTGCACACCTCAAAGGCATGCAGTGAAAACACAGCAAAAAAAAAACAAAAAAACATGCATGTTACACTCATTTAGGTAGTTTTTTCTTCTTTTTTTTTAAATTCATATTTATGGCACAAACATCTTATTTCTTGCTAAACTAAAAGTGAATAAATATTATCCTAGAAGCATCATTGCTATTTATGTTCTTTCCAGAGCCATGGAGTCAAGAAACCCAGTGTGATCCATGAAATGTGTTTCCTTAATACCAGCGATGAACCTGAACTGTGTCCTCTGGCTTATCTGCTCCTCGGTGCAGACACATCAGGTAAAATGGTTTGACTTTCCCCTCATGTTTTTTTTTCTTTTCAAAAGTTATTTCACAGTCAAAACCAAAAGAGTTTACACTTTAAATCACTACAACTCCAGGAAAGATTAAAAAAAAAAAAAAAAGTGGTGAGATAGTGGTGTCTAAAGAAAGAAAAGATTGGCATCATTTTATGATAACATGGTTCAAAACAGATGATCTGCAAAAATACATACATACTGTAGCACTTAAATATAAATGCACGCTCCCATTTTGTTAGATTACAAATATCCACACCACAACAAAATTACCTGAACAATAGCATGTGTTCTTATGTGCAGTTTGTCTTGGTTTTTTATTATGGCAGCTCTTTCCTCCGTCACTGGGAGTGCAGGGTTGTGCTGGTGCCTCCCTCTCTGGAAATGAGACTGCAGGCTCTATCATTAGATCGGATGGCAAGTCTTTATGCAAAGTGTTTTGCATAATTACATACCAAAGCCAGAATAGCCACCCTCAAATTTTATGGGTCACAAAGCATCAACAATTGCCGCATTATTGTCCACCATAGTCCAGCCCCACCAATGACAAGGGACGGGAAAAAAGAAGACGAAGAAGAGAAAAAAAAACTCGTCTGCCTAATCTAAGCTTGGGAGATTGAATTTTCTTTCCAATAAAAAGTAAAGAAGATTATTGCCGAACTGACAACTTGTTTACATATAGTTGTAAAAGTTCAGAGGACTGGCCAAGGCTTCAGGGAGCTTGATCACTGAGTCCACAACATGTGAGCATCATGAAATGGCTCCAGTGAAATCCTCCATAACCTGTGCAGAAATTATATTTAGAAAAAGGAAATCATGGAGTTCATCACGATTTTGTTCATATTATTTAATTTCAGAAAGGATTCATGTAGTGGCAAATACCCAGCAGTAGTAGTAAAATGATAGCAGGACGTGTGTGTATATATAATATAGTGGCTATACTAATTATATACCTAATATTGTTATAATTATTATTAAATCTGTTCTACTAAATACATCGAGTCGGCACGGGGAGATCGGTTTTAATATCCTTCAGTTCAGAAAACCTCTTATCACGATGGTTAATTGAACCAGTTTAGGGGAGTTTGAAGCTTTAATTTACAATACATCTTTTTTTCTGAGGCTAAAATTAAAATAATAATAATAATAATCCGCTGAAAATAAAATCCGATTATGTTAATTGCATTACAACTTTTGAAGTCTACAGAAAAGTAAAACATGCGAAAGCAAAGCGAATTAAAATCGAAAAATATATCAGAATGAAGTTGTTTTTATTTTCACTAACCCACAAGTAAATTATCATCGTAGCAGGGGGATTAATATCAGTACTAGGAATTAATAATAACATCGTTCTGATTTTACATTTTGTCTCATCAGCGAGTATCCGTGGCGAGCAGGCCGTGTGCAGCATCACCCCCAACAGAGAGAGCAGGGTCACAGATGAGAACAGAAACACGGTTTCTTTATAAAAAAATAAAGAAGTGAATTAAAAGAGTAGAAGAAACTGGGGACAGCAGCACGTGCGTTAAAAAAAAAAAAAGATGCGACAATATGGAAAGTCTCAGTGGGGGGGGGTCCGACTTTTCGATGGTTTGGAGAAAAAAAAAACTCTTTTCAGTGAACACATTAAGAGCTCGATGGTCTTTAAAAACAGATCTATTTGACGTGTAAAATAATATTCGATACCTTGTGTGACAGATCAGGTCTGTCATCACAAAATATCTGGTTTTGTTTTGAAATTGAAATATCAGCAGTGATGGCGGCTCTGGAGGCTGCACCTATGGGGTCTTGTGAGCTTATTGTACAACATCTGAACTGTGTCTTCACTGTGCTCCGGCACGGTGTTTGTGTTTTTGTTTGTCTATTTTTTATTTATTTTTTTTACTAAAACGCGTACTTTATTTAATTAAACATCAAATGAGTGATAGAATAAGTCATTTTCTTCAAGAGTTTCTTTGTACAATGTCATTTAAAATTGTCAATAAAATATATGTAATTCAACACTCAAACCGTCTCACATCTGTGCCGCAATGCCAAAGCATGTTTGTGATATTTTTAAATGTTTTCTTTTTAATTGAACTGTTTCGCAGGGAAAAGAAGAAAGAGATGTGGTTAATCGTGTAACCAATAACAGCCAGTCGGAGCACCGGAGCACAGCTGAGGTTAAACGTGCAGAATAGCGCCATCTCGCTGTTGCGGCCAGTTATTCCTGCACATTTTCTCCCTCCTCTGCTGAGACCCTCCGTGAAGATTTGTCCTCTCATAAGGTTGACCGATTTCTGTGTGCATAGCCAGCTATGACAACAGCCTGCATGCTGCTGTCTTTTGGCGGCCACCAGTTATATGTGTTATCGCTGTTCATTAGTGCAGGGGGTCCCGGAGCGGGTCCCGGGACCTGCGGGGGTCAGTGATGAAGGGGGGGTGGGGGGTGAAGCGCGTCCTCAGCAACTTGAGATGTACTGTCGTTTCACTGTAATCTAATTCAACTAAATTATCACAGTCAAACATATAGACTAGTTCCCAAGCTGAGGTCCCGGGGCGCTCATGGGTCACCGAGGGAGATAAATAGGGTCCCCGGAAATCAGAGAAATAATTTAATTTCTCTTGTGGGTCATGATTTGGTTTGCAGCTGCACATTTACAGGATGTAGAAATGTGGTGATGTTGATCCTGGATTGCAGCGTCTCGGCTGCTATCTGCTCGTCTGCGGTTTATGGACAGTGTGTACAAAATCCCATCAAGCCACAAGAAAATGTCAGATGTGGCTCCCTGTGACAAAAAAAAAATCTTATCAAGCGGGGATCCAGGGGCTGTAACGCGGATCTGCGCGCGGGGTGTTCTTGACATAAAAAGGTGGAGGAGCCCATTGGAAAGAGCGCGAACCTTTATGGCAAGAGAAGAGTTGTTCACACACTTATTGTCTTTATAATAGATTGTTCTGGTTGGCTTCAACATGAGAAGAAAAAAACGTACTTTCAATATTATGGGGACGGTTTCTGCTACAACTGATCCATTTTACAAATGTGGGAGGATAATACAGAGAGGAGAAGCACAATCCGGCATCAGCGAAGCTGTGGAGATCCCCTGCAAACTATGAGTGTACAGGAGAATAACGTCCTGTATTTATTTTGCCTTTATTTACACCTGTTTTATACCCTGCAACATTAACAGGGACATCTCTCTGATTGGGAATATCCCTCAGGTGGAGTTGCGCAGGGAACCGTATTAGGCCCCATAGTCTTCTTAGCACCACTGGAAACATGTGGATGATATGACTGTGGCTCAGGCGTGGAAGTCCAACTTCAATGACTGGCTACCCCCCTTAGGGAGGAGCTCACAGGTCGTCAGACAAGGAACTCAAACAAACTGGCCATCACAAGATGCCGAACTGAGAGATATAGGAAATCACCAATCCCCTCCTAAATGATAGCGGATTTTAGATTTGAGATTTGTGATTGCAATTTTAAACTTTGTCTATTTTACACTTTATTTAGCATTGACGTCTTATTGTAAAATAATTCCGTTTTTTTAATGACAAGTGTCTTCATGAACCTGTGATAATGCTGAAAGGTCAATAAACTAAACTAATTAAGAATCATTTTCTTTAAAGCAAGGTCTGATCAAAAAAGCAAATATCGAACTTCTATATCAATTAAGGCCTGTAGGTCAATTAAACGCAACTAAATCACGCGTTAAAATGCGGCCATAATGACATACACAACTAAAGGTTTAACTGTATGCACGCCTTTTGTATTTTCCCGTGTTTTCACAGGTCTGCTGTCCGCTCGGAGTTCCCAGTAAGATGCTCAATAAGCTCCGTTCTGCAGAAATGTCAGACGCACCCTCAGAGCCGTTCAGATGAACGGTGTGTGCAGCAGTGCGCACCGAGGAGCGGAACAACATGGACAACTACCTACACAAGGAAAACATACATCAAACCTCACGAGACTCTGCTTTTGATGGAAACAGGTCTAATGATTCGACTTGACTTTTTTTGGTGGGATAATTAAAAAAAAAATACTTCAGGAGTTTTCTATTAATTTACAGAAAAGTTTAGAAATAATTGCATTTGCCTTTTTTCACCTGTGGAACATGTGAACGTGTAGGCTGTTGTTCTTTGTGTTGGTGGTGCAAATGATGATGATGATGAAGACTGGACGGGAGATAACGCACAGGGTGTGAGGTTTTTTTTTGTTAAAGCACCTTCAGTCTACCAGCAGCATCGACCAGAATTACGCCAAATTAATTTCACAGTTTGAAGCAGCTTTGCCAAGTGCGCGTTTGAAGTTTCGGCAAACACACTCACACACACACACACAGTTGTCTATAAGGAGCATTTACAGGGAAGAAGAAAAGGAAAACATCTCCATCAGCGGCGGGTGAGGGCAGAGCCGTGTTGGGGAGTGACACGAGCGGAGCACTGCAGGCCTGCCCGCCTAATTAAAGCAAAATTGATTAAACATTTAGCACTTATTTGAGCAATTTATGCGGCATTTTACATCCGCATAAGCTAATGCCTTCAACATTACCATCATCATCATCATCATCATCATCATCATGTAGCTTGAGCTGCACACGCACACACATGTATGTGCATGGGGGGGCAGGGGGGTAAACAGACCTGCGCAATTGACATTGTCAATTAAGTTGACTTTATCAGCCATTTCTCAGTAAGAAACACACACACACACACACACCGAGGGGCCTCAACCCATGCACGTCATCTCTAACTTAATGCTTGTGTAAAACGTGTGTGTGTGTGTGCGTGTGTGTGTGTGTGTAGTCACATTCAGGCTCCTTCTCCAAACTGCTTCAGAGTGACGAGCCTGTAACATTAATACTGCGACCCCTGGAAGACTGACAACCACTGCGGTGCACCTAATGGGGATCTTAATAAAGTATCTATGTACCCCGAGTAACAAATCAATACAAGATGTAGGCCTATATCGATCAATACCTATGAAGTAGTCCTGATGAAATAATGCGTTAGGGTTTTGGGAGGCGGATGGGGGCTGTCTAATATCCAGGAGAGTGTTTGCGGTCTCTTCAAATCATCCCTCTGGCTCACCGCTCGCCCTGGTCCTCCCCTCAGTGTGTGATCGTGTGTATTAAGACAAATCAAACTGCATGCTTTAGAAAAGGTCCCGTCTCCCTGCTTTAAAGCATTGGGCATATCGTTATTTGATTCCCACCCACTGCCCAGCTTCTCCATTAAAGTTTAGTCCTCTTTCGGCTAGAAACATAGACATTTTTTAAATATCATAAGCGCCAGTCTTGGATTTATTTGGCGTGCAGTTTTCAAGCTATCATCAGACATTTGGGCTGTTCCACAGGCATTGAGAAAGGCGCACTGTGAGCGCGCTTGGGTTAAAAGAAAACTGAAATCGCCCTCTCAAAATGGGGGGAAATTCAACATGGGGTATATTCACACTCTTGCTCTACATCAGCTGCAGTTGTCTTTATCTCCCCTATTTATATCACCACAAAGCGCTGCGCCCCTTTTGAAAGTCTGGCAGTGTTTTTTCTTTTTCTTTTTTTTTCAAATGAACTTTGCCATGTTGGTGTTGATTGGCTCTTCTTTCTGCATCTTCTTTTTTTCTCTCCTCAATTTCTCTTCTCTCGCTGACCACAAATGAAAACTCCATGCAGAGGAAAGTTCTGGTTAAAGAGGACGACTCCACTTCTATAATATTCTTGTTTAAAACGGCTATAATGAGCACTAGTTTTCATATGTGGACGGTGTGGTGCAGACAAGTCTGTAGCCTGTACATGGACTCAGGAGGTCGACAGCAGAGCCTAGAATATTTTTTCCAACGACATCCAAACCCGATTATGTCCAATATCAAGGGACAACAGCGCTGATGTTGTCAACAACATGATAATGTTCTTTCGCTCAGCGTTATAAATTACAGCCGTGGGTCACATATGATGTGCAACAATTTAGAGAAAGAATCCAGGGTGATCCTCTAATGTTATTTTATTTTGATACAAGCCTCCCCTCCCCCTGTGAATCTCTGCTCCTTCTGACCATGTTACAGACTACAACATCACATTGGGACTCTCCTCCAGGCGGAGGCCGCCACTGGCCGTATACTACCTTCTCCATTCACACAGACAGACGCAGTGGGATACAGAGTGGATGACAGGTGCTTAAAACACACATTACTTGTAAAGTTACAGCCTAATAGCAGTCGGCAGCTGCTGTCTTGGTTGTACAAGGAGGCGCCTGCGTGTGCAGCGCGGGTCGCTTTTCCCTTTGTGTTAAAGTGAGCTGAGGTCTCCGAGGTCTTGAAGCTACAGTTCCAGGGACTGCGGGTAGATGGCACAATTTTCTTACATTTATGGGCAGAAAGCAGGAAGCCTTGTGCACTAAGTTGAAGTGAAAGGCAGTGTGTTTTAATGGCAAAAGACAAAGTGGAAGAATGTTCAGAAAATGAAAGAATGATAATACATTTAGAACAGAGAAAATTCAAAAATGAAAGACAAACACATTCGCTGTTGATTCTGGCTTTATCGCCATTTTATATCCAATTTGTTAGAGAGGAGAAATGGTAAAAAAAAAAAAAATATATTAATAATAATAACAATACTTCTAATAACAATGTTCTTTAAAGCCATAAGGAACAGGTGCCCCATCCTGCTAAGCGTTTGACTTATAGGATGCAATGTAAATGAGCTGCGGTGCCTCAGTCTATATATGCAATAAAGCGCATGCTGGATGGGCTAATTTGTCATAGTGATAGTGCCAAGGTGCAAATCATGTGCGTTTGTCGCTTAACTGTGCGGCCGTACGTGTGTGTGTGTGTGTGTGTGTGTGTGTGTGTGTGAAAGAGAGAGAGAGAGAGACTGCAAACCATATTCTTATCTTATTAAACAAATAAACCCACTAATAGCCTGTGAGCCCTAAATAAGTTCTCAGCTGCAGTGCGTAAACCCCAACAAACGCCAGCCACCAGCACTGACTCCACTGTACACACGCCTCGGCCCCGCAGCATCCTCCGCAGCCTGTAGGATTTCTTTGGGGGGGGGGGATTAGGTGGTAATAGGGCTATACCAACTCGTGTGTCAAAAAGTTCTCACGTCACGCAGACGTAAATAAAAGTGACGTCGCAGCGAGTTACACCTCATTAGTTTTTTTGTGCAATGCTAATAAAACAGAAGTGCAAATTATGGAGTCCAGCGTTTACATCACGCTCTGTCAACTGAAATCAGCCCGGCCAGAGTCGAGATCCGACCCGTCCAAACCCGTCCTGAAGCTCTGCTTTTGGTTTCTGGGTGAATCCAGTGTGTTTCAGAGGTTTCAGCCCTTCACGTGCTGATATTTTGAAGAAAGCTAGACTGAGACTTTTTTGTTTTTGTAAATACTTGGTCCAATGAATTCCTATTTGCTGGCTGCTGGTGGTGTGTATAGTGTGACGTCCACTTTTAATTCATCATTATGGGGCTTACATTGGCCTCAGTGTGATATACCTCAGAGACAGTTTGGTTGGACAGGCAGTGAAAGCATCACTGTATGGATAAACAGCGCTTTCAGCAAAGAAGCAGAGGATAAAAGACCATCAGCATCACATCATAATCATCATTTTCATCATTATCAACAGCAACAAAACCACACACTCACACACACACTCACACACACACACACACACCCATCAGCAGCAGCAGCAGAAACCGTGGTGAAGTTGGCTCCCATACCCATCCTGATTAAGCCTCCATACAACAAGGCTAATTCTATTTCAGACTTAACTCTCAACTAAGCCAATACTACTAATAATTACTAATAGACCAAAGGTTTATAGCAGCACAATAGCACGCGAGTGAATAATTGGCATTTAAACCCATCACATCCACTTATTGGATATGCACAAATTTATACATTAAAAAGTTCAAATGCATCGTGCAGCCGTTCAGAAACTTCCAGTGGTCTTAATGAAGCGGCTGGAAATAGAAAAGTAGACCATAATAACGCAAAGAACAGCCAGTAATATCAATAGAAAGCAATTCGATTTTCAGAAAATACATTCCCCACCTTTCAATATAGCTTGCATTATTTGGATGCTACTGTTTATGATGTATACTAAGTTATATAGAATTCATCCCATTAATATTTATGTGAGCGTCCAAAGGTGAAACTGTATTCCGCAAATAAAGCGGTGGAGGCGCTGAGTTGGGTATTTCTCCACTATGGTCCATGTCGCGTGAGGAAGGGGGGGGGGGTCTACTGTTATGAAATGTTATTATCTGTTGAGGCAGGGCGCCTTATTACAACTGTTGTATCCTATTTCTGAAGTTTACCAGACATCAACCTTCAATCCACTCTTTTCCAAACAGTCTAGTGAATTCCTGATCGAGAGAAAACTATCTTAACCTTGTGGCAAGAAAAGTGAAGGCGTGGAGCGGGCCTGTTGGCTGATTGATTAATTATTTTATAATTCATTAATCAGTTTCATGGGGCAAAAGGGCAACATCCTGCCACAGCAAATTGACTCCAGTCCCCCCTCCCACCACCACCACCACCACCCTCCAACCGACCACACACACACACACACGCACATGCAAGGACAAGTCCACACGTGCGCTTGGGGAGTAAAAAAAAACATGAAAAAACGTGTGTTTTCAAATTCATAAATTATAATTTAATACCAAGAACAAATTTACAGCAGAATGCTTGTTTACAATAAGCTAACACAAACAAACAAGAATTGTGTTCAACTATAAACTTTCACACACACTCACATATATCACTTGCAATTAATAATAATAATCATAAAAAAAGTATCTATACGTTATCAATACCCTGCAGTCATATATTTTTATATATTTATATAAAAACGTGGGTCAGTTTAAACTGTTCATAATTACAATCATGTATCATTCTCTGGTCCATATGTGGCCACGAACAGCCAAAGATCAGTGTTCAATCATTGATCCCTTTTAATTCAACCACAACATGGTGTTTTTGTGTGTGTGTTGAAGAAAAGCCTCAAAACAAGGACAAAGTTGCTAGCTTCCAAATACACACACGCGCACACACATTCTAACACACGCGCGCGCGCGCACACACACACACGCTCACGCACACCACGGCACCTGTCAAAGACCAAAAAGGAGCAATAACACTAAAGTTAAAATATCAACTCCTTTTTTTTTCCAAAACCTGCTCACCCTGTTTAAGTCTGTAGCCTAATAATGAACGTCGTTTCTTTTCTTTTCCTTTTTTGTTTCTTTAAATACAAGGGCTAGTGTACTGAATGCACAGATTATATCTATACAGTCAAAAAAGAGAGAGAGAAAACATTTACATTTATATATCAAAGGTAAAATAGGTTAGCGACCTGTGGCCATGCATTCACAGTCTAAATATACATGAAAAAGAAAACATTTGTAGTAATATGTATATACATTAAAAACATAACTTTCAGTGCTACTAGCTAAGTCTGCCACTCAATTTTGAAGACGTTTGTATTACCGAGAAAAAAAAATGGCAACCACAGATTTTTCTTAATCACATATACTTTGTATAAAGGAAAAAACTCGTTGAAATGAATTGACCTATATTTACAAGAATACTGCCTCTAATCAGTGTTTTTCAGGTGAAACACACGGACTGAAGTTTCAAATCTAATTGTGTTTCCCCCCAAAAAAATGTTGTAGGCCTACTTCAACAACGTTTTGATAAGAAATCACATCATGCTTGTCAGGCACTTAATGCTTGAAGTGAATAAAGGGTGACATTTCAGGGACGCTTCAATAATACTGCTATTAAACACTACTCCGGCTAGGCTTCAACCTTTTATGACCCTTGACCCCTTTTTTTCCCTAAAACAAGTCAGTTATGCCTTGAGTGTAGTTTGAGCCACTGCGGACGCCCTTAAATGCACATATAACGCATTCAGAGCCACCTGTCACAAACACCTTTACAACAGCAGGTCTATGCAACTTGTAGCATTTTCTTTTCTTTGTTTTTTAATTATTGTTGTATCCAATTGGGGAACTGATGCCAAATATTCAGAGCTGGATGAAAATGGGGAAGACTTTTCCGCAAATCATTTTGGAAAACAAAGTGGATCCTGCAACTTCATATTAATAAAGAGCAAAATGTTTCCGCTGGGTCATAAAGTTGAAGATGAACTCCCCGAAAAAAAAGAAAAGAAAAAAAACTCCCTTTTTTCCCAGATGGTATTGGTCATCCTAAGAATATAAGTGCGCTTGCAGCATTAAGCCTAGATTATAAGCCTATACTCCTATTGCTGTGGTTTTAATTCTTTTTAGAACTTTTTTTTTTTAACATTATTTCACCTTTTTCAAAATAAATCATTGTCTTAGAAAATAACACCACCTGTACTACAGAAATCACATAGGCCGGTTTGGAACCAGAAAGGAGGAACAAAGAAAGTACAAAACACAGCTATACATGGACACAGGACAAGTCATTTGAGAAAAGAAAAATTCACGTTTCCGTATTTTCCCTTTCTCCACTTTTTTTTAAAATCTTTTTACCCAAATTATCATTTTTAAATGCACTTAATACTTAAATTTTCCTCATAAGGATCAACAAAATCCCCTTTCCTTTTTTTTGTCCTCATTTTCTTCTTTCATTAAAAAAAAAATGAATCGGAGCAGGTTGTTCTGCGTGAACACTGGGAGCTTGTATCTGCCATTTTGAAAGTTCAGTGGATGTCTCAATTTTTTTTTTTTTTTTTTTTTTTTGGAGTAGGGGGGGATTCACAGTCATTTACGTCAATGTCTTTCTTCATGAAAGCCAGCCCCGTGTAACAGCCGGTTGGTTTTTTATTCCTTCCACAAAAGCAGCTATAATCATTGTAGTCTCGCAGCCCCCCCCCACCCCCCCACCCACAACCCCACCTTTTGTTTGTTCGTCTCCTTCTTGGTTTACTGAATTGACATGTAAGGCCAGTTAAAACTGCTCCCCGAAAGCAACATATCCCTGATGAGAGTTTCAATTGGGGTTTTACCTACCAATCGGACGAAAAATAATTGTTCTATGACCGAGGAAGAGACTGTGCGAAGGGAAGGCAAGCGGAGTAACAACTTCCCAAACCGTGTTGGCTGGTTGGGATACTGGCTCCGGACATATTCCTCCAGGGCGCACTGGGACTTCTCCTGCAAACTTTCCACATGGGCCACATCTGAGAGGCCACAAGCATCTGAGGGGGGGGAAAGCAAATAAACATTAATAAAGTGTTTCGCTCACTAGGAGTTTTCCCCCACTGTGGTGATACACATGGCGGAAATTGATAGCCTGTCATACTCTGGGAAAAAAAGCAATTATTTTAGGAAATGATTCTTATCCCATTATATGTAAAAGTGGAGTTTATTTGTCTCGAGGCTTGTTTTCATAAATATATAGTGCACATGATTGTCAGTGTATGAGAATAATTTAATAATAACTTGTAATCATAATAATAACACTGCGCTAGACGAATAATTACCACAGCACAGATAATAAAATATAGCTCTACACTGTGAGGACAACTTCTATCGCTTTATCAATTATATTATATTTAATTTAGACAATATGTACAGAAACAAGATAAACTCTTGAATTTGCCACAGTCAAGAAGCAGCTGAGAATTTGAGTTCTGCTTAATTCGGTGATCCTCATTTTATCGCCGTTACAACTCGGTTATTTCCCTCGATAAAGCCACTTAAAAGTGAACTAAATAATTAAGTATATTCATAGCTAAAGACTCTTTCAGATGGGCCTGTCTCTCACAGTCAGAGGCAGAGCGAGGAAGGGAGGAGGGGGAGGGAGAGAGAGAGAGGGAAAGACAGGGAGACCTGCTGACCTTTAGTGAGCAGAGATTTAGCTTGGAAAAAAAGGGCCCATTGCCTACGGAGTTGCCGTCATACTATACCACCAGAGACGCATAATCACTATCTGTGCTGCTGCATGTGGGCGGCAGCTGATTATGTGCCAAAAAAAACGCTTGTACGCGCATTGGTTAAGTTTGTAAAAGTTTATGCATGACAACCACCAAACCACCAAAGTAGCAAAGGCGTGTCATCCAAACTACAACACACAGGCTCATGTTCAAGCCTCCGGGACTCAGGTATGGAGGAGACAAATTAAGCCATCGTGGCAACATAAAGGCTTAATAATAAAATTCAATGGCCTGAAATGTGAGTTTTCTTTTAGAAGCCACCACGAAGACAATAGTGGGCTGCTGGAGCTAAATGGAATACAGAGGCTGATGGCTGGCAGGTATGATATCATATTAAAGACATGCATTCACTCCACGGTGAAACCTTGTAAATCTCTTCCACACGTATTTTGTTTTTCACCCCCCCCCCCCCCCCCCCCCCTTTTTAATGGTGTAGCTAATGTAACAAAATAGCAGAGAAGTTTGGGTCATGACCTAGTTCTGGAGCAAGTCCAGAGACGCCTTGAATCCCACTAGCCGGGGGAGAATATTTCTGCAAGTATAAAATGAAAGCCGCCCCTCCTGTCACTGCTCAATATCACACAATACCGTTAGATACTGGCATATTTGCAATTACAGGGTGTGCATGGGTTCTACATGCTTTTTCTCGGACATGTCTTGTCCCCCCCAAGATGACAAGAGAGCGTTGGAACCGGCGCTTTGCTTTTACTGTGTGCAAATGGGACATTAGGCTTGTCTTTCTTTTTCTATTCCCCTCCCCCTCGGAGCCTGACATCATTTATATCTGTCATTCCCTACAAACAAGACGTGGGGTATACACACATTGATAAATGGCGGAAAGAAAAAAAAAAATCAAAGTGTAGCAATTCATCTGCAAGCGATTGGGTTCTCCAAAAGTGTATTAACAGCTAGATTTTATGACGCTTAGGGCAATTATTGTGAAGTTATCAGTGTTATTTAACTCGAGATTATGTTATAATGTTTCTGTCAGGCTGCACTTTCCTCTGTTTTGTTGTCAATTTAATTTAAAATCTCTTGCGTGGTCATGCCACGATTTCCAGTTTAGCCCTCTGTGGTGTGTGTGTGTGTGTGTGTGTCTGATAAATCAGTTTATTAATCATGTGGTTTTATAATTCAGTAGCCTAAAGCCTATCAAAAAGCCTTTGGCCATGAAGGCAACATAGGTGAACATTTTAGCTGGGTGCTCATCTAAGACAAGCAACAACCTCTAGCCAGTGCAGATATATTTAGGTCAGCGTTGATTTAGCTGATGTCAGTATGTGCATGTTAGTGCCATTCACACAGGCTGAACTTGGAGTGTGCCCGTCTATTGTCTTACCTGTGGTGAAGAGCACAATTGCCTTTAAGCAGCTATATTCAGCAGAGTCAACGTGCAAAGCCTTGAGCTTTTCCACTTGTTCTTGGAAGATCCTAATGTGGTCCATAAAGGCTACCACTCTGTCCGCAGACATGGGGGAGGCGTGAAGGCCAGCCGCCGCCAGGAGAGGAGCCACATGCAGGGGCATGGAGCACTGCGCGGCGTTGAGCACAAATAACTCACTCCACGTCAACCTCAGCAGAGCCACCTGGTCGGTGATCTGAAGATCTGGAAAGAAGGGAATATTCCTGGCCCACTCCACGGCGCTGAAGAGCATCCTGGCTGCTAGTTCACAAATGTTCTCGATGCCCATTATGTTGTTGGGCTGCATGCATTGACTGCCATACCGGGACGTCGGGTAGGGCTCCGCTCTCAACAGAAGAGAGATATATCCGGATAAGTAGGAATGGCAGTGCAGTGGGTCTCCATTTGTCAAGGCGAACTGGCCGTGGTGTGGCTGTGTGGGTGGCACCCGTCCCCTTTGCACGGCTGCAGTAAAAAGAGAAACTACAGATATTGAAGCCTGAATTCTACAAATC
Organism: Enoplosus armatus; assembly: GCF_043641665.1. NCBI lineage: Eukaryota > Metazoa > Chordata > Actinopteri > Centrarchiformes > Enoplosidae > Enoplosus > Enoplosus armatus. Next base: position 9,693,624 of record NC_092185.1, read on the forward strand.
ATCACACAAACACTCTGAGCACCAAGACTGCTGTCAAATATTATACATGTTGGAAAAACGACCGCTCACACCTCAAGAAAATAAATGACACACAGCATTGTTTGCTATATGTGACACCAAAACACACACACACACAGACACACACAGACACACGCATTATGTTATTGCATAGGAGTTTAAAATAAAGACAGGTTGCATTGATATTAACGAGGCTGTGGTGAGACTAATCATGTGCTGAAACGCCAGAGATGCGCTTTAAACACGTTTAACACACGCCATGCATATGTCTAGCTTTAAAATGATGTTATTCAGCAACAGCAACATGAGCTGGCTGTGAAGGAACACAAAGAGGGCAAGGGAGACCTTGCATGTTTAACCCTTAACCTACTTAGCAATTCATCTCGTTTTACCATACATGCGGGCCTATTTTCGACTAATATTCAAAGAAATTCTCGAGCTTGTGTGGGGGGGCTTCGCGTGCATAATTCACGCCGATGTCCGGTTTTGGACCCAGTGAACAAGACATGCAGGAGAGACGTGGAGATGTAGCCTGAGCACGCTATCTCTTAATTCGATACTCGCCATAATAGCGCAGAGGGCTATATTGTATCATCTATCCAATACAGATGTACGTCTACGCTCGTGGCTTCATCTCATACGTGAATTCGATAGCCCCAGCCTGGCCAGGGGTCGGCTCTTGTTTGTGAAATGCAGAGCTATAATGCGCCGGAGCTGGATACTATATAATGCAACGCTAAAAAGGAAGATCCGGCGAGCCCCGTCTCGACCACAGCAGAGAGCGGCTCCATTGCGTGTTCCAGCCGCACAGCTTTGGAGGGAACAGTCGGGAGGGAGAACAGGCTATGGGGGCGACAGAACATGGTTTCATGTCTGGAAGCCTACAGACGCACAAACACATACATGAATAGGAAAACAAAAAGTCCCAATACCTTCCCGTCTCATGCCGACTTTGAGGCATTTTTTGAGGCGGCAGTACTGACACTGATTGCGGTGGTGTTGGTCGATTGGACAATTCCTGTTGGCACGGCATGTGTAAGTGAGGTTCCGTCTTACGCTCCGTTTGAAGAAGCTTTTGCACCCCTCGCAAGTAAACTGGCCATAGTGTTTGCCACTAGATTTATCCCCACAGACCACACATTCAATGTGCTGGGACTGTTTCTCCGACGGCTGCGTCGTCTGGTTCGTCGGCGTGGACTGTGTGTTGTTCGGGGGTCCTTGGACCGGAGTCTGAGGGGTCGGAGGGGCGACCTGAGACGCTGTCAGATTCAACTGGCCTGGTTGAGGGGTGGGAAGAGATAGTCCTCCTTGGGTTTGCGAGGAAAGGGTGCCTTGGGTGTCAGCCACATCGTCCTGGGAGCCTCTCCACACTACCATTGCCATATCTATCAGTCAACGTAAAGAAACTTTTTGTCTGCCGTTTTGGTGTCGCGGTGAATAATGTCTCAAGGAAACGCGGTAAACTGTGATTAACAGCCGGGCACACAAAATGTCAAATCTAGCCTACGTTGAATCCACTCGTTGAATCTCCCGAAAACTGTCGATTTATTGCTGTTGGAGACGTTGCGAAGCACGTTTTCAAAACTGATGCGATGGCGAGCTGAGTCGCTGCCTTGCGCTTAAAGGCCAAGTCCAGGGGCGCTTACAGTCAGCCATCCAGCACACCCATCAATGGGAAAGACAGGCTAAATATTAAAATAATCAACCGAGGTAGCATGGACTAGTTCAGTGAACGATGGAGCAGGTTGGTGAGACCGTGCCTGCAGCAGCATAAAACAATTGGTGAGCACACTCGTAGCAGCTACTATCAAGTTCCAGCACAAGTCTTGAAGAAAATCACCAACTGGGTAAAAAAAAATTGCGTCTTCTTCCTTTTCTTCCTATGAGGTAGCGCCAGCAAGCGCGCAGCTGAAGCCAATGTTTTTGAGAGCCTGGAATATGAAGACAACTCTTCCCCCCAAAAAAAGCGAAAGCACTAAAAACAAAAAAACAAAAAAACAAGGATCACAACCTACAAACCTCCTCCGTGGACTGAAAAATAATAGGAAAAAGGAGTAGAGAATCAAAGTGATCAAATATGTTAAAAAGGCGGAGGTTAGGAAGTGATTTGCGATTGGTAGGAGCCGGGCTGGCAGAATGCTTTCTCTCTGATCAGCTCACTGAGCTCTCTATATAGTGAACTTTGACACGACTGCTGCAACTTAGCACACGTTACCATGGAGATCGGCTGCCATATAAGGAAGGAGAGTGTGTTTGACTGGTCAGAGCTCAGGGACCTCCCCCTGAACCCCATTGGCTAGTCGGCACTTGTGCTACTTGGTACCTTGCCAGAGCCAGCATGGAGGTCGAGAGGGCCGCTTGGTCCTAAAAGGAGACGGGTTTCGGCAAGAGGAATCATTTCTAGTCACTCTATTCACCCATTTATATAGGCTATTCTCACATGCACGCCCGGTAAAGCCTTAGCAATTTCACGAAGATAAAAAAACAACCTAAATCTGAATTCAATTCTTTGCCTCATATCGCGTTGCAGTGTATCCGGCAGCCCCCGTAACAAGCCGAAATATCCAAAGAGATTTTGTCCACGAGACACAGGTGCACCTTCTGGACATGATCTGTGCTCATTACAATAAAACTGTCCATCTATTGTGACCTTATCTTAATCCTTTAGGTATGTGGATATGAAGACAGACCACACGTTTGAACACAATGGAGAAAAAAAAGAGAAAAAATGAGGCACTCTGACTGTATGATACTCTAAATGAAGATTGCCAACATTAGTTATGATAAACTGTAAATAAAACAGCACGTGAAGACTCATTTGGTCACATGTGCACTAAAGCCAGACACAGAAAAGGGTCACCCACCAGGTGAACGCCATATAATGCCATGTCGTCTGAATCTCGACAGTTTTTTCTCCACACGTTCTTATATTTGCACAGGCTAATAAACCTATTAGTGCTTCTAATCGCACCAGGTACCATTCATCACAATCGACACCTCTTATAAAAATGTTATGATAGGCTACTGACATCATCTGGGCACCCGCTGCAGCCTGCTAATCCCCCCCCACCCCCACCCCCCCGCCACAAATATCCCGAACCAACTAAGTCAAAAAGGCCAAATCTGGGTCTCAGAAGTCAGAGCTTTGCCTTCATGTGGTCAAAACGTGAAGTGACCAGCGCTTTAAATAATGACTGCGTTTAAAAAATGTCATTTGAGGTTAAAGGCCATACCCGTCACGTTCAGGTTAGGATGAAAGTTAAGCCACTTGCTGATAAATAACACCATAAAAAGCTGTTTGCGGTCATTTAGATACTTCATAATGTATATGTCAGATGTCGCCCTATAATAAAGATAATCTACAGTTTGTGGTAATGACAAACACAGTGAAGGATGCCGTGCATGTAAAACGGGGTCAGTGGTTGTTGCAGAGTTGCTGCCTACATGGTTGATCATTTCTTTAGGCTTGTGTTTAAAGACTTTTATTTTTTATGTCCGGAGGCCATCAAACTTGGACTGCAGGTAAAACTTCACGGAGCCATACAGATGAACATATAGCTGATAGAGCTGTGTGTTATAGTCTATAGAGAGCAGCAGCAGCAGCAGCATGCATTGTCCTCGGATGTATTACAGTATATGGGTGCCCCCTAGCGTATGAAGTTTTTGCTTCAAATAAGATTCAATTTAGAGGAGCCATCCGACACGGAAACTGCTTCAGTCTCGTCTCCCGCATCGACCAAACTAACGAGCACCATTTTAAACTGATGACTGTTTGTTTAAATTCTGTTTTACATGACTTGGACGGCAAAGCTTTGAGAGTTGCCAAAGTTGGATTTACTTTTTTTGCCACTTCAGGCAGTCCCAGCGGTGGTATTTAGACCAATTATGTCTTTATTCTAAAACAAATTAGCCAATTATAGTTTGTCTGCATGACTATTTTGTCGGTTTTATTTACAGATCCCGTGAACGTGGAGAGTCTGTAAATAAAAATACTCCGCAAGGTATATCCACTCATCGAGGATTGCTTCAAATGGTAAGTATACATTTTGCACATTTCTTTTTAGGATAAATCGGCAAAGCAGCAGTGCTTTATTTCTCTGCTCTAAATGAAATATTGTCTAAATAAGCGGAGAGGCTCCTCTGTTGTAATAAACGACCTGGACTGCTGCAGACAGAGCACATAGCAACCTACATATGCGATATTTCTACAGTGCGCATTGAATACGGCCAACTCTGTCAGTCATTGTCGCTTATTATCAACGCGTTAATTTATATGGTGACCACAATAAGCCCAACTATAGTTTGCATGGATGGTTTGATAGTGATAGAGAGGCAGGAGGCTGTATTCTTAAAGTAACAAACCTACCAAATGCATATGTTGCTGATTCGTCCGTAGCGGGATGCATCTTCTCCCTTATTCAGAATATATTTAAGTCTTCTCTCTTTTTCGACACAGTGCTCAGACTGAAACTGGCAAAGCGTCCTCTCCAACAGACGGGATCAAACACAAAAAAAAGGAAAAAAGAGCACGATGTTTATTGAGAAGATTGCAAATGTCTGACCATGCAAAAACTTTGGCGAGCCGAAACAAGCGACTGCTTCACGTTATGTGTTGTTGAGCGAGGAAATGGAAATAATAAGTTGACGTGTCGTCCGAGCAGAATACCATTTGACTTGCCTCTTACCAGCAAAGCAGAGATCCGGTGCGCCTTTTCTCTCCTACAGTAATATGGCCAAAACGCGCTCGTACGCCGCTGCTTTGTGTGGGCTATTGAGGAGAGAGGGAGGGAGGGGGGGAGGGGGGGGGGGGGGGGGGGTGAAGTCAGAACAGACACCTGTCTTAAAGTGTGGCGAGCGTGCATTATGGCATTCTGCATATTACAAATTATAGCCTATGGAGGTTGGAAGTAAAGATGCAATAAGACCTGTGATTAAAGCTGCAATTAAAACTGCCAAAATGTTAATTTTATTGAAAAATAAACATCCAGTATGCTTAACTGGAGCCTATAAAACTACTAGAAACTAGTGTGATTATTATTATTTGTAATAATAGTCATGTGTTTGAATTAATATCAACAATTCTGATATAAAATTATTGTTTACACATTATACAAAATAAAGACATAAGCGACCAGACAATAATATATCTTTTTTTTTTTTTTTACAGCGACACCTCCAGTAATTATACATTAAGCAGAGAATAAAAAGGGCTATATATGAAATGATAATAGCCTCAATTAACTTCCCGTAAATCTATACTGTTGAGTTGAAAAATGGAGCACCTTTTCCACGCATAAACATTTCCACACCAACACAATTGATTTGCTATTAAACCCCCTCCCGCAAACGTCTTGTGCTGCAGTTTTTATTTCCCGGGTTTAAAAGTTTCCTCTGTGTGATTAGTAGTTGTTCTCCCTTCAAGCAGAGGATAAAAAGCACTATACGCTCTGCGAGCCTGCGTGCACACAACAATAGCGCTGCCCAACGGGACCAGTATCGATTAAGACGAGACAGAGGATGTCGCCTGCACTAAATATTTACTGATCACACACAAATAGCTGGATCTCTAACGATTTCCCATGCTCCGGCTGGGAGAAAGGACTAAATCACTTTATTATTGTTAGTAAAACAAAGCACACGCTCTGGAACACACAGGAGCGGAGATGTGCTGATTGGGATAAGTGCAGTTAAATTAATCGATAGCGAGTAGATAATAGTTGAGATTTACGGGCGTGCAAAGAAAAAGCTCTCACTCATGTATCAGATTAAACTGACACGTGCAATGCGATTGGTAATTCTTCTGCTATGACAACACGCGCGCAGTGGTCAAAACAGGGCAAAGGCAACAGACTGGAGAATAAAACTACACAACCAATAGGGTTAAAATTTCTTGCACATAAATCTGCCTTTTTTAAAAAAGCTTTGAGATAGATTTAAAAAAAAAAAAAAAAAAAAAAAAAAAGATTGTAAGAAGCTCTCACACTTGCGGAAAAGTCAAAACTGGAGTAAAAGTTGACTTTCATCTTATCTCTGCCTTCACCAAGTCCTTCATGCAGATAGAGGGATTCTGACCCGGAGGTCTCTAAGTTCCCGGCCTGATTAACCCTTCCAGACCCGCGCAGGAGCAAATGTTAAGCAGGCTAATCAACTTCAAGAGTCTGATTGAATTAGATGACTGTGGAATCAGGACAGACACTAAATTGTCCCATTAAAAAAAAAAAAACACCATGAAGAGAAATATTGGTAATTTTCCCACAATGAGTCAATTTATATTAATATTGAATATAAACAAATAGAGGAATTAATTTCAGATAACAGAAGAGGTGATTTACTTGTTAACAGGCAACAGGTTTCAACTGTTTCTAGTATAAAATGAAACATTTCCAGCATACTTTCAATATTCAAAACTCTCTTTAACACCCACAATTTGTTTTTGACTTGCTTGATAAAGATCACTTGATTGATGGTGGTTGAGCCCCATATTGCGTAATATCAATCAGCACCCTCCAGTAAAGGTTTCATCTCTTGTCTCTTTACAGCAGTGTTTCACTGTGCTGCTGTAATGTTGCTTATATGCAAAGATGAAAAAGAAAAAAAAAAAAGACCAGACCAATTAGTCAAACGTGTGCTTGTAGGTTTGGCTTCATTAAGGTAAAGGATATTTGCTGACAGAACGTAATTAAAGTTTCAAGAACTTACTTTGGACTCACAAGATAATCACAGGAAGACGCACAAGAAAAACACAACATGAGTAAGATATTGTATCGTTTACATTTTCATGATATAAAAAATTCATAATTGTGCAGGCATAAAATGATCATCTCAAAAGTAGTGATATTTAGAGATTTATTTTACACATGGCTTTCATCACGATGATGTATGTGTGCATATTCTTTTAGCATATGGTTTCTTTTGATTTAACTTTCTTTCTTTGTGGTTGAATGGGTGATTCTTAAGCACGGCTTTTACAGACTTTAATTGACTTTAAATTGTGTTTCTGTCTATTTGGCTTCGTAATAATATGTAATTACAAAAAAATGCATTCCATTATAACAATTAACACCCCTATATGGTAAATAGAGTGTGTGTAATTGATTGTATGCATGCACATGTAAGCTATATAGCGACGTGTACATTACGTGTGAGAAAAACATGTATAACATTCACCTTTTTGTGAAAGTGTGCTCTCGTGTGAGCAGACATACATGTCACAGTTGAGACCGTTTTTATAAAGAGTTCATTCAGTGGTGTAGATCACTTTCTCTCTGTCTGCGCGCCCCAAGGGCCGCTATCTAAAAAGGCAATAGATCCCAGATAGCTCACTGTGTTCAATTTGCCAATGATAGATTATAGTGCCAATTTAAACAGATAGGGATCAATTTGTCTCAATGATCACTCTTTAGGCTGACTGCCAGCATGCTCGTAATGTTTTTGTAAATGCTGGTTGTTTGAATCGTGGCTGTTAGCTCTAAAGTGATCAAAACTGTAGTATGGAGAGTGGATATGAGACATGATAAACGATGTGTTGTTTTGGCTGCTAAAGAGATAGATGGATGGAGCGTATATATGTGATGATCACTTGAGGCAGCAGCATTGTAGCAGCAATGACCAGAAGGTCAACGATTTAACTCTAAAGATGCGCTGGGAAAGTCTTGGTTGGGGAATTGTGTGATAAGTGCTCTCTAACCCTCAGGAACTACTGCTGAAGTACCCTTCGGCAAAGCAGCTTAAACCCCATCTGTCCCAGTGGAGCTGCACAGCGACCAGCAGTACAAGACTGCGGTCGTACCGGCCACTTGTGAGATGTGTCTCTTTGAGTGTGACCTACCCTCCCTTTTCTTTTTTTTTTTTTTAAAGAGGGAGAGTGGGCAGTCCACTCGCCTCACACTCTTTTCTTTTTTTTTTTTTTTTTTCATGTACTCAGACAGTGAAAAAGTTTGGGAGAAGACACAAGAGAGAAAGCCGTGGCAGCATTCAGTCCCGAGCCAGACATGGTTCACATGTGGCCCCAAAGGCAGCAGACAGAGTATTGAATTACTGTAACTCAAGGTGCAATGTGGTAGCACTGGGCGAGTGTAAGAATTACACAAACGGATGTAGACGAGGCTTTCTATTACAGCTATTTAATGTTGAAGTGTCGGGTTTATTTTCTTAAATTTCAGCTATAACCCTTTACTAGTGAAAATGGCAGCCGTACGTTCTACAGTGATCATCAATGTCTCATTGTTATCTGTTATCATTAGATTGACCAATTACATCAAACCGCTATTGTCCTGTGAAAACCTTGTATCTCTAGGTTGTGTGATTTTAATGTGTTACATGGTTTGCAGGACGAGGAGAAAACACTTCAAACCCCGCGGGATCAACTCATACATGCATGTCGGTAAACTTCGAGCTGTGTCTCCTACTTCTTCAAGATTTTGCACATTTTGTACAATTATGGGATGACCAATGAAGTATTACTGTTTGAAGTGTTAGTAGTTAAATAAGTAGTGCTCCGTATAGTTGCCTTTTGCAGTCTTAACACCTGCCACATCTATGACTAATAAAGTTTTAAGATATCATATGAGCTGTGTTTTAACTGATTTTCTATATACAGTACCTATTGTTGTGCACTTACATTTCAATGATAGGGTTTTTCCAGTTTTACCATGATAGTTTACTGTAAATGTGTAAATAAAGGGTGTTTTTCTTTCACTGGAACTATTGTTTAAACTGTTAAAATCTATAATGATAGGTTGGAAACAGTAAGAGTGCAGCTCCGTGTTTGTTGAATTATTCGCTAAAGCTAAAACAGACTTTGGCTTCACTGATTCTGCAGGATATCCATACACAAAAATACAGTGGAGATTTAGTAAAACCACATGGGTACTGCAAGTCTCATGACGGCCAGTCTTTATCTTACCAGTCATTGAAAATAAGTATATGACACTACATTGTGTAATGATAGCATCTTTCTGTATGCACAATTTGAACATTAGTGAAAAGGTTGTAAAGAGTACGGTACTCACGTTTCCTGAAATTAAAGCATGGTTGAATTTAACACTAAAATACCAACAGTAACATATTCCATTGGGCACTTTTACCAGTTCCAAGCCTAAAGACTGCGGGCTGAGAAATCAGCCAAGCTTAAATGTTTTAACATCAGAACTCATTTCTCTGTGAAAGTGCTGCAGATATAAATTGTGTAACTATGAACAAAACCGGCAGCCCATGAATATGGACGATGTTAACTACATCTCTACTTCCACAGGTAGTGATTCAACATTTGTGAAAGGAAAACATTGTATAATAGCAACAAATTGCGATTTGAGGATTTTCAATCACACAAATCCACATGTGATCAATGGTCCTTGTGAACTGATGGAGGGAATAAAAAAAAAAAAAAAGCAAATGGAATGTGAATGGGTTTTGGTAAGACCTACACGACGGCAATGACGGCGAATGAAAAAGAGAATATTTTCTTGGTGTGAAGATGACCTCAAGGTGAAAAGCCATTAAAAAAACAGGAATCGCTTATTCACAGGATCTGGGTTATTTTATCGCCGTCTGAGGACACGCAGAAGCTGCTGCTGCTGGAGCTCAACATGAGAGTCAATACTGCCTGGATGATGTCACCAGAGTCAAATCTTGCTCCTCTGACAATAAATTGAGAGGGGATTTGTGGACATGTGATAGTGCCCAGAGGTTAGAAAAAGACACGACTTACTGTGCTCTCAAATATTATCTGAGGAGTAAACAGTGTTTGTTTGTAATGTTATAGTTTGAGTCTGGCTAATTAACTACCATAGTCACAAAGACGATCATTATAGAAAACGTTTATATGTTCAGTATTTTAGTGTGTTTAGTATTTACTTTAAGCCAAAGGACATTACTCGATAAGTGTACCCTCACCAACACTTTTTATAAACACACAGTTTCAATGGCAGTTCTTTTCTCACGCAACCAAACTTCATAAACACATAACAGTATTTGAGGAAGACAAGAAAACCAACTAGATTTGTAGTTATTCAGTTTCTAAAATGCATTGAAGAGTGAGACAATACCAGACCATTCTGTCAGAATACCACCAATTTCCAGTATTTGAAAATGTTATTTATGTTGGGATGTTGTATGTTAGGACAAATCAGAATATCTGTGGTCAACAAAGAGCAAATCATAGGAAATTCAAGAGAAATGTGTTTTCTGAATGTGAACTGTCAAAATACTAAAGTACTGTGAAGCTGGTTCGAAAGTAAATGTCCAGGTAAATGTTTTCTGTGTGACACTAATTCACGACCTCTGATGCTGCTCTGTACTTCACAGCCTGATGACATCGCAGCTTAGAGCAGCCACAGTAGCCTTTGGTTTCCATCAATAAAGGGATCCATGTTGGTTCATGTTAAAATGTCAAGACATTAAGAAGCGGCGAAACCAACTCTGCTGGTTGGCAGGTGTTACAACAACAAAATAAAACACCTAATCATGTTTGCTAACCACTTCCGCCCGTCACATAAGAAATTGGGTGAGAGATATTAGCTAACAGCACCAACATGGGCATGAGACTGAATAATTAGATATAACTTAAGACATCATTATCTTCCAAGGTGGCCCCTCGACACTACAAGTTGTGGACTAGATTATCAGATTTTTGAATGAGGTGGCAAAACCATCAAGTTATCAGTTTTTACATGGCCTAGGTTGTAATGGTTTATTATGGAGGAATGACTTTAGATCCACTGTGCTTGTTACCAGCTCTTGTTATACACAGCATCAATACTATTTACAGAGAATTTTGATGTGGGATTTAAGTAGCAATAAACTACAGTCACATTGCACATAGCAGGAAGACCTTTCAGACCCGGATATATTGTTTATGCCTAGATGATATGATTAGGAATCCATTGTTCAACTAAAGTAAAACAGAGCAAGAAAGGAAAACTTAAAAAGACAGGGCTTTGACATGCAAGGCAATTAAAAATGTGGTGAACCCACACAAGTGAATCAGCTTTGGTGAATCACATGTCAAGAGTTACATCTGTTTGTGTATCAATTGGCAGGAGTAACAGAGCTGTAAACAGCTACGGTGGCCGCAGAGCGCTGTCTGTGCGGCCATAGAGAAACTGCACGGCATTAAAATAAAAAAACAAAGCAAAAATGAACTTATTCGCTAAATGTAAACACTAGCAAGAGAAGAGCTACTGGGTGATCACCACTGTCTTTGTACAAAAGTTATAAACTAGTGTAATTTCTATGACAGCTGGCACAAGAGCATGTGCCATTGAGCAAAATCGTCCAAAAATGGGGTGGCCACACATGTCTTCTGTTGTCTGAAGTTGGGAAGTCTCATCTCACTTACAAAGGGACCTTCAGTTGATGCCCATTGAATTATTAATTGAGTAAAGAAAGGCTTGGGGCAGCGGTGTACTGGTACTGAGGTGGTAGGTACATATTAAGCAGCAGGAAGTCATCACAATATTGAACTGCAGCCACCCTTTTTTTTTTTAAACAATCTACATTTCAGTCCTCTCATTGCTTTAAAATTCCTGTCTTATGCCTCGTCTTATCTAAAAGTTCCTTCTTTTGTGATTTAACATTTTTATCAGGATTTACAACATTAAGGAAGTACATGAAAAGACCCCTTATAGTTTGTCCATTTGGTGTAATTTAGTGATTGTACCTTATATGATTACATGTGACAAATAAACCTGATTGACTGATTGATAGTGAGGTTAATACTGTAGATTAGTGCATTGCACTACGCCCTGAAAAGGAAGTTGGGTTACTCGGAAATACAGTGAGCATATCAAAACTAATGTCTCAGTTTGATCTTAACATCTTAAACATGCTTTTAATACTTTTTAATTAACATATTAATTAATGCACATATTGACCAGTTATGCACTAGGACAGGTTCATGTGTGATTGTTATTTGTTTGTATTCACTTGCAAAACAACTGATAAACCCCCCCCACAGACACAGCTCTCCATCTCATAGCTCTTGGCACATGCACTTTGGTCCATGCTGTATGTACAGTAGATACACTCACCTTTTAACTTGCTCAGACACTACAATACAACCAATGATATCATGTTGCTCCAATAATCTGCAGTCTGCTCATTTTTCATCCATAAAGCCATTAACTATAATGGTTGAGGGCATAATCTCTTATACAGTTTATGTCAGAGGAGGATTTATCGCTTTTCAGATCATTAGAGCGCTCTTGAGTGTTAACTAACTTCTGGCTCCTTTTTTGATCCAGATTTTCCCTCTGTGAAAGAAACATTAGTAAAGCTTTAGACTGTTAAAAAAGGGTGTGACTGATCTCTTCCAGGAAACACACGGTAGGGGACAAATCTGTACAGCCAGGTAGTATAACTGGCATGGCGGTGAGGCCACAATGCAAGGATTAGGTCCTCTAGAGGAAAACTTTGGAGCAAGATGGAAACAATGTGTGGACGGCTCAAATAGCAGGTTTGTGTCACTTACGACAACTCATTATATGAACGCAAAAATATTTGTCTGAAACATAAAAGGTTAAACCAATAAGCATATATACTTAATTCATAAGTAAATTATGTATTTTTCTATAAAAAAAAGTTATGAACATAAATGAGTATATTGAGTATTTACAGCATCGGTGTGTAGTGAATGCCAAGATGAATTTAAATTAATAAATATTGATGAAACTTAATATTTATGTGCCCTTTGCTAGTGTTTAGACTGGCTGTGAAGCTCCAATGGTGTGATAATTGCCACCTTCATCACATAATATAAATACCTCTGTTTACTTCTGAACTTGCTCTGCGCAAATACAACTGTACTGAGAAAAAGGTGGTGCTGGTGCTTTAATACATGAAAAAAAAAAGCCACAGTTTGTTTAAACACCATATTGTTTGCAGCTCAAGGTGAACATAATACCATAAACTATGATGCTGTCCATAATAATATGGGTTCATATAACCAGGCTGCGGAAAAAAAAGTAAGTAAGGCCCATTTCATCAAGCTAATTGCCTGTTTGTGAGAGGGAGCAAACTTTTCTACCACCACTCTATTATGGAGGCTCTTTCTTAATCATAAATAGAGCCCTTGTATCCCAGAGGGACTTGCTATTCTAATTTACAATTGAACTAAAGACCAAAGCTATCAATCTTTCACAGACACTTTATTTCTGCCCCCCTTCTCTCTTGTAATTGTGGTGACATAACCATAAACAACAGAGAAAAGGCTGCTGTGACTGATCTGTGGAAATGACAGCATTAACACATGAGCTGCACATAAGCACTAACATCCACCGTGCACATGGCTGTGGGCACAACCACGCAAACACACATGGAGTGACCCAGGTTTGAAATTTAAACAGACACAGTGTTATTAAGACCTCTTCCTGGCACGTGAAGATTATAAGGCTTTATAAATATTTGAATCAAAAGATGCCAATACAAATGTTTGGGGGAAAATGTTTAGACTCACATACCCTAAAATAAAACTTTCACTTTCTCGGTAGCCACCCTTTATAAAGGGTTTATAAGTTGTAACTAATGGCATTATTAAAGGTTAATATATCATTTACTAATGCTTTATAAATGAGTTATTAGCCATGAAGAAGTATTATCCCTTTGTATTTGGTAACAATATCATTATAAAGGTTGGTAATCAATTAATAAATGCTCATGCGTTTCTCACTTACTAATAATCCATAAATTCGGTAGTTATGATACTCAGTCATCATAAGGGTCACACGTTTCTCACTTAATAATAAGCCATCCAATCTGTAGTTGTAAATGTTAATAAGTTGCTAATAAATGGATTTTGTTCCAGATGCTCTGCAAACCCTTTCCAGGAGTCACGCTGGAGGAGGTGTTTATCCTCCTCGGCCAGAGAGTTTTCACAACCTGGCAACCCAAACATTGTTGGGCCTTATGCCTTATAACTGATCAATAAAGCATTAATAAAGGATTTATTCAACATTGATAAAGCTATTAATTACAACACTTTATAAAGGGTGCCTTATCAGAAAGTGGTTCAGAGATCTGATATATCATGTTACAGCGCAGAGGACGACAAGAGAAACGCATCCTGATAGCTTCACATCTTCAGCAGAGCACTGCGAAGGTCTCATGCTGTCAGCGTGCTGCCGCAGAGCCTCGGACACATTCCTGCTCGCAGCGGTGGTGACACTGCACCACCGAGCCTTCGTGATGCCTTTAATGATGAGTCTTTTCGTTAATGAGTTAATGCAAAAACTCTCAATGTCATCAGCAAAGATAAGAGGGAAGAAAGCGCTGCATTGTACACATAATGACAGGCTCCCTGCCTGCCCCTGAGATGTCACGGGTCAGCCATGTTAAGAATGTGTGTGCCCAATCATCCACTGATCTTTATCTGGTGGGCCTGCAGCTAACCATGACATGGGCCCAATCAGGGGTGCTGATGAATGGACAAAGGGGCCCTTGAATTGTTGAAGCTGCCACATGACTGCTTCTCTACTAAATCATGATGACATTAGCAATCAATATACCAATTACTGAGCAAGATATTAAACATGTTCGGCAAAGCAATGATCTTTGCAAACTCTATACTGTACATTTGAAGGATTTGTGAAGTTTTTTGTCAATCATAATACCACCGGCAAGTGCATTGCTGATTTACAACCGTTCACACTGATGTTTAAAGGACAATTTCATGCTCAAAATGACAGATTTGAACACAAAAAAAAAATTGTTTTTTCTAAAATGCCAATCTAATGTGTGAAGTTATGAATTGTTTTATTTTGAGACCTGGCTGAACAAAGAGTCACATTCATCCATGAACTCAAAAACAAATTTGTGATTAAAGTGAGTTTGTGCTACAAATTTGTGAAATAAATGCATTTATGCCTTTTTAACAGAACCCACCAATGAATGATGTACAAGGTGACAAATTAGGACTTCAGATGGCTTTGGATGGCACAATGAGGTGGAATATAAAAGGTTGAAGGGATAAATTCCAGCCGTCACTGACATCATAAAACCTGACAAATTGTAATAACGGACTGTGTAATCCACACCACTGTCATTCTCATCTCCTCAAGCTCTCCCTGACACGGTTATAGTCTCAGATTCAAGTCTGCAGCCAGGTTTAGACAAAAAGCTTCATCCTGTCCGGTGGCATTTGTCTTGTTCTGCATTATCTGAAATCAAACGCTCTATATTCCACTCCCACCGTTCCATATAGAACAATCAGTCCGGCCCTAATGTGGGAATGTCTGTAATCCTCACAAAAGGACGCTGACATTTATACCCAGCAGAAATGAATTAGACGGGGCCTGGATTCCTCCAGTGGCTTTGTGCATGGTACACTAGACTGGGTGGATAGATAATGACACTTTATTACAGGGTCATTATGGCAGGTAGCTCTCAACGATGAAAAGGCAGACCTAGTCAACATGGACAGCTCTGAGACAGGTGACCCAGCATGTTAACAAATGTGGCAAATGGGCATTATGGGACTAATGAATTCAAAAGAAGCTCCGGGGGAAAGATCAACATAATAGCTGGGCCCATCTAAGGATTGCCAAGAAAGATACGCATCGTAAGACTGGTTTAAGGAACTACTCTCAACTATTGTGACCTTGCTTTCCCACAGTATTGGAAGAAGGTGAAGAAGAATCTGAAATATTACAAAAGCGCTGTCTTTGACTCTAGTATCCGTCTCTGTGTCTTTTTTCCCATTTGTGTTTGTGTACGAATTAAACAAACATGATATTACATGTTACTTATTGAACTTTATAGACATATTTTTTTAACACTGGAGGAAGCCAGGACAGCTGTGTCCTTGTTTCCAGTCGTTATGCTTCCCTGCTTGATTTCAGCTGTATGGCTATATTTTGATATATATATCTACAAATGTTACTG
Organism: Enoplosus armatus; assembly: GCF_043641665.1. Taxonomy (NCBI): domain Eukaryota; kingdom Metazoa; phylum Chordata; class Actinopteri; order Centrarchiformes; family Enoplosidae; genus Enoplosus; species Enoplosus armatus. Next base: position 9,709,518 of record NC_092185.1, read on the forward strand.
AGATATACTGCAATAAGTTGTCTCTCTTTGGCAAGTAAGGTTAAGATATACTATTGCTTCTTCTATTTTGTTTGGGTGGTTTACTAACCAATTAAACACCTGACTGAACAAAACACATAAGCAAGCACAAATTACAAAGCCAAAGAAAATGTTAGTTTATTCCTACACAGTCCAGTGTACATACTAATACAACACACTAGATCAATACAATCATATCATGGCCTTTATAACAGATGTATTGATCATACTCAATCTATTGTCATCGCTCCAGGGCAGGCTGTGGTACAGTGCTTATGGTCACTGCTGTAAAGGCCAAGATAGATGCCATTAATGTGAACTTAAGCAATGATAGTACTTTGCCAAACTGAAGTTTAACACTGTGCTGAAATGTTGGAGAGCATTTCATGTGAATCCCGATTTGTACGATCCATCTAACATCTAAAACTTACTGTAGGAGTCTGCCAGATCCAGTGTCCGGACCAATTTTGAGGTAATACATTTTCCCCCTCTACAAGGGTTTCCTCCTAAGTCTAAGTTTAACCCCTGAATATGAGTTTAAAATGATTTCACGTTTCTATCAAACATCTCGCATGTGTCTAACTGGACATGACTTGAAGCCAAAGAAAGAAAGAAAAGAACAAACTTGTGTGTTAAATCTTATTCACCGGTCCAACTCCAGAGTAAAGTGAAATGTAAAAATGGCCACATCTGCATGTGTTCTTTTCCAACCACTCACAGGGGTCAGGTTTCTGTTGGTATATCGATACTACTTACAGAACTTGGATGTTCATCCTGCTCTTTTGTCACTGTGCCAAACGTTTACCCAATGAGATCAGTCTAGGTGGCTGCAAATCCTATAACATGAGATTAGCCCTTTTGACTTCACAGACAAGATAATGACATTAGCTAATGTATGAACAATAGAATACCTCTGTGTGTGCATTCTGATACCTCACTGAGAGAGACGCACAAGCACTTTGTTCTGGATTGCTTTGAATTTTCCGTCTCCACCTGATCAGCCGAAGGCATTCATGGTCATTTCTCATCTAAAATGCAACCTGTTTTTTTCAGGGCAAATTAAAAACAAAGGCTTGCTTGTCCTCTGGACTGTATTAGTGGCAGAGCAGTCTATTTTCTAGGGCAGATTTCTTAAAAGTGCTCATCACAGCAAGTGATTCTCATCACGTACAGTATGTGCTATTAGTGGGTCACACTTGATGCTCAAGTGGTTTAACACTGTACCCTGTAAATAGATGTTAACCTGACAATGGCAGGACTAATCAGATGCTAGTAGCGCCTTCACCTCCAGTTTGTTCTCTTTCCTGAACTAATCCTGTATGAGGTTTTTCGAAGCCTAAACGGCCTCAAGTTGTTGCTCTAATGTGACTCATTGACAACATTTTTTTTGCCATGTGGCAAGTGGTCAAAGATGAGATGTGAGGCAATGGTGTCCCCCCAAGTTCAGCCTATATGAGCCTGTGCTAGTACATGTGTGCAAACTCTTTTAGTGTCTTTCTCACAGAATTATGTATGTAAATGCAGTTTATTTTCACGGGGTTGGTGCTTGCATCAAAAATTGTAATGACTGACAGAAACATCTTAAGGCCTTTTGGGCAGCATGAGGACAGTTCAATTCAAGTTATTCAACAGACAGTTTGATTCCTTCAGCTGGATAACAGCAGAGAACATTTAACAGCCTGGGATCTCTTTGAGAAGAGGCTACATCTCATAGCTACCTGCATCCTCCATTGAGTTTGTTCAGTGGAGATGGACAAAAATGAAACAGTGATCATTTCACACTGCAATTACACATCTTAACCTTATGTGAATGAGAGAGGGCACTGCTTTAATATGATATTATCACACAACAATTAGGAAAAAAGACCAGGGGGAAGGTTCAAAGCACAACCAAGGGTGAAAGTCCCTCAGCCAGTGAACTTTGTGACCTGTGGGTTTTCCATGTGACCTGACCAATAAGAAATGCCTTATGTAATTTAAATCAAGTGGAGGTGTGTCACTTTCAAACAGACTTGGCTGAACAGCCCTGCCAGCGCAGCACGCTGCTCCCCTGACCAGATGTGTGGGGCTTTTTTTTATTACAAGAGAAGGAGAAGCTGATAGTTGCAGGTGCAAGGCTGACATGAGGGCCAGCTTTGCAGGCCTTCATAAAGGGGATATCCATTGCCTGTGTTTAATCAGAGCCAGTGGGACGGGATGGGATTCATTGCTCTTTGATGGAGAGCACTGTTATGAAGATGGACAGTCACTTTGCTCTCTAAGTGAAACCATCGTTTAGCCTCAATTCCCAGAGAAAAGGCCCATTTGTTATCCACAGGGGAGTGCAGCAGGGGTGGTTATGCTAGGTGGAGGCTGCATGCATTTTCCACACAGTTAGCGTGCATAGGAATACATTTATGGTCAGAGAAAACTGACTATGCTAAAGCCAAAATGACATACAATATAGACTTGGAATATTCTTCCCTCTTATACCAACACAGTCAAACTGCAACACAGACACACAAACACACACACACACTTGTGTATGATCGGTGTGTGTGCCTTTGCATACATGCTCACTCACGTGTGTTTATCTACTGTTGGCGTATATGTACACATAGCCATGGTGCAAGTGTGTGTTATTCATTTAAACCAGATGCTGTTACGTCAAATTATCAAGAACATCAGTACTGGATGAATCTGCAAAACCCCAGAATAAGATCAATGATAATGTTTTTTTTTTCTTTTTTAGTTCAGTGCCAACTGTTTTTAAATTTCTTCTACAATGTCTGTGACTACGACAACTATGGTATGTTTAAGGTTAGGGAATGATCGTGGTCATGGCATATAAACTATGATTAAAGGTGTGGTGAGGCAACTAAGACACTTGGTTATGCTTAGGGAAAGATTGTGGTTACAGTTTATAAAACATGAACTTGAACTGCAGATTTGTGATTTGGGACATGAACTTCAGTCTCCTACACCACCAACCAAACTCTTTCTTTCTGCCTCGCTATATAAAGGGCACACTACCTACTGCATTGACACTGATGTAAATCAAGAGGTGCAAAATCATCCAATATGAAAGTAATTCCTATGCCTACCGAGCTGAATTATCGCCACTTTCCTAAACTCGAAGAGGTGATTAGATGCCTTTAAAAAAGTGGATCCCATTAACAGTCTGTCCACTGTTACAGTCCTGACCTCTGTGAGTCTGTTAAGATTCATTTGAGAGCAGGTTCATCAAACAGTTTCTTCTCTAACAGGAAAAGAATGAGCCTTGTCAAAGGGAGTGACACGGTGAAGAAGACAAGTCTATGTGTAGCCTTAATTCCTTACTCAGTCATCCAAGAGGATGAGGATTACACCATGTATCACTCTGATAAAGAAGCTCCAATCACCTTGTTCATGAATTTGGACTCAAATTCTAATATGCTAAGTGGGAGTGTGTCTGAAAGGTTAATAAATAGGAGAAAGGGCCTTTGATTGGACATGAGTTATTGTTAATGATAATAACTAATCAAATTAAAGAGAATTAATTTGCTGAATTAGATATTGTGTTGCAGGCCCACGCCCCATACGCATCAACAGAGTCGCAAAACAAAAACTCAACAAACTATTATCAGTTGTGACATGTTCCTAATTTTCTAAAGTCTGGCGCTACGCCTCAGTATCCTCACCTTAGCTTTTAGTGATTTTAAATCTCCCTGCTGTATCCACTTTCAGGAATTTTCCAGATCCATTGTTTTGTTTCTAAATAACCAAACTTGACAGGCTTGCCTTGGACCAGTGCTTTATAGTATCAGGGTATGTGTGCCTTCTCAGCCACATGTTGTATTTCACACTTGCATTGCCCTGTCTCAGCTATCATGCCTTTGTTGTGTTTAATGGTATCTCCAGCCTTGGACCACTGATACCAGCTGAGCGGTCAGAGTGTTAGCACTCCTCAATATCTATTACAATTAGTTTTTGATTAAGGAACCCTGTGCGGCTGTTTGAAGCCTTTAATGTTGTGTCAACTGGATGATGATGGAGAGAGCAGCATGGACGCCTCCCAGTAACAAAGCGGCCAGTAAAAGGCTCCGAGTGAACCATTTTATCTTCTTAATGGAAACCAGATGACCTTTCTTTTCTTTTTTTTCCTCTGTTTTTTAATGTTGAAGTTTTTCTTGAGGTGATACTGACTCAGAGTATTCTCTCACTTATGCAATTTATGCCAGGGTTTTTGGCAGCTTCATTTCACCTTATCCCATATTGGCTTTGGCCAATGATTTTGACACAGTGTTAGCCTTGGAACAAAGCATACATATCAGCTTAGCAAGATGTACGACAGATCACCTCCTCTAAACACGCTCATCATAGAGCTCAAGGTAAGTCGCAGCTCTATAATATCTGGATGTTCTGACATGTGTAGCGTAGAAGAGGCCTTTTTTTAAATGGTACTTTTAAAATAATATCAACTTTATTAGCATGTGCATGAATTCCAAATCATGAATCATAAACAGAAATATTTGCAAAATATGTCTCTTGGCAAAAGAGCGTGTGGTTTAGTACACTAGTATTGTGAAGAGCATTGGTACAGTGTTTCAACAAGTTTACTTCCCTAATCTTTTTCAAAAAGTGTTTTCTTCAGACTGCAGCCATTTCTGTTTCCTAATCAGGTCTTTGACGATAATGTTAGAAACCCTTGGAAGTTTTTGATAGAAGAAGAAAGAAAGAAGCAGAAAATCAATACAAACTACTTGCTTTCCTTAATTTGACCCCAAAATGTGTTTAAAAGAAATACACAAACTGTAACGTATTGTTGGTATCATAGATTGTTATTCTGAACGTATGCTGTCCCATTGATATTATGAACAAAAATAATCTAAAAAGTTACATATAAAGGAGTCCACTTTCCATGGTGGTCAAAGTTCAAAGTTTTGTATGTTAGAAAATGATCATTTTAAACCAAATATAACTTTAGCAATGCAAATCATAGACTTCTAGATCTTCCTTTCATCAATTATACTGTGGTGCATCATCTTTCAAGACTCTATGCTAGATTATTTATTTATGACAGATAATTTAGGCAACTCTTATGAAGATTTTATGCAGCAACCGCCATTATAAAGTTTTGAAAGTAAGTAAACAAATTGAGAAATTTCAAAGTAGTCAAAGAATTTCATAAATAAACATGTCAAGAAGTCAAAAGGTCAAACAACCACAGTGCTTTTCTGTATTTTAAGAAGCTGCAAAATATACAGGATTCATGATCGGAGCACCCTAGTGGTTTTCAGTGATCACATGTTTAAGCAATTCACAGAGAAACAAGGTCTCCATAAGTAGTCTGCTTAGTTATCAGGAATGTGAGGAAGCGTTAAAAATAATTCTCCACATTTCATCAAAATAAACAAAAATATCCTCACAAAAGCTTCAATGATGTTGAGGCCGAGATTTAAAATGCTTTTTCCTGCATGATGAAAGCTGTGATTGGAGACCATGTTCACCGTTACTCATTCTGACACTGAATAACCAGCTATCCTGCCTTCAACACGTCTCTTTCAGTAAAAAAGTGATAAGTCAGCTGGGTAATCAATTACTAAGTAAAAAAAAATAAAATAAAAAAAAAAAGGAAACAAGTGATCGTAACAACATAATTATGAAAATAATTATCAGCCACTGATCTCACATACAACACACACACACACACACACTGACTCCTTACAATTTCCCCACAACCTTTTAATATTCTTTATTAAGGAAAAACTATGAATTCTTAGCATACTGAAGGTCTTTCTAATGTTTGACGCTGCTGAGGACTGCGAGCCCTCTCTGTCACACTCACAAACATGAGGGGGAGATAAAAACGTCCTGGCATGCAAGCAGTCTGATAAGTTGCAGCTTGTGTAGTTTTGTTTAGTTTGCTTAATCCCTGTGCTGGAAATGACCTTGTGAACTTAAAGCTGGGGTTTTTTTTTTCTGCTTCTTCTTTTCTCTTTTCATTTTACTCAGTCAGCAGTTATCTCTCCATACAATACCTTCATTACACTTTGGATGGCTTTCAAATACTTAAATCTCAGGAGGTGTACTGCAGCTGCCATCGAGCGTATGTGTGCCTCTGCTGTTTCACCAAACTGATCCAGAGCTTTCTGTCTACCACATTCACACATCGCAGGTCAAAGATCGCTGTCCTAGAACAATTACATTCACTCCTTTAGCACCAGTTTGAACCTGCTTTCATCCAACATGCTTTTGTGCACACATGGCCTATAGCCTGGCCAACCTTGGCTTAATCATTACCATGACCTGTTTATCAGATTGTCATGCAGGTAACCATTAATAAGTGTTTACCTCCCGATGACCTCTGAAAATGTGCATGCCGCCTTTGCCCCACAAATGTCAGCCCTATCAGACAAGTTGGCCTGATTTTTTTTTTTTTTTCTTTGAAAGTGGCTGCACCTTGGACTATAATCATTCAACTGGGCTAGTATGATAAAACCCCACATTTATAGATTTGATTCTCCTCAAATTGTTTCCAATTCCTTTTGAAAATAGCTCACTCACAGCTCATCCCCAATCACAGGGATTGCTGTTATGTTATTACTTATGTGACTCAACAATTTGGAACGAAGTATTTATGAAGTAGAAAGAAAGAAAGACAACTTTAATAGAGAGGCAAAAATGAATCTGGCGGAGATTTGTATTGGCTTTGTGAAATCCTGCCATTTCCCAGTGACCAGCCGTGCCGCCCATCTTGTGTTTAGCTGATGCAGAATGATAACTCACCAGTTGTCTTTCTCAGTGAGACGGGTAATATATAGCTGAGAGGTGTCCTGACATAGTTATAGCTGTTGGTGTCCTCGAAAAGACAAGGAGAGTCAATTACAATGGCAGAGCAGAACGCCTGTACGGATGTCAACTCCCCGCGCAGACGGCTGTGATAAATAACACCTGACCTCACACCAGGCAGTGGTTTCTCTGCAGGGCCAGAGACAAGCCTGCGCAAGGAAATGTGAAATCAAGGCAGAATGTGGGGCACTTTAGGAGAAGGGTGTAGGACATAGCACAAGAGGACAGGGGACGTCTGAATGAGCAGCAAGACATGTCAAGAAACATAGTGCAATTGCACTACTGGTGTTTACTTTACGGCAATGCTGTGAAGATATGAACCTTCTCTCGGGAGGTGTTGTGGCAGGCCCTGCTGTTATTCATACCTGTTCCTGACAAGAAAAACAAAGCTCCAACCCGTCCTGCACATACTCTATTTGTCCGCATGAGACATAAAGCAGCAGGTTGGTCTGCCAGGAACTCCCATTGCGCTCGCCTGAGTGTAATCTTTGTTGACAGAAAGCAAGTGTGGCTATCAGGTCACTTTCTATGGCTTCCAGTAATGCACCACCACAGTGTTCTGAATCCAGCAGAGACAGCGTGCAGATTGTTGATGCTCTAAGTGCAGAGACCTCTGTGCATGGTCGTGAACAGACTGGATTATTCGGCCCCAGCAAAGCTGACAGTAGCAAGGTGAGGGTAGCATTAAGCACCGCAATAGTGAGCGCAGCTGAATATTCTCACCCTCCGTCTGCATGTACTTTGTGTATATGCATGCACACAAGTGTGAGGGGCAAGTGGGGGAGTCCCAGGTCCCATGGGAGACATGCTGGCTGAAAGAAGGGAGGAATGAGCAACAGGCAGACACAAGGGCACAGGCAGATGTGTGCAAAGATAAATAAGGAGATAAATCACTGAGTGTCGGGGCCCAAGGCATTTGCATTCCTGAAATGAAACTCCAAGGAGAAACACTGGTGCGCACTGAGCTTCAGTGACTTTAAATAAAATATATACAGTATGTACTGTGTATGTAGGCTCCATGTGATGTGTGTTCGTGTGTGGGCGAGAGAGAGAAGATATTATTCCTCCCAGCAGCTGTATAGTAAAATGTATCGCATTACTTCATCAAATGGTATCCTGTGTGCAACCGTAATGAAGTCAAACGACTGTTACCAAGTGACAACAACTCCCGGTGGGTTTCAGCTTTTATCACACGTTGTATTTAAATGAAATATTGAACTCGGGCAAATTGGAGGTAATTTTGTTAACAAGCATTCCTCGGCTCTGCGTGCTAAAATAAATGGTGGAAAGGGGTCACCTACACATGGCTTATTTTAGGCAAGCCATGTTTGATCTATGGAAGTCCTGGGTTGTCTCAATGTCACAAAAGGACACTCCCCCTCTGGGATCACAGCGCTCCACATCTGATTTTCATGTCCACAGAAAAGACAGCGAAGACAAAAGTGTGCTTGACAAGGAAATGTGCATTCAAATTTAATTCAAAATCCAGATCAGATTTTATCCTGCCATTATCAGCTGTTTCAAAGGATCAACAGTGGGTGAAAACTGCAATGAAATAGCCTCTATGCTTTCCAGGAAATAGTGTTATAATGTTATAAGAACACAATAAAAATACTGCGGGCTTTGCAGCTTATGCAACACACAGTAAAGGATGCAAGCACATTTACTGATTTCAGTTTGGAAAGCAGATCTAGTCCTCCCTCTGACTTATGTGAATATAAAACATTGAGACAAAATGTTGCCATTCCTACATAATCATTCACCCTGGTCATAACTTTACCAGCACTGGGACTTTCCCATGAGCAGAGCAGGCGGAGAACTGAGAAAACTCATGGTGGGAGGCTCTGGGTGTGTGGGAGGGAGCATGAAGGAGAGACTGTCATCACTAATTCCTTGCCAGGCAGCCCAAGAAGTGTTGACTAACTAATGACCGTGTTTAACAAGTGAAGTGTATCATGCTTGAGGAAACACAGCTGGATATGGGTCCTGTGCATTGAGTGACTCAGAGAAAACAATTCATTGTCTTAAATGCTATCCACCCACAAACAGTTTTCTCTAAGCGAGGAGGATACGTATTCATGAATGAAGAAAAGAGGGAGTTAAATTGGCGAAGGGAAACAGCTGGATTTTTAAAGCAGTATGGTTGGCGGTTGGGTCACAAAGGCACATCTCTGTGGTACTGTGGTGGGAGTGGAGGATAAAACGGTAGTCCAAGACTCGTAAATGAGGGATAGAAGGATTAGAATGTGAGTGCGAAGAAAAGGAATGCAACTTATCCAGAGGATGTTGGTACAAAAAGGATGAGAGAAACTCAAATGTTTCCTTTGTAAATCATCAACAGCAGCTCATTTAGAGGAAAGATGTCATCTTTAATAATAGGTCAAACTGAGTTCAGAAGTGTCATGAGGGATGAAAATGAAAATCACCTCTTTCTAGCAGAAAACACCTCAAAATTACATGGGATTTAAGCATATGTTATCAACTTGTCTGACAATTATTCTAACTCAAATTTGGCATTTGGCAGCTACACTAACATGTGTTGGGATGATGCGGCGGAGCCAAGTTGATGTTTTATATTATAACTACAGCACTCCTGGCCAGACTAAGGCTCATGCTGTTTTGTATTCCTCTCAAGAGTGTGTTCATAACTCATTTCACATGCCAAGATTATGTTTGCCTATAATGAGGCAGAAAAAAGGAACTCAATTTTACAGCAGTGCTTCAGTTGAACGGTGAACTAGTGTTCCCCTAAAATGTCCTTCTAATGAGCATTTTCGCTCACAGTCATTTATGACCAGGCTGTTGCTGCCTTTTGACCATGTGATTTGAAAAAAAACTGTCCCTGTTTATGGCCTCCCCATTACCTTATTACCTAGCCCGAACAGCATACGCTTAGTCAGCAAAACAGATTTTATTTGTACATCACTAATTCAACCCTGTCTCTTAGAAATTAAGATTATATATTATATTGTTTGTGAGAAACATAAGGCCACCTGAGCTATGTTTTTAGCAGCAGGGCTCTAGGAGTGGCAGATTTAAATTTCTCAACAACTATCGGATGGATTGCCAAGAATGAGGATGAATATTACTGACTTTGGTGATCCCCTGACATTTCCTCTAGCGCCACCATGAGGTTTTGTGTGAAATGTCTCGACAACTATTAAATGGATTGCAGTGAAATTTACTACATATATGTATTCTTCTTTGATTTGTGGCCAAAATACCCGCAAAACTAAGATGGTGAACATAGTAAACATCAGCATGGTCACTGCATGGCATGCTGACATTGTAATACAGATGCTTAGGCAAGAAGGGAAAGATCATGGTCTTGGTTGAATGTGTGTAAAAAATGTCAACAGTGACTGGAAATCAGATGCAAACCTCGTACGTCTAACAACCACCCCAACGTTGTCCCTACAACTTGTGAGCATTTGAAAAACATAGCACCTCTTTGACTGCAAGACAATTATGTTTCCTAACATAACACAGTTGGGAAAACAATTAGTAGTACTTAAATTTCATTCCTGCAAGACAGGTTTGCAGGTTGCGCACTTTGTACGCCCGCCATCCACTCCGGTCACTTCCCTACGAGTCGTGTGATGTATCTTGCAAAAGAAATTAGTAGAATATAAACATGAGACAGGTCTAACTACTTCTGTGTATGAATTAGAAAAATGAACAAAAACAGTAAGAATTCAATTTCAGATCATAAGAGTTTGAATCAAGTCGCCACCTGCTTTCCCCCAGCCAGCCAACCACACACACACACACACACACACACGCACACACACACGCACACACACACACACACACACACACACACACACACACACACACACACACACACACACACACACACACACACACAACAACAACAACATTCTGTGAGGAAGCTGTCCTAAGCCACTTAAATCTGTGCTATTTGATAGTGTTTGTGAAACGTTTACTTGTGACCTGCGCTCTCAAACTCCTTAAGCCATCCACATGACTGAGGGAAGTGAAGGGCCTTTTAAGGCCCTAAGTATTGCCAGAGTCCTCCTTATATTACTGATGATATCTGTCCAGAGGAGTTTGCTGACAAGAGCCCAGGGATCAGAAATAGCCATAAAGCAGATGGGAAATTACATCTTATCCAACACATACTGAAATGGCCTGTCTGTTGATAGAAAAGGCTCACTACAGTGTCTTTAAGCAGGGATTTAGCCTTTGACCTATCCTCCTCAAGCCCATGGACACTACTACATCATGACTCAGTTACCATAGATAGCTTTACACTACACTGCAACACACTATGCTGTAATACTGCTATGTCTGAGTGCTAAACAGGAGTCAGGGAAATCCTTAAGCAAACCATCTGGCAGAAATACATGATATGTTCTTGTACCGAGTTCGGCAAATAGATGTGCATTGTTAAACTACAGTGATAAGACATGTTTGTACAAATTGTGCTGCATGTGCTCTCACAGCACAGAGTTTGATTGAATATTGGAGAGACAGAGTGAGAGCGCGAGACAACATTAATCCCTTAAGCCCTTCAATGATGGCCTCTGACCAGGCCATATGAGATCCACTACCCTCTACTAATCTGCTCCAAACAGTGATGAACCCAGAAAGTGGCTCTTGCATTTAACAAACTGTTGACAGCAGGATTATCCAGTTTGTGGCAATGCAAACGTCAGAAATCCCACCATAAGTGCATGTCTCTTGATGTAAACATGCATTCTTTTTTCCAACATAACCTATGCCGATATACGTATCATGTTATATATGATGATGGTATTAAATGGTAATACTCCCCTCTGTGGGATAATTACAGACAAATGTACAGCAAGACTTGTAGTTTACAAGACCACTCCTATCTACAATCTGCAAATAAAAGAAAATGCCAAATAGTTTTGGTTATGTTTAGCCATTGGTATATAATATGACTGACAAATACAAAACTCTTCAGCATAAAACTCTGTTTTATTGTTTTATGACTTACTTATAAAATTCAGTAATCCACAGGCTTCTTCAAAATTGTACTAAACTTTGGAGATGCAGTAATATTTGTTAATTTCATTTTCTTTTTCTTCTGGTATTTCTGCTCAACATGGTCAAGAAAGAAGCAACACTTCGTCAGTGGCAAGCATTGGCACCTCAAAGCTACGAAGTCCTATGTTCAAGTCTTGGCCTTGGTCTTTTCTGTGTAGTTTCCTTGTTCTCTATTGACGCTGGTTTCTTTTCTGTGTGCTCTGGTTCCCTCACCGGTGCAGGTGCAGGTGCAGGTATTTTACTTTGATTTTTCCACACTATTATTCTTTATCATTTAAGTCTTTAAAATAGCAAATATTAGAAATAATTAGAATTTTCTTTTATCCCCCCCAAAAAAACCCAAATGCTGCCCTGCTTTCATTGGAACTGAAACAACTGACCACTTTCACATTCTTTAAATACTGTCGCCTGACGTTCTACTGTGTGTACACAACGGTAGCATTAAATATAGATTAATCAAATCATTATGTATATCATTTAGATAATACAATTCTCCCCCATTAGAGTACACAGAAAGTATAATCTCTTAATTGGTATCAGATCTGTTGACACTGCAATGTTTTACGTGGACCTAAGAAGACAGTTTGATTCAGCTTGGGTCTTACGATTTCTATTTGAGTTACAAAACCTTTCTTGCCAACATGTTTCTTCTACTCTTTTCATATTCAAAGTTTAATTTCTATCAAAGTCTCCTACACAATTGTACACTCTTCATAAAGAACACATTTTTCCACAGTTTTTACAAAGAAATTGGCAGAATGAAAATAATTCAAGGATACGTCTGGGACTTGAAAAAAAGAGAAAACACCACTAAAAAATAATCTGCACCATTAACTCTCTCTCTCACACACACTAATGAACAATTAAAGGTGCTGCTTGTTAGTTTGAAATGTGTTAGCACACATAAACACATAACTCCGCCGTGCAATTCATTATCTGTGATACTGTCACCCCTTATCTGACAAAATCCTTGAGTTTTTGATTGACACCCTCAGTCATGTTCACACTCTGCTGATTAGGATGCATGACTTACACAAAGTCAGCTTGTTGGGGTCAAATGAGGCTCTTGTTTTTGAAAAGAGACAGTGTCTATCAAACAAAGAGTTTCTTGCACTACCCTCCCACAAAAATTGTCTTGTCGCCGTCTGGGCCTTGAACCTACAGATACCGAGACACTAAAGCGCAAAAAGAGTCATTCACTCACACAATGGCGATAGTTGGAGGCTTTTCAATCTGTTGAATTATACTGCATCTCAAAATGATTTCCTTGCATCAATGTAAATTGACATTGTGCTCCATGGCCAGAGGAAGAAACAGAAGTAGATTTACTTCACATACAGTTTGTCTGAGCAAGAAACTTTACAAGTGCACCTCCATCCTGTGCATGTTTCATTTCACACGTATCCTGTAGCAGATATGAGCTTGGCCTCTCAGTTTAATGTATTTGGACACAGATCCATTCTATGTATGTGCTCAGCCAGTTAAGTTTAGCCAATTCAACCCTGTCAGCAACAGTGACAAGCAAATGATGGCTCAATCAGGGGACTGCTCAAAATGGATCTATTCCTGCCTCGTCTTGGTTGCGACAGTTGACTCTCCGTGGCGGTGCCTCGTTGTTGAGCATGATGCTGTCCATGGAGCTTTACTGTAGTGAAAACATGGCCAAGTGTGGTAGTAGCTGTCCCAAACCACACCTATCCTTGCATTGCACTCCGAAGCTGCTCGTCTGGAGGACGCAGCGATGTCATGCTGCTCGGCGGCAAATCTCCTCCCTCCCTGTGGCTCTAGTAGCCAAAGAGGGAAGAGTGACTGGGACTGACGGGAGTTCTTTCTGCATTTCATCCTCGTACCCATGATAAGCCTGACTAAAACTCATGGTTAAAGGCCCCCTTCCCACATTTGGGTTTGGAGAGTGGATTTGCTGATGACAGCGGTCTGTCACAAAATAGTTTGGCAGCCATCAGAGACCAAATCTAGGCCCAGTCGGTGAGCAGGAGGCATAATCCTGTTTTTACCCAGACTGGCAGCTTAAGGGAAAGTGGGGTCCACCATTTGGATTCGCAGATGATGGAGCTGTCTTCCCAGCTGGCCTCTAATCTAACGGCGGGTGAGAGTACGTCGTGTAGCTATGCTGCCACTCTCCATAATATGCAGTCATCCTGCCATACAGTGAGCTGACATGTTTGAGTACAGCCTGCTAAATTGAATGTTATGTCCTCTGCTTTCTCCCATTGTCAACATGTCTGCTTCCTTAGCAGCACGCGGGCACGTTAGGGGACAATTCGTAAGAAGCAGAGGCAAGGCCACCACTCTTTATCCAGCGAACATGACCTGCTGTTTGTGACGGGCTCTTTTTGATTTTGGCTGCTTAAAGTCTTTCTTTCTCTGGCCGGACAGATTGGCAGTAGAGAGCGCAGAGGTGGCCCTTTCTCTCTCCAAGCCATAGCCTGCAGAGCGGTGTAGCGCCTGACCCACGCTCATCCAAGTAACATCCTTGCATGTTCCCAAACTGCCGGCCCAGCACAACGTGAGGTGACTTCTTCTAGATACAGCCACCCAGTTAGCAAGCACAGCAAACACAAACATTTACTTGAATTTTTGTTGTCTCCTCTGTCCTTTGCCATGAAATGAAGGCTGTAATGAAGTCTGTTAATGTGTTGAGAACATTTCCAAGACTAGCAAAGGTGTCAATATGTTGTTCGTTCCATGCAATAACTTTGTGTTGTGGGGTGTAATACACATGGCAGCCTATAAGGGCAGCTTGCTAGTCAAAATTTACAAAATTTATCCCAAACAAACAAACACCAGCAAGAGAGGAAAAGGAATGAAACTGTAATTTACTGGAAAACATAAAGAACCAAAACACAAGTGAATTATTTAGACTGGATTTGAAGAGCTTAAATATTATACTATACTGCACAGACAGGGAGATTTACACACACACACACACGCACACGCACACACACACACACACACGCACACACACTCCTCAGTGTTCTCCGGTTGGCTAGGAATCAGACTTTGCTGAAAGAAAAATCCCTCCAACTCCCATCCTGATAGAGTCCATTGAAACGCAGACCCCACACCAAGACTAATAGCAATGGGAATCAGCTGAAAATATGTGACATAATCACATTAGTGTCTTAAAGAACACAAAGCGCATAGTCAACTTCCCTTGATCAAGGCACATCTGGAGGGGCAGGGGACTTGAAACAGAGTCCTGCCTTTCCCCTACTGAAATGAAAACAAGCTGTTTCACTATGCTTCCAGGCCAAAGCAGAACAAGAACTTTGACACAGTAATGGATTGCTCCAGCAGCCACACAGCTTAATGTGAAGATGCCAGAGAAAAAAAAAAGGGAGAAGAGAAGATCTTGAAAGGTTTCAGAATAACGCCCACTGCTTTCCCAGTGCGTTTGAACTCTGACCTGAAAGACTGAGCATTCAAAGCTACGGTTTTTGCTTGTTCTCCTTTGGAAGTGACTGTAAAGCACTTGTGCAGTGGTCCCACCTACGTTAACAGTGATGTCCGATTGTTCCGGTGTTGATATCTATGTTATGTATTTAATTTTTTATTTTTTTTTAAAACAACGTATATTCAAAATATGATTAAAAGTAATGAAAGAGAGCTAGGAAGTCTTGAAAAACAGGATAACATTATAAAAACAACAATTTCAAAAAGGATAATAATTTTTCAGAGGTAAACTGGACTCCTGAAATTGTATACACAGAGTTGCCAAAGAGTTTCCAGCTGAGCACATATAGAGAGGTGACAGTCATTATAACGGCCTTGTGCTTCGGTCCAAGTGTTCTTTTAAAATATGAATGCCAGTTAATATTTTCCAGAGGTCCTTCTACACACTTTTAATGCCCACTTTTGTCTTCTCTCTATCCAAGGAACAAAGACTGGTTTCTGTTTCTGCTCTCAGCCTGCTGTGCGAGTAAGGGCCTGGCCAGCCCATTAACACCCACCTCAACATGTTCCATTCCAGCATTGGGAGCTAATTACAAACACTGGCTAGGCTTAAAAACCTCTTATAGACAGCAAAGAAAGAAAGAAAGAAAAGAGCGAGAGTGAGGCGTTGGAGAGAGGGAGTGGAAGAGAGACATTGAGGGAGAGAGTTGGTGGGGACTGAAGAGTGGGGAGGCCCCAAAGAGGCTAATGAATCCATAGGCAACTCCACGGCTCCGCTACTGCGTAAATAGTTGTTCACTATATGCACTGCTATTTAGGCAAAATGGGGCTTCATAATGTTCGGCTTTTGTCGCCCATCAAATTCCTCAAGAGCACAGGCGCTGAAAGGTGTGGCTGTGTTTTATTCTCCTTGTGCCTCTTTCTTTCTTTTCGCCCTTTCAACATCTATTCCTGTGTAGTGTGGAGTGGGGGGTGTGGAGTGTGGGGTGGGGGTGGCTGGGCGAGCAGCAGAGGCCCTAACCCCAAAATAAAGCTGTTCAAAAGTGTATTGTTTTGTGTAAGATACAGAGGAGAGCAAATGTTAATCATAAAAATGGGTGCCATCTTCAAGAAATACTGATTTGTTGATATGGAGAATTTTGTTTAATTAGGAGAGCTTGCTTGCTGTGCAGTGACACTTTGTCTTGCTTTAACACCAACAGCTCTTAACCCCAATAACACTCAGGAAAATCTGATTCATTAGCTGTATTGTTCCCATTGAAAACCTAATTTAAACCATGACCATGCACGCCTTAAAAGAGAAAATATTGTATCATCCACAAGGCAGTTGTGCAAGTTTTAGCAAAACACAAGTGTGTTTTACAAAGAACTACATGGTGTGTAAATAATAAAGATGAGAACCTTTCAAGGCAATAAATCTTTTGTCAGCTCCTTTGCGTCAGAAAATGAATTCTAAGATCTAAAACTTTGAAAGAGAAAGTCAAAATACCTTGTGATGGCTGTGAAGCGCCTGCCCCTCTTACCTTTGTAGTTAAAACTACAAAGATACTGCAGTCTCCTACTGCAGATCTCACCCCAATATATCTTAGCAAAAGACACATGACATGCATGCGGCTGACATTCGCTCCGAGTTGTGGTTAGCGCAGTAGTTCCCACATGTAACTGTCTCTAATCAAGGCCTGTGCCTCGACGCCCGAGGCACAGAGATCAGACAGATCTCAAAGTGTGCCATCAACCACAAATTACAGCCCTTGATTTGAGGTTAACTGAGAGCCACTCCTCTAAGAATAACAGAGACAGTTGTAATACCTAGATTGGCAGGAACCTGTGACAGAGCTTAGGAGCAACACTTGGTATCAAATATAGCATGGAATCAGGGAGTGTTACAGAGAGGCAGGAGGACCAGGGACACAGATATGTTGGATATTGAGTATATCATTGACTTGTATGTACGTTATGATCATTAGTGTACCCAGATCAACACGAGCGCTTAAAAACAAAAATGCCAGGAGAGGGGAGAGTTGGAGGTCTTGGCCTAACACCTTAACTTGCTGATAGTCTGGTCTATTTCCACGTGAATGTGCAATCCAAATTCTGCTTTTTGGAACACTAAAGCCCCACACAAGTTATGTCTCCTGCCAAATACCTACTAAAGCAACCCGTAAAAATAAAGAGTGAAGACTGTTTTATTTCACCTCGCGAGGAGGTTTTTATCATGTGTACTTTTTGGCACGTAAATAAACAGAGCGGGGGTGAGTGCAGCCTCATAAGAAGCAGCACAATGACATTTTGGGTGCCAGAGTTTCACTTTTTTTATGTCAAGGCTTACTTTGCAGTCACCTTATTCAGCGCCTTTAGTTACCACATCATAAAGCTGAGGCAGACATTTTCCCCTTACCCCCTGGCACCTCCTGCTCCTAAATCTACTTTTCAAGAATGCTTGAACTCGTTTGTTAAGATGCGAGCCAAAGTAAAGCAAAAACATTTGTCATTAGTTGGCTGTGGCAGAGGGGTGCCCCAGATGTAGCCCTTGTGCTGGCTTAAATGGAGTGTGTGTGTGTGTGTGTGTGTGTGTGTGTGTGTGCGCTTACTAGCCCGGCTTATGTGGCCCGTAGGCAAGCGGCCAAGAAAAAGCGGCCTCCTACTGTTTAATGACAATAAATTTACTGCCCCACTCCGTATTGCTGTTGTATTTTGTAAACAAGGTTAATGCTCCTTTTAATTGAGCACCTGGTGACAGAATATGACCTTCCTCATGCTGACACTTACCTGAACCACTCTGTCCATCCATGGCTCAGGCCTTTTTTTAGGCTAAAATATAAAAAATATTCAGAGTATTTGAAATTGCCGCTTCATATTTTACAGTTAATTGTGCTCGCATGTTACTCCTGTGTGTGTACATCTGTGTACAATTGTATTTACTTGGCAGAAATTACAGTCTTGAATGCATTATTCTCAAGCGCACAGTTTTTGTGTCATTTACACCAGATTAAGCTAACTTCTCTATGGCTAAATGAATAATTCTCTCTCCTTTTTTTGTTAAAGATAAGAATTATGTATTTCTTATGTCATCTCACTTAAGGTGGTTCTTATTCTAGAAGTAAATACTTAGAACCCCTTTATTATCACCTCAAAAGAGGGATTATGGCTAATTGAGCATTGTAGCCAGATAATTGGGCCCGAGGACCTATCCACATGGCGAGAATAACCCTCCTAGTCTGATTCTGAAAAAGAGACAAAGCCAGGGGGTGGAGTAATGTGAGTTAAGGGATTCTCACCAGCTCTTGTGAGAGCTTGTTTCACATACACAGCTCAAAGTGGAGCTAATAACTTAACGCTAGTGTGTTTTCACTCTTGAGGGGTCTTTCTCCTTGGAACCTAGAACATTCTCCCAGATCCTTTGGTAAGGACTCTTGAGGGACTTTGTTGAGCTTGCCAAGTTCTTTACAAAGACTTTCCCTCTCTTTATCTTCCTCTGCCTTGCTCTCTCGCATACACACAGACACATAAACACGTGCTCAACAGACACACACACACACACACACACACACACACACACACACACACACACACACACACACACACACAGAAACAGAAAACAATTATAAACTATTAATAAATCAGGCTGAAGCGAGTTAATTACATGTGTCATCATCTAAGCTACATTTGCGATCCTGTTTGTGTGCAAGATAACAAACATGAGTGAAGAAAAGCTTTTTCTTCTTTAAATATATTAAATAATTTTTTATTGGCAAACCAAACATTTTGTGATATAGTTGCCACATATTTTGGGTCCAGTTGGTGAAATTAAGACTATAGCTTTTCTACGGATGTTCTGATAATTACATATAAATCTAATTATATACATTTTTTAATTATTTTGACTGAAAAGAGGATCATAGCTGAGCGGTCTTAAGCTGGACTTCTCTTTATTATGCTCAGATAGTGGTTGAAGTTGTTGCTCTCACTTCTTTTGGAGCCAAATGTCTCTGTTGGCTGTCATATCCTGCCACAACCGTCTCTGCCTTTATTTCCCCCTGTGGTTTTTAACTGTCCTACTAATTAAAAATGTTGTCTAAAAATGCCTGTCTATCATGTGATCATTTAAAGTTTACACCTTGGTAAACAAATGTATAAACAAATACAAATATATAGTAAACCAATACCATTCACTTGAGAAATAGAACAGTTTGCTTTCTTTTAACTATTTCACTCAACTTACTTATGCTACTTATAATACCAGCCAGAAACATATTTGTTCTGCTTAAAATGAGGGCTGAACCTGACTGTTTTTCATCCCTAAAGTGGCAGCAAATTCCCCTCTCATCACTGCACAGAACATATCTAGCACCTTTCCTTTTCCTGTTGGTAAAAGGGTGAGCTCACTGTCCTGGAAATGGAGCCTCTGTCTGCAAAAACACCATAGTTTATCATGAAGAAAAATTCAAACTGAAAGTGGAGAAAAACAAGTGAATCACCGCAGACCAGTCTCACTATCACTTTCTCCTGCACAGTGCGTTGTTGCAGGGTCAAGGTATCCCACTTCCTTATTACATAACTGGCTGGCATATAAAAGTAGCTCTTCTTCTTCTGTGGCCCTGAAGGTCTATACCATTCTCTGTATTTCTGTATCTGTAGTCTGTAAAATCTATACACATTTTCTTTTCAAATTATTTTGGAAATTGAATTTCCAAGAACCGAAATGAGATTGAGACAAAAGATCTTCACTGCTCTTTAATCAGAAGCTAAGCTAGTGGAGGTAATTGTAACACTGCTAATGGGGTCTCAATCCTTCTTCAGTGACCTTTACCTCCTCCCATCCTCTTTCAAGACAAACAGTCCATGACTGTCCTTGACTCCTCCTCCGGTGCTGCAGCTTGCTGCCCCAGCTCTCTCTTAGTGTGACCCCTGGTTGACAGTTCTCTCCGAGCCCACGAACTTAAGCTGCCTTTTGCTAAGCCTGGTCTGACGACAGGGGCATCAAGTTGTCACGGGTCTCGGTATGAGAGCACGCCCCCCAGTGGGAGGCTTGTTAGTGATCCTCCATTGCTTACAGGAAGAAATGGCCGTTTCCGCTGTCTAGAGACTGTAGTAGTCTGACAAACTGCAGGGCCGGTGAAAAATGACACTTTCAACAGCATCAGTTCAAGTCTCTCAGATTTACAGTTTTCCATATTGGTTGAATTATGGAAAACGATGTTCCTGCTTACAAGCAGACAAGTTAAATGTTTGGCCTCTCAATTCCCCAGACAAACCCCTCTTTAAAAACAACATCATTTGAGTGGATTTTCTCTACAGGAATCCCCACACAACATATAAATCAAGAAAAGGCCGGCTACTAAAGAGTCAGGATTTCATTCATTGTTGACAGCCTATTATGAGGGGACGCATGTCACCAGAGGGCTGAAAACAACATGTAATCATCCATAAACCTTTTATTTGGGAGATAATACTATTAAGAAATCATCTCTTTGCAATTACACATTGATGTTGATTAAATCAAATGGGCTTTTCTATGAGAAATGCTCTTGTAGAAGAAGAAGAACAGAAGGAAGTAAGATATTAATTGTAAAATAAAGTAATAGGCTTGTTTTAAGATGAAGGATTCTGTGCCCATCTGCATTTAATGGCCCACAGACGGCAATATTTTGTCTTTTTGGCGATACATACAGTCATACAACTGCATGGCCATACTATTAACTTCCAATATTTATGGACCACTGTTGTTTGCAGCATTGCACGTATGTTGTCTTTTTGCTAATACAACTTTAATAGTACCGGCTATACAGCTGTGCTCGTCATCATGGCCAGGTTTCAGATGAAATAATGGGTAACGATATGATAGTACGCAATCTCTTACTGAACTACAGGAAAAGGTCACAAAGAAACACATGGGGAATAGCTAAAGGAACATCACAAGCAGTATGTTGCCTTCTGTTAATATCACATAGCTTTCTATCGATGGCGAACTGTGTGGCGACCCCGGGACGAGAGCCAAAATAATTCTAAAAAGGTCAAAGATTTACTTTGTCTAAATTTTCTCTAAATGTGACTCGAACAAAAACAAACCGTTTACAATTGCTGTGTCTCAGTGCTTGAAATGAAATATTGCCCTAGTCAGTGGGAAGTTAGCCCAGGGGAATTGATTTAAAGCTCCAAAGAAAATATAATGATACCACAGAATATGCTAAGCAGGCCTTTTAAATTCATTTGAAGCCAGAACAGGGAGATAAAAGAAATTACATTTTTAAAAAGTGACCATTTGTTGTGGTTTTGCATTGGTGCTGCATCATTTAGACAAACACTTGACCTGGATTTAATTCACGAATGCTCACATTCAGTAAACCAGTATAAGTGGGATGAGGGAACTCCTAGATGTCAACAGTGCCATTGAAAGTCTTTTTACATCAGAAGGCTATTTTTTGGTACTCGCTAGAATTTTTGTACTCCTACATGAGAATTTATTAGCTATTATGGAACTTTCAAATTCTCATTTCACTGACCTCTCTGTTGTATTTGAACACAAACACCTTTAGTTATTTACTACATCAAATCTAAAATCCACAAATATTCTCCTGTTCCAGATGCTAAATCAGCTGACAGAGGTCAGTAACCAACCAGAGAGCCATTTCAGTGTATAAAAATACATAGGGAAATCTCATCTGAATTCATTTTCCACTCATCTCAAACGAGAGCACACAGTTGGTATGGAAACAGCTCAAGCTAATTTGATTAGATAACAGCAACATCTCTTACTCATGTGTTTAAAGTCCTCAGCACTGTGTGAAGGGACCAGTGGTAGCAGTCAGCGGTTAAAGCACAGTAGCAGAAAGGTTAATACACTCAGCACATGTTGCCTCTTACAACAGGTGGTGCAGCACGATCGGCGGCTCCCAGCATTCCAGCTTTTCCATGCTGGTGGCCCCTGGTATTCTGGGATTTACGCTGCCTCCCCTCCTTTCAACCACAGAGGCTTGACTGACAAGCTAATCGTTGGACTGGGATCCCCTCAGCTATTGATTCCACTGCAACACAACACCTCCAATGAAACTGCAATATAATGCTTGAGCTGCAAAGAAAAGGGGAGCATTAGCGTGTTGAGCAACTGGAAGAAATTTGCTGCTGCTGCCTCCACTGCATGCTCCTCGTTGCAGCTGCTGGTAGGTAGAAACAGAGCGGCACAAATAAAGTAGGGAAAAATGTGTCTCAGGGGGTAGAAGCTTGAAGGGGTAGGTTATTAAAAGCCACAAAGTGGAGCCCATGCTGGGCATAGAGAAATAGCCGCAGCATGGTAGAGGCACAATGGAAAAGAAGGGGGTCTGCTTTCTAAATTGTTCTAATCCTTTGAGTGTTTTATTTCATTCGGTTTTGTAGTTTAAAAACGCTGCCTTGGACTGTGTGTATGCTTTGCTAAACTACGAGACATCCAAAAAGGCACTATACATTTTTTTTTAAAGACAAAAATGCACTTTTACTGTTTGATTAAAATATAAAATGTGTTTGTTTTTTGTTTTTTGATACTTTTCCAAATGTTCCAGTAGTAAAGTTCCTGCAGATGTCCTCACAGATTGCTGTAGAAAACAATCTGCCATCAGATTTCACCAAGTTATTTGATCACTCCTTTTACTTTTTAGAGTTCAATACCCAGCTACTCTAAATATTGATCCATGAGGCACAATGGCTGCAACAGTAACCGCAATTAGTCGTATTACTGCTGGTTCCAGTCATTTAGTCAAGTATCCAATTTCCATGCTGTGTGAACACTTAATTAAAACAAATGTGTTACAAATATATATTGGGGATCAGCAGCCTTCAAAAAGCCTCTTGTGGCTTGGCGAGTCAATGCAACAAGGAGGATGGAATCAATGTCGCTGGTCACTTATGCCACAGGGATTTAATCAAACGTGGATACTGACAATAACGCCCAGAGCGGACGGTGAAATTATGGCTAATAGCCTCTCTGGGAAAAAGACCAAACATGCCGTTTATGTCCGCTAAGACTTAAAAAAAAAACAAAAAAAAAACTGTTGACCATTCTTTATTGTAGATTAAATTAAAAAAAATGCTGAAGCTCTTTTGAAAAGCATACAACACTCAAACGTTAATGAGAGCTGGCAGGAATATCCTCAATATTCACAATATTATCAGCGTTTGATGGGTGGTCATGTTTTCCAGCGTTTTCATGTCCTCTTGAATTTCCATATGAGTAACAATGTACTTACTGTAGTGTCAGCGTGACCTCTTCTGATATTTGTGGCCTGTTTATGTTTGGTCTTAAACATGTCGAGATAATTGAGCGGATCATATTTGGGCGCCGTCAGAAGACTTGTTTCCCAGTATGCAAATGAATTACTGGTACCACAGGAAAAATCTGTTGCCACTGCACAGCATATGAGCAGAGGTCAGGAAAGTTCATGCACACGTACACGCATAGAAGATCAAACATGCAAACACTATAGAATTGTTGTGCACTGATTACAAATTGAATGACAAACCCAGCTTATAGCAAAGCAGCCTGACGCAGACTAAAACGGCATTTTATTACCATCAACATCAATGTCGCACATTTACTCGGATAAAACCAACAAACCCTTAAAACAAAGCCTACATGCCAACGATCAGTCAGGGTCAAGAGGAATGACAGCTGCCATGACAACAGCAAATCGTTCTTGCGGCAAGTATGACACAGCAACTTTGGTTGGCGGTTAAAGGGAAAGCTCATAGTCATGGTTTAAAGGAAACCAGTGTTGACTGATGGTGGGAGACCGAGGCGAGCTGCGGTCTGTGGTGTCAAAATTACACACTTTGTGCATGCAATAATACACACCAACATCCTCCCAAAGAGTTTTTGTGACAGTCGACAATATTCACACAACCACGAGAGGTCGTTTACTAGGAAAATATAAACAATGGTGATTTTAAGTGTTTTAACAAGTGACAAATGCTGTTGTTTCTCTGATGCAGACAGTCTTATATTAAAATGTGATATTGGTACTCTGAGGATGAAAACTACTACAAGAGATGGTGTTAATTCCTACAACTCTTATATTTAAAAACAAGACAGTCTGAACAGGTGGGTCTCAACTGGAACTGGCACATGTTCTCGTGACTCATATGACAAAAAAAAAAATACTGGCATCCAAACCTGTCAATTACGTGCAAATAGTACATTCACAAATTTTCACTTACTTACTATTCAAACAAATGAGCAAATTAGTTTTTGAAGCATATGGTGTGCAGAGTTCGGACTCGACGTTAGATCGGATTAGATGGAGTCTACAGTAAAATACATCCAGCAACAGGAAAACAGCCATTGATAGTAAAAAAATAACTTTATTTAATATCTAATAGGGTTCAACAGTATGAAGCATTTTCAAGACTGTTGAGCAAATCTAGGTAGGGATCCACATGAGCCTCGCTCAGGAAGCTAATGCCTATAAATCTCAAAGCCTCTGGGTCACTCAATAACCAAAAACAGAGCCCTTGTGGATGCTCAAATGGTGCTTTCACTAAAAAGTTTAGCAATAGAGTGATTAGTAATTTTACTTTTGATAAGCAATTTGTGACAACAAGTGCCCAACCTTGGCAAAGGTACGCCTCTCTCCAACGATGCCCTAATCATTTTGTCGTGTTCAAGATAATGAAGGAATCAGTGGCAGATGGTTAGTGCACCATAAATAGCAAAGGTAATTAGAGAGCCTGTCAAAACAGAAATGTGTTGTTGGTTCAGGTAAGAAAAAAAAAAGCTACAGATTCTATAACTGATGGCCCAAGTCTTCTCAGGGGGTTTACGTAGAATCCCTCAAAGCACAGAACAGATGATTAGATCGTCTTTGGGAGTGAAATTACTGGTTACTTACTGTTTTAAAAATGTCTCGCAATGCCAGATGTGTTATTGGACCCAATGCCAGATGTGGGAGTGTTATTGTACAGTCCAACAGTTAGGAAATTAATATAAATAAAATGTATTAGTACAATTAGTGCTGTAAAATTTCTGAAATAGACACGCTAAGTTCAGTCAATGCTGTATGGACGCTAAACATTTGTTCCATAGGTTTAAGTGATTACAAAAGGACATTTCAAGCAGACAGTAAAAAGACAACATGATAATAATGCTTGGTAATCTTTTGAAAAGGCATGAGGAAGTCAGGCTTTGTTTATATATGTGAGCGTCTACGGAGCACTTCCTCTGTGAACCTGGACAGACAGTGACATGGCTTTTTGAAGTTTTGCTGAGATATTTTCCATATGTTGTATTACAGCTAATGACCTTGTAATTCAAGACATTTTAAAACAGAGCAGTCTGTGATTTATCCCACGGTAATGCACTTTAAACTTAACAAACATGCATTAATAGGATAAAAGTCCACTCCGTGCACGATCAAGTTTAATCCCTGTTGTAACGTTGCATAAAGTAATAAACATGTATGTGGTGCTGCATGATTCATCACTTAAATATGACGGCAGCTATTATTATTATTTTGGGGCTTGTTTTCTTGAATTGTTTTAATTGGATATGAGAATCTAGGTTACTGTTTTTCAGGTCATTCTGAGGGGGAGACATGGGCCAAAATATCTTGAAGTAAAAGAGGGCCAAACTGTTTTCTGAATATTCCCCCATCCCCTAACAATGAGCCTGCGCTCTGCATAAACAGTATTGCTCCAACAACATTTTTCAGTCCTCAGCCATTTCTAGGGCAAGCTCGGACCCCTGGGAGTTTACAGAAATAACCACAATATCAGAGTGTTGCTGTTTTTTCTTTCTTTTTCTGAGGCTCACCTGTGTTGTTTCCAAGGGCCACAAAAGTCAACTGGAGCTGC
The DNA here is from genome assembly GCF_043641665.1 of Enoplosus armatus. Taxonomy (NCBI): domain Eukaryota; kingdom Metazoa; phylum Chordata; class Actinopteri; order Centrarchiformes; family Enoplosidae; genus Enoplosus; species Enoplosus armatus. The sequence goes on from NC_092185.1 coordinate 9,735,615, forward strand.
TCGACATCTGACAACAAAAGGTTATAAAGTCCCTCTTATTTGCAGGTTTTTTGGAATTGGCAGCACTTTGCACCTTTTTGTTTTTCAACACAACATGAAATATTTCGTTTATGAACAAATAATGCAATGTATCTAAACCACACTACACTGTAAAACTGCAAGTGATGTAATGAGAATTTAAAAAGAGTCTATAATTATAGCACTATGAGTGTACACATCATGTAAAAGTAACCAGATGTCACAGAATGAACACCATTAACCCAAAGTTTAAATCCACCTTAAAATCATATTAGAGCTCCACATTCACACAGTGACGTTACTGTAATCTGACATGAAAGCTCAAAAGGTAATTTTCAGGGATTTTGATACACAATCTGGTTCAGAACATTTAACAGCTTTACTGAAATGATGGACGGCAACTTTTAGAATGAGACGAGAACAAGTATACACTGTGGTTTCCCTGGATTTTATTCAATTTAAGGGTCCATAAAAACGTAAATTAGATTAGCCTGTGTTCGTTTTGTACATTCAATCCCACATGTTCGATAGATCTCCTATGAAACGCAAGAGTGGCAATATGTTTTCTAAACAGTGCTGACTGACGGCTTTGCAGATAAATGGTCTTTTTTTTGTAACAGCAGTCATCTGAACGACTTAACAGTAACAACACTGAAGGGCTAAGTTATGGCTATCACTTATAAATGTTTCGCATTCATGACTAATTAAGTTTTCTGGTCAGTTTGGTAAGTGAAATGGCAATAAATCCCTATTGTTCCTGTGAAGACCACAGCAAGAGTTGAGAGTTGTAGTGTTTTTACTGCAATGTTGACTTGTACCTGACTTACTGCACTGCATCTTCTTAAGTCTTGTACCTTTCACTTTTTTCAGTTTTTCCCTAACACACTTTCTTTCCAATTTGAACTGATGATTTAGCTAAGGTAGTCTTATGTCCATCCAAATGTGAAAATGCATGTCTATGAAAATGTAATTTCCAGAACCAAAGTCACCTGTTGTACTGTAACTCCCCATATCTTTTCTTCATTTAAGATCAATTGTTTTATGACTAAAAGTGGACTGAACACTTTCAACTCACTGCACAAGTTAATCTCTGTGGATAATGTACGAGCCAGCCACAAAACAAGGAGACAGAAAGCTGTGTCTTTAAATCTTTGCAGGAACAGGATGTCATCTAATTGTTTACAAAGCGTTTGACAGGTTGATAAGCAGAGCAGCAGTAATGCTTCATAACAGCTCTATCTGCAATATCAATTATTATCAGGTGCTATGGCTAAAAAGGATCATTTCAAAAGGGATCAATTGATTTCTAATGATCAGTCGATTGAAGTTGATTCTGCTTTAACCTTTTTTCAAACTGATTTCCTCACTAATATTTGTGTTTCTGTTAAAAAAAAAAAATCTCAGTGTGCAGTAAAGCAAAGAAAGCCTTACAGTCCTGCAGCATGTAACTTTGAACACTTGAAATGTCAGGCATAGCACAGCAAATTACTAATTTCCTGTCTGTGTGTATGGCAGCAGGAAGTTAGAGATACATCCTCCCCTCTGGCTGAAGGGAAGGAAACAGTGTGAATGGAGAGGGGATGTCACTGACCTTGCTGAAGAGAGTCAAGGCTCGACCTTGAAGCCTCACTGACTAAACAGAGGACTTAAATCACTCAGGGCTGAACATGGATTTCACCGGCACAGTTGCCTCATGATCTGCCATTCCTATGGCTAATACTGTGTGTTCAATAATAAAGTATGGTTTACAATGTGTGCCAACATGAAGACATTATCTGAAGACGCTATTGGAGTCACCTTATTCTCTGTTTATAATTATGCTTTTAAATTGAATGCAGTATTAGTAGGTTAATGCAGATGAAACTAGATCTACATTAGGTGCTCATCCAGTTGAACAGACATGCTGCTGTCTGCTGTCAGTACTCATCGCACAAAACCTAACATGCTACATGCGTTGGATCATAAAGGTAAGAAGCAACTTCCTGGATTTATGAGCCTACAACATGGGATGAAACCATTTGGTTTTTATTATTCCATTTACTCTTAGCCGGACCACAAAGTGGTTCTGAGAGCCTGTTTTATGTATTCAGCTGCCTTCCCCTCAACAAGCATGTGGAGCCGCTTAAATAAACCATCAACCAGAGCACAGCTGCAACAACAACCGATCGATCGGAGGCAGGTTACCGTCTGAACACTGCGCCGCCAGCACGCTGGCTTCAGCAGGTGGGGTGGGAGTTGTAATTTGCTGCTGAAGGGCTTTTGTGCCTGCCTGACTTCAGAAAAACTGTAACTTGTGCCTCCCTTGATAGATAGCCATGAAGGCTGATAGAATGTGTGTGTTTGGGTGAGATTCGCCGCTGTATAAACAATCGACTCCCTACCTTCCACAACATCTGGGAACTCTCAAGTATTGAGGCAGAAACAAATAACCAGGGACTTGTTAGTTTCTGATTAGATTTTAAACAACTCATCATGGCTCATGGAGTTCCCCTCACTGCGCTGCGTGGCCAGTCATACAAGACAAAAACAAATGAACACGGAGGGCTCATCAGTATCCACAAATGCTCTTTCATGAAATATCATAAATGACATGGTTATAGTTTTTTTTTTTTTTAATGTTAGCAGTCAGGAGTTTTCAACCAGTTTTAAAGACAGCCTTTTCTAGTTACAATAAAGCAAATGGTCCAACCGCTCTAAAGACGGGGCCTCACTGGCTCGACAAAGATGGCAATCTCTCAGTGGTATTTAATTCCCTGAATTCTGTGTTCTCACTCTCCTTAATCTCCTCGTTCAAACAAACAAGCAGCATCAGATTGTTCTCCCCGTCGGTCAACTCAGTCGTGTTTGCCAGCTCTTCTTGAATGAAGACTGTCCACATTATCAGTAATCCTCTTGTCTGTCTTAGTCTGAAGTCTGGATGAGCATTGTGAGTAAAGTCTGGACATTTTCTTAGGCTTAGAAAAAATAAAAGGAATTCCTTTTTTGCATGAAAGGATTTCATCGCTCGCATAAACTGCATTAAGTTTACAGATGGAGACGTATGCATGCATTTCAATTAAAGCCAGAGACAAGAAACGTCATCATGAAATCATAAAGCAAAATCACTTGCGATGCTTCAGTGTAGTAAATGAGACAGTGTAAGTACACAGTTGCAGCTTTTGGAAATTACATCATCATACTTTCACAACTTTTATTGGCACAGCTGTATAACAGCAGTATAACACAATGTCAAACAAACTATATCTGCCTCACACACCTTGTTGTGCTCTCACTGTGTATCTGCTGTCTGTCCATGCGTTTGATTTCTCACTCTCTCACACATACACACATACGCAAGATCACACAATCGTGTCGGCTGCGGCTGAACTTTTGCACTGCAGCATGGCGCAGGTTCTGCCCCTGCAAATCCGGTTGCTAGACAATCTAAGCCAATTACAGTATGAGGGCAAATGGTTAACCTCTATAATATACATTTCCCAGGCTCTTTCTCTGAGCTTGCTTGTCATCCCTGGAGAAGAGTTATGCACCAGGGCCTAGTGTCCCAGGCGACCCAGTTTGAATTGGCTCAATTCATTAAGCCAGGACCCGTGCACAAGCCCGAGTTCACACAGCGAAGACACTTGCAGCAAACAGCTGCTGCACATTCCTGATGGGAGGGCCAGGCAGATGTCCAAGGAAAATCAAAGGGAGAGACTGGGGAAAGTTTATGAGCCAGCGTTTGCCAACCTCAATGAGAAGCTCTCCATCCCCTCCTCAAAGACAGGGTGCAGCTGGCGGAACTCGTGGCCCTGTCCTGTTTGGGGCTCCCCTGGTTCTCCCTCTCCCACTCAAAGCACTGCAACAACTCAACATGCTGACAATATCAGTTGTCTCCTCCGTGCTCTCTGTTTGAACCACAACCACTTTGGCACCAGCAGAGGTGGTCTGGCTGCGGGGTTTGGAGTAATCATTAAATCTGATTCCTTCGATGTTGTTACACTGAACCAATTCATTGTTCAACATTAAATCTAAAAATAAAAGTTGAAGGAATGTGCAGCCTTTAGAAAACTGAGATTAAAAATGAGTTGGGTGTCTGCTTAGAATCTGAAAACATGCTATTGGGATTTTTTGATTCATTTTTATTTGATAAATTTAAGTCAAGGATGAGCTGGCACTGGATTTTAAAAAGTTTTTTGCCCATCTAAATTACAGGTATATTTTCACACATAATTAAAAAAGCTTGCGTTTTTGAAAGGAAATTATCTTTTTGTAATTCTCTAATTATCATAATTGGAAACATGCCCATTTTACTGCTGTGTTCACAAAAATGTCTAATATAAACAAACCTTTTGTTTGGTGTCTGCTTAGGATTTTCAAACATTTGAAGACTTTTATTGATAAAGTTAAGTCAAGGATGAGATGGTACTAGATTTTAACAGCCCAATATGCAAGTTTTGCATCCACAGATTTATTTTAATTAATCATTGAAAAGCTTACGTTTTTGATTGGAAATCCCTATTTTGTATGTTCCTCAAATGAACACAATTGTAAACATATGAATGGTCATTGCTGCAGTTTCTTTTTTCTTTTTTTTTTTTACTAATTTACTAATGTAAAAAAACCTTTTACAGAACCAAAAAATATCAATAACTAACAATTACTGTGAAAATGACAGTAGGCTCCAGTGCTGTGGATTTGAATTTCGGTGATAGGACTATCGCTGCTGTACACTTGGACAACGGACAGCGCCTTTGAAAACAACTCTCAAACACCACAGTGCCTCCAGCACGGCACCATCCTCCCATTCATCACTTTACAAACAAGGACAGGAGCATGGTCATGCTTATACTTCTCTCTCTGTGATACTTTTTCTTTGTCCTGCATGCCACCTCCTAACCCACTACTGTCTCAGCTCGCCACCCCCCCCCTCCACCACCCCCGCTCATCTCCACCCCTGCTCCATTGCACACAAACACAGCATGATGCCAGTTGTAATCACTGTTGGACACAATTTCAGGGACAATTTGAAGACAATTTATTATCCTTGGTCAATAAAAAACAGGGGACAAGCATTTTGTGGAAGTTCATTTGAAACCTATTGACAGGTTTATAAATGGATCACTGCGATAGTAATTACTGTACATGTATGGTCTTGTCTTTTTCCATTTTAATTAATTTTGTTCATTCTGAATGAACACATTTGATTCATCACTCCGATACAATTTGAATTTTAGTCACATTGCATGCATAGACTTTTCGTGTCAGAAAGTGAAATACATGCTCGCTCTCCTTTTAACATATAACCTGCAGAAAATTTACCTCACACAGATAATTTATCTGTAATGTAAAATCGAGTCCAACATATAACCAGCTTTTAATCTACAGCGGTGAGTAAGCTCCTGCCTGGTTACTAAATTGAATATGAAGCCTGAGAGAGTTCCCCTGGGAACAACAGTGATAAAACTACCGGTAAATGGTGCTGTATCCATTCGTGGCCTCTTCAGATTAGGTGGACGGGACAAACTCCCCTCCAGGGGAAAGTTCCTCAGCAGGGCTCCAGGTAACACAAACCTCTTAATCACACATGACCTGGCAGCTAAGAGAGAGTTAAGCAGCGGCATGGGGCCCTCCCATAGTGTTCCCTCCCTTCCTACAACATCATTAGCAGAGGCACATGGCACGCCTGCATCCATCCCAGTGTTTACAAACACCATTAACAGCGACATGCCAGGGAAGCTGTGACTTATTTTAGAAATTTGCTTATGATGAATTGGAAAGCCTTACAATCTATACTAAACTATCTGGATCAAGAAAATTCCATATTAAGCCAAGACTTTGGTGTAAACATTTGTAAGCTGGTGTTCCACCAGACTGCCACTGTGCCATGCCAGTTTGAGTCAGTTCTGACAAAATGCAATTATTGTTTTTCAGCAGAGAATAAAAATCATTACACACATATAATGTTTAATGAGGCCTTAACGGCTGAAAGATAGTGTGTTTATGTGTGTTTGCACAGGAGTGTGTTGTACAGATCTCTCCTTCAACATAGTTTTAGTGGTGCACACACACAAGTTCATTTATCAAAGTGAACTTCTAAGGGGAAAGACATCCTGAACAGTGGTTGAAGGTTTATAAGTCAGCAGCCATTAGAGCGACCCCGGGGTGGTGCTCAAGTTAGAGGAACAGTCTGTGTGCCCTTGGAAAAAGCTGACAGCGTGTCTACAGTATTTTGGTAGAAGAGTCTATAAATATAACATACGTAACACGTTCATCTGCGACAGGCACGCGCTTTGCATTGCTATGTGTACATCACTGAAGGCTGTTCGGCCATGACTAAGGACAGAAAAACTTTGCACATCTATTTCATGAGACAGGTGCATAGGAGAGGGACGAGGGGATCAAAAAGTTGCAAACAAACTCCTGCTCACTTTCTATCGTGCAAAAATGCATTTGTTTGCGATGTTTCTGTGCTTTACCTTAATCAGGCATTTTTGCAAGTCAAACAGTGTGGGGTAGTTTGATCTACTTCACTAAAAGTATCATGACAATTTTACAAGCTGGGTGTGATCACGGCCTCGGCTGGAATACTTAATGTCCTCCTTTATAAAGTTACTTTGAATTATTTTATGGATGAAGAGGCTACGAGGCAACAACAATGATTCTGTCTTTTAATTACCAAAAAAAATGTGGTTTCATTCTCTTTTCAATATTGAATTTGAAGCGAAATATGTATCAGCAATCCACAAGAGCATCCACCTAAAATGCGCTTTACTGTATTTGTGGTCACCTGCTTCTGTTGCTCTGCCAGTTGGTTATATGTGAAATTAGAGCCATTTTAACATTCTGGCAAAGAAGTGCAGATGGAAGTGAGTGAAATCGGACTGAGTCTAGCCAAATGACATTCTAATGTTGATCAAAAAAATGTTAAATAAAGTTTCAACCCCAGTGCCCTGAAAATATTTCTGAAGAAGAACAGATCAAAAGTGTAAAAGTTTAAAAATCCTTTTAGGGCTACCTCGGCAGTAAACACAGCAGAGGTTTAATGGACACATACATAGTTGACTTATGACGACGTAGTAGCTGCTTGCTTACTGACACCAGATGATTTTCATATTAACATTCATTATTATAACACATCATCATGAATTATACAGTTGTGTGAAAATACTGAATGTCAACTCCTTCAACACTTAACTCAATGTAATTTGTAAATTTCAAAGCGCATGGCATTTCATGGCAACAACTTTTGCAGGGGGCAAAGGCTAAAGGAGGTCTTTAAGACCTGGGGCAGTTGGTCCATGGGCTGGAATGCAGAGGGAGGCTTGTAAATTAGAGACCTAATGAAAACTCTCTGGTGTCCAACTGAAGCAATCATCTGGATAGAATCAACCAGTTATTTCTCTAATTTCCCCACCGCTCTCTCCGAGCCCTGAATGCCTAATTTAGAAGAAAAGAGCATGTTCCATTTTACACACCTGCAGTTTGAACCCGAGACCGTGATCCCTTCAGCAAACTTTTTCTTCGCTTTAAAAGCTGGGTAAAAACAATAAATCAAAGTGAAGAAATCCTATATATCTAGAACAAAAAACATCTGAACTGACCAACCAGTTGTAAATAACTTATTCAACACTAACATTTTGACAGCAACAGCATCCTTTTCTAATTTGTTTGTTTTTTTTAAGTTTACAAATACTAGGTTTTATTTAACTGCAAACACAAAATGATACAAAATAATACACAATGTCTGTATTTAAGATTTTAAAGGATCATAGGATAAGTAGTTGCCTGAAACGAGGTCTAAAACATCTCCCCAAAGACGTGGTCACTACCTTCCTTGGAGTTATTCAACCTTTCACCCACTGGGCCCCCCGAATCTGACCTTTAACCAGATGCCATTTGCTTAAAATCTCCCTGCCAGTTTCAACCTCTGGAATCTGCAACACATTATAAGAGGAGAGGGGAACAAAGGCAGTAGATTAGAGGCCAGCCTGGTTATTAGTTTGCTGATACAGTTTTACAAGGGTCAGATGCAATGATAGGGAAAACAAGTTGAGGAAGAAAAGGTGTTTCAGAAGCTCAAACTAAAGGCTGCCAATAGAGCTGTAGAAAATGTTGTCATGATAAAGCAACTTTTCTTACTAATAGCTATATTAATGTAAAATAAAATGGTTGCTCCAGAGAAACACAGTATACGTGCGCATCTGCATGTATGATAACAGCAAATTGTTAGTGCATAGTAATGCTGTTTCATGCCTGTGTTTTGTTTCTTTCCCTTTTCGGTGGCTACTGAATATCAAATGGTCAATTTCTCCTGTTTTCACTTCTCGTCTTTGCTCGCTTTAAATGCCTTTGTGGGTTATGCTCCCCCTCAATCGCATATTATCTCAGTTAGAAAGTGTGTTTTTACCAGGGAGGGCGGCAGTGAGTGGAGGTGCTGATGTATTGAGCAAAGTTGCTTGTCTTTGCTGAAAGCTTTTGTTTCCTGGGGCTCTCTATTCATCACAAAGCCTTTGGTGGGAAGAGACATAAAGACAGGCTCTGACCCTGGTGTGAGCCCTTTGACCTCTGTGAACCCAAGGGGACAGATTTTCAGCAACTGTGCAATCACTATTAGTTGACCGCGGGGTCTGTAGTGGAAAATGGCTGGAGCCAGACAAAGTGAATGGAGGGACATGGTGGGAAAATCTGGTCATTTATAGAAGTTGAGAGTCTATTTCAAAAGAGGTGATGGTGGATCAGCTGACATGTGGGGTCAAAGGTGATGTTTGGGCATGATTTCCTGCCTGGGTTACTGTAACATCTGTGTGTTAAGAGACGTCTGGGACTAAAGCATTTTGACCCTCAAGGGCATGATCGGGTGAAAAAAAAAAAAAAAAAAAAAAGTAAAGGCTACAGTTAAGATGATGTCAATGACCACGTTTGTCATTAAGCCCTTTAGAGCTACTTTTGACAAGATAAAATCCTCATAACATTGACAAAAATCTGTCTTTTGCCTTGAACTATCGCAGTGCATTTACACATTATAATGGTTTATGTAGAATTAAATCTCAATGTAAACATTTTTTTATAACTTACCATGTCCACTTCCAACACTGCACTTCATTAAATTCACTTTGAAAGACAAAAGATTCTCCCGTAAAATGGCTCCGGTCAGGGCTCTCCTATGAGACCGGCTGTGATAAAGTGGATCGTTTTGGCTCTTGCACTGTCATCTACAAGTGTCCAAGTAAAGAAATACTGGGAGTCCCCAGCCCCAGGGCCAGCCATTAAGTAAATTGGCCTCTCTAGACCTATAGCTGTGTCACTGTCCGTGACGAGCTGCCACCTATTTGACCCGTGGATAGGAGTCCAGTGCTGACCAGCAGCTGTTCTGTGGGCTTGTCTTTCCAAGCCTGGGAAGTGGCTCCTAATTAGCCTCCCACACCCATAAATGTGTCCAGTAGGTCAGTCACTCCACGCTCATTGATCGTACTGATGTGCTCCATGCTGAGGTTTGACTTAAGCTCCTTCATCAAAACGAATGAGAGGCAGTAGGTGACACAAGCAGCCTGCACGTGTCAATAAGACCCTCAGAGGTAAACATCTGATTGGGTGCAAATAGATGAGCTGAGTGGCACTGATTTTGATAGTTTTACAACATCCAGGAAAAAAAAAAAAAAAATGGTACTGATTAATTTAACATGAGATGTAATACTTGATTTTAGAGGTGAAACCGGATGAAAATATAATATTTCTTGTACTCTATCATCACTGGCGTTCCCTTTGGATTTATCTCTAATGTCCTATTACAGACATCATGACTGGGTCAATACTCCAGCAGTAGCAACGGCTGGTTATGACGGTAATGATAAATGGATGGAGCTACACTCAGCTCGAGCACAATATCATCCGTGGCATGTCAGACACAGGGTTCTCTTTTATCGAAGTCACAGGAAACAAGTCTTTGAGGGCCTGCCCTCCACAATCACTCCTCCAGATATTTTTCTCGTCCTTTTCTACCCTTCGTGAGTTGTTTTTCTTTCATTTAGCTGGCCTCCACCAATAAAAATGCAAGCCAATTTTCCAGCGCATTAACCCAAGAGATCTTTAATACACAAGAGTTTTGGTGCAAAGGGGACGGCAAGGCCTCATGGAAAGATGGATGGGCCTGCCGACTAAGAGTGGGCAGTTTTCCCACTGCCCTGGTCTCAGCCTGGGACAAAGGCCTCATTGAGTGTGATGCTTGACATCAGCATCATAAACTAGTCATTGCTACAAAGACTCTGACACTTTAAAGTACCAGCTACTGCCGCTTTCTTTTCTCTCCTTGTTACAGCATTGCTTAGGCTAATCACGTCACTGGCAGTTGTTCCTCTTTTTTTTTCTGTTGACGCCGATACAAAGACTTTGAATGTAAAATAATGTTAAGAGGAATGAGAGTTTCGATTTTCACTTTATTTTCTTTACAGTTCTTTGCAGATACAGTCTGCAAGATTTCAGCTTATCTTGATTTTGGTGACACCTTTGGTGACAAGCAGTCATTTCTATGGTTTTGTGCCCACACTGCCCGAACATACAGTGATAATGATGCTTAACGTTACCCAGTTTCCCAGTTTATATTACTAAACCTGGAAGTGGATCACTTCCTGACAGGAAGAAGGATGCTCTTTCATTAAGTATTGTTCATAACACTGTATAAGCTTTTATGAGCTGTGTACATGTTCAATGACTGTTGTATAATATCAACTAGCATTGTATAGAAGAAATGTATATTATTAGTTTAAGCATCTGCAGTAACTGGCTTGAGGGTATATGTGTATTGTGTGTATTATGTGTCAGCAAAATAACTTTTTTTCCCTCTGTTTTCTATTTTGATTAATTTATAACTGTTAATTTACACAGCCTGAACACAGTGGATCAACATTTTAGGATTAAGGGTTTATTACTAGCCCTAATATTCTTGTAATTTGATTATTGTTTACATTAGTTCGTAAGTTTACAGTCTAGTTCAGTGTATATGTCTCTCACTGTTATCACATATAACAATCCCAGTATTATTCTAACGGAGAAGGATAAAGCAACTACAAAAAATAGAAGAAAACAGCTCAATAACCTTAGAGTCGTGGCATCAATAAGACAAGGAGATATGAGTATGCCCGTGTCAATGGCAGTCTGATCCTCAAACATGATGTCAGCTCAAAGCCAGTTTCAGATTCTCAATGTCATGGAAAAAGGCAAGGGTGCACTTTAATAGATTAAACACCGAGAGCCAGACAACTGCGCTGCCAGGGAGGTGCTGATGGATGCAGTCACATTTAATATGAATTCATGCTGGATTGCAACAAAAAGTGAGGACAGCACTGCAAGAAACATAAACAGCGTGGAGCAAATATTTTAACTTCTTTAGCCTGAGAAAAAGGAAATGACAGCATTTCTTGGAAAATAGAAACATTAGTCAGTTGCTGCGACCAAAGGAAATATTGAGAATGTGAAATGACATCGTGAAATGTTATTAAGGTCTAATTATCTAATTATCATCCCTTATGATGCGTACACTTTTTAGATTAAATCATCAGTTCTACGTCTATATTTTACTCTTTTACATTTATCTACATTGTGGTTATTGATCAAGTCATAATGATTGACTTGAAGCAATAATTGCTCTCGATGGCCGTAGCTGAAGTACATTAGAAGACAAAGCATCTTAATAGAGAAGAGTGTGTGGGGATGACAGAAACAGTGTTTTTATGTGTTTGTATTGATGTGTGAGAGAGTGAGAAAAAAGAGGAGGGGGGGGGGGGGGGGAGGGTGTGTTGCAGGGTGAAGCTCAGACTGAACTCATATACAGGGAAACAGCTGCTTCACATTGCTAACCCCTGGAACAATGTGAAGATAGTATGTTTAGACAGGTTTGAGCAAGAATGGAGGTCACCAAACCTTTAGGGGAGATGTCAGTCGTAGCTGTCAGCCACTAGAACCGCACAGTGAAATTACATTAGTCCTCACTGGCATCTACTGCAGCTTTACTGTGCTTTAATCCTGCAGGGTAATGTAGGAAGAATTTGAAGAAGAAATGAAATTTTTCTCCACTGGCTCCTGTTTATTTCCTCAGTGAGTTTGTTACGGGGATGCAATTCACACTCAAGTGGCGGACCACCTGTCACTGATGTTAGTCTGCATGGATACAGAGGGATCCAAGTTGGTCTGATCACACAGGCCCTAAAGAAGGCAGAGACGTCACAGAAGTGTGACACTATTCAACGTCGCGACTGACAACCTCGCAGCTGCCCTGCCGATCTATAGGGCGAAACACTCCGCTGTGTTTTTGTCACCTATTTACTCAGGCATGTGTAATTGATCCTTCATGTGTTTGGAAAAAAAAAAAAAGAATACTTCAAGGTCTGGAGATTATCACCCTTGCCAGCTGGCTCACATGTGCCTTTGAGTCTATATATAAATACAGTAAAATGATGGAGAATGAGTCAACAGGGAAACCATTACACATTGGCAGGCCAGCGGTAGCTTAAACATACTGTTCATGGTGGGTCAGCTCAATTCTTTATCTCTGCAACAGTGTGCCGTCACTACCCTGTCATGGTTCATGTATATTGTTCTAGTCTTTAAACCAATGCCTAATTTATGTTGCTCATTATTTGAAATATTGAATGTTCTTATTATCAAAGTTTCACTTGTAAGTTTTTTTTTTCTGTTGAATTTTTTTGAGGTAACAAGTCAACTGAATTGTGATGATGAACTGAGATTTGCACCTTCATTCTAAACCAGCATCCGTGCTGCCCTGTCTCTTGAATGACTGTTGCATTATTCTGCTAATAGTTATCTGTCCTCAAGTCCTTGACCCCCTCGAATTGTAAACACGTTTTTTACACCGCTCTCAGCACTCTTTGACCAAGGGAGTTTTGTCGACAGTGGGGCCCAGGGATAAGCAAGCAGGGGCTGAACCTGTTCCGGCCTGCAGTGCCCTCTGCAGCACCTCTGCTCCACACTCAGTCAAATTTCTCCCAGCTCTGCCGGATCACATGGGTTAATCTCTCCTGACCCCCCGACTCCTCAAAAGCACAAGCCTGGCTCTTTTGGACTCAGTCCCGGTGTGAGTGCAATGCAGCACCATGGAAGTATACCCCACACACATCCCCTTGTTCACTGGCACCAGTTTGCAGACTTCAGAGCAGTGAAGATAAGGTACAAGAATGTCAGGAAGTCTGACACCAATGAGCGCTATGGTAAACAAACAGTTGCAGACGTCTGCCCGCATCCCCTGCCCCTTAACGACCTTCCATTCCACCCTTTTAAATGTCAAGCTGTGAAATATGGTTCTTTGGTACAGCTACAAGTTAAACAGATCACACTGCATCAACTGAACAGCCAAAAATTGAGCTTTAAAAACTGATGCCAATTTTTTTTTCTTCATTTTTTAAAAGACAAATGTCTTTAAAAATGTATTTTATTACTAAATTATACTTTCAGACCAATTTAATTCATATCATATACCAATGTTTCTTTCTGCAAAGAACATCTCAAAATAAGATAAGATATCGCTGGGACACAATATAATAATTGCATAACATATAATAGACTATACAGACAATATTGTAAAATCTACTTTAAATGCTAACAATAGCTAATGCAGTATTTGTCTTTAAGTGTCCATTAAAAAAGGGCATGTAATAATTATACAAAGCTATAGTATGTATATATGTTCTGCATATATAGTCAAACAGCCCCACTGCAGCACCTTGCCAAGGCACTTAAGTACATATCACACAATATGGTGTCCACAGAGGTTGCAGGTAGCGTTGAGAGGGAACACTGACAATTATATATGTATGGAAGGTAAAAGAGGAACAGAGCGGGATTTCTGTTGGGAGACTAACGCTCTGATATCCTTCCCAGGTACTTTGATCCCTCTGGTGTAGTGAAGCAAAAAGCCAATCATTCTTAACCACATAAAAGTTAACAGAGCATGGCCTGGTATTTAGCTTTATGTTTATCTGTGTTATTAATGCGGGCAAGAGGAGCGTGGCCTGTCACTGCGGGTCAGATTGGCAGGTGTTGAGCTGCTCTGACGCTGTGATTTCACAGCCTCTTTGCTCTCGGCTTCAGGTGAGTGAAATGATGCTTGCTTTAATAGGGGACTTCAGACTGACATGTGTAGGAGTATCATATGCCCCAACAACAACAATTGTCACACTTGAATCACAGGCTTTATACTTTTAGAATAAATAAAGCTGTGAGGAATTTTAATTTGAGTGTTGAGGGTTGAAAAAGATAATTCGTTGATCTGCTAAATAGGCAGCACTTTCATGAGCGATAGCATCTGGGGGGGACAAGTGAGTGGCGGTGGGAGAAAGGCAGATAAAGAAATGTGAGCGCCTTCTTTTTTTTTTTTTTTTTTTTTTACACATTCTCCGAAACCACAGGCAATCCTGATGAAGATGATAGAGGGAGTCTCTGATTAGCCATCCGGTAAGCAGGATGTATGTCCCTGCCAAGGCAGACAAATGGAACTATTGTAATGCTATGACAGTCTTTGATCATTTCTGTGTTCAGGGAGATATCTTCATCAGAAGTGCTCCTTGTTAAAGCTGTCACATGCTAGCAGGCATAAATATTTGCACTGTGTTAGATTCCATAGGCCATCAATATACAATAATTACACTGAACATATGAGCACCCCGAGGCAATTTTCAACATTAAAGCACATAATTTGTCTTTCTACTTATTTAAATCTATGTTTTATTAAGCTCTTGCAGATCTGAGGGAAGGGCATATATGAATATAATTTTCAATTTAAATGGCACATAATGTAAAAATGTAATTATATATAATGAATTACAATAACATGTTAGACTCATATTATCTTAAATTTGTGAATGTAATTTATCTGTAGTATGTACTTTATTATGGAGATTTTTTAGGCTAACTGACAAAAATGAAGATGCTGAAGTGGAGACTAATTGACCTACAGCAGACAGCAGAAAACTTTTCACAGCCAGAAGCCCCATCTGTATGGTTCCACTGAATATGCATGGGGCTAAGTACGGTCTAGCCTGAGCCATTAATAATCTTGTCATCACAGCCCAGAAGTCCAAGTTATTCAGTGATTGTCTAACTTATTTCCCAAATCCTCTGGATTCTGACAACTCCCCATTACTACAAGTGTCACAGGCCGGAGTCACAAAAGCAAAACCTGCCGAAATGAAAGCAGCGGTTCACTTTTCTTTAGTGGGATTAAACGCTTGGAGACTTTGCAAGGGATTTACCCACACATACAAAACAACTCCTGGTTGTGTGCAAAGAAAACATTTTTAGTGATGCTAGTATGTGGAGGCATAACTGTGTGTGTGTGTGTGTGTGTGTGTGTGTGTCCGAGTGTGAATGTGCATGTGGGAGCTGCCCTGGCCCTATAGTGAGCAACTATCAGGAGTGAGAAAGCGGGGGGTAAGAAGACTGACGCAAGGTAGCATTTGCAATTGGGAGGCTTTGGTTTCAGGCTCTCCAGTCATCAATCATCCCGGGCCTATTCTGTTCTTTGACAGCTCAGTACAAGGCTTGACATTTAACACTCACGACCCTGGACCAGGCTGTGCTCGAGACCAGAGACTTCAGAAACACAAAAATTGAATAGAAGGACACTTTTCCCCTCTTCAGTAAGTGGTAGAACTGAGGCAAAGCAGATACAAATTAATAATTCCCATCTGCAATACACTTCACTCTGGTGAAATTACTGCTTACAGCCCCGTGTTCCCCCTTTGCCCCTCACTCTGACATACACAAAAGAGCTAAATGAGGAAGTCAAGAGGCCTCTAGGCCTATTAGACTAAACGCTAGTATGTTTTTTTTATGTGTGGATGGACTCCGTGAACTTTGCGAAAGGCAGCTTTGAAACGTACAACTCACGAAATCATTAGCAGTGTTTTGGAAAAAGGCAGAGCAAAGATATTTTTATAGCTTAATGTTTCAGTTAGCAATGCAGCATGATGGAATGTGGATTAATTGTACACATTTCAAATTATGGAGGGAACATTTTTCTGTCCTTAAGCTGCCTCTAATATTACACTCATTGAAATTTCCAAGGGGAAATGAGCTTATGTTTTGTGACCACATTTGGTTTTCTGCCTTTTTGGGTCAGTAGGTCGCTATAAACAGTAATAATAATATTGAAAAAACACTGCTCTGATAATAACCGACATGACCTGACATCAACTGGATAATGCAGCACTATGGCCTATAAAATACCAGATTTACCAAATTTGAACAGGCTTTTTTTCCCCCAATAAGCACATCTGTCAGTCCAGAGATGTCACAATGTGACCTACTCAAATCTACAAAAACTGGTTCAGCAGCATTATATAACAAACCCCATGCACCTCTCTCGCTCTCTCTCTCTTCCTCTATCGCACACACACATACACATGTCCGTGACCCATGATAACTCTACAAAGAGCATGCTTTTCATTTACACTGTTTTCTCTCAGGCAATACAAGCATGAACCTCACTGTCTTGCTCCCCTCATGGATTTAGTATGTGGATGCCGATAACATCGCCTGGACATCAACCGTATCCATTCACTCTTATGTCAGGGAATTGATAGCTTCTTTTGGATTGTGTGAGCCACAGAAAATCTCTTCCATCTTTGTGTGTGATACGCTCTGCTAGCTGCATACTAAACATGTTGCCAGACAACTGGTCATGTCTTAACTGTGAAACTGGCAACTATTGTTCGCGCGGCTATTGAACATGCCTTTAACGACTCCAAGGGCAACCTTTCATCTTGCGCAAGGTACCAGGGCTCTTAAACCATTTCATATGTTCTTTTGGGCATTTAACATTATAATGTAAGTCAATGTGGTTAGATGGACTCGGTAATTACAGAACCATAAAGAAACAAAGTTAAAAAAAGTTTTTTTTTTTTTTTTTTTTTATTGGACTAAATAAGAGCATAATAATTCATCCAGGGGTATATTTAGCACACATTTAGTCCTGCAGTGTGTCACTTGCGTGTCTCTTGAGGATTTCTGTCGGGCTTCTTAATTTGTCACTTTTGATGTGCGCTGAGAGCAACATACATGACACACACAGATATGCAAGAGGCACATGTGCATACACACAGACACACGCTCAAACACACCAGTGCAGATTGTTGTCCACACGATTGGTTGTGATGTCATCATAGAAAACCTCTTTTCTGAGAAAGATTCATCAGATTATGACCAAAGCCAAGCCTTTCTTGCAACACTCCACTAGCTGCACCATATGGTTGGGTCCTAAAGCCATGGGTGGAGGGTTTAATGACAGAGCGGATGTGCAGCGCACATGCCGAGGGATGTTGGGGGATGGGCTAAAAAAAACACTCATCAAGTCTTTGGCCTGGAAAGGCTGCACAAGGTCAGCTGTGTGGCGGGGGCAGGGTGAGGGAGCCAGACACATGTCTACAACAAAAGGCAGGTGACCAGAGCTAAACTTTGTATATGGAAAATACAAGAGCGCACAATAAAACATTTTCCCATAGTGTCTTTCAAAAAGCTATTCTTTACTAAGTATTTCAGTATTAAAATGTCCACCACAGCGCTGACCCGTTTAGCGATTAATAACAACATCTTTCCTCAAATACACAAGGTCGATAGTATAGGCACATCACCAAAATATAGTGACATGGAGATCCAATCCTCTTGGCAAATATGCACAGCTGCCAGTGTGGGGTGTAGGGATGAGTAAACAAAGATGGACTCATAATTAATGTTTACTAAGGCTGATGCAACTGCATGACATTTCTAGTACTGCACGACTTGTCCACTGACCACAAATGATCTCAATAAACACTTTCTTAGTCCGACATCTCTCCTTTAGAGCAGCACACGTTTAAACACAGATTTGTAATTCTCACACCAATTGTGGCTGCCTAAAACCTCTTTTCTGATGTAGAGAAAAAAAAATGAGAATTTGTAGTACAATACTGAGGTTGATTTGACTACATCTGATTCTCTGCCCTCTAAACATTCTGAATATGTATATTTTAAACCTCTAAGTTTCAGAGGAAGAAATCACTTTGTTTTTTAAGTCAGTGCATACCACTACAGACACAGCTTTAGGTAATAATAGCCCAGCAGTGGTGAGGTGGGACATGGGGCAGCCTGAGGAGTAAGAAGGCAGGGCAAATGATTGATGGAGTTGTGGTTGGTCTATAAAGGTCTGCAAAGAGTGCTTGGAGATAATCAGAGAGAGGGTGTCTGCAGGCCTCATAACACCCCCCACCACCACCACACACAAACATGTGCACACCCACATACGCACACATACGCTGACTCAAGAGAGAGACGAGACGGGAGCTTCCGAATTATTAAGCAGACAGAAGCACTGATGATGAAATTCTGAAGGTTGTGCGTAACAAGAGGCACCTTACAAGGGTCACAACCTTTTCCTTGCTGGGTGTTTTGTTCTTTGTACCCCCCTCACAACATCACCTTCCCACCTTTGTGTTCACTGGGGGGCAGGTGAGTGGGGGAGTTGTGTTACATCCCTGTTTATCTGTTCATGACCTCTAGCCGGCAATTCTGCACTTGATAAGAGGAGGGCTCGCCTCATAATGTGCACGGCAGCTGATATCAGCCCTGTATCCTTGTGAAATTGATTACCAAGGCCCAGGGAGCGTGCAGAATATAATAAATAGAGATGACACATAAGGCACACATGGACTTGTAGGCTGATGGGTAACACTGCCTCAGCAATTACCTGCTACCCACTTAAAACAGGGGTCATGCAGGGCAGGCTGGCAGTGGAAGGAGTTATGGTTATTTCTTATTTTCTCTGCAGGGTGAGACACTCTGTGAAACATCTCTCTCTCTCTCTCTCTTTCTCTGCGTATGTATGTGTGTGTATGTGTGTGTGTGTGTGTGTGCAAGCAGGTGTGTGTATGTGTTGGGGAGCGTGTGTGTGTGTGAAATAGACAGGGCAGAGAGTCTCAGATGTGTAAGGTTTGGGTGTAAAGACCTCGACAAGATGTGGCTAAAGGGCATTATTTCAGTCATGTCCAACTATGGTATAATTATGAAGCATAACAAAACAATACTGATACTGAAGATATGTGTTCATTACCAGTTGTATATAAGAATTAGACTTAGTTGCTTATTGTGGACTAATTTGTTCCGGCTCATCCCTCAACAATATTGAAAGATAATCTGTTGTTGATTTACTTATTTTTTGTCTAAACGCTGGTTCAATTTGCTTTTGTTTATGTCTGTTTCATGATTCTTAATGTGGTATTTCTCATCTTGAGTACGCTATAAATAAAGTATGGCCTCACTGTGGACAAAGTGAATTGGCAAAAATCCTGAATAACTGAGCCTTAATGGTAAAAGCTCTTTAGTGGGAGTGAATAGGTGCCACAGAGTAGTGATAAATAAGCTGTAAAGGGAAGCTCCAGGCTTGTCCTTTCACCTGACCCCACAACCAGGCCTGGGGCAATTAAATCATTGGCCTTTGTATGATACAACTACTGTACAGTACTTTGATCAATTAGTGCAACTACATCAATGCACTGTGGCAAGCTAAGCTTCTGATTTTTTTTTTCTAAATTAGGATAATTATTGACACTGATGACAGTAGTAGCAGTGTATGATGAGTCAGCAGTGAGCAGACAGACAGACAGAGAGACAGACAGACAGACAAACAAACAAACAAACAAACAGACAGACACCATCCCTTTTGTTGATACAGTCATCAACATCATTAGCAGAGCAAAAGCATCATTATGTAACTGGAACATCACAGTCATAATCATCATTGTAAGAATAGAATGACTTCCAATATCTCAATATCATCTCGTAACATTTACATTTGAGACATTTTCTTAATCATCTTTAATCTGCGTTCCCTTTATTATGCCACCAGCCGTCTAACTGTTCGCACATCCGCAGAGAGACACAATCACTCTGTTCGGCCTCAGACTTGAGGATGCCAGTTTTCTTGCCATCAAGTACTGCTAATAATCTGTTCTATCACACTTGCATCACATCCTCAAAACAAAAACAATTATTATTGTCATGACTTCAATCTTTTAAAAAAAACAAAAATCAACAATATATCACCATCTTGCATCATATATTATTGATGTAGGTTGCACAATACATGGTGTGTGAGGAGTTTGTGTTTATTTAACGGTTTTATTGCTCAATATCAAATATGGTTATTTATTCCAATTCAGTTATAATTGACATGTCCTGACAAACACTTTGCAAACTATAAATACAACTTATCTTCAATCTCCACTTCAAACCTGTGTAGATAACACAAGAAAATATTGTTTCTGTCTGATCATCTGGTTCCTAATTGTTTATTGCGTAATAACAAACAAAACAAATACAAATCTATTGCATGCTCCTTGCCCGTTCTAACAATACCATCACTTAAAAGACAGGATGCAAGTATTCCAAAATTATTATCATACAACAGGTTGGAAACACAAACAGGTTTATGAAAAACAGGCCAAATTGTTACGATGATAACAAATCATGTGACGAGGAAAGGAGAAAAATAATTCTAATATTTCAGGGGACTGATTGCAAAAGTAAACACTTTTTCAAATTGGTAATGTTGCTCTTATCCAAATGAATGCAGTAACAAGTAATGCTGCGATGAATAACACATTACTAGCCAACGCTGCAAACAACACATTGTGCTTTCAGGCTGTTGTTGTGTTTTAGAAGACATTACAGTTGATTGTGTACTGCACATTTAATTGGCCCAAAAGAAAACGTGTCTATTCATGTTCTTAAAGTCTCCACCTGAGATATCTTAGCGAGTGTGGCGCATAATGTATGGTTCATTTCAAAAACGGGCACTCCAGTTGCTTAATGTTAGCATAAAGCAGGCCATGTAGATGTGGTGCTTGCCGTTTCAATGAAGAAATCTGAATGGCTGTAAGCTGCCAGGCAAACCTTTATATCTATTTGTTCCACTTGTCTGGCTCTCAATGAGTTTAATCAGCTGAGAAGAAGCCGTGAGGGGGGTGTTGCCTTACCCGCCCATACATTAGAGAGCCCCCCCCTTGCACCACACACTCACACTCAAATACTCACAACCCCACAGCCCCATTCTCTGTGCATCGATGTGAGAGTTGAGGGTCTCCCTCTCCCCTGTTGCCTTACGGATTATCAAGTACACTTCAATTACTGCCGATCGATACACTTCTGGCTGCAAAAGGGAGTGTGAGGGAAATTAGACAGACTTTGGGTATGGCCGTGACTACAAAGCAATGGATTAACACTGATATGCATCTCTTCATTTACATCAGGAATGGGCCCATTCTCCATCAGCATACTGCACTCTCCTCTGCACGGACGTACATTCACATAGGCTTTAAGGGGACTTTTTGAAAGATTGCTTCTTTAAGTGCTGGGCAAGGTGAGGGCAAGCCTGTCATATACTGTAGGAGGATTAAAACCTACTGTAGTCACTATAGGAAAAGAGCCACTGTAACCATGCTTTCAAACTGAATACAAGAAAAGAGGTCTTGTGTAGAACCGTTAATGTCATCATGATAATACTATGTCTTTGTGGCGTTGTCTTGTGTGTGTGTGTGTGTGTGTGTGTGTGTGTGTGTGTGTGTGTGTGTTGTGCTCCAAATTGGCCGGCACTCATTAAATTATTAAAGACGCACTAATCCCAGAGTGCTTCAACACTAAGATTTATAATCCAGCCAGGTTCAAATATTTGCTGTAAAAAGAGAAGAAAGGAGCATTTCCACTCTTAGAAAATGCGTGTCAGCAGATAATACAATGGCTGGCGTCGGTAGGAAATAATGCCGGAGTACTCGTCCTCCTAAACTGAGAGGAAAGGGAAATGAAAGCAGTACTGTGGAAGAGGATAAAAAAGAAGTAAAAGTGTAGGAAGAGATAAGCAGTGGCTGTATCCCCCCGAGGCAGGCTGTGAAGGTCTCCCAAGCACGGCCCCTGCCTCTGAACCCCCTCCAGGTCATCTGCCCTCGCTCTCCCACCCTTCCTCTCTACAGAGGCAGTAAAAACACTCCAACACCTGGGTTCCCCCTCTGCTCTGCGCAAGCTACAATACAACACACCTCCGACTACATTTTTCATCTGCAGACAACACGAGCTCAAACACAGAGAGAGAGAGAGAGAGAGAGAGAGAGAGAGAGAGAGAGAGAGAGAGAGAGAGAGAGAGAGAGAGAGCACTTTGTGATTAGGTCTCGACATTAAAAACAAAATCTCATCTCTGATAGGTTATTGTGAAGGCCAAGTTATAATGACGGCCATTACAACATCTGTAAAGAGATTATTATTGACTGACCTTCAAACATTCCTAAAACATAATGCCCTTGATGGTTTTTTACTTGAAGACTAAAAAAGGCTACAGGGTTCAATTTTGACTTTTAGAAATCATCCGCGTGTTTTCAGCTATCTCAAATTAATTAGTGCTACAAATATTATCATGTGCTCTCTGAAGCTTGTGAATCAAACAGTTTGTTTTGGTCAAGATAATTTAGATTTGTCTGTCAGCAAAAGCCTGCGTTTACAAGGCCCGCTGAACCATATCCACTTCTCTCATCTCAGGGTCAGAGTCACATTACACATTACTACCCGGAGTGGGAGTTCAGTTTTGTGTCTAAAATGGCCTCCCTCTCCAAATAAAGATGCCTCTCTATTGAAAGCTCCTCACTCCACCATGAATTTGGTCACCCCCTCCCTCCTTCCCTCCCACTGCAATCTGTCCTGCCAGCTCCCACGGTTTGTCTTTGGAAGTGATCCGTCCCTGAGCGTTGAGCAGAGCCACTTCATGTTCACATCGGCCCCAGAGGCATTCCTGCCTGCCCACTACTCCTGCTTTCTTTTGTCAGCCAAATGGATACCAATTAAATCAACTGTTCTCCAATTAGAATTTGGAAGAATCTATCTTGTTCAGTGTTCTAAATCCCACTGCTTGACTTCTTTCTCTCATGTAGCTCCTTTCCTGGAATCAGTTACAGAGAAAATGAGACTAGTTATTTCCTGCAATAGGATACTCCTGGGTTTCTTTGTTTTTTCTGTTTGTTCAATATGTTAAAAGTGCATTTAGTCAAATGTTTATAGGACTGCACACAAGGGACATTATTATGGTGCAAGTTAGGTTGAGGGCAATGTGGAATAACGAATCAGGACTTTGTTACAAAAGAATCCCCCAAACCAGGGCAATCATTAACAGTAAGGATTTACATTTTAAACTGGAGCTTGTCTTCTAACTGTAGAATTAAAAAACAGCAGTTTCTCTTTTCCTCAAAGGTGAAAAATAAGATAAAAAAGCGAAATATCTGCCATGCATTTGACAAACGTGCTCATATACAGCCCTCACACAGAGGCCACTATTTGATTAATACAAGGAGGGGCATATCTTAATCTGCAGGCACGGACAGCGGATGGCTTGGACTTGGGCCACGTCATTATTGCCTAATAGTCGTGTTCAGAAAGTATGCCCCATTGTGTTTCATATGACCAGGCAACACCCCCTCCTGCCACTCGAAATCACATCCAGCTAAACAAACCAGCCGGCCTGCTTCCTGTGGAGCAGCGATTCAAATCCCAGGCACTAGTTCAGACCTCTGCAGTCCGCAGCGTGCTACCATCCACATGTGGACCTCTCACCCTGTTGCTTCAAATTAATAAACCATTTAGGATTGTTTATTTTATAAGTGAAAATATGATTTGATTTTCATATCTTGACTTGTTTTACATCACCCACTTTGGTTTACATTAGCCAGTTGTTAGCTTTAGAGTACTGTTAGGTAATCAGCCCCCTGTAGCGATTCAGCAGTAGAAATACCAATCAAGTCCTCTTGCAATGTAAAGACAATAAAGTGAGTTACTAAATGAGGCAAATGTGTTCTCCCTGATTTGCTTGTAATTTATTGAAACATAAATAGTCCTGATGGAACAACAAAAAGCCCAATCAACAAGTAACAAAGCCAATAATAATAATTCAGTAATATTTTCATATCAGAATGAGTAGAAGAACACTTCGGTTCACAAATTCAATTATGCCTTGCACTATTAAGCAGTTCAATTATTATTTTTATCATTATTTTATCTGGGAATAATATCAAATCACAAAAGGGTAATTGCATGTGACTGTCAGAAGACTATTTTAAGCAATACAACTTATTCAGCTATTCCCTCCATGAGAATGGCTAATATGTAAATAGTGTTGCTTGGACACTTCTGGTTTTGGATGTGTGACGGCCCCCTACTTTTACTTTGTTATGCTTATCTGCTTTAAGAATGGAGGCTTATTGTGTCCAAACAATGGGAGCCCTTTTATGTCCATCACTGAACAAAGATGGCAACTGACACTGTGCAACAACACAGTGAACTAACTATTTCAAACTGTTTGCAGACTTGAGAGTTAAACAGCTTTTCTGATTTCTGAGTCTACCTCTTTAAACTTCTAGTTACATACACACTGAATACATATCTATGTATCTTAGTGATGCTACCAAAACTGTAAAACAGCGAGTAAACACTTGCCTCTGCAAGATTCAAGTATTTTCTTTACATTTTACACTGGTCTATGTAGTGTTTTAATAACTGGAAAACAAGATGAAAATTGTAGTCTTTATCTGCAGCAAGACATAACCTTATTTGGTCTTGATTGCACATTGTTATAGTACCATTTATCCTCTTGTTCTGTACTCACATCTGGCACTAACTACGTACGTCGAGGGTGCATTTTTCTTCAGTAGCTATTTTGTTACAGAGATAATAGAAATTATGTTAAAACAATAATTGATGGAATGAGTAGACAATATTGAGCTTGTGGTAACATTCAAAAACTACTTTCCCAGAAATGTTAAGACCATACTTTATTGTATGGAAATATTCATGTTTTACTCTTTGACACATGGTCGTTGCTAATGGCACAATGTATTTTTCACGGATCAGTTCTTGACCCTTGGAAACTACATCAGATGTATGATGTATTAACTGAAATATCCAAATAAAAAGAAACTCAGCAGACAAAAACAAGCAGTGTAGTAGACCACAACAAACTAAAATATAACACACTGTAGAATACTGACCATAATCTCATCTGCAATTTAACATGAATTTGTTCTGTCCATCAATATTAACGTAATGTCTTCTGCATGTCGATGCCCTGAATGTTATGTTGATGAATCAGTATATTTCATCCTATCTGGATAATAATTGCAGCTCGGTTTATACATGTTCTTGCTCCTTTTTCAACATTTTCCGACCCTCAACCTCAGAGCTGAACTTTCAAATGCCTCCAGTCGGGAAACCATCTGAGTGAGCTCTTAATGAACACCAAAATATAGCCCTTGTTATTCCAGCTGTTGATACAGGCAGGTTACTGAGTGTATAAACACAGGCAGTACATTATTTTCACTCTTCAAAGTAGCTTGATTTGTATCATACTGAACAGAATTAATATGCATAATTTGTATCATATGGAGAGCATTTCAAAAGATTAGTGATAGAGTTGCATTAGAATAGTGTGCTATTTAGTCTCCTTTAAGCAGTCACTGCCACCCACAGTTAAAAACCTTATTCACTGTAAGATAAATAAAGGAACAATCACAGATTTTTTTTTCCACTGACTAATTCCAGAAGAAGAAAAAAGAAAAACAATTAAAAGTCCCTTCCCCTTCCCATCCAGACTATTCCCACGCATTTTTTGGCAGCGCTCTGCTGATGATCTCCAGAGGCTTTGCTTCTTGAGGAACTTGTCAGGAAAAGATCTACATTTCCCAGGGATGAGTGTGGGTGAAAGTGAGAAGGAAACTGCAAGACAGAGCAGAAGTTTGAGTACAAGCCAAAAAGCGAGAATTAAAAGTGAAAAGAAGAGTTCATGTATTGACAGGGGGGAGACATGGGGTTAAGAATTTGAGGACTGGGCTCAGGGTGCGGGGGATTTGTGATATCCACAGAGAAAGGAAAGAAAGGGCCAAACTGAATAGAAAAAATGGCACCTATCTGTCAGGGATCTCGAGCTGACTTTTGTATGTTAAAAGAACTGATGGCATTAAGGGACCAAGGGAGAAATATAGATCCTTTAATATCACCTTTGTTCTTCAAACTGTGACCTACTGAACACAAGTGCATTGCTAATCAGTTTAACCCTGTTATACTAATTCAGCTCTGTAGTTTCACTTGATGTGTGGCTGACACAAGTGCCAGGCCCACTCTAGAGTCAGTGTGGCCTGGAGCCCGGGCCAGGGCAAAAGCCCCGACCTCAGAGGCATACTGACCTGGCAGGGGGACACCTCTCATGGCATTTTGACATCAGGTTCAGAGACAATAGGAATCTTTCCAACAGCATCTTATAGACTCCTCAACCTGCCACTATTATGATATTATCCTTATTCAAATGAGGGTTCATTTCTTTTGTTTTTTGATTTGTCTTCAGTGACATTTTGTTGATGGACTGGGTCAGTCCTATGAGTAGTGGGTCACAAGCTGACAGAAATGTCAAAACTGGTTTCCTTGGCTTTTCAAACACAAACACAAACACACACACACACACACACACACACACACACACACAGCATGCCTGCTTGCTTTATCTCTTGAAATGAAGCAGCAAAGAGACAGATGACTGACTGAAAACCAGAGATACCCAACCAAAAGCAATGTTTTATATGGCTTGAAATCTAGGTTACATTAAACATATGTAACACCAATATACAAAACTTGTATTGTGTCATACATTACATGCAAACTGATTTCATATTATTAAAACGTCAGAAATGTATTAATGCTGTACTTACACTGACATAAAAATAGACCAAAAAATCATTTCAGCAGTGTTAAATACTTTTAGTTTTTGTCCTTCCCTTATGACTAATAACATAACTCAAGGATTACTATCTTGTTTTCTTTCAGTCAGTCCAGGACATGTTCATCTCAGGGGATCTCGTAACTTCACAAGCCCAACAGGAAGTCACTACCGTCACGCCCGTTAAGTCAATAAGCATTTGTGCATCAGAAGAGGCCCTACTCTCAGCTGAGGACATATTTATATAACGTAGACATAATTATCCCTCGTAGGTCTTGTGCTCTTTATCTTGTTAATTGCTTTAATACAACAAAGATTTCAAAGTTTTATGTCCTATTGTGAGAATCTTCAGTGGGGCTTGGCTGAAAAGAAGGATTTGTTTGTTTTCAGCTTGTGCTGGAGATCATAGCTAACCACTACATTGTCCTTATCCCAGATTTCTACAAATCAAGGGGCCTTGCTCATTCATCCTGTTCATTTAAAACGTCGTGCCAGACCTACCTGTAACCGAAAGGCGAGACAGACCTCAAAAATAATCTAAAATATTCTATTCTCATAAACACTGTGCATTCAGCTTCAGCTTTGATTTGATGACTGCTTTGATTGTGATTTTTAGCCAACAACCATTGGCGGGAAAAGTCGCCTTAAAAATTAGGTTCAATATGGTCCTAAATGAATAAACCTGTCTTTCCTGGATAAAAATCGAATGGTCTGCTTTTTTAACTGCCCATAGATGAGCAAAATATCACCCACAGAATAAGGTCTCAATACAGTGCCTCTCCTCCAAAATGTGGATGTTTGATGAGCTACACTTCAGGCTGACAGTGTCTGAGCCTCATCACAAAGCAATACATCCCCATCATTACATCGGCATTGTCAAGTGAATGGCTCAGGACATTAGTGAACAGACGGACAGCCTGGAATACCCATGCAATACTATAGATCCCAGTGGATCATTAGATTCTTGAGTCAGTTAAGGCCAAGTTCTTTACATGGGAACAACTGGAGGTTCTTCAGCTCACCTTGAAGCACAAAGAAGCCAGGTAGTCAGTGCTCAGTGCATGGGCCACTAATCCTTCTGCCACCTTACTGAGAGGTCAAGACACTGTACAGGGAAGAAGCATCTTCCCACCATATGTCCAGATAGTGAAGGTCACGTGTTAATAAACAAGACTAAGAGTCTACAATCACATTAGTGGCTCTGTGGTACTTTTAGGGAAATGCTAAATTGCCCACAGTGACAACGCTAATGCTAAGTTAGCATGCTAACATTCGCCAATTAGCACTAAACACAAAGTACAGCTGATGATAATATCATTAGCAGAGATTTGGTCTCAAACCAAAGTATTGGACACATTAAAGTTTTGACCTGATGATGGCGCTAAATGAAAAGTAAAAGTTCTTATATTTATTTGGACACTGACTTCAAGGGTCACATTACATAAATTCTCTTTTAAATACAGTTAGTTTAATTCAGTTTTCTTTGTGACTAACCCTTGGACTATTCACTGCATGAGAAAAATCACAATACAATCTGACATGAATTTTTAAAATCATTTCGGCTACTGCATTTTTTTCCAAAATAAATTACAGAACGAATGACAAACCACTGCATTGCAAGCTGCTTTGGATTCAGTTGCATCCAAACCATCTGAGAATCAGCAATATCTCATTGTTTTACATGATATAGGTTTTATGTCTCTACTTGGTCACAGGCTACCAAAGTGTAGTGCATGTCAGTTTGTCTTTATTAAGCAACAAGCAAGTTTAATCAATGTTGGGAAACTGTATGCTTTCTTCTCTCTAATGTGCCATTAAGAGCCATTCAGAGTGACTGAACAGTTGTCACAGAAAGTGGAGAAACACTGAGTAATCAATGATAGTTAAGAACTGTAATTTATCACCTTGCCACAACCGAGGGTTTGCAAAATGAGCCCTCCTGCTTGTAGGAGAGAATGTGTTGGGGGAAGCTTGGGCGATATGGTGGCCGAGGCACACAAGGGTCAGGGCCCAATTACTCTTCATCTACTGCTCCTCATCACCACTGGCAGAAGCACAGTTCAATTGCTGCATTATCTAAGCATATCAATAGTGCGGAATTAAAAGTCATTGATTTTTAACACGTTTTTTTTTTCCCTCTTTGGTCAAAAGAAGGTAGAAGGAGCTGTTACACTGAACTGCTGCCTTTAAATGAGTAAACGCTGGAGATATTGAAAACTGAATGGGTTTTGTTGCTCTCTTTTAATATATATTAAAATAAGTGCATAGTCAGCTTTATAAAAGTTATTAGCATGAAAAAGGTAGCTTTAATGTGAACTTTCTGACAATACTTTAATGTTTAAATTACATTTACAAAAGTCAGTTCAGCAGGGCTATATTATACAAATAAAGTAGAAAAGATAGATTTTATACTTTAGTTTTTTGTTACACCCCTCTGGCTACAAAGTAAGAAAGAGTTCACTGTAAGCTGGAGTCTCTATTATGGCCAGAGTAGACCTTTCTGTGGAAATGACCCAACAGACATAAATAAAGATGGGAGCAATCACACATCAATCACATTGTGCATGAACAGTCAGAATGACCATAGCAGGAAAGGGTTGAAAGGGCCAAAAGAAAAAAAAGAGAAAAATTTCAATTTCAAGAGCATTATTATTTTCATTAATCATAGCACTGCCATCAACCTATCCTTATGCCTTAGTGAGAGATCTATTATACGCTCCATTTAGCCTCAGCCATATTACCTCATATGTTTTCCTGGCTGACCAAATAAGACTTAAGAGATAAAACAATTTACTGTTCATTATGAACCATGTCACTGGAATCAATCTATTAACCTGTGTTAACTGGGATGGCTGGCAAGATCTCATGGACTGTGTTGAAGTAAAGAAAATGGATATTTATGTTTTGTATGTCTACAGCCATAAAATGAGTGGGCATTTAATTTGCCCCCTCCAACTCAGTGGATGGCTTTATTTTTCCGGTGGCCAAGGCGCCCTCCTCGCCTTTAAGCAGCCCCTGACCTGTGAAAGATTCTAACAAATTAGCTTCTATTGTGAAGCCAAAGGTGCCATCAATGAGGAGACGCTCCACTGCACCTAAAGTATGATGGTAGAGGCAAGCAACAGAGCAGAGAACCTTGACATGATTGAATTAACCCTTTGTAGGAAACGTGCTGATAAGGATTGTGGAGGAAGGTGGGTTAAAAGGCTGAACTGTTTGCTTCGTATGACAAGAAACAGGTGCCACAACTGAATCTTACTTCCTAAACACAATGTCTTTAGACAAACCCTGTAATTAACCTTAATTAATATTCCAAGTGTGATATTCAATTTTATTTCTGTTCATGCTGTCATTAAAAACCGATCTGCGTCACACATGAGGAAACAACACAAGAGATGAGTACAGCTATGCTAGCGGCTCTGTGAAGCTGTAAATGCTAACATCAGCATGGCAACATGCTAAAAAAGGTAATGGTAGCATGTTGATGCTTAGCAGGTATAATGTTTACCATGTTAGCCATGTTAGATTAGCATGTTAGCAAGCTAACTTTTGCTATTTAGCACTAAACACAGAGTACAGCTGGGGTGGATGGGAGTGTCATGAGGTTTACAGATATTAGGTTACAAACCAAAGCATTAGACGAAAGAAAATTAATATTTATTATTTAAATGATGGTGCTAGATGAAAGGTCAGGGGAGGAAGGTTATTACAAATCTGAGGACAACGAATGTCTGTACCAAGTTCTATGGCAATCCATTGTATAGTTGTCCAGATGTTTCACTCTGAACCAAAAATGTCAACCTGTTGGTGGCTCTAGAGGAAAAGTCAGGGGATCACCAAAGTAAGTACATTTCATCCTTTGGGCACCATAAATGTCTGTACAAAATTTAATCCACCCAATAGTTGTTGAGACATTGGATAAAATTAAATGGAAACATTATAAAATTAAAATAAGTATGACTTTTTACACAAAAGCTATATAGTACAGCCCTTCAAACCTACAGTATGTCCCTGATGGCAACAGTAGGCCTAACAGCCCGACACACTGTCCATCCTGCACTGGTTTAGTCACTGTTGTCGATCTTCACTAGTTCTGCTTAATGTGCTTTTACACTGAGTATGCAATTTTCCTGTCTGGGGTGACCCAAAGACAATGATTTTTCTCTGTGATGTAACTTCTGAGCTTAACATCCGCCGCTCATGCAGTAGTTTCACTGGAGCTACTGAAACCCAAGAACAGCAACAAAACAAACATTAACCGATGAGCATCCGTCTAATGGTCAGGAAAGCCCTGGAAGTCAGTGTTTGTTTTTATGAATTAAACTTCACCGTAGCTTTACTTTAAGATGTTTTACATTGTAATTGATACTGACGGATAATGCATTACATTGCCATACATATGAAGGGACAGTACAATCCTTGATTTTGTGGAGGCACTGGTTCTGCTTTTTAGCTGAATTTTAATGAACCGAGTAGAAGCACTGTTAGCAGAACCACACCAAACTTTACACCTTGCCACAGAGTGAAAATAGCAGCAGCTTCAGTCCTGCATCGTTATTTTCACTGAATGCAGCTACAGTACAGTATTGCTGCGGGCTCAGATTTGTTTTGGCAGCACTCACAGACCAATACAACATCACTATAGTTACACATTCTAAAAGGACGCATAAAGCACGAGTGAAACGCAAGCTGTTACCAATGTAGACAGCTCTAATGATTAAAACTGAAGCAGATCTGTTCCATCAGACGCCCCTGAGACACATGACTGACAAATATGGCTGAGGCGCATCTTGTGTAGACAAATTGTTACTTGTTACTGTCATACAGCAAGTAAGGTCCAAGGAAGCGTCATTTTAGACCTGAGAAAATTATCATTAATCTCCTTTGAATGAAAGGAAGCTTTCATCAAACAGGTCTATAGGTTCTAAACATGAAGAGGGTGGAAAACTGCTTCCAGTGCAATATTTTCACACAGTACTAAAATGAATGTAAGCTAATGGCTGCCTACATGGTGGGAGATTAAAAAAAGAGATTTAAAAAAGTATACTTAGTAAAATGACTAGCAGGAATGTGAAGTGCTATAAAATTGTGATGGCATGTTGTTACCCTTATACTCAGTATGTGCACAGCTGTTTGATTAAAAAAAAAAAAACATACATACAAGGCTCACGATAGGCGTTGACATTGACAACTAGTTATGGAAACAAAACAAGCCTTGCACAAACCCATTTCTAATTATGACAAAGTTGAGATGGCTAGAAAAAAGTAGATAGATACACAAGATAAACAACATAATGTTATTTGACAGTCAAAAAATTATTACATTGGACTGGAATGGGTTCAGAAATATGCTCCTTGAATATGTTAGATTCTGTTTGGTTTGTCCTGTTTTCATTTCACTGCATTGTCAAAGGATTTTTGAACCAGGATATTGACATTATCATATTTTTAATCAGACTTCAACACCTGTGACAGTTTCCATCACGGGAAGAGAGGGTGCCACCTATGAATATATGTTTGGATAGAAAATTAAGTTCAGAGGTCACTGGCATGATCTGCAGGCTAACAGGGGGTGAGATGTGCTTATTTGTTTTTAAGTCAAGACTGATTTCATTAAGACTGGGAAAGGTCAGCATGACATGAAAAAAAGATTCGGCCTCCGTGGTGAGATCAAACCACACATCACTGAGTGAGCCACTGGTGTGCCTGAGGACGCTGGGTTGTTGAGGAATCTGGGTTTACTGGTTTACATAAGGCTGTAATTCACTCACCATGAACTGCTTAAGAGTATATACAACGTGAAGATTGTTAAGCCACTGGTAGAAAATAGGTTTTTGACTGATAATTAAAGGGAAAAGTCTCAGAACAAAACGTTCTGATAATAAATCAAAAATGTGTGTTCATTAATATGGGAGCTCAACCAAAGAACCTGTCCGGCTGATTATTAGGCTATCACGATGGGTAAACACCATTTAATATCAAAATGTTAGCTAACTCTGGGCCTGAATGTCGGATGGTTTACCCAAGGAAATGTATGTACCTTATGGCTTTAGCAGCAGCCATACAAAGGGAAAAAAATAAATAAAGGGAAGAAAGGATCCCATACCACAGTATTGCCTTTAGGGGACTAGGAGTGTGGAGAGGACAATGGGGTCAAAGCAACTTGATTTGTATCTTATGTCCTGTGGGACAAGAGAATACACCAGTCAAATCCAAGTTACCTGGCCTTTGGCTACCCCTTTGCTCCTAAACAATAAGCTGGGATACTACGAGATGTCTACCCCAGAGGTGGAAAAAAGGAAGGGAATAAATGGTGTGTGTGTGTGTGTGCAAGAGACAGAGAGGGTAGAGTAAGGGTGATAAGAGGTATGATTACAAATAATCACAAAGCTACTGGGGACCATTTTTCTATAGGAATGAAGTATTTCAATCGTTGGTCATTGTCTTTGCAATGAACACATACATTTCCATCCAAATGCTGGGCGAAATCTACCCAAAGTTCCAAAAAGGCAGCAAGACAGCATGCAAATTAATGTGAGGTTGAAACAGCTTTACAGTTCAGATTCTGGTGTGGACACATGATGGTGGACGACGAAAATACAGCTGAATGATCCTGCATCTACACTTATAGAAGTATAACAATTACAAGGAGAAGCCGACACAGACCCTGCAGGTCATGTATTTGAAAAATCTCTACTGATTACTCTTTAGCACATTTTATTTTAGTGTCAAAGAAGAGGTTTTCTCAGCCAAACAAAGACAGAAACCAAGAATTATATTATATCATATTGCAATATTTACAGTTTTTGGGGTGATTTCTGGGATTTCCATTCAGATGTCTTTAAATGAGAAATTACAAAATGTGAATAAAAACAAGTAGATGGAAACTTACTTAATGCCGTGCTGATCTTTGAAGAGGGTAATGATGTCAAACTGTGAGGATGCCATCATCACAAGCACTTTACTTATCAGCTTTGTAATCACTGAAGTGTTTTTGTAATCTGAACATTTCACTTGTCCACACAGTGTGCATTACACAGTATTCAAGAATAACAATACTCTACCATTGTACAGATAATTGTAGATCTAATTCACTGTCCGACAGCTTTTGTGTTATTATATACTCACGTATGCGGTGCAGAATGAGCTCAGAGTCAGAGACACAGAGCAAGAGAAAAAGACATCCCTCTGTTTTATTTTTTTTAAGCATTTCAAGCATGCATGGCCTGATAAAAACACATTGTATATCCTGTTTTTCTTTATAATCCATTTTCAACATGCAAATAAAAAAAATAAACAGATGAGGACTAAGATATCAATTTGTCTTAAAACACAGAAAGCAAATCTAGGCCAGGTTTGGGGAGGAGTGATTTGGCACATAAGCTCCATGTAAGATATGCTCCAAAATATGCAGCCAAAAATTTCATCCCTCCTGTTTCATCACCATCATTATTATCAGGTGCAGTGATCAGATTCTGTTCAGTACAATACTGACCATCACCCAACTGCATCTTGACACAGCACTAAACATCTTTAATATTGTGATTGGACTTATTGGACACCTCATTCATTGAACAAGGTAGTAATTAACAGAATAAAGGAGGAGTCACACTGCAGGTGTTGCATCATGTTATGTCCAGAAATCACCACACAGAGATCAAGAATAACAAACACATCCATTTCCATTATTGGATGATTCAAGTTATTGATTTGGTCATTTCCTAGATCTGACATCAAAAATTTCACTCCCCCTTTGAGCGCAGATGTTTTTTGACAAAATGATGCTTCAATATATTGTGTCTGCTTAAATATGGGAGTAAAGAAAACAGAAGTAATATAACTGAAAACTGTCCAAACTGTCTAAACTGGCTGGTAGGTGTCTAAAAAAATAAAATGCATACCAGATTTGGTTTTTTATTAACATAATAAGGAAATGTTTTTAATTAACATATCTGCAAAGTCACAAAACTTTTATACAGAACAAAATCTGCAAAATGTATTCGTTTGTTTTGCCTAGATCCCAACATCTGCTCGTGGCTACAAAAGGACGATCAATAGTTCTACGGACAAAGGCTGTGAAGGTTAGGAAACCATGAACCCCTTTTTTTCTTTCGGAATTATCGTTTATCTAATTGAAATTTAATGAACTGTTGAACAATGTGGGGTCTGAAGTGGGCATTTATGGTTTTATGGATAATTCTGCTGACAGACGGCTGGGATATTCCAAGTTCATCAGCACTGCATGAGTGCATCTTCTAGTTGCCAAGTAGCGAAGAGTTGTGCAAACCTTGGTCTTCAGGGTTATTGGATTGTTTCGATTTATTGGTGAAGTGATTGCATCCCTTATTAGATCCACCATCAAAACACCCTTGTGATTGATACCCTTGTGTATTTTTACAAAACACTGATGTGATGAGGTGCACTACAAGAAGCAGCCAACTGATAATGATTAAGGTCTTAGTGACCCAGGAGCCTTTTGGGATGACCCGAAATGTCTAACAGAAGGTTTTAGTGTTAAAATGCAAAAGTGTAAAATTACTGAACAAAGGAGTAAAAGTTCAGTTTAAGCGAAGACACCTGACACATTATTTTCAGGTATTTTTTATATTGTTAGATCAGTAAGAAACTACAATATTTTACCCTTAAAGCTGCACTAATCAACTTTTTCTATGAACAATGGGTCAAATGACTATGTGCAATGTAAGATGATGAACCTGCAGATGACTCAGCCCATTGTTTTGGTTTTACGGTCCACAACAACAGCTGTTTTCAATGAAAAAATCTGAACCAAGCAGCAGACAAAGTTAGCATCTAGCTGGTGACCTAAGTGGAGCATTTAGCAGCTGAAGAACGAGATATTTCCCTCAGAAAGTAGAGGAGATCAAAACAAGCTGGACTTACATTCACCAGGTGGCCAGAAACACAACTCCAAATGAATGATAATGTTGCTCACTGTCTGCTGGAAGTGTACATAGGCCTCTGCTAACATGTTCACCATTACAAGTCTATAAAGGTGTTAATTTATCAATGTTGTTTTTATAGCTAGTTGCACTGCCACCAATTGTCCAAAATGAAATAAAAAAAAATCCAAATTTGTCAAATAGAACTTGTTTATCACCAAGAGTGTATTGCAGCACTCCATTATGGTACTTTTCTGGTGCTTTTTACACACATTTTCAATGGACTCAGGTGTAATAATAAATTGGTTACCCTGCTGGTCAGTTAGCTGAACCCCAGAGGTAATTAAGTCCAGGTTCTCTTCACACTCCTCTAACCCATAGAGAGGAAATGGCTCTGGTAGCCTATTATCAAGATATGATATGACATGACACACATAAATAAACAACCGCAACTTGTGTTTTTCCTTTGCTTCCCTCTGCCATAAGAGTTCATCAGCTGTGTATTGACATGTTTTGGCTCCCAATGAAAGCATAATTGAAAGCGAGGTGGAAAATCAATACAAAAAATATTACCTAGTTTAGATGAGGTTGTGAGGTTACGGTGGTAAGATCACAGAGCAACAAACCAACCCCTCGGTTCACGACATCACATGGGACGGAGTATTAAAGAAAGCACAAGCTTTTCCTGACAATATAATGTATAATGAATGTGGATGTTTAAATAATCAAAAGATATGATAATACATTTCCACTATATTCGAACAGAGCTTGTTCATGATGTTACAGTAAAACACTGAATCATCTCTCTTTTGTTGTGACAATGCACTCCCCTTTGTTTCATCAGTGTTGCACCTCTTTCTCCAACCAGTTTCACTTGAACAGGAGCTTATTTACTCATGTCAAATTGAATTATAGACAAATTAGTTCTCATTCCTACCCTATTATCATTCACTCGCTATTGTTATATTAGTGCAATACATCATGACGTCATATTTCCTTGAATATCTACTTAACTGCTGGCACAGTACATTATCTTCCACTTCTGCTTCTAAATCGCTCCTCTTCCTTCCACTTCAACTGGTCATTCCATGACTGACTTTCTATTTTTGCTTGGGTTTATTCAAAAGTAAATTACTAGGGCAGTAACCAATGCTGGACTCACCTATTTGTGTGTTTAATTGGCCATGTTGTCGCTGGAGTTAATTGGTTCTCTGAGTCCAGGTAGTTACTAAATGTTTGGCAGCATTAGAACCTCAGCACTTTTCCATTAATGGTGCGTGAAATGAAATGTTTGATACTGCAAATAAAATCAGTGATATTCAAGGATGTTATGGTTGGTAATGTGTTGAAACTGCCATTTAATGGGTCCTGGAAGATTGGGGTAGTGTCAGCTGGAACCGCCTGGGCCCTCTCCTGACATTGCTAGTTGCCTCTCCATTCCCTTAACGACTGTCTACACTGATTACACAGACCCCCCAAAAGCTTAAAGCTGGGGAAACAGTCTCTATTAGTAGTCCAATTAGAGTCATTAGCATATTCGACTTCATTTTGATGCAATGATTATGCTGCACAAAATATAAACCTTATATGGAGCAAAATTACAGTCAATAAGAACAACCAAGAAGACACATTACCAGGTCTGTTGAGGAAATGGGGGAAAACTCTGCAACAGTAACAAAATTGTGTTATCTTACACACTGGAATGAAAGTTAAGGCTGAAAACAAACATTTTTGGATCTGAAAACCTCCTGTGAAAGACTGACAGGTGTGAATGTTAAAGTGACATGCATGAAATTATGATTCTAAGGGATTAGTGTGGGTTATACGGTTTTGTGACTTTTACTGCAGTGGTTCCTACTATTATATACAACAGGTCTTCATCCCATCTGGCGAATGAGAATTAATATGAAAAAGAACATGAAGTAGCTTCCCCAGCAAAACTACAACTGTGAACCTCCATACAGGTATTTCTTTTCTTTTAGTGTTGCCCATTAAAATATGGGTATGTCAATTGAGTGAACAATGGGAAATGTTATAACCACATATGCACAACGTCCTCTCTGTGCACAGGGGGCAGCTGTATCAAAGGGTTGGCGGTTCGATCCCTGCTGTCCACAGGTGTCCTTGGGCAAGACACTGAACCCCAAATTGCTCCCAATAATCAGGGCAACACCTTGCATGGTAGCTTGCTGCCATCAGTGCATGAATGTGCGTGTGAATGGGTGAATTAGAGGCAAAAATTGTAAAGCTCTTTGGATAAAAGCGCTAAATGCAGCCGTTTTCCACATGCGGTTGAAAAAGCTGCCTTGTTTTTGGTCAATAG
Organism: Enoplosus armatus; assembly: GCF_043641665.1. Lineage (NCBI taxonomy): Eukaryota > Metazoa > Chordata > Actinopteri > Centrarchiformes > Enoplosidae > Enoplosus > Enoplosus armatus. The sequence goes on from NC_092185.1 coordinate 9,773,614, forward strand.
AAGACGAAATGTTTCTTTTGCTGTCTGGATGTAATGAAAATGTCACATGATTAGAGGGCAAGAGGAAAAGAGATGTTGAGTCAGTAACACAACTGGTATCTTTTTGAGAAAGAATTTGTGTGTCTACAGGTGGTTACTTTCCAACCACATGTCAATAGGGCAAATTCACACTGTACTGTGAGGGTTGGTGAAGAACACTCATCAAAAACAGCTCTATGTCATTCTTTGTCAATACAGCTTGAATTGAGTTAGTGTCATCAATCAATATCATATTAATTCATCCTCACAAATCTTGAACAATTACAGAGATATGATCTGACTATTAATTGCACCGGCAACAAGAACTGAGGAACGATACAGATGTGAGAAATTCTGATTCTCATGACAACTCTGACAATGATAAATGGTGAAAACAAAGCCGGGCTGTTTGTGAGGGAGAAGGGTGACAGACAGGTTTTAATGAGCACAGCGGTGTGACAGTATCAGGTGAGAATGGAAATGAGGCCTCAATCTATCCTTGCAAAGGTTATGTCCCTATTTCATAAGAACATACAAGCAGACAGTCTTTTGCAATGTAATTGATTTCCTATTTTTGTGCCACTAAATGGACTGTGGCTGTGATATGGCAAATCACCCTTTAGTCTTTTGTGCTTTCCAGCAGGAAATAAATATCATACATGTAAATACATACGATATATACAGGATATGTATGTAAATTCACAGTTTGAACTAAAACACGAACACACGCCAACAACAACAACTGCAATCTTGAATTATTTTACACAGGGGGCCTTTAAACCTCACAATATTTATAGTTATAGTTCAACCAGTTAGAAGAAAGATCCAAGTGACAGAATACATGAATGTGTGACACGTCATGGGAATCAATGCACAATGTTAAATGTATGAATAATTTCTTGGTCATTCATAATTAAGTTGAATGCTATTGATAAGGCAATGCACCATGTCACCAAAACAACAACATAAATTAAAAAAAAACATAAATTAGTTGACCTTTGTGTCAAATTCATGTAGTCTTAGTCATTTGGAGCTTGCGGACTAACAAAGTATTATTGACTAAATTCAAAGAGTCACAGAATTACTATCACACAAAAATGTATTTGCATCTATTCTACTGATATTGCCACAGAATATCAACAGTGAGGTCACAAACAAGATGCTTGCAGCATCTGTTAATATCACAGAGGTAATTGTGAGTAAAACATACTGCAGTGTAATTTTGTGTTAATTTCGCAATGAAAATGTATGAATGAATAAATACATAAATGAGTATTTGGTAGTACGGTATTCAAACTGATAAGACCCTTATCACACGTTTGGGTTGTCTATCATGTAAAGAGAAGGAAATACAGGTTAAAAACAAGGTGAAAAAACAAAAAACACACAACCTACCAAAAGGTATATCCATCATCCATACAGTGAATGAACCTTTTTAAACTGATAATGCTCAATCGGTCAAACTGTTTGTTTATTTGTATATGGGTAGGTGAAAGGTTTACATGCTCCTGGTTCACACATCACCTGATATTTCTTGAGAAAAAAAGACCTCTCACTTGTGTGTAAACCGGTAAACATGCAGGCAGGAACACAAGTCTGTTCTTTGCGATAAATATTCAGTTGCTGATGACTGGACAAGATAACCAACGTGTCTTCAGAGGTTATCAGGGAGGTGCCACATTTGGATATATTTTATCAGAGTTTATCTGTTATCTGTTTAGCTAGCGGGCTACTGCAGAAATCAAAACAGGGGAGATTTTGAATCAAAATGAGATTGTACTTAGTGAAATCAATATATATCTCTCTACATAACCTTTTGTGTAATGTATGGACAATGATGCTACATTTTCTTCTGCTTTTAAATGTTAATTGAGCATTTTGTAAATGGCTTAAAAGTAGTAATCAGTGTTCATCTCACTAAAATGTCTGGCTTATTTGTATTAAAGAAATGTCAATTATGCCATACCAAATAGTGTCATCAACATCAATATGCTGTACTATATATCAATAAAATACATATACAAGGACCTAAAGGTTGAAAGCTTAAGAATATGAGATTACCAGCATCATATTAAATAAAAGCCATTTGTATATCCCTGCTGATTCACGTGATGAAAAAACAAACGAGATCTGTTTCCGTGGATAAATAAGTGAATGAAGTAGATACAAATTCTATTTTCTATCACCTACGCTTGGTGAGAGAATAAAATTGTAATTAATAAAAACACCCAAGAGCCAACATCTCAGATTTATTCTATACCTTTTTGCCAATTAGGCCTTTGAAGGTGGGACCTCTTTGGAAAGAGGCTTTTAGATTAATCATATTATCTGCAGGTTCTGAAACAAGAATGGTTCTTGACCTCCTCTTCCATAAGAATCCATTATCTTAAACTATCACAGTAATCCTGGCTTTGGGAGGGGAGAGAAGGAAGCAAGAATCAAGCCTAATAGATAGCAAATAAGATTAATCTATGATCTAAGTGCCGATTACACTTGGACCTGCCCTTGAACACTCAGGTGTAACCTTGAGATCTGCATCCACTCTTAGCCAGCAATTGGATTGAAAGTCCCTTAAGGGCCTCGGGTGGTGGAGGGGCACTTTGCCAAGACCTTACCCCTGAGAGATCAAAGGCCAAGCAGCTTAACCCTTACAAAACCTAAGGTGTTAAATATCATAGGTAATGGCTGGTTATAACAAATCTATGGAAACCATTTATTGGTGTACGACCCCTCTATATTATTGAGTGCTACTTAAAGCATATTTTGAATACCATTATGTATCTCTTCACATTAATTGGGATATAAAAGATGTCCTACTGGAGTCTTATGGGATTGCTTTATTTGTAAACAGTACATTAAGTTAATATTAACTGCATTAACGATGATATTTTGATCAATCTTAAACATGCTGCGTGGATATATTCTCTACTAACCACAGAGAAAAAAAGAGCAGGTAGCAGCAGGTAGACATTTGCCTCTGCTCTGAATAATTGTTTTGTGATGGACTGTACATGTTTAACATATGGAGATCAATATGTAAGACTTTCACTCAAGGTTCAGATCAGCAGCACGAACGAACCGCAGACAAACACAGACTTGCGGATCGATGCTCCTCTCAGTTTGACTCTGAGGCTGACTATTTGATTAATCTGCCGGGGCAGCCGGGGAAGAGAGACCAGGCATACAACAGCTGATAGTTTCATGCCATTAGGATGGCTAGAGTAATGAAATTTCATTTAATTTGTCAGGAAGAGAGTGCTAATGTTAAAAAGCTTTTGGGTAATAAAAAAAGTCTTGAGAGATGTGAAGGAAAGCCTTAAGTAATTACTCTGTGTATCTTGGGTCCTCATGATGGAATATTTACATTACTGTCATGGAGGTCCTAAGAGTAATTAAATTAGTGAGGAGGGTAAGCTCTTTATTCCCACATTTTTCTAGCCTTTTTGTGAAAGAAAAGACTAATACGTGGACAAAGCCACTTTTCCTCATGATGGAATTGCTTTGTAGTCGAGCCGCGGCATGCAGGCTTAGCGAATGACTGTTATTTTATAGCATATGAAGTGAATACCACCTTTACCCTTTTGAACTTGAGTGTGTGCACCTTTGGCAGTGCAGAAGAAGCTTCACTAAACCTATAAAGGTTTCCCTGAACATATGAGAATGGTGTGGTGCTTTTGTGTGCGGGATTTCCATTCATATTATTTTGATTTCGTCTGAGGATGTCAAATTAGCGCATAATGCTCATCTGTTAAACCTCACAATTGAAAGATAAAACTGCTGTCATGCTAGGTAGCAAGTTGCAACTGCCACCTACAGAAGTTAAGAAAATAGATCGTACAATGAAATAATGAATGATTTGTATTAGAGTGGGAACAAGGTTAAGCGTAATGCTATTCCAGTTTACATTCCAAGGGTACAGGCTCCATTGATGGTGTTAAAAAAGGTCTTCAGAACAAAATAATCATAAATCCAGCAAGCTGTGTGTTGCGTCTGACATCTCTATCAGGGTATATCAGCATCCTTTCTCACTCTATTCCAGTCTTACCAAGACAGATGTGTGAAAGGGCCTGGAAATGTATCTGACCGCTGGCTTACTCTAATGAATAACTTCCACTTTAGGTCTTGCAATGTAAGCAGAAAATCCACCTTGCAGACGCTGGAGCCCCGTCATGAATCTAACCCGACAGCCGACATAATATAAAGGCGACAACACTTGTATGACTTCCATTTTCTTTGCTATCTATTGATTTTCAGTTAATAACGGAGGGAAATACTAAACGTCCGTGCTGAGTACCTAATAAATCCTGTCTGAGCTTTTTTATTGAGGCGAATTTAATAAAAGCAGTGGGCTAGGCATAGGGATTTGTCTCCGTGAGAGCAGACAAAAAAATTGGGATGAGTGGGGAAGGGTAAATCCAGATACTAAACACTCATTCAAGCCTGATAACCATGGCAATTTATCCATCCATTTTATGACTCAACGTTCTCCTTTCACATTTAAGAAAATCCTACATTAAAAAAAGTCTAATTTTAAAAGAAATATCCAGATCAGGCATGTTGATATTGTTTCGATGACACTGTAAAGGTAGTTCATGGTAAGTTTAAAAGGCTATGCCCTGATTGTCACAAATGTATGCAGCCAAAAACGACACGTCTCGTCAAATTCCTGGAGGCCTGAGTAATAGCGGATATGTTATTAACAATAAATAACTAATGACATGACTGCACATGGTAACTAAGTGGTGAAAAACATCTTCCCTCAGGGTGAAGGATGTCAACCGATGCATAATTTGTCCTTCACAAACATCAAAACATTTCATTAACTCAGATATCCGTGTGTTTAAAATGAAAACTAAAGAGAAAATGTCCATTTCATTTATATCAAGGTAAGAGGACTACACCACTACCTCTTTATTCACCCTCAGGTAAAAAGAAATAGCCTAGATAGTTCGTATAAAGGTAAAACATCCGCTACATAGCCATGATGTCAATTGGTTAAGGCAGGGATTCACAGAGCCAAAGGTCTCTATGAAGGCTAATTATGTGCCTTTGAGGGATAATTTAGAGTGCAGCACATCAAAGCTTTCAAAGCATACCACAGAACAAAAATAACATGTGAAGTCGAGGTTGATCAAATTTTGCAGTTTCACATTCAGGTTCATTACTAGTGCTTATGTCAATGTCAATGACTTCTTGACCATTTAATGTCTCCATATTACATTTATGAATGCAATAACCGCCCTTGTGTGCAATCTCATTACACACAGATTTCCAAGGTAGTTCAAATAGTGAAATAGGATAATGTGATTTTGCATACCATCACTTAAGTAGTTTAATTCATACAAGGTATAATTATTAAAAATTTGGGAAAAAAGAACTGACTTCTTCTACAGCTCAGTTGGGGACAGAAATAAGACAAACCCACCAACAAATGAAGGCCCTTAAAACAATCAGTACAAACATCACCACTGATAGACAACTCTACTGTGGACACCATTGCATCAACACTTAAAAGGCGCTATTACACAGGACTTAAATGTGGATACTTAATTATAAGGATTATAGTTCTCCATTAGGCCAGCACCCATAATGCATTATTGCATCATGAAGGGTACCATCACCAATCACATAACTGTTTACCCAAATTGAAAAAACAGAATTAAAACACGTCCACCTGTGACAGCGGTGATGCTACCGCTTTACACCATTTGGTCTGAGATTAACAGGAGTGCCCAAGTCTCATATTCTGTTTCAGCTGTAGATGAACTGTGGAACATTTTCCATAATGTAAATCAATAGCAGGTTTTATTAGACCTTCTCTTACTGGTATATGCCCATGTCTTTCAAACTCCACACCCTCAGTTTGCAATGTAGGGTTTCTGTCATAAATTCTCCAAGCCCAAAGTGACATGACTTATGACTAGTCATTTTCTCGGACTTGACAAAGCTTCCTCCAGAGCCACAGAAGACATTATACAACTGCTTACACAGACTGAGTAGTACTAAGTACGAATAGTAAACTGACCTTCATGTGTAAAATCAGTGGAGTGCCCGTTTAACAACAAATTAAATTAGGAGGTGGAGATATGAAATAAAACACGATTCTCCATCTGCATGGCCTATTCATCACCTCTGATGTATTCAGGAACTGATTTTAGTGGATACTTTAGAGGAAATTTACCTCCTGAATAGCCACCAGGACTTTTCAGATTAGAAATTGGAAGTTAGACCAAAGCAGCCCAGTGAATGGTGCATTCAGTCAAGTCTGTTCAGTCAAGTGTATAAGGGTGGATTTTGATGTCTAACTGAAGGGCGGAACTGTCTTATGTCTAATGTACAGTGCACTTGAGCAGAGATCTGTCCCACACATAGCCAACAAACAGGCTTTGTTATTCATCTCATCCTTAATGCCCATAGTGCAGAAGTGTGAATTAAGAATTGTTTTGTCCATCTATCTACAACACTGAATCAAGGATCACCACATCCTAATTAAGAAGCATGTACCGCACTGTGCCTATCTACCAGTTGAATGGTTAATGTAGCAAAGAATTCCATTAAGTACAATAACAATTTCTCATCAGCTGACAAAATGCAAGCTTGGCAACAATGTCTTTTAAAAAATTACATTCATACACTACTCATTTGCAACAGCAAATATGTTTTGAAAGAAGAGAACATTTTGACTTATATTTCAAATCAACATAATGTAGAAAGGCTTTCTGATGTTTTCCCTACAACATCCACTTCTACAATATAATATCCACTTAAGTATGTTGAACCTTTTTTTAGGTTATGTTTAGACACTCGACACACTTGGTGGTTAAGGTTAGGCAAGGCCACCTTGGTTAAACGTTGGAAACGTCAACAGTGACTTGAAGCATAAGAAAGGTCACGTTTACTTTAACATTTAACTAAAACCGCATTTTTTTCTCCAAACATTAACCAAAGTGCTCAGGATGAGAATCACAGTCTCTGGTGTCGCAGTCTTTATACTCCCACTCTCCATCCAAAACAGCTCAAAAAATATGTTGCTCCTACACTAGAAAAAACGTTGCCACTGAACATAATCCAGACAGCAATTACGTTTCCCTCAAAACGCATTTGGCAAAACAAATAAGTAGTAGTATAATAATAACAACAGGAACTGTCTACCCACTTTTTCGGTGAACAGTTATGCACATAGGATACATGTGCTACAGTTTTCTCCGCTCTATCCAGATCAGACATAGATGCTTCTGTTTCCCCTGCCACTCCCACCTTTCAAGCTGACAGGGGACGAGTCTTTGACATTAAAGGATAGATACCGAGTGGAGTTTTGCGTCAAGCTACCTAAGAGCTAAGTATTTTTGCTAACACTAAATCAATAAGCCCTGCAGTGTCGTTGTGGTGATGTGCTATTCACATCTCTGGTTTGGTAGCCTAAAAGTTGTCTTGCAAAATCAATGAACAAATAGCACTGTCAGCTTTCTACAATTGATGGAAGGCCAGCAGTAGCCTAACTTTACTGCTTTTACAGACAATAGTTTTTAAGATATTTCAGTGGATAAGTGACAACTTTGACTTGCTGGTGGCGCTAGAGGAAAAGTAAGGGGATCACCAAAGTCATTATGATTCATCCTCTGGGCATTATGCATGTCTCTACAAAATGTCATGTCAATCCTTCCCATAGTTGTTGAGATATCTGAGTCTGGACCAAAGTGGTGGACCGACCGATGGACCGACATTGCCATCCTAAAAATACAGAAATCATTAAATCTAAAGAGCTGTTTATTTAGACTACCGGCAGTAGTTCAATATGGGAATGCCTTTGGGACTGACTGAAATGTGCACTTATATATCAGTGTGTATCAGTAATTTGACCTTAACAGGTAGACTGAAAATGTATTTGATCACATCAAGAGTTGGAGCATTTTTTTTATTTTGCAAAGGAGAAACTTCGACAGGCCTCATTAAAATTATATCAGAAATACTTTATTGATCCCCAGGGGAAAGCTTTTGGAGGTTGTCTGTCTATAAAAATTATGAATTTCTGGTCAAAACATTACAGAAATGTGTCTTTTTTCCAAGTCCCTGCACCAAAGAGTTCTCAACATTCACTATGCCTCTCTTTGATTTCCTTACCGCCCTTTTGTCTGTATGAGAAAAAGCCACTCGGGGTCAAGCCATTAGACTACCATTGCAGTGGCTACATTTTCTCACAATTGAAAGTTAGAGCAAGAGATTAACAGACAATTGATTCAGGGGAAGAGGGAAACCAGGTATACAGACATGATAACCTGTACAGGTCAAGTATCAACATCAGTGACGATTACGATTATCTGCAATTACAATTCCATGCCAAGTGCAAAAGAATGAGCAAGTAGTGTTTAGACTAAGCAGTTTAGACTAAAACAATTACAAAGCAACACTGATGGTTAAATACCATGTGCTCTTTGACTTTTTATCAAAATGCTTTTCATGCAGAGCGATAACATTGTCTACATCAGTGGTTCTCAACCTCCTGGGTTAAAGCACTGAAGCACTGCCTTTGGAAATGAATTTAAAAAAAACCCAGACACACCAAGTTTTGCCAGCTTATTTGTCGCCATTTAAAGTATGCTCTTCAGGGTTGGGGAGGGGACATGAAGCCTATCCCAACAAGCACTGGGTGAGAGGCAGTACACCCCTGACAGGTTATGTATCACATGGCTAAAACACTTAGACAAGCATATTTAAGCCCATATTCATAATTTAGAGGTTTAATTTCATCTGAACTGCATGTCTTATGACAGTGGGAGGAAGCTGGAGCACTGAAAGAACTTCAGTCCGACAAAAGGGGAACCGAACCCAGCCAATTGGGTTCAAACCCTTCTGGCTGTGAGGAGATACTGAGCCACAAGCCTAATTTGAGCAACATAATTATATTACAACAACTTATGAAATAGTGAAATTTAAAATGTCACTGTTTTTTTCTTTATACATATACCAAATCACCGTTTTGTTGAAGCAGCTGTGTGGTCTTGGCATTCCCTACACTGTGTGCACAGACGCTGAAGAGTGAAAACAATAGGTCAAGTCTTGATCTGCACAGAGAGCAGAGTCTCAAGTAATTGAGTGGAGACATTTTAATAATTCAAGTTATAAACATCAAGTACATCAGCTTACAGGGCTCACAAACATATGGTAATTAACTTTGACTACACTGATATAATATATCGACCCCCCTCCCCCCCCGAATACACACATGTACATGCACATTCACACTCTCACTCACACACACACACACACACACACACACACACACAGAGCCATTACCATATTGCATGAGAGGAATCATTTGCTTGATTGGATGTAGCTTTTAATACTGAAGAGGTCCAGGAACCACATGGAGGTCTTTTAATTTCTTCCATTATGAACCACCTACAAATTAGTATCTATGAAAGATTCACAACATGGCTTTAACTGAAGCAGCAGAAGTGTCGACTTCAAGTACCCAAAAAACATCTGTAACTTTGACAATGTAGATTCAAAGGGCATATAAAGGCCAGCTGCATGTCAATGAAACATTCTCCTTTTCCCTCAAACGAGTGATTATCCCAAAATGTTCACAACATGCAGGAGTGACACCACTTTTTTTATCACCACATATTAGCATACGTATTAGCATGTTATATGATTTTCGATTTAAAGTCATATGGCAAACTTGTTAGTGAAGAGGTACTTATTTACACATTCAGTGGATACAGAGAAACATTAGCATTCATATGGAGTTGGAGAGGTTTTTTTTGCCACCTGACGATATTCAGTCTCTTTTAGCTCTGTTTTTGGTTTCTACCAACTGCTGAGGGAAATATCTGGCTCTTTAGCTGCTAAATGCTGCACTAAGTTCATCAACTATTTGGTAACTGTGTCTGTTTGCCATTTGGTGCTGAGCAGGTAGTGTACAGTGGGTTTACAGCACACTGTATGCACGCATATGTACTATCTATCTGTCTATCTGTCTATCTGTCTAGCTCTCGGTTTTGAAAATAGCTGCCTCTTGCGTAAAGTAAGTTGTAAAACCAAACAATAAGCTGAAAGACACCAAGAAGCCATTCCATCTTTTTTTGTTTTGGTCCAACAACAAAGTCAAATTGTTTTCTCCACTTCATTGTTTTTACAGTGCAGTGGCAGATTGTGAAATTCAAATTCAGAGCAGTACTGTTCTGCTCTTAATTCCTTCTAAAAGTGAAATTTATTTGACTTAACACACAAAACTTAAACTAAACAATGAACAATACTATACTATTTCATTTCCAGGCTACGTCATATTCTCACTCTTTCAGTAGATTCAGTCCGCATTACTACCTCAACTTCAAATTGACAAATAAATAAATTCTCAGCAAAATTACACTTAATAAAACAACCTTTTAACATACTGTAAAATCCTGCCAATGATAAAAATCATTTCCACAGGACCTTGCATTTGTTTTGGAGTGTGTCTGTTCACTTTTAATAAGGCGAGCAGGCGACACAACAGTTTCCTGTGTTTTAGAGCTAGTAGCACCAGACCTTCTCCATCTACTCAGCGGCTATTATTCTGTCAAGAGCTGCTGTGTTTTCCAGAGGAAAGGAAGTTATTTCATTTCCACCTTTTGTCTGCGTCTGAATGTGAACGACGCTCTTTCAGCAATATTCACTTGTTTCAACTCCCCTCTCCATCCTAACCAAAATATACAACCTTTCTTTGCCCTATAACTCTCGTTGGTCCCAGAAAAATAGGAATTTCCTCAATTGGTGTAATTCCCCACGCCAGATTTCATCAGTTTTTCCTCCTAGCTTCAGCGGATTCCTTTCCATCAGCTGTACAGACAGACTGCCTGTAGAGTGATTATAAGATGAGAGGAAAGACAACAAAGTAGCTTGCCAGCAAAATGTCTGCAATATTGAATTAAAAGTTATGAAAACCTTATTGGTTTTATAAGAAGTGACTCTTCAAAATGTGAAAAGATGCATCCTGAACACCAACATTAATCAATAAAGCATATTGATGGGTATATTTGTGCATGTTTGGCCCTTTCATTGTATTGGTATCCTCTGTACAGCCAGTCAATAATTTGAAAGAGCTTTTGCAAAAGAGGAAAATGGGCCAGGTATCAACGTGCCACACTGGGTCTTTTGATTTCATCGCAATGTGTAAAAATACAAACATGCCGCGAGAAATCTGTATGTGCTTCCACCAAGCAGCAACCACCGACGCTCGGCGAGAAGCCAACACAGAGGTGTTAGTTAGAGGTGTAAAGTTGCATTTCATCTGATGGTTGTTAGGTACTGGCACCAAGATGACACTGCTTGTTTACAAAGTGAGTGAAACATTCACCCAACCTCAGCAATCATGAAATACAGAATCAAATGTTGGTAGTCTACAGGATCAGTAGCTACGCAGGTCAAAGGTGAGTAAAAGTGATGCTTCAACTGTGCATAGAGTTGCTATTTTTCATGAAGTACCCATAAAAATTGAATCCAAAGTTATAATACAGTCATCAAGTCATTTTATGCATATGCTCTGGTGCATTGGCCGTTGTCTTTGAGCTACAGTATGTTAGCTTCCCTTGAGCTAACAAGACTGAATGGTTTTTCAGTTGGCTGATTTTGGAGGCACTTTTGTCTCCCCTTGGAAGCCAACCTACTAAAAATGAGAATATACAGGCTGTAATTCAGGCCAGGCAAGATGATGTTAAAATGTGTCATCCAGCAGCAGAGACGCATGCTGGCAAATTCTGGAGAAACAAACCACAGTGGCAATTGTGTCAGGTTTCCAGGTCCGAACAACTTTAGAATGAAAGAAATCAGGTTAAAAATAGGTGAAGTGGCCATTTAAGTGATCGAATTTGCACAAAAACATGGTCTGATCAGGCAGGTCATTTTCAGGCCATAATTGCCGTCATCAATGACATCAAAATGGCTGCGTGCCACTGAATTTCCAGGGACACTCCCAGTATACTACACATTTCTTCCCAGCAGCAGTAATTTACTGGCGCAAAGCTTCGTTTTGCACTTTGCACCTGTATGATACAGAACTAGTTATCCATGCTCCAAAGATTCATAATCTAAAAGTCACGGGCGTCCTTCACATCCCACCACTCCTGTTATTGTTGCTGCCTGACCTGGATGGCCTCAACAAAAGACACTCTTTGCTTTGCAGGACTGCTGTTAATCCTTTAAGAGAAATATGAGCTTACCCATCTGCTCCTGCATAACCTGTAATAAAAACCGCAGTCTATTTCGTATTACTGTGCTTTAATATTTTATCATCTAAAATGTCATCCGAGCTAACAGACTGGCATCTTAACCGACAACACAACTGTTTTAAGCTCAAATTGTGTTTAATTCCCATGAAACACATTTTTTCTCTTTTCCTAGTGAGAAAGCGTTTATCCAGTAATCTCTCGCTTTTGGCTTTCGTCCAGTGATGTGCACAATATATGACCTGTCCTCCTGCTGAGGGGAGCAGACACATTAGGAGCAATGAAGCTAATGATATCAGAGCACTCTATAGAGCACATCAGTGCACAGGGATGACAAACCTGTCAGAAGGCATAATCTAAGAGGAGGTCGTAACATCCTCAGAAAACTGTAGCGATTTACACTTCTTTCTCTGCCGTCCCCTAATAATGGAGCACCAATAAATTCCTTACCTGCCATGAGGCAGCGAGTTCCCAGGTAATAGCCAATGGCATTAAGGGATGAAACATATCAAGGAAAATGGTTGTCTTGCTAGGCGCCTAGGACCTTGTTAGAGTCTTAATTTTCAAAGATGCCCTGAAACCTTTCATCACTAACTTGCTTTGAGACGATTCCTCTTTTTTACTCTCTTTAGTAATAGAGTCTGCATGTCAGCAGATGTCCTGTAGGAGTGAGACAACAAAATATTCTTCAGACAGTCTCCAGATGTACATCTACTGCAGCATACTGTAGCGGAGTAGCTGTAAGACTGGGGCCATTGTCTTCACCTGGAATTGACCAACTAGTGTGTTGAACCAATTGGTAAACCATGGTTTATTCTGTGGGTGTATGAAGTATGTTTCTAAAATGTTTATTCAGAATGAATTTTGTTGATAATTTGATGTTTCCAGAAGTAGCTGACAAGTTTTTCAGAAGCAAAGCAAAGACCAATGGCAACCCAGCAAGTGGTGTGTTCATCCAATCAGGTAGAGGAAGGGTTTGTGTTGATGTGTGAATAAAGAAGAGAGCAGTCAATCATCTATTTTTATTTTTAATATCACAATATAGCTTAAATGTTGTATTTTCATGGTCTTAAGATCTTGAGTTCAGTGAAACAATTTTCTGAATACAGTATATTAAAACAGTGATTCCGGACCAGGAAATGTACCCCAGGGGGCTCTTCTGCAGTTACTAAAGGGCTACATAGAAACTTTGTGAAGAAGTAGTACTTAGGGTTTGGTAAAAGAAAAAAATATACCAATACATTTGTGCTGCTTCTCCATCTCCAACGAACCTGAGACAGCTTCAACAACTTAATACCACAAGTGTTCTCGTTGAGAATGAGTGATAACTAGTTAGCAAGCAAACAGAAGAGTCAAAATGGATAGCTGAAAGTAACGGATACATGTTTGAAATGCCTACTTTTCTATAACTGATAGGGTTAACACCCAGTTCAAAAGCAATTCAAATGAACACATTTGGAACATGACTGCTGTCAATGAAGGGTTACTTGAGCTCATCTGATGGGGTACTATTGACTGTATAAAAGAAGTGGACGTAACCACCATGATGTCACCCACTGGCTTGTGGACTACAGTTTTGAAACCTGGCATTTTGGCCGTCGCCATCTTGGTTTTTTGGAGCCAGAAGTGACCATATTTGGACGACAGGGTGGAGAACCTGAGGACACCATGGCATCACATTCACAAGTGCGTGTCACTAAATATCTTCTGAAATCAATACTTGTCATCCCTGAAATATGTATCCCTATTACGGTGTTGGGTGAAAAATCTGATATTTATTGTGTCAATACCTCACTAACTGCATACTTAAGACTAACAATAGGCTCCTTGTTTGTTAACAAAATATAAGATACATCTGTTGTATCTTTCATCTTGTTCGTGTTTGTATGAAGTGTGTTATGACAAGATGTATGTATTTGGATCAGGAGAAAGGAAAGGGATGTTTCGTCTCTCCAACATAGGGTGGATGTCAGAGATAATAGAAAAGATTGGTGAATAGGTCTGAATTTTGAAGCATATCTGTGTTAATCCTGCTCTAGATTGCTGTGCTGAGACTGCTTGTATTTACATATGCAGAGGATCCCGCTGTTTTGAGCACACCATTGACAAGACAGAGCAATTAATCATCCCCAAATACTCCCGCCGTGCAACAGACGACCCTTGCAGAACATGCTGCCACAGAGGGTGTGCAGGTGTGAATCAAGCTGCAAGAAATATTCTCAGAGCCAGCCTCTTCCTCAATCTTCCTTGTTTGTCACGACTATCTCTTTATTCAACAGAAATCATACGTCTAATGTTTGCGCCTGACCTGTTTGTGAATGAAAGATATTTTCTTGTGCTAGATCAATTTCAATTACATTGAAACTCACTGCAAAAGAAAATGTACGATACTATCATATTTGTTACATGGTGATGTTAGGAAGAACAGTGTAGATCTTCAAGGTCTACTACGCTTTTATCCAATACTGTTGTGATCAAATTTTATGTCATGTTCATTTGATGCTCTTTTTACCATTTTATCCATATCTTTTATTAGCAGTACATTTTAGTGTTTGAGTGAACTGCTCTCATTGGAGCACCCCGCATAAATAAATGTCACTCTATCAGAGACAAACAAATGTAAGGCCAGTATTCCAAACTACAATTTAGCCTCCACAGACTCCTGAGGAACGTCAACATGCTAATGTTTGGCTTTCTTCTCCAGCGATTCGTTTCTTCTCTGGCACTTGGTGCTGAACAGGTAGTTAACGTTGGGTTTATCAGAGCTTGTTTTCCGAAAATGGATGCTTACTGCTGGTGGAAATGGATTTGAGAGCTGACAATATCAGCCATACATGATATCTGAGGGTCATACAACCACAACGATGGGCTAAAAAGGCTGCAAAGCTACATAGAGCTGGGTGATGATTCTCTTGGGTTAATCACTATGAGCAACCCCTTTTTTTCACATTACATAGTAATTCATTGTCAATATAAAAACACTTTTTTTTGATATCTGAAATGGAATGCTAACTTTGGCTACACTGCTTTAAAGATGGCTTGCTTCTCTAATATGGATAACGACTCCTTAAATTCAGCTGCTTATAATTACTGGAAAAAAGGCAAAATGTATTGATAAATATTACACCTCTCCATTGGGCATTTAGAAATCAATAAAGTACCTCATCTGGTATCACTGCGTACATGTGCTACTACCTCTATTTGTCTGAAGAGTTATACTGTAAATCACATAAGAAAATTGAAAGTACAAAACTTAAATGGGCCTGCAGCTTGCAAGTGTCCATGCCAGCAAATCAGATTGTAGGTTGTCTTATTTTATATCAAGAGACATTGACTCCCGATCGTTTTCAAACCCCTGGAGCAAGGGAAGATTGTTGAATTTCACTGAAAACCATCTGCTTGTTCTGAACCTCAGGGGATAAGAACATGCTGAGGAGTAAGCTCTCCAGATAGCTTGCATTGGCTTGTGATTCTTTTGCCTTTAACGTTCCTTCTGGCATCCTGTCTTTGGAGATACCACATTCACAGGCCTCTGGGAGGTTCGACTTGTTGATGAGTTGATATATCAGCTGTCCATACTTTGTATTTAAGAGTAACATCTAATCTGAACCATGATGTCTTACGATTGTATTTTCCACATTTTTCACAAAAACAGCTCTTCAGCGATCCCCACAATCAGTTTCATTGTGATAAATTATCGATTTATTCTTTTTAAAATGAAGTAGTGTCCAGCACAGTTTAGCCCAGGTCAAGTTAGACAAATGACACACCTTATTTTTTAAATACTGCCCCTACAGCCAAGGGCAATTTGAAGTACAGAAAATAACACCATTGGTTGTATGAACATCTGCTCCCTGGGTATTTGATTTCCCAGGCAGATGTTAGACCCCAGCTGCTATCACAAGATAATTTGTATGTTTGTGGAGAGAGCTCCCATTTGGCTGTTCTGTTGATGGTTATGTCTTCCTTTTGTGAATCAGCCAGCATCATTGTTAAGTATGTTTTACAGTCTCTCCCACCCTGATGCCCTCTATGCCCCTGACTGTATGAATCCACTTTAACATTTTTTTAAATATTTTGTCAGACAAAAGGTCAACTGAAATGTTTCCCTCCCATACACTGTATATACACACATAATACTGTACATTCTAGCATGATTTAAGTAGAGCTACACCGATAAATCAGCTGTGCTGATATATAAGCCCTTATTAGCTTATTGCAGATATATCCTATCAATGTATAAATCAACCGATAAACTGTTGTATACACAAGATATGTTTGAGAAAACTGAAAAACGGTGTCGCTGTCACATCAAATGTCAGAACACGGCTCATGTTTCTACTGTAAAATGTCCTGCTCGGCACACACATGGTTGCAATTCTTTAATAACAAAATTTGGGGGTTTTTTGTATTTGTTTATCTTATGTGTTTATATTTTTAAAAATCGTACCGGCGGATATATCGTTGTCAAATATGTCCAGTAGTGATACTGATAAAAACTCTAGACTCTAGATTTAAGTATTCTCCAAGTTGAAACTAAACACATACGTATGTTTATTTTCTGTCTGTGTAATTGACTGGTGGCTAGGTCACAAAAACTTGTTTTACAATTGCTTTAGTTTTCATGTTTTCAAGATCAGTGACCTTGTCCCAGTCATGATGACAACACCGGAGTCAAATTGATACTCCCACAGAAACCAAAATCAACAGGGTCATTTCATCGATCTTGTCATGTTTAGAACTTGTTAAAGGTTGTAACATCCTCTCTGAGGCTTCTGCACATGTCACATTATCTGCAGGCATGTACTGCATGTGTACATAAAGCAGGAGATTAGGTAAAACAGCAGACATACTGCAAAGTGATCAAATATGATAAAATTATACAGTGAACTGTGAATGTAGGGCTTTCTCTTCACACTATCTACATAATAAATGGCGCACTTTTCTAGATGTACTGCACTGTGAGATAAAATGAACCAAACTTCAGTCTACAGTGACTTCAGTACAAGAGGCAGAATGTGTGAGGCTCAATTAATTTGATCAAAATAATCAGATCCAAACCTGCAGCTATCATGAATACATATCCCATGTAATCAAAACCCACTCATTATATACACTATATCAACATTACAGCATTATGACAACAGAATCAATACAAATGAATGAGTATTCACTTCTCTGGCCAGTTCAGCTGCAGGTAATGTCATCATCTGTGACATGTGAGAGAGTAGGCAGTCTTTGAAAAGATAACTCAAAGGAGATTAGTCCCACACCTGACGCAGGAAAATAAAAAGAAGGTAGCATTATCTGCTGGAAGAGAAGCATGTCAGAGTCTCACAGGTCTTAAGTGACCCCACCACACCCCACTTTTGTTGAAGGCTTTAAATTCTCCCCTCCCAAGTTCAGAGTCGATTTGTTATCAAATCAAGCGTCGAGCATCTGATTCATTGCTATTCAGCACTCTGGCTGATTTATATGCAGAATGTAAAACAGATGCCTTATGCGATACATATTTATGGTGAGCCCTGCTCTCACAAGATTTATTATAGGTTCTTTCATCGGGGTGTGCATGAGCTGTGCTATGATGACTTGTATTTCCTCTCAGCTGCCAATGCCAAACTCATTAAAAAGAGGTGTGACTATTAATATACATTGTAATACTGACAGCTCCTAATTTATAACCCAAGTGCATGTTTGGGGTTTGTTCTTTCCTCGCCTCCCATTGTTGGTGTGGGGGTTGTGATCTTTTTGTGTGTGCACATCCTCACTTATATGGCTCATGTGTGCACGTCTATGCAGTACATGTACCATGCAAATGCAGACACCATTTTTCAAATGCCTTTTTGGTTCTCTTATTATATCTCATATTGATTTATTAGGTGTAGTCCCATGACCCTTATATACTCTGCTCCGGGCAATATGAAGACTAAACCATATCATGGGAAGATCCAGCTTACTACTGTTTGAGCTCCTACTAACCAATATTATATATAAGAAAACAGACTCTTGAATCAACTACAGCTACCTACAGTCTAATTTAGATCTAGTGAACAGAGCAACACAGACTTATGTCTCCTAACTCTTTGACAGTGTGTAATATTCTTTCTTTCTTTGTAATGATCTTCTACACACATTTACACAATGATACAGGCAGCAGTCATACATGCACATGCATACACACACACACGATATGAGTCAGTTTGCTATTGCTGATTATTATTAGTTCTTATATGTATGTGTGTATATATATATACATATACATTCATATACATACATATATACATATATACATATATACACACACACACACACACAAGGTCAAGGCATGTTAAAGTGCCGTGCCAGTTCTATGTATTTTACTACAAATTTCATTACTGCCAGGAATTTTCCACAATATACACAGTTAGTTTTTAGTGATCTCCTCCCTTTCAAAGGGAACAAAAACGTAATCACTCACTGCTTTCACTTTCCCAAGAGTTACTTGTTATTTTTGTCGTGTTCTGAGCAGGGCTAACAACAGACCAAGCGAAGGTCTATTTTGCATAGAGGAATAAAAGGTAAAAGGAGAGGATGGACAAAACAAAGTACAAACAAGTTAGTAAGAATAGTGAAAAATGTCTAGGTCCACAGCGCATGTTTTCATGTTTAGGACCAGGGCTCTTTTCCAACAAAATACAGCATAACTCCTGTGGTAGAGCGGAGCAATGTTGTTCAAAAATGATTTCACAACATTGTTAAGCTCTCGTGAAATTACTTTCCAAAAGGATTATTGTAACTTGAACAATAATTTTGACCAACTAGCCTTTAATAAATGCGATTAGATTTGCACAGACCAGTACAAACATGCTGTCACTGAAAATCATTTTTAATTCACTTTTTAAACATTTTTGAAACACATCGGAATTTATACACGAATATATAAAAAGTCAGTCATATGGTACTCCAATATACTGCAAAGTACTGTTACATAATTTATATGGAATCCTTGAAATCTTCAGATCAAGTTCTTAGCGTTCATAACAAGTCTGCACTTTATTGTTTACGCTTTCCTGCCTCCTTTCAAACTTTTGTAGCATTGTTCCAACGCCAAGTTCATGTCACGTGGGAGTTGCTGTAATTACCAGTTTCCTATTTGTAAATACCATTCATGTCAACATCCAAGTCATAATTACGACTGTGGAACTCTGATTTTTCTGAAAGCTCTGATATATCAAACTTGGCACTAAATAATATGGAAGTGCCTGAAAAAGCAAACAAACATGGACGCCTCACGTCAGCCAAAGTCTGTTGTTCAATGGAATTAAAACGCTGATGGATATACTGACCATGTACAACATTTTTCTTAATCAACATACTTCCAACTCTGCAATTATACAACTGCCCTGAGTTGTCAAATTACTTGAACGCTCACAGGTTGTAAAGATGGGACTCATTCCCATCAGTACCCCACATCCCATAAACTGTAAAACAATGTTCCCTCATTCCTAAAACACAAAATACATTAAGATTAACGACCGCTCTACACAGCAGGGGTACTAGCAGCACACTGCTTTGACCGATCAAATACATAATACAATAGTGCAGCTTCCTGGTAGATTATGTAACGTGAACTGTGAAACTCTATTGATCAAGAAAATCATTACCTCTGTGATAATTTGTATGTGATGAGTCTTCAAACATCAACACACTTTCTAGCTCGTATTTCATCTTCACTGCTGTACCTTTAACAACACACTCACACCAGCGCATCCTCCTTCTTTTCATTTAATTACAGTGGTATTTTCAGTCTGTAGAACTTCTGCTAACATTTTTAAGGGAGGGCCCACTGACATCCCGCTCTAATTGTGTCACCCCTAACTTTGTTCTTGCATGATAGCACTGCACCAGATAATTTCAGTATATTAATTAGCAAATCAAACGATCTCATCAATCTAAAAAGCTAAATCACAAGTTGGAATTTTGGCATGTTTATACATAAGAACTAATGCAGGCTTCTCGTTTTTTAGCCCATATTAATAACCACCAAGTCTATTTTTAAAAACCAAAACCACATCTTCATTTTGATGAAACAAAAGCGGGTGCCTTTTTGCGGTCTACAAGGAGCAACAGAATGGTGAGTCTTTGTTACGCATACAATCTAACTGATCATGTCACGTCATTTTCAGACAGGTCAGTCAGCAGCTGGCAGTTTGTCTTTAAAGACAACTTCAGTGTTCGGAATCAGGATCCAGATTATGAGGTTGAGAAGGAGCTTATCCTGTAACATAACATTAGCTTCTCCAGCCAAAGAAAGTTGGATATTTTATTAAAGAAATTATTCAACATCTTGGGCATTTAACCTCATTTGCTTTCTTGTCGAGAGTCAGACAAGATCGATACCACTCATCGTCACCCATCATATCGGTCAGTTAGATATGAAGCTACAGCCAGCACACCGTTAGCTTAGCTTAGCACAAAGGGTGGAAACAAGGGGAAAAAAGCTAGTCTGGCCCTGTCCAACGTTAACAAAATATGTCTACCAGCACCTCTTAAGCACACCAATTAACACAGTATATAGTTTCATGGTTGGTTATGTGCTGGACTATTTCTTAGCCGAGCGCAGTGACTTCCTGGAGTATCAGCAGTCGCCAGTAACAACAAGGTTTCAGGAAGTCACTGCACCCGGGCAACAAATAGACCATTTTAAGATTAAGGTATGGTTAGAGTAAAACAACTACAACTTGACTAATAATAGGAAAAGACCATACGTCATATGTCACCATGAGTCAATGCTTACTTAAAAACATAAGGTGGGAAAGTTTTGTTTTTATTTTTATATATTTCTGTCTATATGAGCTGCACACACTGGTGTATATGAGATACTGTACTTTTGTGAAGTTTAAAAAGTTTCATGGTAAAATGTGGACTCATCATCAAAAAACAAAAAACATTTATTATATTTTTAATATGATACAGTTGGAAAAAGTACATGATTAGCTTTGACTTAGAAATATTTGAGCACAACCCTCAAAGAGGCCACAAAACTGCATCAATGACATTACATTTCTTGACAGCCAAAAGCAGTGGTCTCTGGACGAACTTAATGACTTGGGGCCAAGTGGCCAGATGTTGGGGAATTTGTGCAAGATCATCTTTCAAGTGAAAGGGCAATTGAGAAATCACTTCTAAAATATCAACTTGGCAAATATTAGCACTTAAAGAAGAGAGAGACGGCAAGGAAGGCCAAGACATTACAGGTAGAAAATGCAAAGGTGGGTTTATGGGAATTCATGGGAATCATCTAATACTCACTGAACATTTACTAGATAGATACAACTCTTGTCTGTTGTCATTTTACCATTGTATACTATTCCACTGAAATTTTGTTTAAAATACTTTATGGACATGTGATATTCCTTAAAATGGTTTTAGCATAATACTCACATTGCGGTAAATGCGATGGTCCGTTTAGTGAACTAAAACAGCACTGTTAAATGAAACAATGCCATGTTAGGACAAACAGCTAATTAATTTTGCAAGAGCAGTCTGAAAGAGTGTATCAATAAGAATATACTTAAGAAATACAGTATATTTACATGGACTGGCTTCACAGGTACCAATAGTGGGAGACATTTAAATGTTGACACTGACAAAGAACCTGCTAAAGATTCATTAAATGCACTACCTTTTAATGAATACAGACATTTTAATTCTGTTTTTGAACTGTTGGTGTATATGTTAAATCGTAAAACGCTTCTCTTACTTGAAATAAAGATGAAAGAAGAGAAAGGGTTCTTTGCTTTTCTACGCAGTCGTAAACAATTTCTCACCTGGTGAGACAACACAAGCCAGTGCAGAAAAGAGTAAAATTATTTTTTTCACATATCACTTCACGTTCCAAATGCATCCCAGCCATCTATCCCCATTTCTGGCTCTCTGCGTCTCTCCCTCAGCCTACACTTGAGGTGCTTTTATGTTACACGACCACTCGAATTTGAGCCCAGGGGGACTCTATGGGTCCCCGAGCGAGAAAGCCCCAAAAAATCTATAGACCAGATGTATGATGTTATATGGTCAAACTGGCAAACACAAAAGGTCTAAAAACAAAAGCCATGAATTAACTGAGGGCTTTCAACAGTGTGTTTTCAAAACAGCCCAGCTGAGAGCTCAGATGCCTCTCCTCCCTCTCAGTCACTCCCTCGCTCCAGTCTTGCTCTCAGCACTACCCCATCTCTCCTTTCTCCCTCTTTCACTCACTATCTCCCCCTTCTCTGTCTCCTCCTCTCTGTCTTATTCTCTCTCTGCCACCCCCCGAGACTAAATGCTTAAAAAGAAAAGAAAGGACGCCATTTTTGCTAATTAGTTGAGGACTTAACAGGCGCAGGATATGCTGCCTTAGTTTTTCATCTGCTGTCCACGGGCTGTCGACTGTCCTGTGAAGTTGAGCCTGTGTGGCTAAAAGTAGAAGAAAGGAGCAGGGTAGACACACACAAATGCCTCAGTGGAGATCCTGAACAGGCCTCCAGTGGGGGTTGAGCTCAAAATGGGGGCCAATCATTAGTATTTAACATTTGGGAATAAAGAAGCCTTAAATTAGAAGTGTAAATGGCTCTGTGCCCCACCTCCATCCTTAGAAATGTTCACAGGATTTTTTTAAATCAGAGGGGGGTTTTTTGTTGTTTTTTTTTCCTTTTTGGTATGTTTGTGTGTGTGGACCCTGCATGTGTGGTGACAATACACTTAAAAAGAAAAAAATGACCCTAAACAAAAAGTAATTCTGCAAAGAATTTAAAGTAAAATTATGGTTCATACTCGTTTCACTTAATCACTGTACTTGTCTTTGTTTTGCACTAAATTGAGATACTTCAAATGCATGTTGTACTTTTCACCGCCACATATTTTTTGTTCATTATGTTAAGAATGTTATGCTATCAAAAATAATGTAAGTGAATATCTTTTGAACATAGCTGTTTAAATTCAGTCCAGAAAATCTTAAAATCAGCCAACATGCCAACGTGTGTAATTGTACTACATTTGTCTTGGTGGAATTTGTGCAGTTTGTACATACAGTAGTAACACTGACACAAAGTTAGGACCACAAACTGCAGACACTGTGGGATGGAATCAGTAAACAGTGATCTCTATTGTTCAATTGATTTTGGGCTATATCCAGAATGTAAAAACTAGTTTCTAGTTGAGGAAAATTACTCAAAATCAGCACCATGTTCCCATCTATTCAGTACATTTGCATGCAGTCAACACTTTGTAGCAACCAAAACCATATCCAGTGAAGTGCCCCCCCCCCAAAAAAACAACAACAACAACAACAACAACACATACACAGACGAGAAAAAGCAAAGTTAAAGGCATAAACTCAATTTACATTTCAAAAACCACCAGGTCAGTTACAAGGTTATTCTAAAAATATGTATTCATAATCACATAAACATATGCAGGACTATAGCAGACAGCTTTCAACTGTAAACCCTCTTAATACCCATAACGTACTTCATCTGGGGGGGGGGGGGGGGGGGGGGGGGGGGGGGTACTGACGTGGTAAGCCAGAGCGTCTGAAGTTTAGAGAAGCACAACAAAGTGGAAAATTAACAGAGTGGAAACTTAATAAACAGTTGTTGCACTGCAGCAGAACTTAGGGTAATTCCCGCAGGAAGAGAAAGGCCAAGAGCAGAGGAATGGCAATGAGACTCGCAGCAGAGTCCGCTGCATTAAGACAGGAAGTCAGGGGTGAGGAAGGGGGAATCTGAGAGTCAGAGTTCAGCAATCACTATTAAAAAGGGGCAGAGTGTCTCTGGCTCGTAACAGCCTTTCAGCATTTCTGCCTTAAAACTGACGTTACAAATAACACCTTTTCCCTGATAACTGAATCAGATAAAGCATCTGTCAGAGGCAGAATTGGTAGTTTTGTAGTCATGTCCTAAAACACTTGTATTGAGATCTGTAAGTGGCTGTTATATTGCTCGCTAAAAGGAACGGGATAAAAACGCCATAGGCTGCTAGCATTCCTCAGCTACTTTCCTCAAATGGGTGTATTTATCAGAGATGTAAGACACACATCCTATAAAACCAAGGGCACCAGAGAAATTCCTCACATGATCACCACAGCCCCATAACTGTCTGGGACAAAAATGGAGGCTGCGCAGTATGTCAGTTATATGGAGCAATAACCAACTTAAAGAAGTGTGGTAATAGAGCCATTTACCTGATCCTGAAAAATGAGGGGAGAGACCCCCCCCACACACACACACACGCACACGCACACGCACACGCACACGCACACACACACACACACACACACATACAAATAGCTACACAAGCACACACAAATGTTTAAAGTTTGTGATCCTTCTTACTTTGAAATTAGTATTTTTGCAAATGGAATTTTGAATTCTGTCAGCAATTTGGTAAAATCATCCATAAATTAGATAAACATTGTATCTTCAGATCAAGACTACAATACAAAAATGTGAATAAAATGCAAAATAAATGATTTCACCAATTTCTCTTTTGTACTCCTATTTGATTGGTTGTTGCAGCTTGTGGCTTCAATATATAGATGTTGTTTCATATTGTGAGTTTGATGTCTGATGAAGGTCTATGACTGAATTCAAACTTTCTTTTGCATGATTTCATTTTTCCTGTGCACCTGAGTGTTTATTAGACAGCACTTAAAATAAAAACACATGTAATGAAGACGTGCCAAGGAGAATAAATTCAATAATTAATTACTTTTACATTTCTGACACACACTGCCTGTTTAAATACAGACAAAGTCATCACAAATCAGTGTAGAGTATGGTATATGTACAGTATGTATAATAAGATGTTGCATCTCCAACCATTGACATAACTGCTTGTCTTGATATATTGCCCGTGTGTGAATAAATGTTTTGTTGTTGATGTTGCGGTTTGTCTTGTTATTGTTGTTGTCATTGCGGTGGCAGTTCTTGTCACACACAAATGCATATCAGCCCAGCACATTGACTTGTGTTATTGAAATTGCTAAAGATTGCTGATGCAGGGAGGTGAACATACAGTAGCTTAGCTCATTGTGCTTCTCTCTTTTTTTTGACACGTAGCATGGAAGTGCTGAGTAATGTGACTGCCATAAACTACAAGGGGATATACACCATCTCACAAAGATTGCTTTAAAGTGGAGTAAAAATAACTAAAAACGGCCGCTGCCGTTGCTAGTCCACTCTAAATATGTTGTAGAAAGAGCCTATCATCAATGGCAGCTTAATAATTATTGTGTACAAGGGAGAAGAATTTACAAAGATCCATTGAAGGAGAGAAAAAGATCTACTTCGTTTCAGTAATTTTTTGATTGTAGCCATAAACACAGAGCACAATTTCATAACAGTACAAGCCGGGGGATCGTGTGAACGAGCATGTTGTTCAGGAGTCAGGCAGGATTATGCTCTGAAATCCTCTGAAACGGGAGCAGCGGGGGCCACTTGAGGCAGGGCAATTGGGCAGACTGTGAAGCAGGTCTCCAGTAGAAATTAGCTTATTTACGTAATCATGCAAGAAATATCTATTCTATTGCTTGTGAAAGCATTTAAGATGGGAACTCCGAGCTCCTCTTTCCTCTGATTCAGGATCAAAATAACAGTATAACTGCTCCCCCTGGTGTGCTTATCACTGCATTGCCTGGGAGAATAATCTGTGGTGTAATTAGTATGCACCCTCAGGTCAAAGTACTGACTTGGTAGGAGTGCGTTTTCACATAATGCTCCAGCTCGGTAGCCTTTCATTCACCTCTCCTGGCAGCCGGAAAATATTGCACCATGTTCCAGCGCTTCACTGAATAAAAATGAGTAACTGAATTCTCAAAAAAAAACACAACTTGCACTGCTCAATTAAAACATCTGATATCATAGTCAAAATGTCATAGTATTGTCTCTTAAAGCCAGTTTCTAGGTCTTGAGCATTAAACCTTGATGTTGAAGAATTAAGATTTATATCTCTGTCAGGGGTCCTAAATGGAAAAAAGCTACACAGAGAGACTCACTTTCTTCCTCGCCTTCCCCCACACACACACACACACACACACACCCACACACACACACACACACACACACACACACACACACACACACACACACACACACACACACACACACACACACACACACTGTACATGCTCACACACAAACTCCTGTAAAGACAAAATGTACTCCTCATAATTCAGTAAGATCATAAATCACAGCAGGTTAATGCTCCACAAAACCCCTTCAACATCCTTTAAGTGTTAAATCATCACTTTGTGGAGGGAGTGCGAGAAAAGACAGGAAAAGGGGGCAGGCGAGCAAAAGAGATAGTGCTGTACTTTTTCAAGTACGAAGTCTGGGAGTGTGTAGATCTAGCCTTTCAGTCAAATATGTTGCCATGCAAGGGATTAGAGGTCTGTGAAGCACTAGGTCTTGACCTGCAAGCCTTGGAGCCTGGCTGTAACCTGACCCAATACCAGGTGTATGCCTGTGGGTCAAAGGGTTGGGAAAGCATGCAACAAAAGACAGCTCCTCAATAAAACCCCTCACCGCTCCAATTAACCATTTTAAACCTTGTTTTTTGAGCCCTACAGTGTACAGGCATGGGATTGCAATGTGTGGTGAAAAGCCTCATATTTCCTTAATTGTAGAAGCCCACACAAATGTCAACTAAATGAAATGTGTAGTGTGTATATCCTAATAGAGAGAATGTTAATGGCATGCTTACTCTCTGCACCCGCCCCGGCTTTGCTTTTACTTTCAAAATAATTTACTGCGCCTTTAAAGCACCCCGTCATCTGCAGCCAGAGACCCATAACTGTCATGTGAGTCGATCATTTACCCAGCGATCTCCTAAGTGTTACGTGTTAATGGGTGGAAGCTGGAGAAAACATAGGGAAATAACTAACACCTACAGAACCAACAGATCATATCTGCAGAAATGAAAGCTGTATCATTTCATAACACATTCAGGGCCGCAGCGGTTAATCAAGCTACCTGCCAAGACGACCGCCATATCTCAAGAACATGTCAGAGGAGAAGTCTTTAAGTATGCTCATATAGGACTGTATAACTGAGTGGGATTCTTTTTTCACTTACATTAATTGTTGACACGAGGGAATTGGAAACATTATATTTTGTGGTGACAAGGTTAATGTAACATAACGTAGGCCTCTAATATTTGGTGCTTATTTTTTGGCCATAAAGGACACCTGCCGCTGTATTTATTTATGCCTAATTGTTGAGAGTAAGATTTTCAAAGATTAAATAATAATATACGCATACACACGCACACACAACTCCATGCTGAACCGTTTCCAGACGTGAACGTGATGAATTTTCTGCTCATGTTCTGAGATCTAAAATAACAAAAATACCTTAGTAATTATAGTCCTGATTATTTCAATATTTATTAGGCATTCCAGGCTGGGCTGGCCTACCGGCTGAAATCGACTACACTTGAACAAGCCTAAAACTGGCTGGCCTCAGAGGGTCATTAATTGCTCCAGCATGCCCTTGCACAATGTGTTTGGATAGGTGTTTCTTGTAGCTAACAAAAAGCCTTTGTATTGCTTCACTTTAGCCTGTGACTCAATTAGGGAAGGAAATGAGAGTAAATACAAAACGCCATTGTCTTTCTTCAAGCAACAGCTTGAGCTGAAGATGTTACATAACTTTACAGTGTCTTGTCTGTTATATGTATTATCATTTTTAGCTGTAATGTGGGAGACATGAGGGATCGGAGAGTAGGTCAAGGTGATGATGCAATGCTGGTGAGGTAACCGAGCAGCACTGATACAACACACACTTACCCTGTACTAAATTAACCTGCTCTCTTAGTATCATTACATTACTAGAATCATTACAAACATGCCAATTCAACATTAAGTGGAACAGCATGAGAACATAAAAAATAAATGCTAAATGATGATACAGCAAAGAGCTGCAATTTTCATCATGTACTAAACTGCAAATTCTTTTTCAATTCATTGATTCATTGTTTTGGCTATTTAATGTCCCAAAAGCCCAAAGTGACGTCTTCAGATTGCTTCTTTTTGTATCACCAACAGTCCAAAAACCCCAAATGTTCAGTTTACCATCACATAAGGCAAATAAAAGCTGCAAATCCTAACATTTAAGGAGCTAGAAACTGATAGAATAGATAAAGTTTCTGTCGATTAATTGACTAGCTGTTTCAGCTCTAATACAGTACAACCTCAGGTTCAAGTTCTTGATAAAAACCAACAACATGACAGAGTTTGAAATAAAAAAAGGTTTTTAATGATATACAGATGCTGCGGTGTAGTTCTGTCAACATGGAGATACATCACTACAACTTCTAAATCTCAAAAACATACGAGCCTTTCAGACACTTTCCTTTGTAACACTGTGTTCACAGTCTGCTTTGTCTCTCTCTCTTTCACCTCTGTGTGTCTCTCCCTGCCCTGCTCCTCTCATTCACTCGACTTGTCTTGGAAAGGGGTTTCCTAGTGAGGCGAATTCCAACATGCACTTGCCAAGTGACCCCTGACCATGGGCGGACAAGGTTACCAGTCATGACTTTTACAGCCGTTTCTGCCTCCGTACGAGTCTCTGTGTCGCCCTGCCTGAAATAGTAAGTCGGATACTGTCGTAATGAAAAGTGCAGAGCTGAGAGGCTCAGGACAAACCTGCTGCTCTGATGCCCTCCAGGCTCAAGCTGACAAAAACATCAAGACAATGACAGCGAAGTATGAGAGGTGAACAAAACCCCAAAGGATGTTAGAGAGAGAGGGGAGCAAAAGGTGACAGAGCACTAGAATCTAAGCGCTAAATAAAAGTGCAATTTAGCACCTTCACGGGTTCTTTGTCTTGCACAGTGCACCTGTGCGGTGGTACTAATAGCTGCAGAGTAGAACATTTATGGACGTGGACCCTTTTACATGGGTATACAACAGAAATAAAGCACTGCACACAACACTGTAGATCTCAAATGTACAGGAGCAGTTTTATATTTAGCTCTTCAGATGTTCTTTGTTAAATCTTTGAGCTGAGATACAAGTGAAACTTAACATATTAGGATCATTTATTTTTTTAGTGGAGGAAAGGTGCCTCCTACCCTTTCTGACACACCTCTGCTACAATTTTTGACAGTTAAATGTGGAAGTAATTTCAAGTCCCAATCACTAAATTGTGTGATACAGACCTGCAAATCAACGTTTTTAAAATGAGCAAAACAGCACTTTTCTGTAAACTGTTGCATAACGGAGTACATACTGAGAATTATACAATATATAACTTTATTATACCAGCAAACAGGAAATAATTAGCATTCACATATTACTGATATAAGCATATCATTACACTTTATTAGACTTTAATTGTTATACTATATTATGTTATTGTAATGTTTGCAACAGATAGATCTTAAATGCCTGAGTGCATTGTAATGCTTCTATAGGACTTGGAGGAGTTCTCTTTTGTTTAGGGTTTTTTTGTTGTTTTTTTCATTTCAGTGATAAAAACAAACTAACTTCTCAGAGCTATCACACACAAGAGACAGCATGTCCTTTCCATTGTTTACTACAAGAAAAATAATCCAGCACTACAAAGAGAAGTCCCCTGTTGACATGCACTGTAGTTTAAAATCTTTTTTCTTTTTTTTTTTGAGTAACACAATGTGACAGCATGGTCAGTAAAGGTTGATGTGAACTTCAGTCATGCAGGACACTACAAACTGTGCTACAGATTTATAGTCCAGTAATATAATCCCATCTAATGCAATAAATTGTGCTTTAAAATATTATGGGTAATACGGGTATACTCAGCATGCCAGAAATATGAACATGGGGTGTATAACAACTTTATGGCATAAGTATTACCTTTTAAATCTTATGTCAGCAGTATTAGTAAACGGTGGTCTGACTCAGTCCTGAATCCTGCTGTGGCAGGTTTCTAGTATCTTACTGCAGACCAGGCATGATGCGTCCTATGTTTCTATTTACGGGCTCACGCGGTATAGAAATATCCACTGAAACATAGTGAGACAAATGTGATAGTGAGGAATTCAAGATCCTCTGAATACATGAAAGTCTAATAAACTTGAACACAACATAGAACTATTAAACAATACAAGTATTTGAAAAAACAGCCTTAAACTAATAGCTTTGTGTGTTTCTGTTGCAAAGCCAAGGTTGGAAATGTTACAGTAGCTTCAAGTCTATGTTAGCTTAACATTAGATCGTTGGTACTGTTGGCCAAACAACAACAGGGCAAAGGGGCATTGCTGTCTGCCATACCGCCTTTCTTTTAGCTGTGCTACCACTGGGGGCGCCAACGTCAGAAAGTCTACGCCGTGGCTTAAACCTCCTTAACTATTCAACTTTCAGGTAAATGGGTGAAGGAAATTATCATACTGCCCGATTTATCACGGCTGTAACTATCTGAGCACTCACTAAAGAAGAACAGAAAAAGTACCTGGGCAGAACCTTTACTAACCACCTTTCAGGCAAATAAGCGTGTAGCATAGACAGAATGTGTTTGGGTCTGAATATATAAAATGGAGAATACACCACAAAAATAGCGTTCAAAATACATATCTCATGCTATAGGATAAAAGACACCAAGTTGAATATTTTGAACAGATTATTGCTTTTTCACTGTCAAGTACTGGGCTGACTCTTTTTAGGAGATCATCAAACCAGATGGCACACATTCATCTCCTCATTCTTGCCCCTCATCTGTTGCAAGAAAAGGCTGTAAAATGATAACAGGGCTGGATCTAAATCATTTTCTTCCGCCTATATTATTAGCTGTAACATTGGCTTCGGGTCACAGTGAGTCCACATGGCATTTTGCACTGGGGCCCTTGGTTTCTCTACTCTAGATAGAGGTGTGCCTTGTCACCAGAGAAAGCCACTGTAGAACTATGTCATATACAAAATATAAATGCCTCAGTCACATTATCAGGTTACAACAGTCTTTACTCACAGCGGCTTCTCAGTGGCTTCAAAGTAAAGTAAAAGGCAAACTGGAGAAGAAGGCAAATGAAGGCAGTGAACAAGCTGCAGAATAAGACAGTCCAAGAGCAGTAATATTCTCCTTACCCCTCAACACCATGGCCGCTCTAGGTCAGGTCAATGTGTTCATTTTTGCCCTACAACCTCTTTGGCATTCTTGGGTCTATCTTCAATTGTCGTGTAGAGCATGGTGGACGAACACAGGGTAAAATACATAAAACAAACACAAAATGCATCTATGTGTCGCACGGTACAAAGAATACCTGCAGCACTAAACACATTTATGCATTTATACCACAAACTTTGAGAACCATGATATATGAGAGTAAGAGACAGTACTTATATCTGTCTGGGGGTTTTGTGCATCAAGTGGGAGACAGAGGACCAAAAGGGAACAGGGCTTTTTTTTAAGAATCAGATGAAGAGCGAACAAGGAAATCTGGGGGAGAAAAGCATGCATGAATGGCAGCCGGCGCAGGGATGGCATAGTCAGTAAGAGTGTGTGTGTGTGTGTGTGTGTGTGTGTGTGTGTGTGTGTGTGTGTGTGTGTGTGTGTTCATGAGAGTATGAGCTCCTAGTCCCCCAGGGTGCACACCCTGTCAGAGAGATCATAATAAACTGTCATCTGTACAGCCAGGGGCTAAAGTTCCATGCTGGTGCTGAGACCACAGGAAGACTGAAACACTAACTGATGCCATGCCTTAGAAGGTTTCTGTACTGTGAACACACAAGCCTGGAGACAAGCGCGAACAGTTTTTTTTTGTTGTTGTTTGTTGGTTTTTTTTTTCAACAAAATAACAATGACACAGGATCAGACACTCTCTATCTCATATATATATATATATATATATATATATATATATATATATACACACACACACACCATAAAGTTGAATCAATACCTGTCATAAACAGAACACACACAACAAAAACTGAACATTAACCTAACATCTAACCTAGTTTTAACCAGATGTACCTAATATATTTATATATGTTCTGTATAAACGCTGGCGCTACAACCTTTTACATTACATTTTAGACTACTAATTGGTTTTGAGGGGAAATGCAAGTGCTGTCTGATTATGTTTAGAGGCCATTTCTTTTTCCAGTGATGGAAGTGCCATGTTCTCCCAGTGCATGCAAGTCAGAGAGGTGGTCAGGGTTTTTGGGCATAGAAGGGTCGGGACTTTGACACCAGAGGCTGGGGTCTGCATCCTGAGACTTAAGCCAACAAAAGCACTGTGGTTGAGAATGGGGAAAGATGTTAATTATGTTATGTAGGTAATCACGTCATATCTTGTGCTTCAAAGCAGTGCCAACATTTTCAGTACCTAAGCAAGACGACAATCTTTCCCTAACCTTAACCGAGTGATGTGGGTGCCTAAACACAACCATAAAAGTTCAATAATGATTTAGTTGCTACGAGTGGATATTAGATTGCAAGAATAGAAAACAAATGAAATACGTTGTCAATGTTACTGATACGTTGCCGGATTAGTTAATTAACGTTTCTTCATTATGCCTATAAAAAATACCTCATCAAGGCAGCATTGCGTTTCCTTCAAAGCATATTTGCTGTTGCAAATTATTAGTATAGAAATGCAATACATATGAGACAGGGTTGGTCTAAAACAGTTTCAACAAAAACTGAACATTATAACCTTCAGGAAAGTTTTATTTCAAGGCTGTTGTAATAGACTGCATTAGTTTTAGCTAGGTCAACCTAATGAACTGGCTCAGCCTCAGCCTCTGCTGTGAAACCACATTACCCTACGAGGGTCACTTATGATTGCTAAACTCCTCGGGGGTTTGACCTTTCAGCCCCAGTCACTCATGCCCTACAGTGTGGTGATGAGTACTGTAGGTAGCATCACAGTCAAATGCGCTTTGAAATAATATACAAAACATTTACGTGGATTCAGTGAGCCTGACATATGAGCTCCCATGGCCCACCCACTCGCACTCTATAACAAAAACGAGGAATGTCACTTGCAGGCATGGGGGTCAATTGTACATGCTTAGTCAGTGCAGTGTCATTTGAGGAATTCTTCACCAACCAGCTCCCAATTTCATGGCAAATTTCCACCACGGACTACATCTGTTTGGGGAATGTAAAGTGAAGCGGCAGGGGGCAGTTCTCCTGGATTAAGTCTGCTCATCAGTTTATCATTCATCAGACAGCGGGAGTTGCAGTACAGACGAAGAAGGGAGGAGGGAAAAATCCCTAATTTTCTACAGCCATACCTTCCTTTGTACTTGAGGATTAACGACAGGGCTGAGAGAACCTGATGAGTTTAAAGCTGCCGAGGAGAGCGGGGTGAAAGAAAGCCAGATCAGACCAGAGATACCATTAGAGAATCTCATAAATCAAGAGTGCTTATGGCGGGGGAATACGCTCTTAAAGACCATCTGGACTTTCCAACCTTAACATTTATTTTGAGCTGTCTCCATTGGGAATAGGCTTTTAAGGACAGAATTTTCTTCAGTATCACTACACTTAAGGAGGCTCACTTTATTTTGTCTTAACTTAGTCCTTTTTTCTGTCAGTGATTAATAAAGAATGGTCATGTTTTAGTTCAACACACAAATCACCAACACAATCATTTAACTGCAAGGACAAGAGGCTAGACAGCAGCACTGACGTCCAAAGTTAAACAAAAACATGTACAATGTACTGTATGCAGTACTATGATGACGACCAATAAAAAGCCTGTGTCATCCGTTTTTCGTGAACATTGTGTTAGTCGGGGTGACACCCAGGCTTCTCAGAAAGATAAGTGTGATTCTCTCTGAGGCCTTCACAGGCCTGCCAACTTCCTGCAGACACCTCTTCCTTTCTGCGCTTCCTGATGTTATCATAATCCGGGACCCAGAGTGGACCTTTGTGGCTCATGGCCTCGTCTTCCGCTAGCACACGTGTGCGTCACATTATCTGCTGAGAGGCCAGACTTCGCATCCTGTCAGGTGGGGGAGGGGTTGTACAGCAATGTCGGGAACAGGAAAAGGAAGTGGACACGACCAGGATTAGGTGAGAGAATGGAAGGAACAGAGCACAATATCTATCCCCCGTCTCCCTTCAATAATTTATAAACAACCGTGTCATATTTTCAAAACTGTAAAAAGAAAAAAAGAAAAAAAAAGAAAACGAAAACAGGTTTTGTACTATGTCAGCATGGTCATCTATCAGGAATCAAACTGACTGACCCCATGGCGAACAATATTCATACCAGTGGTAGTCTACTGCTACAGTCTGACATAGCTAGTTCTTGAGTGCAGTAGGCTGAGAGGTTAAAAAATTAAAAGAATAAATATGTGTGTGTGTGTGTGTGTGTGTGTGTGTGTGTGTGTGTGTGTGTGTGTGTGTGTGTGTGTGTGTGTGTGTGTTGGCCCACCACTTGGCTGCAGTGTGAGTGAAGTCAAGCCGTGAGCCCGGTCTGGCTCTGCACACTTAACTGGGCTTGGAGCTCTTATTTCAATGGATGCCTAAGTAGAGTTTGACTTTGAAGGCTTTGATCCGGAGGCAATGCTATGGCATTTGACTTCTAGCTAAAAAAAAAAGCAGTGTGTCAGACCTCTGGGGTCACTGGGATCACTTATCGCGGCTGAAAATAACCAGTGGCAAGCCACGATTTGGGGAATCTAAAAGAGGGCTGACATTAGCAGGTGCCCTGAGGTGGAATAGAGACAGCTACAGAGCAGGTCACTGACCTTGGACCACAGAGAACTTCTTTTTCTTTTTCTATCTTTTTTTTTTTTTTTAAACCCAAGGGCCTGGTTTCACTTAGCGGAAAGGTTCTTCAGCTGAAGCTGGTGAACAACAGCACTACTTCACCAAGTCTATAGACCACTGCAAAATGGAGTACTAAACACAGAACCTCTGTTGGGCATAAATGAGAAGCTGTGTTGAAAAAGTTAACATTGCTGGGCCTTTTTAACCAGACGTACAGTAAATACTGCAGTAGAATTCACGTTAAGAAAACATCAGATATGAGGTCAGATTCCTTGTCATGTATTTTTGACCACAGAGTTCATGTGTGTGATAGTAAGATAATAAAAGTCTGGTACATCATATTTGATGAAATCACCAGAATTGTGTGGCTTGCATGCAAATATAGTGCTTGCAGTGCTACATTTGCTAGAGATAACTTAGTCTATATAAATTAAGTGCTTATTGATTTTTACTTTAGTGGTCATTCTGCCCACACTCACATGAAAGAGACAGATTTGTTTCTCAGCAAACCCAATAGAAAAGAGGAGAAAAATTGGCTTCTGCCAAGGAAGTTTTTTTTTTCTTATTTAGTAGCAAAAATAAAACTTTTGAAGGAAATTACTGTAGCATTTAACCCCATGTGCTCCTAAAACCTGTTTGCATAAAGAAAGATTGGTTTCAGAAAAATAAGAAAAACACAAAATAGTGATACACCTAATCAATAAATCAACTTCTTTTCAATAAGTAGGCCATATCTTTCCAATGAAACACCACAAGATAAGAAAAAGCACATCTAGACATCTTGAAACACGACTTGAGTCACAGTCAAACGTGTGTTTTGATAGTGATCATGAGCATTAAAACATTGTACCATAAACAGCCAGTGTTGTATGAGTTACTGAAGTAACTCCAGACACCAGCAGTTGCTCTTTTTTACAGGACCTTTCACACTAAAATCCTCTGAGAGGTTTTTTTTGTTCATCTTAGCTGAATATTATTTCTTGAGTGCTGGCCAGTATTGGTAATAAGATTATCTTGTTCTCCTTACTAAGAAATAGCTGTGATGGACAGTGTGACTGAATGATCATAATGACTACAAAATCATTCAAAGAGGTTATGGGTTTTAGTCCCCAAAGGGAAAATCAGGGCTTTTGTAGCACAAGGGCATGAACATGCATACTGCTATTCAACCTCTGCCTCGCCGCATGCTCTGTCCACTGTTTTGGTTTGTAAGAAAAATCAATGACGCACAGATGTACACAACTGTGTTTGCAAGTTCATCTGAGGACGTAATGCCACAGAGGATTAACCCACCCAGTAGTGAGGATTTCAAGCTACTGTATTCATAAATTTAAAACAGAAAAAGAAAAAGCCCGTCATATTCACTCCTCTGTCCCAGATTGTATCGCCAAATGGTAAAAACACATGTTTACACATCAGGTCTGTTCTTTATGTTATCATTAACATATTATTCAAAAGATATACTAAATCAAAACATAACATAAATCACATTTAGCTCACAATTGTCCCATATTTGCCATAATTTTTGCTTTTTTTAATGCAAATACATTGACAAGCCATTACAAGCAGGAAGACTGTTTAACTACCATTAAACTGCCAGTGGTTGTCAAGCCACAAGTGAAATCTAAAAATTAATGGTCTAAATATTCCCAAAAATTGTCTTGGTCCATGAAAAGGTATCTCAAAAACTCATGATCAAACTTCTCTTCTAAATCTGCTTTGGACGTTCATGGTTCCAAGAGGATGAATTAAAAATGTTTTGGTAACTTCAGGACTTTTCTTTTTAAATCACATCAGGCTAGAAATGTACAATTGTAACATGTGAATGAAGCATTCTGGTGCACTCAGATAGAAATGGATGAAATGGAAGGGGGGAAAAAAAGACATTTTCTGAGCACATACATGCTCCCAAGAGGACAAGCCCATTTCATTTTAATGACCCCGTAGCCTTTTCTCTTTTGCCACCATCAGGACAATCCTACAATGACAAATCTCTAAGAACAGCAAAATTGCCAGTACGTTGTTTGTTTAGTCAAACGCTTTTGTGTTGCAAGGTGTAATGAACTTCGCGGGCTGCTAGAAAGGTTTCATACTTTTAGTCTTGTTAATCCCTAAACCACACACTACCCCTGACTCAGCTGCTGCTCGCCCAAATAAGAATGGTCTCCTAATAATGGCAATAATGGTGCCAATGGAGCCCTTGGAGCGTCATTACAAAGACTCCCACTCCCATAAGCTTTGCACTCACAAAAGGGGGACATTCGCATGAATCTTAACCAAGGTGCATTAGGGCTCCAACTACTGATGATTTTCATTATTGTTTTTTTTCTTTTCTTTTTTTATTGCTTGTTTTTTTGCAGATCGATTCATTGTTTAGTCAATAAAGTATCAAAGAATAATAAGAAAATCACATCACAAGTTCTGAGCACCCAAGGTCACATCTTCAAATGGCTTGTTTTGTCCCAATAACAGTCAAAACTAAATTTGTTGGGCTATTCATAAACATTTGTGAGTAACCCACTATTAATAATACTCATTGGTCGGATTGGTAATTGGTTTACATGAATGCTGGGTTTTGTGTTAATAAAATAAAAAAATTAATGTTTGGATTTCTTGACCGGCCACTTAATATGTTTCTTATTAACCTTTCACAATAAAAAGGACAAAGACGGTTGCCCTCTTAAAGTACTCTTTAAACAAAACTCAAAGCAAGGCCATTCAAAAAAGAAAAGCCTGAAAGCTTCTTTCTTTGTGTGTTCTATTAAGACACAGGAATGTTTTGGAAAAATATTTCACAAAACTGAACAAAAAAATGCTGCTTTTT
Organism: Enoplosus armatus; assembly: GCF_043641665.1. Taxonomy (NCBI): domain Eukaryota; kingdom Metazoa; phylum Chordata; class Actinopteri; order Centrarchiformes; family Enoplosidae; genus Enoplosus; species Enoplosus armatus. The sequence goes on from NC_092185.1 coordinate 9,811,380, forward strand.
ACCGTTAACACCATATTAAAAGTCTTAAAATATGGTGGGGTGGAAAAGACATGAAAGGGAGGGCATGTCAAGGAACAGAGTGCACAAGGCAGACGGGGAGAGGAGAGACAGATCTATACGTGTCAGGAAATAAGGTAGAAAAGGTTATTTACTTGACATTGATCTGTTGTAGCGGCAGCAGAGCTTGCCCTATTTCTCTTTTGTTAACCTTTAAGCCTGAGTATACTCACAAATGACGGGTGAGTCAACTAACAGGTGTAAATAATGGATCGAAGGAGGTCGCACTACCTCTGTCAATGACTGCTGCCTATGTAGTTACAGCCATGAAGAAATTTAAACATCAATACAGATAATAAGGACCATTTTACTACGCACTGAAGCTTGAGTTTCCTTCTAAAAAGCCAGTTGTGACATTTAATATGTACTTTACCAATTCTGGTGGGCACATTATTAATATGCAGTATATGTATATGTATGCGGTATCATGCGAGTCCTGTATGTCAGAACCTGAACCGAAACCACTTCCTAACAAGTCCAGTATTTCTGCATATTAGGCAATTCTGCCTAACATGATTTACATATCCAATGCAGGATGAAGGAAGAGGCTGTTTCTGATGGTGGCTTCTGAAGTGTTGTAAAGGCGGGGTTTTATGACTACAATGATTTAGGAAAATAGTCGTCACGACCTAATTGTGGTACCTTTGCCTGTCTGTATATACGTTCACTTAACAAATGCAGACAGAATAAAGTTCAAAATACCCTCCTGACAAAACATGCCAACAATTTTCTAAATGTATTCAGATCAACTTTATCAATCCTTTTTTGTTAGCTAAGCATTATCAATACTTCCTGTAGTCATTTCACAATAAAAGCGTATCATTGCCACCACATTACAATGTGTTTCTTGTAAAACACACACACAGGAAGTGATGCGTTATTATCAACAATATACTGTATTTGTGCATCAATTGTATCTTAACAGAGTTAATGAAAGGAGCAGACAACAAATAATTGTAATTGTAAAATGTAAAACTATTTGAAATAGGGGTTGCACTGCAAAATGAAGGGCACGACAGAGGGCAGCTTCAGGCCACACAAATGCACTAGTGCGATATCTAACAATTAAAAACCATGCTGAATGTGGAAATTAGCTTTTTCATGAATACTCAAAGGCAAAGTAAGCAAACACGTAAACTAATAACGATTTAGTTAAAAGGACATTCACTGCAGACAAGAAGGGTCATGCCGTACTCTTGTGCTGCACATCAGCAGTGCCTGGCCCCAGCCCAGTGAGCCCTTCTAGACATCCATCATGTCTCTTTTTTAGTCCATGAAGATGGCACAGACCTGATGCACTGAATGAGGAACTATTTGTTCTTCCATATGCCAGTACTTGTAATCGGTTTCTCAGGATCCTGCCAAATTTTGCCCTTTGCCAACAAGGGCCACATGTTTCCACAAAGGAAAGTCTGGCAAATGGTACGCTGATGATTTTGTAATTTGGGCTTCAGTAGTAAAAATCCTGATACTGCCCAATCAGTACAAACAAATTATTGTTTCACCTTAGTTTGTTTCCTATCTTTCTAAAATCATAGAAGACAACTACAGCGTTCATGGCTTCTACCAAAAGAATGTAAAATAATGTTTACAGTATCAAAGATATTTATATGAAGTAAAATATTTGTTTTCCTTCATCTCTTTCTGCCTGTAGTAGATGCCCACCCACCTTAGGGCAAGTTGTGTCTGACTGCTGACACCAACAACCTCACACGTCCTTCTACTTACACTTTTAAGGCATTGTAATTTCAAGATGTGGGATTTCTTTATTGAACACCCTAACTGACTGAAACTTAGCCAGTCTCACGGAGTCTCAGGGCTGCTAAGAAAACATGCATTGGCTGCTCAGGTTCACAACCTCTCCAGAAGGCACAACCATGTGCTCTAATGGAAACATTCAATGTTGCGCTAAAGGCTTTTTTCCCCCCCTTTTGTAGCACTCCTGAATTTCATTTAGTAAAAATGGATGCATACAGAAACCAAATGTAGGTAAACATTTATGGTAAACTATGAATACTTGAGTAAATACATGCCTTGCCTTGTCACAAGGGTCATGCAGGCCTATAAAAAAAGAAGAAGAAAAAATATATATACATATTTTAATGTCCTTATACAGGTGCATGTGGAGGCACCAGTCCATTGTGCATTCTGGTGACTCATTTTCAGAGAGGAAGTAAACCCATGGGGTGAGTTGACCCTAAAAGAGCCAGGAAATTTGTTTTTTTCCGCTTGAACTTGGGTATATCTCACTTTCTAGAGGTGCCTGTCCCACTCACTCACTCTCAAGGACCAAGCCAATCTCCCTTTGTAAATAGAACTATGTTTTATAATTCCCCCTCTCTCTCAGATGACCATATCAATAATGCAGAGGAACCGCATCTGTCCAGGGCCATGAGATTATTTCTCTGATTTGGGCTGACAGTTATGGTAATAGTTTGGCAAACAATCTACTCTAGCAACAATGACCACAGATTACAGCTGTTTTCAGATCAAAGAGACTGCAGAGAGGCCCATGATTGATTGCTCACCAAGAGACAGAGTCAGGCAGTTCAGCCCCCCACATCTCACTTTTGCCTCTCTACTCTGATAATGGAAAATTTCCTTTATTTCTAATCTTCCTGGGAATTCTGTTACCTTCTAGATAGCAGAGGGCCCACTTCTTAATACTCCAACAGGTGCAATTCTTAAAAACACTGTTTTTGTTGAAGAGTAAATTAGCAAAAAAGTATTTTTTTAATGAATGTCAGAAAGGTTTACTAATACCACAATTACTATTTTTATATTGTATTATATTTAATAATATTGGATACAGTGCTAGCTTGCAATTTCATTCTGACAACATATGGTGTATGGTACAAATGACTGTCATCAGGGCCGTGTAGCTACAGTAAACCCAGAAGGTTGTCAATTTACATCCAGTTCCCTACAATAGATTAATTTTTCCTGTATTTGCTGACACGACAGTAGCATATACACAACATACAAAGTTGTCCATTTGTTTACAAGCTTTTATATACTATGCTATTATTACATAGTATGTCATTAGCTCTTTATATAAAACACATGTAAACACTTAAGCAACAAGGAGAGGAGCTAACCCTGCCATGCCACAAAGTTTGAAATATCCAATTTCCATTGCTTTTGCTAGATTATTACATCTACCCACTCACCAGACTTTCTTTTTAGACATGCTAGCTTACCATCAAAAATGCTGGCCAAGCTAACTGTGATAGCATGTCAAATAAAGGCAATGTGTAAATATAGTGGAACAAGTCCTGGAATGCCATCAGATGCAAAACTGCAGCAAACAGCAAACAAGCAATCTGTAATCAGCTGCATATGTAACATATGTGTTTACAGCTTCCTGTCACCATGTCTTCAGCTATGAACTCCCTTTTCTTTCGCCGCTTGTCAAAGCTTGATAGCCACAACCTACAGAAGAAAAAATGCTGGATGATGGATGTTAAGGTTTAGTCCTCTTTCTTTCTACCACCCTTGTGTTTATATGCTCTGACTTTCTTACAATTTGTAGTATAGCTTGACAAACATATCAATTAGAAGTTAGCATGTGGAAGTATGAATGTTCTGTGAGGTAAAAGTATACTAATCATGTCTTCATATGTATGTATTTGTTGTTTATTTTTGTTTATTTATTGGATGTATCCTATTGAAAATATTTGGTGTTTCAGAATTACCATAATCTCCAACATGATGACTTAACTGTTTACGTTAGCCTAAATGCTAAACTAAAACTAACTGCAATGTCAAAGATAGATTGTGTTTTTGGTTATAATGTGTCTATGAAAAATGATGAGCTCAGAGCATGAATTTCATACAACTTCAGATGCCCAAGCGTGTACACAGCTTAGCCCTTTAACATACAATATCACAGTAAAACGGAGTCAGACACATTCGCTTGCTGCGCATCATTGTTTGCTAGTATGAGGAGTTTGTATCTAAATACCTTAGATATCCAACAAAGAAGCTCATTATTTATTGATGACACAAAAGCTGTAACACCATTTGGCTAATATAAATTTGCATATTTATTAAAAAGGAGACATTTGTGATTAATGGCATCCAGCCATGTCACATGTGGATGAGGAGAAAAATCATAGATCCTTGATCGTGTGGAGCCCTGATCAGTAGGCTAGTCTTCCAACACTGTACTCTACCAAGAAGTGTATGAATTACTGGTTATGCAGTATTAAACACCTTTTGGACCAATTATGCAGCATTACATAATATGGTTATGGCACATTGTTTAATGTATAAAATACAACACAGTTTAATCAAGCACATATCTTGTTATTTGAGCAACACACAATATCAACACACTAATTACAAGTGAGTAGACTGTATTGGACTGTAAAATACTGGGTGGAAATACTGGCTTGTCTACCCTTGATTCAAAACGGAAAAATAGAAAAAAAGAGAATAAAAAATTGTCTTGACGACAAGGACATTGTCAGATAAGTGGAGAAGGGCAGTCAGAGAGCTATTTAGAGTGACGGTAAATGGCCTTTTTACCATTCCAGCTACCCCTGCCCCCCTTCCCCCGTTTAGGGATGGCATTAGAGACTGCAGACTGACATACATTTTTTATAGCTTCATAAAGTCGTCCAATGACCAGGTCACCCTTCTCATAACTAGGGAGCAGAACGCTTGAAAAAAGCCATTCATCACCATGAAAGGGCCTGCTTGTCCAAGCGCCTTCAAACATGCACACAGTCTGGCAAGAGACGCTCAGCACAAATGCTAACGTACTTCTGCCACTAATGCCAGATGACCTTCTCACATCTATTAGCGGGCTGGCTGACGCAGAGGGCAGACACGAGCCCTTCTTGTCTCCTGCAAAGATTTCAATGACAAGGAATAGAAAATAGCATGCATGATAATGGTCGTTGCCACCACCAAATCAATCTGTGCCATTTTTTTAAACAATACAAGGTAATGTCAGGTGAATATTAAATAATCTGTGATTAATTACACACGCAAGAAATCTTTGTCTCCAAATATATTGCCCTGTAAATTAGTCGTTATTGTAGAGGTGCAGTTAGAGGTAATATAACAGAATAACATGACATGCTTTTTTAAATGTGTCCCCTTTGATTTGGCAAGCCAGAAGGACCTCCAGTGTAGAATTGGAACGCCCCTCACAGACAAACCATCAGACCACCAAACCCCATTAGTGGGCAATTAGTGACAGCTGGTGGGTTGTCAGCTTGGTAATGGCCTCAAAAGGAGTACCCATGGAATACAAAAACTACCAGCGATGCAACGGTTTACACCTTGGCGATAAAAGTCAAAACAGAGAGCTTATAGTATGGAAACTCATCTCGTCCACTGATCTCCATTTCCACATCTATAAGATGTACAATACCATGTTAGTGAATACTATCAATATGAGCTATTGCTGTTTTGAAATGCATTATAACAAGAAAACAACATACAGGGAGACAGCTTCAAATGTCGAGCCTTGTGGAAATGTAGATATATTCGGCTAATCTCATTTCAACCAAAGGTGTGCTATTTTAGTGCTCGACCAGCTCCTACTCTTGCTGGCCTTTCATTTCAAAAGCAAGGGCTAAGCTGTGAGAGGCACAAGAGGTGGACGGGCAGAGAAGGAGGGAGGGAGGGAAGGAGGGAGGGAGAAGTAGTTTAATAATTTATTTAAGACGGAAAGAAGGCAGCCAAGGGGAACAAATAGTGTTTCTCCCAGAACCAAGCCCTCCTGACCCCGGCCCTGCGTACCTGAAGCCCAAGCCCCATCGCATTAGTGAAATTCTTATTTGATGGCATTTTAATATTCTGCCTTGATGACTTTTTAGCAACATTTACTTTCGGAGGTCTCGAGCGCTTCCCCCAGAGGAAATGAAACATGTCAAAACCCATTACGAAAAAATCAAAATTTAAATACCTCAGCCGTGTTAGCCGTAATACACACAATCCCCACCGCTCAGAGGCAAGGCTCACAAACACTCATCTGCTTGCCGGCTCGTAATGAGTCTGTTTGATGGGTAAGCGATTTGTGGGTCACCGAGCATACGTTACAGATCCAATTTAACCCTTGATTGCTTGTACTCTGGAGGACCTGGGAAAACGTGTTATTGAAATTTAATACCAGATCATTTCTTCTTCCTCCCATGCAGGGACAAAGGTATGCTTACATGACTCCTTCGATGGCCTGTGCAGATGGGGGAGGCAGTGGGAAAAGCAACCAAGGAAGAAAAAGGGAGAGGCAAGACAACAGAGAACAACAAAGACAATTTTATGCATGAAGGTAATCTTTGCCTCATCTGCAGGTCTTGCTAAACACCAATCCAATTAGCCCCTGAAGGCGCTACACTGAGCACCAACTCAATTGAGTATCGGTTTTCTATCATGCGATATGTCACTTTTATAATAATGTTTACTGCAGTCTGCTGTTGATTGTCAGGGATGACACTCAAAAAAGATGATGACTGACTCAAAGAAACAGAGATCCTGCTCTTCTACAAGCACATAGCCATGTTATTACGCAGAGAAGCCTGAGATGACAAACTTTAAAAGGTGCCCTGCGCAGATTTGTTGTAAACAAACACTTATGTTAATGTTGTTAATGTTAACATTCTGTGCATCTAACCAAAAGCATTGTGTGTATCCACGACATTTGCTGACCCACTGCTATGTTTCTTGTCACATTACCGCCAATAACTGTTGATCAGTGGAACAGCGTGAAACCGGGAGGCGTAACGTAGCTTGCATATTTGCATCACCGCCCTCTGCAATCAGCGGGAATGTGTATCGTGTCGCCCACCTGCAGGTGCTGATATAAAGATATGAACAAAACAGGGCGACATCATCAAAACATTAAAAACTGTATGAAAAGGTAGCAGGCCAGGTCAAGGGGGACAAAGTACTCACATTTCACTTGTTTATTTGGCTCACATCACAATAGAAAACAGCTTCCACAATAATCAAAATGATCCTCTATAGCGCCTCTAGTGGTCAAAAACTCCACGGGCTACCTTTGGATATCAAAAATAAAATGGCTGTTGGAACTGAACACTTCTTCTCCAAATTACTTTTAAAAGTCAACAATGATGTTCCTCAAAGTGGCAGTGGCTTCACATCGGTTTTAGAGGCCATATGTGTACACATTATATGCATCCATAAAGCTGTTTGTACTGTATGTCATCCAAATTGCCCAACTGTGGTAAATAGTTTTAGAACTTTCAACAGCCATTCAAAGCAGTGCTTAAATAACACATCTTTCAACTGCAGAAGTGCTGTTGTTACTATCAACTCTCTAAAACAGTCCCAAAAATAAACACAAATTCAATAAGGCAACATTATTTGGAGTGTTTTGGGGGGGGGGGTTTTACCAGTAAAATTGGAGTAGTCCAGTAAATGTGACTGGATAACTTGTATCCAGTCTCATGAATTATGGTCAAAGCTATTTAAAACCCAAAGTTCAAGATTATGTATCTAAAAAGAACTACATGATTTTTCAATTTATTATGATTTTATTATTTAACAAAAACACTTTTCTTACTCTGATTTGCCTGTTAAGAAGAAAAGCCCATTAATGGGGTGAAGCACAAAAACCTTTAGGATTTTGGCAACAACGTTCAGTTTAAAGTTCATGACAATTAACACAATGCTATTCTTTTTTCACACTTGTGGTGGAAAGAGAGAGGAGTTGCGTGTGCCGCTGAAGTATCCTTGAGCAAGACACTGTGCTTGTACATGATGAGTCATTGTTAGTCACTCTGAATAACGGCTTCTGCCAACAGCTTAAAATGTAAATTGACAGTCATGAAAAGCTTTGGGCTAGACCTGAAATCTCTTAATGTTTAGAGTTGTTCTTTTGGTGGCTTAGGGAAGTCTTCACAGTTTTAAGATTAACAGTAGTGTGGAGAGGTTTTGGAATTTCTAAAATCTTCGTTGTTGTTTCATTTCATTTTGGGAAATCTGAATAATACTAGAGCTCTGAGACGTACTGGTAAGGGGGGCTAATTGAGAGCTCAAGTGAGCAGTCGGCAGGCTGGCATGGCTCATTCACAGTATTTGTCATTAGACCCGACTGCAGGGAGAGAATAGAGTGCACTGCACCATTCGTGTGTAACCAAGATTTATGCTAATGTCCCCCTGCATATGCTTATTCTACATATCTATATTAAACTTAATAGACTGTTACATTGCTTCTTAACCTCGGCTTCCATACATGATTACCTTTTCTGATTTCTTTGCAAAATGGCATATAAACACGGGGCAGGGATTTTATCAGCGTGTCAGTGAGTTTGTTTCCAGTGGCAGCCCATGGCTCTCATAATCGTTTTGATACTTCAGGGACTCCATCAAGAACGCTTGCCTAAGAGGCTACAGTTAACATGTCACTCTGTAAATGTGCTCTACATTTGCCCAGGAGGTGTCAGTGATTACATGAATTTAACACAACTGCTGTTCTTTAAGTAATTCTGAAACGGAATGAAATGTAGCAATTGGTACATGTATTCAGCAGCACTTTCTACAAAAATGCCAAACTATACATTTATTTCATTTAATATATTTCACTGATGAGAGGTGTGGATGTGGCAAAAAACAAACAGAAATTTAAAATGTTAAATGTATTACAGGTAAAGCTGTTTTATGGGGCATTTTACCATCTTTCAGGATATTGTTTTGTTTTTCCGGCCCACAACTTTAATGTTTTGGTTCCAAACAGTAGCTCTGATAAACCCATTGTTTGCTACTTGCCCAGCACCAAGCAGCGAACAGACAACGTTAGCGACTGGCTGTTGAACATGGTGGAGCATTTCGCAACTGAAGAGCCAAATATCAGAAGTGGGTGAAGTTGGTGGAGACCAAAGCAAAAGTAAAAGTAGAGTTAATATTGGACTTACATTCTTCAGGTGAATACAACTACTATTTCATAATGAATGCTAACGTTGCTCCCTGTATACTGGACGTATAGATAGGCAACTGTTTGCTAACAAGTTTGCCAAATGTTGTGTTGGCAGCTTGTTGCGCTTCACCCAAGTGGCAAAAAAAATGAATTCATGCAGGTTTAAATTAACTTTGTCTAAGGCTCATGTATTGTGGCAAGAAACCGCTGTTAAGCTGTAACCAGTGATGTGCCAGTGTTTAAATCCTCTATAATAAAGTCACTAAATAAAATGTTATAACTGATGAGTGTCTAAAACGTATCTTTTATGTGTTTCGGTCAAAGACATTTCAATGTTATGCTAACTTGACACAAGACATTTTGGGAAATTTCAGGTTTTGACAAATTCACAAATTAGATTAAAAAAAATATGGCAGTTCACTAAGCGCTATGTAGTAGAGGAATGCTGGTAGTGTATAACAATTTTATCAATAACAGAGAAGTGAGTTTTTAGTGAGTTCCTACAGATGTTTTGATGTCTTTTTGTTTGTTCTTTCATAAGCCACCGGTATCCACTGTAAATGTTGTGAATCCAAGCTGAATACAGCTGCTGTCCAGAGCAAGCTACTGACTTTTCAGAGCTATTTCTCAAGTCTACCAAATCGTATAATGTGTCCACATCTAGGACTAAAAACCATGATATAAAGCAGATTGTTGTTAAATGTAAAACTGTCAGACGAAGGGCTCAGACTCATTTTCACGTGGGTGTATTTTGGGAGCATCGTGCTGGTGAAATGACATTTTCCAGAGGTGCAGAGAGGGGTATTCATCACCTGCACCCATTTGGCATTTTGGTGACTCGCCCTGTGCCGAAGTTGGAGGAGAGCCGCAGTAGGGGTGAGCCTTTGGCAAGCCAGCACTACAATTTTGGTGTCAAGGATGACAATGATTAGCGCTGTTTGCCATCTGCCAATTAGACAAGCTAAACAGCATTGCAATTTCAGCAGAAAACACAGTTTTAATCAGGCAACGGCTATAATGTCAGTGAGGCAGACTATACTTGAATTTATTCTAAAAGTGCGTTGACACTTTTTCCACACCTGCTGCATTTGTTTGGTGTTTTGCACTTCAAAATGCTGCTAAATGTCTTCTGTTGTATGACATGTGAGATTTATTTATAAGAAAAATGCCCAGTTTTATAACTTTCTTTGGAGTCCAGATGTATTTATTTCACTCCAAATCCTATTTTTCTTTACTGGAAAACTGATGCCCATGTGTGTGAAAATACTGAACATTTAAACAGTCCTGTGTGTCAGTGTAGTATGTTTGACTTTTCATTTTAACATATGGAATTTCCTTTACTGAACACATCTTTGCAGACAACTACACTGAGCAGCAAAAAAAAATTTAAAAATGGTAATCTAACCACTTTGCGGTGACTGAAAAATCCTTTTGTACAATTCAATTGTAACCTGTTCTCTGCACACCAGTTACCATATCATGTCAACGTTTTACCTGAGAGGTTCTTTCTGACGTAATTCATAATCCAACAACAGTATACAACAGTAATTGATATATCTACAGATAAAAAAGGGCTTTTACGCAGTGTTGGTGGTGTCTTTACTGCATGCTGCGGGAAGCCACTTAAGTGGCATACAAAGCTGACCAGAGCTCCACTTGCCCTAAACAGACCCTCGACTCTCACTTTACACACCATACACTTTCAACTCCCTTTTCCCCCCACACTACCCATTTTGCCAGGCTCTTGACTTACAAATTGCTGCTTTAGACTTGGTTTCATTGTAACAGCTTTCAAGGGAGAAGGGAAGAAACATTTGAAAAAAAGCCCACTCAGGACACTCATGTCCCTCATGCAATACAGCAGAGCTGGTCCTTGGCTAACAGTCAGCACATTGTTTCCGCTTGTCCCTCAAAGTACTAACCTCAGCGCTGTCAATAACCTCTCTATCCATTCTCTAACCTTCCCATCTTTTCAATCTACTTGGACGACTTCCAAGAACCATGAAAAAAAGTTAAAATGCCCTGGACATAAGCCCTCAATAGCTCAGCGTAATTCCCTCTTTAAATGTAGGACAAAAATATCAAGGCTCTTTAGCATGCCAATGAGACTGCACAGAGAGCAGTGTTCCCAGTGGACGGGTGACAGGAAGAAGGGCAAGTCCTTCCTTGGCATAAAGAGGCACTGTGTAGAGGAAAGACGTTGAGCAAAAGGAACCATGAACCATGGTGATACACATTCACACAATCACCCACACAGTATGCTAATACACAGATATTGAAACTCCAAACACTGAAACCTACATGTGCTCATTCTACTACAAAATGTCCAGCACATAATAATATGCTTTATCATATAACATATCTCAGCACCAAGAGTCAAGGTCTCATCCTGTAAATGTTTTAATCACCTGCAGAACATTTACCCTTTGGTTCAGATTTACTATCATACAGCAAGCTTTTAAAACTCCAATCTCATTGAAAGCAGCGCAAGCTTTTTTTTTTTGTTCTACCTAAAACCTAAAATACCACTCCACTCAACAGCCTTGTACATTCCATCACACTCACCATGGCTAAGAATTAAAAGAGTAATCCAATTAAATATTAATTAAATTATTGTGGGGTTTTCACTTAAGCGCACCATTTTCATAATTGTTCCATAAATTATATTTTCCAGTACATTTGCTTTAGATGGATAATTAATTTCTTGGCTTTACCCTTTTCAATTTGATTTTGTTTATGGAAACCGCAGAATGCAAATGTGTGTATGTGTGCAATTTAGCAGAGCTTTTAGCCATGTCAAAATGTGATAGTTATTTGCTCAACTGTATATATGACAATTTCACACAGACGTTCAGACAATCAAGAGGGTCATGGCCAAACAGAGGCGTATTACAGAAATAAAGGGTTTCACCATAATGATGTAGTATAGGACCTGAATTTTGAGCCTCCATGCAGCTACTGATCACTGTGGATCTGTATATACTATAATAATACTGTAATAATAATACTATACTATACTATAAATTATATATTGACAATATAAACACTAATCAGATTATTTGCAAGCACATGCACACAGATGTATGGCTGGGGTTAGGTTTGTACTGACAATGTTGGCAAAAAGCAAACAAAAAGTAGAGAATCTTTTGAATGTTGGAGAGAAGTTAAAGCTGCACCCGTCAATATGTTTATATCAGCGATGGAAGAAAAGCCTGAATGGTGTCACTCGTAGTTACGAACCCGCAGAGAATCATCACTCAACTCTGCCGTTTATTACAGCTCGGTGGAGCATTTTAGCATCTTTCAGCATATTGTTTCATTTTTACAGCCCTCAACTCTTCTGTTTTGGTTCCACCCTTGCTGCTCTTTACCGTTTCCAGCTGCAGCTGTTTTCAGCAAAATTGTTTTGACAAAACCCACTGTATTCTACCTGCTCAGCACCTTGAGTTGGTGGAGACCAACACAGAGCTAAAAGGAGGGTGACTATTGGACTTCAGCTGGACAGAAACGCAACTCCAAATGAATGCTAGTGTTCTTTCATGTCTGCTGGATGTGTAAATAGGAGACTGTTTGAAAACACATAAGTAACAGATCAACTCAAATCATAGTATATATTTCATGATACATGACATTTTGTTGGTCAGCCACTGTGCTGAAATGCAAATATAAACATTGAGGCTTTGTAAAAATGTGAGCATTCTAAATTTATCAAATTCATATTTTCTAAACATGTTTAGTTTTGTCTAACTACACAATATATACAACACTAACAAATCCATGTTTCACATGCACTCTGCAGCTTAAATCTGCATTTCACAGTTAAGACAAGCTGACAGTCAACGAGAAGACAAGGTGTAATGAACAGGCATCAAACACAAACACATCTAAACATACAAACATACATCTTCCCATACACACATGTAGACAAATTTATGTATGATGTTTCTTGCTGCTAAAAATGGCAGCTCAGTAGCTTCAGAATCTTGTTTAAGTGAGGCCGCATTATCATTTCACAAGGCAAAGACAGAAGGCAACATATGCCCAGCACTGTCCTTTGGTCTGTCTGACTCAAAGTATTCATCAAAAAGCTGTGCTCTCCCATGAGCCTGCTGCCATATGCCGCTGGAAAATGTCACCAGTAAAAGTCATAATAATTCACCAGCTTCAGATCCGCATTTGATATTCCTGTTTTTCAAATATTGGGACCCGCATCTCACACTTTGGAGGTATATGTTGCCCAGCAGTGAACAAAAGACAATTGTAATCATTGGCCTTTACATCTAGCAGGCGCAATATTGGTGTGTTACGTTACTTCACTCTGTAAACTTGGATTGAGATGCGTCATCTGACCTGAGTTTAGGTCCGACATTATTGAGCTTTTGTATTTAAAAAAGTGACCAATGTAACCCTTTCGTGGTGGAGATATGGGTTTACTGCATTTGCATTCAACCCCTGTTGGACCCATTCATGTAAGACTGCTGTTACAGGTAGCTTTGGTTGTCACTATTAGCAGAGACACCAGTCTGCAGCATGGTTCCACAGCAACATGTCTGATTAACCATAAGATTACTCTGGGTTACACTGCATAATTACCATAAAAAGTTTCTGTGTCCTTTTTTCTTGCGCGCCCACACATGCACACTTTGCATGTTTGCTCTCTTGCGTTCTCTCTTCGTACAGTAGATTAAATGAGGTTTAAACGTCAGTATCATTAATTTAAGCTTACATCCCTAAAAGAAACTCTTGGTTCCATGGTCGGTCGACGCATGTTGACCCATTCTGATAAACTATCAATGCAGGTTAAACCTGCATTGATAGAACATGTTCAAGGCATGTTGAACCCATTTTCGATCAATATCATGTACATAATAAATGCAAAATGTATCAAGAAAAAATAATCAGTTGTTATGTGATTTGCCCACCAAAGAATTAAATACTGAAAACATGTATGATTCTAAAATGCCATCTTAACCTGGGGAACATGTGAACAATAACATACCGTCTAAATAAAGGCAGACTGCTAAGGACATGTGAGGAAATAAGAAATTCAGTAATGTCACCACTACGATATCTGCTACATCCTACAATGTCCTTGAAAAATCCCCCGACATATCTGTGAATGCCTGAATAACCGAAACATTTAAATAGAAGTGACACCTACAGATGATTATTTTATAATTGGTTTTGAATACCAGAACATGGGTCCTTCGTGACCACTCCTCTCAGATAGCACTAAAATCGGCTTACATTTGAAAAGAGGGGCTACAGTTTGCATGATGGCCCACTGTGGAGTACAAAATTCAGGTGGGAGGGATAATGGTCTCTTTTAATCACAAAATTGGCAATCCAGAACAGACAGTGTAATGCAAAAGGCAGAGCAATGTTAACAGACAGTATTTTCTGACTACAAGCTCTATTTTGTAACAAAAGATGTTCAATTATTGGCCACATTTTGGAGAATCGTATTGTTATACATACACTTCAAAGGTTTAAAGGAAATTATGGGGTTTTCCAAAGGAGACTGTTTGGCTCTGAATAATGGAATTTTCTAAATGGTTAAAATTGGTGTTTTCCTTAATCATGCAAGGACAGAGAGACAGAGAGAGGTAAAACTATTCTGCGTGTTAGATGAGGGAGCTGTGCTGTTATCTGCTGATCCCAGAACTTCCCTTGGAGCACCGGAGTGGGTCTGTATCACGTAGTGCACCCTGCACTGGGACTGTGCAGCCTGCTGACAGGAAAGCTCGATTAGCGAGCCACAAAGAGGCCAATACAGAGGAGCACTTCCTCAGCCAAAGGGGGTTCGTCCGGAGAACACGCTCCAACCCTCTTTCCTGACAGGGGACAGTGACAAACACACACACTGGCTGGCCCACCTTGGGGAATGCGTGATGGATTGGGATTTGGTTTCTCCGACACACGTGCACGCAGGAATCCCAACATACAACATGACACATACACACATACAAGAAGCCATGTGAATAAATACATACACCCTTGTTTGACGGGCAGAGAGACTGCAATCTTTGTTCCATTATTAAAACACAACTGTTAAATTGATTTGGAAAGAAACAAAGTTTACGTTTTTCAAAGAATACTGGCAATCATCCAGTGAAAGAGATGAGTATGTTTGGACTGGCCCCAGCCCTGCGCGTGCTGCCTTCACTCAGACAATGGGATGTAGATGTGGAAATGGGCCTGGGCCAGATGAGGAAAACGAGATAGCAAGGGTGGGATGAGGGGTGGAGGTGCGCTGAGCACAGACTGGTAGGCTGTTATGGGACCCTGTGGCGGAAGGGCATTGTTCAGCAGAGGAAAAACACAACAACAATAAAAAACAACTCTTCCTGAATCTTTTTATATGATTATGTAGAGAACAATTGAGTGGGTGGGATCCACTACTTTGAGGATATTGAAAGAAGCCTCTCCTTTGAGACCTGGAATGATCCTTTCACACCTTACTCTGGAACTCGAGCAGGAAAATAAAACAATGCGAGCTGCTGCGCAAGAAGCATATTGATCAAGAACAGTGTGTCCATTGAGAGAGATTACAATGGCCTTTGGCCTGTGACACATTAAGCAATGAACCAAAGGTTAATGAGGGGAAAATTGAATGATAATGGATCTATTTTTTCAAAGATGCAGCATACCATGCATTATGCTTTGGCATAATGCAAAGTCAATCATTATTAAATCAAATTCAGTTTAAAATTAACTCATCTTAGGGAATTAGTAGGTACTGTAGAAGGTAGGAAAACATATTCCAGTCTGTGATGCTTACATAACACACAGAAAAACAAGATATGCATAGATAACATCCTATCATAAATCGATTTATCTATACATCACAGAAAGTACAACCTTGTGTTTATGAGAGTGTGTGAGTGAGCGTGTAATAGAAAGAACAGTCAGTTGGGTGTGTGCGTCTGTGTGTGCGTGCATGTGTGTGTATAATTGTATGCTGGCCACATGATGTCTACTTCTGTGTCCGACTTTTTCAGCTGATACTGCTTGGCTGCAGATTTCACTAACCCTAAGGTCATGCACCTGATATACCTTTGAATCCTGCTGTTTGCTGGAGTGTAGAATCCTCTCAGGGGAAAGACGCATTCACAGATAAGAGTCTGGTGTGATGTTGCGCATCTTGGCCCTCAAGGCCTAGACATTGGTTTTCTCTTCATCTCGTTTTCACATTTTTGCAGCTTTCCATTGATTTAGTGTGAGCTCAATTCATGGGCTGTTCGAGCACGGGTTGTATTAGCTGGTGCGCTGTTGTCTGTATACAGACAGTTGGGGATATAAACATTCAAGATAAGTCCAAATTTAATCAGTGTAGGTCAATGCAGACTCAGTCTACCTGTTATTCCCTTCACATACTCGATTTATCAGGATTCCATTAAGATCTTTAAACAACGTCGACACAGTTGAGAGCTCTTACAAGAGTAATTATCCCAGAAAACAGGATAAGATGCTGGCAACACCCTGAAAAATACATATTGTAAGTATCTTCAGATGTTACCTTCGTACAAGTTTGTGGTTTGCTCCATTAGAAACTATACTCATTAATTCTGTCCTTGATTGTTTTGGAGAGAAAGATAAACAGCTTGTCAGTTAAAATAGAGTTTACAAGGCCGCAAATGTAATTTCACTTTCCTTGCACAACAATTATATTCCTGAGGTCAATGTTGTGCATAGTGATCTGGTTGTTTTATGAATTACTGGTTGGGCTGAGTGTTAGACCAAGGTAATGACTTTTATAGTCATGCATTTCTCAACCAGTGTACGTCATGTTTTTGTATATATTTTTATGTATTATTATTTATGTATTTGCAATACTAAGTGTGCCAAATATTACTACCGTTTCGCCATTTTGGAATAGTTCAAAATTGCTATAAAATAAAGGCTTTTTGAAAGAAAAAGGTGGATATTTACATCTACATATGTTATGTTTTTAAGCACTTTGACAACATATACCCGCTAGCAGGTCACAGACAAGCTAACATTACAGACAACAACATTAAATCGGCCTTAGCCTCTTAACACTCATCTATTACTCTTAATACCTAACAAACAGTGTTAGAAGTTATACAGCTGTAACCGCTGTAGGTAAAAAGTCAATGACCAAATCATGTTATGATAACATGTCAATAATGGACTTAACTCACATTAAGGAGAATATACTGCCATTTAACGACATTTAATTAGTATTTTACGGCAACTCAATGGAACTGTGACAAATTGCAATTTGCATAACTAAAACAACCAATGTGAATATATAAAAATGTAATTAATTAAACCAGTTTTTCAGCTCAGTGTAAATTGTCTCCGAAATTATTCTGTTTGACAAATCAAATGAAAGGTGGATAAAACAAGAACCCAATGTGCAAAGGAACCTTCTCACTTCTAAAGAAAAAAAACCTAATACCACAGACCTTTCTCTTAAAGGTAAACACTTATTACTTCAGGGGTGCCCGATGGGCTGGGAGGCCCTCACTTCACCAGGCTGTAAATGTCATCTTCTCTTTGACACATTACTGACAAATGAGTCAAAGCTCCAGTGGCAAGAGAGATACTTTACTCTTCCTTCCTCTGGTCCATGCAACTAGCTGCTTAAATACACACGCAGGGCTTCACAAACCACAGAAGTATTCAGATTCACTAAGTCATGTTACATTGACTGGACTAGTCTTTCAAATTGTTGCAGAGTGGGTGGATTTATTTCCCTGCCTTGCTAACCTGATAATATTTAAATATTGTAAAGTAATGCATCACTGTGGTTTGTTGCTGTTGTTTTTTTTAATCAGGTTGCTGAATGAGTTAAAGCATAATCCTTATTTGTGTACAAAATATTTAAAGATACATTAAAGCCCCTGACTGTGAGGACAAAAATTTGGGGTGGGAGAACCCACTCCTCTTTAAGGCTTTCATATACCTGTAACTATACATGACTGTAACTTTTTATTGTTAGAACTAAAACTAACTCGTCCGGCTCATTATAAAAGAGCACAATAATCTCTGAGGGTTTTTTTCTCTCGCTCTCTCTCTCTCTTGGACTAACATTAGGTTGCCTTCTGGAAGTTCTGACCTGGGCCAGACAGCGAGGCTTCAGAACTGGCAACTGTCTCTCCACGCCATTAATCAGGCACACAGAGGACTGTCTTCCATCCAGATGGGGAGCCTCTCTACAACCAGAGAAAAATAAGCAGGCTAATTAATTCTTATTGTTATAGACAGAGGGAGATTAGATGGAGAGAAATTGAGAGGGGGGACAAGGAGAGAGAGAGAGAGAGAGAGAGAGAGTGAAGAGACTAAGTCACCTTTAACGAAGCCCTGGATTCACAATATATTCTCCCTATATGGTCATTGTTTCTGCAAAATATATCTAGGACTTGAGATGCTGTATGACTGAATGAAGAGGGCAGAGCGACATCACAGCTAGAGGTTAATGAATGATAAGGAGCCTGGAGCACTCTGGGACACAGTGTGGCGGTGATTAGACAGGCCCAAAAGGACGCAATCAAACTTTGAGTCCACTTCACAAGGATGAGTGAGATAACAGAGAATAATTCCCAGTGGTTATATTACTATGTGACTAAATACCTAGCTACACACTGGTACCTAAAGATAAACGTGGCAGACTGCTACACTGTAGGATATCTGTAGATTTGGGTGATTTTAGATTTATTCCTTCTTCTGGCAACAAAAAGGGTAAATATCAAGTCTAAAATACAAATGATGGATATTGTGCACATGCAAGTTTGTTGTGCAAGTTTGTTTCTCCACTGCTGTGATCACATACACATTGAACAGGGTAATGAAGGAGAACATAGCACCATTACTAAAAGAACAAAGTGGAGAAAGGATTTCTATCAACTTAGATTACAACAATGGTGTTTCCAGTGAATTAATTCAGATGGGACTAGCTGCTATGGTCATTGATGTTCTTATATTGTCATAATTTCAACTATATCATGGGTGCTGGAAGTTATGTTGTCGTAGGAGAGTAGGGGAAGATGGGTGCTCATTCTCTCGTCATTACTTCATCTCCCTTTGTACATAATAGTTATCTTTGTCTATTTCCATCTTCCTATATATTGTTCTTGGAACTGTGTATAAGTACATTGAGAGCAACTTAAATTCCTTGTATGTGTACACATATAGCTGATTCTGATTCTGATCAGTGTGCAACCCTTACGGGTGCTCATGTGGATCTGTCTATTTTTATGGACTTTAAACAGTGTTTATGTTAAAAAAAAAAAAAAACCCAGCTATAATCAATATTTTTATATTAACAATGGATTAAATAATTACGCGCAATGTAAAATGGCTCGTTTGTAGTGATGAACCCACAGACAATTATCACCCGACTCTGCAGTTCAACTCAGCTCTATGGAGCATTTCATTGTCTTTCACCTCATTGTTTTGGTTTTCCGGCTGCAACTTCAGTGTTTTCGTTCACCCTCACCGCTCTCATCAGCGTCTGTTCCAGCAGCAGCAAACAGCTGTTTTCAGGGAAAAGTTCTGATAAACACACTATACACTTTCCTCCCACCGCCAAGCAGCAGACAGACAAAGTTAGCAACTAGCTGGTGAACTCAGTTGAGCATTTAGCAGCTAAAGAGTCAGATATTTCCCTCAGGAGTTGGTGGAGACCAAAACAGAGCTAAAAGGAGAGCAAATATATTAGACTTGCATTCATCAGGTGGACAGAAACACAGCTTCATATAAATGCTTATGTTGCTCCGTGTCTGCTGGATGTGTAAACAAGCAACTGTTGGCTAACATGTTCACCAAATCAATTTTACAAGGTGATAATATGTCAATGTCATGTTAGCAGCTTTTTTGCGCTGCCTCCAAGTATCAAACGAATAAATTATTTAAGGTTTAAATGTTCATATTTTATGATTGCATGCATACATTAGTAGAAGAGATACAGTACCTACACACATCATCGGGTGTCTTTAACCAAACCATTTTGGGGAAAAACATCTTTTTAATACATTAGGTATTACATATGATAGAAACCAGTAGTCTATGTAGCACTTCATGAGTCTGACGCGGCAGGCTAATCTGCCCGTCTGTGTGTCACAGGTATTAGACAGACAGTGTTTGTGTGCTTTTCCCACAGTCATGATAGGATAAAAAAGTTGAAGTAAAAGTCAAGTTTGACAGCATTTCCAGATGGCTCTGTTTACGTGGTCCAACAACTTATTGGTTTTCTCATCAAATGAGAATAACAGAGAGGATGAGTACCTGTTCCACAATACTGAAGCAGCAAGCTAAACTGTGAAATAAATTATTAATTAAATAAACAAATGAAAGGAACACTGAGACATATGAGGAAAATATACTTGACATGCGAAGTTCAATTTAGGCTTTTCAACATGTTGTCTCCCAAGACTGTGAGAAAAGGTAAACAGCTCAACTAGCTCAGTCAAAAGTGATCAAATACACCTTTCAACAACTCCAGAACTGTCTTATTACACGTTGTATATTGTTAGTTACCAAGCAAGTCGCTAATACCTGATAATCAAAACTAAACTGTGTAGCTTTGCAGAAAAGCATAGGCCAGATGAATTGTGTTTTGTTGTTAAACAAAATGTTTGGGTGAATTTTCAGTTCCTGTCATCTGGGGCAAACATACTGCAGTAACAAACAGTGGATAATGACGGAGGGCGTCTCTAGAGAACATGCACAATTATCTCATCTACACTGAAGCCTCAACTGGCTTCAGTGTTTTTAGTGCTACTGCTGATCCATGTAAACACCAACAACTGATTGATTTTCAAAACGTTATTACATCATTCAACTTTCAGGTAAACTTTCCGGACAAGGAGGGGCACTACTTTCAATTTACATTGACTTCTACTTCTCTTTCTTTTAAATTCAGCACAAAATATGTACCATTATTAGGCTATTTTCAGAAATTATCAATACTGATTTTCAATATTTGTCTATAGTTTTGAACATATCACAGACACGGGCCAACACAATTGGTGCATCTTGTCTCCTTCTGTTTAATTGTAGGTTCACATTTATTTATATGCGGTAGCATTTGTTTAGCAACAACCTGACAAAAATATAAAGACAATACTGCTACTGGTATTGATACTATTACTATTAATAATCATAATAATAACAATAATATCAATAATAATAATAATAATAATACAGTAAACTGTCCACCTTACTATACTCATAACTGTCCCCATACAATAACAGTAAACAGAAAATAAAATGAATCCAATATTACACATCTACATTGAAATAATAACTACTGAAGTAATGTAACTACAACATGTGGACTGTACCACTCAGTGAAGTTTACTTGTTCATTTTTACAAGATCTACAAAATATAGTATATAAGGTTAGATTAATTATCACCATATGTCGTTATTTACCGAAATATCTTGTGTCATTTACAGGGTTATATTAGGTCTCCAACCACAACCAACTTTATCATTACATCCCTCACAATCAGTGCCAGACCAAATCAGGCCCTGAAAAACAAATCTATATCACAGCTGTTGGGTGCTGTAAAAGCTAAAAGTTATTTAACAGCAGTTTGATAAAACTGTTGTGAATTATATTTTATGTTTACTAGCATAAATATCTCTGTTGGTTTGAGTATGTTCATTAACTAAAACTAAGTCGCCTAATGGTCTGTTTTATGTATGCAGCGGTGGTGTATGGGCCAGGGACACTTGCTCTCTTTCTTGTGCAGACATTGTCCCTCGTGAACCTGTGAGCATGCTCCTCAACCCCATGTGAGGCTGTGCAGGAATCTATTATTTTTTCAATCCTGAGGGAAGGAGAAAGGTCTCCAGCATCATTATTTTCCTTCAAAATGTAACTGACTTTACTGCACACCCTAATTTGCTTGCCGTAATTATAGGTCATGCTCCCCTTTTGTAATTTATAAAACCTTTTGTTCTTATCAATAATGAATGGGCTTTAGCAAATCATGGTGCTATAATATTTTGATATTATGAAAATGCTAATGCGTCAGGGACCTTAAGCCTTATCGGCCAGGTCCGATGCTCTATTAAACAGCCAGCAGAAGAAGTTGGACGCAAATTGCTTATGTTAATGCCCCAGTTGTACCCAGACAGCATGAGGAGTCTGCAATTAATTTCATCCAGGCGGTGGATGGACAGGCAAATTTATTTCCCTTCCACAGGATGGAGGCTCCCCCTCCTTTCTCAAAAGGTCTCCATGCATAGAATTGGAAAGGCTGTGAGAACAAGAGACAGAGGGTAAAAGGGAAAGTGAGAGGGGAGCGGTAACTTAGGAGCAATCTGTGACCTAATTGAACAGCAGCAAAAAGGGAGGGCAGCATCAGGGAGACAAGAGGCAAAATCTTCATTCATTCCGCTTACAAGTGTTTTCAGAACTTAAACCTGTTTTATTAATTATGTTTGACATTTCCCTAATTACTTTCATTTACATCACATCAGCTCCTAGCAGACGATTAGACTGTGTATCAATTCAAGCGGTGTTGGAGCACAGGGAGAGGAGTAGATGGTGACTGAGTTATAAAGTGTTATTTTATTACAAGTAGTCTGACGTGATACGATCTCACACACACTCAGAGACATTGTGCCTTGCTTCTCTGTCAACGTATTGAGTGTAAATAAAGAAAATAAAGTTTCAGCATGTTAGACACTTGAATAGAGTAATGAATATGCAAGTCCACACAGTCTGCCCATGTTTCAAACAGCCATCTCTGCTGAGAGCAGTAAACTTTGATGTCTTGTAGAGCACGGCCTATAAACACTTGATTAATTGACACCACTGTTTCCACTTATATGACCCCCTGCCTTCCAAATGCCATACCATGACAGAAACACACACAAAGTATGTTATTTTTATCCTGCCTTGACATAAAAAAGCATCTTCTCACAGGAATATGCTTAGGTACAGTAACTGTGGCCTCACTGCTCATCTTGTTAAAAACCCTCATTGGGGCTCTCGCAGGAGCCGTCAACTGGAGACCCCACAGCTTCTCCTTCACTGTCCTTTTATTTGTAATCGCACGCCCCCTAGGCGATTCCCACAGCTGTGATGACAGCATTTTTAAAAGAGAGTTTTCCTCAATAGGTTGTGGGACATCCACTACAGACCGTGATGCCTCCAAGCTGAACTAGAGCTTCTCTATATCATAACCTTCTCAAACCACAATAAAATGGTTACTGAGCATTAACAAATGTGGTTAATGCCAAATGTAATAAATGTAGGGCTGCAACTAACCATTATCTGAATAATAGATTAATCGTTTAGTCCAGGAATTATGTACAAAATTTTAAAAATACCTTCACAACTTCCCAGAGTCCAAGGTGACACCTTCAAACGTCTTGTTGTGTTCAAATAAAAGTCTGAAACCCAAAGAAACCCAGTTTCTCTAAATAAAGAACTGAGGAAGCTGAATAGAAAAACTTGCCATTTGGTTAACACTGACGTTTTCATGAATCACATTCTTTGTGAGGCTGTCTGAAGAAAATTGAAGATTCCTGAATGCACCTTTAACCTACAGTCTGTCTGCTTGAAGGAATGCAGCGTAGGATTGTCTGTTTAATCCAAATAACAGTCATTCTTTCATTTTTAAATACATAATGGAAATAGATGAGGATGACTCATAAAAATTTATACCTCAATTCTCCATTTTAATTTATAGCCCACCCTCCAGGCACATATTATTCAAACATTAATATAAAAAAGAACTATACATCAAAAAGTGTCAGCTTTCACTTCATGCATATTATATGTAGACTAGGCTTGACTGCAGCCCGTCTTACAACAATTATACATTAAGTAACTCGCAGATTGATGGATTGATAAATAATGTCCATATTCTGCTTTCAATATACTTAAATTTTAATGACCTTTTCAACACCCTTACCTTTCACTTATATGTTTAGATAATACACTTTATGCAAATTGTAGAATTCTATAAATTTTAGATTTGTCTCTATTCATCTTTCTCTGTGTCTGTGAGAAATGTGATTAGTTTAAACCATTCATTTTCTTGGTGTGAGTAACAGCTCCCTGTGTATAGTCTCATAGCTTTATCCACACACACACAGAACAAACTCAAAGCTTGTGTGGAACTGAAAACAAATGTCATCCATCAATCAAAATAACTTATGTCAAGTGCAGCATAATACTTCCTTATCTCTGTAATCATTATCAATACTACTGAGATCAACCTCTGCTCGGGGATAAATTGGAAAATAGATGCAGGCTAATCATCCTGTGTAACGTATCGATGTGTAATGTTCTTGTTACATTAGCAATCATTAACAATCCACTCATGTGATGTGGCACTAACAAACTGTTTGCCTTAGCTACAGGGGGCTAGGTAAACACGTAAATGGCATTTCCTTTTTTTCCCCCATTTTGTCCTCACCAGTTTCAGTCCCGTATGTTTGGTAATCGGCAATGGTAAGTCAGAAGACATCAGCTTGACTCTATTAATTACCACCTGATCCTTTCTTCCTGGATAATTAGGTACCCATTAGTTCTAATCAAGTAGTTACTTAATTATTGCAGTAATTAGTCTAATGGTCTAGCAAATTGAAGCTTTATCACTTTCGGATACTTAATGTTCTTGGCAGAGTACATCACAAGTGTCAAGGCTTGGGATTCAGCAATCAAGCAGCAGAAAACAAAGTTTATACCACAAATGATATTGGCCTATTCATGTTATAATATGCATATTACACAATTTCACCTATAACTTCCCAAGTTAAATGCTCTGAGCTACAACACAAAAAGGAATTCATCCAGTGACAAACTTGATGTGTATAGAAATGTATAACTTGATTTCACTTGATACTTTATTTGATTTAATCATGACAAAACATCACTAATAGCCCGAACAGGCAGGGCTGTTGTTGTGATACACTCACATTAACCTGCTTGAAAAAGGGGAAATAACTTTGACTGATAGAGGGCAGGGTTAGCAGCAAGGCTAATCTACCAACAGCTTTTTTTTTTCTTAAAGAATGCATGGAGTTCATTCATTGTTCCTTATGGGTTGTTTCAATGTTCTGTCGCACAGGGGAGACATCAGACGCCAAATGTATGCTTTGGGGTGGGTGAAAGCAACGCTCCAAACATCAGGACTCACCCAGGCCACAAAGGGAAAGTGAATGGGTTGTCTTCAAACTACAATAAATTGGGTCTGGCTCGTCTGTCATCACCTTCCAATTAGCCGCGGTTTATTGAGTCGGCCAGAGATGGAGGACGTTGGCAGGTGAAGAGAGGTGTCTGAGAGGTGCCTGTGCCAGTCCACCAAAATTAGACAGAGCTCGCTTGTGACCCAGACATCCTCCACCACCTTGACCAATAGACCTTACCCGCAAGACTAAATACATGTACAAACAAACCGCTGACAACATATAGTACAGAAAAAACAAGCATGACACCCGTCCAGGACCACGGCATGTTTATGCTTATTTAAGACTCATTTTCAACTGACAAGCAAAACGTATGCATTATACTGAGAGCTATTTCTGTTATTTAGCCTACCAAAGGTTTTATATTATAGCCTTCATGACAAGGAGTGCATTAGTTTTAGATAGCTGTACCTAATAAACTGGCAACTGAGTGTAAAATCTCTATATTAAAGGCTTGACAGCTGTCAATTGCTGTGTTCTGATAATTATTATGTTTTCATTCAGATCTATAATATAGGCTAACCAGCCTTTAAGAAAGGTCTTCACACTGACATAGTCAAAATAAGTATGTTCTGGGTAAATAGCATATCTCGGAAACAATTCTGTGTAGTAAAACCAATCGTGGTAGGATTCGGAAAGACTGCAGGCAGATGCAGATTACTCACACTGTCCTCCCAGCCTCATTGAGAGAGCAAGTGACCCCAACGGGCAACTGTCTGGTCACGGGAGCATCTGCTAGCACAACCCACACTGACCAGTAGCGCTATAAAGGCGGCTGCACATCGGAGTCCTGCACAGGGCCAGTTGTGCAAGTCCGCACCTGCACGCATCCGTAAAAAGATTATTGCCGGACACAAACCGTTATGTGCGATTATCTCTATGTCAAATCCAAACTTGACCCATAATCAAACAGGCTCAGAGCACCAGTGTCCTGTAGAGGTTCACAACGGCCCAGAAAAATAAATAAACGATGAAGTACATAAGAAAACATCAGTGTTTTTCACGCAGATAGCAGAGTCAGAAATATGATCCGCGTTGTCAGTGGATTATGTTCACTTGTGTTCCCACCTTGTCAGCACAACTCGTTGCCAGTTCTGCTAATTTTTACGCAGAGCTTGCACAGTGTGGATAAAAGCGTAGATAACTGACCTTCTGTGGTTTTCTACACACTGTTGAACTGGTTCCAACTTTCCACAGAGATCATTTGGACTATCATCAGTAGACGAAGCTTTACCTTACTGATAATAAATAATGCTTTTCTTACTATGAGGATTTCTATTTAATTTGTTTTTTTCCTCTCTCCTGTTCTATCACCCTCAGTCATACCGCACCTCGTCATTTTTAACCATAAAAATAATCAACATTTTTTACCAGTTACAAACACTTTTTGTGAATTACCCGTCAAGTTTTGGGTCAAAACCTTCTCTCATAAAATGAAATTAAGACTTCTCATGTACAAATAATGCACTAACAAAACTAAAGTTTTATGAATAACACATAAACTAGTCATCTTTCCTTGACCTATTTGTCACTATATGCAGAAAGCCCCACAAGATGCCTTCATGGAAAAAGTAAAAGGCAAGACTCTGCAGTGCTCCTTGCCATATGACAGGAGTGTGTGAAAACTGACACACAAGAGTTTTCAAATTGGGGCCCGGGGAGCCGAAGCATAAAATAACTTCAATCTCAGAAGCTCTCCAAGGAATAGAGCAGAAGTGCGACCAACAACAACACAACAACAGAGAGGCAGGAAGGGGTGAAGGTAGGAGTTATTAGAGGATAAAACATGCCTCTCCATCTCACTCCCCTTCTCTCTCAGGAAACCCAAGGATGATCAATGGATTTAGTCAGAGAGATATTCAAGCAGAAAATTGCTGCCTTTTTGCTTTTCTTTGAAGTATTTCCAGAATACATACTGAAGCTCCTGTCCACCAAGGTTGAAAATAACAGCACAAGAGCAGTCTCTACCAGTAATCCTGGAAAAGGGAGAAGAAGGTGGGGGAGGGGGTTGGCGCGGGCACCAAATGTTAAAGGACGCAGGGAGGGCCTAGATTGAAACTTTGCAGGTATAAAATTGAAGGCAGCCAGCTGAACAGACACAGTCAAACTATGGCCATTTTTCAAAAGGGAATCTCAATGACCAACATGGAAAAAATAAATAAAATAAATGAAAAAGGAGCAGTCCCAGGGCCAAGACACAGGGCAAATCCATGCAGATATAGTAGCATGATTTATTACGTCCAGTTCACATCTATTTACTTTAAAGATCCAGTTAACTTTACTTTGAAAATGTTTGTTTTACCAATAAATCATAACCTGTGTGTGTTTTATGAATAATCCACAGAATAGTCTTTATGACTTAATAAGCAGCAGATTTTTAGGGTCATTGTGATGGTGAAGGTTTTCTAAATGAATGAATGAGCCAAAGTGCACCAGTGAGAGGCTGAACTCAAGTGTTGGATAGTGAGGACCTCCTCGGCCCCCGGGGGCCCCCGGTGGCACTGCGCAGATGACAGCAGAGGCATGTGGCACACTCGTGGCCATTATGGATAGGACACAGCGATGGGGGACCAGACTCCTCAGCTCCCTGCTGCGCGGTGTGATGGCCTCATCTGTTTTCCCATCGCTACTCTAATACATCTGCAGCACATCCCCTCCTAATTAAGATTCCACTGTTCTATTTGTCATAGGATGGAAAGGATATCACAGAGGGTAGTTTAGCCACAGTTTTTGGATTAATTGCTGGGCAAATCACCACACGCAAGAATGCTCAGTGAGCCTGAGCAAGAATACCGGTGACAATAAGCCTTTTTTTCTTTATGTTATTTTTACAGATAAGCCTCCATGGGGAACTGGATCTAGAAACTATTTGTCACCACCCGTTCCTCACTTACATTATTAATGCTTAATAGCGTGCAGTCATTGTAGTCTTTGTTTAAAGGCAAGGTTGTTGAAAATTGAGCATGTATTTGTCCCGATAGACACAGATGCAGTTGTGTTGTATGTCATGTAGCTGGTAGTATTTTTGGTGTATGGTTGGTGTGTATGGATTTCCCAAAAATGGCATTGATTGTCACTGTACTGAAATATTATCAAAGCAAAATTTACAATGGTTGTGGCTTTCTTGGTGGTGAGTGCAGTTCACATCACATTCAAACAGCAACTGCAAACACAAAACAACGTCTTTGGTTAGTCAATGTGATCACAGCAACAAAAAAAGTGTTTTGTGCGTTACCTTTTATTCAAAAACAAGCAGACAGCTACATAAAGGGCCGTTGGCAGGGTGTCTCTAAAATGTGTTTAGAAAAATACATCTGATGTGGTGATACTAGTTTGTCCCAGACCTGCTGGAGACAAGTCAAGTAGCTAGTTGACAAGCAGGCACATATTAACAGGCCCATGTCATCCTTCTATGCTTAGACTGAGATGGGATTTGCTCAATGGGAAAAAAATTGTATTCACAATCAGCTTCATGTTCTGTTCTGTTATATTCAGGTCATTTTCTGAAGGCATAGCTCTCAATGGTCAGGCTCATCTCCTCGTGTTAGGTCAACGTCAAGCTGGTGGAGCTTGAAATACTGCATGATGTGACTTTTGCTCAAAAAGAAGATCAATGGATTGGCAAAACTCCTATTACATTTTAGGGAAAGGTCTTCAATTTGAAATATTTTGCACATTTTGGCAGCCTTTTTACTCATTAGCAGCTACTGTATATAACGTGCAGGTACGAGATCTTTTTATAATTCTCTGGATTTCTGTTAAGCACAGACTGTTAAGTGATATATTATTTGAAAATATTATCAATCAATTATTTTTACTTTATAGTTCAAACATATAAAGCCTTCATAACAGTGCCGTACATCTATACAAACATACAGTGCCATGAGCTTTCTTATGTTCTCTCTTTCATGCAGGCCAGGCATGCAAACACTCGATTATACATAAGCCAAAAATACTTCAGGTAAATCCTGGAGAGAATAAAAAACATTCCTCCATTTTCAGCACAGTTCCTATCATGTCAAGGGGGAAGGATTTCTTTTTATGGTTTAATTCAACAATAGCATTTGCGATTGGGGTTTTGGGCATCTCAAGGGCATTCCTGGTGAAATTACTGAGACTCTGCACCATTTATCACAGCCTGACATGTGTCATGTTCCAGATTCTGGTGCAGAAAGGTTACAGCTGAAGACAGCTCCCTCTTTGTTGAGCAGCCATCAAAGACAACATCTCGTATTTATCAAAAAAAGGAAACCTGACAAGAGGATAGGAACTACAAAAGTGCTGTCATATGTTCTCCAAATGCCCTCATATTCAGACATATTAATCTGATACAATACAGAAAAAATCAGAGGACCAGTTATTAGAATGTGTCCAATCATAACCCCAGAAATACACAAGTTCAGAAGTATGTTTTAAACCTGGTAAGAGATACACTACATGGTGCACTTTCAGATCTATAGATGGTTATCTGGAATAGAATAAATACATTTGCATTTTTATTAGCCAGCTAAATCAAGGATCAACGATTAATGTGTTCCAGTTAGTAAAACAATACCAAATGTCAAAGGTTACCTAGACATTTTTAAATGTGTGCTAGTTTGTTGTTTTGTATGCATTTAAATCTGCTGAGTAAAATTTAGACGGTTGTCAGTCCTAGTTAAGGTCTTATTCAATCTGTTTATTTGGTTTAATTTGAAACAGTCTTCTACCCTTTTACTCCCTTACATACTATCATGCAAGTGGCCCATTGCTTTTGCATTATCATTATTTGTTGTGTCATTATTGTCACGATAAAAATAACCAGATATGACTAACTGACTGCAAACCTTTTAATCACTTAAGTTAATAAAAACATAGGCAACAGAAATAAATTAAGACATGTTATTGCACAGTAAGTTCTTAAAGTTGTGAAGTGCAGAACAGAAAATACAGGGTATCCTAAAATGTGAATGTGGCATAAAAGATCATTGTCTGCCCGTGAAAGCATTTTTGCGAGACTGTATGTTAACATTTGGGATGTCTTATGCTGTAAATTCCTGAATAAAAGCCAGAATTAAAAAAAAAAATGCACATTCTTATTCTTAGTATATTTGAGCAGTTTGGCTATAACAGTAACTATTTGAACGTGTCAAGGACAGGTTCCGATTTTTCGAGTCCGTCTTCACACAATACCCACATGCCATATGAGCGTTGAGAGTTATTAGCTGCATTGCTCCTGTCCATACTGGCAGTGAAGCGATCCCTTCGTAGCACGACCACACCGTAAGGAATAGGGGAAGAAACACAGTCCCCCTTCTGAGCAAAAATGCATAGAGATGTCAAGTGGATATCTCTCATCCTGCTAGTCACATATGGATTTATTGCAGGTGTTTTGTCCCAGCAACAAGCCTACAGTACACGCAATTACCATCACGTGCAAGCAAGGAAACTGCCACAAAAGGGAACTTTGTGCTAAAAAGACCTTGGAAACTTTGGAAAATAGACTGCTGAAGCCTCATATTACCATCAGCTGAACTTTGGAATGCATTTGTCTGCTCAACTTTTACAGTATAGTCGCACTACAAAGGGACGTATATATGGGCATGCGACTATTAAATTGAGATGGACTTCTGAAGGCAAAGAGAATATACCCATTGGTCATTCATAACTTCATACAGTTATGTATAATCAATTATCATTTACAATTATATCTGTAACTTGTCCTCTTTTGGGTAATTGGCCGATAACGGATTAAGCTTAAAGTTCACATACCGCCAACACTACCCTGCTGTGAGCAGCTACCCAAATAAAGATTTAAACAACCAGGTAAAATGTTGTCTTACACAGATATAAGGCAAACCATAACCAATCTTATTTATCTGACATGTTTGTGTGCAACAATCATCTAATCAACTATATTTATACAGCTGTGTTGTGGGAAAATAATGTTTAAAACATTAAGAACTGTTTAAATCTATTTGCTGTGCAAACTCCTCAAGTTAGCTCTACAACACCATCAGCGCCTCACAAAACAGCTCCCTTTAAAAAGGCACGTAAAATGTCATTGTTTAAAGAGTGCATCAATAACTGCTGACAAAGTTAAATGTAAAGTACCACGCAAGGGGGAGGGGTGTGTATAAAATTAATTAATTCTACTGGCACATTATTTATGACTTAATATGATATACTGGTGTGCTTTATAATAACACTGAATGTGCATATTTCTGGAGGAGACAGTGGAGTAATTATGCAGAATGCCTTTTACCATGAATGTACAATATTAATTACAGGCGCGGTTGTTTATCAATTGTGAAACACTGTTTAAAAGCTGTTTGGAAGATTGCCACGATGACCCAGGCTTGTCTCCTATCTTTTACTTTCAACTGCTTATAATGTGACACAAGCCAACCCTTTCCAGAGCACTGATATCCAGGTTAATAGAGGAGGAAGTGATGAAGGAGATCCCATTGTGTAAGAAAATGAATCAGAATTCAATCAAAGATCCAAACGCATGATAAACCTGACAAAGGCAAAGGAATAAATGAGATAAGAATATTATCACATAAATGTCAAAGTAATATTTTATACACATCAAGGCTACATGGCTGTTTGTTGACCATGCACCACTGTAGCGGATGGGCAGCGAGTTTACCATGAAACACTGTAAAAACCCTGTACTCTACAAATGCATGTGTGCAACATATATCCGTTGTGTTTTCATGCAGTTCATCTGCCGAGCTTACCTCTTCAAAACAGCCAGGTCAGGAAGCAATTTGGACCATGTGCCTCTGATGTGCCATCGCAGGCATTACTCGCCTAATCCTCTACATTATGTTGGATGAGAATCTGCACTCTGATAGTCTAAAGCACCAAGGATGATTTGATCCCAGGGCCTTCTGTCTCAGAGTGGCATGTAATAATCATCTGACATAAGTGGCCAAACGCTGTGCACTGATAACTACACTGGTAGAATTGTTTGTCTTTATATGTGCAGTGCCTACTGAGGCACTACTGATATTTTTACAGCTAGGAGTACTAGATGTGGTGTGAGTTTGGGGGAAGTGGGCTGTGGTTTGAAATATGGAGGAAAAAGACTGTTGGTGGAAAATATTCTTGGACTAAAGTTGAGATGCAGACATCACATTTAAACTTTTTTTTCCCTTGCTGGTGCTTCATAACATCACAATGACTCTTTATTGGGGAAGTATTCATAAGAATAAGTATTTTCAACATCTATGTCAGCTCAATATAAATTCCACATTAAGCGCTACTAGTGCTGACATGAACACATTTTCTTTAAGTGTGTTTTGTTAATCAAAACATGTACGTGGTGCAGAAATGTAAATCAAATAATCAGACGACCAAGATCATAGAGTAACAGCAAATATACTGAGAAAACGCTTAAACGGTTAAAAGCTGACCTTGGATGTTTGCATTTTGCATATTTTCCAAATTTCTTGACCTACAGGACTTTGCTGTCCAATAAAGCAGAATTGGTATGAATATTTTAATTGGAAATGTTTCCAAAAAGCTCAGGCAGCATTCAGTAACCCAAGTGTTTTGTAGCAAAACAACAATGATCCAAAAGATCAATATTCACCCGATCATGTCTCTCACCTCAAACTTTCAGAGGCACAATGTTTCAGCATAGCCACATGGGTGCAGTATTTTGATAAATCCTATAAATTAACACAATGGCTTCACTGCAGAAACGAAAAGTAAAGCAGAACGCTCAACTCTGAAGAAATGGAGTCAAAGAGGCAGAAAATACAACAGTGATACCAAACAGAAAACTTTATTAAAAAGCCAGATGCCAGGCTAGTGACCAGCAAATGAGTCCCTAAATTAAGTACAAAATAATTCCTCTGCCAGAGAGGACACCAATGATTAAGTTTTGAAAAACCGTGAGGTTACACTCATTGTGTATTTGAGAATAACCCTGATGATGTCATCAGGGTGATCTCGAATGGCTTGCGAAAGCCTGCATTACAAAGTGGTGGCGAGGAGATTGAAAGATATGGGCGTGATCTAATAAAAGATGCTACCCAGTTGGATTATAGAAAGTGTAGGATCCAGTGCTATTGGAGCTTGACCCATACAAGGGACCAAAAGTCAGGATATTTCTGGCTCCGCTGCATCAATTTCTGTACTTTTTTTTAATCTGTCCCTCACAAATCCCCAACCCTTACGGAAATGAAATTGTAAATCACTGGGGTACTCCTTTAAAGGCTGTATACCTGTTATAGTGAGTAATCTGGCCCAGACTTGCTTGTTAGGATTTTTAGAAAACAAAGCTAATAAATAATGGGGGTCAACAATCGGACCTTTACTCCAAATACTTAAATAAGCATTTCTTTACATTACTAGGTTGTACACCTGTAATTGTTCCTCAATTAAAAAGGTAAATATATACAAAACAACTACTTTTGCCTGGGTTAGGGATATGTTTTTTCAGCCAGCTAGCAGTATTATCACTGGCAGTTTCATGCTGCAGATCAGTGGCTCTAAAAGGGTTTCATCTATTACACGTCACTACTGCATGTATGTGTTGTGTCGCTGCTCGAGATGCCATGCTTGAAGAACATTACATGTACTGCTTTGAGAGGACAAGACAGAGGCATATACTGTGTCATGTGTCTTCACTGCCCTCTACAGGATGAAGAGTACCTTGTGATCTATGATATGTCCTTGTGCCCCCCCCCCCCCCCCACACACACACACACACACTCCCAGACACCACAACCACCCCTTGCAGCAATGAAGAGTATTTGCTTTACTTTTTACACATGGGTTCAACTAATCGCAACAGGCCATATGTATAGATCTAATCTCATTAAAAAGAGTTCATTAAATGTGGTAGGAAATTCAATTTTCAAAAATAACATTTATAGTGTATAATTGCAAAAAAAAAAAAAGAATGATTTGTTTCCGCTCACATCCTCTCACATGTATAAAAGTGATGTTTTGGGAATGACCAGGTTAGTTTTAGGGTAGTTGCTGCGTTGTCTGTCACCTGCTGCACTTCTCAAAGAGCACAGAGTTAAGATTATCTGGAGCTAGTGGCCGAGAGTTACTAGACTTGTCAATACCCATCTCGAATTATAATGGGTTGCTATGGTGCCACCATCATCATACTGGATGAGACTGGGCCAGCAATCCACAGATATTTAAACAAACTATAAAAGAACAGAAAGTCTTAAAAATTTCACAGTTTTCATAAAATCATAGTGATGGACTTCATGATTTCCACTAGATTGTTTTTTTTCAAATTCAAATCAGTTGGGGCGCATTTTGGTGAAAACTTTCAAAGCACATACAACAAATTAAAAACACTAGGTGAGGCTAGGCTTTTGCACCACCACCAGGGGAATATTTGATTATATAGTGGGGGGGGGGGGTTTCTTGTCGATGGGAAGGGAGATTCAGTAAGAACAAAAGAAAGCAAGAAGAAAATCTACCGCAGCCCCACTGGACCCAGCCACCTAATAAAAAGGCTATTACTCAACATATCATTTAAGTGGCCATGTTGACATTGTTTATGATACGGTATTATAGCTATTAAGGGAGGAAAAGCAACTTTGCACAGTAAATACATGGAACCTGGAAGATGTCATCAACACTAATCTAATAATTGTTTTAAGTGTGATTCTGCATACCGTACAATGGAGTGCAGTGCATCAAGTACTATAAATTATGTGACGAGTCGCTATGAAAGAAGCATAAATATCAATGCCTGTTCTCACACACCCACACACAGAAACCATGTTTCAAAACGGCTTTCACCTTTACTTCATTCTTTAAATAAAGGGATCAATCAATCTTATTATCAAGGTTTTTCTCCCACCTGTCCTTCAAAACGCTTCTTAAGGATTGCACTCCTATAACTGTTATTCTAGGTAGAGCCCAGTAACATGAATGACTTTGGCTACAACACTCATACAATGCCTGATACACATTTCCCTGCATGCCAAATGTAGAGTAAACCCTGAAGTGACATCAGAGCACTGGTTACCTATCCCTGTCTCACAATTTGACAACACAGTCAATAAATTATGTCTCCTGTAGTACTCCAACATCAACAAGTACTGTAACCACAAAGTACTTAATACTTCAGCTCATTAATGCACAAGTATAGGTCTGTAAAAGACATTTGTTTAACCATGTTATTGAGCCACACTTTGCACTTAAACAATAGTGCCTCTTTTATCAAATGAGTTATTATTGCGAGACCTGTGATAATAGTCAATGACCAATCAGCTTCAGAGTACAGAGAGGTGGTTCTGTGGCATGCATGTGACCGAACAATTAAGAACAATATTTTGAACTTTGACACGAAGCTTTACACAAAACAGTAATTGGTGTTGTATTTGTGATGCATTTTTTAAAAGCAATATTGTTAAATTTATCCTTGAAGCACCTCCCCACAGCATTTCCCTTCCTGCCTGCATGTGCATGCTCTCACACTTTGATGAGCTGTCTCTCTCTCTCTCTCTCTCTCTCTCTCTCTCTCTCTATCTCTCTCTCTCTCTCTCTCTGCCTCTCTCCTCCTGTCTCAACCTCTCATCTCCTCTGCACTCTCTCCCCTTCTTCTGTCTCTGTGTGGGGCAACTGAGGCAAATGTGCCAAACTGCCCTATTTAGGTCACACTAACAACACAGTTCACTTGGGATTCAACCCGGCCAACTTTGACTGCATCACGGCAATAGGGCAAGTCAGGACATGGCCTCCTCTATGTGAATTCATCACCAGATATAGTGGGCTTAACTGCACGGCAAACGCAGATGTGCTAACTGCAAGACAAGGTGATCTAGTGGATTTGCTATGCTGCTATCCGTCTTCGCGATTCCAAGAAGCACTCATAAAGTCAGGCGATCATGTTGCCTCCGAGCACTCTAACAAAGGTAGAGTATAAGGGCACACGGGTCAATAGAGGTAAAAGTGACCTGGCTCTTTAAGAAGTGGCAGAGGGTATTACTGATACTGTGCACAAGGACAGACAGAGCAGCTGCTGTCACTTTTAATGGCATCATAGATTGCTTCAGAAGCACCACCACTGGCTTTAGGTTCTGCTGTGATTGTAAGAGCTGGACAGAGTAGCCCAAGCCTCACTGCTTTGTTGCATTATCTGCCCAAATGGGTGTCATCCATTGTCAGGGGTAGGATGTTATTTTATAAATCTTTGAAAATATGTCTCACAGTGAGCCACACTCTCATGTTGCTACAATGTTCTTGCAGTACATTTTAAAACATCATTTATAGAACTTGACAAAAATGTAATCTTACTAATGATCTGAATATCCAAAAAGACATACAAGGCATTTGGTGGACACTTTAAAGTAAGTCACACCACGTGTATGTATATTTTTAGCACAGGGGAACACAATAGCAACTGTGATCCCATAGTCTCCGGATGTGTTATTTCCAGTTTTGCCTTCAATAAAAAGGAGCTTCTTAAAAATATTCATCTCCATGGTCTGACTGTCACATCTTACACTCATCACTACAGTACATGACAGAAGTTGTGCTGTGTTCTCCCGCCACTCATTCTTTATCTGTCAAAATATACTTGCTTCCACATTAAGAGGGCAACAGTGACAAGCTGGCAGTATGTGTGTGTGCGTGTGTGTGAGGCATGGGGGGCTTCAACTGCCAAAGCAAAACAAGCTGCACTAATCTGGCATGATCTGAGACTCCCCCCTCATCATCTCAATGGGTGTGAGGTCTTGGGTGTGGTTATTAAGGACACTGATCTTAAATGGGCCTTCTGCTTGTTCACTGATTATTACTCACTGGGCAGCTGTGGACGGGATCACTGAGCTGTTAGACCTTGTTCAAGTGATGCAAGTTTAAATATTGCATGGGCAATGCTGCACGCAAGGGGGGGGGGTGATAAACACTAAAAATTATGTTTAATATGTGTCGACCCCTAGCCAATTCATCAGTGCATCTGACAACTACCTATTTGATTTCCATAAGAGACTCAATATGTGTTGAAGCCCAATGTTCAGACAGCAAGAACACTTTTCTAAAATAGTAAAATGTCTTAAAGTTTTATTCTTCTTTTCATAAGTTAGACAAATAGTATCACAGCAAGTGATAGTCTGTAGTTGGTTGAGGTAATGTGCAGCTTACTATAATGCAGTTTTAGCTAAAGTGAGGAAGTAAGGGTCATTGTGTGTGGAAAGTACAGTAACAAGTTACTAAGTTGATGCTGGAGGGAACCAGACATACTTGTCTCTGAGAATAAGCAGGAGCTGAGTGTCAGGACCTGTTCGAGGTTTAGAGGTACCATCCACAGTTTACACC
Organism: Enoplosus armatus; assembly: GCF_043641665.1. Classification (NCBI taxonomy): domain Eukaryota; kingdom Metazoa; phylum Chordata; class Actinopteri; order Centrarchiformes; family Enoplosidae; genus Enoplosus; species Enoplosus armatus. The sequence continues at coordinate 9,848,791 of NC_092185.1, forward strand.
CATGTCCAGGGGTGCCTGAAGTCCCACTCCCAGCCTACCCTTTCAGAAACCTTTGCCCTATTCCGTTTAGCTGTCTCTGGGGTTAATTCCATGTCCTGGAGCTGAAACAACAGGATCACAGCCACAGCACTAATACTCAATAGACACTGACCTACTTTGTTGGATTATACGGGGAAAAAAACTGATCCGCTGCCCTAATGCCAGCAATGAAAACGATCTAATGGTCCTAACTGCACTGTTTAATCTGAAAGCATGCTCATGTTATTAATTTCTCATTATGGGAATGCAGTTCTGCTGATGGGATTAAATGCCCTGCTCTGGCTCTCTTTCATTTGCTGACCTCCCCACAGAAACACAAAGGCTAAAAACCATCTGGCTGGACGCTCCCTCATGTCCCTTGTTTATTTGTTTATGTCTCTCATGTGTTTGTATGTGTGCACGAGAGGCAGCGGGTTACTCATCCATGTTAAGACTCAAAACAATTTTAATCTAAGACAGCGGAGGGGCTGAATCTTTGTGACTATGCTTTGAAAATAAAACAAAAAAGTATGACTGCGTAACAAATCTCTGGGCTTCGTCTCTCAGCAAATTCTATAATAATTTTGTATATTAAAATGTTTGTCTTTTCTCCATCTGGCAGACACATAAAACATCCATCTAAAAGATTACATTGTTTGAGGCTTGTATGAATGGCTTTACAAGTCATTCTGTGCAAATTAATGCTCAAGTGGACATAGAGCCCTTGGCTGGTTGTACATCCAATTTGAACAATCAAAATCTATTTTTCTGGTCCATTACATCACCACCAGGGGGCACTTGATTCCTCAAGCATGGAGTGTTGTGTTTGACAAATTGCCATAGAGGTAACACATGTATTCAGCAAGGGAATTAGGGAATAGAACTGGGTTTACAACCAGCCTCCCACCCCTGGTTTTCTATGTGTATAATCTACTATATCATGACAGTCAGCAGCTGCAGAGGAAGAGATACTTTAACAATATTAGCCCTGGTCTAATTCTCAGTAATAACAAGTTGTTGGCCAGGGAGGTAGGAGAGAGTAAACTCACCTAAACACAGTCTTTGTAAAATGAGATATAAATTTACAGTTTATTTCCTATATTAAGCATAAAACTGCTGTAACTCACATAAGTATTACGTTCAAAAGTAGAATAAAACATAAATGCTTCCCTGGAAATACAGAACAACAATAATTATTTTTTAAGCTACATAATTGGCAGTAAACCTTGGTAACATTACAACAAAGTCCTACTTTGGATGTAAAATAGGGGTGACAAGTTCACTGAGAGTTTAAACTTCATAAAACACATACACTTGTTTTAAAATAATCAGTTCTGAAGAATTCATGTTGAATATACTCGTCTATATTTACCTTCATCTTTATCAACAACAACAAAAAAAGACGTCTTCGATCGGCATATGCAGAGGAGCTTGTGGTCTTTGCGATTTTGCAAATCTATCACAGCAAATTTGGATATGAAAGGCAACAATTCAACTGGCTGAATAAGCATAAACCATGTCTAAACCTCAGGCTTTCAGCACACCTAATAATACAAACATGACATGTAATACATCATATCACCCATTACCAGTTAGCCTTGTAAAACAATATGCAGGCTGTTGACAGATCAGAAAAGGTACTTCCATTACCATGTGGTATTTTCTATTCAGTCCCACAAGCAGTAGTTTCAACAGTGCATGTAAGTTGTATGTTTTGAAATGTTTTAAGGCTGAATTAAAGGCAATCCTTCTTTTCTGTTGTGTATTTAGTGCACAACATTGATCAAAATGGTTAAAAATGTCAGCTAAATAAATGTAATGTAATATAAAATGACCAGTTGTCAGTGTGGGAATCCTTTTAAAATAACATTTTGTTTGGATTATTTAATGGGACAGATATCTCTCCTTGGCACAAAATACACAAATGTGTCAATTCTTTGTAACGAATTCCAAATGTGACATTTTTAAAAGCACAGCTATAACAACTATATTTAAAGCTTGTGCCTTTAAGTTCAAGGAGTAAACCCTGGGGGGCGAGTGCTATAAATTATTTGCAAGGGAAAAGGCATGATGCATCTTTTAACATGTGCAGTCATTTCAGAGTGCAAAACCTACAAATGTCATGTCCTCTTAAGATCAAAAGTAATTGGTCAGGCTGCACAACAAGGCACAGGGGTAAAGAGGCAGTTTGCCACTGTAACAGACTCAAATGACATACTGTGTAGCATGTCGGTGAGCTAATAGACCCCCATCACACAAGGAGAGACCACAGTTTCGTTCTGTCTTATCAAATTAAGCTAAAGAGGAGTACTACTTTTTTCAACCATAAGCAATATAGCAAGTAGCAAATATTCCCCCGTAAGACCTGATTTTTTTCAAAGCTACTATGGTTTGGCATTCTTTAGTGGGTATATCTACATTAAAACTAAACACTAATTCTAACACCAATTGCTAAAATTATAAATAAATACTATTTAGTCTATTTACAGTGAGGCACAATTTTTCATCTCATAAAAATGCTATCAGACTAATTCTAAAACACAACTGCATTATGTCCATCGGTCAAAGTCGTTGTGTTCCAGTGTTCTAGGTGAGCCACGGAGTGACAGTGAAGTGTAAAGGCCATTAAGAGGGCAAAGAGGGGGATGGTACAGTGTGCATTAGGGCTGGCTGACGGAGCAGTGACCAGACCCTGTGGTGCCTCACAGCTGCAAGGAAGAGAGTGACGACAAGGGAAGCAGGTGATGTGCTCCAAGTGGCCCTCCACCACTTTGCAGCCTGCAGTGTGCTGCTTTAAACCCGCAAGATATCAGATGTCAGATCTGATGAATATGGCTCAGATAACATTGCAAATTTAAGACCAGTTTAAAATTAGGTCTACATAAACTTAAACACTGGGGATTCAAGCAGAAATGAAAAATATAAATCAAAACACGTGCAATAACGTGGCAACACTTTACACACTGCATGTTGGAAAATTGCTTAAGACATAACAGCTATTTTTTTAAGATTATTTTTTATTATATATTTTTAACTTGTATGTACTTGACGTGGACACTGAGAAAGTGCATTATGCAGGAAGGTACGCATGTCTGTGTCTGTATGAGCAGAGGCTAAATATCCACTTGACTCCATTTGACATTTTGACATTAAGAGCAAATAAACCTGGATGGTACATCTCTGATAATGACAATGATGTCTTTAAGTATTACTGGAATGTATAGTATATACTGTATACCCACTGTGCTGGTATTCTCAAACTTTCTCGGCCCTTTTTATTCTACTTTACTTTTAAAAGAACTCAATTTTAATGTAACCAAGAAAAAAATGAGTGCTTGCAGCAGAGAAGGGATGCCAAGTGTCCTCTTAGTTTCACCACACTGGGAGTAAAAATTTGATATTTTTGGTCAGCATCAGCACAGGAACACATTTGACAATGTGGGGCAAGCTGTCCTTTTGGACATTTCCTTTTTATAGTAAAACGTTAAAAATGGATTTGGTAAACAAAAATAATTTGCTACAGGACGAGAGCCTCCAAGAGTGACGAGTGACTTACGTAGTGAACAACTGGATTTTCCATCCTTAGCTCAACAAAAAATATGCGGGCAACTTTAATGACATCTTCGTGTCAAACACGTCATTAAATTCATCTGATCTGACGGCACTACAAGTTAACATTGCAAACAGTGGAACTGCTGTTTGAAGGTGAAGTTCATGCTGCTTCATACGTAAGAACATGACTGTCACCCTCCCATCAGTTGGTAAGTGGGTCACAGGACTGTACATGACCCAGACACGGGTCTCGCCCCGCAGGGTCATGGGCCAGTCAGGCATGAGGTGCCAACTGAGCGCCTCTGATTTGACTCCCAGTTAGGTGGCCTGAGCTGAGCCCCTGAGTTCAGCCCCTGGCTCGCTCTACTGACACAAGGCAGAGTCTGTAAGGAACCCCAGGGTTCACACAGTCACAGTCACATGTCTTCAGCAGGACACTGCTATAGCATGCTTGGACTGACACCACTACTCCTCAGTTTCTCCCCTTCTGTCTCTGCCTGTCAAGTATGTGTTAATAAACATATAACACCATAGTTCTGTCCCTGATTTACTTCATATAAAATGAAACCAATTCTGGATGTTTTTAGCCATATTCCTGCCAGTTGTTTTGCTTACTTTCTAAAAGTTATACGGAGGAGTAAAATAAGGAGAAAGTATGGATCCAAAAACAGAATCTTTGATATGAAGTTTGAGATAATCAGAGTAATATGTAACGGTAGAAATTATTCTCATAAGAGTAGGACAGAATTGTGTAATATGTAATAATATGTTATGCAAAACTTAAGTACTGTATGTCAACTCCATGTAGTAGAACTTAGGCACCGTCTTTCTTGTGTATGTCTTCAAAGTTTGCTTGTATTGGTTGAGAAAGAAATATTGTTTTACTGGTTTTACTGGTCTTACTGGCGAGCCCATCCTAATAATGCTCTTCTCAGACCATGTGTGAAGGAGACTGCTAGGCACTAAGGACAACATTTTCTTCAGTATTGAGCACTTTTATGTGGCCACATAAATGTTCTTTTAGCCAAGAAAAGTTAAAAAAAAAAAAAAAAGGCAATTCATTTTTACCTGCCCAGGGCCTGCTGATTGAAATCATAGTATTACAAATAGGGCAGACATCAGTCTGTCGTGGGCCCCCCTGCAGTGACAGAAAAGCTTTTTCCAGAGCTGGTTGATGGCATGATTTATAAAGCTGTTGCAAGAAAAAAAAACTGGGCCAAAGGGGACGAGAGGACGTAAATAACCAGAATACAGTAGAGAAGCCTTGAAAATATCTGTACAGAATAAAATAATAAAAAAAATTTAGAAGTATCCATGTACATTTATTAGTAGAACTAAAATACGGCAGATTAAAATCCTTAATGAAGCTACCCAACAGCAAATAAAATTGGAGTCAGAGGCTAGACGCATCCAGCACCCAACCAAATAATGCTTGGTCAGGAAGTTTGAGCGGGGGATATGAGAACGCATTAGAACGAATACTAATTAATTCAACTGGCCTGTGTAACCCTGAGACAATCCGTACTTCAGACTGTAACATCTTTATTGATCTTGAGAATGCTTCAATGGACTCCCTGTGCTTATCTCGCCATTAAAAGCATCTCTTGTGACGAACCACAATTTAATTAGATGACAATCACTGTTAACAATGCACGGCTAACATCACAAAATTTGCACATTAGTGCTGGCAGTGATAAATTTCAGTATCCCAGCAGGGAAAACTCACATCCTTCACTTAACCCACTCTTTACAAGAGCGTGTAGTTTTATAACTTCATAATAAAAGGATGACACATGGGAACTTTAAAAATATCAACAATCATGATGACATATTTTTGCACATATGTATTCACAAGATGTTATTGCTGTGCTGTACAACCGAAAATGACAGTGACAATACCAGAGTTTATCCTACATTACACCCCTCTCACCACACTCAGCCATGCAGTCTGGCAATATGAGCAATGTATGAAAACAACCACTGGAGGGCAGTATACAATTTAAACACCATGAACCTGTATATTTTATACGCAAGGATATTTTACAATGAAGGGGAAAAGGGGATTCAGGGAAAAGTTTGAGAGAGTATCAAAAAATGCATTCAAGCCAAGTCATATTGGCTTTCTGAGAAATGTATGTATTGGCACTTTGAGATATCAAACTACATTTTATTGAATCTTCTGGACAGAGCAACAAAAAATGACGTAATTTAGAGAAAACAGAGAGGTGTAAGATGCTATTACACAGATATTTATTGAATGTTTTAAATAATATGATTTCTGTCACTTGTCAATCAAGAATAAGGAACATTTGACCTGCAACAGAAAGGGTCATCAAGACAACAATAGGAAGCCACAGTATTTTGGCAAGGGGCATACATGGAGGCCAGGGGCTAACAGCAATGAGGGATTTGTCAGTCATCCCTGTATTTAATAATCCCTTGCTCTCCATTTTCTGCTGTTTGTTTATATTAACCTCTGGTTGAACCCTCTTTAGTGGCAGCCTCTTTTGCCAGAAAGTTCAGTGAACATTCAGCTCGGAAGCGGAGAGCATGTCATCTCGAATCTATTAGCCCACAGGGGAGATTGCAACGCCTCTCCCTCTCTCTCTCTCTCTCTAACATACACATGCGCGCGCACACACAATCACACACTCTAGGTGAGCTTCTAACCCACTCATTTTCCCTGCTGATGGTGAATGTAACTGAGACTATTGCATACAATGATCTGGTTGTGACCTCTCCTCTGCACTCATGCCTAATAATCTCATCACACCATGCACTAAATCACTCTACCACAGAGCTCTACCAAGCTAAGAAACACAACACAGCAAATAAAGTTTGTAATTATTGATTTTGTTCATATTTCTTCTTTTATATAGAATCTTGTAGATAGATTGAGGAAAGAAAGATAATACTATGTGACATACTGTACATGTGTGTAGTTAAAACTCCTGATGTCAGTTAAACTCCTGATGTTATGTGCATGATGTTAAACTTAATGTGCTGTGTCAGGAGGAGGCCCATTTCTTCTCAAGCTATTAGCAAAGCATTAGTGATTGAATATATGAGGATGGTGTATGAAATTGCCAACCAGTGGTGAAAAATATATTCACAATTTCTACTTAAGTAAAAGCAGCAATACGACTGTGCAAAAACAATCAAGAGCAAGTCCTGCAGGCAAAGTTATACCTATGTAAAAGTACATAAGCCTTATCTGTGCAATAGCTATTGTATTTCCTTCAACGCCAACTCTAGTCCACATTATCCACATAAAATATTTTATTCTGTCAAAGAACATTGACATTCTCAAAAGTGTTTGATTCTGCACTTTTTAGGAATTTGTTTTTCAGGACATCCACAGGATATTACTTAGAGTATTTGCATTAATATACTTCAGATATCAAAATATTGTGTTAGGTCATTCTGGGGAGGCCGTTAGTATTAGTGTTGTAAGTTATCAACATAAACAGAAAATGAAATCAAAATGTCTTACTTTGAAACTTCATAGCAGCACATAATTCTTTATTTCTGCTGATTAACAGCTTTGTGCAGCCTTTTGTTTGCTCTCATACCAGCTGTGAATTTTCTTCTAATTAAGGGTTGTTGGTTTAATATCTGAGAACCTATGACTGATGCAGATGTGTGTTTACAACAGCTGTGCTTTTAATAATCTAACACTAAGATAAACATCATCAGTTTAGTCATGGTTGTCATGGTATGAGCATGAACTACAGTTTCTGTTCTCAAAAGACCTATCAAAAAGCTTTTGTTTGTTTGTTATATTAAATACTTTTGGACATCCAAAAATTACACAAACTACTTAAAAGACAAAAGATTGTTTGCTAGGAACAGTAAGGCAAGGATGATAGACACTCATGAGCAAGACTTGTACACACACACAGCACTACATTTATTTGTGGAGGTAGATACAAGCTCTGATTAAGAGCAGATAATGATCCGGTTTCTTACATTTTTTGCTGTTTGCACGATCTGTGTTGTGTCATTGAAGACACTGACCTGGACTGAAATCAGGATTTAATCTTATCCTGTAAGACGGTGAGAGATGAGTATAAATAAAAACACATGACACTTGTTATTTCAAGAATCCCGAATGTCCTGCCGCTGTATTACAAAACCAATTCTTACTGTACATTAGCACTGCAGTTATGAGCCCATTTGTGTGACACAGGTTATCTTATTTTATTGGCTATGTGAAGGAAGATGTTATTTTTGGAATACAGTTCAGGCTGTATAAATCAGTTTGGCTGCATTCCTCATTGATACATATGACCAATATTCTTATAATGCCTCTTATATCACTATTTCTTTTACATCTGTGTTTGAGACACATTGCGACAACATGAGGTGCTGGGACATGAGATTAGCATCAGTTCGAGATGACATTTGAAAATCAAAGAAATCTGTTTAGAAAGAAGTGAAGTTACCAGACTTCTGTAGCTCGCTCCTCACCTCTGCTTGAAGCTAGCTACATTAGCCACTAATAGCATAACACATCCGAGATTCCCACCCAACATTTGCATTGAGGGTAATGTAGGCCCCAGGGTTTGACAAGGAAGAATAATGTCTTGAATAAAAAAATAAGATATATCTATAGTTCAGCTGCATCTATTTCAATACCTTTTTGTAAAACTTTCCATCATGACCAAACTGTTTGCAGTCAAGTTGCATTGTGGGTACTGCAGACGCCAGGTTTTGACAAGGAACAAGAATGTGTGGAATAAAAAACTTTCATCTTTTTTTTTTAACTGTCGTGAGTCCAACAATGTTATAAGAGTGCAGTGTTAAATCAGTGGAGTACTCTTTTAAAAATCCGACCTACCTGGACCAGACTGGTAGTGCCAAATTTGAGACGCAAAGCTGTATACTTGCTTTTTATCATCCATTGACTACACTTGGAAACAACAGGTACAGTCAGAGAGAGAGAGAGGGAGGGAGACATTTCTTAACAGATTACATTTGAAATAACCACATACAGCTCAAAGCTTTACACAACAAAACAGCCGGGAATTATATTTCAGACCCCACAAGAGGGTAAAGAAGTAGAGACACGTTTTAGTAATATTTTCACAACATAAAATATTATCCCCCGATATTACAGGAACTTTGGACTGCAAGTCAAAATATTCAACTTTAATTGGATTTTCTAATAATTTGATACTGTCATTCATATAAAATTGGTTTAAATTCTCGTTTTCACTGGTTCTTACACCCTTTCCTGCATCCACAACTTCTCTCACACTCCCACAATAATTGCATAATAAACAAACACATCTGACAGTCTTATTCTTACAAATTCACAACTTGGCAAGTCTATTCCTGTAAATCTCCTCTTAGGGTTGGGGGTAAAACTCATTAAGCATGAGTACATCCTTATGGGAGAAGTCCATTTCATCCTCATTAAATACATTTCAGTGTCCCAATTTATCTTGCTGGCCCATTTTCCTCAAAAACATGCTGCTTAACCTGGGCCAGCTTCTGAACACGAGATAACCCGCCAGCAAATACCCATAGCATCACTGTGCTTGATCATATTTAAACAACCAATTCTCTCTCTTAATTTCCAGAGGCGTGTTCAGATTAGTATCCCACCAACTGCTTAGACAGTCACACTCTGGGACTCCAGATACTTAATACATCGCCTTTTTCTAAGAAAAGTAATAAGATTCATGAGGGTGGAGCAGGCTATAGTAGTTTAACATACACTCAGTTAACATATACCCTCCAAGGCTAAAGAAAGTAATTAGAAGAACTTCCTATGCATCTTCAGGTAAAAAGGTACGTAAGGGGCCCCCATGGGGTCAGCTGAGGAAAAAAAAAAGAGCGATGTGTAAATCTGTGCTGGGTTCATTAACCGTGCCCATGGATTGCAAAACCGTGGGCACGATTTACAAATCCGTGGGCACAGATTTTGAATCCGAGAACACGGTTTATAAACCATGTGCATGGTAGCATATGATTACAAATCCAATATTCACTCATCTGTTAGCTCTGTTTTGGTCTCCTTCAACTCCAGAGAGGGTGCTGTTGAATGTGGGACAAATGAATGTTGCAGAAGGTCGTCTTCTGAAAGTACATTACTTCAGTACATTTGTATGTATACAAACTCTTACCTTGAATAGTCAGAATATATATACAGTAGTATGACTGAGTGAATAGTTTACGTCACATTAAACCTGTAATAACTGATTTTTTGGTCATTATTTTGGGCAGTGGAAACAGGCTGTAAACACAATACTGACATGTTATCACCTTTTAAGCTGATATGGATATGAATTTGTTGGCAAACAGTTGCCTATTTACACATCCAGCAGATACGGAGCAACATTTTTTTTAATTTGGGGCTTGGCTGTGTCCACCTGATGAATATAAGTCCAATATTCACTTTCCTTTTAGCTCTGTTTTTGGTCTCCACCAAATCCTGTGGAAAATACCTGGCTCTTTAGTTGTGTGATGTTTGGTGCTGGGCAAGTAGTGCACAGCGGGTTTTGAAAGCTTACTTGCTAAAAATGCTGATGAGAGCAGTTAGAATGAACCAAAACAGTTAAGTTGCAGGCCAGAAAACCAAAACAATGAGCTGAAAGATTTTGTATTGGGTTGTGAGCTCTGCCAAAATGCTACTAGGACAAGATACTATGGCTGAATGCATGAAGTGACACTGACGTAGGCGTGAAGCTGCTGCTGACGTGCTGCTTTCACTATGCGACCAGTGATATTGGTGTTAAGGTGTTAACACCAATATCATGTCAAGACCATACATGTCCAGACCATTTTAAAACTGATGACTGACGAGACAGACAGCTCTGTTAACTGAGTTGTTATACTCTCTGGTTCTCTCAGAGAGTACAATCAGAGGATTGCCTTACTTTGATTATAATCAAACACCTGTAAAATATGTAAATTAACTCAATATAGAAATACAACTTAAAAATGTATCAATGATATCATGCTAGCCATTTGTTGTTTTGGAGTTGACTATGGAGACTTAATCTAACAAGTGGCTAATTGTTGATCTGCCACACCTGCTGTCTATAGGGAGTTATGGCTAACAGTAACGAGTTACAATGTTGAATTTCAGGAAGCGTTTAGTTGGGAAGTCCATGCATCCAATTATGATGTAAGTTATTGGGATGAAACAGAGAGGATAAATATTTTATCACAGACACAACAGTATATTAAATGTTATGTGACAGCATCCCACAAAACAGCAGTGGCAATAAAAAGACAATAAAGAAGAAAATAAATTAAGTTTGCAAACTACCTCATCGACATGTAACCTGTGTTCAATGATCACTCCCTCAAATCTGTTGAATTCAAATCGGAATATTTGGGGATGAGCGTCCTGTGCAAAGCCCAACGGTGACGTTACATGTTTTGATGCCAGTATTTCCCCTGTTCTTGTATGAGGGGTTAAGTGACGCTAGTAAAGGTTTGTTTGCTTCCATATTGCTCCCTGTCGTCACCAGTAAGCAGCTACAGTGTGTCTTGAAAGTCAACTTATAAAAGTTTTATGGAACTCAGAGAGCTTAAGTGATCTTCCCAAGCTCTGCAGTAGCCTGCAGCGTGCAGGATGTCTGCTTATATTAATTTCATGGAGTTTAAGAGGTCACCAAACTCATTTGGAGATTCTTACTCATTTATGAACTCTGCAACCCTTCTGTTCTGCAGTGCTCTAAGCTACTGGTCTTGAGATGCTTAAATTTACATGGAATATTATATGGCTAGGTGGCAAAAAGTCTAGTGCATTTGGAGTTTAAAGTACATAAGGCTGAACGAAAATGCACTTTGAAATGACATTTACCTGCATTTTTATGAAAAGTAAGGTGAGCCAGCCGGTGTTTCATCTGCCTTGTGTGTTGGGAATTGGGTTGCTGGAGCAGGGGAAGGCTGGGTTAGGGATGGGGGCTTTGGGGAAATTGGCTTATCCAATATTCAGAAGATTTCCAATAAGACAATGGGCTTCTCAGAAAGTAGCTTAGCTGGAAAGCAGTGAAACCCTGAGGATGAAACTGAGTAAATGAGCTCACTAGATGGTCTTAACTCTCAGAGAAGGCATACTGACAATGAAACAGGAAAATGGAGCATTCCTTTCAATTAAAATGAAGTTAAGACACTAAAGCAGGACTATAAGAGGGAAGTAGTTAAGGCTCATCTTAAAGGTTAATCTGATGGTGCTCTCTCACACTGACCTCCCCTCAGAGCAGCCCGATTCTCATATTGGGGACAGCTTCACTGTCCACAGAAGCCCTTTGACAAAGCCAGTTTGTGGCAGTCTTTCGTCTGCAGCAGATCTCCCAGTGAGAGTGTTTAAAACCAATGAGGCCTCACATCTGTGCTGGGACTGAGCTTGGTCAGGGGGGTAGTGGGTGATTAATTGACGGTCACATCTCGCTGACTGCTGCCCACACCGCTTTGATGAAGAGGGATTAGGTTGTGCACCACAGGCTCAGCTGATAATAGGAGAACAGAAAGGAAATGCTCATGTCACGCTCCATGGCAAGGATTTCAATCAAAGAACCACTTCATTCAGAGAGCCAAGACTTTTTAAAACAAGTAAAACCCTTAGCTTCCTGCAGCCTTTTTAGAAAGTAACTGTGCCACGATTATAAGTTCTTCCTAATTGGCTGCACGATTTGGAGGAAGAAAAAAGAAAACACATACTGCACAAGTACAACAGTCTTAAATAGCTATAGGAATCTTAACACCATTCAAGATTTTCTCCCGTCAGACTAATGTACTCCTCACAAACTTACTATACCATAACACCATATACCACTGAATATCAATTAATGTGCGATATAGTCGATGACCGTATCGTCATAGTCGAGTTGTCAGTGTTTTCGCTGGTCATGGGCTGCCACAGGAAAAAAAAAAAAAAACTTATATATATATATATATATATATACCTTTCCTGTGGCAGCAAACACAACATGCAGCCTTTCAGTAACTATTATGCTGCAGCCTGAGCTTATTTACACACTTCATACCCACAAGGCCACCTTCATTAAATGGGTCAGTGTTTTACTATATATGATGCTTTTGGATAAATATTACTCCTGTATTGATGTGTATGTTGCATTTTACTGCTTTAGATGTTCATGGTTGTTGTCATTTCATCTACTTTATATGTTGTTGGGTAGTTTGATCTACAGCAAAGCATCATATTCTACAAGATTATCATGTTTGCACTATTTGAGAATATACAGTATGTTATTTTAGAGAAAATGTGTTTATTGAGTTTTACAGCGTGTATCGCGACATAGCCTAAAAATTGAGATATTATTTATAAGCCATATCGCACAGCCCTACAACGGAATAATGTTAATACATTAGCCAATTAATGTATCAGACCGAAGTTCTACTGGCTCTCTCAAGTAGAAAGCAGTATGGAGTTAGAGGCAGACTGACGAGGAGTATCTCTGAGTCTTTAATTTAACATTCAATTTTATATCCCTGTGTTTTCAGTTATCATGATAATAGATTAGATTAAACAATGATAATACTAAGCTGATCCATACCAAACAAAAGTTAATCTCAGTTAAAAACCTCCATGGTTTTGAAAGCATAGGCATCAGTATTTGATGCTGGTAATAAACTGCATTGAAATGAGCATGAAAACTACAAAGAGTCCACAATGAATTGAGAAAAACATTCCTGCTGATACAAAAGAGTATTTTCCAGCAACAACATAGTATATGACGAACATGGACATCGGGTGGAGGGAAATGATTGTCTTGGGGTTGTAAGGTTTCGGTACAGTTTCATCTATCTGAGCCTTTATTTAGCCCCCTATCCTGTCTTGGAACTGGCTGAACTGAGATCAGTCTGCAGTTTTCCCTCGAGACAACACTAATGTCACATACTGACTTGGCACACTAATATTTCACATCCAAACCAAACCTATTAAGGATGACTACTTACCATAGACAAGATATGTCCTTCACAGCAGCAACCTTCACATTCAGTGTTTTCTCAATCTACACACACCCACACAGACACGTACATGTAACATACACACACACACGGACACACAAACACAAACACACACACACAGAATGCTGTGCATATTTTTTTGTGTTATATTTCATCTACTGCCACATATGATGGTGTTGTCCTCTCTACCCTTATCATACCCTTGAAATCTTTAAAATCGCATACTGTACTGTACTGTTGAAGTATACAGTATTTTCTGAGAACAATGAAAATGTGGCAAAGTACAATATTTTCGCTAATTCATTATGTAAATGTAAATATAAGTTACAAAAGCTGAAATTATGCTGACCATATGCTTTTTTTCTTTTTATAAAATCGAATTCCATCTACATTATCAGAGGAAATGTGGAACACAAAAACTTTTATTTAAATACAACAGTTGTTTCTAATTGCAACTTCTAGATATTAGCAGGGGTGCCACATCACAATACACCCTACTGTTGACTCCATACAGGAGCCTCATGTATCCTCAAAGGGATTATCTTAAACACACAGTTACAGTACCTGGTAAATTCTCTCAAATTACTTAAGGTGTAAGCATGAATTACTTTATTCAAGCTATCATCTGCTGCTTATATTAAAGTCCACAATGTTGAATTGTTTCTATATATGCCTGGCATTGATTGCAAACACTGCATTGTTGGGTCCATCCAATTTCTTTCTGAATCTGGCTTTTGTCATTTCAGACTTTGGTCACTCCTGACTTTGGTCACTCCTAGTGGTATTATCAAGACAGACACCAGACAGCATGTGATGTGTACACAAAATCTACACATAGCGGCTTTAAAAAGGCAGTGTGGAGTTGCAGCTGAACAACAAATTAAAGGTGAATCTGGGTGCATTGCTGTCTGCCATAGCATCCTTTCTAGCATACAACTAAAGCTTGAAAAATGTCTGTTTATGCCTGCATTTACGATAAGAGGTGGTTAGTGCAGGAGGGAATGATAAGTGCCATTTCGTGCCAAAAATCAGTAGCAAAATAGCACTATTTCGCCTGATCTGCATAAACATTACCTCAGCTGCGCCACTCCACCTACCTCAGTGCAAACAGGTTCATTTTGAACCAGGAAATTACCCAAACAGGTGCAGGTGCACAAAAAAAGAATAGCACTTGACAAATACAGCACAGTGACAAAACAGGCCTGAGCTATTATGGTGTGTACATCAGTGACCAATTTCATTCATAATCCATCCATTGATTTCAGACTTTAAACCTGCAATAACAGTTTTTTTTGCCCACTTGGGGGCAGTGGAAATAACCTTTGAACACAACACTGACGTTATCATTTTTTTAAGGTGATGTGGCGAAGTTGCCTATTTACAAATCCAGCAGATATGGTGCAACATCAGCATTTATTTGGAGCCATGTTTCAGGCCACCTGGTGGATGTGAGTCCAATATTCACTCTCCTTTTAGCTCTGATTTTGGTCTCCACCAACTCCTGGGAGAAATATCTGGTTCTTTAGCTGCTAAATCCTCGACTGTGTTCACCACCTAGTTGCTAACTGCTATATACTACAACTTATACATTTCCTGTGGCAAAGAAGTGTGATTTATGTTCTCCCCTATTCTATTGAACTATACAAAGGAACTCTCCACCTTGACCGCTCTATTAAAGTAAGAAGCCAAAGTTATCAATCGAGGTGGTGAAAGGAAGGGAAGTCATCTCAACAAGCCATGCTTTCCCAGCCTAATGGATCATACTATGCTGCAGAGAGCAAGAGAGAGAGAGAGACAGAGACCGAGTGAGTGAGACAGCGAGCAAGATGTTGCTTCTACTGTATGGTTTTGACTGATTATGCATTTTTTTTCTTAAGCTATTCATAGAAGATAGATTCATCATTCCAATTTGTCAAGCTAGCAAAGATTTCAATTAATTATGTGCAGCAAAAGACTGGGTGTATTAGGCCTCTCTGTCAGCACTAGTCTGAGTCCCCATTTACCGGACTCAAAATAAAGAGGTATCAGAGAGGTGCTTGGATCCACCAGTAATTAATTTGATGAATGTCTTAGCGGCACAAATAGTGGCAGCCGTGCATCTTTTCATCAGACACCAGCAGCAGTCTCCGTGCTCGGTGCTAATTTGAAGGGGGCAGCTCATCTGTATAGTGGATGTGTTTGTGGCTGGATCTATTCTTCAACCCATGTACTCACAGCCTCCTGCTGTCCAGACAGTGTGTGGGGGCCTTGTGTTTTCTGTCAACTTTGTCCTTGTGCCAAGCAACTTGCTCCACTTAGTGCCCAGTTTTTTGACTTTGTGGCCTGAACTTGATAATGGGAGGTCTGCTGGATTAATGGAAGGTGCAGTCGTGTTGTGTCCCGCCTGCTGCTCTTGAGGTTTTCCAGACACAGTATTGCAGTAATGACCATCATATCATATACTGTACCTGGCAGATGTGAAATTGATAAACATTGTGATGAAAACTCCAATCTGATGAACTACCAATAATCCATTAAAGGAAAATGTCTGATTACAATCTTAAGGGATAAGGGTGCATCTAACACAATGATAGATGAAGTGGGGAACATGGTGGGAGGTGTGATTGGGCCAATCTAAATGATGGATCATATTATTGTTATTAGGTGAAAGCTTCAATGGCACCTATTTGTGATGCACACCGTCAATGTCGACAGGAGCCTCAGCCGAACAAAGAAATAATTGGACTGGTGCCACATAATTCAGGTTCATATTTTCACAAGTGGGGGAACCTCATTATAAATCAGGTCAGCCACTGATACAAGACCATAAATCAAAGAAAGACATAGCACGAACAATTAGATAATTACTAGACCACCGTGTCACCGCTGCTGAGATGTTTTGCCGTTCCACTGAGAGGGAGTGGAGAAAGTAACGAACGGCGCTAAGAACCAACAATCACACTTTCGGCATAAAATGAGAAGGCGAAGACGAGATGAAGATTTAAAAAATAAAAAGGCATAAATGGAAATGTTGAAATGTTGGCCATGCTTTGAATGGTGCTCTAATAATTAACCTTTTGCAGCAATTGCTTTTGTAGTGAAAGAAATAATTCTTATTATTGCTTGGGTAAATGTGTCACCTTTGGTCAGCTACTAAATATTCTGTCCTCTGATCATACCTAAAAGTGATGATATACATTTTTTGAAAGGGTCTCTTTACTACATGATTGCATGGACTGCCACTGACCCCTAGTGTTGCTCAAATGTTCAGTTGCACGGCTTGAACTACAGTATGAAAGCCTGTTACTCTAATTATATCTACGGCCCTTGATTACCCCTAGGCGGAGAAGCTGCCTGAAATCCAGAGGCAGGGGTCCAATTGACCCCAATTGAAAGTGTCATTTCACAGGATTGCCAAGTTGGAGATGCTCTTGCAGCCCAGGATAAGCGGATGTTAATTCAATGTTCCTCCTCAGCATCATTGTTTGATATTCGGGAAGCTCTTCCACTCTGCCGACCTCTGCTCGGCTGGGCGGGTGTAGAGCTGCCTGTACTGTTCTTGTGTCAAACCAGAGTGCAAGGAAGCTCCAACAGCAGTCAAAAATTGAGGTCACAGCACAAGAGTGAACCAACTGGAACAGATTGTTGTGGAACCTCCAGGCTTTTGCAGACACGTGTTGATCCCAGCACAGCATGTCCTAGCTTTTACCTTCCCAACCCCTTCTTCGCAACTCCCTTGACAGCAGCTTATGGATAGCAAGAATGTTCAGGCCTCTCAACTTTACTGCAGTCTTTTATCATCAAATGCACCAAACATCACCATCCATGTGTAAACTACATGACAGGCATCCTGATAATCAATGTATAAAAAGGTAGATCGTTTTTTTACGGTAAGGAATTATAGGTACTCTAAGATTTCCGTTTTTATGTATTTTTCTGGAAATTTACTGCTGTTCATTTGAATATTAAATTAAATGAATAAATAAAATAATAAATAATTTGTTGAAAATTGGATTTCAAAAATATCGATTGCAGCACCAACATCGTGGAGTTTACATTTATTGTTGTTGGGGTTTTTTTTTTTTACCAGGTACGTGGGATTCTGTTGCAGCTATCTGCATTTTCTGCCCACAAACTTTTTGATGTGACACAAAATTACAGTGAAAATATGTTTAGTTTTGGATATTTTCTGGTGAAAATCCATAAAAACCCAATTACCCATATCTAAATTTGAGTTTATACAGTGCATGTGTATCAGGGAAACGTTTTATGTTGGCAATATCAGATGACAGTTGATTTGGTCTGAGCTTTCTCAACCCAGCTGAACAAAATGTAAATGTCTCATTAGATCATTGTCTCTAAAGCACTTTAAATAGATATTAAAGCCGCTCTGCATAAGCCCCATCTGTTCTACTACATATCCCCATGGAGGAGAGGCAGTGTTTTAAGGCACAATTGATCCTTTAATAATGTCATGACCATTGTATGACCCATAGCAGGGGGTGTGTTTGTTGTAGGGCAGAAGGGGGGGGTCCACACACACACATCATGTTGAGAGAAGCAAAAGGAGTGTGTTAAGGTCTGGTGATGGGCGATGGGGGGGAGACAGGTATGATGTGTCTGTTTAAGAACAATGGGAAGTGTCGTCCTGTGTTAACTGGCCACATTTGGTAACATTTCTGACATTCTGTCATTATTGTCACTTTACATGAGAGCTGGGACAGCAAAGAGGGAGCACTGACAGCAGATTGACCCCAGATGCTGTTCATTTGATTGATATCTCTACAGACAATGATCCTTTTCTGCACTGCAGTGGTGGTTACACAGGGAGGCGTTGGGAGGGGGCAAATACAGGAGAAATGTCACACCAGGGAAGTCAGCGAGGCGTAAAGCCCTGCCTGACGAGCGCAGGGTCAGTGGCTCCTCTCTGCCCCCTTTGTGCCCCGGGTAAAATGATCTAAGTGACTCTGGACCTCTGCCACCGATCACTGGCAAAGGATTTGCTGGTAAAACTGCATGTAGTGTGCTATCGCCTAGAGGACAGACTATTTCCTTTTTTGGTGGTTACATTATATGTTTATCCATAACCAGGATATACAGTATATTCTAATAAGACACAGACTATTTACATGCTTGTGTCAAATATACAGGATGAAGATACTAATGGGCACTAAACAGTGAAAGTGACCGAAAGCTTTCAAAGCGACTGGTCCATTTCACACCATAAATAGAAATCTTTCTGATGCTGACGGTGTTTCTTTATTTATAGCTGGGTAGCTGAGCCTCCCAGATGATGAATAAAGGGGAGAGGTTAAGATTACATTGTTCTGGTAAATTACTTGCACAGAATGGCTGCAAGGCAGAAGCCATATCAGTGGTTACATCCTTAAAGACTGCAGCACAGTATGCACAAGATGTCTGAGCTAGCTTCTGGTTGTAAGCTGTCTGTGTTTCATGATTGCAATCAACCTTAATTAAATGTGCTAATACTGTCTTTGTCTCAGTTCATTTAAGGAAGTGGAGACTGCAGCACACACACTCAAAACAAAACAGCTTCTCTTTGACTTTTCTTACTGACATATTCTACTATGATATCCACAAATTTAATAAAATCTAGTTATTTAAGCATTTAATGAACATGTCTTGTCATGGTTAACATACTGTAGGATTAAAAGACCTGCGATAATGGACTGCTGGTAATTTACTGTATGTTACAAACCTTGGATTAATGTGAATGTAGTGAATATATTTCACAAATATCTAAAAGGTTTTTATGGATGTTAACAATTAACGAGTAAAGTATCTGCATCTAGATGTGTTTGTGTGTTGTCAGAGGGAGCAAGTTATGTGGCAAGCTCGTCACTGCGCAGGGTAATAAGGTCAATGCAAAAATAACCCAGGGGCACATTTCCCAGCAAATGTGCAGAAACACACACACACACACACACACACACACACACACACACACACACACACACACACACACACACACACACACACACACACACACACACCACTGTCCCTGCCTTATGTTGCAGAATCCAAACCAATCGAGTCAATTGCCAGAAAACATGACATGACCTTTCAGATTCACTGAGCATCAACCATGAGTGGGACTGGCGTGCTTTCCGTTTCAGCGCACCCTCTGCCCCTCCCGCCCACTCCGTCACCCCCAGGGCCTTAAACCCTCCACAAATAATTACTCTCAGTGGAGTCTGTACTCCACAAGACAGAGCCAAAAAAACTTGACTCTGATCTTGACCCTTACTTAGGGTACTCTCACTATTAAATCATCCCTCACAGGGGTTTTACTATTTGAACAATTCAGTCACCATAAATTGGAAATGAGTAAGGTCAAGTTCATGTTTAGCGTATTCTGTACGAAATATATGTTGTGGACTATACAGCATCCACAGGAAAAAAACTAAGCTTTTTTTTTCCTCTGAAAGGTAACATATGCAGGATTCCTATTAACTGCCATTTTAAATCGGTGAAATGTTGTATAGGTCACATGCCCCTCCATTGGCATAGTGCATAACCTCCAGTTTGCATAAGTGTTTACTTTAATTTTGCAAGAAATAAAAACTCAAATCTCCCAAATAGCTCAAAATAAAAAACTAAACTAAATAAATAATAAAATTTTAAAAAGTTACATTTTGCTATTAAGCCTAGTTACACCATATAGCAATATATGACTTTGTATTTTTAGCAGATTGAAGAACCACAAAGCATGAAGACAACATACAGCAGCATGTTGACATTGTCAGTAACTTTAAATTGTACATGATCAGAAATACTGTATCTTCACAGTGATGCAGACTCCAGTCACAGAGCAGGTGCAGAGTAAGAAGGGATGGATTCCCTCCTGAATGCATTTTTTAAAGTCTTTGAATGAATACACATCACTGATGTAATATGACTACCACCTACTGGCTGAGAAAGAGACTCTGCCATCCATCCCTCCTGTCTTTTGTACTTTTGCATGTCACTCCCTAATAGTGCAAGACACAATTATAGCCCGGCCGATAATGGATTTTTGAGGCCGACACTGATATTGATATTTGGGGGTTTAAAACAATTCTAACAATGGTATATCGGCCGATAGTAGTTTTTTTAACTTGAACAAACAATCTTGATACATGTCCCTTCACTTATTTATTTATTATTTATTTATTTATTTTATTGTGAACAAGATGTATACTGAGTAGAACATTTTACAGTGTAAAAATCAACTTGTCAGTGCTCTCTGGAGGACAAATTGTGTAATGGTTCCTAAATAACCACAAACCTATTTTGGCATTTCTGTACTGAACGACCATTAACACGACTTAACACAAACACAGAACAAAAAGTGTTGATAAAATCTGTCCACAGACAGACATACAAACACCTGGCTCAAGTACTCAAAACCTAGCATGGGAACCAGACGAATCTGCGAGCTCATGTTTTATTTGCTCTGGCAGATGCGTCAGGCCCCCCTCCCGTTCCAGACAGATTTCACACGTTTCGTTGCTCTGATTGGTTGTAACGTCCAGAGGCATTTTGGTCCCCTTGGAAATCGAAAATGAAGTGAGAGGTTCCAGACTAATTTGCATTTGCGAATTGGTCTGCTGATGCCAGGCTACTCAAAACCACTTCTGTGGTAGTTCCCGTTACAGTAGGTGTCTCCAGGACCACATTTTGCCAAAAACTGTAACCTACACTGTACATTTACTGCCACTAGACAACTTAACCTTTCCCTCTGCTCCGATCGGCAACACCTGTCTGCTCTGAGCGCAGCCGCCGTCTGTCTTGTTCGCACAAACACACACTAGCTACGCACTGCCCTATTCCTTAAAGGAGCCACGCTGCTCTTATAACAACTCTAGCGAGAAAAAAAATAGGAAAGACCGGGTGAGTAGGTGAGGATGGGCTGTGAATGGGCTCAAATGTGCAAAAAATAGAAATGAATATCCAACATACATACATATAAACATTACTAATAATATAATAAGTAAGTTTTGTCCAATAACAACACTCATTTTTCAAATCTAGTGTTTTAGTGGCTTGACGTCAAAGCTGCCACTGTGGTTTCTTTCTGTTATTCTATTCTTTATGTTAAATACGGCACCTGTTGTGTTTCAATTGGGAACTGTACATAAAGCAAGTCCTCCTTGACATTCATACAAGTATGTTTTTTTTCCTATAAAACATCTAAACAGGTAATTCAAATTCTAGCAGACAATGTCAAAATGTCAGAGGTCAAACAACCAGGTTGAGGCAGTGAGTGGACTAATTCCTGGTTTGAACCACCGTTCTGCATGGCAGCACCTGATGAAGTCATGGATCAATGAGGATTGTAGCAACTGACACTCAACAGTGAACTTAAACAATGTCATCAGCAACTTTAATGGTTAGCCACTGAGCTGTAACCAAGAGACTGTTATTCACTGAGGCTCAAAACCTAACTCTTCATTATTCAGCGGAGCAAAACTGATTCTCTTCGTTTGTTCAAAGTATTTTAAATATAGGCCTGTTTTACAGTGGAGTTTATAAAGATGACTGGTATAAATAAACCTTTAACCTTTACATCCGTGAAAATGAATAACTTTGGTTCAATTGTTGTCTAGTGCTACTGCATGTGTTAAAAAGACCTGTGTTTTTAAATATATTCCTCTGGCTACACTTGGATGACAGATTGTGGGGGTTATAAAAGGGTTAACCCATTAACTACTTATTTTTTCAAAAATCGTTAAAATTCCACACACACCGAAAGCGATGAGTTCACCATACCGTAACATCAATTCGCTGTCAAAATGTTCCCGCTTGTGGCCGTATTGCGGGTGGTCCCGGGAAAGACAGTCAATAGCAAATATCGGATCAAATTCAATCGATGGTGTGGATTTTTACTAGGCTATGTTATGTGTACAAATATGTGTCCAAAGCCCTTCTCGTGTCAGCAGACGTGTTAAACATCTTCCGGCAGCGCAAAATAAAACTCACGCACTTCAGCACCACTGCTGAAAAAAATCCCAGGGGAAACACAAGAGTAGAGATAGCAAAATGGTGTAAAGGTCAAAAGTCAGGATTTTGATCACTGGTTTCTATTTTGCTTTAGATTGTTATCGTCTATCTCATTAAATAGATTTAAAGCGAGCTACAATGCAAGGTCAACCACATTTAACCCTAAACATTTAGCTTATTCCACTGTCACATCTGCATCATCAAATTAATGTCAAGCCATAACACATTTCCTCTGAGAGGGGTAAACCTTTGTGACACACAGCAGGGAGGATCCAACAAGTCTCTTTTCATTTACCTCAAAATGAGGAAGGCAGAATGATATGGGGCCAAAAGTCTTAATACAACAATCTTATTTCACGGAGGATACTGCCCTTTCCCCCCTTTTTGTGCCTGTGAAGTTGATTTGAAGTCATGGTTAGTCCTTTTGATATGAGAGGCTGGGTCAGACCAATTTGCCACCTGGTGAGGAGGGGGAAGTGGGGAGGTACATTTTTTAATTGTCAGGTCACTTGGTGCAGGGACAGAAGATCCTTTGGGCACATTGTCTGTCTTTGTGTGAAGGACCAGCCATCTGAAATCCCCCACCTCATTATGAGAGAGGGAAGATTAATTGACCAGTTCACTAACTGGCAGCCTCAAGACTAGATCAACTTAGCAAGGGAACTCACCAATTAAGACTGGACTACAGCACCTTTTCTTATACCAAGAGAAATCCTTTTTATTATCATTCGTCTCTATAGTCCTGTGAGGAAGATCAAGGCTAAGCTGCCCTTTGTCAAAGGCACGAAAAAAAGACTATAGGGTGTGACAGCATGATTTAATGTTAGTGATAGCATGGGTTACTCCAAGTACTGCAGAGCACTGCTCAACAAGGTTGCAATCAACATGTATTTGCATGAGTTAAGCAATTTAATTAACAACACTAATGGAAATGGTCAAATCTGTTGAAAATGTCAATGTAGTGGTTTTTTCTTTTTTTTCAATGCCTATTGCTAACTAACCTAACTAACCGAATAAGGCGTCAGGAAGCCAGTTATACTGTGCATCAGATAGGTCCAGGTCACAGAAAATGTAAACCCATCAAAAATATAACAACTGTGTGTGTAAAAAAAACAGATGTGGCTTTTTATTTTTCAACTGAAGGCCAGGACAATTTCCTCTGTAAACGGCTCCACCGAAGTGACATTTTGGCTCAGATTGATCAAACAATGCGCCTTCTTTATTTCCTTTCCCTTATAGCTTTCAGCTTTTAAAGTTTCTTATCAATCTTTTCTTTTGATATTTCAATTGAAGTGAAGGATGCTGTAACAATCATTCAAAAACACACACACACAAGCAGCTGAATTCACACCTGTGGTTTTTCAAAAGCTGCCATGATGGAAGCTTTACAAAAAGCTTTAAAGTCAAAACAAAATGCATTTTATTTTCACTATTACACTTCACATTTATAATACAAAACGTTTATATTCTTCAGCGGAGAGGTTGTTGTCAAACCACCATGTGTTATGGAAAAACTAACTGGAGGGGATGGATATGTCATAGCCACAGAGGTGTCAGAGATCTGGTGCCAACACCTGTCGGTTCTCAGGGAGCTTGCATCTTCAATAACAATACCGACTTTGACATGAAGCATATAACACATCCATACATATACACATGCTGAAATACACACACACACACACACACACACTCGTTTTGTCTTTTGTGTACACACAAACGCTTTGAGGGGGAACAGAGTGCTGAAAAGATGTCATCATCACTCTCTTCAGGAGGCCATTATGGATAGGAAGCTAATATACTGCGCAGATATTCCAGCATCTTTTTCACCGAGGGCTGCATATCCCTTGTGGGTGATCGGTAAAATTGGTTGACATTTTCCTGGCTCCAATTAACCTTCGATTTGACTCTCAGTTTTGCCTGTCGTCTTTTATTGTCTTCTTGAAAAAGTGGCAAAGGGATAGCACAGTTGGAAACAGAAGCATTGTTTCCCGATGTTGACCATTTCCTTTTTTGGCCTAATTGTTCTCTTTCCCTGTGGATGACCACCAAATGAACAGAAGATATACTTCACCAGTAGGTCGTGGCATTCTCTACAGAAGGTTAATACAGTACTGCTCTTTATTGAATTGTGTAAAATACCTTTTGTAATGAAAGACGAGTGCCACTATGTTTTGTTCATGATACAACTAGCAGATAAGTATAACACTACGTAGTAATATTGTGAGACATAATTTTGTGCTCTTGTTGAAAATCAATGTTTGTCTTTTCATCCTTTAAATGTCCACTGTTACGTCTATAGATCACCAGGAATTCTAATTTATCTAGAACTGTATTGGTTGTGGTACAGGTCAATCATTTTTGTTTGTCTGGATTACAGCAGTCATGTGTTTTGTTCTATAGCATCCCTCCCCCATATTGCTTTTTCTATCCTTCACTCTGGTTCATCCAGCGGTCATTGAGAGCTTGTGTTATGCAGGATTTCCTCATGTGAAAACCAATTTGACCATTTACACATCCCTTCATCTTCTACACTTCCTTCATGTCACCAGGTAGTCATGAATTGTAGTTTTTATCTGCTCAAATGAGATAAAGGTGCTTTAAGTTCCTCACTGTGACTACAGTAAGAAAAGAGGAATGTTCTGGTTTATTTACTGGAGGATTATACCAGGACATCACACAACTTACATCAACTGAAATGAGACTCAAGCTGGATTTATGGTCGCCGTAGTGTCTCTGGTGCGAGGGTCCGTGTGCACAAAATGACGTCATAGCGCAAAGGCTCTGCAAGCTGCACCTCTGAATTTTTGTAACTAGGTGACACGCACGACGCGACATTTCAACACAGACGCCTGTGAAACTAGACTGACCGAGCCGGTATGTATTTCAAGCACCTCTACAACCGTTCCATGAGAGACCACAGACACAGCCAAATGATTTGGAACTAAACAGATACCTTCTTCCTCAGCAACAACAAGCTCTAGTGCAGAGTTCAGCCATGTTTGTTTATGACGATCTTCCACTCGTTTTTTTATTATACGCCCCCTGGCGTTTCGGAGAAAACTGCAATGGTTCGCCCGTTAAGCATAAACGCCCGTGCAATTTCAAAGCTCACGCGACATCTACGGCAGCCTGCTTGCACAAGCATAAACAAGGCTTCAGGCACCTCGTCTTCAACAAACAAAACAAAATTCTGATGAGGATAGACTTTATCCACTCACAAAAAAAAGTTCACTCTGTGTTTTGGATATGGTGAAAATGGCAAACTCATTGTTGAATGTAAACAGAACATGCTGCAGGAGGATACAAAGCTGCCTCACAAATAATCTCCACACACGTCACCTTGTTGAACTAGTAACAGTGTTTGTCGTGCCATTAGCAAACATTATGATACAGTTGCACTTTCTGCAGTGGAAATGCAGTGTAAAGATTTCAGGCACAGTAGAGTGTGACATTTCTTACAGTATGGGATTTTCAGGGAAGTCAGTGGGTCAAATGTGATGTATGATGTATGTGATGGTGAACGTAGCCAGCTAGCAGGAGAGGGGCAGGTCACACATTCTTGCAAACATAAAATCACTAGGGATAGGAACACAGAGAGAGAGAGCTACTTGGAAAGATTGTTTTTTGACTGTCGTATCGATTTTTGACAAATTTCACACAGTTTTGGGTTTTGAGTTTGGGTGGGATCTGTGGTTGTGTATTGATGTAGCCATATCTCTGACAGTTGTATCAGTTCATCTTTACACTCCTATCACATACGCATACATAAACTGTCACAGTATGTAGAGCAGTATGAGGTTATTTATCATCTTGATATCAAAACACTGTATTAGGGAGAGTTTCAAAATCAGTCTGAAGACTCTTCGTAAAAGATATTCCACGGTGTGAGAGCAGGAAAAAACAATTGGCGTTATTTTGGACAAAGAGTTTGAATAACAAATTGAAATTGTTTTGAATTAAATTGTTTTCCATTGCAATGCTAAATTTGTGCCACACTGTGTTGGTCAGAGGACAGTAATTATCGTTCCAGCTACTTATGCACTGATGAGGAAGGAGAAAGCCGTTTACTCTGTTAAGGTTTATGTAACGTAATGCTATGCGTGTGGCATTGCATACACACTCAACACAGACTGAAATGTTAACATGCTTCAGTTTTAACTACTGAAATATTGTCACTTCATTGTCAATGACCAGACTTTTGCTACAGTAAGGATGCTCACCGCTGGCTGTGGCTGTGATAGTGACCAGCATCAAGCATTTTCACTTTATTTAGAAAAGATTTATTTTCATTTAATTTGGTGGTTTTGTATGGGACTGATAAATTTCTTTAAACATTTTCATAAGTAAGTATATTTTGGTTGGTCAAACGCTGTCAAATGCAGGCAGCTTCTTCATATTCATTTAAAGATTTTGTTAGTTTGTGTATGTTTAGAAAACAGTACAGACTAAATTAAGACTATTTAACTCAATCGACAGCATTCATTTTAATAGTTTTAGTATAATTTTAATAGTTTTTTTAGTTTTAACACTACCTTGTCTTCTTTTATTATCTTGTATTTTTTGCATCACTGCCATAGCTTACTCTAAGGAGTATCCATCAGATCCATGATGGCATTTTTACAGCTTCTATCCACTCTATACAGTAACACTACTGCATGAAGAGTAGCCTTCTCTACAATAATCAATATTTCAATGCATCTCATTCTCCCCGTCGTCAGTGATGATTTAATGGCAGGAAAGTTGAGGTCATGTAGTGGTTCAGCTAAGGCATAAAACCACAGTGCAGTGCCTGAACACAACTGGCATTCATTATTAAAATCCCACAGTTACAAGGAAGCTCACATTCTATCAAACTACACAGCAAAGATAGTGATGCTCGTGACTGCAGTTTGAACTCGCACTGAGGATACCAAGCGTTACAAGACAGTCCCTTCTCTGAAGAGCAGTGTTTTTCTTACATAGCCCATTACATGAAGCCTTTCAACTCAGTGTTTCCTTGGGGGTATAAGTATTGGAGGTGTAGAAATAAATAACCTCGACAGGCATGAAAAGTATTCTACAATTAACAGTATACCCAGTATTCCCAGCTTGGGACTTTCTGAATGAGACATGAGATATAATAGAACTGAAGCTTACTTATTATTTGGTTTCACTATTGTATTCATCTGCTGGATATGAAAGTGGGTTAAGTAGGATAATTTATAGTTCGGCATCAACTCTAACCTGTGGATTGTCGTGGCACCACCACAACACTGGATAGATGCGTCGTATATAATCAAGTCATGTGGTGCTTAAAGTACCCCAGAGTAACTGTGATTACATTCTGGGTATTATACGTTTGCATTTAGCTGCTGTATATGAAGCAGTCAAAGTGCCAGAAATAGGTCTAATGAGAGTCTGGTGGCACTATATCTATGTCAAAGCCAGTAACTGATCTTGTCACTCGTAGGCCAGGGGTCGTAAATCAGAGGCCAGCAGAGCTAAATGTCACTAGCATTCCTAGGCTGGTAACACACTTAACTAGATTAGTAAGTAAAACTGCTTTACTTCATGAGTAGGATTCCGGGATTAGTAACTCAGATGGACAGTTTAGTAATCCACCACACTGGTAATTACCGTGGCTTTTATGAGTGGTGTCTCTCACAGGGCACTGTTGGGTGTACCTCAAACCAGTATGTAGTTCAGCACACAGGGAATTGCTGACATTTGTCAAAAGGTTGTTAGCTTTAAGCCCAAAGCTAACCTTCTATTGATCTACTGATCAAGTGATTAATCACTACATGTGACTTCACTACCAATAAGCAACCAGCATTGTAAAACAATTCATTATCAGCCCCCCCCCCTAAAAAAAACAAAAAACAAACAGTATTATTACTACAGTATTTTACACTGTGATACATTACCACTTAAAAATGACTTCTCTGCTCTAATAATCTGCATACTCATCTCTATTGTAAAAGTTTACCTGCATTGTTTGTGTCATTTACAGGATGCTATAGCTGATGATATAGCTCAAGGAGAGAGTATATTGTTTCATTTCCTACCCATCACTGATAACGGTCAATATGAGAATATATACATTCCCCACTTTCAGTTATGGCACTATGTTCACGTGTTACTTTTCTGTAAAAGCACTTATCCTTTATCTGTCTGTAAGAGAGTGATACCTCACAAAAAACATTCAGATTCAGGCTGAGATAACACTATGAAAAAAGCTCCAATTTAAACAAGGTTACAAAGGCTTGTGCCCTTGTTTAACAGAGGAACAGGCTACAAACACAGATGGCATCATGATCCAGTACCATGCCCCAAATGTCCTAGCCCTGGTACACAGCTAAGGCGAGGTTATATAGAGCCTCAGATCTCATAGGGCTGGAGTGCTGGCTCAACGTCAATCACAGTAATACTGGCTGACACACTGGTGAGGGTGGTGACAGGGCAAGGTTATATGTCACTGTATGCTCATGGCCTGCATGTAGACCAGGACTGCCAGACCTCTGTCTCATGTGAGGGGTCACCCTTAGGGTTTGGGATCCAAATTAATATACCCCACCACAGTTGCACTGCACCCCCCATCCCCTGGCTGAAGGCCTTCCTTGCCTGAAATTGTACCCATAGCAACTTGAAATACACCATCATTGACACGCCATTATAATATGTAAGTATGCTTGCTTACTTAGCCAGCATGTCTGCTCTCAGTTGCTGTCCTCACAGAAGTATAGTTAACTGTATATGTTGTTGTCTGATATTCAGTTACATACTGAATATTATTATTACAACATTATAACAATTTCTGTGGTCAATTTTTCTACAATTGAAGTAATCACTACTTTCATTATCAATTAATCTGCCAGTCAATTAATCTATTTATTGTTCGGTCTATAAAACATCAGAAAATATTGAAAAATGCCCATTGCAAGTTCCCAGATCACAAGGTGACTTAAAATGTTTCTTTTGTCCAACCGAGAGTCCAAAACCCAAAATATTCAGTTTACAATGATATAAAAAGAGGGGAAAAGCAGCAAATCTTCACATTTAAGAACCTGAAACTATGCAAAGTTTGGCCTTTTTGCTTGAAAGTTGATTTGAACGTTAAACTGATAATCAATATAAATGTGGATTAACTTCAGTCAAAACTACAACTACAATTGAACAATCCATCGCGCTTTAATTAATGACCAATGGTCTATAATCCAAGCTGTTTGTCTTTGTTCCAAAAAATGTGCCACAATGTTCACCCAAAGCTCAATGTTGTGCATTTATTTGACTCAACATTAAGTCGTTACAGAACTTCACAAACAACTAACTTATATACAGCATCATTACATTATTGCCAACCCAGCTATTCCAGCACAAAACCCGTCACCACTTTCACAGTGTTGTAGAGTTATATAAGAGTTATACACGAGATCTAAACATGCAGTGATGATGTGTTGGTTTGAATGTTCCTCTGCTGGTGATGGATTGTTGAATTAGGCCCCTCTGAGTTGTGAATCACGTTCACCTGGGCAGCTGACATTTAATCAATAAACATCTGAACTGTTGCCATGACCCTGAGCCATAAGGATTTAATTTGGTTTCCCCACACCAACTGCCGCAGGACCCCCTGCGGATTTCCGAGACAAACCTCCAGTCACCTGTGGTTCATTTCAACATCCACCCAGCAGACGAAAACAGAAATCTTATGCTCTATTTTTTGCAAGACAAATAATCAAATGTTTCTCACAGTGTATGGCAACAGGGTGTAATCAGGGCTGTGTCAACACTTCAATAAAATAATTACTGTCATATGCTAATGATGACATGTAAATTTTGAATTTACTTGCCTTCAATACCACGCTTACCACCAGACTCCCTGTAAAAACTCTCATTTTGATGAAAACTTGAGCTCGCCAAACTGGCTTCAGCCTAAAGTTTGGGGAGAAACATGAGATATATTTAAATATTTTCCCTAATAAAGCATTTTTCTGATATCTGTAGCTAAACTGTTGCTACTGATTCATCAATACTGCAGTTATAACATGAAAAGGTTGTATCAAAGACATACTGTATATTTTAAGCCAGCTTTTGTGCATAGATGATGTAACATCATGATTTTTAGGAGCAGCAGTTCAGTCATTTGGCTTTAGAAATATTTGTAAAAGAAAAAATCTCACACTTTTTTATATTTAACACAAGATACTGGAACATGATATAATGTGGCCATACAGCAATGAGTTCATAGATGTGGCATACATGAATCTTTCACCTCAATAAATATTTAATCTTTGCTCTGAATCATTTAAAGCAAAGCCCTTTCTGTTGTTCTTCGGGCAACATGTGCATGCGGTGTACACGGTTTTATCTCCACTCAGTCCCTGCCTCCCTCCCTTTCCTCTCTCTCTCTCTCTACACAGTCTCTCTCTCTCTCTCTCTCTCTCTCTATCTCCACACAGTCTCTCTCTCTCTCTCTCTCTCTCTCTCTCTCTCTCTCTCTCTCTACACTCTCTCTCTCTCTCTCTATCTCCACATAGTCTCTTTCTCTCCCTCTCCATCTCTCTGTCAGTTGGACAAGCTGCTCAGTGGCCCTGAAATATGGCACATTATGCCGCTCTGTTGATCATCGTTCAGCTTTACACCCTGAATCTGAATGCAATGTAAATGATATGATGATACCCTCTAAGGCAACATTAACTTTACTATCATTAAGCTTTTTTTCAAGTACAAAGGTCGACTTCCTGAGACAATGAAGTAAACTGTGAGGTTCACTTTAACTTGATGCGGATGAACATACAATAATGAAAGCAATTTCTGAGCAATGAAGGTTAAAATGGGGCAACAGTATACGCACATGAGATCAGACTATTCAATAATTCTTTTAATTAAGAGACTGGTTTATATCCTTAAACGCAAAATCTGATTTGCTAGTCGACCATGCTGTCTAGTTAAAGGAGTCAACTGGAGGTCATTTGTGGTTTCCAGCTGAATGGGTATGCATATGTGGAAAGAAACACTAGAATATGCATGACTGCTATTAACTTCATGTTTAACCAGTCTTGCTTGTAGCTTAGCCCTGTATCAAATGTGACTTAAAATAATATACTCATGCTGAATTTCATAAAAGGCAAGACTATAACCACTGAATATAAGAAATATGCTGTATCCTTGACAAATTAATTGTTCAAGCCACAATCCAACTGAAAGCCTATTTACACAAGTTCACTCAATCAAAGCATTTGTCTCTTGCGGGGGAAAATATTGTCAGTAAATTGACAGGTCAGCTAGAAAGATTTGCACACACATTTTTCTAATGCACGAAAACACGCCATGAAAACCAAGAATTTTTCAGTTCTTATAATCTTGAACAATTCACTCCAAACTCTATAATAAATATTTAAGAGTTGCTATGCCTGTAAATCGACTCATAACAATTTATCCAGCTGCTTCAATCTCCTCCATGATTTTCACCAGTCAGGATGTAGCTGACAAGCTACTAACAAAGATGTCCCCATTCTAAATCCCGACAACAAAGCTCTGATTGGTCAATTGTTTCTCCAGCCAGTAGAAAAAGTTTAATCCACATGTGATTTCATACATTTTGTTTACACCTTTCCACATAGTATATATGCTTCTCTGTTGGCCAGATCACAAATCTGATTGTAATCCCTCTTGGTTTTCACGTGCTACATGCAAACCAGGTCTCAGAGGGTGGTGGTAATGTATCTGAAGTTGTTTTGGTAGGAGGAATAAGATGTGCACTTGATCACTTTAGTTACAACAATAACAGTTCGAGTATCAGGTAAACACACACACAATAGCTTGGTGCGCTAGTTGTATGATTTCTGTGTTGAAATCGCTGGAGCCTCTTTTCTCCCCGTCTCAAGTGACAGGGAAAACACCAGCTAATTTCTGTATAATTTCAGTGTAACTTTAGCAGTCATTATCACAGGGGACAGACCCTGTAAGAGGCTCTTTCCACAGACCGCTTACTGATGTAGTTACACTTGGGAGGAGTAAAGATTGTGTAAATGTTGTGATGGTGGAATTATACTTCCACAGGTGCCTCCAACACAGGAAATGGTTTATAGTTCAGCATAGATTTTCACCTGTTGATTGCACCACTGCATCAGTAGATATATATGTCTTGAATTATCAGGCCATATTGTGCCTCAATCAAATTACCCAGTAACTGCGTTTTCATGTTTTCATTCACTTTGTGATATAGAGCAACAAGGGAATGGTTTGCCTTGAATAGAAGACAGCTGTACTGCAATCATTCAGACAAAAGTAATCGCGTTTACATTCTTTCATTCACTGCGATAGAGACTAAAAATCATGGCGAGCAGCATGTGTGCTACTGAATAGCATTGAGCCTTGCTTTATGTTGTCTTTACTATCAACAATCTGCATCAGAAACCTATAGGAGAAAACCAATCACAGCTCCTGCACTCTCCACATGGTATCTCTCAACACTCTACACACAAACCACAGTCACACAAAGAGAGTGCAACATGAGAGATTATTTTCCGTTCAGAACAATCATCTATCCTCTATCCTGATATGGCCTTACTTCTGCCTTGGTGATACATTTCACTTTACTTTAAGATGATATCAAATTACAACTTTAACAGAACATGTGGTCACTCTTTTAAGTACGGCGCTCAGTGTCCAACCTCTCACTTCTCAGTCTCTGTGTCACTCTCTATGTCTCTGTCTCTAGCACCAGCAACTACAAGCGCTTAAAAAGGTTCCATTGAAAAGGTGCTTTCTTGAATGTTTGTGGACTGGTTATGGCACAATTCAATTAGCCATGTGCAAAACGTTACACAACAACACCCACCACTAAGGTCTGCATGATGACAATACACCTTACCTCATCACTTCTCTCTGTATGCTCTAGGTGCACTCTCCCTTTCTCCATCTGAAACACCTGTTTTAACAACAAGTCTGTCAAACTTTGATGTCTGTTTTGACAACTTTTGAAATCTTAATCTTGCATTTAATATGACTAATCAGATCACAGTTCAGTCTACATTCACACCTGTTCCGCCTCCTCTCCCTGCTTGGCTTGGGCTGTCTCTGCGTCACCATCCTTCTGATACTGCACCTGTATTAACAACAGGTGGGAATCAATATCAGTGTCATGCTTTGATAAAGTCATAAGTATTTGAAAGTACAATTTTATGGTTTTTGATAAGTTTTCATATTTGAAAATCTCAGTCCAGTTGACCTCCATCAGCACACACATTGTACAATTTAATTACTATTAAGTAACCATTGTCAAAAACTTTAAGTACTGTTTAACACTACAGAGTGATTAGCAGCAATACAATGTGTTGCACAATAGTTACAATACCATGAGCCTAACTAGCAACGCTCCCAAACAGTAGCCTATTCTGCCACTTTCACCAACAGCCTTGCACATTGTAGTGGTCCCATGTGAGTCTCTCCATGTGGTAGCAGAGACGGAGAGGAAGCTAGCTACCATCGCAACACAGCTAAACATAATATGACACGGAACATATTAAACTTGGGTTTACTTCACTGATGACAAACTAGGAGAAAAACCTCAGTGTCTAGTATGCGGCAAAGCACTAAAATATAGTAGTAGTATGTGTTAAGTTGGTCTACTGTGTGAGTGAGGCATGACTTAACTCAAGAGATATGTGGACCCTGAGACTAGACCAGTTGGAAACCACCGATGTGTGTATAATGTGGATCAGCTACACCAGACTGGGATCAAGGCCAATCAGGGCATATTTTAATGCATCTGTAATAGCTTTCTTAACCCCAAGCTATCTCCAATCCGTAGTTTGCTGCAGTACATCAACTGTATAAAAAATCCTATGGTGTTCTATAAAAGACATAAGAAACACACAGCATCAGGTGTTCGAATCCTGTCTAAACCTCCATGCCAAAGTATTTTAAAATACAGTAAGGAAACTATCAGGGACAGCTCATGCAGGTCATTTTTATTATATTTTAAGTAGACCTATTTAGATGTCAAGCAACTGTTTCACTTAGTTTAATGTCGGTTTACTGTGAGCTAAGGTCTCTGGGCAAACAAAATGTTGTCAGGACATCTCTACTATCCATATCAGAAACTTCCAAAATCTCGGCAAAATATTGCTTTACAGGCATTTTATGATGGGGTCACCTGAAAAAAATCTCATGTATTCCAATAAATTGGCCTTGCATTGCTGAGGTGACAGCTTTATAAATGTATAATGCATCCCATCAGATTAACAACAAAATCAAATGTTACTTTATTATTGCTTGACACTGCGTTTTCATGATAGCTAACAACAGTTGCGGCTAACTATTTTTTTAGCTAAATGTAAGCTAACGTTTTTGAGCTAATAGCCTTGGTTAAGTTACCTTAGCTAACGTCCCTCTACATTTGGTTTTAGCTAGCTGTGAAGTCAGGTGAACGTTTTGACCTCACAGAAGCTAACGTTTGTAGGTAACATTTTATGACTATGGATGAACTATCGTTTTATGACAATGTACCATCTTATACTGATGGTAACTAACATTAACGTAAAACCATAACTTACCATTATCGTCTTGCGCACTGCAGCTGTTGTGTTACTGCATACTGGTGTTTTGAATATACTTTTTGGCATGGCGGAAGAGACTAGTCCGGGTTAGGCCTTGCCTCAAACCCCTTTCAGACATTCAGCTCAATGTACTGATCATTTTCATGTCGGTCTCATATTCATAACACGCCACGGAGTCACTTTTCTGTACGCTAGCTAAATTTGCACATATGGAAGGATAAATTAGTTAGCAGCTAACCTGTGACGGCTGCGTCCTTTCAAATGAATGCGGGCTGTTCACGGTCGACCAATCAGATTCGTTGTAGGCAGGACGTTTATCACGCCCCACACCGTTCAGATCATGAAGACTAGAGGTTGCATTTTAAAGAGTTTGTGCACATGTATGAACAGTACCATGTGTCTTCTATTTATAGTGTAAATTATGTCTTGACAAGACAAATTTAAGTGTAAGTCACTTGTGTATTTGTAATTCACTAGGTTATATCAGTGGTGATGGTCTTGACAATTGTAACTTCTTGTAGTAGTAAATTAATAAATTCTTTGTAACCTAGATTTGTATAACGTTATCCAGTGTTTGGATCTTACTTAAACTATTCTGAATTTGAACTTTTTAATAACAGTTGATTTGAGATCAGTTGTTTCAGGAAAAGAAAAGCCATGGACACTTACGTGTTACTGTATATAACCCTGTATGGCTTATAAATAGCTTTTCCTTTGTTTCTTTGGAGGCTGACATTACAGTGATTGTAATGAGTAATGCCCTCTGATGTGTCTCATACAGGAAAATATACTTAGTGTATGTTATCTGTAAACTGGATAACCATGGATGTACCAGGATGAGCTGAGCTGCATGCAGTATCAACTAAAAGTCTGAAAATAATTTCAGCGGGATACATCAGTGGCTGCTGAATGGTTGTGTTTTTTTGTGCATATTTTTCTTTAATAACACTGAAATAAATGAATCAAGGAATGTCCTTGAGTAGCACTTAAGATATACTTTAGGCTATTGTGGTGAAAATTGTATTTGTCAAAGTATTCATGTGGTAAAAACGGTAGTGTACACAGGCCAGTACAATATGTCAAAATGAGCATTATAGAACCATATCACGCTGACCATGGTTTCAGCTCATCCTGGTGTTTAGTGCTGCATTTAAGCTGATTGAATTATTTGTATTTATTGGGTATATGCTGTGGGGCTCATACCTTTCTTCCTGATAGTGGTTTGATGGAAGAGGTTATACTATTTTTGTGGCGGCATCATCAGGTGATTAACCATTGCTTTAATATTTTAAGATAAACTACTAAACTTCATATACCATACCAATTAAAAATAGCAATCAGCAACAGAGTGGAATGAAAATAATGCTTAGCCACATGCCAACAAACCCTCTGCATCAGTTTCATCTGATAAGCAGATGAGCAGCTTTTCAGTAAACAAATGCCAAGCGATATGAAAGATCAATAGCCCCATCTAGTGGTTAAAAAGGCACCACCACAACTCTGACCTTTGTAAAACCTCTTTGGTTTTTTCCCTGAAGACCCAGGAACCAATACTCACTTTCGAGCATCCTTTCAGCCCGAGGCTGTGTGCTGCCGCTGGCATCACCACCACTTGTCTTGTACTGGGAAACTTACAGAGGGATGGAGGAGAGGGGGGAAATTGACAGCCCCTGTACTTCAATGGCTTAGATATAATCAGAAATCAGAAATCAGAAATGCTTTATTGATCCCCAGGGGGGAAATTCCACAAAGCAATGATGACTTTCTACCAACAGAAGTCAGACATATAGGTGCTTTATAGCTACTAAATATTAATTAGCATGTAATGAGAAAATACCCCAGAAAGGAATTCTCAAACTATTTTTGTATTATATACATCAGTTTTAAGTTGTGGGTTTTAATAAATCTATGACCAATGAAGAGAAGAAATTGTGTAGTGATGACATTTGTCATGATATTTTCTAAAATATATGATATGGGCACATTTTTAGTGCAGAGCTGTAAGCAGTTCAGAAAAGTTGAACCATGCGTTATTTTACTTTTAGTATGTATTGTGCACATCTTTTATATTTTCTCTCTCTCACTCTCTCTCTCTCTCTCTCTCTCTATATATATATATATATATATATATATATATATATATATATATATATAAGTACACTGTGGTCAGTATCCAGTACATAGATCACCCGTCTCCAACACACTGTACAAAGAAGCCACATTGAGTAAAGTCCTTAGCTCATTGTATGCTGTACAAATTGTAAAATCCCTTGAGGCAAATTGTGATTTGTAACATTGAGCATACAATTGACTTAACTTGACTCATTGTAAAATAGACATGTTACTCAGCCATGACCTCTTCATTCTCATGCAGTCCTAAATGCTTTCAACATAAACACTTGCATCACTTTGAGTTTTGCATGCGTTGAAGCAACATTTCAAATAATTATTTGGTCTAATACCTCACTGTCACTTTACTGAACAATAACAATGGGACTGCGCTCCATGTACCAGGTTGGATTCATGTCAATTGTCAAGACGGACAGAAATTCACACAAATTTAGACCATTTAGGTCTCATTACTAGGCTACACGTCTGATATGTATCAGATTTATGACCACAAACAGTATGACAGTGTTGAAATCCAAATTGATGTCACTTTCAGTGATACAGTGTGTGAAGGTGAACAGGTATTGATCACATAAGTGGAAACCCCTTTACCTGTGAGTGTGAAGCAGTGATATATCCTACAGTATGTCCAAAGTATCACACACTGCAGATGACAGCAACAAAAAGAAAATGACAATTTAAAACAATTTAACAATTAAAAAAATCTGCATCATCATTATCATTTGCCCCATTTGATGTATCTTTTTTTTTTGGAGTTCTTGGGACATAAAAAGATTGAATTGTTGTCGTCAATGTTGTATCACATGCTCGTGGAATGTGTCACAGTCCAGAGAATTCCAGTGGGTGGCAGTAGTGCATCTCTTGTGCCTACTTCTTTTATACGCACGAAGAAGAAATAGGCTAACCAGTAGCTAGCTAGTGCCACCAGTTGCTGCTGAAAGGACTACCTGGGAAAGGTGGTGGCTTGCATTAGTGTTGCCAAAGCATTTGGATAAGGTAACTAGATGGGAACAGCGCAGCCTGAGTTAAAGGTCTGTGAACTGCATTTCTTGTAAGTAGTATTTATCCATGTTGTTTGAAATACACGAGCTAGCTAAAAATAGCTCGCTGACTTGCTCTCTGCAATGTTGCTGATAGTTGGGTGAACACACGCTGAACGAAAAAGCTAGCATAAAGCTAACCTGCTAGCATTGGTTGCCGTTAGCCTGTCAGCTAACGTTAATGCTGCCTTCAGGTGCTCTTTCTGAGCTTCGTCCACTGGCATCAAAAATGATAAAGACGACTTGTTGAATTGTGCAAATTATGGCGTCAATATGACCGTCAATAAGACGGAATAAACTGTTTCCGTTTGTAATTCGAGTCGTACAAGCAGGTTTATTATGAATTTCCGAACTGAGGCAGAGTTAACTTAGTTTGTATGGTCCGTTTAATAAATACCTACCTGTAGTAATTACAACATCATGTGTTGTGGTAAGGGTGCTGTCAATCCTCGGTGCGGTTCAAACGAATGCAAAGCAGACCAACCAGTCTAAGTAGACATGTGACATTAGTATGATTTCGAAAGAAAAACTTACTGTTGAGT
The DNA here is from genome assembly GCF_043641665.1 of Enoplosus armatus. Taxonomy (NCBI): domain Eukaryota; kingdom Metazoa; phylum Chordata; class Actinopteri; order Centrarchiformes; family Enoplosidae; genus Enoplosus; species Enoplosus armatus. The sequence goes on from NC_092185.1 coordinate 9,887,545, forward strand.
TTACACGATCCATCAATCATGAGATGTAAATCGGACATTTTGCTAAATCAGAAACCAAAAGTGGTCACAGACGTGTTGTGTTTGTGTCCTGTTCCATGTATTTTGCAGTCCTCCTTTTTAAAAATGGTGGGCAAAACATAGCGACCACACTCTTATCTGACATCAACTATCATCCCAATTAAAAGACTGTTATGACAAATTAGGTCTTGTACTCCAGACTAATAGACTGCTGTTGACCACCTGTTGTCTTTGAGCTCTTCGTGACCACCAAAGCTAAAAGGAACATATTTTAAAATAAAATACTGTCTTTTTGTGTTTAACTGTGTCTAGTGCGCCCAACTCAGAAACATCCACCTGATGACCCTGTAGACTTACCTGCACTCTTTAAACTCGCACACAAATGTATATTGAAACCATTTACTTTTCTTCGGTAAGACCGGTCAAGGGACACGACTCGTGAAATGTTTCTCATACCAGAGGGATTGCTAAGTAGTGGCTTTTAGTAAGACAGTAGATAAACAGTGATGGTGGCTGGACAGTCGAGCGTGCTATGGCATTCAGATGAAGCTGCCTGTTGAAGCCAGTTGGGCCAGCCACTGCAGTTTAGCCTTAGCCTTTACTGTGTAGTGATAACGTTAGTCTTGTCTTTTTAGTAGATTGCTGGACCATTATGGAGCAGAGGCTAGCTAGAAGTATGTAGGAAGTGTTACATGTATCTATCTGAGTTGGGAGTTAAATTTTAAAAAGGTATCTTGTGTGATTTTTAATTGTGTCTTTGCTTTGATGTTGGAACTGGGACATTCCTCACAGGCTGGTGTTTCATTATGCGGCGGGGGGAGCACGTCCCACGGGCTTTCCAGGCCCCGGTCGATGTCCACGCCAGTGCAGACGGCCAGGTTTACATGTTCAATAGGAGGCGAAATGAGTCTACTGTATCTTCAGATGATGATGACGATGAGGAGTTCAATGTCATGGAGATGAGGCCACGGGTTTTCCAAGAGCAGGCGCCGGACAGACTGAGGAACGTGCAGCTGCTGGAGCGGGAGGTGTTGGATGGTGACAATCTCAACAAGCTTGCACTGCAATATGGCTGCAAGGTGAAGATTTCACTCAAGTTTTTTCTGGTGTTGATCTCTTCAGTGGCATATTAAGTGTTCATTTATGTACCTTCATTCCTGTTTCTGTCAACAGGTGGCAGATATAAAGAGGGTGAACAACCTTATGCAGGAACAAGATTTATTTGCACTGAAATCTATCAAAATACCTGTTAAGAAACACAGCTTTTTAACCGAGACTTACACAGACCTCAATGACCCTCAAGAAGAAACGCCACATTCATCTACTGAACCAGTGAAGCCTCATGACAGAGCCAGAGCCCAACCACATCTACAGGAGGTCACAGACTTTCTAATGGAGGTGGACCACGACATCGAGAAACTGATTCAGACCACGAATGATCAAGATGAGGATTTTTTGGATAACTCAGAGAAACAGCAAAGGTTTGGTTTCAAAGGACAGCGCCTGACCAGTCACGGGGCAGACTGGGGCATCCAGTGGTGGAACGCTGTAGTTGCTATGCTCCTGATAGGCATTGTCCTGCCATTGTTTTATGTAATTTATTTCAAAACAAAAGATAATGGAGTAGTTTCACCAACACATGGTAGTGGTGTTTTACAGTCATCCGTCAGCCCTTCAAATGCCTCAGTGACAGGCCTTGCTACACGAGCACCTGAGAATTTTCAAGAACCAGGATAGTGCAGACTTGCATCTCAGAAAACCAGAATCATTTTTAAGACTGTTGCGTTAGATGGTCTCAGAAGTAGGTGACAATCAAGATAAAGCCAAATCTCTTTACATTTTAACTCAGTGCAATACCACCATGTGTCTAGTTTCCAACAGTGAATTTTACCTTTTTATTTTCTACTAGAACTGTGAAGCTTGAGGCAGATACTTCAGTGATTGTCTTGAGGTGAAGTGAAATAGCTGCACACCAACACTTCATCAAACAGCTTTCATAGAGTGAAATATGACTCTTGATACTGTTGATGATTCTTTGCTTTGAAAAAAACGTTTTGATGTTATTTGGTGTTACAGTTCCTCCGCTGCTTTACTAAACAAAATAATACTGTATAAATAATAAACCTCCTCACATGACACAAGCTGAACAATAATTGCAAATGGCTTTACCACAACCTGCCTTTCCACCAGTGCCTGTTGTCAGTATCAACACATCATCAACTGTCTTCATATCAGTGTTATATTATCTTGATATCTGTCCCAATACAGTAATATATTTTAAAACGTATGCCCCAAATGATGAAATTGGAGATATATTGTTCCCCTGTTTCCAAAACCATTTGAGGTTAAACTTTGTTATACATGGGTTTGAGCATTATGTGTGTGCCTTGTTTGATGTAATTTGTAAAATGTAAAGTTATTTTTTTGTGTCTCTGTGTTCATTGTTAAGTTATTGCCATGCACCTCATGCCTTCTCTCTGGGTCTGAATACAGTGCCAAAAGTGTAAATTGTGTTTACAGTAAGAATTTGGTGCAATATACTTTATCTTGTTGGATTGTATGTGTTTATTTGACATCTTGCAATGTTTGAAAAAGGTGTTGCATTTTGAAAATGATGTACTCATCTGTGAGTTCCCTGAATTAAGTGTGAGATAGAGGAAAGTGCCTTAAATCTTCATTGCCAGGTTTATAAAGTATTGCACACTCCATCTTACACTGTAAGTTGAGTCCACCATGAACAGGTGGTGAATTTGTGTAGCGTGTCCAATGCACTTTTTAAAGTCTGAAGTATCTTTATTTTAATGAAACTGGGAAACGTTATTTTGTTGACACATTTTTCAAATGTTAAAAGTCAACTTATAAACCATTTTAGATTGAAACATTAACATGATGGATCTGCGAGAATATTCTTCAGCATGTTCCTGTTTGAATACAAACTTTATAGTGTGAAAGTGTTCTCTGGCATGTCAATGTGTCTTGTTTTTTTTCAGACTCATGTTTTTTCTCCAAGATTATCTCATCACACTTGTTAATGTATATTGAGATTATACATACAGACACGTAATGTACTGGGATAAGACTGCTCACTACTGACAGCAAATATACAACTAAATATACAGTCATATATTGTGGAGCTTTAGGATGTGTTTTGGTACCTTTTAATACAAATGTTATATGTTTTTTGAGTAGTTGCGGTGCCCACTGTAACCAAAAGATGGCAGCATTCACAAACAGTGTTGCTGTTGTGTTTGTTTTTGGAGGGATGGAGCCTGACAATCTTTACTACTTGACAGCTCTTGTGTAAGACTTCATGTACGATGATTATATCGTTATATCGATTTTGGATTACAAATGATCAGTAGCACCTCATAGTATAATCCAAAGTGTACGAATACGGTATATGTGAAGAACAACTGCAGTGTGACAGGGATTCTGAAACATTTGCGATTTACATGACTCACCACACAAAGGTTATAGATTGAAGCCAGTTTTCCAGGTCTATGTTTGATTTGGCATTGAGAGAAAACCAGTCTTCATAACTTCTTAGACGGCAAACATGTCAGCCCTCTCTGTTCTTCCAAGTGAATTAAAAGTCACATGGACACCACAGTCAGTGTTTTAGACATGAACAGTCTTATTTATAAATCAAAAAAGAATACACAAGTAAAACAACACACTAAGTCACAAAATTTACTGTTTTGCTTTCCCCCTCTACCCATTAGTCAAAGCACAAGGTCAGCAGCAGAGCAGCACTGCTAAAACTAATAGGAACCTCAGTGTCTGGCCCATAGATGTTTGTTGTGATGTAATCTGAACCTGGATATTTATGTTGGAAGATAGTGATGTCCAAACAGTTTGTACCCCACATTAGAAGACGAATCCTAAAGAGACATCTTAACTATTGTAGCAACCTAAAAGGAGAGGGACAGCTCAATAGATTAGGAAGTTTGTGAATCTTTTAACCACAAATAAGTTGTCTACATCAAACTAGTCCTATAGCCTACCAGTGTGGGGAAAAACAAGCTATATGAGAACAAAAGTTGTAGTTTAGCTCTATTGCTGCAGAGGCTCTATGCCTTTTATTATTCCATGACCTGAGACCCTCATCTCATAACTACGGCTCACGAACCCTGCTCTGATCTAGCTCCAGGCCGCAGAGCTCTGGCTTCCTGCCAGCTCCCAGGCTGAGTCTTATCCTACTGTTGATACATGGGCCTCCCCCACTTTTTTTCCTTTTACCTCCAACCTGGACACTTTGACTCTCTGCCTTTCTCTATTTGATGAAATCCATATCAAGTCTGCTCATGTAGAGGACAGATTTCCTTAATATAATCAGACTCTTACCTTCAACAGTCCAAATATGGTGTGCCTGATTAGTATTAAACGGCATAGGCAAATGCGTGGAAGGGTTTGGCTGACACATTATCGTCAGATTACACTCTGAAAAAGGATTAAAATGTTTTCTGCATGGTTGTTTTTTAATACAAGTGAATACATTAAGTGGACTTTTGCTTGTATATTTAAGGTGAAAGTAAATGAAGTTACATATTTATGCACACTCATACACTCCGTGTATGGGTGTGTTTTCAGGGGTGGTGTCACAGCAAGGCTGGTTTTTGAATCCAGCACATTTTTGGAGTAGAGCGTGCTTTTATGGAGGTGGGGGCTGAAGCGCAGGGGGCTTTCCCTCTGAACAAAGCACAACCATCCATACAGTCTTGGGTGGAGGGTAAATAGAGTGAAAAGATTCATGACCAACCCGAAGCTCTGCAGCTTTAAGAAGTTTGCACACTTGAGCAGCTGGCAGCGGGCCACTTGGCCAACATAAACAGCCCTAATCCTTTTTCCAAGGAGCTTTCAACACTCATCTCTCTGGCACATCGGCCACTGACTCACTCTCTTCTCTCCCTGACATTCCTGTCTGTTTGCAGTTCTGCAGAGCCGTCACCAGGAGGCACTGTGGCCCTTGCAATGTAAATGCTGTTGGCTTTATGCTGTTGATCATTATTCACTGCTAAGGTATGTGCCTTCCTTTGATTTTCCCCTGAAGCGAAACAGGTCTCAGTTTTCACTCTTTCTTACTGCGAATGGAGGCTTAGTTTCACGATGTCATGTTGACCTGAAGCCCACAGAAGTACGGGTTGTTCATAAAATTGGTGTTGACAAAAGTAAACTGGGAACTTTCATATGGTTTCTGTTCTTCACCTCCAGAGACTTTCATTCAAATCAGCCTTTTGGTCACAGGTTAACAGTAGTTTTTTTTTTTTAGCTTGTCTTGTTTTTAAGCTTTTAATGCCAAACAAAACTCATAGATAAGTATTAAAACTTAAATTTTCTGTCCAACAAAGTATATTATATACATTTCTTAAATAAAAAATAACATCATTGTGAGAATTATAAACAAAAAATACAATCTACCTGGTTCCTGTGTGAGTGAGGCTGAGGTCTGTTTCTGTGGGGGCAGGGAGATCCAGGGTTTTGATTTCCTCTGCTCCTGGGGGGATTTGGCAGACACAGGGTAATTTGTAGTGAAATTTCCAGCACAGTTTGTTTTGCAGGTGGCTGAGAACGAAGGCAGGGCGTGGTGGGGAATGAGAGAAGCAATTTGCTGTCTGTGGGCTGTGAATGTGTGTATTGTTGCACAGCAGTAGGTTTAGTGTTGTGCTGGTATGTGCTATGGTCAGGGCTGGACTAGTGGAAGGGAGGCAGCAGTAGACCACTCATGGACAAACCAAAACCACAACTAGTGTGTTGAAAAGGATTTCAATAAAATATATATATTTTTTGCTTTTGTTGAATTTTGCTACTTTTGACAGCAAATTATTCAACTTTCTCCGCACAAGACTGTCCATTCTGCGAAAAGAAGTTACTCTTCTTCATGTGCGAGCATGAAAAGACTATGTCAGATTGACATGGGAGTCAAAAAACTATTTCAATCTGTGAAAGAGGTCACATGACAAAGCAACATGAGTATGTATTCCAAGGCTCTTGCCAGAAGACATTTCAGTCTCACAGGCTTCGGAGTGGATTCAATTAAAAACTATTCCCTTTGAATCCCCAGCCAGGATTTCAATGTATAAACTCATGCCAGATGTCACAGCGCCACTTGAAGAACACACAAGGTGTGAAAGAAAGAGCTAAGATTGTTTCATTTGTTTTTATCAGCATATATTCAGTCTAATGAGAAACATATATGTGTGCTAACAAAACTAATCCACCAGAAAATGTGCTATCAAGGAATATTTAACCATTAGAGTGGGATTTCTAATGTTTGCAGTTGAATGAGAATGCATAATATAGTGTGTGCATGCTGTATGTTATCCTCTCAAGTCTGACTGTGTAAGTAAAGGATCATCTGGAGACACAGCTGGCCGGAGAATGTGGGTTTCTGTCAGTCAGGTTCCTGCAGGGGCAGTTGTTTTTCTTTCGCCCCCGCTGTGGAGGAACCAATTGTGCAGCACCTGTTTTACATTCCACCCGAGGTTTGAGGGGTTGTCACTCGAGGGACGGTTCTCGTCAGACTACACAGATAGAGTGCATGAGGAGAGCAGAGTTGTATAGTCTTTGTGACACCTCTCAGACATCAGTGTGTATGAGCTGTTCTAAACGCACGACAAACATCTTCACAGAGTAGAATTTTACATTTATATGTTAGAATAACTCTTATCACTACTATATGTTACATTTAGCATGAGGACATTTAAGAACATCATAATGTGTTATTCTGTCCGTCATACTCGTACTGTACTACCAGTAGTCATGATCTTTAGCAGTGGCTGCTCAACTCTGAATACTGATAGAAAGAAACATTCAATTAGAAAGTTAAAGTCTGGTAGTAGTAGTTAAAACATTAATAGGACGCTATAAGGATTCAGGGAAAATAAAGATTGTTTAATGATGTGTTTAACATATACAGCACTCTTGTAGAAATGTCACACAGTTTTGTACAGCTTTATGGTAATCAAAGAGGAAATGGTAAATCAGGATAAACCTACTGTATAAACAGATAAGAAGATCATTACATCATCATCACAATCATTACTGCCTTATTTATTTGGAAAAATACATCATATATAGACATCCAATTCTAAGAAATACTGGTAATCCATTAGGTAATTTTAAATAAAGTAAATGTCTATATTTGAGTAATTCACATGCATATAAATACTTCTTACTCATACAGTCATGTTTACTTAGTGTTGCCTTTAATACTTCTTCTATATGTTTCTACTATTGTGCTTACATTCTTTCCTGCTGTATTACATCTCCTGCAATGACCAAACTGATGCTACTGATGTACTCAGAAAATAGCACATTGTACCAATACATAACTCACTCCCTTATCAGGACTAAAGCAGTTTTACGGCTTCAACTATTACTTAAATCTATGGAGTAATATGTTGTAAGTTATATATCTTAATACGACGAAATTCTGTTCACATTTGAATCCTCTTTCAAAGCTGATCAACATGACATCGACTGTCTTTTGTGGAATGAGATTTAGATTTTTTAACTCTGAGAGAAAAGCAGTAAATGAGCTTTCACTTTTGCATAACTGGTTCAAGAATTCACGCAAAAAGGTGGTTTTTGTTACTGTGTGTCAACAATTTAGATAACTGTTTAAAAAGTGAGACTGTAGCTTATCTCAGCTGGTGTTGCTGAGATCATATCATACTAACGTGCACTCTATTGTGTCCTTGTTAGCTGCAGAGTCAGTGTAAAATGCTGGCAGGAAGAAAGAATCCACTGAGACAGGCATGGATGAAGAGAGGATAATGGGTTGGACATGCTTCTCTAAATCACTGGATGCAACTCAACTGAGCACCTGCTTGGCTTAAAGGAGCACAACAAGACATAAACAGGAGGCTCAGTATGGGTTCTCGGTACTCTGCTAGTATATTACACCTGCAGTGCTGATGCCATTAATCTGCAACCCCTGAACGTACGTCTGAAAACTGACAAGAGCGTCACTTGCAGAAGCTTTTTTGTTATAGAGGCAAACATTTTCAATAGAGGGAAAACAAGGACATGAACCAGAAGTGCTTTTCTACATAAGATACTCCCCTCAGAGATAATGATAAACAATGCACCATAATATCCATAATAAACATTCAAATAAATCATGAGGTTATCACAAGAGGTAATCAGGTGTAAATTGATTGAAAAGATACTGAGTGAATTAAGATTTAGATTTTCTCTATAAGGGGAATGAACGATTTTTCTCATATTCCTCTCCTCTACTAGCTTGTAGATGCCAAATTAAACACTTTAAACTCATTGGTTTTTAAATAACTGGCCAAAGAGACCATTTTCCTTTTCTAGTTTCTGCCTTTGAGACATTTTCAAGGCCTTAACACAAAATCAGGCCTCTTGATCGAAGCTGCAGAACTGTGTGCAAAACAGCTGTGTCAGGCCAGCTGCAGTCGGTTCAGCTCTCCAGTCTCAGGCACAATTTATACCATAATTCCTGGCGGATAATTCGAAGCTCCCCACTGCCAGATGAACACTATTAAAACTGGCTGCCTTCTAAACTGGAACTGGAATGCCCCCCTCACGCTGGTGGGGGATCCCTGTTATTAACAGACAGTTCTCCTTCCGTGGTTTTACTCCGCACAAGGGATTTTTGTGAAATAAAAGGGAGGATAATGCAAGTATGTACACTGTAGCGAGCGTTAATGATATGAAAATCCTCCTCTGTCGCCTTCAAGTCACATCACACCGAGTGTATTGTTGAAAACAACTGGAACAATGGTGTGGACATATTGTGAAAACACAATATAACAGTAATTATGCCAGGAGACAAACAGCACCCCCAGCTGTGAGCCCAATACAGCAATTTGTTTGGAAGATGACATGGGTAATGAGAACCACTTGCTGCTGGACTCCATAAATTCTGTCGGGGTTTGGAGGTTGCAGGGCTCAATACTCTGCTCATCCCTCTGAAGTACTTGAAAAACATTCATTGCACGTCACGCTGAGAGATGCCGAATTTCCTGCCATTCCCAGATGTTCCCGTGCAGATGTTCTCAGAGGAGTCTTTCAAAGGAAAAGTTATTTGCTTGCGAAAGCTGCGCTCATGTTTGCCGTTGCTCACACATCCACGCAAAAGGTGGCGTTTGCCAACATAAAGTCCCGTCTGAAACACACCAAAGACTACACAAGGACAAAATGAAAATGAATAGAAAATAATACCTGTGCATACTTAAAGTAGACACTTTTCAATTTCAATTATATTATATTTTTTATGTGATAGAGTACATAGATTAACTTAAAAGAATGTACCCAATATTAATTATTTAAATTTTACTGGGTGACATGTTTTAGTTTGTCTCCAAAGTTGGTTACTAAAAGGCTACATCTAATCCTGCAGCTGCATTTTTACACTACTGACACAACCAAGTGGCAGCTCTGAATGCTGAGGTCAAACAAAGTTGATCAAAACATGATAGAGGACTTGGTCAACAATGAGAACAGACAGAGGGAACAAGCATCACAGGGCTCACAAAGCTGCCATACATGGGGGAGTACTTGTCGGCCCGTTCCCTTTGGCGAGTGGCTCCTGATCCAAGGTCAGATAAAGACACAGCGACATACCCTTTATACTTCAAGACTGAATTGTAGCCTTGAAGATTATTTGGCAATGGGGAGACAGACAAAAACTAGCTGTGGAAGGACTGACGTGAGACCTTTCAAGCTTATGACGGCCAGCTACCCCAAATCACTATTCTGAAATGCTGTATTGATGCCAGAATATGCAGACCTGAGACATGTAAACTGATCTGCGTGTTTGTGTGTACACAGTCAGGTTGATCGGTCATTAATTGTGCTAGCAGTCGCAGGACGCAAGCATATCTTTCAGCAGATTACAACAATCGAAGCCAGTGTATAAACTGAGGGCAAAGGGTGCAATTCTGTGTGTTCTTCTGCATGTGAAATGGAAAACTAAAAGTGAAGGACAATAACAGGAAAATGAGAGGGGACAAGTAAGGTGCAGCAAAGGATATGCAGTCTTACAACAGCTGCACAAATCTAACTCAGCCTGTCAGTATAAGAGCATCACTGTCTTACACTGATCTCTATATTGGTTGTTCTGACACTTAAATTGGAGAAAGGTGCAGCAGGAATATTGGCTTTGTTGGTCTAACTAATAGTCATGATGCTCTTAACTCTGTCCTTAGAAGTGAACGGTCTTCACCGTGAACAACATCAGAGCTTGATAAGGTCTGAGGAATTACATCCTGTTTTCCCAACACAAACATTTTTCTCTGACCTTGATTAAACAAGGCCAAGAGTCCACAGCCACGTTAGCAAGTCTGCGCTGTACTTAGGGACAGAGATGCTTTGAGCTAAATGCTAACATCAGCATGCTAATGTTGCTTACAATGAAAATGATCACATGTTGAGGTTTAGCAGGTATAAAAGTTTACCATGTTCTCCAATCTTAGATAAGCGTGTTAGCATGCTAACATTTGCTAATTGGCAGTAAATTCAACTTACAGATGAGGCTAATGGGAATGTCATTATTTTTGCAGGTATTTGGACCTTAAATATCAAATAATAATAAATCAAATTTCATGGCAATCATGTCAAAACCAGAAAATGCTGGTGGCACTAGATGAAAGATCATGGGATCACCAAGCTCAAACGGATTCATCCTCTGAGGACAATAAACGTCAGTTGCCATGGCAACTGATCCAAGGGTTGTTGAGATATTTAAATCTGGACCAAAGTGGTGGACCGACCAACTGACTGACTGGCTGACATTGCCGTCCCTTGAACCATGCCGCTTGCATAGTTAAAAACACATTGTCAAAGAAAACCAAATCATTAGTTGGAAAAAGCGGAGAATCTGAGTGATTCTTCCTGAGCTACAAAAATATTTTAAGTAGGTCACCGATGTGTGGCCTGTCTAACATGTCTGGAGCAAGTTATTATGGGATGATAATATCCTCTCCTATTGTAATCGTTGGTACAAGGACACAAGAGGTAGTGAAGCACCTTTCCTCAGCAGTGTTAGAGAAGTGTATCAGCTCTGATGAAGGCTGCCGCGTAGATACTTCTGCATCAGTAAACTCCGAGCTAATCAACACCTTTCAACTGTGCGATGCTCGCCACTTCAATAGTACCAAGATAGCAATCAGGATTAGTGGAATATGCCCCTTGAGAAATGTAAGCACACTCTTCTCCGTGTGCCTCTCAGCTCTGTGATAAACATACAAGCCGCCCCAGACTTGTGTACAGAGAAAGATCATAGACTGCTGAGCTTCAGACTTTGCTGTGGTCTGTCTTAATACTGCAGATACTGCTAAATATTCAAGCCAGTCAAAGCATGCACAGGCTTTTTTTATTTATTTTTTGAGCAAATAAAAGATTAACAAACTTGCAAAAAATGTGTTAGCAGAGAGTAGAGTGTTTTCTTTCACCCAAACATTAAAAACTTAAAGGTTTTGTACACAATAAGAAATGTGTTTTTAGAGCCTGCACATGTACATTCACAAATATGAAAAACAGATCAGATTCACCCAAAATACATTTACATACATATATATACAAGCATACAGATCGATACACACCGTGATTAACCAGCTATTTTATTTAGGGGGGTCAGATAGGAAAGAAACGTGTATATATCTGCGTGTTAAATATGAGGAAACACATTAAGTGTGATGAAAACAATTGATACACAACTGATATATATATATTAGCTAACTCTGAATGGGGATGGCAGTTAAACTACATACTTGTACTGAAGTCTATTTATAGTCATCATTTTGGTGACTTCAGATTTGATACATGGAGAAACACTTGACTTGCCTGTCCTGTGTCCCAATGCTTTCATTTGATTGTAACGTGACGGCCTGCTTTATGAATGCACTATAAAATCACACTTACTCATTTTCTCCTCACTCTGGAATTGATATGATTTTCCTCATGTTGATGTGTTTTTCTGACCTGATTTGTGCTCCCATGGATACAGCTGCAGTGGAAGAAGAGTGGGGGAATGGAAAACATGATTCCTTTCAATGCTTGGAGGTACAAAGTACACAGACTGTATGTGTGTGCGTGTGTGTGTGTGTGTGTGTGTGTGAAAGTGATGACAATGAAGCCTCCCAACACACTGTAACCTGATGCAAAAGGTCAGACTTTGTTCTACACTTGAAAACACGGCTAGCCACTCAGATCAGTGGGTAGGTGTGCTTTTAGCTTTTAGCTCCATGTACTATAACTACTACCCATGTAATACTTTTATATCTGTGTCAGTATGTGAAACTCTGACTGACAAATAGTAATCTATTTGAGGCTGTCATCTTTGACAAAATATGAACATTGTGCAGCTGAAATGTAAAAGTAAATAAACACAAGGTGAAGAGCTGAAAGGTTGCCAAGAACGAGACAGGCGAGCTGGTGACTCTCAATCCAGTATCTCAATGATCAGATCATAGTGTTTCATATGACTTTTTCTTTTTATTAATATCAATTTATTGTTGTGGTGAACCATGGCTAGACTTCTTCCTTCTTAGTTTGACTTGACAAGGGCTTGGCAGTCGTCTGTGGTCACACTTGAGACTTGAAAAGGAAGACCTGGGACTAGTTCTGGGACTTCATGAGGTAGATGACCTCAGAGGCAACTTTCTTTATTTCTAAAGGTATTGTTTTTAACCATGCTAGCAGCATGGCTCTAGGGATGGCAATATCAGTTTGTTGGTCCATGCACCACTTTGGTCCAAATTGAAATATCTCTGCTAACTACTGGATGGATTTCCATTAATGAATATACAGACATTCATGGTCCTCAGAGGACGTATGTTAATACCTTTGGTGATCCTCTGACTATCTCTATAGCACCAATAGCAAATACGTTTTCACTCATGCAGTGAAATATCTGAACATCTACTAGATGGAACGGTGCCAAATGTTCTAAAAAGATTCATGGTTCCCGGATGATGAATCCTAATAACTTTGACTGTCTCCTGCCTTTTCCTCTAGCGCCACCATGAGGTTGGCATTTGTGGTTTTAAGTCAAATGTCTCAACAACTCACGGACATCAACATGCTTTGGGCTACGCGCAGGTACTCTGCCGCTTTGTCTGCTCTACTTCTCTGTAGATGTGATTTATTAGTCCCTACTCGATGAGGGGCTCTCTGTTCGTGTTCACCTCTTAATTAATATCTGTTATCTGAGGCTGGATTGCCATGGAATTTGGCACACACATTCACGCCCCATTCAGCATGAAACCGAATAACTTTAGTGATCCCTTAACCACAAGCAGCTGCCTTTTAAGGATGCTTAAAGCTGAATTCTGGGAAATTTTAGGTAATTGCTAACTAAAATACCTACAGTACAATAGATGAGGCACATTGAGGTTAAGGGAATGTCAAAAAACAAATGACTCAAAGTAAATAAAACATTCTGAATTCAAAATAAATCTCTACACTCATCCATCTCATCCAGTAAACATCTTTTTGAGCGGTGGACAGGCCTCTTCATTGTCACCATGTGGTTCTCCTTGACAACCGAGAGTTTTCGGAGGTGTTCTCAAAGCCCCACCAGGTCAGACCATTGAAGCCCCTCTCAGCACTGCAATGAGTGAGTGACAACAGCCTCCCAGAGATAAGAGCGGAGCGAGAGGAAGACCTCTGGATAGCAGTGGTCTCTCACTGTGTGTGTGTGTGTGTGTGTGGGCATTGTGCGTGTGTGTATGCACATGTCCCTGTATCTGTCTGTGGAGGTGATGAGTGAGAATCAGGCCCAAGGGGGATCACGTCACCACAGAGATAGCCACCATCGCCTAGCAACCTCAGCCCTCAGGCACACTGAAGGAAGTGCAAAGTGAAAGCTGATCCTCTTGTGCTAATCATGGATCTTTTCAAGCAAGACAAAAACCTGAAATGTAATAAACATTTTGTCTTTGTTTGATGTCTTTAAAGTCCGGTGATATTCTTTATTTTTCTTGTTGTGAACAAATCCCATGAAAAGAACAAAACAAACAATAAATTGATCCAAGTATTGTCTTTGTAGTCACAGCCTGATGTGAAACCTATTCCTCTGTACCATAGACCATTTTTGTTGTTCAAAACCTATTAAAAACACATCAATGAGCCACACCATTGGATGACATGTTCCTTCATTATGGTGAACACTGTAGTTCATCTCGAGTCGATCCCACATACACGTCCTGCTGCTGTAAATACTTGTCGCACCAAATCTGCAGCTGAAAATAATCCTAACAAATTTTATATTTACTCCTGTTTGAGTAACTTCTGTTAAAAACTACGGCACCCAGCTATTTTAGGAAATTATTATACCATTTTTAAAACAATATATTTGTGATTTATGTCTCCAAAAGGAACAAATGGGAATGTTAAAAAGTATCCAGAGACTAATGCATTGTTGGTTTTAGCCTTTTCATGGGATTTGTTGACAATAAGCAGCCTGATTCTGCAATGAACACTTATTTCTGTGTTTTACAATCCAAGTTATCATCCATTAATATAACTGGTGATCAATTTCTATATGAAAGTGCTTGATAAAAATTGCAATCTCAAAATCAATACTGCATTAATCCCAAAGCTGTATATTGTGAACAAACAAGTGCAGGTTAATGCGTCATGGTGTGTAGCTTGTGTGGTAGCTCTGAATGAGTGCCCTAATATGAGGTGTCCTTTATAAAGTGAGCCTGTTCCTAGCTGTCACTCTGCCCTCAGCCGACAGCATCCAGACTCTGAGCTCATTTCAATCGTGCTACTAGACAAATTATTGTCTTCCTGCTAGACACCCCTGACGAGGCATGTCAATACTGCAGGTGCAGTTGGGCCTGAAATTGCTTTGTTTAAACTTGTCAGGTTGGAATGGGGATTTTTAAGAAGGATCTGTCCTCATTTGCACGGCTGAGGCGCTGTGCAAACCTACAGAGATTAAACACCTCATGCTCGTGTGGGTTTTTTTTTTTAGAAAGACACATTTTTAGAATCTGAAATTTGAGGAGTAGATGACTTCACTTTCTTTTCAGTGGAGCTGTCAATAATTAAAACTTTGTTCTCTTTCCTTTAAATAAGCTTCTGGTTGTCCCCTGTGTTACAGAGATTGAAAGGAGCTGTTGAAAGTGGAATGTGAAACGATATGCAAATTGAAAAACTGGAGTAAATCACATTAATGTTTAAGGATATTTGAAATTTGAAAATGTTTTCAGCATATAAAACATCTCCCTCAATATTTGATGTATTCAAGTTATATTTCTTCATTGTGTCTTAATACACTTTGTAGTTATTATTTTGTATGATCTT
Source organism: Enoplosus armatus (assembly GCF_043641665.1). Lineage (NCBI taxonomy): Eukaryota > Metazoa > Chordata > Actinopteri > Centrarchiformes > Enoplosidae > Enoplosus > Enoplosus armatus. The sequence goes on from NC_092185.1 coordinate 9,902,848, forward strand.
TATTATAATAGTATTTGATATAATAGATGCTCATAATACGTAAAGTATTACGGTTACTTATCTATACTAGGCATCTGTACTTCCTTTTGCTGCTGTGACACTTTTCAATGACTTGGATTATATACCAACTTCAACTTGAACTGACATTTCAGTTTCTTTCAGTGTTTACATTTTCAGTGACACTTCCAACCCATTCAGGTCTCAGCTCTTCACCTTTTAACGGCAACAAAAAAAGCGTTTTCAGCTCCTCGAACTCAACACAACTTTTACTATTGATGCGCGATTTACTTCAACTGGTTGTAGTGCTTACAGTTGAGCTGACACTTTAACTGACACTCGCCTCTCATCATTTTATACACTTGAACTGACATCAAATTTCTTTCAGGACTTCCGCTTATATCACCCATGCTTCGACTGACATTTCAGCTCCTTTCAGCCTTTCTTTAATTCAATTGATACTTCAACTTCGCTCAGTGCTTACACCTAAACTGACAGCTCAATTTCTTTTAGCACTTCAATTTTAACTGAAATTTAAACTTCCTTCAGTTTTTGTGTTTTTCGACTGCCACTTCAACTTAAACCGTTTCAGCATTTGAAGTATTTCATATATTTCAACTGTGATTTTTCAGCAGTAAACATGTACAGCTCTTCAGCCTATTCCAGTCTTATCTTAAAGTTTCATCTTATCTTAAGGTGGCTCAAACTATGGTAATACACATACTTTACTTTCAATGAAAAAAAAAACAACTTGGTGTTTTGGCATTTTCACAGGTGTCAAGATCGGTCAAAGTCAAAAGAATGTAAAGTATGGCCGCTTTAAAACACCTCTAATGCACGGATCATGCCAGCTTGAATAGTCTTTCCCCCCAATTTGTTCAGAGGACAAAGGGCAATGATGCACATTCCTGAGAGCAGCAGTGGAGAAGCATTCCTCCTCTGTTTGTAATTGTTCACAGCTGTGAGCAGAGTCTGCTTCTTATTTGTCACATTCACGGGTCAAGCGTTACCATATTTTTCATAATCACTCGAAAAAGTGAAGTAAAGCTCCAGAAGGAAAACAGTGTTTATGAACACTTACTGCAGTAGGTGAAACAGTGCAGCTGTTAGCCTCCCTGCACCTCCGCTACTTGTTCATCTTTGTTATTGTGAGGATGTAGCCACCATTTATCTACAAGGACAGAGGACTGCAAATAAGACCTTGTCAAGTGTTTCTGTAGGATTTTCCTGCCATGTCACAGCATGAGGTTTTCATTGTGTGGAAGGTGTCTTTCCTTTGACCTTCAGCATGTCGATATTGGAGCATCTGAGGTTGGACAATAATTTCTGAAAGCATGCAATGTGTCCTCACCAGTATTCTCTCTTTTTTTAATCAAATAATTCACGGATGTCAGCAGGATTTAGGTATGTTAGTATTAATCTTTGTTACAGAAGCATTTTTTTAAATGCAAAAATTAGAGGAAAACAAGTGTGGATCACAAACTGTCTTTTCCAGTTGCAGTGCTCTCCCTGTTTGAGCTACTCCAGAGCCACAATATTTAAAATAGGTGTTGTGAATGTGTACCCAAGTGTGTATGTGTGTTTGCACAGGTGCCAAAAAAAAAAATCAGCTCTGTGTACAATATGTGCTTGTGCTGAGAGTGAATGCAAGTGGCTCTCCACTTGAGAACAGAGCAGCACCACCGTCAGCTTTGTTGTTGATAATCACAGTCCGTAACAGAGCGTGGATCGTGCAGACAGCAGGAAGACAGCTTTTATCTCAAGGTAGTTGTTTTCTAATCACCTGAGGCCGACTTTTCTAAAAATGGATTAAACAAACCAACATGCATTTGCTTTGTTTAACACATAGAGTGCTAAATTATATCTTTTATGGCCATTGTTTCAAAGGGCCAACAACTAAACAACAGATTCATGCTAAGGAGGTGACATCAGCTGGAGCAGAAAACCTCAGTCATCTCGTCCAAGTAAATCACTTTGGCCAAGCCACGAAATTATAGTTTCTAAGCTTGTGGGAAAGGGAATGTGAGAGACGGTTTTTCTTGTGGACCTTGGGTATGTTTTCAGGAACCACAGACACCGAAAAGATATCGGCTGCCAGTAGAGGGTGCTGTAGCTCCTAAAGTCTCTGCTTGGAAAAAAAAAAATCTGGGTTCTTGAGCTTACAAATACTGTTTGTTGTCAAACCAGCTTGAATATGAGAAACTGCAGCAATATCTGTGCTCAACTACATTCAGAGTGCTGCTGCATTTGGATTTAATATTTGCAGCAATACCTCCTCGGTCATGTGTTTTATTATCAGTGATGAGTGACAATGGTTTCAACAGACAAAGACTCAAACTCCAAACAATGTGATGCTCTTGTTGCAAAATTATACGGTGTTTTCTTGTTTTGACTGTGTGATAAACATTGTCTGTACCACTGGTGAAGCTCTTCTTCTTCACACTAGCTCCCTGAATTAAACACAGATTGACACTTTGGCCTGTTTCTGCTTTTGTTTTTTAAAAGCTGTAGTTTTACTATTTTTCTACCTTATTGAGTGGGATGTTTGCTTACATACGTGTGTGTGTGTGTGTGTGTGTGTGTGTGTGTGCATGGGTATGTGGGTGTGATGAGCTCTATGCTAATGCAGTGTTGTGGTTTGCAGTGTTCCCCCTCCTCTGCTGGTCTGAACTGAAACAGCTGCCTCGACTGCTTTGCCTCCAGCTGCTTCCAAATTGTCCCGCCATTAAGCCATTATATGTTTACAACCACAGCACCGAGCGAGCCCACTAGGTGCTAGAAGTCCTGATGATCTTCCCCTGTTGTAATGGATCATTATCCTGGTTTCTTATTGCACAGCTTTTGCCACGCTGCAATTAGCTGTGATACAATTAGGCACACTATCTTAACCGAGCTGTAAAGATATCAGGCAATGCTTTGTACTATGACCTGATTATGTCACTTTGACAAGATTAAAGGGGGAAAAAATCCTCAAAATGAATTTACTAAATCACGCGGGGATAAATATATACTACCATTAAATTGATGCCTCTGCTTAATATAAACTTGTGTTAATGTGTAAATAAATTATGCAGGGATGCTTCTGATTTATGTCCCTTGATACTGCGAATGTGCGATTTTGCATTTGTTTTGAATATGATATTTTGAATATTTGCTCTCTAGCACAAGCTTCATACGTGTTAACTCTCTTTTATTCCTCCTTTCAGTCTGCTGGGCTCTGCTGTGGGAGAGTGCCCGCTCAGAGGAGAGGAGCACGAACACATTGATCTTATTTGGACAGGCTTTTGTCTGGGACACATCCAAACCCAAACAGCCAGGGGAAGGACCACAACAGGGTGTAAGTAATTCTCTTGCAATCCAGACACACTGTGTGTAGGTTACAGACAGAGCAGAGCCACTTGTATCATTCAAAACAGTGTTATTTCTTTATGCAGCATGTAATGATTTATTGAACTGATACATTCGCCCATGTTTTTCTCTCCTGTTCGGTTTTGAAGAGTGGTCGAGTTGTTATTTAACTTCATCCATGCTACTTCAGACTGAGCTAAAAGTTGTATGCCAAAGAGGTGTTTCTCTGTCAAAAAATGCAGCCCAAAAAGACATCTGGTTCATGTTATGACAACACTGCTCTAAGACGCAGCTTGTATACAACTGAACCAGTTAGCAGCTTTCAAGAATTGGAAGCAGTCACTGTACGAATGTTTCTCATTTACAAATACAGAATAATACTGTACTTCAGTATATTGCACATATTCAAAACATACTTCTTTCACAATAACTCGAGTCTGTTTACTGAAGTGAATCTACAGAAAAACAACACAGAGTAACACAGACAATATGTACTGAACCTTTTTTCTATGTCTCAATTCAACATACAGTTGTCTGTTAAAATCTGTCTCCTTTCATTTCTATGATGATGTCACTTATGTTCATGATTTTGCCCAGTGTAAACATAATCATGTTAATACATACAGTATATGTGAAATGGAGATGCTGTGCTGATATTTTTCCTTTGTGTGTATATTGGAATGTTTCAATAGAAATGTTTCCACCTCTGCAATTTATGGGGAAAAACCCTGAATGGTGCTGATCCAAGGCGGAAGATGGAGGATGACTGCTCATGAAACTCAAGGAGGAAAACAATAAATAATAAAAACAGTGCTGTAGGGTAAAACTGTGGTGACCTAGCGAAGTACTGTGATAGACAGGTAGACAACTGAACTCAACCTCTATACACTTACTGTACACTATAAACAAAACTAGGGCTGCGGCCAACAGTCAATTAATCTCCTGATTATTTTCTCAATTCACTGACTCATTTCTTCTATAAAAAGTCAGAAAACAGTGAAAAATGTTCATCACACTTTCCTAACACCTAATGACATTGTCAGATGTCTTGTTGTGTCCAAAGATATTAAACTTACAATGTTATGAAACTTGTTATAAAAATGAGCAAATCTTCACATTTGAAAAGCAGATAAACCAAACAGAAGTACTAAAAGTTGATGACTGCAACATTCATTGAAACCCCACAAAAGTATGACGTGATGAACGGTACAAACATAGTGCTGATTTTGTTAGTCTTACCAGTAGAGAGGCTAAAAAAAGTTATAATTATCTAGAGGGTGGCACTAGAGGAGAGACCAGGGTTCATTAAAATCAAAAAGGGTTCATCTCCTTGGGAACGTGAATGTGCTCAGCAGATATCGTGGCAATCTGCCTATTAGACAGATTAGATACAGATTAGATAGCTTGTGTACAGTTTTGACAGTGCTGGAGGGAAAGCTCATGCAGTGTTCAAAATAAAAAGGGTTCATCCTCTGGGGGTCACGAGTATCCTCAGTAAATTACATGGCATGCTTTCATTTGAATATTAATATTTATTGTTTGTACAAGACATTATGACCTGGTTGTGGCACTACATGAAAGGTCAAGGGGTCTCTAAAAGTATTAATGTCCATCCTATGAGGACCATGAATATACAGTGCATACCACATGTAGTTGACATATCTTGTTCTGAAGTGTCGACAGATGGACTGCCTCAGGGCAAGAGATGCACAGAAAACATGTTAATATATAGCAACAACACGTGTGTGGGGGTTTCTTCTGTTTTAGTATGTGTAAAGTAGAATTAGGCACAATGTCCAAGGATTACTTTTGTCGGAAGCTTTTCACTTCCTGCAGCAAAATGTTAGAAAATTAGACCATCAATAAATTCAAAGATTTGGACAAAATTTAAAATCAGGGAATTGTCTGCCCATGTGTTTGTTTCACTCCATGAAAAGTTTGCAAAGCAACAGCTTTCTGCTTTTATAAGGCAGCACAAAATACCAATTTGAGTAACAGAGCCAAGTTCACGCTCAACTGGTTGCACAGGGATAACATCAGATATGCAGTGCTGCAGCTTTATGGCTTCTTGGCTGATTTGGTTCGCTATCTTTGGCTGTATCAAATAAACACTTATTTGGATTAAAGAAAGTGAGTTAAACTTTAAAAAGTCAATTGAAGCTTTTAGAATTGTTCAGAGTTAAAAGTAATGAGTGCTCCTGTCTTATTAGCCATTTGTTTTCAACTTAAAAAGGACAGTATGGGTATTTCTCAGTCTGTTTGGCTTTGTTCTGGATGTTTATCAAACCTTTCACTTAATCCCTTTAGAGGTCCCTTTAGAAAATAAAAAAAATCCCATAAAATAGATGGTCTCGTATCACTTAACATGTACAAAAGCTTCTTGTATACCTCAGCATGTATACACACTGAAGAGAGGTTTCATTCAAGAACCAATTCATGAATTAACTCATATGGGCAAAGAACTACGTAACAGCTGAGTTATGCAGTAATACAGTAGTTATTATTTGGCCTTAAATTGCGCAGCATTCTTTAATACACACTGTAATTATAACAAGTGACCTGCAGCAACTAGTTTGGGATTCCAGTATAATAAAGTAAGACTATGTACCGTATCTTTTGAAAAAAGCAATAACATATTAAATCTCTTACAAAGGAAAAGTTTAACTTATAAGCAATAAAACACACTCTTGTTCAATTAAATACATTGAGTGGTCCAATATGACCAATAGCTTATGGTGGCTAATGCTAGCCAAATTTAGACAGATGTTGATGTTGTTGTGTTACATTGTTAACTTAATTCACAAACTTGACTATGACTTTTTAAAACTTGTCCTATTGTTACACTGAGTTTTATCATTTTCCATTATCCAATAATTGTCACATTGCTCACTTGATTGTTTGACTTGTTTAGATTTCCCTGCAGCTTTTAAAATACCAGACTCATCACTGGATTTACTGAAGAAGAAAACCTGTATAATTTCATTTTAAGCTTGAATCCACTTGACAGTACAGATCCCAGGGGTGTTATAGGCTTTCTTTCTAGGTATTTGGTAACACAGTTGGCTTGTTGAATCTATTATTCACATTAAGCTACATGATACATACAAAATTTTATTCCATCTTTAAGTGACGTTTAGAAGCACATTTGTAATTATCCCTTAACATCTACTCAGCTGACAACAGTGTTGAGTTCTAGTAAGTACCAGTAAACATTTGTGCTAGTAAAACCATCTGTATGTACTGTAACAGTCAGTACCAGTGGATTTCTAGACAGACACACAATCAGTGCAGTGTTGTTGTGCACTTTCTTCTTCTTGTGTTCTTGCATGTCATTTCGTATGATTTTGTAAGTATATGGTTCATGCTTCACATTGAAAAACACAAGTTCATCAGGTACATAAAAAATTATTGAGCACATCACTTGTTTTGTTAAACATTCCCAGTGGTAAACTCATCCAGTTGGCTCATCAGCATGTGTGAGTCACCTTTGCAGAAATCCTCTCTTTATTAATGCCTCCTTCTTTTCCCAGGTGTCTTATTGAAAGAGGATCAACATGCTCGGGGCAAATTGCATTTAGTGCTCTGCTGTAGGATGTGATTGGTGATAGATCAGACTGTGTTAGGTAACAAAAGACTTGAATTAACTGGCTGTCAAATCAATAGCAGTCTCCCCCTCCCTCCCTCTGTGTGTGTGTGTGTGTGTGTGTGTGTGTTTTTACTGTATATATATTTGAAAAGATATATATATATAACTATATATATAACTATATATATATAACATATATCGCTATATGTATCACTTGGGTAAAAATATTCATTTACAAAGGCCACAGTTGTTGGTTGCTTATTTGACAAGCATATTTTGTAGTACACTGGTTCCCAACCCAGGGGTCAGGAGCACCCGAATGCATCACAAGATGAGTGTGAGGGGTCGCAAGACAATTAACGGATAGGAATAGATACAATTCTATATGTTTTTTCAGATTCCTCTAATCATTGCATTTTTCTGGCAAATTACTGAATAATTTTCCCTTCAGATTCTCAAAAATACTCCATTAAAAAAGGAAAAAGTCATTTTTTAGTTGACAGCTGAGCTTAAAGTGGTGTGAAAACTGAAGCCCAGTTGTAGGAGATACATATTATATACATGCTCTGTCCTTCCTGTGTGCCCCACTGCCACCAGTCTGACTTAATGTCAAAAGTCACACTACACAAAATTCACTTACTGGATTTGTAGGAAAGGTGTAATGAAGAAAGGAACAAGCTCTACCTGTTACCTTTATATTAAATATGTTAAAGTTCTGTTCCACCAGCCATAGAATTAGAATTCACAAATAAACTTTATTTATTTACTTTACTAAATTGCACACGGCTTTCCGTGAAAGTGACTTTTCAGGGTCCGTTGTTGTGCCTTGATTCACCCATGTGCTTGATTAAAACACATATAAAAATACAGAAAAACACTTCTTACTCTCTGGAAGCAAATACAAACGTTTTCCATTTTCATGCAGCAACATACATTACTGCCCTTTTTATGTGTCTCTTATTTCCTCGCTGTTTATCTGGCCGTGTGACATATAATGTGTGAGTGTAGGTGTGTGTTCACTGTGTGCATTGAGTGTGCATATCTGTGCGTCTGCCTGTCATTGTGTGTCTGGTTACGTTAGCTTGTGTATCAGTGTGCACTCTTAAGGTCAGAACAGACTCAGCCTGCTTATTTTTGACAGAGTCGACAGCCTGTTTGGTGAGAACACTAATCTGGAGCTGCCAGACTCTCTCTGTTGAGCTCAAAAATGTATATGACCTTGTTACAAAGGACACTTTTTCTCATTTTGATATGAAGGTCCATCTACTTTATTTGAGAAAAATGTGTCATTCAGGGCTCATAGATTATATCTTAATAGGAAAAATGAAGTTTTGGATAGTATACGTTATAACTGAATGTCTTAACTTTTCTTATCCCCTGAGAATAACAAAAGTAGTCAAGGACATTATGGGGACGAGGAAATCACAGAGCATGAAACTGCACTTCACCAGTTTAAAGACCATGAGAACAAATGTGCCACTGAGTCAGTCAGCTATGGGCACTAGCCAAAAGACATTAGACAAATAAACCTGACCACACTTGAAACATTTTCTAGACTGGTTAAACCCCTGATGTAGGAAGTCCAAGTCATTTTCAGGTGCAGGATGAGTCTGAGCTGATCTGAGGCCTTTGCACATTTCCGTTGTGTGAAGTTTTAGAGACTTAAACACACAAAACGAAGGTTCAGGAAGTTTAATTGCAATACGTGTTTCATTAAACTGTACTCTACAGGAATACATGTTGTGTGATCTAGCCTAAGTCACTGTGTTGTTGAATTAGATGGACAAAGATGCTGTGATGAATGTATGCATATGAGTGATCTCTCATTTGTTTTACTTGGAGAAGGCAGTGAATGTCACTCTGAGGTTTACATACTAGTTTTGTGTGCACCAACATGCTGGAAACTAGCATGTACTAACCAGCATAGTTTACAATTTTGGCAGTTAGTGTACACGACATTTCCCTGCTTACTATTTTGTAATGACAGGAAATGATACAAAACCAAATCAGTGTGAATCAAATTGCAACACTACTGTCAAACTGGACTGATGGCTGAATATCGAGGCCAGACAATTGTTTCCTTTCATCAAGCCTCATGATTTCCTTGATTTCACACAGCTGTTGGTGAGGCCCAGGTGTGCCTTGTTAGCCACCTGAACCCCTCTCGATTCGTCCTCCACCCCAAAACACAGCCTTGTCTGCCACAGCCGTGATATCACATCCTACTGTACATACCTCCTGACTTGGCTGGAAGATATCTGCATTTTCTGCAGTCACTGTAGTTTCATCACTCAATTGACTTTTTCAGCTAATTGGTCTCTTTGAATACCTGATGTCTTTCTTGTGACATTGTCTTCATGCAGAGGAGTTTAACTTGAGCTTTATGGTTTCACAATATGCTGCAGTGCAATATAAAATCTCCATTACAGTTAAATGCTTTCCTCTTAAGGTAGTCATTTCACAGTGTAGTGAATGTGATTAATTATCTTATATTAAGTTGCTTTGGCAGTAGTTTTAGCTCTCCTTGGAGGGCGGTATGACATTTTACTCTCATTTCTGTGTGACAACCCTCCCATACAGCGATTCCAGTCTAATACATGAGGAGAATATTAAGGTGTTAGAGCAGCAAGTGTGGTATGATGGGATACATTCCTTTTCTGCCAACCCAGTGAATTGAGATAAGTGAAAAAAGCAAAAAGCAACAATGAAAAAAAACAGATAGAAAACCTTTCAATTTATCACTTCAGACTATTGTGTACCATAGCATCAGTAGCTCCACACAGGATGAGGACTTAAGGAGATTAAAGCAGAGGCTGGGGGACAGAGAGAGCATGTTTCCAAGGAAACAAGCTGTGCTAAGGACAAGCACTTTTTGATCATGGCAATGTCAATATTCAGAGGAGTCTTGCTCCAGCAGATGTCCACCTGATTATTCAGCTACACAAAATCACAAAGACATTCACATCTCAGATTTTGGAAAGGAAAGTTAACACAAACACTTGTCAAAGGTGTGTTTGTACTGCAACTTGAAACACTAGTTGGGTAATACAACCTTAAATATTTACAGTGCACATGATGGATGGCATTAAAGGAATAGTTTGACATTTTGGCAAACGCACATATTCACTTAACTTACAGATAGAGATAGATGAGAAGATCAATACCACTCTCATAACTAAATGCTTAATGTGAAGCTATAGCCTGCAGGCGCTTAGCTTAGCATATAGCATATGTATAATTTTTACACTGTTTTTGTACAAATGAAACGAATAATATATAACGTGTCAATTAGTGAGCTTTAGAGGTGCTGGTAGGTGTTTTGGTTTAACCTTTGGACAGAGCTAGGCTAGATGTTTCGCCCTGTTTACAGTCTTTGTGCTAAGCTAAGCTGAGCTAACCAGCTGCTGGCTGTAGCCTTATATTTACCGTACAGACATGAGAGTGGCATCCATCTTTTTATTTACCTCTCAAAGTGAATAAGCATATTTCCCCATCTCTTTAACCAATAAAGATTAATGATTAATGACAAAAATGAACTAGAAAAAAGAAAAGAAAGAAAACGTGTGCAGTTTGTGTGGGATGTAACGCTGTCAACAGATCCAGTGTTGCCGTCTGCAGTTCAGATGTGGCTGACACTATGAAGGTTTGACATGTGTGTGGTATTTATGACTCCTTTCAGGCTAGACGGTCTACGTTGACTTGCACTATGCATTATTTAAAACTCTGACAGAGAGGGTTTTTTTTCAAGTTTTTCCAACTTTGTTTTCTCTCTCTTTTTCCCCCTCTAGCTTTCCCGCTTGTGTTCAACCGGCTGCCAAAATGTGGCTGAGTGCAGCAGTGCTGGAATATATCACGTATGGTGGGAAGGCAGAGGGGCTCTCTGTGTGTGGCAGAGGCCTACACTTGGATTAATTTGTGTGATGTGAATTAATGGCTCACTGGAGTGTGGTTGACGCCCTTTAGTACCACAATCTACGGCGCAGTTCTAGATGAGATCCACGCTGCATCAGATCACCCACCAAGCTGTGCAGGGATGGTTGATGCAGAACCAAATGAAACGATCTTGTCACCTAAATCTGTTTTTTTTTTCTGTCTGATGAGAGAGTACTTTAGTTACAACTTCTGCTCCCCTTGATTGGACTGGAAACGGTCTCATCCCTCATGATTAACCCGAGTTCAAATCGTGAAAAAGATTCAGACACTCATCATCGCCATCCCTCTCATCTGGCCAGAAATATGCTATTCTGGGAGCCTGCTATCTTTCTTTGTCACATACTGTACTCTACTTGCTTTTTCTTCCAGGGAAAGAAATGTCTTTCATGAGAAGCCTGTCATTGTACCTGGGGAATAGAGACAAGGGAATGAAACGCTCAGTGTGTTTCTTTTTAAACTGAAGGTGTCCTTTGTTTCCCCCAAATATGATTAATATATTGTATTGGTTTCAGGCTTGCTGTGAGATTGCAGCCACACTTGCCTCACAAATATGGGTTCCATTCAGAAAGCCGCTTTGGTCAAGTAGCACACGTCTTATTTGAAAGCGGAGGGCATTATTGCCTCTATCCCTCGGTGGCGAGCGAGGGAATCAATCATGCTTTTATTTATGTAATTCCAGGTTTAGTCCACTTAAGGAACAACTCTGTATGAGCACCAGATAGCAATTGGCAGTGTGACGGAACTGTGCTTAGGTATTGATTTTTAGCTTTGTGTTGTATTGTTGGCTGTGGTGTTTTCAAACCTGCTCAGTCTGAAGCCGAATCATTGTTTTTCTGTGCTTCACAGTATAGGCCGTCTTAATAGAGGGACTAGAAAGTGTAATGAGACTGGGGCACCAAGGATAAAACCAGCTGATCTACAGAAACTTCCAATTCCAGTGTATTAAAAATGTTATCGTTGCTTTTGTCAGTGCTTAAATTTGCTACTTGTAGCATTTTAGCATCAATAAAACAAACACAGACAAGGCTGGCAGCCTCTACTTGGTGTTTTACTTGATGTGCCACCTGGTTGAATGTTGTAGGAAATCTGCTGGATGCTTTGCAGCATAAAACAGAAGGAGGATGCCGTTCCTCCAGCTCTAATGAAGCATTCAGATTTTCTCACAATGGCAGATGGAGCAAGAGAGACGCCGATGGAATAATCATGTTTATCCTTTTAACGGAAGCAAAACAGGATAATTTAGACAAACAGGATTTATGAGGTGTTAATGTTGACAAACGTGTGCCAACAATATCACAGCAGAGGCTAATGATCATCTCAACTTACGTCTAATTTGTTTGAGGCAATTCTGTCCTTGAATTATAACCTTTTTAATGGTTAGAGAGGTTAGAGAGACTCCCAAGGAACACAGGCACGAGAGCACACTGATTCAAGACTTGCATGACTTCATGAGAGCTAATTTGGCAATTATGCTTTGATGCTTTAAAGACCACATTTAATAGGCTACAGGATACACGTAGCCCCAGTTTGTGCATCTCATGTATTAGCATACATTCATTACACAGGTAAGACACTTGGAACCATCTGGATCAAAAAATATTCCACCCGCAGCACGATATTTAATGACAGAGCTTTAACCCATTTTTCAAGTTGCGCCTCTGTTTCAGAATCACAACAGTTAGGTTAGGTGGTTATGTTTTATGATCTTCGCCTAACCTTAACCAAAGTGTTTTTGTTGCGTAAACCTAACCACAGATGGGACACAGGATGCGAATACTGGTCTCTGGTGACAAAGTCCTGTGGTTTGTACACCCACTATCCATCCTGACCACCTCCATCCAGAGTGGTACATAAATGTAACGCTTCATTCATTCAAAAAAAGTTGCCTTCTGTGAACATAATCCAGGCAGGGATTACGTTTGACAGCACTACGTAATTGGGAAAACAATTTAGGAGACAGGGTTGCATTTAGGGTTGGAAACCATACCTGAATGCAAACCACTGGCTTTTGGGCAAAAACACTGAATCACTCACCAATACTGAAAAAATAAATAGTGGTAATATAGTGTTTCTAAAAGAGTAGAGATCTGCTTATGGAATAATGGAATTCAGCAATTATTTCTTTTATTTTTTACACTTTTCCTACTGTGATATCTCAAAACGTGTTTGGTGAAAAGGCCCGTTGTGTTCCAGTTCCAGCTTTCAAAATAAATTGTAACACATTTATGAATGAATGCATTTGCCACATTTAGAGCATTCCGCTGCTATAGCAACCACTGCAGTCCCATAGTAAGTAACTGACATTGTTACACCCTGCCTTTTATCAGATCTGTAACTCAGCAAATACTGACAGTCATCTTTTATCTACTCCCCAAATGTCCTTATTGGAGCATCACCTGCAGGTACTCTTGAGCTGCAGCTGTTCTGTCACTGCTACTTTGTGATTTAGAAGAGTTGAGAGTAGCTAGCTGTGATACCAGCTTGGCTTGTATAGTAAGTAAATGTTGAATTACTTTTGGGATTACTGTTGTGTATTTTACTCTGTTTACTTTTACTCTTGTTGACTTGTGTTTATTTACTACATTAATTACTGTGCTGTACCTCTTATGGCATGATGCTCGATGTAACTAATTGAACTACTTTTGTGAATCCAGTTTCCTTGTGATGGTACAAATACATTTTTATAATAGGCTAACTCGTGTTTATGGAATCTCATTATTTCTGACTTGTAATTGCTATCATTGTCTAATTTGTTTTCACAGTTTAACAATTACTTCCAATAAAAAAAAAGACAATCCGCTGCCTTCAATCTTTATTGGAAGCATGTTTAGCTTGCTGCATAGCTGTGCACCTACAAGCATAGTGAGGACAGAAGAACATCAGCATCAGAAAAATATTGTATCATATTATACTTAATGTTGATTTCAATCATATCGTCCAGCCCTAGATCTGCCATTAAATGATCCCACCTGCTCTGCAGCCTTCCACATAGAGTTGACATAAATCAATATGGCTGCCATTTGAATCAGAATCATGACATTTTTAGTAAACAAAAGCAAAATATACAGCAAGTCTTTTACAACCAGCAACACACAATGAACTATTCATGTACAAAGCATCAGTAAAGTTACTACTGAACCTTTAAATACAGTAAAAGGACCTTATGGAGTGCCGTCCAGTTAGATCATGCCTTCACATTTAGCTACAATGCAGTGACCTTGAAACAAGGTGGGGCTGAGTATTCTGAGCTCCGGACAATTTGTCTCTCCAATTTCTCTGCAATTCCTGCAGTCCATCACTGTCATAAGCTCGTTATTGATCAGAGACTGATGCGTCTCATGTTCACAGTTGGTTGTCTCCTACTGTATCCTCATCACTCTTGTGTGAGCTTTGCACAGTGATGTGCGTCATCAGAACCGTAAAATAAAACAAGTATGATTCCAGTAACAATGACAACATTAGTGTTATCATATTGAACGCACTCTGAAGTTCAGATGTCTTTATTTATGGGTATTTGTAAGGAGGCACAGATAAATGATTTTCATTTAGCTCCAGTAGTAGTCTCAGTGATCAGGGTCGAGGCCAGACGGCTGGTACAGGAACCCCCTGGAATCTGGTTGGCCACTCCTGGTGCCCCCAGGGTCAGAAGTTGATAGGTTGTTAGTTGGTTAGTATCATAGATGGATTACTGAACAGGCCTGGACCAGAGTCTCTGTATGAAGTGACTGATTTCTTGTTGGACTACAAAGGGACACCAAAGAGACATAAAACAACTACAAGAAGATGCAAAATGACACCAAAGAGGTACAAAACAACTAAAAAGAGATGCAAAAAGACACTACAAAATTATGAGGTGCTTGTTGTCTCATAAACCGTCTGTGGCTGTAGGCTGTCAGGAGTTACAAATAGCAGCTATTTATTGATATTATTTCATTTTGGAATATTCAAAATTGTTTATTTGGCATTCATTTAATATACTGAATAAACAATGTCACTATTATTAATGTACAGTTTATTATTGCCAGGAACCAGGTCTTTAAATGTGAATCTTATTTTTACTCATTTTACAAATGTCCTCCCCTTCTTTAAAACTGTGCCACAGTCTGCCCCTGCCAGTTTAATATTTAAAGTGAAAGTTGTGGCAGTAATGTTACCCAGCTCCCGCTCAATAAGATGGATATAATGTAAGCTTTCCAACAAAACCATCTAAACGCAGCCTGGAGCGCTTCACTGTACAAACAGCAGCAGGAAATTACTCCAAATTGTGCACAGAAATGTGACTGTGTGAACAAAATGCCCGTTACGAGTGTCTCAAATCATCCTGCATATGTCTGAGGACTGCTATGTAGCTCGAAAGGAACATCCATCTCATTTAAATAAGTCAACAACTCCAGAGTATTTAGATTTTCGGGCTCAGTAGACACGGGGTGCCTCCACAGGAGATGCCCCCCGGCATGTTAGCTTTCTGCTGATTGACTCAGAGGGCTCTCATTATCACAAGGAGAATGAGCTGTAAGTGCTCGCACTCCCTCTCGTTTGTTTTCAGGTTACATCGTGGTTGGGGAATGTCACTTCAATGCCAGTTTTGTTTTTCTCTCAAATTGCGAGGAGTAGTTACCACATTATTTATAGTACGGCATGCTTTGTTTAGTATTCCCCATAGAATAATCCCAAAACCTCTTTGTTGGTACAGTGAGGGAAACACTCTCTCCACAGTATATACTGTCCTTTCCATTTCTTTATATACGCGACACCCCACAGGATGTAAAGAGTACACACTGGTTTTATTATGTTTGTCTTCAGGCTACAATCTAAAAGAGTGAGATACCATAACTCTCAATAATGTCGGGAGCAGAGAATGTCTGGAGCTAAAGAGGTTTGAAGTTACAGAAAAGCCATAAATGGTTTTACACATCAAAGAGCTCGAAGAAGTGTTTTCTCATCTCGGCTCGAACAGGAATCAATACAAGCTCGTCCCTCTTAACTAACAGGTAGAGCCGAGCGCAGGTGGGAGTTTAAGAATACAACCTCTCCTGCTGCCGAGGATTATCTGTTGATCTAGTTTCACATATTTATGTGACATTATGTGTCTATGGTGATGAAGAAACCCGCAGCTCTTGTATTGGACTATTTTAAAAAGGGAGTTGGTCAGCAGTTGCATTGATGGATTGAACAAAAGCTACGGAGAATTGTAATTTTTTCACATTAATCTGTACAAACTGCAGTCTTGTAATTGTTCTCTTCTTGGACTGCAGACAAGAAGCAACTTAATTTAGCATTGCACATTAAGGGAATGGTGAGGAATGTGAATGTATTAAATGAATAGTACATGAAGTGTGAAATATTTCTGGCCTCTGATGCACTGGACATAAATGATGCATTGCATCTACAGTATATTCATGAAATGCTTTAACATATTGCCATCTCTATGTTCTGCTCCTTTCCATTTCAGATCATTTTGATAACTACATTTCTTCTGACAGTTTCTTTGAGAAACGTAGAGTTCACACAGTTCAGCTTTGCGTTCTTAAAGCACTGTCAGAAACTAATACATGTTTTCAAAGGATTCAATCTTTGCCAAAAAAAAACAAACAGAAAAACATAGAATTTTGACCCCTTGCTGTGCAGGTTGAGCTTCCAGCAGTTCACATTAATTAACGTGCCATACAGTACAGCTGAGCTGTGCTTCTTGAATGACAATGTTTTCCTCATTTGCTTCAGAAGCTCTTATCAAAAGTGATAGACCTGGCAAGATCAAAGTGCAGCCCAGTGGTTTCCCCTCTGGCACTTTCTGACTGGGCGAGTGAGCTTTTAAAGGACTTGTGACAAGCACATTGCCTTTGAAGCGGATTAGTATTGTTACCATCTCATGTTGCACAATGATGTTCACAGTATACTGTCCCCAGAAGTCATTGGTTTAAACTATCTGGCCAACTGAACCCCACACAGTTGTGGAATATTTGTTCTCACGATTTCAAAGCGGCCCCTTGAGCCCTATAGTGCTGCACTATAATCATAATGAACAGGACCCTCTATAGGCCCCCCAAAAGAGCTGCTGCTGATAAAACTTATTAAGCTTCTTTTTCATGTCCCTGAGGAAAGATTGATTGCACTGAGAGCCTTTCAATATAAATATATTATCTCCCAACAGTGATATGAAATCTCACTCTGGAAAACGCTGCTCCAACACTTTATCAATGGAAACGTGATCGGAGGAAGACTACAGCACATTTTAAATCCTGCAGCTACAGTACAGCTGAATAACTGGCTCAGTGATTTTTGTCTCAATGAAACAAAGGAAAGTTTGTTGCTATCACCTTGAATATTGTCATTACGTTATCTTTTGCTGCTTGTGCGTCGCTTTTAGTTTCAAACAAAGGAAGTATTGAAAGACGGCTCATCCTACGCTGCAAAACATAAAATGACTTCTACATTATTTTCGCACCAGCAGTCACTTTGCACAGCTGCTGCAGATGTTGCATTGTTCATCAACAAAGAACAAACAAAGGATGGATGACAAAACAATCTCACCACAAGCTCCATTTAGTAGCTGTGCTGGAGCTTTTGATCGCCAGTCTTCCTCAGCAGATAGACTTTGCCCGGTGGTCAATGGATTGCAGATGTTCAAATTTGAGCACTTTAAGGAAATTGTTTTGTCATTTTGGGAAATAGAGTTTAATGAGAAGATAATTACCACTCTCCTGTGTGCATGATGAATATGAGACTGGAACCAGAGGATGGTTAGCTTAGCTTAGCATAAAGACTGGAAACAGCCTGACTCTGTCAAAAGGCATCAATTTCAAAGCATTTTATGAATACGTACAAAAAACAAAGTATACAAACCTGGAATTAGCCTGGCACATAGCCCCCAGTAAAACTACAATTTAAACAAAAAAGACTTAAGATGTCAATTAGTAAGTTTAAGAGGTGCTGGTAGGTGGGATTTTATTACTTTTATACAGAGCCAGGCTAGCTGTCTCCTCCTATTTCCAGTCTTTATGCCAAGCTAAGCTAACCGTCCCCCTGGCTGTAGCCTCATATTTAACACACAAATATGAATGTGGTGTCAATCTTCTCATCTACCTCTCGGCAAGAAATGTCCCAAAATGTGAAACTATACCTTTAAGGACTTAAAAGTTGAGACTGAAAGTTAATTCTTGACCTTGGAAACAGTCATTGACCAAAAACCTGCACAATAACATCAGTCTGGTTGATTTAAAACTTCTCAAATAGAAAATGTTTAACTGACTGCACTTGAGAGCAACTAGCATGCCAGTGACTCTAAGCTGTAACACAAATGTGATTTCAGTACAGTTGAAATTGATGAACAAACAGTTGCTACATGTCTCGCCTCTTTTTTAAAGTCGTGTGAGTGAGGCAGGGTCTAGGATTAACAAGGACAGGTTGAATTACAGCTTGAGTTTGGGGGCAATTCAATAGGAAGTGAATCAATCTGAGGATTAATTGTTGCACCACATCCTGAGCAGAAGACACTCGATACAGCCAGAGGGAGACTGCTATAATGGAAGTGAAATACAGACAGCACACAGCTATTGCAGCTTAACCCTTCACAGCTACTAATACTTGTTTTTTTGTCTTATTTAAAGGCTGAGAGTTTAAAATGGTGAGTCGAGATCAGCTACAGCATTATAACATATGGGTCAACATTATCACCAGTTTCTTTTTCCCTGAAAATGCTGATATTTTAAATAGACATGGTGAATATTATATAGTGTCATTTATGTGATGTATTCCGCTCTGTTTTTAGGTATTTTTCATGTGAAATCTTTCCAGGTTGTTGGTCCTTTTGAGGCTCAAGGATCTGTGACATTTCTATATGAAGGTCAGTAAAATGGCTCTTTAGAAGCAATGATGTGTTACGAATGCCAAATGTTACAGTTGAGATCTCCTATATGAAGTTGTGGTCATTAATGTGGAGGTTGCAAAAATGTGGAGTTGAAATTCTGCTTTTTGCTTCATGATTTTGGTTTAATTTCCTTATACCTCCTGAATTGCATGTTTTATGAATAAAAGCTGGAAAATATGCGTACTGCAAATACTAAAGTATTGACTCACACAGATTATCTTCTCAAGCAAGTGAGCTCTGTTTTGCTACCACATGTAATATTACTGTGATATGTTTGTCTAAGAGACTGCTGAAAGAGGTCTGCAGGATTACTAGATATTTGGTGAGGCCGAGGTTAGCAAGCCGCCGTTTGCCTCAGACTAATTTATGGTAAACATTTATTCTGTGTGGATGGCGTTGCATCAGAATATTTTCAAAGGGGCAGAGAAGGAGAAGGTTGCTCTCCAAAATAAATGCAACATCATGTTGAGCTAAGATCTCAAGAGAGCGAAATACATATCATGGAGAGAGTGACTATTTCTACATTTTTAAAGAACCATTTGTATTTGGGTTTTTTTAGAAAAACAATCGCACGTCAAGCTGCTGGAGCTTTAAATCATATCACACAGTTAAATTAAGTTTTCAATTAATTGTAGATGTTCAGATATCCGTTTTTTGGAGCACTTTAAGGACTTCTTCTTCATCCTTGACCTTGGTACAGCAGTTGGCAAAACAATCCCACTTCCAGGTCCATTTAGTAGCTGTTCAAGCTTTCAGTCACCTGATATCAGGTGTTGGAGTAAATCAGCTTTCTTTTGTCGCATTTGAAACTTATTTTAAATCTTATTTTGGAGCCTTAGGTGACATTGAGGTTCCTTTGTACAGTGTCAACAAATACGTTTTATCCATTGAGGCAGTGAGCATAAGAATAAAAATGACAGAGCTACCACTGTTTTGTCATTTTATTGAAAGTCTTTCAGCGATGTTGCCTTAGATATATATTTTATTGAATGACATAATCTGACCCACATCTATGTTGCACATATTACATTCTCTCTTCATCTAAGGTTGACATCTTGTCCGATCATATTTGCAAACATATTCCCATAAACATCTTGCAGATTTTTGTGTCAGCTTGGATTCAGTGCAGGAAATTGATTCCTCTTGGACATTACTCTTCTGAAGAGATGCCGCTACAATCTGATGCAGGTATACGCTGTCATTTGTCAGGTGTCTCCGTGAGCGCTCTTATGCTTTGACTCTTCGCATCTGGGTTGGCTGGAGAGGAGATAGGCTCTTAAACAAATGGCTGCTGTCACACAAGAGGAGGCAGCTTTTAATGAGCCTATATTCTCGACTGGCACGCTCCTTGTCAAGCTCCAAACCTGCTCTGAGCCAAAGCTTTGGCACTTCTTTAGCTTTTTCTCTACTTGTTATTATGTGTCCCTGCAGCTGGAAAGGATCGGGTGTTTTGCTCAAGCAGAGCAGGTGAACCAATGAGCACTTTCTGTTCATCCTGACTGTCCAATTACATTTACAGCATATTCTCTATATCACGTCTGAACAAGTTACATTTACTATAAACTGGCTGCTGACAAATAAATGAAGAGTGGAGCTTCGGGTTGTACATGTTCAAATGAACAAAGCTAATTCATGCTATGCTTTAAGCTAATTGTAATACTTCAACACTTTGGGAAAACACCAGTTTGTTGTCTTACTGGGAGGTAGTTGCGATTGTTTAAATACACAATGTTCTTTAATATGTAAATAACATCATCATCATCAAACATAAATCCTAGCACACTGTATATACTGTATATAGACATGTATACATGCATATACTGTACATATCCACCTATTTTATATATATATAAAGTAACCTATTACATTAATCATTCTTATATCAGCACTTTACAGAAACAGACTGAATCATCTTTTTTTCCACCTACTTGTATGTACATGATAGCTCTTTGTTTACTTTTATCTTTGTTCAGCTTTGTTGTCCTTGTTTTTAAGCTGTTTCTACATTCCAATCTTCCTGTTCTTGGAAGCGTTTGTAACATTGAGAGCAACCTAAAACCAGAGTCGAATTCCTTGTACACATACTTGGTCAATAAAGTTTATTCTGATTGTGATTGTGATTGAGACTGATTTGTTTAGCATAGCTTAGCACAAACACTGGGAGAGGGGAGAAACTGCTAGCCTCTGCCAGTCAGAGGGAAATGTGCCTTCAATTTGCTTTAAAACGACTGTGGACTATTTAGAAATAGTTCTACCTCTATAACACAGTTTAAGTGGAACTCCAACACAAGATTT
This sequence comes from Enoplosus armatus, assembly GCF_043641665.1. Classification (NCBI taxonomy): domain Eukaryota; kingdom Metazoa; phylum Chordata; class Actinopteri; order Centrarchiformes; family Enoplosidae; genus Enoplosus; species Enoplosus armatus. The sequence continues at coordinate 9,923,874 of NC_092185.1, forward strand.
GTAAAGAAATAATGAGAAAAACTTGACACAGTTAATGTGTTGGACAGTTTTTTTAAGAACCAGGGCTAAATATAGCTCAGTGATTATTGGTTTGCAGTTTTTTCTCTGAATTCAAATATGATTTGGAAATAACAGACAGCATAGTATATTACAATGGGAAAAATAATCCTTTAATCTTACCCTGTCAGTCATCACCAAATCAAACATTATGTGGTTTCTCAGTAAAATATCCAGAAATCAGCTGGTTTTTATTTTCATTACAATCTAAGATGCTTCATGGGTTGTTCAGGTGAGGGAAAAAAATGTTATATTTATTTCATTGAATATTCATAAACATAAACATATTTGAACAAAATACTATAAACAAAATAAAGTACTTAATGTAAAAGAAGTCCATGTGAGTATATAATACTGTATACTGAGTTTACAGGTGTAGCAGCCTAATGATGGTGATGGAGAAACCTTTAAAGCTGAATCTTAATGATGATAATCACGACTGCAGGTCATTTTATTTGCCTATTGTTGCAGCTACACTGAGCATTTCCACATACATGCAGGTAAAATCTATTTAGACTGCCTCTCTTCACACTTTAATCTCACACAATTATTCTGTGTCTTCAAAGCGTAGGTGGATCTGTGCATTGTCCACCCATAACAAACGATCTTCAGCACCGCTAAATAATAAAGTCATCTTATCTTTAAACCGTTCAGATTAAGATAAATGGGTCAATTTGAAAAGTAATTAGCTAACCTAAAGCCAATGCGTGTTTCTTGAATATCTGCCCTTTATCACAGTTCATGCCAAACGTGTGATTGGCTCTCCTTTCCTTTGTTCTCTGGAAAGTGACTCTGTTTAGAGACAATAGAAATGATTGATTCGCAGTACTGCTTCCTCTCTGCACCTGACATTACTAAAATACCCACTCAGTATAATGCCTGAACACAATGAGGGTAGTTGAGGGTAGAAGATACTCAGCCGTAAGAATCTCAATTACTTTATCACACAAAGGTTAGAGAAACAATTAAAGACACTAAGTCAGTGAGTCAGACAAAAGCCTGTATGAAGGTTTTGAGGCGTCACGCTGACAGAATATGTTCCACAGAGACTGTATTGTCTCTTTGAAGACTGATTTATTGCAAAGGAGCATCAAAGCAGGCATCCTCTCACAGATAAATACCGCTATCTTTTTTTTTTCTCTCTCTGAGAGATAAGGACCCGAGCTGATGATCCTGCCTTACATTTCAGGCAGCATGTTTTCAATCTCAGAATAGGGTGTGGATATTCCCATTGGTTGTCCAGACCAAAAGGCTCTTTGGCTACGCCTCCTTTTAATCATGCAAAGGGCACGTAAATGGAGATATGGAATTTGCTGGAGTGGACAGAATCAACTTTACCATGTTTGACGCTTCATGTGGAAGGCACTTGCTGGCACTGATGCTAAGATACATGCTACTGAAGCACAAAACACATCTTGTGCAAAAGGAAAACTGAACTGAACACCGGGCATTAGACTTCTGCATATATACAAACAAGAATAAGTGTTTATAGACATGCTAGCGGCTCTGTGAGGCTGTTCATAGGGACAGCATGCTTTGAGCTGAATGCTAACATCAGCATGCACACATGCTCACAATGAAAATGTGAATTACTTTTGGCAGGTAAGGTTTATAAATGTATAGATTATAAATGCAGAAGAGAGTAACATGCAATGGGTGAGATGGACAGAGCATTTCACAAACAAAGCCTGTTGAGTTTATATACTAATGATTATTATTACATGATGATTACAGATCAAATATTAAGTTTTGCCATCCCCAGAAAACTACTGCTAGCATGGCTGACACATGGATGTTGTTGATGCAGCGGATATGATTCACTATATTACAGTACATCAAACAGTATAATAGATACATGTATTTATTCTATAGAATTACAATAGATACATGCTGTATATAACAGTGGAAATATTATATTAAGTGTGGCAGGTGTGGCAGATAGTAATACAGTAGTTTTATTGCACGGATGCACTATGCAGGGTTCATCATCAGTTCTGCTCAGTATGCTCAAAACCCCGAAAAAACTCACAGGATGTTTTCATGATGAAGCACCGTTTTTTAAGTAAATGACTTTGTAAAAGAATCCAGGGGATTCTGCGTATTTTTCTTCACTTCAACACTTTGTCAAGCTGCTTCATTCATCCTCAACAACATGAAGGGCAGACTCAGATCACACCACTGAAAAAGAACATTAACAGCACAAAAAAAGTTTTAATCTGCTTTTCTGCCGTTTGCCCAGTGGTTTTGTGTGATCACAGCTGATATTCTGCTCTATGTTTTATGCTGCCCGGCGTCATGTCCAGATTTGCCTTCCGAACATCGCCATGACTCAGCTCTGCATAAACAGACAGAAAGCAATTTCAAACAGCCGTCTGTCAGCAGGGTGAATGTGAAAAAAACAGCAGTAGAGATCTTTCTGTATGGAAATAAGGCAGTGTTTTGCTTCACACCATTAAAGTGTCCCAGTGGGAAGAACTGTGTTAAATGGTCATTTACATTTTAAAGTGCCTTATGAAGAGTATACTAAGAACTGCCACTGTCTTGAACAAGTGTCTGCGGAATAATAAATCCTCTGTTTCATTTAGGTTTCCGGGGAGAGTCACAAGCACAGAGGAAGGCTTGGGGTTGATGTAAGCTACATACAGTTTAATTCATAAATCCACAATATACATCTTTCTTATATCCATCATCATTATTGGCTTTGGGGGTTTAGTCGAGGCAATCAATTTTTCCGTGGTGTAATAATAATTTTGCGTGGCTCCTTTCTTTTTCTACATGAGATGAAAACAAACAGACTCTCTATATACGTCTGGGTTTTGTGAACAGAACACTTTACAAAGTTACCAAATAACCCTTGAAGCGAGCAATTACCTGAGCAATTTTGTACAACTGATTGCAATTACCTGCGTCTGCACTCCAAAGAGCAGAAGTCGCAGAATGATTCTGATTGCAACTGCTATTATTTGCAATCTCCAGTGATGATGGAGATGACGAGACAATTTAAAATTATTGTCGATTTACAGTAAGTGCCGATAATATTCATTATCATTATTATTATTATTATTATTATAGCCTTAAATAATCGACACATATTACTTGCACTGGCTTTGAGAAGTGATATTGTACATGTGTAAGCCTGTCATTTGTAATAAGCATCATTCAGACCAACAAGTCCACATTAAAGAATCTCTCTTTTCTCCAGCGTGGCTCATTAATTATATAATGTTTCTGTGATTTCTGCGTCTTTGGAAACGTTCCAACGATCATGAATAAACACTTTAGATCACTTAATCTATCAGCAGCAGCTTTTCCTCCCACTTTTCCTCTGTGCAGGGCTGTAGGGTTGATTAACAATTATTTTCAAAAGCACATGTTGTCCAGCGGATGAAAGCTCGTCTGTCTTTTCATCCTCTGCTGAGCTTCAAAGTGTCAGGAAAACAAAGTCATTTTCTGTCATTTTGTTGTGCACTTTGTCTCGTATATGCTGTAAATATCAAACGACAGGAGCCATATAGATTCAGACGTACATTCAGTTGTTTTCTTTTTCCTCTCGAGTGGCTCTCTGGCTGCAGCTCACTCTGCCTGCTGGAGCAGAGCTGCACATAATAGTCGGCCTTGTGTTCCTGACTGTTGGACGGGCTCTTAAAAGTCAAGCACAGATTGGACGACACTTCAGATAGATTAAAAAGAGCTGCCTTGTTGTTTATGCATGCACAGGAAATAGCGCTGATGAAAAACACTGCTGATGTTGAAGTTCATCTACATTCACACCAGCCGAGGGGATCATTTTATCGCACACTGAGATCCATTTGATGCTTGGCTGGATGTAATGGGAAAGGCAGCTCCTCCAATCTCTGAAGGCACCTGCGCAACGTTCAGCACATCTCCACTTCATCACACCCATCGTGCTTCCTGAGAAATGATAAGTTAATCTCACTTGCGCACTTTTAGATGTTATTTCTCCAATGCAAATATAACATATAACATAATCATTTTCACGTGAAGTCACTTTAAGTTACAGATTTCTGTCTCTTTTTCTAGATGTGAATAGTTTAATCATCTGTCATCTGAAATACGATGTCTACTTATAGCTTTTTCTGGAACTTTCAACCTCTTCACAGTCTTTTTTTGTCTTGAAACATACACAATGTGCAGGTATAACCAGACGATAGTAACAAGACAAGTATGTCCTCTCACAGTACAGTGTTCCCCCTCTCTTCCAACCCCATTTCATAACCACCTTTCTAGACCCTATAAGTAAACAGAAAATATCTAGATTACAGAAGGAATAAATAAATAATTAAGTAAATCTACACAATACATGAGAAAATATTGATATATACCGTATCACATGCCTTCATCATCAGATATTATTATTATATGATTATATTATATAATTGTATTATTATAATTGTTAATTGGTAACACAATAAAGTACCAAAGACCCTGAGTGGTTTCTAAGGAATAAGTGGAACAATCGGATAACTGATGAATTGTATAATAAGTAGTTCCTAAATAACTCTATAAAGTAGATTTACTAGAGACGAGACTGGGAGATACTGTATTAATGAATAATTATTGATTCACTGAGCAGCACAAAACTAGTAAGGACTCATTAATTACTAATTACTTAAACATGAGTTACTATTTTTTGCACCTTCAGGTAAAGCGGTGAATCATAAAGTTACTCGTTACTTCATTATTGCGATCAGGAAGGTTTGTTCATTTAGTAACTTCTCTTATTTTTAAGTGTTGCCTATAAATAAATTATTAATCAATTATTAAACATTTTCTTGCTGGAAAGCGTTAGTAGTATAATAGTATAATAAATTCATCCACAGTACAATGTTTGACTTTCAACCGTATCACACAATATCATCAGTGGACGGAGTTCATTAAAATCACATTTTAAAGATTATACTCAAAAATTACAATTAAAAGCTAGTCGAGCTTAATGACAACCGACCAAATTCCATCTGCTGATGAAGACCATGAGATACAGTTGAAAGAACAACCAGTATATTGATGTTTATTGCTCATTTGTTTGGATTCCCATGAGTTGTCACCTGTGCAATCGTTACTTTTAATAGCTACTGCTATTATATATTTCGCATAGTAAATCAATGTCGACACGAGATAAAATAATATTACATACATTAGCATTATATACCTAAATACATAGACGTATACATAGCTGTAAGTCTAACTATGACTCATTAGAAATCAACTTGTTACAGCTGTTTCTTAAAAGTAATCAAATTCAGAGATTTCCAGATTAAAAAACGGTGAATTATTCCACTGAACGGCCGCCCTGTACAGAACAGTTTTCTTTAAAGCGTTAGTTCTGGTTACAGAAGAGTTACCTTGTGTCACTCATCTGGTTTTACAGCATATTTCAGAATACAGTCAGTCAGTTTTCCAACAACCACAGCTATTTGAAGATAATGAAGCTTCTTTTCAAGTTGCCATTTAGGTAACAATTTACTGCATTCATATTGTGCTAATAATAAGACTTTATATATTAAAGCTAGCAATGGTTTAGGCATTTATTCCTCATGTCTTTTAGTAGAGTAAAATCACCTTGTTCAACCTGCTGTCAGCTGCAGCTCAACACCATGACAGGAGAGAAATTCTCCACACGGCATATGAAAGACTGAATTTACGACACCTCATGAGATTATCTGTTACTGTTCTGGCAGTTTCCGTTTCACATTCCTCTTATTCTATTGTATTATTACATTGTGAAGGAAAAGCCGTTTCCCTCTGCAGTCACAACTGTTGATGCAGATATTAACTCCTTTAAGCTGCGCTCATTTCATAAATTAAATCAAACTTACAAGGTGGCAGTGAAGCCACTACCAGCTCAGCTGAAGAGTCTAAACTCATTAACATGGTTAAGCACTGCAACACTACTCTCCAAGGCACTGCTCTCTGGTATTAATTAGGTCACAGCTAAGCTGACAAGCTCCACTGAAAGTGAGTTAGTTTGTTTCTCACTATAATGATGTGAGGGCAGAGGAGTGATGGTTCAGACTTTGTGTATAATCCTCTGCTCTTTGATTGGCTGTGGTGTGAGTATGAGGGTTTCTTATCAGCGTGTAATGAATTCAAATCCCATCTTCTTGTTGGTTAATTTTCGACAGTGCAGTCACTGATACTCATTCAGACTTCTGCATCTGTCACCAGGTTTACCATAGAAAGTTACCGGTTGCCATGGAGACGGCCGTAGATTTGTCATTGTCACAGCAGGTGGGAGCAGCGAGATTCCAGGTTTTAATGTTTGTGTCAACGTGTCACACGTGAAGTTTATTTATATTTGTGTGACTCAAACTAGTTGCTTTTTTGAACAGTTTCAGTATCACATTTCTTTAAATTGCTGTGCTCTCGTGACACAAAACATGCCTCTTCCAGCAGGACAAACAGGTTGTGGATGTGTGGGAATATGCACCCAAAGCCATGAAGTATTCATGTAACCCGTTTCCCTCTGTCAAATGTCTCACCAGAGACACAGTATCAGCCTCATTGCCTTCTCGGGGCCCCATCAATAGAGTGAAATTAATACCACTTTAAGTATCTTTAGGGCAATCTTTCTTTTTCAGAGGCAATGAGATTACATGTATCTCTATTGACTTGGTGTTATACAGTATGTAAGCGATCTATTTTAATAGGATTAAGGCATGTCGTATGAGCACTAGGACTCTTAATGTGTGAGAAGCAGTGAGTCCGCTGAGCTGTAATGTCCAAACCTTTGGCTCGAGAGCTGATGTTGCCTACTCGTGACTACGTGTGCCTCGAGAGCTGCACGGCAGCGCCAGACAGCCAATCGAATCATACCGCACTAATTAACTTTCAAGACTATGCAGAGTTATTTTCGTTGTTTCCCTTCATCATATCTCTTCTGCTGTGTTTTAGCAATCAGTCTCTGGAAGATTGAAAAGTAAATTGAGTTTGTGTGTAATGCACCTCAGCCGTCTGCCAATGCTAATTTCGCTGTCAGGGAGTGAAAAAACACTTCCTGTGCACAAGGCTGTGCAGCAGCACTGATATGAAAATCCTTTTCTGGTGCTGCTACAATTTTTATGTCTAACAATCAGCCCTCTCTCCTTAAAATTGCATTTATATACAAGGCTACTAATTGCAACAGCAAATTTGTTTTTTAATAACATTATGAGAAACGTTTCCAATCAATGTATTTGCAAAGTCTTAAAATGTTCATATTTATTTGATATTTTATTTGTTATCTCTACAATATCCGCTCTTATCAACTATACACCATGATTAACATTTGTATGGTTACGTTTAGGCTCTCGAAGGACATGGTTAAGGATAGGTAAGACTGAAAGCACTTTTTCAGTATTTATTGTTTTTCTTCCTTAAACCTAATCACATGGCTAAAAGCGCCATTGTCAGCTCAGCCATGATAACTACCTCATTTAAAGTTTACTAAAAGGCGAAGAAGCCAAAGAAACAATCGTGACATGACAACTCTGCTCAGGTGGCTGCTCAGCTATAAAACCTTATAAGCAATGAAGAATATAAACGTCTTTTATGGGATACAGGTTTGCTGAAATTCAGTGAGCATTCATATACTGTACTGGAGAGACGCAGAGCCTTGTGATCCTCTCCAGTAAAAACTGGTTTTGTGCCCTGTTGGAGCTGCAGCACAGTGTGACTGAGCGTCCTGACCGCTGGTCAAGTAGCTGAGTCTGATGACTTAATTAAGGTCACAGGCTGAGAGCACAGTTTGCCCGTCCTCTGCCTCATTAACATATCTCTTTGTTCAATACGTTGATGGGAGGCAATGGTTTACAGTTAATCAGTCTCACAGCACTACACCTCTGATTATGCCGAAGTGTATTGAAAAAGACTCTTTTGGGATTTCATTTAATTGGATATTTTGTTTTGTGATGCCGTTTACGATGTGACTTATTTGCCCAAAACAGCTTGCACTCTCCATCGCCGGGGTGTTGAGCTTATTTACCCAGCACTGAGAGAAAGGTGATAGATGACGGTGTGAAGTAATCTGCTCTATTGATCATGCTGTCAGAGAGTGACTTCAGCAACTGCAAAAGCAAACACAGCCAACATTAACCCCTTATTAGGCACAGGAGACAACCAGGTTCTGTCGATGATACCAGAATAAGTGTTGTACATTTTGAAAACAGTTTGCTTTCATAACATCACACTTCCCTCTCTCTGGGAGTTTGGGTTGGTCCTGCAGCGTGCTTTTACCTGTAAGGAGAGGAGTGTGCTGCAGGGATCATTTACTGACACTGGCGTCTACGGTTTTGGAGATCAGAGGGTGAATCCCGAGGGGGTGTTGATGCAGACTTGCTCTTTGGTTTGAGGATCTGTATTACGTTGCTCCGTCAAGCCCCTCTTCCATCAAGTTCAGGGAAACGGAGCCCGTTGTTGCCCATAAGCCCATGTGTCATTGAATATTTATCATGTATCTGATTTGAGGGAGAGAGATTCCTGAGATGTGGCTGCCCCCCCACCAACACCCCCACCCCCCCTTGAGGCCTGCAACTCAACACCCTGTAATAGAAGCCCTAAAATGTGGCTGTCATTTTCTGCCTCTGGGACATGGTTAATTAATTACATGTTGGTCTCTCCACTTAACTGTCTGAGCAAACCTCTCCACATTATTTCACAAGTTTATTCCAACTCTGCCAGTGTGGTACAGTTTAACACTGTACGTATGCATCTGAGAGAATATGAAATGTAGCCCAGATCCTGGGAAGACACACAGCAGCCTGAACATTTCCTTTGACTGTCAGCCAACGTGCAGTATCTATCTCCGTAGCATTATCATTGTAAATAAATCAGTCAGATGACGGAGAATTCACAATGCAAACATCGAAACCTGTTCAGATGAGACAGGAATAATCAGCTTCAGCCTCCTAACTGTTAGGTTTGTTTGTTAGTTTGTTTAACAGGGACAGTAAAGACAAAGACTATTGCAAAGCAAAAGGTAATTCAATAAATGAAATATATATATTAAGCTACTTTGCAGCCCCTGTTCCTCATTAGGCTTTGAAATCCAGGTTGAAACAACGAAACAAACAAAGGGATAAATCAGATTTAGAGTCTACAGCTATGCTAGCAGCTCTGTGAGTGCTTTGAGCTAATGCTAATGTCAGCACGCTAACATGCTGATGTGTAGCAGGTCATGTTTATCGTTTATAGATTTAAAATGTATCTATATTTACAGTATACCATGTTCACCATCTTAGCTTACCGTGTTAGCATGTTAAGCAAAGTTTCATGGCAATTGATCCAAAAACGTGTTGAGATATATTTATCTGCACCAAAGTGGTGGACCGACGAACCAACATTGCCACCATCAGCCATAGAGTTGTGGCGTAAAAACAACAGAACAGATAAAACACCTTGAGGTCGTGTCTATATGCATGTGTCTGTGACTGTGAATGCAGTAACATATAGGAACAGTGAAGTGTCAGTGTATGTGAATGGGTATAAGTATATATGTATGTATAGGCAGTATGTAGGCGTACAAGTGGATCTATTTAAACGCATTAAATGTTAAATTTCAGGTGTTAAAGCCATTGTTTAAATTGTCAAGTCATGTCTCCAATACAGAAATTCTACCATACTAGAGATTTTTTTTTCAGTGTATTACTTCAGTTTTTCGCAGCATGACAGCCACAAAGACACTAAATAACACATAGTGTACATGTGTAGAGGATGCATGCTGACGTCACACTGTGTGTAGCACTGTTAGCACTGCATGTATTTGATGGGCTTTCACTCCCTGTCGCTCTGTGCATTTCAGCCGCTCCGATGTGGAGATCGATTTTCTGCAACAGGAACATTAGTGATTCTCGAGCCAAGGGTATTAAACTCAAATCATTGTGTTCTATTGTTTGGCATGTCATATTGATTATCTCCTGGGTTTCACTGGCAAGAGTGAAATATTGTAGCCTCAACAGTCTTGCACACAAAGAATAGGATCCATTTGAAAACAAATAACTTGTGCAAAGTGATACAAAATATCTGTTTGGATTTAATCTTTTCATCTGCGCTGTGTTGGTGAATAAATAGAAAATTTAAGTGGCAGAACCTGAAACAGCTTGTAATACCAGGTTTATAGGTGAGGTGGATCTCAACTGCATTAAATGGAAATGTAGACATCCCATGTGCTGCTGCCCTGCGGCTGCCCTGTGGTCAGATTTACAGTGGGAGGACCAAACTGATAGCAGCAGCATCACTGCAACATGTTAATACAGAAGCGTTTTACAGTCAGATGATGACAGCACAAAAGAAAGAAGACTGTTCAATTATTGATCCGCTGGCTCACATCCCTCATTATTTCATACTACTTGTTAGAGGACAGTCCCTGAGGACGCGACAGCAGAGTCTTCACAGTAGACTGCCGCTCTCAGAGACGCGTTGTGCATGATAACAATGACACAACCCCTGTTCAGCTAAAATCAATATTCCGATCCATGAGACACTTTTTGCTGTTCTCTCGCTTGAATTAGACACAGCAGGTACGGAGAGAAAATGTCCTTTTACTGAGGCGAGATCAGCCTCACTCCTAAATGCAAATTTGAAGAAAACACACTCAACCATTGTAAATTGTATAATTGTCACCTCCCTAAAAAATACTGTAATTAGTCTAGTTATCTTAACGCTGTCTAACTATGCAGATTTTATTGCAGCAAACAGCAGTTTTGTCTACTGATGCTACACTCATCACTTATTCATTGTTTTTAATGAATTTTAAATGTGAACCTGTCAATACTCTGCAAATCTTCTGGGAGAGAAGATAAGTACAAAAGCTTCGCCTCTATTGTAGCACAAACAAAGCAAAAAAAAAACTTTATATATACTATATTATTTGACACAAAAGTTAAAACAATAAACTTGATAAACAATGTACAGATTGGTGGGTTTATCTTGGCTCTATTCATCTAATGTGCTTTGTTTTTCTATCAGCGTGACATTTACTGTATAGGCCTCATTGAATGTGTCACTCGGAGACATTGTTTCTGTGACTGATGAATTACGAGTCAAAACGAGCATGAATTCATTACCCTGAGTGCTTATTTTACAGCACCAATAACACATATATCTGACAGTCTACACTGGATTGTCTTGTGCAGATCTGAGCCAGGGGAATGTGGCGCGGAAAATATGGTTATTTGCCCTCAATTCAAATGCATCACTAAGCCTTGTTTTGTTTATGCCTGTTGAATTCTGCATTGAGGACTGAAACCTACCATTATGCTCTGTTCCCGGGCTGAGTTATTCATCTGGGTCTCCTGTCGTGTCTCCTAAATAAAAAGCCCACAGCGCCTAGCCAACCTCCCACTCTTCAAGCACCGCGGGGTCTCTCACAAAGCTAATGGTCACACCGGGGCCTGTCAGCTCTCTCCAAAAGCCCATCCTTTGTACACGCTCTGCCCCAGTCTCACCCCTGCTGCCCTGCACCTTACTACAAATGTCAAAGAATATTGATTTGGCTCACAATGACAAAGTCTTCACTGAGACAGCTGCCTTTGTACTACTGCAATAAAGAAAAAGACCTGACCTTCATACATGCTGCAGCTAGACACTATCAATATTTCATCTCAAACTGTAGATTTCCTGCTGAATTTGTGTTTGTCTTTTATGAATGATATCAAGAGGTATATCCATACCGCCAGCTGAAACGCCACAGTGGTGCAGTAATTGCAAAAAAACGTTGCCAGTTTGTGAGCAAGCCTCATAAATGCTGCTCCTCTGATGAACATGCCGTCTCTTTTAGAAACAAGCTTCTGAAGCAGCACAAATATTCCTGTGAGCCTTTTAGACTCTTACAGTAGCACGATGTAAACAGCAAGGGAGGGAGAGAAGACATCATCAAAATTTCTGACTGATATCAGCCTCAAAACAGCATCAGAGGAGCGCGACAGACAAACAAACCAGAGGAGGAATGAAAGAAAATAGGAGGACAACAAGTGGGTGTTGGCACTGGAAAAGGCACACATGCTTCCAACTTTCACTTCCATAAGATTTGTGACATATTTCAGCATCTAACTAATGGATGCAAATCTGTGATCTCACAAATGACGGCCACTATTTGAACACCTCAATGTGCCTCGTGTGATGGATACAAAAAATACAGTATCATGTCCGATAAACTGGCCCATTATTTGCCGGCGTGAAACAAAAAGAACGACATTTATCTGAAATGTAATGACTATGAATTGTTGCACTGAATCAGTGTGGCATGATACCCGGTTTCTTATGTCTTGCATGGCTGATATCTAATTGTTTCTGCAGAAAACTCATTAGGAGTCAGTTGACTGGAAATTCTCGCCGGAGAATCACTGCAGTCATCTGATAACCTCCACGTTCCCTTTCAGAGGAGTTTATTCGAAATCCTCTTAGAGAGACAGCGAGAACAAAAAGCCTCTGATTTCCCCAAGGTGTAATGATATTAGCACACCTGATTATATTGTAGGAAGTCACATACAAAATACACTCTATGTGCTGTATATACTACTTGATGGCAGAGTTGTATGTTCCGTGACATCAAAATGACTTTCCTCTAAACACACACTGACTGTAATAAATCTGAGGTGCAAACAATGGCTGAATGAATGGCTTTATCGCTTACTCAAATTAATCATGTAGGTAATTAAAGGGAAACTTCAGCCGGTTTTTGTACCCCATACTGTGGGTGGTATACAAATGAACAATGTTTAACTTCACTCCCCAGAGCTCCCCGCTCATTTGCTGCAAAATGCGTCCTCTGGCGGACTTTTGCCGGTTCTAGGGTTGTTGTTCAAACTACAGATTGTACTTCTGCATTTTTTGTATCGGACAGAGAGAGGGGCGCCTTCATGGCAGAAGACAATGTTCCTGTAGATATGGAAGAAAACTATATAAATAGTGTAATGCTGGAATCAGACATTTGGGGCTACTTATATCAGGTACAATACAATGAGGAGGAATTGCGGCGTATGGAGGAGGAAGAGGAGAGTCAAGCACTGCCAGCCGGTGAGGAACCAGGAACAACTGGTAGTGCCACTGCTGTAAATGAGTGAATGAGTATATGAGTGGCCTTGGAAGGCAGCGGGCTCAGTGTATTCTGGTTGTTGTGGGTTTTCTATCTTTGGAACTAAAGGGAATACCACAGCCCTTTTTCTCTGTTTTCTCTGGTCATGTAGCACCAATTTCAAATATTTTTGCGTCTTTCGACTGCATAGACATACCCAGTTTTATGAAAAGACCATCTTTCCAGTGGTGAAATACCCCTTTAAGTAAGTATGTGTGAAAAATTTAAAATCACATATATCTTCTTTGGACAGGAGAAAAATATACTCTTTGATGTCTTTGTAGTTCTCTGATGAGTGTGGATGCCTGAATGCCTCATGAGGTTTTCCCTGTAGTCATCAGTCTGAGTTCAGGGGCAGTTTGCCCTCTGCCTGTACTTGTACATGTCCTGGTTCCTCTCCTCTAGCCCTGCTCGCTCAGGGGAGCACTTCTCTGTAACGCTAGATGCATCCGTTGCATCTTCATCCCTCATTATTTTACCCCTCAAAGACCTTTGCTGGAAACAGGAGATGCTGCAATCTGAAAGAATGGTTTAACTCTTTGTTGTGTCACACTGTGAGCTGTGTTGTCTAATTTTCTGTCTAGACGTGCTTTGATGAACTCGCCTGATGCTCAACAAAGGAAATACACCCAAAACGTTTAAATGGGGAAAACACATTTAGCTGTTGCACAGGAAAATGTGTACATGTGTATATTAAATACTAACCTCTCTGCAGAGGTGTCACTCACCTGAGAGTGAGACATGATCTTTATTGTAGGGATGAACCCAGCGATTATCACTCAACTCTGCTTCTCAGCTATACAGAGATCATTGTTTTGGTTTCCGCTGGCAACTTTACTGTTTTGGTTCAACCTCAGCGCTCTCATCAGGTTCAATTCCAGATGCAGAAGCAGATGTTTTCAGCCAAAATGCTCTATAAACCTACAGTACTACAGCACCGAACAACAGACAGATTTTAGCTGCCAGACATTTCCCTCAGGAATAAACACAGTCGTCTTGGCCCAGGATGCAGCGACGGCAACGGCAACCGGCAACGGCAGACTTCTCCCAACAGCCTACATCCGGTGAGTCAGACTAGGTGGCAAGAGACAAATGAATGATAATGTTGCTCCGTATCTTGCCAACACGTTTGCCATATCAACTGAAAAAGCGATGTCAGGGTTGTGTTTGCAGCTGGTTTACTCTGCCCCCCAAGAGGCCAAAAAAGAGTTAAGTTAAAAGTTATTGCAGGATGAATATTGACGGAAGAATGTTTGAAGTAACATGGAGGTCCTGGAGGCAAACATGTTCATCATACAAATTAAGTGCCACATTTCCTTCCATTAGGACCCACAGGCCAGACGGGGTGCACTTTACTTACTGAATACTTATGGTATTATATAGGGAGCGTCACTGTGGCCCGATGATGCAATTGTCTGGGTCCACTCTCGACCACTATTCACAGGTTTAATGAAAATACTGTCTTGCATACTAACATAGTTATTGGTCTTTCTGTGAACCTATTATTTATTCTTATTCTAAATACAAGACGTGACCACAGTCACTTAAAGAAAACCTCCTCTTTAAAGCTTAAAAAATCGATTCCAGACGCAGTAAGTTGCCTTGCTTACATCTGATTAAATGAATCTGTCTGATTGCACCACTAACAGCCAAAAACTCAATTGCCCGGCTGATGGTTTCTCTCTGTACTTTACTGCCTGATCTGTCTCTTTTCAAAGCCTGTCCGTCCCCAGAGGCCTTCACCCTGCTACATAATGATTGATTGCCATTTCTATTTCATTTAGGAGTCGGGCGATAGGACAGGTAAATGAATTGTGGGTGGGTGCATCTATTCTATGAGTGGGGTGTTGAGCGCGACGTATGAATTATCATAGTTTGACTGACATTTAATACCCCGACGTTATTTTAACTGACAGACTAGAATTATTGGTGTGTCGCCTCCAAACAGCTCAACTCAGTTTGATCCCGTCACAGATGACAACAAGACGCACCTGATGATTAAAGTAATAGAAATGGATGTCTAAATTCTAGTAAGATAAATACTACTTTGTCATTTTTTGATATCATATTTCAATTTCAAGTATGCTTTTTTTTGTATGAAGGCCTAGTATTGGGTTTTTTCTGATTCTTCAGTGCCACACAGGGAAAATGTCCAGTGACGATCTATTAAAAACACCAGATACATTTTTTACTTGCAGTATGACAGTCAATCTGCATAATGTATAACACAAACTGAAGACAGATTCAGCTATGGTGTTGCAGTGTTTCAGGTCATTCCAGGTTGAATGCCAAAGAAATCCATCAAATGATTATGTTGTGAGGTAAAATCAATGGTGTGTTAAATAAATTATGTTGTAAAGTCAAAGGTGCATTAAATAAATGGTGTTAAGCGCGATGTTGGAATTAGTTCTAATCTAATCTGACAAGATGCCACTTTTACTGGCGGTGCTCTAAACTGATCCTGATCCAGACTGAACCTTTTAATTGCACCTGAGAGAAATAAAGTGAAAAGTGCATATTTTTCTACAAAACATTCAATCAATCATGAGGTTTCTTTGTGGAATTAAAAACAAAATGAAGTGCTTGCGCATGCTAATGAGACAGGACCACTGATTATCGACCAACCAAAATGAATGTAAATGAACTAACGCTCAGTCTAGTGGCAAAAATCGGCTGTGAAGTTGCAGTTTGGTGTCACTGTCTTGTGTGTAGAAAGTGGGAGGAAGTCAGCGAGGAAGTTAAGACTGCAGTCATTATTAATTGTCAGAGTTTGGTGTGCTGAGTGATCAATCTGTTGTGGGGGGTGGATTGGTGGGAGGTTGGTAACAGAGTTGGCCGTCTGACTTTTAGACAGATTCTGCAGCCTGACTCACATATTGATGAGCTACTGCCGCACAGACTGTAGAGTTACTCACCTCACTGCAGCTTAAAAGACAATTCCTTTCCTTTTCTTTACCTTCTGTAAATGTGTTCTCTGTGTTTAAGTATATTGAGATCGCCTGAGAACTGGAGTCAAATCCTTGTATGTTTCAACATACTTGGCCAGCAAAGTTCTTATTTATAGTGATGATCATAACTAATCGAAGTTGTGGTCAAAACTATTAAAGGTATAGCTTTAGATTACGTCCTGCTATCTAATTCTTCTAAATTTACTGTGTAATTTTTGTGTGCTAACAGTGTACCAGTACAGTAAATACTGTTTCTAACTTTTTGGGGGCCCTATGCAAAATGTTGTTTGGGGGCCCCTATTTTGTAAACTATTTTGCTCACAAGACACAGCTCCCCTATCCATTGTGGCGTCTTAATAATAATGTTTATAGATTTTTTTATATATAGCCTATATGATATATTTTTTGAGCATATAGGTGCTTTCACAACACACAAGGTCACTTGGCTACCAAGAGAGAGCAGCCATTTTAATTTCTTAAAAAAAACAAAAAGGCTAAAATGGCAGCTTGGGGGCTCCATGGCGGCTTTGGGGGCCCTATGCAACCATATAGCAAGAAACAGCCCCGTAGATACTGATGTATACATGTTGGTACAAAGGAACAACTGAGTACCTATTCTTATGACCGTACAGCAGCAAGGCTGGAAGCTAGTGTAATGAATTCTGTAGCATTTCATAAATCTGCTATGATCTATTTAAAAAATACCATATACTAGAGGGGTACAGATGATAACAAAAAGAGGTCAGGCAAACTACATAGTTACTTTTTTTAAGTTTGCGTCACTACATAACTACGGAAAGTAAACTCCAGTAACATACTTGAGCGATTACAGAAGCTAGTGGAACAGGCTAGCCCAGACAGGACCTCATGACTTCAGCTCTCTATAGCCCACCAAGCTAGTTGGCGAGCTAGCTGCCAGTCATCAAGCTAGCTAGCTCTGTTGATAAGTGGATATTATGTCAGAGAAGCTGGCGATATTCTATATTGTTGTTATTATCAACAAATCTCATGAAAAGACCAAAACCAACAATGAGTTAGTGCATCTCTCAATACTTTCTGACTTCCATACCCTGTCTGTGGCTTTCAGTCCAAAGCCCATCTATTCTTTCTGTAGATGTACATTTTTAAAATGAATATATACAGGTAAATGAATTGTGGGTGGGTGCAGAATATATGGGATTGACTGGCCGACTGGAAGCACTGGCCGTGTTGGTGGTAATGAAGGAACATGTCATCCAGTGAAACGCTGTGACTCACAGATGTGTTATCAATAGTTTCAGTAGGCTTTGGCTACACAGACGATACCTGTTAGTAGGATCAAGTCATTGTTGGTTTTGGTGTCTTTGTGGAATTTGTCTGTAATAACAAATCATAAAATATCGCCAATTTGTACCATCGACTCCTGTCTCACGGCTAACTGCAGATCATCAAGTCTCACAACATTGGATGGTGCAACACACCTAGTTTCCTGATTTTTGGACTCTCCACTTCTCTATTCTTTTAAAGGTCAGCGCTGTCAAGACAGTTTACAATTGGTTATTGGCACAAATTGCACGGCTTACTTCACCTCTGTGAGTGAAACCACTGTGTTGCATTAAAATTAATTGGTTTTGTTCTGAAATTTCTCTGTAAATGTGTGACTGGGCCTTAAGGATGTGGCATTGGAGTAGCAGAAAACACAGAATATTAAATCTCTATGAAAATGGCAATAAATGTAAAAAATACATTTTAAGTTCAAACATGAAATAATTACACTTGATCTTGATTTGGATCAACATAAGGTGTTATCCACATCACATACAGTATGTACTCACATTATGCAGAGCACTGATTAGCTCCATGTCAGGGGGAATAAAGAGCAGTTGCTGCAGGAAACAGGTGGTTCTCTCTTTCTGACCAAATGAGAATACTTTGGTCGTCGGCCCTGGACTGAGCTAAAGTTGGCGGTTTGGACCGCTCTGGTTGGCTTCTGGGCTTAGTTCCGTTAGGCGCAGGGTCAGCGTACCAGAGTGCCGTAATTACATTTGGCTCCCACTCCCACAACAGGATTAGGTGATTTGTGGCCAAGAGGCCTTTATAATTGCCCCTGATTACCAGTTGCCAGTGCAGTGTAGAGAAAGGTCAGTTGGTCTGCCATTCAGACACCCTTTGGGCCCATAATCCCTCAACACCCCGTGTCTGTAACGTCCCCTCCCTCCATCACACCTCTGAGCATGGAGCGCGATCTGGATCATCACTTTTATCTGTTATTGTCTGAATCATAATTGTTACTCTTTTCCATTCACTGTTCAGCAGATAGAAAACAGAAAACAAAGAAATACTGGAGCTGATGTCGGAGCGTTACCTCCATGTATGTGGTCTGTGTTTCTCTTTTCAGAGAACAGAGCCATGGGTAGCTCATTATCTTCGGCTGAAAATATGTGACCTTGTTTGGTACCACAAGAAAATAGACATAGCAATGGTGCATTGTCTGAAAGCAATTGCTTCTTTCTCCTTTCTCATTTTTGCCTCTCGTTAAGCTTCGTAAGGGCTTTGAAAAATTCCCTCAAGCCTCCTCAGTGTTTTTTCCCCTAACGGAGGGATTCCTCCTCTTTTTTAAATTCCAGCTTTTGTTTGCTGCTGAAAAGGAGCCGCTTGTACAGAAATAATTAGCTGTATTATGTGTAGAGATATAGGCATCTCCCTTCTGAGGTGAAAATCCTCCTATTCATCTTCCTTCACCAAGTCCAATGTATCTCTAGACTTAAGCTTGTCAGCAGTGAATGCTTTACTACACAGAGGGCGAATTCAGGGAGAGTGTGAGGCAAACTCAGATAATTTGATATTATTTCACCGGCTTTCTGCATTCATGTATATCTGCATACTCAGCTGAATATCATGGAAGTATTGTTACGGCGTTATGCCGTAGATACTTGAGAATACATTTACAGAACTGGCTACTTGCAAAATGTGAACATCGTGTGTTCCTTCTGTCTGTCTGTTTTATTGCTTGATGCATTTTATATTTACATCCCATTAAACACCTGAATTGTGACAGAGGTTAATACACTCTGGAAGATTATTACATTGATTAATCCGTCTGAATCCCAACCAGAGGTCACCTAGAAAGATTGTGAATGAGTTTAAGAAACACGAATTGTGATTCTAATATAAAATATTTATAAACCCACATATTTGAGTTTAGGAATAACATATAAAAATGGTTATTTTCAAAATAAACAATAACTTTCTTACTATGACAGGCTGACTGCACAGGACATGCCTCAGTTTTCCTCCAGCCTCAGCGTGGCAACTAAGGCTACTTGGCAAGTGAGCAGAAAAGTCAAAATGGACGACTTAATGTAATGAATAAATGGTTCAAATGTCCAGCTTCTACTACTCCTGTATTACGAACGCAAACTTGATCAAACCTACTGAAACAGAACTTAAACATAGACAACTCCACACAATCACTGTGTCTTTTATGAATTCACATGTGCAGCACGATGAAATAGTATTGACCACTCCTTGAAGGCTATTCCATCTATTGCAGCAGTAAGACAAAGTGGTGCTTGAGCCCATCTGATAGGGCTGATGTACAAAAAAAGGTTGAGAACCACTGGATTAATTCAACCGTTACTATATTTTGCTCTAAACATGTTTTCTGCAGCGCAGCCAAACACATTTGGAAAGTGTCCTCGACTCTCACTGAGGCTGGGCTAATATTTGCAGTCTCAACAAAAAGCCTTTAGACTCATCTTTGATGACTACTTTGTCACCTATAAAACCATTTTAGTTGCCCCTGGATGGAGGACCTTGAGCAGGGCTTATAAAAGATTTATGTGAGAAATGCCATTTTAAAAAGTGTCAGCGGAGTATCACAACATGTGTGTTATTGTTCATTGTTGGGTGCAGCCAGCCCTCCTCCTGAGGTCCTTGGCTTTTCAGATAAAGGATAATGTGAATGACCCAGTGTGACTGTTTGTCCTCCAATTTGTTCTGCAGTTTCTCTAGATTCTGAAAGGTGCCTTTGGCTTAAAGCAGTGCTGCCTCTGAAGCCGACTGAATTGCTTAACTGGGTGAGAAATGAAGATTTATCTGCCCATCTGTGAGGCGCTCAGGGTTCTCAGTCACTCAGTGTGTCTGAACTTCTCACTGCAGACAGTCGACCGCACGCCAACTGAAGAGAAATTACACATTTTAAGTCTTTGTTCAAGTACAAATTTATTTTTATGCATCAATCCTCATATCTTTCAGTGTCATACACACTTGCAGTATAAAATCGTGACTCAGCTTATTCTGTGCTTATTTGGACTATTTTCTTTATTCAGGCTCCAGCCCCACACTATCGCCCAAACTGCCACTCCACCTTCATTTCCTGCCAGGCCCCAGCGCGGGCTCTCCCTCATCTGACCTCTCACACAGTGAACCCCATGAATGGACAATAGTGCCCTTCAGTGGGGCCCCATGACCATAGCAAAAGCCTGCAGCTGGAGCACATAGCGAGGCTGCCCTGGCCCGAGGGTACGCTAACAGCTGAGAAAGATCACTGAACTACCGAGGGGATTTTTGGAAATGCTCGGGGAATCACAGATGTGAGGGATGAAGAGTGGCCTCGACACCATGCGAGAGGATCAAGAGTTGGAGCTGTTTATTAGATGCAGAGGAGAAGCTGCCTTTAACAGGTGCTCAGGGGCTGGATGGTGGATCTGGAGGATGAACCTCTGGAAAGCCCCGGGCTATTTTTCATCAAACAAAGGAAGCGAGGGATCAGGGCCGTTACGACAAAATCCACTGGATTTCTTGCTGGATGTCAAAAATAATAAAAGAATATTATGTTTTGCTATCAAATAATGAAAAACTAATTCAGTTTTTACCAGTCAAATGACTAAATTCAAGGGTGGGTACATTTACTCAAATGCTGTACTCCAGTTTTGAGGTCTTTGCATTTATAGATAGATAGATAGATAGATAGATAGATAGATAGATAGATAGATAGATAGACAGATAGATAGATAGATAGATCGATAGTCCTGTCATTTTGACTTTCACGTTGCCAAACTACAATGTGAAGTTGTCAACTTGGTTTCAAATCTAATCTTAACAGTGATCCACGACTTAAAACGAATGTGGGCCAGGGATGTAAAGTGGAGACATCGCCTTTTTCCAACTCTTCCCCGCCCACTTCAAACCAGTGAGAAGAGCACAGTCAAAAACACAAAATACAGAAGTCTCTCATGTGAAATTGACTGTTCCTATTTTGGCAGAAAGTTGTGTGCTCATGTAAGACCCCGTCATCATAGTGAGAAGCTGATTAAGAAATAGGCTTTCAGGGCCTTTAAAGAACTCTGGCCTCATGTACCAAACATAAAGAAACACTGTGAGTTATTCTAATCCATTCATTTTCATTGTAGAGCTGGTGGTGGGTTTAATGGTGTTATGGAGCTCACTGATGGGAGTATTGACCTTCGCATTGCTTGTGTAACGAATGATCAATGTCTCTTAGTGAACACGTGTCTGTAACATGCCGTCAGTGCAACACGGCTCCTTCTGACATCTTTGTATCGAAACTTACTGGCATCAAAGCAATCGCTGTTTGGTGATTACGAGCTTGTTTTGGTGCCTTGTTATTTCCCCCTGAAGGTTTTCTAATTAGATGAGAAAAATCAAGTCTTATCTTCACTTGCCAGGGAGTTATTTGGTAGTTTGTGCCACGGGGCAAGTGCAGGCAAAATATATATGTTAATGAGAAGTGGGGAGAAAAAAAAGTGTGTGTGGGAATAAATCTGGCTTTGGACAAGATAAACATGATTAAAATTCTGCTGTCATCATCATCACCATCATCATCATCACCATCATCATCGTCATCATCACAAGGCTTCCTTCTTCTCCAGTCCTGTAATGATATGCTGTCCAAGAAGCCATTTAGTCCAGCCAGCACGGCTGCACAGTGAAGCCGTCCAAATACTTGCCGGCGCCCCCGTTCTGCTTCTCCAAATGAGTTTTCATTAGCATAATGGTGTGTGCTGCTGCTTGGTGATTTCTTTTAATCAACCCCGGAGTCACTGGTAATTAGTAACAGACGACTAATGGATTCTGATGGACACTCTTGGCATCCCCTGACTTATCCTCGGCTGATTTGATACTAAGAGGAATATCAATGGCAGCTGCGACTGACTTTGTATTCATATCGTGGGATTGTGGGCGAATTAAAATAGGTTGATATCGATTTTAAAAACAGCTGTCTCGTAGTGAATTCAGCACATTTTGATATTCCCTCCTACCTCTGCCATTGTCACTCAGCACATGTTGTCTTCAGCACATTTTAGCTCATTGGATCTCAGATTTGACATCAACCTAATCTTCCCCCGCAGGAAAAAAAAAACAATCCTCTGAGCCGATTGGAGGAAATTGACATTCCCACCGCTGTTTCCATCTTTGACTGTGTCTCGCAGCTTTGTTTCTCCACAGGACATGTGGTTATTGGAGTTCTGAAAGGTAATAGGAGGAATAATGTCCTGCAGTGCAGAGACACAGAATGACATACTCAGTGCTTCTGCAGACAGGAGGAAAAAAAAGTTGTTAAAATTCATAGGACGAAAAAAGGAATCAACTGCAGAATACATTACACCGCATCAACTGTTCCAAGGACAGGAAAGGTCAGACTGCTTGTCTGGCGCACTGTCTAGCAGTCAATGGGACTGGTGGGACTACATTGTACCAGAAAAATCGGGGATTAAAGCTGGAGAATGGCAAGCTCCAAATCCATACACACAATCTGTGATGGCTTCCCTGCATCACTGTTCACATATATATGTGTCCCCTGACAACATATGTGGTCTTGTATTTGTGGCACAAGCGAGCCCATCCACAGTAGCCACTGACCCATTTCTCCTTTCAAATTTACCAGCCACGCAACGCCCCGATGCTCCTCTTCACTCGGCTGCTCTGACCTTTGATGGAGAAGACTTAGAGATTGTGTACCCTGCAGACAGAGAGCTTGTCTCCAACCTAATCTGTCCTGAGGCTGAGATTGATGCCGTCCAGGGCTTAAAGAAGTTCAATGCAGTCGTGTTCTTTCAACAGAAATTCGCCAGGATGTGTTACAGCAGGATTGCAAATTACCAAAGTTGTTTAATCATGGATTGATAAGAACAATAGTTTCCCAGGAGACCAGACTAACACGCATTTAGCTCCCAGACATGCAACCTACCAAACGTCATTCTTTGTCATTCATGTTTGCTTATGGCCCTACTATTTCTTAAATATACACAGATCATTCACGCCTACACACGTAGAAACACACATAGAAACACACAGAGTGCCCAAACTTCAAAAAGCTTTCCTTTTTTTTTCTCACGATTTCCCCCTCTATCGCCCTTTAACCCTCAGCTCCAAACACACACTCTTTTCTCCCTCAAAGTTCCTTGTTCAAAGTTATGACAATGCCAGATTAAATTTACGTAGAAACCCCACCCAGCCCGCCTCTCCCTCCTTCCCAGGAACTCAGTATTTCAACACAGGCTGGGAGGCTGGGTGTATATATATATATATATATATATATATATATATATATATATATATATAGTGTGTGTGAGCCACACCCCGCAGCTGTGCACCTGGAACTGCTCCCATTCCAGCATGGCAGTGAACCCACACACCTGTTCACACCTGAGGCCTGCGCCTCTGGACCGCCACCTCCTCGCCTGCTTTTGTTTCATCCATCAACTCATGAGACTGACACAAGCTGAGAGAGCAGGCGGTTTAAAAAAAAAAAAAAGAAGTGTCAGGACTATCATCAGAGTAATGTCAGGTATGTAGCAGTCATGAACCAAACGTTACATGAAGCGGTCGATGTCTGGTTTGATTAGACGCGTGTACTATTTTTCACATCTCTGTGTAATCTCACTCAGCCAGTTCAGCCCGCGCCTAACACAACACGTTAGAATGATGAATTCCAGACTAATTTTCTTACTTAGAGAGGAGTTCAGGATCATTTTTGTCAATACCTTTCACAGTGCAAGCAACAGGTTTTGTGTGATCTTTTGCAGCTGCGTGTCCTTTATGACATCGCTGATCTTCTTTTACTGTCTGTCTGTCTGCTGTTGGTTATTTTAAAAAGGCTCTGCAGGTAAGATATGAGAGCAGGTTCACTGACAAGGACCTGGAGTCAAAGCCCTGGGCACTGTGTCGGCTTCAGAGGGGAAATGTTGAACTAAATTTGAGACATTTTCCAGCATAATTTCCTGTCTGCGTGAACACCTGTCATCTTCTCTGGAATAATGTCTCTCCTTCCACTCCCTTTACTGGCTCTAAAATACATGATACACAAATTATTTGACATTTCAGGTAATTTCAGTGTGTGTGTGTGTGTGTCCATGAAGTCACTCTGGATGGGACAAAATCATAGTTGTTTTTGGCAGAATGGATTTTTAATTCCCAGCTTTGTGACTTCAACATTTAGAAGTATGCATTTTTACATAAATCCCTTAAAATGCTTAAAAACTTTATAATCTTAATACTTCACTGAACATGAAATATTTGTGAATAAATAAGCAATAATCAATTTCAAATGTCAAATCAAACCTACAAATTCTTGGACATAAATTTATATTGTTAAACAATTAAATACTGAGCTAATCTGCTTCATCAGGACGGTGTGGGTGTGGTTTGATTAAATTTGACTGACAGAGTCATCTCCCTGCCAACATAAACAAACAACCCAACAACCATCATCAGGTTATAATTTAGATTCTTAAACTGTTCTGATTGCATAAAAATACCAACACAAACCCACCTACTTCAACCTGGAGAGAAGATTAAACACAAATGCAGACCTGTCTCATGTGAAATTAATTAGTACTGTTTAAGTATGAACAAATATTATGTGAAACAAGAAGAAACCACTCAATGAAAGTTAACTTTATTAGCTTTGATCATGATCATCATCCTTTTGACCACCTGTCAGTGCCCCCGTATGTGTGACTGCGTCACTTTGCAGAAACAGCACAAACACTCTTTGCTAATGACTTGACCACTCCAAACAAATGTGGGAGGTCTGAGCGTGCTCAGTTGCTCCACAGCGGGGCTCCCTGCTCTCCCTCATGCCTGCTGACAGGTACCACATTAGACCATCTGTCGTGCTCTCTTACTGGTGTTTTACCTCAACAAACTGAACAGATTCAACAGGGGGATCGTCTGCATCTGTGCGGGTTGACCACCAGCACACACAAACACCTCAGAGAAAACTGTGGATTCAACAGTGGATACTCCATCAACCTGTAATGTTCAACTTTTTGTTTCCTTCCTCATCAGCTTCTACATCAGTTAGTTTCCTACAGAGTGACTTTCAACAACTACCAGAAAGTGGAGCAATAACTTTTCCTGTTGATCTGTGGCTTTTATGTGACATAGATAATTTGAATTTAGATTTTGAATATTTTGTGAGACTGCAACCAGTGGTTGTATATTTTTCCTCCTCTGCTGTCAAATCATAAAACATTACATCAATGTGGTTTCACATGTTTGATCTGTAAGTTTTTGAGGGTGGAAAAATAAATATCTAAGTTTCTAGTTCCGGTTTTTGGCTTTGAACTACAGTGCCTGACTGGGATATAACTTGGTAAATTATCCACAGAACGTCCCAAAATATCTGCAGTGTTCAAACTCTCATCTGTAAAGAATGATGCTATTGCTGTCGGCCTTTTGAAAATAGTAGAAGATGCACACTGTACAACTTGCCACTTTACATGACAGGTATCATGTAAATATATATATGAACGATAATACATTTTAAGTAATAACCTTTGGTCATATTAAACGGTAATTAGGTGTGAATAATACAGGAACTTGTAATGATTTGATGTTTTCTTTCAGAAACCTTAACATGAATTTAATTAGTAGATGACAGCTAACAATAGCCATCAAGAGCACGTGAGCACTAAAGCTTAATGTTGTGTTTAGAGGCAGTGAATTAGCTTTTTACGATGGTAGCAGATTATTCTTGTTTCAGGTGAGGTGGCCCACCTCCGCTATAAAACATTGTGGGAATTCCTGAATTTTAAGTTACATCATAACATTTTTGTCTGAATAGCGAGGCCACACCACATAATTATTTTTTGGTTTGTGTGAAATTAGTTCATACATTGTTATGGACCTGTAATCTGAAGTTTCTTTCTATTAAACTCTATTGTAGCTGCAGTGAAAATCTCTTGACATGACGTCACATCGACAATGTTTGTTAACTCTTTGACAAAATAAAGAGTAATTTCCAAACAACAACACTGATTTGAACACTGAAGGTACATTGCCAGTATCTGTTTTTGTTTATTCTTTAATTTTCCAAGAAGGACATACTGGTTTGATTATCATCTTGTTCTAAGTTTATTAGAGAATAACGCTTTGTGCTTGAGAAAACAATAATGCCAGCAACGCTGGAATGTCTCAACAATGAGCGCTGTTGTCAGTTTGAATGTCAGCCATGCGTCTCTGCTGGGAACGGATGTATCTTTGCAGTTTGGCAGAAATCCCACTGAGGAACCTCCAAAAGGAGGCTACCTTTCATTCTCCTCAGTCTCTAAGAATAATAAACTTTCTCCCTCCTCTCTACTTGTATCTGACCGGTGCCCGGTACTAGTCAAAGCTGTCACTGGTGAGAGCCCAATTAGAGGTCTGAGACCGCCCCGAGGGCTTATTTTCTGCTCCGTGTTTTGGGGACTCAGTTGCCAAGCACTGCCATGTGCGCTGAAATCATTAGCAGCTCTCTGGCACGTCACTCTGGGAAATACTCTAATTCTCTATGGTTGTCTCTGAATTGATTAATTGGTTGTCCACAAATAACACAGGCTTTTCTATCTGAACAAGCATCCAGTGTGTTGATATTTAGCTCCGTTTTACTGTTGCAGTCTCATGAAAACTTCAGCTGCTCGGGTCTAATTGGCAAAATCATTATTTTTATTAGTCCTTTTATTTTTATTTGTCCTTTTATAACCTCTAAATTTGCCTTTTGAACAGCTTTTCCTGTTTTACCTTCGTCTGTTGACGCTGAATACAGAAACTTAACCAGATGCGGTTACGACTTGAAATGTTTGTATTGCCATGTAATGCATTCAATTTTGCATCGAGAATTACTTTTAAATCCATGCCGGGCTCAGCTGCAACAGCATTTTTGTCAAAGCTGCTAGTAATTGAAGAGGGAGGAGGCATTTCGTTTTTTATAAAAGCAAATATAGTCTACACACTTTCGCATCATCTGGCACAAATAACATGCCAAAGTCTATCAACTCAGATGGTACAATAAATCAAGGCAGATACAAACTAATAGCAGCAGAAATTACCAGACAATAAAATGTCAGTGATGTCAGATGGGTACATCAGTATATCAGTGACTAACAGCGAGCAGCTGGACTGCTCCAAACAAAAACACTTGTGGTCACCTGCAACAAGTGTTTATGGTGCCAGACCACCCACACAGTCATCACACTGTGACGAAAAAACACTTTTTTTTATTGTCTCAGCATAAAATATTGCAAAACGCCACCTGAAGCCCTCAGCTGCTACAAGATATATGAACGTTTGCAACGTTCAAACCATTTCCAAGTCTTAAGTTGCCATGTTATCAATACAATACTGGATGCGCCTGCAACAAGCAAGACGAGGTAGATTTTCTCTGATTGTTTTATTGGAGCGGCAAAATATCACCATCTAAAAAAACGCATACAGGCATACATGACCTGAGTTAATACATATGGAATAAAAATTAGAATACAGACAACTCCCTGAACTAAAGTGTTAGCTAAACCAACATGAGCATCCCAAACCCCAATGAATATTGTTCCACCATCTATTCAAATGTGTGCATGAGAGGACGTATTTTTGTTACGAACTTCAACTACATCAGAGTTGTTTCCTACGCACCTATGCCTTGTCGCATGGACCTGCAACCTTGTGGCCCTTGTATCAGGTGGACTTAGGGCAGTTAATCTCAGTGGCTACTCTTTTGGTGCAGGACACTCAAATGAACATATTAATCCACGTATGTCGCTTTGGACAAAAGTGTCTGCCAAATGAATAACTGTTCATTAAATAATGTTGAGCAGTTAACCCACGGATTTGATGCAACCCTGTGAAATCTTTGCAACACTCACCTAGGAGGGGTACAGCCGGGTGAAAACGAGTTCTTGTGTCCTGTCCCTTTGCAGGATTAATCAGGTCCTCCTGGAGTTTCTACCTTAAACATGTAGAGGATGTGGTGTTAATTTAGAGAGTGTGATAAACCAACAACATCATCACACAGTATGAATCATTAGGTTTTAACATGAAATATCACTCAAAGAAACATCACACATACACACGTGTCAACTCTTTGGTCATTGGTCATAGTGCCTCAAAGGTTTGTTGTGGATAGTCATTCATAATGCCATGATGATGATGATGACAGTGGTGGTTGTGATGATGAAGATGGTGATGTGTATTAGCAATGGAATATTGGTGCTATATCCATTTGTTTATGGTAGAGAAACATTGCTTTAGCTGTCTGTATTGATTTTCCTTCTAAATAATATTTAATTAATATACGAGGAAATGCAATTAGTGTAGATTTGCATCACAGAAGTACATGTATGTGTGTACTAATAGTATTTAACACATTAACAACGTGGAGGTCGTCTAAGTGCAAATGTACCATATGGCCTCAGCAACAAAACCACACAGTCTGAGAGGGGGGCGGAAGAAAAGCCCTGACCTTTTGGCTGTCTACAAAGCAATCCCCAGACTATGGACCCATTGAACGGAGGTTCTTCAGAGGTTTTATATAAAGAGCATCTCTAATGTGACCGCCAAGCACAACTCACGGCAAATACTAATATCACCCAGGAAACTAATTCTCTTTGCGACTGCCAATGAGCTGTCATTACTCTCCAACTCGACTACAGGATGAGTCTCCTGCATTCACAGCCTTGTTGTTTAGGTGCTTTGTTCATATGTAAAACATGTACTCCGTATTTTCTCTCTTTGTCACAAACACACACACATGAAACCCAAATGTCATGTGTCCATCAGTGCAGTTTGAAAACCCAGTTGGTATTCTTGGCTTCACTCCGCTGAGGATATCTGTCTCCAATTCAACATCTGTTTAACAGCCCTGTCAGCTGGAACAGTGGATAATCTGTAATTCTTTCAAATGTGGCACGAGTCTCGCATAATGCTGGCTTCAACTCGGGGAATATAAGAAAATAAATGCAGACCCAAGTAGCTCTGCCAGCATATAGATACACTGCAACTGGCTCTTATTTATGCGTTTAGTTGGTCCTGTCTGAATTTCACTGTATCACTGTGCCTCCAGAAGTCCAAAATATAAATATTTTATTTTTAGGTTAGACCATATTTGCTTTTTTTTGAAGCCACTTGGCTGTCAGTTACTTCATGTGTTGTTAGAAACGCTCAGCACATTTACAAACTCTTATCTGCTGGTTGTGTTTGCTCAGCCTGTATACTCTGACTAACTTCTTGGATTTGGTTGGTGTTTTTATGATACTTATCAGGTGTGACGGCTCTTTGTCGTGACAATCTTCATGCTTCATAATGTAATCTACCGCAGACCAAAAAAAAAAGGAGAAAGGATGAAAGGGAAAATATCTGCAAAATAAGTGGGAAAGCAGAACGATGTGTCATCCCTGCCTCTCGTGAATGGCTCGATTAAGATCTAGCAACAGCGCATTTCCGCACTTTCAGCCAGGACTTATGTTGTTATTCCTTCGCTCCACTGGGAAGCCAGAGGAGGGCTTGGTGTAAACACCTAGAGAGGGCTTTCGCTCTCTTTCTGTGCAGGTGAGAAGCGGTCGCTCCACAATGCACCTCTGCAGCACAAGGCCCCCCCTCCGCACAGCAGCTATCTTTTCAGCGGGTTCGGGAGGTCACTATTTTCCCACCAGGGAAACTCTTTTTCAGCTCATATGCGATGGATGCATTATGGCCTCTGAATGAGAATCGTAGCTTTCAATGTGCATTCCTCTGGGTTTCTGTTCTTACAGAGGGCTAGTGAATAAGAAATCAGCATCTCTATAAAACGCTCTTTTTGGCACACAGATCCCCCCCTTCCTCCTTCTAACTCCATCTAGCCCGACTCCCCTCCCCCCACTGCCCATTCTGTGGAGTTAGGAATCCATAGGAGGTTTATTTGAGATGCAAGCACAAGTGTGAGAACACTGGGCCTGGGGAAAAAAAACCCTTTCCTTTGGCCTGAATGGGGGCATTTCAAAAACCGGACGTTTTTTCAGGACCTCCTTCAGCAACAGGCTTCGTCCTCTGTCAGTTGAACAAAACACTGCTGCCATTCAGGAAAAATAAAGCTTCATTACGGGCCAATTTGATGGAGTTTTATTTAAGTCTTTCCCCCCTTCGTTGTTTCTGTTTTGTCGTATCAGGATAATAATTGTAACAACCCTATCTAGTAAATATGTTAGAGGCCTGACAATGTTTGAGGGCACAGATCAGATGCTTTATCCATAGCTGAGGCTCTGCTTAGCTACTGGTGTTCAGAAATGAAAAGGAAAGTCAGTCACACAGTGACACCCAGCCGCTTCATTCAACTCTGCTCCCATTTACACTTTCTGAAAACATCAAAGTCGCTCGCTGTCGGAGTTGAATCACAGAAGAGAAAAAGATTCAGAATTCCCTTTAAACTCAACGTCAAATTGACTTTCATGAGGACCAGTTCAACTGTCACAGACATGAATAATGCATCGTATTCAGGGGTTATTGGGTTAATTTGTCACTCTAATTCTAAAACACAATCATTTATGGGATTTTCTTTCTATTCCTGTGGTACAGAACGTAATTTATCATATAAACCTCTCATGCAACCTTACAGGCGGACTTTCTGCATCTGATTTGCACACATGAACAAATCAGATGTGAGAAAAATTGAACAAATGTTTGCTGCTATTGGAGTTCTCTTCCTAAAAAAGCTGCACACGCTCATAAGAAAGAAATATTTTCTGCTGACACCCCGACTGTATTTTCAGTAAGGAATTAGCACTACGAAATGGATCAAAGGATGATATTTGCAGAGGCATTGCTGGTGCAACATAATGAGGTGGATCCAATAACATTGTTGTAAAAAACATCCATAACATCGAGTAAAGCACAGATATGGGCCACAGTTGAAGGCTGGCTTTGAATACAAACTCTATCTTGGCTCTGTCGTCGCCGGATTCTTTGGTCTTCTTCCTCCTGCTGGCTTTTGCTCAGTTTTGTTCCGCACCTAAATTTAAAGATTTCTAATGACACCATTCAGGCGTATTCAGTGATGGCGGGGAGGCTGTTGCATCACCCACAGACTTTACATATTAATGTTGGTGAGATTATGTCGAGTAGCAAATGATTTTGAAATGTGCTTGTGTTTACTTCCAAATGAG
This sequence comes from Enoplosus armatus, assembly GCF_043641665.1. Lineage (NCBI taxonomy): Eukaryota > Metazoa > Chordata > Actinopteri > Centrarchiformes > Enoplosidae > Enoplosus > Enoplosus armatus. The sequence goes on from NC_092185.1 coordinate 9,955,343, forward strand.
CCTCTAGTGCCTGGATGAATTGGATCAATGTGTCGTAACTGATGTTGTCTCATTGTGCTGAACATTACGGCTTTCTGGGAACAAAAGTCCTCGGAGATGAAGTTGACACGAATCCAATTGTGCATGGACGTTGCACACATTTGTTCTGATATGAGTCTGTACTGTGTGACTGGAGCTTCAACATGTTGGAGAAATGTCATGTAGGCTCCAAAATATAATTGTATGAAATGACTGAGTCCTTTCTCCATCCAAAAATTATGTGATTCTACTAGACCGTCAACTCGTGATTATTTTTCTTAGCAATTAATCAGCTGAATCTCAATTAAACAATATTTTAGTTTAAATTTTTTTATGAAAATGGTGGAGAAAAAAGGCAATTATCCAAGGTGATGGGTTTAAATGTCTTGTTTAGCTGCACAACACACCAAAACCAAAACAAAAAAAACATTGAATCTGAACATTTGAGAAGCTGGAACCAATGAATGTTTGGCATTTTATCCAATTAGTTTCTGTTGATCAACTAATTGATTAATCGACTAATTGTTTCAGCTTTCAAATCTGCACTTCACACATATTTCCACAACTGAGTTAACTTCAATGCATGGCTTTCCACTGAGAACACACTGTATGGTGATGATGGAGTCCCATATTCATCTAAATGCATCAGATAATATTCCTTCATATTTGGTATCCTCGCGCTTTACATTTTTGCTGTAAAAGGTCGGGCTGAAAAACCTCCAAGCTGTTGGAATAAACAGCTTTTTGGGAGGTCTATCACTTTAATTAACACTGAGGGTGAGTCTGACAGCTGTGGTGGCAATAGGCGAGCCAATCACAGGTGCTGTGTGGGGCACAGGGAGGAATGTGAGGGAGTGTTTGACAGAAGAGGCCATGTGCAGAAATAAGATGACAGGTGGTTGGCCTGATCCAACGCCAGGCTGCCAAAATGAGTTTGCCTTTGGGAGCTCCAGAGAAACATGACAGTGTTAATGAAAATGGCAGCGTCTAAATGTGTTACGCTCCACAATAGCACATCCCAAGGTTAGGATAGTTTGGGAAAAAAAGTCTTACAATGAAAAACCTGAAATAGACAGTCATGAATGGAATGAATAGAAGGTATTTTTTTCCAGTTGACGTGGGGAGTGAATTGAACTTCAGGGGAAATAAGTCTCTAACTCTTAACTGGGTTTTTAAAATCTGAATACACCTTTTTGTGATTATTATATATTTCTGAATATGATGTCAAATAATGCTGGATGAATATTGATTGATTAAACTGAATCTGAGGTTAGAACTGAATTTCTAGAAGTGGGTTAGTGTATCAGCACTAGAGCACTCAGATTATTTGCTACAGCCTGATGTCCCCTGTATGTTTTGGGGTCTCTGTGGGAGCTGCTCTAAATACCTCATAGCTTCCAGGAAGTAGAAGCAGATACCCCCCCAGGTGCAATACAAGATTGACACACACGCGAGCACAGAAACATGCGAAGAACATGTTTTGTTTTTTTAAAGGAAAGGCTTGTTCGTAGGTGACTGCAATCGTAGAATCGTTTGTCACTCAACAGACTATGTTGTATTAAACTCCTTCACATTTAGAGTGAAGCATCAGCCAACAAAAATGTATGCAACAAAAAAGCTCCCAGTTCCATAATATAAAATCCTTCCATCACAAGTAAAAGTCTTTCATTCAAAAAAGTGCATAAGTATCAGCAAGAAATAGACCCTGTGACTGATACATTTATTATGTATTACATCATTACAAGTTCTGCTACACAATTTTTTTTCCATTTTTTGGACTTAAATCTTCTCTGTGAAATATTGGAAAGTTTTGCCCTGAGACTGTTTTTTAAATTGAACAGTCCAAGACGTTTAGATGGAAAAGTCCCTCTTTTGGTAGAAACCTGACCAGCCACTGGTTTCATCTTTAACAATGTATTTTTTTCTTAATCTGAAAAGTAATTATAGTCCGATAAATGTAACGAGTTAAGAAGTATAATGTTTCTCTATGAAATGTGGTTAAGCAGGTGTAGAAAACACTGTGCAATACTTCAGTAAATGTACTTAGTTTATGTCCACCACTGCTGCCCCTCAGAACATCTCTGTTCATATAACCTGCTAGTAAGACCGAAACAAATTCACGTCTTTCCCCAAAATTCATACAGAAATAAACACAAACTTATTATGAATCCCTCTTTTTCTGTCATTTTCTACCAACCAAAACATTCACTCCGAGTGGCTGGGCCGAATTTGATCAACATTCGGGATCACCGATCAAATCAAATCAGCAGATACCTGCAAGATACTGCTGGAGAAAACTGCTAAGCACAAACACAAAAACATTTCACAGTGGTAAACAGACGATGCGTATGGTTGTGTTCTCATCCCTGCCAGCATTATTCCACCATATTACTCTAGATGTTCTCAGTGTCAGCTTAGTTTCCACCGTGTTGCTGCTGCACGAGGAGCCGTACATGCCGGGGCCTGTTTCTTAAGCCTGCCATTCTGACACACACAAAGGTGCTGCTCATCCAGGCTTTGTGTCGAAGATTAGCAGAGCAGATACGCTGCAGCCACAGAGAGACACATTCAGTATAGCTGCTTCCGTTTTCTCACATACCCTCACATTTGAAACGGATGGCGAATTCCTGAGAAAGTGACGCAGGATTGTCCCAGGTGGAGCGGCAAAAGTATCAGCAGCAGCCGATGATGTCAGAGTTTAAAAAGAGAAATCTAACTGCAGTACGTGGAATTAGAGAATCGCCAGGAGGGAAAAGGGTTAAACCGATAATCCGAAGTGTTATTAGCAAACAAAGTAGACTGTCAGAAAATAATTTAACTAGCCTGACAAGTTAAGGGTTTTATCACCGAGCTCACAGCACAGCACAAAGGACGTCCAGTTGTTTCTAACTGGTTTTCGACCAAAGAACAGCACGAGCCATCAAGTCCAATCAGTGTTGCGCTCTTATGTCACAACCCAGAGGTTCAGAGCGCTGGACTGAGAGCAGCAGGAAAGGATTAACGGCCTCTGAAGCATGTTGAGGTAGTTAGAAAAATACTGTAGAAAAGGGTTAAATTGTTAGAATAAACCTTTCTTTATCCAGGATCCAATCATCTTTTTGGAACTGACTCCTGTTTGAGTCTCTGTCTTTGCTTTGTCAAAGCTTTTATTTGTTCACTAAATAAACTGTTTGCAATTGTTCTCGCAGTTTTATGGGAGACGCGTGATTCTCTGCTTGATCGTATATCAATCTCTGTCGGGTGTCTGCAAGAGAAGCTTGAGAAAAAGAACTTTAAAACATGACATAAAGGCACTGATTAAGCATGCCGTTGCCACTGCATGCATGGCTGTTAATATAATGGATGATTTTTAATGTCTACGCCAGATATTTGCTTTGCTTTTCAGTTGTGTTGATAAAAGCAAGAATCCAGCTGCATGGATGTCAGTGGCGCTGTAGATCGCTGCGAGGCCTGTCTATGCTCATCTCTGGATCCTCCAGCTCCCTTTTCATACACCCTTAATGCTCTCTGTATCTGTCTAAGTCTTCTCTGTCTGGTTTTATTTGAGCCGTTTGCCTGCGTGGTTCCAATTGGATGCCTTAAAAGAGTTTTTTTTTTTCCACCCTCCATTGTGTTGAAACTATTCTGGCTGACAGTTGCCTCTGTGAAACCAGGGCTTCAGTTCTTTGTCAGCCTGCTGCATTGTTACAGAAGATTCGCAGGTGCAAAAAGAAGGACTTGGTAAATGAATAGAAATATATTGTGGGAAAGGTATGTGGTATGAGTGCTCATGCTAAATACAGACAGATTCTGAGAGACAGGGAGAGAAAGCAGGAGGACGTAAAACACCAAGCTTAGACTAATGCAAGTCCTGTGGGTGTGCATAATTGTATTGGATTTGTGTTGGTAAGATTTTTAGAAATGCATATTTCACATAGAAAAAGAGACTATATATGGAAAACTGAAGTCTCCATTCTACAACGACTCTCTTACTTCGACTGCTTTAAATCTACTTGGAAAAGCAGTCGATAGCATCAATCAATACTGTTAATATGCAACACAGAGGACAAGTACAGGCAGATTCTCCGGGTTTTGCACGGTAGGATTCTTGGCTCAGGGATCTGACAGAAATTGAGTTTCTTATCTAAAATGGCAGAGAGATTTCAGCCGCTGCGTAGGCTGCATTGACCGACTGCAAGTTCTTTCCAGTTCTGCACATACTGAAATGTGAAATGGTCCAGAAACACATTCTAAAGTAGGTTATATTTAATATAAGATACCATTGGTACAGTCAAATGAAATCTGTCTATGCATTTCGTCTTTTTCTCATCTTTGTTTATGTTTGATCCATTCACATCTATCTGCCCGACACTCTGTTTTGTTCTCTTGCATGCGGGGCGTGGTTTTCCAAATGGGGTAAAGTTGGGTCTTAGACGAGAGACGCTGAGCGTTTGACTGCTGACACCCTGGAATTTGCTGCAGAGATACAGCTGGGATCACGAGCGCAGATCACCTTACTGTGAAAAGGAGACTGATAGCAGCTGGAAAGCAAATGAGCATGTGTCAGCCATCTGGAAAAGTCACCCAAAACACTATGCATCCTCTGTGCTGAGACAAAGGAGTCATTTTACTTTATGAAAAGACTTGTTCCCCCTTTTTCCACTGCAGATGAAGCAGACAACTGTAGTTCCTTTTTAGTCAGATACAACACAACTGTAATCAATTCAACAAATTTGGGCTTTAGCACTCCCTGAGGTCTCTGACAAATCCCCTCTCACGTTCAACAGACTTATAACATGTCCATTCCTACATTTGATCTACCTTTACCCCTCCTGCAGACTCTACCGCACTTTGATTGCTCTGCACGTCGAAGCAAAACGTGGTTATAGCTTTTCTGAACAGCTAGTCTACTACTAAGGTAGGGTGCTGTTGTAGGAAGGGGCGATACGATGGACATTTCAAACACTCTCTCCTCAAACGCATTCAAGCTTGAAATAGAAGTTCAAACCCTGCTTACTTTCTCACTTCCACACATCTGGCCAATTGCTACGTGAACTGGGCATTGCTTGACGGATTATCACTTTTGGAAAGTTACAAAAAGTGGATGGAGGGGGGCTTCAGACACTGTTACTCCATCAAACAAGCACTGCAGTTAAAGCATACTGACTACATTACAGCTGAACAGCTGCTAGCTAGAAACAACACTTGCTAGGTTATAAAAGCTATCTAGAACAGATAATGTTTAATGTTTGTCCGGTACAGGTTGATTACAGCTTCAAACTCTCCCCTGGACCGACTGCTTGGCCGTGTCCACAACCACCATTCTTCAGAGAGCAGCTCCAACAGCATATTTTAAAGGTCTTCTGCTGCATTCGCGCTATATTGTTCAGACTTACAAGCATCACGTCAGCCTCCAAGTTTTACTACAAACTACAGACATGCCAAAAAACCATGGCAACATGGCTGTAAAGTCTCCATCACTGACAGTTACAACACTAACACAATCAATTATGCAACACAACAAAAGAAGCGAATACTGTAAAGCTCGCAAAGTGGGGTGACCATTTTGGAATAATGTATGAACACTCCCAAGTCGGAATAACAGAGGGGTTTTCCTGGTCTTCCCGTTCTGCCGATGCTATGTGAATGCAGCATTAAAAGTCACGGCTCAGATGAGGTCTGCAGGCTGCTGGCAACCATTTGTTTTAGTCAGGAGAAGATTGAGGTTGAATGCTCTCACTTCTTCTGTAATGAGACTTTCACTACGGCAAAACAAGTCAAGGTGCTGCTTCGATGTGTTGTTGCAGGGTAACAAGTCGAAGCTGATATTTGAACCTACAAGTCAAAATTAAAGGTTTATCAAAAAGCTAAGACACTGCAGAGTAGTATATACTCTTTAGAGACCAGATTGTACAACTTGAGGAAGCTAATCACAGCAGCAATAAAATCTAAATGTGGTAACACACCTGGTATTTTGACTTGCTGGTATTTGATTGGTCAGTGCAGTGTGTTGCACAATAACACCACATTGCTCAAAAAAAAAAAAGATTGAGCCAGAACCAACTTTTTAGCTTTGCCACCCTGTGTTTTTGGCCCGAGGCTCCTTCAACTCAAACCCCTTGTTGTGCCAACGCAGTGGTCTCATTAAAACGAATGAGGAAGCCGACGTTTTTCACTGCAGTGTTATTGTCAGAGTGGAAAGGGCCCTGAGGCTGTGGAAACCAGTTATACTTGGACCTGCCCTTGAGCTCATCCAGGTGTAGTTTGATATGGCTGACACTGAGGAAACAGGAAGACCGTGTATTTTCCTCCTTCGCAGTAATGTAGTCTAATCTGTCACCAACGCAGGAACTTTAGGTCTCCTCACCTCTCTGCTGCAAGTTTTGTTCAGTTTGTGCCAAGTCGAAACCCTCATGGCCTCGAAGGCACACAAACGATATCTCCTGCTCAACATAGAGATTACTAATGCAATATTTCTGCAGTCTTGCTACTGGCTCATATGACTAGATATTTACTCACATTCAGAAATATAAAGAAGCTTGTTTTCATGTTCTTGTTCAGCTAGTGCACATATAACAACTTGCTTGCCTTCGAATGTGCATCTCAGAAGTACAAAGAGGTAATTTTCAGACTGTCCCTGGCTCCTCACACCTTCAGTAAAGTTGAAGTGGCAGCTCCAGCTCCTATCAGGGTGCTGGACATAATAGCCATGTGCTAAGTGGATGGCTGGGTGCTTCCAGCCGACTAACAAGAGACAGCAGCGCAGCCATGTGCTCTCCCACTGGCAAAGACCTGTCGAGTGTGGCTTCAGGGGAAAATGTGTTTCCTTGATCAGGACTTTGGAATCTGTGCACCTGATCTTTTTAAAACAACCATCTAATTGGAAATGTTTTTTCCTGCAAGTGACATATTAATGCGGCAGTGCTGCTTTTGTGCCTTTAACCGATGGTGCAAGGCCTGCGATATCACAGTTTCCTGTCATGGATATTCTCAGTCACTGTACCTACATGCCTTTTTGGACTTGTTTTCTACCCTCAAAGCTAATTTGGCAGCTCACTGTCTCAGTGGTTGCACAGGTCAAGAACAGTGCATGCACAAGATTTTTTTTTTTTGATAGTACATCTATCTGTACTGCTGTTGTACATACTATAGTATATCACCCTCTTCTTAACAACTAATTCAAAATGGGTATTAAAGTGCTTTTCATTCTGCTTTCTTCTTTCTTTTTGCAGCCAATGGTTTATGTGATTTACATGCCCTGACAGTTACAGCAAGTGTCTGTCGGGACATGTGATAACTCCTCATAAAAGGTAACCTATTTGGCCTAATATGTCATTTGTCATATCATTGAATTTTCATCAGCCAAAGGTATGTTTCATCCTCAGTTTGCTTTGATTGGCACAAATGAGAGGAAATGTAGACAATACATGGGCAAGTAGAGGCATACAGACTGAACCAGACCTTTCCAATGGTGCAGTCATGAAAAGCACCATCCACTTTCACTCTTTTCCCTACAAAATGTAACTTAACTACCACATGACAGGAGAGGTTGTAAATCATCTGCTAATGTAATATCACTGGTAAGACACGATGGTGGCTTCTATCTGAATATAGTTTTTAACAGTCACATAAATCTAAATCTTGACTTATACACAAATGGGCAAACTGGCCGTGGATCACAAAAGAAGTCGAAGATTTTTTTTAAATCAAACAACTGTACAGACATATTACGACGAGGTTAAATATGCGGCGACTCCTACTCCAGCTTTAATTAAGTTGCTGGTGAGAAGACCAGCCTGCATGTTGAGACAGAGGAGATAAAGTCAGCGTGGCCTGAAGGCAGCTATGACTCACTGATGTTATTTTGGCTCTGGCATTGAGATTTTTGTTTCCTCCTGTTTCACAACTTTTCAGGAGAGCCACGCTGGGTGAGGTGCTCGAAACAGCCGCCAGTAAAACATCAGCGGCCTCCATCGTCATTCCAACAATAACGTCATTCAACAAACACCTGACCAAACACTGGACGCCATCGCCTCTCCATTGCAGGGCTCTGTGAGCTACGAGGCAGGGCCAGACTGTGGAGCTACACTTACTGTTAATTAACCTCATTGCATATTAAGCACAATCCTCAAGCTAAGGCATCTGCAGAGCAAATCAAACCTTTATAGCTTGTTCAGCACCAATGTTCTTCTTTTTTTTTCCCCTTTTAGGGTCTGATCCAATTAACCTGCTTCTATTGCAACAGCCCAGACAGAGAAATTACAGTATCGTTTTACATATAACGATCAATAACAGCATCATTTAGCCCAGGGGAGAGCTCCGCTGTCTCAGAGGGCTGGGGATATCTGTTAGTCTTTTTCCTGTAATTAGACATTCGCCGACTCTTCAATTAATCTGAACTCACAGCGTTGACATTTCCACAGCTCATTAATGAACAACAGCACACTTCTCAAAGATGGAGTGGACTACAAGGCTGAACAGGGATACGGACATGGATGACATTTAGTAGCGCTGCGGCCCTGCTGTCTTCAGTAACAATACAAGAAGCATTTTCAAATGTTTGGGAGCATCTAATGGGAAATGGCTCTTCTCTGGCCTGCTGAGAAGATAGCATACATCTTAATGAGTTTCAAATTAATCTGCTCTTTCAGCCGCCACTGAATTCCACTCTTCAACAGTTTTAAGGAGACCATAAATATTTCAGCACGGATGGAAATGTTCTTTTTCTGGGCCCTAGAATTGCAAATTCATTTCCCTCCACCGGCTGGGGATAAAATTACGCTGTTGGACGGATTGTTCTCAACTTTTATCGAGCAACTGACCCATGATAATGGTTTAAAGCTAAAATAGGACTGCCAATTTATATTGCAAATGAAATCTACTTTACTGCACAGATACAGGATGGAATGACTCCCAACTTTTACATGCAATAATGGCCATATTTGCTTGAAATAATGAAAATTTGAAAGGAATTAAGAGTATTAAAATGTGAAATGGAGCGAGTTGTGGGATTTGTTGGAGCAGCGATCCTGGCTGAAGAACTAAAGTCAATGTGTGTGGTCAATGTAATAAAAAGAGAGAGAGCCAACAGTGCCATAATGCTGAAGATTTACTAGCTAGACTGGTTAGGAATTAATTTTAGGTTGTGTCTTATTGGATTTCAGTCTTGTGATGTTTTCTAAAAAGCATCAAGCGGGTTGATTCATATGATAAAGGTTTAAGTGTTTGCTTGTAGGAGGCAACAGCAAACACTACATGCACCAGATTCCCCCAGCAGTTTATAGAATCAGTCTGATTCCTGTTTCTCACTATCGGCAGAGCATGAAAGCTGCATAGTGATTTTGGGGGCTGCGGATAATTTGCTTGCACCTGCAAAAACTTGAGCTTTTCGCTGCAGCTATTGTGACAAGATGGGACAAAAGGAAGGGCAGGATGTAGCCCCCTGCAGCTGTGCATACAGGACAACACTGCAGAACACCAGTAAAGTTCAATGACCAAGCAGAAGAAGCCAAGACATAAAAAGAGCTGTGAAGAATTCAGACTGTCTGCTTGTTTTCCAACACCTTGACATTGGCAGCATTCACCTTTAAATGTGCAAAATACAAACAGCTTGTTGTGATAAAATGCATTTACACAGGTCAAGGATGGACAACCAGAGTTTAGATGGAGGGAAAATATTGGTTCTGATAGGAAGCTACTCAAAGACACAGAGAGTTGTCTTGTGTTGTATCTCTGCAGCACAGAGACACAATATTTCGGCTAGAAGCATATGAGTGCTAATACAGCAACGGCAGTGAAGAACATAATAGGCCTGTTAATAAAAAACTAGCTTAAACACATATTAATCAATGTAGTCTGAAGAATAAATGTGATTCACATAATTTCAGAATTTTATTTTAGTCAAAACTGACGCATCTTTTTCCATTGTCTGTGTTAAACGCAAAACAAAATAAGCAATGATTGTTTTCATGACATAAAATTCAAATAAAGGCATAATGCCAAAATGTATGAGGCTGATTAGTTGTGAATTACTATAAATTAAATAGCTGGAAAGGCATTTCACACCGTGTGGAGAAAAACCTTATCTAATTCTCTAAACTGAATATTTAGATAGTCCGTCACTTTTTTTTTTGCACAGAATTTCAGAAGCAGGAAATTAAATAGGCAGCTGTTTTGCTGAGATAAGCCTCAGTTTCCTTGCATGCATTTATGGCATCTTGCATGCTAATGGAGTCATGGCTGCTCACCAACATGTGTTTTTTTTAAACCCTGTCAGGTGCAGAATTGTGATGATCATTCATGGTCTAAAACAGTTATTCATTCACTAACGTTCCTCCCTAAAATGTGGCTTGATGTGTTGCGTCTTTCACTGAGTTCAGTTCTGTTTAGCAGCGGAGCTAATTATTTGTCTCGCAGTCTGCACACACTCTGTCTAGTTCTGTCCACGTCTGGAATTAAACAGTGTGCATAATTCTCACTGGACTGCAGTCTGGCTTTAGAGAGAAAGAAAAATAGGGGGGGGAGACGAAACTCACCTTCTCTGCTTAAAACGAAAGAGGAGATTCTGTAATGAGGGTTTGCACATTCAAGCCCATTCCTCTGTGAGCATGAACAGGCCAATTTGCAAGCTTCCTGCATTCATATTGTTACTGACTGTGGCTGTAATTCTACGCAGGGTCTGAGCCCCACATATCACCTCTTAATGGAATTTTTAGAATTCATACTCACACCTTATTACCAAAGACAGTGCTACTGGATGCACCACCCCCTCTTTTTAAATGTCAATCAAGCACATGAAACATACATCTTAGTCTATGTGTGTTTTCACTGAATGCCAAGGGACTCTGTCTGGTTAACTGTGTAACATTTGTCTCATTTAATAGCCTTTAGAAGAAGAGAAACCTCTGACAGTAACGGACGATCAATTTTAACTCTAAACACTGCTCTTCAGTCATGTTTGATACACTCAGTGAGGTCTACAGGATGTGTTTCAGTTCAAAATACCATCCCACTAATACACTAGTCCACACTGAAGGATATGCGACTTATGCATAAATGGATATTATTTCACACTGAGGTCAGGTCTTATGATGTGTGGAGAATACAATAAAAGGCCTGTGTCATTTCAAGCAGCAGATAGACATTAGCATTTGCTACCGTTGTTAGCAATCCCGCTTTAAGTCAACATGGCAGTTTCTCTGTTAAATCATACGGCACATAAGCTACAGTACATTATGGCACAGTTATATATATGTATATATACTGGGAATATGTTGTATACTACCATATACTCTATGTATTTGTCAATTTAAAAATGGTTTAACCTCATTAATCTGGCAGCATTGCAAAGAAAAATAATCCATTTCTAAAATCTAAACAGACAACACAGCTTTTTTAACAGATTTCTTAAAACTTCTTTTGTTGTTCTTTTAGGATGTCATTTTGAAGAAAACAAATTTAGACTGTGGTTTCTTTCATTTCAAATGTAATCAGCTGTCATCATTGCAGATCAGGGCCAAAACTAACAATTATTTTCTTGATTAATGTGGTCTATGAATGTCAGAAATGACACAATTTCTTAGAGGCTAATATGATGTTAAGGCAAGAAGATGGAACAAAGATTTATTTGTTATTTTTGCTTGAAAAATGACAAATTATTTACTGATTATCAGAATAATAATTGACTAATCTTTTTTCAGCTCTATTACAGGTTAAGTTTCTGAATTTTAACTCCACATGAAGGGATAATACTTTTTTAAATGGTGTACAATTAACAGAAAAAATACCTTTCAGGTGACACAATGATCACAGGAGGATGTGTCTGTATATCTCAAACAGCCCCTGAGGTGTCACGCTGCATTGTGTTTGAGACGCCTCCGAAAAAGGAGGCACAGCGCACTGTGACGAGCTAATTGTTATGCTGCAGGAGTTCAAACTGGAAGGTCAGTAAGAGTATACGCTGTTTACTAATCCACGTCGGACTCTTGAGAAATACAGCAGTCGCTGACTAGCTTCCTGCATGTCTTTCATAATATCATCCACTCCCAACATGCGGCCAGTTGTTGAGAAACATTTCTTTATCCATGTATGTGTCCAGCGAAAAAACAGTTCTACATAATCATTATGTTCTTTACACACAAACCTGAAATGATCTTGGTGATACAAAGCTTTGATTGAGAATAATATATATAATATATATATAATAAAAGGTACATAAACTGATCATCAGTGAGCTGGATTTATGATAAACTAATGATCAGCATCTGAAATCCTTTAACGAGGTGACAACAGTGGACTTTTGACCCTACAGTGGGGAAGTACAGCGTGTGATGATCTGAAGAAATCACCAGAAAGTGAAGCAAGATTTGAATGACTCCTCTGTGTTACTGTGTTAATCTTACAGTATGTGGTTTACAATTAATCAGAAAATGAATGCAGAAATCTTGCAGCAATTTCCTATAACTCTGTGAGTCAGGAAAGCTTGAGTCAATCAATCAGTAAGCTGCTCTTTTCTGGATATATATTCTTTCTATATCACAAGGTTTGAAAAATAAATGGTTCTGCCAGGATCAATGAGCTTGTAATCTTTTTTGCATTGGTCTCACAGGAATGTTCTGTCCTCTGTTTCTATCTCGATATAGTTTCTGTTTTATTTGCTGAGGCAGCCTGAGTTTAACAGATTTTTTATAATGGACTAAATCACAGGCTACTAAAGGAAATCACAGAGAGCCCCAAGGGTAGGCGTCACTGAATGCTTCTTTCATTCGAGCCAGTAATAGTTACATGGCTGACTGTCACTGACTTGTTCTGTAAAATGAAGCAGACACTGAACTGCAACATACAAAAAAAATCAAAGTGTTTTATTAATCCAGTGATATGTAAAGCAGATCTGTTGTGTTAACTCACGAGGCAGCGAGTACACCAGCTGTGTTTGAGATGGGGCCGGCATCCGGCACCTCTAAAACCATTCTTTTCACACTGGGGTGTCACTCTTTCATGTTCTTATGTTACATCAATGTAAAATATGCTGCCTCTCAGTGGCCATCTGGAGAGGGCAGGTCTGGGCTGTGATAGTAAACGAGTGGATTACAGGGGTCAGTTTCTTGCTGGATGCACAAAGGGATGATGTAATGTGACAGCTCTGTCCGGTGGCTGCGTGCAAATAACATCCACTGCATCAACGTTAATAGAAGGTGAAATCACAGGCTCATTATGAAAATGTTTTAACTATCTGGCTCTGCATTTCTGCTGGAGACAGTAACAACAGTGAACTGGTCAGATGTACTGTAAGTCTCTGCTCTCCCTGGAGTTATGGATTTTCCTGATCAGAGGGAAACTGGAGCAGAGAGAACCAGTTATGTTGTACGGAAAGGAGGCTCGAAAAGCTGAAGAGGAAGGGGGGGGGGTTGTGGTGGTATTTTCCTGCATGCAGTCTGATCCTAAAACACAGGTGCAGCCTCCATGCAGCCCTCTCTGCCTTTGAGCACACCCCACCCCCCTTTCCCTTTCCTCATGGCTGCAAAGTGTTTCTCCATCTGATCCTCCATTAAATCCTGATTATTATGGATTTGTCTTTTTCCAACCTGTGATTTGCAGAGATGATGGACAGCTAAAGGTTATCTGGTGAGGATGTAGATCTGACAGTGGGGGCTATTTGTTGGAAATGAATGTGACAAACTAATAGAGCAATCTGTATATCCGATTCAGTTTATTTCTCTTATTTCTGCTGTCAAAGGTGCAGGAACTTGTATCCAAATCCTACAGAAAGGACAGAAAATAGGGGCACATATCCTCACTACCTATCAAGAGAGTGACATTTGATTGTACTGACAATACATGGGTTTAGTTTCACTTGCTTTAACAGAAAATAACACTGTACAACTCAATTTGGTTTTGTTTTTCAATGCAGCTGCGACCTAATCTGAGGATTCCTATCTCCCATAGCGTCTGAGAGTCAAACTAGCTGGGGGTGGGGGGTTCACTTCACATGTGAGATTTGGGGCTCCCAGCGGCGTCATGCAGAGCCGATCATTGTCTCTCTCACACTTTCTAACTAGCCATTTCACAACATCCAGACAGCGGATCGGCCGTACGCAGCAGCCGCAGCAGCAGCTTTGCCCTCGGGGCTTCTTTTTTTTCTCCCCGACATCGACCATAACTAACTATTTGGATCCAACGCGCGGATGAGGGCAATTACTGGACTTAATCTATCATAATGTCTCCTTTCCGATCGACTGATAGTCAAATGAGTTAAGCCATGGCTGAAGAGATCTGAGTGCCACCCCCCCCCCCCTACACACACACACCCCTCCACACTCCCGGGTGCGAGAAGTGGCTCTTTAAATGAATCCCAACTAAAAGAAAAAAAGCACTTTCATTTCACCGAGAAGCAGATCGGCGGACACCATGTCCACATTGGCGGATTTTACACTCAGAAAGCCACTGGGTGCGTTTGATTTCGTATTACTGTGACACACACAGGACGAGTGTTTGTAAGAGGGGGAGAGAATTTTTTAGGAGTCTGCTTCCTCTCGCTCCTGTTCGCTGTCCTCCGGGTTCCTGCAGGACTCCAGAGTCGCGGAGAGCCCATGCAGTCGCCAAGGTTAGTTGTGAGACTTATTTTGAATTTTAACCACCGTTATCTGAGTTTATTTTACGCAGGAATGTTGTTTGTTTTTTGCCGTGCTCGCTGGGTGTTCAAACTATGTTTCTATGGGCTAAAATATGCCGATTTTTCAAGCCTCTGTACAGTCAGGAGAGCTGGATTTCTGCAATATTAAGAACTTGATCCATTTGATGGAGTCACACGAGACATTTGTGGTCGCTAAATGCAACTGATCATAAAACCTGCATCCACTTGACTCGTGCCTTCTTAAACATGAAGGATAGATGGAGTAACATCATGCAGCACTATTTTATTTCTCCTATTGTCAGCGTTTATTACAGCTATTCCCAACCAGAAATGCCGCCGAGGCTACTTATATCTGACACGGAATAGAAAGGATGATCTTCTCCAGAGAGGTGCAACAGGACAAACGCGCCTGCTGGCTGCAGATTTGCACCTTTTAAAAAAAAATAATTGCATGACAGCTGCAATTACGCCAATAAGCGAGCTGCCCATAAAGCTCAAATTTAATAACAGGTTTGGTTGTCCTCATAATGCCATGTGCGCTCGTGTCATGATTTGAGGTTTCCTATCAGAGCTCATAACAAGCGCCATCTGTTGGAAAAGAGGATCAGATCAGTCCGCTGTGACCGCCAGGACAGATGCGCAGAGAAATAAAGGCTATCAACACTGCACGAAGGGGATCACCATATCTCTTATACCATATTTAGTTTATGAAAATGTCAAAACTGTGTCATTTTCTGTGTCAGACTGTGTCTTTAACGGCATGTTTGACAGGTGAGAGAGAGATTTAAAGCAGCACACCATAAAACGTGATTGGATTACTGGATTTATGGAGATGTTTTATCGTTATATTATGTCACCTTTACCTGTCAGAGCATGTGCAGCACATGATCTGCCTGATGATGATGTCTCTATGTGCATTTCTCTGTGGAGATGAGTGCTCATTTATAGATGGCTTGTCGTTTTCACTACATGGAGATGTTAAACCCCACATAGGTAAAACTACTACTGTACTGCTACTAAACTATCTGCAATCAAACAATCTGTTGATCAATCAGTCACTAACAGTACTATCCGAAAGCCAAAATACAGCTGAGAGCAAACACTTAATGAGAGAAGGCTATTGAAGAGAGGAGGCCCTCGCCTAATTTTGATTGGTGGTGTAGTCAAACTGATAAAATTAGCCTTTGTGATTAGAATTAGGGCTGTCGCTAAAGATTATTGTCAATATATTGTTCATAAGTGTCTCTAAATATCTATTATTACAGACCAAAGCTTACTTGTTACTACTATGATGCCAGAAACGTGATTTTCCTTTAATGATGAATGATTGTTTATAAAAAGGCAATTCAAAAATGAGTAATCGGTTAAAGATTTCTTAGTAAACCAAGACAATAACAACTAATTAATTGGCTAATTATATGAGCAGACCGTGTCAAAACATAGCATATTCACGTCTTGATAGAAAATAATGTACATACATGTACCTGTGTCTGCTTAGTTGCTACAACAGGTGCAAATGTACAATCTGCATCTATTTTTCAGATGTGATAAACAGAAACAAGGATTCTGAGCTTTCTCTGACCAACAGTCAACTAACACTCAGTCACACTTACACATATCTGCATCAAAGCCCTCATAGTGCCATAGGACAATTTCATTCCTGACTTTCCACAATTCATCAAAACATATCACTGAGCAGCTTCCACCTTTCAGCTGCAGTCATACATTTCAGATGTGAATGCCTGGTATATTAGAGCTGGAAATGGGTCTGCACAGGGCCACCCTTGTTGAAAACATGTGTAGGCTCAGACCTCATTGTACACGGACGTATCCATCATCCATGAGAGGGACATCACAAAGACGTTCACCGTGCTATGGAAAAATACTGTACAGCCAGCCACAACCTGAGTACGCAGCCCTCTGTCGGGTAGTATTTTGGTTGAAGTGGCAGTAAAAGACAGCAGTAATGTGGCATTTGTATACAATTGAAAGATAATCAAAGGAGGTGGTATTATTGCTTTTAGAGGAGGGGATCGCCGCCTGCTCTTCTGATCAGTGGTGGAAATGTATTCAAATCCTTTTAACCAACATGCGAAAAATACTCTATTACAAGTACAATTCTTGAATTCCTACTTAAGTAAACTAGTATTATCAGGAAAATGTACTAATTGTCCGTTTGTTAACCTGTGAGCATGTACTTTGATTTTGACTTTGATTTTTTATTGTTTACTTGGTAAGTAGAAACTATGGCCATCAGTAAAAACTGCAATATTTCCGTCGAGCCCTGTAGGTGTCATTGAAAACACACAGCTTATGTATTTTCTGGGAATTCATTTAACAACCTGAGGATGAGTTTATGTCATATAATTACATGCACATTACACAAAGTGTGGGTTTTCAAATGCTGATTCTAAATGTGCTTTCTTTACTTCCACGCTGTGATATTCAGTTTGATTTGACAGGTTATGTTTTGGAGGTTAAATTCCCTTTCAAATCCAGCCCCCCCCCCCCCCCCCCCCCTTTTTTTTTATTCCCCCCTCACCTAGCTGACAATATCATACATACAGTTGCAACTATTAGGCAATCAATCAATATGTCAACCAACAGAAAATTAATTGGCAACTATTTTGATAATTGGTTTTGAGCAAAAGTGCCAAATATTCGCTAGTTCCACCTTGTCAAACGTGAGGATTTCTCCGTCATGTATGATAGTAAACTAACTATTTTTGGTTTTGGTTTTGGACTGTTGGTTGGATAAAAGAACCAATTTGAATGTCAGCTTTGGGAAACTGTGATGGGCAATGTTCACCATTTCCTGACAGTTTATGGATAAAATAAGTAATCTAGAAAATAAGGAGCAGATTAATCAATAATGAAAATAATTGTTAGTTGCAACCCTAATTGCATGTATTCTGTAACAGCTTGTTATAATAATATTGGCCTGCACTGAGTTAAATATTCAAACCCAAGACTCCATGTTTTTATGGCTGCACCATTTCATCAACTGGGAATACTCTTGATGTCTTGTGCATCAATTTGTATCATTTGCATTCATTTGGTATATTTGGGCTCTCCACTTGGATATAAAGTTATGTGGATTTGACAGCACAGCGTGAGTTTATACTAATTGATCTACCAGTGGGTCAGTGTGAGGCTGAAGAGCTTAACTTGGCCTGTGGCCACCATTTTAGGTGATGTGGCTACACATGACACAGTAGGTTTAAACATTGCAGTCAGTAGTGACATGAAGAGGGAAAAGCAGATCATTTTCAATAAGTGATGTTAGGTTTATATTGTTGATTGTTTTCCTCCTCTTTTCTCTGAACTAATCTCCACACAGCATGCGTGGAGAGATGACACTGTTTTCCTCTTCAGGTGTTACCTCCACAGTGAGGTTACTGTTGTGCAAATGAAACATTTCTTATATGGCGTTGTGGACTACCACTTCGTGGGTCGTGAAGACTCGGTCGTCGTCGAACAAGTCTACACATTGAGATGTAATTTGAAACTTTGAGAGGGGGGTTTAAGGGCAGAACAAGCAGCCGTGATTGGTTCAGTGTGTCCGCGGGGCCTCAGAGGCTGCACCTTCTCGACACTCCCTAAAAGGAAGAGAGATTGCTTGGCTGCTGTCAGCCGTTTGTCTCGCACTGAGTGTTAGCTAGCTAACTCGGCTGTAGCCGTTGAGTTAACTCTCACGCCGAAGAGGGCAAAAAGCAACTTCTTACCAGATAGTGATGAGAAGACGGAACCGACTTCAGACCTCTTTTATGGACTTTTTCTAAATGTTTTCGCAACGAGGACTTCGCGGCTCTAACTCTTCTCCTCTGCCCTTCCTTAATCCGGTTTGACCAGGGAGAGGAGTGAAGTGCGACCCCGAGCTGGATGGATGGTTATGGGGAAAAGAGGAAGACCCTCGGCGCTTGACGTGTGCAGAGTCCTCGCCGTGTTACTCTCACTCTTCCCCTCCGGTAAGATGCTACTTTTTACTCATCAAATCAGTTTTAAAACAGCCACCCACTTGCATGTTTTACACCGATACGGTTAACCTAGCGTAACATGTTTAACTTTGTAAATTATAACGTAACGTAAGTTAACGCTAGCTAGTCTTTAGTGTTTAACGTCACTAATTTGTTACATTGGACAGCAAAATTGCCAGATTCGGTCACTAATTATTACCCGAAATAGTTTAGTGATATTATAGTTTAACTAGAATTGCTTAGTGCGCCTAAAAAGTATGCAGTTTTTGCTGAAGTTCGCACAATGTTATAAGAATGGAAACATATTCATTATTCCCCGTTGAAAATCAGTAGAAATCCCGTCAAACTCAATACAAAAATGATTCAAATCTACTAGATTGCAGAGATTTAGGACGAAGCGTTTACGTGCCGACGTCTGGAAAAGGTTGAAGGTTTGGAAAATATTACAACATGCTTGAAAGGGATCAACCTTGCCATTACAGCGCAAAATGTGACTAGTTTAAGTAGTTTTAGTCGGTGCCCTTTTAACTTTGTTTTATTAGAGACAGACAAAAAGTGAGAGGTCTTTTTTGGAGCTTCTGCACCCCTCAACCCTTGTTTTGTTTGGGGGATGGGGCATGCCGCAGTCACATTAGCTCATGTTTTTTTTTTCTCCCCAACCTTTAGTTTGGTTATTTATTAAGCAAGGCATTGCATTTTGACATGTTTTCATTGTTGCCCATGAAACCTTAAAGACACATTTTTTTGTAGAGATTATGGCGGTGAGATTATGTTTTAAATGAGCCTGTTGAAATATTTTGAAGCCCACCTATTTTTGAGAAGATTTTTCAAAAGCTCCAGTGAACAGTATTCCCATTAAAATGTAGGACTACAGTGTCAGTGTAATATTATACTTGCATTTAATATCCTTGTGATTTGACATCAGCATGATTGCAGTGGGTTACTTTTTGCAGTGGGGACACCCCATTCAGTTCACCTTGCACGTTTGCCAAACCCTTATCAGTTTCCCTCTTAAGTCACTTACCGTCAAACAACAAAGTGATAATGCACTGATAGTTGAGATCAAGATTAGTTTACTGCCATCTATCAAATGGGTGGTAAATGGAGAGGAGGTGTGGGGGTTGTAGAGAGAGCTGCGGTGAAGCTTTCAGGAGGGATATTGTTTTAAGTGTGATTTCAAAGTGTTGCTATGGCTTTCCACCCTCGAGACACTGGGTGAAACTTCTCACAGCCAATTCAAATAAATGCTTTATTAGTTGAAGGTAATACTAGTCAAACATGGTGTCGCAACACGGCATCCTGAGAAATGTTTGAAGAACATTTGTGTAAAGAGTTGGCCGGATACAGCAATAAAGCTGGAGACAACAATCTACGGTCAAGCAGCGTTTATTATCATCAAAGGTGTAGATTAGGGTCCCAAATGGCATTGTTACTGGTACATAAACCAAAAGCCACTGGGTGTGAAAGGGAAGTACACTTCTCTACAATAATCGGCAAAGTTATCTTATATCCAGGTTGACCTGAGGGAGGTTCAGGCCTGCTTTATGCTTTTCCTTATGAGGTTTCATTCAACATTTGCTCAAAAATACAATGTTTCATGCTATTACAATGTTAGATGTTATTTGTCATGTTTCGTAGTGCTATAACAAAACCCAGCAACAAATTGGTGCTTTCCCTTTCTATTCCTTTTCTCTGGCATAGTAGTGTTTTTAAAAATTTGACCAGATGCCAACTAGATATTAGAAAAGTAGCAAAATAATTACTTTGTTGTTATTATAATGTTTATTATTTAATGTACAGTTTGAACAGTAAGATTACATTTGGCACTGCAGCCTAATAACAATGGCTGTGTTGGCATTCATGAATAGTTGGAAAAGTTCTTGATTATTCTTGTTTTAGATTCAGTATTATGTAAATCTGTGGTTTTTAAACTATGATCAATAGCAGCCAAAGTGTTAGTATTACTAAACTTGTTAGTAATAGTTTCTGAATGACGTGGTGGCCTCTGGTTTGTTTCTTTTGTTCAAACTGTATCTTGTTCCTCCCTGACAGTGAGTCTGCAGTGCAAGATCCTCAAGTGTAACTCTGAATTTTGGGCCTCCACCTCGAACTCTGGGCCGGAGGAGGAGTTTTGCACAGCGCTGCGAGCGTACAACAGCTGTGTACGCCGGACAGCACGTACCTGCAGGGGTGACCTGGCGTACCACTCCGCCCAGCATGGCATAGAGGATCTAATGAGCCAACACAACTGCTCCAAGGAGGGGCCGACATCCCAACCACGTGCCCGCACCCCGCTTCCTCCTCCACCCCCGCCACTCCTGCCTGACAGCCAGGAACGCTCCGATGGGCCGGAGGTGTGCCACTATGAGCGCAGCATTCCACGCAACACAGCGCCGCCTAACTACACCCACTGTGGCTTCTTTGGAGACCCGCACCTCCGAACCTTTGGTGACGACTTCCAGACTTGTAAGGTGGAAGGAGCCTGGCCGCTCATCCACAACAAATACCTGTCCGTCCAGGTGACCAACAGTCCTGTAGTACCGGGTTCTTTGGCCACCGCCACAAGCAAGGTGGGGATCCTTTTTGATCATCCTGTGTGCATGGGGGCATCTTCATATGTGTTGTTTTGTCCAACCAACAGTCCAGAACCAAAAATATTCAGTTTACTATCACATAAGACAAAGAAAAGCAATGAAGTCTCACATTTTAAGGAGCTGGAACAAGGAAAGTTGGCATTTTCTTGTTTGAAATATGACTTAGATTAATCAACTATCAATAAAGTTGCAGATACATTTTCAGAAAATTATTCAGCAACAATAGTGATAATCAATTAATAATTGAAGTCATTAATGAAGCAAAAGTGTCAAACATTTGCTGGTTCCAGCTTCCCAAAAGTTTGGATCATTTTATATTGAATATGTGTGGGTTTTGGACTGATCATCAGACAAAAATTGTGTAAGATTGGCATTTTTCAATGACATTTTCGAGGCTAAATGATCACACATGAATCTATAATTAAGATAATCATTAGTTGCCCCCTTTGATGCATTGATGTTACATGCCAGCTGTTGGTGACGTTAGATATCACTACATTTTCTGTTAGTACTGGGTCCATAAATGTCAGTGCTGCATCAGAACATCTTGCTGTTGGTGTTTTTGAATGTGTGAGTCTCTCCTTTCATGTGGTCTGATTGTGAGAGCTGCTGTGGGGCGGCATTTTCTGTCAAACTGTGGACTCTGGTTAGTGTTTGGATGAGTTCCATAATGACAGATAGAGAAGCCAAACCCAGCTCAATTGCAAAGATCTTGATAAGCTTTATAAATGATATGTTAGTATTATAACAGCAGTGCTGCGTCAAATGTTAACATGAGGCTCCATTTTCACTTTCCACAGTGGACAGCTCGGGCTGATATTTGGCCTATTTAGAGTGCAGACCATACTGAGCACATAAAAAAATGTTTGTGCACAGAACTGTAGATATTTTCTCTACATTATGAGATATTTTCTTACAAAGCTTTATCAGCAGTGGATTCCTCGTTATTGTTGTTTTGTTTTATGGTAGATTGGTTAGTTGGGATGGTTGTCCCCGAAATGGCTTTCAGTAGAACTTGAGGTCAATAACAAAGAAGTAGTTGGCAAATTCACTTAGACTTGGTCCAGATTTTGACAGCGGTGATTGTGGACCTCAGCCACTGCAGAGTATCATAACTGAAGTATTTAGACTGAGGTATAAGAGGACTTTGTCCTTAATCACATTTGTAGAAAGTATAATTTTCTGCAATCAAGGTTTCTTAATGATACTCTATTAAGCATTCGTGGGTTTTTTAGCTTTTAAAGTAATGGCATTTTTATATTGCTGTTCTTGGAAGCAAATGAGACAGCTTCTTTAAGATCTGGATTCTGGACAAAGGGAAAACAAGGCAGCAGCCAATGCCACCTGTGCAAACAAGGCCCCTCTGGTAAAAGATCTGTATTAGCAGAGCGCGTGTTTGGTACATGGCTCGCACTACAGCAAATACAACTGTCTGGTTATTTCCATCTTCATTCTGATGGAGGGATAATAGTCATTTTTCTTTGTGTTTGTTTTCATTAAAAGCTTAAGAAATAAACCAGGAAAAAAAACAGGAGTTGGTGTAGGAGGGACATGTTAGCCGAGGGTAAGGGGAATTGAGACAGAACTGGTGCAACAGATGAATTGTCAAGCTAATAGAGTATTCTGTAGACTCCCCAAGTGAGCAGACATCAGAGTCCCTAGGCTGTCCTGGTATCACTGCTCCGACAATGGCCCATTGGTGTCCTGATGAAACCAAGCTTGCAGAGTCCTGACCAGTCTCACTTAATTAGCTGCAGAGTATATCGCTCTGTCCTGGCCCGACGCCACTCCCTGGAGCATAGTTCTGGGGTTCACAGGCAGGTTTTTCAGCGCTATGAATGGCTCGCCTTTGTGTCTGCAAACTGAGGCCTGATTTTACATGGCCGAGACTCATGTTTTTTGAGGGCGTTTACCTTGGCCTCCCCTATATTGAGCCAGTGCTGAAATGTGACACTTAAGTGGGGTGGTGGGGTAGATGGCACATATTGCACAAACTTGTTCTTAATGCAAAAGTATAAGCACTTCCCTTTTTTTTAGATCTAATGTTTACATTTACTGCAGCTTACAAGGATTCTGTATGTGACCAGAAAAACAACAGCAACTCACGACTGCATACTAGCATTTGTGAGAATCTAAAAGGCAAACTCATGTGACCATTTATGAGATTTCTCTGTTTTTCTGTCCTCCTGCAGCTGACAATCATCTTTAAGAACTTCCAGGAATGTGTGGACCAGAAGATGTACCACGCAGAGACAGATGAGCTGCCAGCTGCATTTGCAGATGGCTCCAAGAACGGAGGGGATCGGCACGGAGCGAACACTCTGCGTGTGGTGGAGAAGGTTCCAGGGCAGCATGTGGAGATCCAGGCCAGGTACATTGGAACAACCATAGTGGTCCGGCAGGTCGGCCGCTACCTGACCTTTGCTGTGCGGATGCCGGAGGAAGTTGTGAACTCTGTGGAGGAAGGTGATAACCAGGACTTGTACCTGTGTCTTCACGGCTGCCCCGCCAACCAACGCATCGACTTCAGGAACTTCAGGGCTCGAGCAGCGGAGGCCCACAGCGCAGGCAGGGCCAAGAGTGGCACCGGGCCACAAGGTTTTACCTACCAGTCTGCCAAGGCCAAGTGCAAAGAGCGGCTCCCAGTGGAGGACCTGTACTTTCAATCCTGTGTGTTTGACCTCCTCTCCTCTGGGGACATAAACTTCACCATGGCAGCCTACTACGCCTTTGAGGATGTAAAAATGCTCCACTCAAACAGCAAGAGATACCACATCTTTGAAAAGGACCCTTTTATGAGCAATGCAGCTCATATAGGCAAAGATTTTCTTTCACTCCTCTTCCTCAACCTCCTAGCTGTTTTATTGTGGATGGAGTGTTGCACAGTTCATCTATAGTCCTTTACAACAGTATCCTCATGGTGTATCTGTCAGTGAGTGTTAGAGTACCATCGCTGTGTCGTACATTGGCCCCTCTCTTCCGCTCTGGTCCTGTGACGTGACCGGTGTCTTCCCAGTTGGGTCATCCCAGCCTCATTTTCGTTGTATTGTCATGTCTTGACTTCAGTCTAATGACGAGACGAGTTCACCGTGCTCCCACCTATCATCACCTGTATTTAGCCGGTTCATGGGACTGGTCTTTGAAGATGGCAGCGGTGAGAGAGCCCAGCTACTCCACAGCTCAGGATATCCACCTGGGATTAAATCCCACATTCTCACCGGGGCTGCATGCCTATGGGAAGCCGGACAAGATGATCTTTTGCAGAAAGAGAAGTTTGCTGATCCTCCCTCCCCTGATCCCCCTCATTGGTGCCAAGCCAGTGAAGCTCTCTGTGGCTCATGTGGCGAGGCGAGAGGACCTGACAGGGGCTTTTGTTAACCTAAGGCCAGAAGCAGCTCTATGTTTGATTAGTTTCCAGCTTTGGAAAAGCCTGAGCCTTTTGGAGGAAGCACTCAGCCAAAAGGATGTCAGAGCAGCGTCTCCAGTTGTCTGCTGTGGAGATTAATGGGTCATATTGTTAGGTTATGCGTGTGTGTGTGTGTGTGTGTGTGTGTGCATGTGTGCATTACTACAACATGTGTGCAGAATTCAGCGTCTGTGGTTAATTTTGTGTGTTTTGTGGGTGCAGGAGTTCCCAGAAATGAGATAACAACCCTCCAGTGGGAGAAATCTTTCCCATGTCTTTATGTTGCACCCAAAAATTTCAGAAATAGAAAAGTCGAGGCGCTCCACAGTCTCTTCAAATGGACTCGATCAGCCAAGTAGCAAATCCTAAAAGGGGAACTGATAAAAATAATCTCTTTTCATCTGTATGTCACGTTCGGTGTCATACAGCCTCTCACTCCATTGTTTGAGCTGACATGTTGATCAGACAGTGTTTTGTATTTTTACGTCTGTAATGTGAATGTAGCTAACAAGAAAGCAAAAGAACAACCTTAGTTAAGGGCACTCAAGAGTGTTTACAGAATTAAGATCAACCGGTCAAACTAAGACACCTCTTTATAGCATTTTGTGAATTTAACTCTCCATTTCAAGTCTGTCGCCAACAGTGGTGTGGATACTGTTTAGTACTAGCTGTAAAGACATCACCTCGAGTCAGTTTAGCATTTTATAGACTACCAGTGTGCTGACCTGACTGTGGCTTGATGCGTAAATGATAAGCATATGTCTGTAGACGTGATATCATGGCTTAAGTCATTGCCAAAGAACTAGCCCTTGTGCCAACAACTGAATTTTCATCTCTCAGTCTTAAACAATCCACATTAGGGGGATTCTCAATTGTATATAACTCGTGCTTGTGGGTGAATCTGCGTTACACAGAAAAATGAACAGTAACACGCTATAAAAGCAGCATTTGTTTCTGTTTTTTGCAGTCTCACCTTTTGCTCTTCTTGTGTTTCGTGATGGCACTCCTCGCCTACGAGAGGTTCCCATCTGAACTTTGGCTCTCAGCTGCAGTATCTGGTAATGTGTAAGTCATCCCTGTAGACGGCGTCTTACGGCCACTTTACCATCCTTTACACTGAAGTATTTGGCAGGCCTTACTACTGCTATTTGGAATATGTATTGGTGCAGTTTAACAACAACAAAAAATCCTACAAACAAATGATTGTAATGTTGAATCTTGTGTTAATAGATGTAATTTGTGTTGTGAGTTTTACAGTATATGGTTCTACACGTGTAATGTGAGATTGTACATATGTTTTGTGAGTTGTTGAGTTTGAATTTGTATATTACCAGTTGTGTTTTTGAATTTATCACTCCAGTTTTTGTACATCAGATGTTTTGGTGAATGTGAACCTTTTTTTTCTTTTCTTTTTTTTTTTTTAATTTCAAAAGGGATTTTTGTGAAAACATGAACACCACAGAAGAAAATGTTCTTAACTAAATACAGTATACTCTGATAAAATGCGGGATGTCATCACTTTTTTTGCTCACTTGGTTGTAGATCAAAGAAAACATCCTAAATGCAGCCCATCTCGTCTAGAAAGGGAATATAGGAACATGTTCTGGGGTGTTCATGTTTTTGAGTTTAAAGCACTTTATGTTTTCGTTTTCATTTAGCTCTTATTTTGTTTGACATTCTGTGGACTGGTTCAAAAGAGGTTTTTTTTAATTTTTTTTTTTTTTTTTTAAGAAAATAGCTGAATGGGAAATGCCAGAAAGATCAAACTGTGTTTGTATGTAAAGCAAATGTTGTGCCACAAGCCAGCTGTTTATAATGTAAATTATTTATTGAATAAAAGAAAATGTCTTGTTAATGAGTTGCCCTCTTGTCTCATTTGTCTCGCTGTGAGAGCATTTTTTGAAAATCACCATGTGTTTTCTCGCCTCAATTTGCTGTGTTTGAGTGCCCCCTGCTGTACAGATGTAGTGATGCATGTCAGCAGATGTTTGTGGTAAGACACCTCGACAATGATCCCAAAATTTGCTTTAATTGTAAAAAATCTTAGTAAGAAGCAAAACTTTGTTTTTGTTTTTTTAAGAAGAAGCTGAAAGTAACTTTTAGCAAATTCTAAGTGTGACTCTTCAGTGCAGACCAAATGTTATAAAATAAGGACTACAATCATGTCCTCCCTCAAGCACTGAATCAGCCAATAGCAAATCTGTCAAAGGTCCATAACAGCTTCATGCACACCATGTCATGATTAAGACTTTGTATCCAAGATTATATGCTTCAATAAAATGTAGCATGCAAGAGGAATGTGTATATAGAAGATAATTCCCCTATAATTATGTTGCCGTATCAATATGCTATTAGAGATATTATTCATAAACATCTTGAATTAGTTAAATTAAGATTTAGGCCTTTGTTTAGGTGAGAAACATCAGTGGAGGCCCTATAAAATGTATGTTTTTCAAATACATGCTTGTTTTTGTTTTTCTATAATGGAGAACTCAGGTCGACCTAAAGATGAAACATTTCCATAATATGTTCACTGGCAAGTTTATATATTTAGAAATTACAAATTAAACCTGTTTTTTTTAATTTGTCTTTCAAATTCTTGTTTTACAGCTCAGTTGATGATTATTGAAGTTTTTTTTAATGATTAATATAAATGTGAACATCAGAACGAATCCCATTTGATTGTATTCATGCTGAATCCATCATGTCGTGAACTTTTTGGAGTATTTGGACGGACCGGATCAACTCATCATACACTTCCAAAATATGGAAAGAGTGTGGCTGCTGCCGCTTCTCATCACTTCTAACTGACTCAGGAGACGTCTGGAGCTCTTAAATAAATTGGGAGTTGAGACTTTGGGACATTTATGAATGCCACTCTTATTAAGTGTACGAGTAACATTACATAACTGTTATAATTTTGACACATTATTATTTATACATACCTGAAATCTATTGACATCTTTGCTGAAGAGACAATACGTGGATGCAATCATAATGAAAATGCATTAATCATGAAGGTAAATAAAGTAGACAAACTTCCATTGTGTAACAAAGTTTATTACATATGTCCAAACATATGTACTGCACATTTCTCATGAAGAGTGGTTTTGTCACAAATATAAATTATTTAGACTTTCTTAAAGAACATATGATACAGGACCTGTAGCTTGCTTAACGTGGAAGAAAAGATGTGCTGGCTGTTCACTGTAACAGGTAGGGTTAAGTGCCCTGGACGAAAACACACATGATTTCTGTATATTCAGGTTTATATTTTGCCCTCAAATCATCAACTCTATTGGAAATCACAGAACGACATGATGATTTACCAGAATACATGGTCCCTTTCGCTGAATTATTATTTACTCATTCAGAGCCATTTCCTTAAAATTTGACTGTAATACTACACATCCTGCCTATGTTAGTCCCACCAGTACTGTCCATGAACCAATACACAGTATGATAATACACACATAAATAAGGCACAAATGGAGAAGCATAAAAAAAAAACTATTGAGGGCCAGAGCAGGACCAGATTTGGCACAGGAAAAGAGTGACCAAAGGTAATAAACGTAATGAAATGTCATCAGCAACTTCCCGATAACCCTTTAACAACCTACCAGCAACGGCACAACCGTCTGTGAATCAGAAAGATTGGCAAACCATAGATTAGGAAAGAAAAAGTTTTTACCACGTAGAATTTTCAGACATAATTGAGTACTTACATACAGCAGGTTGATAGATGGGTGAATAAATGAAACTACACTGAAGTACCATTTTTAACCATCATAATACTGAAAGGCAAAAATAAAGGAGAGTTCTGAGTCATAGTGTTATGAACCTTTGCACAAGTTGTTGCAATAAATACTGCGTACAGAGCTTCCGTTTCATTGGGCCTACTAAGAGGAAAGTGGTTAAAGTGAACAAAGCAGGAGGATTGCAATGATTTATATAGCTACACAATTACAGAAATAATGATCATTTGTACACATGAGAGACATGAATTTGTTAAAAACCTTTTCAAACTTTTTTTAGTCAAGTGTTTTGAGGAAACATACTGGCTTTGATTGATCATTCAAATTTGTAAAGAATCAAGCCGCCCTGTCACACCACATGGTGAATACTCCATGATTCAGTTCAGCTACATGTTCAAGATAAACATTTTGAAGGTGCAGATGATGAACACATTCTTTAGTTTTGAAATCTCCTAATGACATCTTTTGCAAGACTTAAAGCTAAACACAAAAAAAAAAAAATAATGTCCATGCTTCCTTTGGGAATAATCCCAATACCATTCAAAAAGGCCAAAACCTTCAGGCACTTTTAGGATTGAGATCAGTCATCAGTTCATGTATCCTAAACTCTCCGTAGATAATAGTCCATGGGACTAAGCATCCATCAGCGCTCCACTCAAGTCTTAGTCATGGTTGACTGATCGAGTCAATTCATTTAAATAAAGATGCTTTAGTTTGTTTTTGTTTTTTTTATCATCATGAAGATGACAGGAGGAAACAAACTTCTTCCTTCAGGGCACAAATCATTCACAGCCACTGTCACTGGGGGGGAAAGAGCAAAATAGTTTTGCTGGTAAAGAGGGTACAATGTTGCTTCCCTTTCCAACTGTGAGCTTATGATTGGCGAGTTCAGACTTGTCCATCAGCAGCTTCGACCCTGGACAAAACATCCAGATCAGTTTCTTAGCCAGCACCGGCATACTTTATGTTTTCCTGTTGTTCCAGTTAGGATCTGCCGCGGAGTTCGGCTCTGCGGGCCGCTCAGGTGGAGAGCGGGAGTCCTGGGGAGACTTCTGGGCCTGCGGGGAGCGAGGGTCCAGCAGCGGAGGAGGTTTGTCAGGGTGGAAGGGCCTGCTATAGTGCTCTGGCCCAGGTGGACCTGTTGGCCTGTGCTCTGGCATCCTCCTGAAGTCCTGAAGAGGGCCTTCTCTTCCCTGGTGGTAGTTGGGACGGAATTCATCAGAGCGTCTTCTTTTGGGGTCTGGATGCCTGAAATATAATTTATAGCATTTTTAACATAATAACATAATAGTTCCCTGATATTTAAACAGAAAACTAAATTACAAACATGTAAATCAGGTTTGAGTAACTCACCTGTCGTAATAGGGTCTATGACCCCTGTGGTCCCGGTCGTTGCTGTACTGCTCATATGGCCTTTTTCGAGGGGAGCTGTTGTTGCGGTAACTGCCTGAGCTTCGGTAGGAGTCTCCATGTGAACGTCGATCACCGTAGTGGTCCTTGTAGCGATCATACGTGTGATGTCGGTCTCCCTGCCATGACTGGTTGCTGTTACCTGGGTAATTGTATTTACGGTCCCGCTGCCAGTCTCCCCTATCTGTAATGAAACATGTACAAGCTGATATATGCAGTGCCATTATTGTGAAAGGAGTTTAACTTAACACAGTTCTGCCTCATTTCATAAGTAACTTCAATTAAAGGAATAGTTCAAAAATAAAAACTCATTCACTTTCCTGCCGAGAGTTAAATTGAGTCTATATGCTGCATGTGAAGCTGCAGCCAGGACACAGTTAGCTTAGCACAGCACAAATACTGGAAACGGGGGGAGCCTATGTCCAATGGTAACAAGATGTGCCTACCAGCATCCCTAAAGCTCACCAATGCTGCACTTTGTTCAGCGTTTCCTGTGCCCTAAACTAAAATAACCCTATCCGCACGTACCGTCATTGCCAAAGTGCCGCTTATTAGCCGCGTTGTACGGCTCTCTGTGGTGTCCGTGGGAGCCTGCCTGGTGAGACGCAGATTTGGAGGACGGCTGAGTACCCGTGGAATCTCGACTTGAACCGGAGGGCTCCGGTCTGAAAGATTTTACCCTCCCTGCAGGATCCTCCTTCTTCTTATGCTCCTTCTGGAAAATGTCACAGGATATTTTCAGTGTTGGTGATGTACAAAAGTGTTGACTTCCCAACACTTGACAAACTCTTGACAGCTAGGAATAGGAAAAAACTTGCCTCTTCCTCATGTGATCGCTTCTTCTGTGCCATTTTGTAAAGCTTGTGGAGCTTCCTGGCACCAAACTCCGTAAACTTGGACACAAATATCCAGAGGTTTCTGACACAAAAAAAAGGGACAAAAAATAATCATTAGCAGAGTTTAACAGGTGAGCACTGTGATTTATTTCACAAAGGATAATATCTAACCTTCTTACCTTCGCCATATTTTGACATGTTCGGGGTCACTGTAGGCTTTAAGGCACTCTGTGATTCGGTCTCCAATCTTCAGTAGGCATGTGCGAGTGTGCTGGAGCTGCTCCTGGTCAGACAGACCCTCGTCTGGTTTATCCAGCTGTTTCAGGGCCTTCTTCACCGGCCTCATACGCTCCTTACACTAGACACAAGCACACAATGACGATATTATTGTAATGCACTGTTTGTTAATAATAAGACGTACACAACACATTACTCACCAAACTCCACTGGCGAAATCTTTGCACGAGAATTAAAGAAGTAAACTCACAATACTGAAAGTCTCCTGGTCGAGTTCATCATCCTCCTTTCCTTCAATGGGAACGGGGTCAGACCCAGCCGTAATGTGAACTGGACCTTGAGTCTTCTTCCCTTTGGCTGCTTTAGCCTGAAAGACAAAAATAACCAGACATCAAGACAACTGACCCACAACCACCATTCATACCTTTAATAGCTTATTCACAGGATGAGGACAGACTGGCCGTGACTTTCTGGAGCATTTTAATGCTATAATGATGTGCAGCATTAAAAGAATATTCTGTTGTCCATCTACATTTGAAACACTCTGAGCAAAGCACATACGATAAGGTCATGAATACAGAAATACCTTTTCTTTTCTGGGCTTGCTACCCTTTTTTTCTTTGTCCCCGTCCTTCTCCTTTTTAGGAGTTCCCTGTTTTTCTTTGTTCTCTTTGTTATCCTTTTTCTTTTGTCTTTTCTTGGCGGGGGACTTCTCCGTTCCATCGTCCTGCTCAAACACCAGAAAAGATAATGTATGTTAAACAATATAACAGGAGGTTATACAACAACAGAGGATAAGGATTTAGCTGGTGGTGTGCACCCTAATCAAATGTGCTTATCTAAAAAATAAAACTGAGTTACACCTTTTTGTGAAGGTAAGTAATTACTCTGTAGAAACTCTACAAAGAGACCCAGCACATAAATACATAACCATCACATGTAGCTTAACTCGGCCTACACCCTACAGACCAGCAGGAGAAACCGCAGTGGTGATCTTAAGGCTGACCTTGACCTCGCCCTCCTCCGATGGGTTGTCGGACAGGCGGGGGGAGGAGATGTCGTTGCCCTGCTCATCCTTGAGAATCTTGTTCTCCTTTTTCACCCGAGGCTTCCTCTTCTTCACTTTGACCTTCAGAGGAAGAGACTGGATGAGCTGTGTGGGCGGTAGGTCGCTTTGCGCAGATCAAAGGCAAACTCCATGTGGTGAAAAGTATGGATGAGTTACTCAGTGATTAATAGCATCATACCTCCTCCCCTGCTTTAGACAGGTCCGTGCTGTCTTGTTCTTTTTTCAGCAGCTTGAGAAGATACTCGGCTCTCGCCTGCAACTGCTTGCCCTGAGGCTTCTTGCTTGGATCGTCTGGGAGAATCTGCACAGAGGGAAGTAAACATTAGGCTGCTTCCTTCATCCTCTGATGCATGATTAAGAGAGGTACTGGTTATGGTATATGTGCTACTGAAGACAAATAGGGAAATATGACTGCATTCTCAACTTTGACCTTTGAACGTTTTGAGCAGATTTGCTTGTAAAGGTATTTATCAAAGCTTTTACAATATCTAAACAGGCATACAATACATGCACTCATTCAAACGAAGTGCATGCTCATGTTTTTATATTTAGCTTTTCCTTCACTTTTCCTCTTTATATAAAGAACCATCTCCAACTTAAAGGGTAGAAATTAGACACTTGCCTTATCAGCGAGTTTGAGGTCAGGATCCGTCTTGATCAAATCCCAGTTGCCAAAGCCGTGCTCATAGATACCAAGCAAGAGCTGAATGTCATCCTGCAGATCCCAGTCTACATCAAAGTGGGCTACCTTGACCCTGCATGTCAGCTGGAACCTGTGGGAAACAGAGACTTGTCAAATTGAATCTGCAACACAGATGCACTTCTCTAAACATCTCATCATGAAAGCCTTTGCACTCTTACTTATTTCTCTCAGCAGGATCGGCGGGCACTACTTTGTGCAGAGGCTCAAACTCTTCCTCGTGCTGGATGATGGTCTTGGCGTTGACCTGCACTCCTGAGATCTTGATGTTTATTCCTCTCCGTTTCCCAGGACCTTTGGCTGGAAAAATAACCAAATCATTTGCATCATTTTTAAAGGACTGGAAAATGCTATAATTTCAAAGACCTCTAAACAAGTAAAAACCAACATACCTTCCACTGGGTTCTCCTTCAGGTGTTCCTCATGCTCCTGCACTGCAGCCACACAACTAGTATGAATCAGTTCACCAAGTCTCTTCAGGTCTGCTATGGATTTGTCAACCAGCTCAGAGTCTCGGGCGATGGCCTCCAACCTAGATACAGAAAAGAGCACTTGACTGCGTGGCTTGTCAGACAACTCAATTGCTCATACTTAACCAATCAAATGATGTAGACATATGTTTATTATTAGTTAACAATATGCTTACCTTTCAAGTGGAGATCCAAATTTCTTGTATGCCTTAATGAACCTGTTAATGATATCATGAATACATTTTAATTGTGTTCATGAAAGGAAACTAAAAAATGCAACAGAGATAAAAACAGAAAAAACTGCTCACTAACTATTTTTACCTGCGTATCTCTGCATCAGTGAAACCCTCCACGTTGTTCTTGCGGGCTCTGGGTCTGCCCCTCTTCTTTGGCTTCTTGTCGTCATCACTGTCATCAGTCTCGCTCTCAGAGCCCGAGGAGCGATGCTTCAGCTTGGAGCCCGCATCACTATCGCTGTCATTGGCCTGAGCCTGGAAGACAGAGGAACCAGAGCGACACACCTTATGACCTGATTCAAATGCTGAGAAGTTGCTGGAAAATAGGAAGCAGTTTAAAGTAGGTTTCTGAGATGTGAACATACAAGTTAAAAAACAGGGTTGAGAGAGAACCCAAGAGCTACCAGTGCTGCAAGTGGGCAAACAACATGTTTCCGTTCTCCAATAAACCAGTGAATTCTCCACTTACCCTCTTGTTGGAGCTTCTGCTTCTGGGCAGCATGAAGATGTCCTCCATCTCCCGCTGCTTCTCCTCCTCCTCAATTTTGCGTCGCTGCTCTTCAGGGATGATATCATCCCATTCCCGTATGGGCCTCCCCTCAAACTCTGTAGTGGTCTCTTCCATGCTGGAGAAATTGGCTACCTGCAGCAACAAGCAGAGAGGAGAAAATAAGAATTAGGAGTTGAAAGGGAGGGAGGCCTGACATTGACGTGACATGATTTCAGATCGGGGTCTAAGGGTAGCTGTTTAGATACTTCACAATAATGCAACAGTACAAAACAGTAACCCAAGTTGCAGGTACCTTAAACTGAGATAGAAGTTCATCTGTAGCACTTGAACCCTGGTCACTTTCTCTTGTTTCAGCCAACCTCAGGATCTCGTCAATATCCATCTCCTGCAGAAACAAAGACATCCTGATTCAATTTTACAAATATGTAACACAAACATTTTGTAATGCACAGAAGATCATCAGTCTGTGTAATACCTGTGGTTCAGACTCCTCTCCTTCCGCCTCTTTGAAAAGCTCCTCTGCACCAAACTTGAGGATGGCAGTGAGTTCTTCTTTATTGAATGGGTTTGAACTGTAAAAAAAAAAAAAGTTTCAGTATCTCAATATTAAACAGAATCAATCCTGAAAAACCTGTAACTCATTTCTGACGTCTTACTTTGTGTTTCCTGAGTTGCTGTCCAGTACAGTTCGTCCAGTGGTGTCCATTCTCTGAATGACAAGATGGTCCAAAACCATCTTCTTCTTTGCCCTCTCAATGATGTCCTCCTCCACTGTTCCTTTGGTGACCAGTCGATAAATATTCACCTATGACAGGGAAGCATGGATATAATTTACTTACTGACAATACAATAATCTTACCAACTGTCTAAGAGTGAGCGTCATCAGTTTGAGCCGTGGATTACCTGTTTCTTCTGACCGATCCTGTGAGCCCTGGCTTGTGCCTGCAGGTCGTTTTGAGGGTTCCAGTCAGAGTCGAAGATGACTACAGTGTCTGCTGAGGCCAAGTTTATCCCTAAACCTCCAGCTCTGGTGGACAACAGGAAGCAGAAGTCCTAGAAAACAGATGAAACTGTTAATACAGATCTCATCAAGCAATGCAGTTCAACACACACCAAAATTTGTAAATATGTCTTGCGTTATGAATAATAAAAACAAAATAATTTACAACAACCTCTGCCTTTCTTTCAAGTAATCATGAATATTTGATCCTTTTTGCACCATTTTTCAAATATATCTTAAAAAAAGTAGCAAAAAACAAGCACAAAATGTACCATGTTTGTTTAAAACAGACATCATCCCAATTAGATTTTGTCGAGACTGCTTTCTAAAAAATGTGGTGTAACGTTTGACAATAAATATATTATGAATAAAAACTGAAAGATCTTATTTACTGCAGCTTAATTAGAAATTGAATGCCACATTAGGTTTTCACACTTGGAATCTCCCTGTCTGTCAGTTAGTAGCATTAAGTTATTAGTATACACACACACCTCTGAGCCTTCTGCATTGAAGTGGTCAAGTGCTTGCTTTCGGATTTCTCCCTTTATGGAACCGTCCAGCCGCTGCAAAGGAGAGAGACAAACAGAGAGAGTTGACCTTTGAAGATTTCCCGGGCAGCCATCTGCTATAACCTTGGCATCACTTTGCTTTACATGCCATTATACCCGGTCTTTATGCTCAGATTGATCACAACAGTCCACTCCAAAGACTAAGCTGGCAAAAACAAACAGAGTCGAGCGAGTTCTGTTGGTCTTCTGAACAAAATAACTTGATATAAATAACCACATGAGCTCTCAGCCTGGCGGAGCATGTGTGCAACAACACTGACATCCGATCCTCATCAGAGTCTAACCAACCCAACACAACCGCCCCCAAAAACCCATCACTGGAGACACCAATGAAGACATCTGTAAAAAACTGAAGTCAGCCTACATAAACTGTCAGTCGAGAGACAGTTTCTGGAGATACTGATGATGCACGCTCAGCGCATGACCTGCTGCTACGTCACAGTCTGTCATGTCTGCTGTTGGACTGGCTGTGAAAACAACAAATCTCCCTCTTCCCTCTGGGAAAATAAAATCTAAATCTAATCAGATGGTTATACTTTTTGGAAAATGTTAGTGGAACCCATTAACACTTACAGGGTGACAGCACTATATGAATATCAAAATTAAAAACAGATAATAATAAAAGTTTTTATATGTTCTAAAAACACTTTGTTTTAGAGGAAACTAAAACAGACATTTGTCCCTTTGATCTATGAAAAGTTACTGCACCCCTGCCTACCTTTGAGTAACCAGTAACTCATATCAGGTGGAACTAGTTGATTCAATCTACAGCATCGCTCAGAATAACTACAACGCCATACAGTGGAGCTGAATTGAACTAAGGTCCTGAGGAGTGCAGAAATGTAGAATGCAGTCATGAAAATGTACAAATCTTTACCTGGAATGGGTAGCGATTCTTGGCGAGGTATTCAGCCAGAATGTCCAACATCCTGACCATCTGGGAGAAGATCAGGACTCGGTTGCCTCTTTCTCTGAGTCTGGTCAGCAGCTTGTCCAGCAGCACCAGCTTCCCGCTGCCCCTAACTAGACTCTAAAACATACAAAGGTCGAATGTGAATGCTCAAATTCAGGATTCAAGATTAAGCAGCACTGAGCCTTCTGTTGGAATTGTCATGTTTTCATCTTTGTTATGTCGCAGCTGGTTTCCTTTGCAGAACAGCGATATCCTGAGGTGCTGCTGGGAGCTAAAGGAGGGCTCATAAGGAGACATACCTGCAGGTGTTCCTGTTGTGTTTCGGTCTCTCCATCCTCTGGCTGTTTAATGAGGAAACTATGGTTGCAGCACTTTTTAAGCTCCATAACGATGTTCAGGAAGCCGGAGGAGCTGCCTCGGGTGCCTTTGGAAAGAGCTTTGTAATTCCTCGTTAAAATCCACCTGGAAATATTGAGGAACAAAGCAAGCTAATGGAGAGGAGAAATGCAGCTACTGTACACGCAGTTTGTGTGAAAGAGATATACTAAAAATGTTACAAAAGACAGAAATAAAATCGTACTTGTAAAATTGTTTCTGCTGTGCAGTCATGTCTACACGAAGGATCTGTTCCACCTTGGCCGGGAGAGATTTTTCCACATCTTTCTTGACACGTCGCAGAAGGAAGGGCTCAAGGACTTTGTGAAGACTCTGATAACCATTATCCCTTCCTTTCCCGTGTTCATCCTCAAAATCCTCCCAGGAATCAAACCTGCAGTGCACAACAGAGATAACAAATGTCACTCACCTCTGGCTGGAATTCAAAACTGACGGCTTTTTCCCTGCTTTTGTTTGGCATCATATAGACGGCTAAACCAGGACGTACTTGTCAGGCATGAGGAAGTGCAACAGTGACCAGAGCTCTTTGAGAGAGTTCTGCAGCGGAGTGCCTGTAATGAGGAGTCTGTGGTTGGACCTGAACTCCATTAATGTTTTATACAGCAGGGAGTCGTCATTCTTCAGCCTGTGAGCTTCATCGACACCCAGGAACGCCCAGTTGATGTTCCCAAGCACCCCCTGGAGACAAATGTTAAGTCCTGGTAAACCAAAGCAATCGATTCTCTTCATGTACAGACATACTGAATAATAAAAATATAAACACAATCTGATGCTAATCGTTGCACCTACCTTGTCTTTAAGTAGAATTTCATAAGTGGTTAATAGTGCATTGAAACGGATTCTTTTAGTTTGATGGTTCACCCACTCGTAGTCTCGGATCTACACAAATCAGAAGCAACAACATGAGTTTATGTAACCATGGAGATACCACCAGGCAGTGAGAGAAAAACTCTGCAGACTCAAACCTACCGTTTTCCTGCTCATGACGTCACCAAGATAGACTACCACATTCATGTCCGGGGCCCAGGTGTCAAACTCCCTCTGCCAGGAAGTGAGCGTGGACAGAGGCACCACCAGTATGAAGGGCCCGTACAGCTGATGCTGGTGAAACAGGTAAGACAGGAAGGAGATGGTCTGGATGGTCTTTCCAAGCCCCATCTCATCAGCGAGGATAACACTATTGCACCTGAGAACAAGAAAAATGCATGTTTTTTTAAAAAAAGCCCATATTTTTTTTCCAAATGTGGTCATCCAAAACCAACACAAATTATTATATTTATCTACACAGTACCTGCACCAGGAGTGTGCCAACCAGTTCAACCCGTCCAGCTGATAATCTCTCAGCTGAAGGTTGTCATCTCCAATATATGATGGTTGTTTCTTCAGAGCAACAAACCTGGGTCTTTGCTTTAACACCTGAAAAGACAGTTAGAAACACAATTTGAAATATTTTTCAACAATATCAAATAAAAGGGAAGCAGACCATTAAGACAACTTTAGGTCATTCCAATTTGACTCTCACCTTGCAGTCTTTAGAGGGGACGGTTTTGCAGGAGTTTCGGTTCATGAAGCCGTCAATGCAGTGCTGAAACTTCTTCCTAACCAAAGCTCCATCTTCCCAGCTGCACTCTGAATAGGGTAAGCCCATCCACTTGCATAGATACTCTGGCTCATTGGAGGATGGTGTCTTGTGACTATGAGCTGTTTAAAAAGCAGACACATTATTAGACAAACGAAAAGGCAGCCAACAGAATGTAACAGTGATGGTGAGAAGTTAGAAAGGGAACTCACAGGGGAAGTCAGAGGTTCCTGGTGTCTTTCCTGTTTTTGTTGCTGTAAAAAATAAAAGTCCTTTTAGTACAACGTAAGTGTATGTTTTAAAAAAAAATGATCTGCAGCACTACCAGACAAGAGAAAACACATTTGATAATGAATTCTTACCAATAACACGCTCCACAAACTGAAACTGCTTGCTCAAGTCAGCAGTGAGCTCCTGTTGGCAGTTATGAAATTCGATATCCTCAGGGGACGCCTTCCTCAACCTACAAACAAGGACGGAATAAACTGTGAAAATTCCTGAAAGATGCACATTTGCTAATAAAATGTTAATGGGGGAGACAAAAGATTTTCACCATGAACTGAGCTCTTCGTGTTTCCTTTTGTAGTTGTCCAGTTTCTTCAGGCCCTTGACCTTCTGCAGCGTCAGAGAGTCCATGCTCTCCCACGTGTTGTGGATGTAAGACCACCCCTTCCACTTGATCAGATAATGACTCTCCCCTTCATCGTTCTCGGGGTCAAAGCCTTCACACGGGTCCCCATTTTCCTCCACAGCGTACCCAGTAGTGGAAGCCCCAGTGGCTAGAAGAAGAGGAAAAACAAAACAACTTTTAGAATATTTTGATGAGAAACGTGGTTTTCAAAATAGTAGGACACAAGTGAAAATGCATCACCTCCTTTTTTGCCTATCCTGGTGTCCATAACCCTCTCGATGGTCTCACTGTCATCATCCTGCTGCTCCTCGCCTGCGTCCCCTGTCATTTCAATCAAGTCATCGGAGTCTGTTTCAAAGTCATGTTGGTCTTCTTTATAACTGTAACACAACAGAACAGGAGGTAAAGGATGAAGTGGATACAGATTTTAAAAAGGAAAACATACTAAACTAAATGTCCCTAAAAAGTCAATACAAAGGGAAACTTGTACTGCCAATAAATCAAAATCCCTGCGAAGGAAAAACACTTTGGGTTCAGAAATGCACCTTTTGACTTTTGTTGCACCCCTTCTTCGAGTCTGTCTCTTCGGAGTGTCTTCTTCATCGTCGTCATCATCGTCTTCTTCTTCATCGTCGTCGTCTTCCTCAGCAGACGACTCCTGCTTCCTGGACTTCCTTCCTTTTTGAGACAGCTGCTTTTTGGCTGTTGATGATTTGGTCTGAGGTCTGTAAAACACACAGTTAAGCGAACAAACTACTTAGAGATAAAAGGAACCAACCTCCTGGATCAGTCGCAGTGATTTTGGTCTCTGACCGATTGACAAACTGCCAACATGCCACATTTTATTTACTATTATTACTACATATTTGGATCATGTTTTATGATTGTTATGACTAGATTAAATTACAGTTTATAGATGTTATATTTTAGACTGAATTTTAAGAACATCAGGCCTCAGCAATCAGGTTTAATCTTCACACCAAAGTAAAAGGAAACACAATGTGGAATGATTTGGAGATGACCAGTGGGTAGCTGTCTGATGGCCAGGCTTCGCTACACTCTTACCTTCTAGCAGGAAGTCGTCTGGATCTAACTTTTTTCTCTTCCTGCTCACTGTCTGTATTGTCGGAAGCCTCTTCCTCCTCCTCCTCCTCTTCATCATCATCATCATCATCATTTGAGTCATCATCTTTCCAGATATTTCTTACAACAAAGAAATACCACAAGTTCACCCTCAAGGCCCATCACTGCTATAACCAATTTTAATTTCATGAAATACTGGCCCATAGGGTGTTCACCACAACCCAATTGGATCAGGGATAAGCCGCTGATCTGACCAATCAAATTTGATGCAGATGTAGAACATCACCTGGCTGACTAAGACTAACTGAGCCCATTTGGAGCAAACAGATACCCATTTACAAACAAGCTTAAAATGATAAGAATCACAATATGAACACAGAGTGGCAACACAAAGACAAAAAACAGACATGAACTGTGCAAAACTACTGTGTGGATTGTTGTTAAACAACAAAATTCTTGCTGACAAGAGTTCAGTGTCTCAACATGGCAGGATTGAAAGACTATGGTGCTGTACTATCAAATTAACTATAAGTAAATTAAATAATAACACTACAAATCCCCAAATATGTTCACAATCTTCATACTTACTCCTTTTTCTTAGCTCTCTGTGTTTTTCTCTTGGGACTTTCACTCTCTGAGTCACTGCTACCCTGTAAATACAGTCAGCGCAGCAGAAACACATTTCAGTAACACCTCTTTATAACTTCCACTAGATGGCGCAAGCGGCTTGTTTAGTGCTGATGTCAGTAGAGGTAATTGTGCAGAGCCGGGCCATGCCGCATATTAGTATTGTTTGATTTTATTAAGCTTTCATTCACATCTGCTTACCCCTGCTCCAATATTTAAACGAGCCGGCTCCTGTCTGCTACGATTTGACCTCCTGACCCCATACACATCTGGATGTTCATCCCACATCTGTAAACAAGAGAGCAGCTACTATCAGAGAGCCTCTGACTCACTATACAAATATAACACGCCTCAATTCCTTTCTACATTGTGATATTTTACATACTAGGGGAAAAAAAACCAGCAAATACTCGCAATTGAGAAGCTATAATAATATATATATATATATATATATATATATATATATATATATATATAATGAAATTGGTAATCAATTGTCAAGACAGTTGCTGATTATATTTGTTAGTCCCGTAATCGATTCTTCAAACTAATTGCTTCAACTCATATGGGCTGTATACTAGTTGTCAATCAGAAGCCAATCAAAATTGCAACTTTGGAAGGCCAAA
The DNA here is from genome assembly GCF_043641665.1 of Enoplosus armatus. Lineage (NCBI taxonomy): Eukaryota > Metazoa > Chordata > Actinopteri > Centrarchiformes > Enoplosidae > Enoplosus > Enoplosus armatus. Next base: position 9,996,597 of record NC_092185.1, read on the forward strand.
GCACCTGTTTTTATAAAGATGTAATGCTGATTTTTTGTTTTCCTAGATGTTTCTGTAGGTATCTTACCACCACCTGCAGTTTACTAACTGAGTAGTGCCTCCATTTCCTTTGTGCATTGCATTGTGGGATAATAGTGTACGCCAACAGCGCATTTAAGTCAAGTGTTTTCTAGAATGCATACTTAGTATTTTGAGTTTACTTTTCCAACGTGAACACACTACATACTCAAACCCTGCTTAGAATTAGGAGGCAGTATGGACCTGGGACACAGCTGTAGTCTAACATAGACAAAACTACAATATGGCTGAAGTAAAACTTTAACTTCGGTTGCAATTACAACTGTCCTGCATGTCAAACCTTCATTTTCACGTTAAGAGTCAAACAAAGTTAACTCCATTATTAGAGGACAGGAACCTTAATGTGCTTTAGATAGAGAGAGACTTCTGTACTTCTCTAAAGCTCAGTGGCCTTTACCTTCTTCACATCTGCCAGACGCTCCTTCTTTCTTACTGGCTTGTCTTTGACTTCTGCTGTGGTTTGTCGTGATTTGGACTCTGCAGACTCGCTCTCTGACTCTGAGTGACTCTCAGACTCTGAGGAGCTGTTTGACTCGGAGTTGTGGGATCTCCTCCTCTCACTGCCATGCTCGCTCTCTGACTGACTTCCCGACTCCGACGCAGAGCGGTTGGATTCTTCTGATGCCGAATTGCTACAGGAACAGGAACATTCTTTTGATTTCGCAGGGAATGTGTATTGCTTACATAATTCTGTACACCCAACAACAACAACAAAAAATGTGAGTAGACAAGATAGTGGCAGCAACTTAAAAATGTCTTAAAATTCAAACTCAAAGAGCACACACTCACTAGGACATGGAGAAACTGCAAGAGCTTGATGGCCGAGTGGAAACAGAAACCTCATTACATCATGCAGCATGTTCCTTACTCAGCTAACAGTCTTATAATATCCTCATTCTCTCTAAGGAACACAAATCCTCTTAATAGTCATTTTGAAAAGCCTAAGATGTGCTTTCACCACTAAAGTTAAAACTGAGCTAAACTGTCATTTAACATGTATTAAAATCCTCTCTGCTAACCTGCAATTACTTGTGACATACAGTGTAAGTAGAGCAGTAATATAATAAGAAAATATTACAATGTCCATAATTACTTGTGTGAAAAAAGTATCCAAAGAATAAAGATTAAAAATAAATGAACGTCAACAGTAAAATTGCATATGTACTCCCACTATTAGTAGCCTCACTCATATCCTTATTAACCCTGATAGTACTTGTGAAGAAACAAGAATCTAAAGATTGATTTAAAAATGTGGAACAATGAGTCCAGAGAATATGCAACTGGTTCCTATCCTTTTTATCTTACGGCTCCTTAAATTGAAGCATTGTCTACTTGTGACCCCTCATCACAGGCTATGGCTGTAGTTGAACACGAGTTGTGAGCAGTTTAACAAAACTGTGATTTTTTGGTCATCTCAGATTGTTTAATTTGAAGGATTTTTAGAGGCCTGAAGAGCAAATGTCAGGAAAAAAACAATTGTGAACAGAAATGTTTCTTTAAAAAAAAAACCCAACATTTTATGACCCCTCTGACTTGGGTCTCCTTGGGTCCAAACCCCCTGGCCACTGGCACACCATGTACTTTATTCAGAATAAAATGCCACATAACTCAGTGTCACCGCATTCAAGGAGCTTTAAATATTTTGGGCCCCCCTTGAAAACAAGATGGTCCATGTCAAGGGGCATATCCCCATGCAATCAAGTTCAAATTTTATACAAATGTATAAATAAAATAATCACAACAGACCTCAGCAGCTATTTTGAGATGACAGCACATTGATGTGATGGGGGTCATCATTGGATACAATATCTAGCTTTCTCTGTGTGCAGTACCTTGTCTCAACACATGGGGGCGCTACAACTATTCAGAATAAATCTCCAGGAAACACTGCCTTACATGCATCGCTCTGCAGACACATGGGTATGTGTCTTACAAAGGCTGAAATTATTCATGTACAGGCTTATTTCATCTATTGGGTGTTTTTAGAGCAACAACACTCCTATTTTGAAGTTTGAAATGATTTGTATTTACCTTATTAAATGTGTAAAGAATGAACATGTCTGCTATGTATAATACCATGGGAATAATACTGACGGGGAACATTAATTAATTGGTTGGAACTGAATAATTACAATCTAACTGGAGTAAAAATAAGTATAATGACTCTGTTAACAGATTTTACAGCCTGTAACATGAGAAGCTTCAATGACCAAACTCGGAAGTGCATGGCTCCTTCCGCTTTAAGTGAGGTCAAAAGTGGGTGGGACATGGTAATTATCTCAAATTATTATTATTGGCTGGCGTGTTGCTAGGTGAAAGTCTAGCCTATAGCAGCGCAGCGTGTGCAGGCTTTCCAAGGTCTGAACTCTTCCTGTTCCTCCTCCATGTAGTTCTGAACTGAGTTTTAATACAGATAAGTGAGCAAGCTGGGCACACAAAGCAAGGGCCATTTTGTGACTCAGAAGAGCATGTATATAGTACTTCAGTAAGATATGGTGTTACTTAAAATCACCAGGTTTTCTGTTGCCCATTCTGCTGCTCTGCATGTCCACAGTGCTCATCAGTATGAAAAAGTTAAGCTGTCATCAGTAGCAGAGGACATATTTCACTCACATCTGAAAATACTAAAATGGCTGCCACAAAAATCACACAGAAAAACTACAAGTGTGATGTAACCTGCTGCAGTGTACAGTCAGTAAAATGCTGAGGGTGATTACCTGCATTTAGCATCCAAACTTCTCTGCGTCTTTATCTAAAAACACAACAGTCTATTGAGATCAGGCTGCATTATTTGTTGTGAAAACATGGCAGCAATTCTAATACTAAGAACTTATGTTGGGCCACAGCATTTATGCAATAAATACAAACATCTTTTTTAAAAACTAATGGCTAGCCACTGGTGTTGTTTCTGAATTCCTGCATTGTCCTGACACCATGCAAATGACCTGATATTAGTTTTAAAAACCATCTTTATTGATCAAAATAGAATGCTGTTTCCACTCAGTTTGATATTTGTTGATTCAGATACCTGAGGATGATAGATACACACTTGAAAATATTTACCATCTTTATAAAAAGAAAAAGCAGACAGTACTGTAAAAAGAAAACTCATATTGAAGTGTCTCTCAGCAAGAGGCCTTTAAATATACTCTGCCTCACAAAAACACATTGCTTTGCTGTAACATTCACAGGCATTGGACATGTTCAAAACAGATGCTGCAAGTAACACATATATATACCTCCATATAGCCAATATTAATGAATACACAAAGTGCCTTTTAAAAGTATCCAATACTTAAAACTGACAGTAAGTTTAAGGATAAAATATCTTGCTTGATAAGTGAAAGCAATCATTCAATAACTAATAATAAACAATCATTGTGTTTCAAGAGAAATGTTTGAATTGAAACCATCCTTAGCAATAAGGCCCCCAAACAGAAAGTAAAAACAACCTTCTCCTGAAAGCAAAGGAAGGAGGTTAAAAGGGTATATGTTACATAAGCATGTGAACACTGGCATAATGTCATAATAGTTAAAGTATTTTTAAGTTTTCCAATCCATCTAAAACCGAGACAAAATTATTTACAAGGTATTAAACTCTTTGGGATGATGGACCTTAATGGGTAGAAATAAAAGAAAAAGCAAACTTGGATTTCCTCAAACTCTATAACTTGGTCAAAACTATTTGTAAAAAGGTCCAGAAAAAAAGAGTTACAGAATAATATAAAAATGAAAATTGTAGCCAAATGCAAGCTGTGTTCAAGTCAAATAACTAACCACAAAGTACGTTAAATATGTATATAACCCGTTAAAAAGACGGGATATATTTTGACCATAAGTAACACCAAAGCAATACATTGTTTCTGCAATAAATAAAAAACAAACAACGTTGATAAAATGGTGCAATGCAGTACCAACTAGTAAGACAAGGTCATATTATTTTGTAGCCATAGGACATCAAACATTTGTGACAAATCATTTGCAACATAATACAGGACAAATGAGTTTTCCTGTGGTCTAACACATACATCTTGGGGGCAATGAGCTCTTAACACAGGCCTGAAACCTCAGTATTGAGTGTAAGAAATGGTAGGAAAATCAGGGTGTGGCTATTAAACAATAGCAAGGTCATTCATGACAGGGGTGCACTTCAACAAAACCACGTCGCAAATGTATACACAGGTGATCGACCATGCTTGACAAGGTAAACAATCAAGGCATATATGAAAAAGGTAAAAAAGTGTAAGGATCATACCTTGATGCATTGCTTTGGGTCGATCCTTCATCCTCTTGTTTTTTACTTTTATTCTTCATCATCGTATTATCCTGAAAATCTTTTGATAGGATGTTCTTTTGTCCTGGTATTTACTGTCAAAAAGTTAGAGGAAGCATGAACTATCATACAAGTCCCACAAGACTGCTTTTGCTCAGGTGGCAGTTAAAACCCAGGCGGTGCGACACGAGTTATGAAAAAGGCATTAAATCGAAAGATTTGAGGATCATTATTTACATCGCTAATTTAGATATAGCGAAGACGAATGACAGGTGCTGATACAATAAGCTAAATATCCAACTTGTGTCTTTCAAAATAGTCCACGGATCAAGCCGCATGCAATTAATTCTAACTGCGTCATCACATGAAGGATTAGAAAAATAAGATTTAAGGTTGAGAAAATCAGTAAATTATGCACTACACAATGTAAACAGACCAATTCAATGTGAAGAAAGGTGGTAACCTATAAATGAACTATTAGATTCACGTTCGCTCTATCAGAGGCTTTTCTCCGACTCGAATAAAAATAACAAACTGTGAAACATTATAACTTAACAATAAATTACAAATAAAGAGCCTCGTTTCAAAAAGCTCGTAGGCCTTCAAAGTCTTCATCTAGTGTCAGACTCAGAGCGACAGAGGCGAGCAGCACACTAAAAATGGAGGCGCGCCATGGCTGCCAGAGCCCAGTATGGAAAACAACGACAAGCACTCCCCCAGCACAGACGGCTCATTCGGCTCGAAAAATCAGCCCAAAAACCACACAAAACGCATATATTCCCGTTAAAACGCCGATCGTACGATCAAAGCCCTTGAATTTTTATCGTAATCAAGCGGTTTGGGTCGAAAAAAGGCAAGAGAAAAGGTCTGACGAAAGCCCATGGCACCCTTCCCAAGGCTCAGCCGCCATCTAGAGCTCCTTCCTAGCTCTGAAAGCTTTGCCTTTGATTGACGTTATTTCCATTTACACCACACTCAGGTGATGGTTAAGTCCCACCCCTTTTATTATGTTTAAAATTTGCTTTTATAAAAACTTACATATGTTTTCAGCACCAGGACACAAGCTTAAAGTTGAAACCCTTCTTCTCACTTCATAAAAGGTAAGATTACTGAGAGGCTGTAAAAGTGTATAATTATTTTTGCACCAATTACATCACTTCCTGCTCAGACAGGAAGAAGGACAACCAGGAGCCATTTTAGAGAGCATTTGGAAACCATTTCTGTTTAGACCAAAACCCTTTTAACTGCTTTCAATGCCCCTTACAAAAATTAGTGTATTAAACTGTTTTGATGGTTTAAGCTAAGATTTATTGAAGCACAAGGGTGCATTTTCATCAACCATTTTCCCTTTATCTCACTAATCGAATGATAAGTTCTTTGAATAGCAACACCCGAAACAGAGTACTACTTTAGGAGATTCATCAACCCAGTACGAAGCTTAAGCACTTAGCTAGCTTATACATTAAATGGGCAGACCTTGATTATAAGTGACACAAAGTCAGTGCAAACCAAATTAATTTGTTGTATGGGTTAGCTGAAATATTGAAACCAACAGCCGAGCTAACGTTATCAACGTTAATCAAAATATTACGCCAATTATCCTCTTGTGATTATCTGGTTAATTAGCTAAGGAAACAAAGCCAGGAAAAATACGGAGGACATACACTTTATTTAAAAACAACATTTGAATATCAAATGTACAAAGTCGGATTTTGTGTTTCCCAAAAACAACAGTGTCATTTTTCAACAAGTCCACTCTACAGCCAGCAACGGTGTTCCAGTGTCCATGTTGTCGTAAAAAATAAAAATCCAAACATCAAAGTCCAGTCAGAAAACGGTTTCATCTTGTCAAAATTTGGCTAACTGCCAAATCACTTGCAATCTTCACGTTAAACAACGCTGTCTCCACTTCAGCAATATCCAGTTGAATGGGGTCTTGATAGGATAAAAAAAGAAGGAAAAGTTGTAAGCCCACAGTGCAACTGAAATGATTAATGATTCACTGTCCAGCAGTTAAAGACGACATGCTAAACGAGACTAAAATTAAGACAGTTTAGTCACATACTTAGCTAGCTTTCAGTTGCGTTGGCTAGCATTGCACAAGTGCGTTAATCTGAAATCTGAGCGTTTGTAGGAATATCCAATTGTTAAAATATATTATCCAAGTAGCTATTCTCATGAACTGTAAATCGACACAATTTATAGAATGCAAACTACAAATTTGGGGGTGTTCGCAAACCAGCGCCATAACTGCTATTCATTTTAGGATAAAAGCTGTTGAAATATTGTCTTAAAACCAAACTTTTATGCATTAAATTCCAATAACACATTCAATACAACTTTTGATGCATCATATGAACTAAATAAATAAATAAATAGATTTGGCAGAAGCTCCCACATGGGAATTCCTAGTATTAAGTGAGAAGTGCAACAAGTTACACTGATAATGTAAGTTCTGTCAAATTTTTGTGCGGCTCTGAATTAATGTTTGGTGACTTCGAAGTTATCGGCAAAATGAGGTCTGAGATGAGTAAATGCTCCAACAACAAGCAAATAAATTCATCAACTGACCACCAGGGGTATGATAAGTCTAGACATAGCCAAATTCACATCATGTGTTATGCATAAAATGTTTTTTTTTTATGCAAAGTGTGGTGCAACAACAGTGATGTTCAAACAAATTACGATCAAAACACTGGCATGTAAGCAAACAATGCTGTATGCAAATTAAGATCCATTGCCTGATCTGGCAAAAGGATTACCAGAGTCACCAAAGCAATGATACGACGGACCAACAGATGTACAACATAGTAGCATCCAATAAGTATTACAGCAACCCTTCAAACAATGGCAATTTTCATACATCTATTTTTCAAAATCAGAAAAAGAAAATCCATCATAGCTCTTAAAATGTTGAAATACGGCAGTGAAATAAAACTGACTAGTGACGTGGCATCGGTCATGTTTTCAACTTTAAGGCCAAAAACCTATCAGAGATTTTAGCAAAAATGGATATATAGCAACTCTTGAAGAATTGTGGCTTTTTCAGTAAAGTACCAACAGGAGGCAACACAGCCAACGTCCACATAAAGCCAAAGTAAAAATAGCTTATATTATTATAAATGATGAAAGTAGCCACATGATGAAAATTGTTACGCATATACTACCATAAAGCTACATTTACAAACTTACCCTTTGTTTCTGCACTCCACCGGCTAACATCTAGGTCTTTCGCTAGCTTTTAGAACTAAAAGTGAATGGCAGCAATACATATTCCACATAAATGTGGGGTAAGGTTCACTTAAAATAGAAGTGCAGTACTCTCAACCTATCCGAATAGGATACAGGGAACATATAATCTCTAGAGTAAGTAAAAATTTCTATTCATCATATTAATGAGCTCAGTAAGTATGTGAATAAACATGAAAAACTTACAGAGCTGTCTTCTTTTTCTTCAAAATTCGAAAATCTTCACACTGGTCCATGTCTCCGCTGTTGAAGAGATAAGGAACAATGAGTGATACCCATATTAACATACATCAGATCCACACAGAAATAGTAAATAAGTGGACCACTCAATGTGGCTGGTTTTAACTAGTTTGAAGTATTCAGGTCCTCTGACATTAAATTTTAATTGCAACTAACTTAATATGACTGACAAAAGTTACACTTTACAGCAAACAATCATTTGAATGTGAGGAATGACTATCTCAGAAAAAATACACAATTCTCTCAAACCTTCGTAGTAATGTTCTACACAGTAAATGCTTAAAGATTGAAGGACAAGTCAATGTAAAGCCTAACTGTTGTGCTGGTTAAAAACATCCTATGGGGGCTCACAATGTATGGGAGGCCAAATACAGCAAATAAAAAAAGTATTATCACTGTTTCACTAATGGAATCTGACTAATAATTACAACTCATTGTGTGTCTTATTACAATAATAGATACAGTTTATTAAGTCTTTTGAAGGATTTTGCAACAGACTACCTGGTACAGATAATGTTCTCTTTTTTAGGACAGAAAAAGCAACACCTGTGGTACGTGGTCAGTGAAGCACTCTAGACGTGCAACCAAACATACGTCACTCTGTGTAGAGTTGACAGATCTTGTGCTGCGTGGTGCATTTATGTGCTCTTGGGAAACTAATGAATCTCAGAGTGACCTCAATTGGCTGGCAGATTTTTACAGTAATGTAAAAAAGGTGTCCACTTTCTAATTTGTATTGCTAACTGTATGGTTTTGCATTTACGTTCTTTATGGGGGACTTCTAGCCTTAAGAAAAAAATAATTTGAAGAGGGCAGCCAGAGAATCACTTTTCTGTGTTCAGAGCGACTTCATGTCCCAATTTTATTTGGTTAAGCAATGTCTATGAGAAATATCTAATGATACATCTTTAGATAATTTTAGATTTTCTCTTACTCTTTAACCATGGACTGTGAAATAGGGTAAATGTCTTTAAGATGCAAAATGGTTTCATTATTAGCTAGGCTATATGTATTGACCCAAGTAGTAGTTTACTGTTATTGTTCCAGAATTTCCATATCAGTGCATCTCTAATCTCAGGAAGTTGAAGTTGTTGTTGTTGTTGTTATGTTGCAAGGTTTTCTTATTCATATTTTGGTGCAAAAGTACATGCTTTTGGCAGCAAATAACATCACAGCTGCCAATAAAATGTAGGCACTGATCATGGCCTGATTTTCATTTGGCTGATATATGGGGTTGTCTAAGAATTTTTTTCAAGGTGTCATAAACCAAAAGCAGTGGCATGAGGAAATAATGAACAATGCAGATCAAGTGCACCACACTGCACCTAATATTTACCTTGTAAAACTTGTAAAATGTAAATAAAATAAATTTGCCTGTTGTCATGATGCCCTCTACAGGCCATGATGTGAAACTGTGTAGCCAAATTAGCCAATAGTACGATTACCCTTGCAAAAGGTCACCAGTTTGCTAACTTACAAAATGTAAATGCAATCACATGTTGGCACAGGTTGTCAAACTACTGATAGATAGGGCAGTATGGGCAAAAGATGTGCTCAATGCAACTCAAGCTCTATATGTTTAAAATTATCCACCCCAGCTGAGTTGCACCAGGAGTCTTAGTAAAACTTTTTGGTTAAAGCCGCAATGAATGACGCTGTAAAGAATTCCAACAAGTTCGTGTTGCCAGTCTCTCAACACCACGGAAATTGAAGCATGGTCTGACGTTATCTTTTGGGATCGCAAACCCACTGAAATCACGTCTTAACTCGGAGCCAGTGTTAGTGTTGTAAAATGTCAGTGTTTTAAATATGACTGATGTGAGCCTGATGTGATGATTGTCAGTTGTCAGGTGTTTTTATTACATGGGATATTGTTATGACAACAAAAGAAGTAGTGCAAGTGCTTCACACATTAGCTAGCTAGTCGAACTGCCATGATGAACATATTACAAATCTGGATGTTGTTTTAATATAACTGAATGTTTACTAAAATAAAAAATATATACATATCTATCTTGACTGTTTAAACTTGTTAACTCAAACTATCAGTCATTTTAACACAACAAAAGATTGCACAGAGAGAGGTCGACGTGGAAGACAACTTCTGGGAATCCTATGATTTTAATGACGTTTCAGCAGTATGCGTAACTGTCAAACTACTTTCATGATATGTTAAAACCACTGGAGAGTTCAAATGCTCTGAAAAGTATGAATTGAATTTACATATTTACAATACTTATTTGAAACTAACCAAGCAATAGCTCTCCCAGAGTCAGGTATTTGATCACTTATATGCATTTTTCATTGACGTGTACATCCTTCGCCACAACATACACTAGATGGCAGAACTGTCCTACCATCAGACATGACTGTCGATGCTTTTATTGAAACAAACTGCTATAATACACACAAACTACATAAGATTTGAGGTTTAGTGGTATTTCAAAGCAATGACATTCACATGGAAGTGAAAAAGTATGCTGTTAACTATTATTCAGTTATTTTAGTGGTCAGTAAAAACAGTCAATTTGATTTGACACATTTGAAGAGTTTCAATGCACAGATAACATGCAATGAATTCTCTACAATTTTTCTACAACGAAATTTGATCTATCTTAGAAATTATACTTACAAATCCGCATTGCAGTGCGAATCACCCGAATCCTTCTATTCGCGACTCCATGTTGGCTAAATGTCAACCCTTTAAAATAGAAAAATAAAGATTCAGAGAGGAAATGAGACAACAGCACACCCTACTGGCTACACGCATGTAGCAGTAAAGACAAAGAAGCTAGTAAGATTGCAAAAAACGCTTGAAGCCTGGACCAGTTATAAACACATACCATTTAGCTTGGGTCAGTTGATCTCCTTTCTTCTTTAACGAAATTTGTGGACCATCAAGGGAATCTCTGCAAAATACAAAACATAATTATGATCATTTTGTCTCAATTAAAAACAACAAAAAAGGACGCAATTTATGTTGGCATAATAAACAGACATAAAAGGGCTATTTGTGTTTTAAGATCTTTTAAAGATAATTTTCAAGAATGTTTCAGATGTCATTAACATTAAGAAAATCATATATAAGTTGTTGCATATTTAGGTCGGAAAATATTTCATCTTAGCGTGTCTTGGTAGCTCAAAATGCCACTAAATTAGTCTTAACCAGTATCATCCTATTGAGAATAGCTTTGAGAGGAAATTTTGTTAAGTGCAGGGTGGTACTAAGCCTGAATCCTTGGATTTAACAATATAGTTTAAGATACACATATCTATTATAAAAGATTCTACATAATCTGTTTTATTAAATGTAGTATTTGCCTTCATAGGAGGATAACTCAACAGCCTTATCCACGAGACCGTGATATTAAGATGAATTTATTTCTTTATTTAATCTTAATATAGTATTTTGAGTTTCCTTAAATTCAGACTTGTAGTGAAGCTTTCTAACATAAAAATCTTTAATTACATGTCTTGCAGGTGTAAAGCAATATGTAAAAACAACATGAATGTACATATTTAAATTACTTCTCCATTCAGTACCTCAAAGGGTTAAAAGCCAACACCCTATTTTGTATTTCGAAGTATATCTAAGCTTTTATAACATATAGGACCTTTGTTTGACAAAGAAATCTAGTTCAGTCTATGTATAGTGTCTATAATGGAAGAATTGGGTTCAATTGTTATATTTAGAGCATTTTGTCAACTTGTCACATTTTATTTAAACTATTTTTTTAAATAATAAGTATTAAGCATCTCACACTTCCTTAAATCCTGTTATAAACTACATTTATACACTCTTTGGTAAGACAATGTGAAAATTTACCGATTTTTCAATGTGTTTTTGATTTACAATTCGATGAAAAACCTCAAAAAACAAATACACTGAAAATAAACAAAAATATGCTCAAGCTTGTTGTGTTGATGTCAACCAATCTCGATCCAACATTTAAAAAACGAAACATCTGCTTATTTTTGTTGTATTTGTCGAGTAAATTCAGACAAGGGCATTTGCCCTTTCAAGGACAAAGCAAATTTTAAATGCGTAGGTTGAAATAACTCCAAACAGGTCGAGAACAAATGTGCTCGTCCAAATATTAACTAAGTTAACTCGAAACAGAGTTAGCAAACATGTAAATTCCATCAACTAAAACACAATTATATACAATTTACACTCTCTAGGTCGTTTTCTTTATTCTTCGCTGACATCACACCATGGCCATTTTTACAACACTGCGTCTAACTGTCGTTCTTTCCACCATATTGCCATACACCCCTGAATCGTATTTTACAGCTATTAAAGTTGGATTACTTGTAAATTCTTACCCATTCCCCAGGTAGTGTCTATCCGCCGTCATCTGCCCCGGTCGGTGTCGCACTCTTGGGCGATTTTCGTCGTTTTGGTGGGTCTTTCGGCCGCATCGTTCCGCCCTTCCTTCTTTCTGTTCTCGACGCCTTGCTCCTCTGTTGTGTGTGTCCTCCTCTCTGCCTCTGCCTGAGCTGATATCCCTCAGCGGCTCTGCCCACTTTCCTCTCAACGTAAGCCAAACTCTACTTCCTCTCCAGCCACATCTAGCTAGCTCTAGCAGCCTACTGAACCTGAAAACCGCCTTCAAGCCTGAGCCCAAAACAAAAGCTATACATTTAAAATGTATTGAACACAATAAATGAGCGTTTACAAAGCAAATGTTATGTTGTTGTTTCAAATTAAGGAATAGCGACACATTGACACGAGCAGTAAACCAATCAAATCAAGCTAAAAGTGGACGTTAGTAAACGTTAACGGTCATCGTAAACAACCAACCTGCGTGACCTACTGACGTTAAATTAACTAATTTTAAGAAAACAAAATATATAATCCTGTAAAAACAGTGACACTTGGGTGTCATAGTAAGTGACACACTACTGTAAATATTAAGATAAGTCTACACGTTTGTTAAGGGGTAGAAAAACACATTTTCTCTTGGCACTGGTCCAGCGTGTCTACTTTCATGCTTCCCTCTCATCAGCCATATTAGAAAACTTAGCTCAAAACACAAAGTAGGTATATTTGCTGTGTAATAACCTCTGTGTCTTGAAAAACAGGTAATCTTTGAACCCTTTCCCTCAGGTGAGCCTTTAAAGGTAGTGTACTATGTGTGCAGATCTGTTAATGTGATGTAAAAATCACATGTCTATTCCCTGGTTTATGTACAACATAATTCAGACATCAGACTTATTTCCTGTTATTGATGTTTAGGCTACCTGATTGCCACCATTTCTCAGTGATGAAGGAGTGATTGAGGCCATGCACCACTCCATTTCGGAGGAAGATATGCCATGCACAGAAAGCATTCTTTTTAGTTTTTAATGTTTTTTATATTCCAAACATATACAAAGAAATCTTCTGTAAGTGAGATTGGAAAGCTGCTTTATTACAGCACCTCTGTGTGGAGTGTGGAGTAACTGAACATGAATGCAATATCAGATGCTTGACAAAAAATTAAAATAAATTACATTAACCTTATTATTTGTTTTAGCTGAAAACGTTCGAAAGAATAAAATTAGAAGTCTAATGGGGACAACCAAACTTGGTGAACTTCGGCTGCTCAGTCAGTGCAGCCTTTATTGGACAGTCTGTGGAGTCTGTGGTATGCACTCCACCCCCATGGCTGGCCAATGAGGTGTTTGACACGACAGCGCATGCTCTGTGCAGTGGAAGATTTCTTTAAAAAGATCCTCAGCCTAGCAACAGGAGTGTCCTGCCATTGCATTACAAATGCAGACCTTACAAGTGAAGTGAACACAGCCTTATACTGACTGAGTGGCTGGATGGGTTTGAATAGGGAAGTGCCTATACTCACCAAATCTGTTAAGACCCCTTTTGCCTTTATCAGTTTGTTTGCAAGTCACCTGAATGTTGCAATCTAAAATTATTTGCTTTTAGAGATTGAGAATTGGAAATGTACTCTTATTGGCCCTGTTGTTGCAGCAGAAAACATGGAGAATATCCCCCTCTTAAGAGCACCAATTTGGTTTCAATTAAGGCAGGTTGTTAGTGTTGGTGTTAGTAATGCATGTAAGAAAAATAAATGTCTGTTCAACTGATCTGGATAGTTCAGACAGTTTTTCACTGTGCTTGATACAATGCAATTATTTGAGGATTTTGTATATAAGTGGAGACTAGTAGTCAGTAGAGAGCTTCATATTTACAATAGTATGATACCTCTTACTATGACAGTACTCTGAACTCACACTAACCTGCAGCAAGGACCAACATTTAACATGAAACATTTCCTTGTCAGAATGGGCCACTTGTTTGTAAAGAAAAAAAGTACACAACAGTGTTGCAGAAGGGTGTGCCTTAATTAACACTTTGCAGAAACAGCACAAACAACAGGCAGGGTCGCATTCTTGGGTGTGTTATTTCAGCTAAAAGCATACATGTCACATTTCAAATAGCCTTTGACAGTTGACATAAGAACAGGTAGGCTGTGTTCATATGTTTGCTTTCCAATTAGCAAGACAAATGATTCTGTAGGCTGGTGTTGTCATGTTGTTCAACAAACAGCTCATGAGAGTCAAATGGTCAAAGTGTTTAAGATTAATGGCATGTCTTCAGTTCATGTTCTTTCAAGGGACAAGTGTAGCAAGTTTCAAAATCAACAACATGACTACATTTCATGACTATATTGTAGTCTAAACTCAATTGTTCTAATATGTGTGTTTAATAGAAGCTAAACTGAAATTGAAGCATGAACATCAAACTGTGTTGTAAGCCAGTCTAAAACAATGTAACTCGATCAGTGTAGTCACACTGAGCTGTTTCTCTGTGCAAAGTTCAGGCCGTCCTCTGAGATCGTGACAACCCCCTTTAGCTAAAGATTTTAATCTTACCTTGCGGCAACCAAATCATGCTGCACAGAGGGAAATCATTGTCAATGATCAATAAATCACCAAGCAAAATCAAGGTATAGCTAATGCACAGGCATTTTACACTATGACCATGGTTTTGTGTGCATGTTAGTGTGCAGTATTTTCCTCAATTAGAAGCTTTTCTAAAATCTTAATATCATAAGATAGAAACAAATGTCAGCCACCTTATGTTACAGATAAAGGCCCACTCAAACTAGTCTCCTCTGGATTTCGACATATGCATTGAAGGAAAACGCAGGCTCCGTTGTTATTTTGTGCTGCCATCTGGTGGGCTTTGATTGAATCAAATGGCTCTCACAAACAGGAGCTCAGCAGACAGATATCACTCCCAGTAATAGCTGTGCAGAAATAAAACCAGACATCAAAACAGACAAAACTGAACAGGCTGTCTTGTCTTCGCTTTCAGATAAAAGGACAGGTTTGCACACTGCAAGAAATGCTGTATGCGTCTGATGTAAAGTAGTTTTAACTGCAAGTTCCCCTACCTGCCATCAGAGATCTGTTTGTAGTGGTAAATCTACGTGTCTGTCTTACTTTTTCAATAGGACTATGCAGATTGTAAACACAAAGTCTAATGAACATATAAATGGAGATAAATAATAAATTATGTCTGTTTGTGTGTCTGAGTGAGTGAGACAAAGACAGATTGATTGATTTTGTGTTTCCTTTATTTGCTTTAGATTTGCTGAATGATTATCACCATCACTTATCACTGTGAAGATTTTCCATGGAATCTGCGGTCGTGACCCGGGAGTCTGCTGCCCTTGGAAAATTGTGTTTGCTATCCCACTGGTAAACAGAGAAATGCTGCCTTCAGGTGCAGTTGGTAATTTGTTACTGCCATTCAACCCCAAATGTGATAAGAGCTGTTAGAATCACCTGTTACACCCAAGTCTTCAAGATGTGATGATGATGGGGGGGGGGGGGTTAACTGTTTCAAAATAGTAAAGTTAATGTGACTAATGACTAGATAGCATTATTGGCATTATTTTTATTGTGTTGACATTAGAAATGTTTGTTTTAATGTAGAATATAAACACACCAGCAACATGTTCTGCCCTCATGATTTTGCTGCACGTTCTGAAAAAGGGTAGACTGCTATGTCAGAATACCAAATAGCCTATTGCAAAACCATTGGCTGCAAAAGGAAGAATGCATATATTAACATTAACTGAGCACAAAGTCATGTCCTCTGTGTTGTTGTAATGTGTGGGCTTTAATGACCTGTGAGTTAATTTACATTATGCAATTACACATACGTTGGATATTTTCAGAGTCACTATTTTTAAATTACATTATTTTGAGATAGAAATATAATGAATCAATAAAACCAAATAAAGGATAACAACCATTAAGTTCAACAGATAGGAAGGAGGGGGGGCACTGTTAGCATGCATTAATAAATAAACAAATACATAAATAAATATATTTTTAGGACTTGAGAAGGCAAGTAATTGAGTAATTATATGAGTAATTGAATAGTTATTCTTATTTGTAAGAATTTCTTCTCTAAAAGAGTCATCATGGGCCACTGAAACTAAAACAAATAGTTTCAGGCTACTTGTCATCTGAAGCTGCTAACATCCTTCTCTTGACGAAAGTATCATGTATCAGGAAGTACGAGGGCGCCGTGAAGGCAGCACAAGCCCACATAATGCTCCCCTTCAGCACTAGGAGCAGCAGGCCAGCCTGCAGAGCGCTTCCGGAGGCGGATAATCCTCATCTCTACACGAAGCCCTAATGCAATCAGGAAGGAATAGCTATAACTCACCTCAAGGGAAACACGTCTTGGAAGCAGATGCAAGTTGCGACCTAGAAGTCCACCATTAGGAGAAGCCTGGACGAGGAGAGAGATGGATATTTGCGCCTCACGCTTTCTTTATTGTGCAAAGAGCCAAATCTGACACTGATAAGTCGATCCTCTATAATGTGACAGCTGCTGTCTCATTTCATCTAGTTCGGAGAGACGACCGACAGAACATCCTGCTTGCGTTTTCTAATATCAGCACCATGGTGACATACAATCTGGTTTTAACTTTTGTTATTGCGGCTCTTTGGCGGGTCGGTGGCGTACCACAAACTCTTTCTTCACCTGCGACGCAGTTAAATTCAACATCATCATCCCTCATCAGCGCAGACGAACTGACACATAATGTCACGGATGCTGCCGTGGGATCCCGGATTTCATCTCTCATGACGCATCTCCCAACTCTGAAAAACATTGTCATTTTCATCTGCGTGTTAACAGCTGCTCTCATCACATGCCTGGTCATCAAAGTGATCAGGTAAGCACCGGCAGGTTGATGCTGCTGTTTCTCTGAGACGGTTATATAAGGCCTGTAATAAGTGATGCAGTCACACTAGGATATGTTGAAATCTCAGCGGTGTTCCTGGTAAATGAATAGATTAGGAGCATATGGCTGAGTTAGGCTCAATGTGAAGGACACGTCTGGGCCTGTTGATAATGTTCCCACAGGGAGCTGAAGTGTGGAGGCACTTAAAACAACTTGCTTTATGTAGGCCATTTCTAACCATGTGTGTCTGTGACCTGTGAATCTAATCATGTATATGTAGTGTGAAGTGTATTTCTTACACTTCTGATCATTACTACCATCTTTGCATTAATCACGTAGAGTATATTATATTAGGGCTGCGATTAATGATCAGTTTCATTAGTGATTATCTGTTGATAATTTCCCAGAGGCCAATGTGGTGTCTTCAAATTGCTTTACAATGATATTAAACTGAAAAATTTGAAAAGGTGTAACCAGGGAATGTTTGGCATTTTGGTTGATAAATGGCCTATCGATTATAATTAATTAGTGGTTTCAAATAATGTCGATTTCTATTTCATCTGAGAAAAACATTTGGCTGTTAGGACGATACTAACAGTCAGTTGGAGTATTAATATGGTTGTAAGAACTCAAAATACACCAATTTAATCCTCCCCATCTGGAAAAACTAGAATAGCTTCATAGCTGATGTTGTGGTTTAGTCAGTCAGCCTTAATGGGGTGATTTTATTTCTTGTGCTTGTCTCTCATGTTTGCCACTGTTTTCTTTCCCCCCAGATCTGGGCGGCGAATCAGAAAAACGCGGAAATATGACATTATAACGACACCTGCAGAGCGTGTGGAGATGGCCCCTCTTAATGAGGAGAACGACGATGACGATGACTCAACCCTCTTTGATGTCAAATACAGGTTTGTCCTTTGTCAGTTACTTAAGCAATACAACATTCATGCAGATATTCATGTTATTCTAAAACAAAAGAAATGAAATACTAAAAAAGAATGATTGCAGGCTTAATCCCAGTGAGACTGTTGTACACATCAGAGAAGTTAGGCCTATGATTCCCTATTTGGATACAGTGGAGATATTAAACACTATAAAGTGTGATAATGGCCCTTTATTTCTACAGAAACATACCTGTACAGCTCATGTCCCTAAAGAAATATTCTGTTGTTCAAGGCCTTGACTGTATCAAACAGATGAAGATAAAAAACAGAACCCTTTACAGTATTTGTGTACTTTTCAATTGTCTGGTTTTGCTAGTCTTACACTTTTAGTTTTCTCTCAATACCTCTACTTATCTCACTTATTTCCATTGTTGTCATAAAGTGTTTTAACGTTGATTTCCCTATGTAAAGCACTGACTCTGTTTTGACTATTCAAATTTGCAGGGTGACACCACAGCTGTTGTGTTACTAAAGCGGCTGTGAGAGTCTCTCACTCTGCTTTTAGTAAGACATCTGTTACACTTAATTTTAAGCACAATGACATGCGGTACAAAACCACACTGACAGAATAGGAAAATCTATATTGAAGAGTGCATTTAAAATGTGTTTGAACTGCTTGCTCTTCTTGAAGAAACACGCCATTTTAAAGCAGCGCTGTTTTAGTTAATGCTCTGTTAACATTAGGTTTCACCCTTCCGTCCTTTCAATTGTTCTTTAACACACAACCACTTCCTCAAAGGAAGATATGGTCTCCTGTTTACCTGACATTCTTGACTTCCAAGTCAGACAGGACTGAACATATTTCCTCCTCACCATGTGGACAGTAACACAAATTCTCTGAAGTAACTGTGAGTTGTCACTTTTTTTTTGCAGGTGAATCCCAGCATGGACATCGACATTGATAACTCCGGGACAACTCAAGTGATTTTCTGTATTTTTGTGTTGCCAAATCAGCAACCTCACATGCTGCTTGTGCATGGCTTTTATCTGTGTTAAAAGGACTGGAGCTGCAGTCATTGTTTGCTGCTTTACTGACTGATTCTACCACGTGGCCCAAATACCTGCCCAATTCTTTCTAATGTTAAAGATCAGGACACTTCATGTCGTGACTTCACTTTAAAAGTCGTTCGGTAATCAGGCTGTCATCTTCATAACAACTCGTTACATGGAAATTACATTTTCTGACAGTTATTATCATTTACATTTAATTTTCACACTTGAGCTGCAGTATGCAGCATGTTGGGCTGAGGAGATTACAGGAGGAAGCAATGCCTGCTTTGAAGCTACGATCTACTCATATTAAAATGCAGGATTAATCACACTTTGTGATTTGAGTGAATATGTAATGAGTACTTGTGGCCACTAAAGACCATCAGTTAATGCACAAAATGTTAACGTGCAACAAATATTGTGCAGAGAATACTTTATTCAAATGTCAAATTTGCACACTGAAGAATCTAGTGATATACAGTAATTGATGTTTTTAACTAAACTTTCATATCAAATATATTTCTATTTACTAACCACTTTATTGTGCATATATACTGAAGACTTTCCGTCCTTATGTATGGAGTAAGCGTATATATATTTTTTTACTGTGTGTTGTCTTAGACATTCCTATTTTGCTGCTATCGCAGCTGAAGTTTTACGTTTTCAAGGTTTCAAATTTGATTAAAAGCGCAAAGAATATTGTCAGGATATGTTTGTATGGTATTTATGGAATGTTGCTATGAATGTGAATGCTGTTGTGATCAGGTGTGTTCAATCATGTGACAGTTTCATTTAATCAAGTAACCACTGATCAAATGTCAACAACAGGTTTAAAGATTGCAGCGATGCAGTTACACTGTAGAACATGTTCAGCACCCAGTGTCTTATTTTCCAAATCAAAACAATGTTATATCACGATATAATGTCTAGTTACTCATTTCCGAATGATCTCCACAATCTGGTAACTCTTGCTTGAAATAGTAGGTGAACAGCTAGTCTGGTGTTACTCTTGGAAAGGGCTGAAGAGTTGCTTCTCTGTTCCACACACGTACTGTCTCTATCTCTAAACTGGAGTTTTGAATAAATCAGTTACATCATGTAAGCCATTCTCATCAAATGCTCTCAATTAAATTTACTATTTTAGATGCGGTGGTAAATCGCAGAGAAAGAAGAAACAGTACAAACTGCCAGCTACAGTACTCTACCAAACTATGTCCCAGTTGTCTTTGACTGTTGATGGAAATGTTTTGACATTTGAGTCTAAAATGGAGGTTTTACCTGATACTGACAGTTCTGAATTGAACTGAATACTAAGTTCGCAAATGAGTATTGAGTATTAAGTTACTATGACAAACAAAGACAAAGTTGTGTTTGTTATATATTTAATTCAAATATCAAATACACAATAATCAACCAAAAGTCTGATTTAAATGAAACAAATAGCAGAGGAGTTTACAAACCGTCCTTGCCTCTGTCTGCACCCTAAATGTAATCACAGTAAACTAATAACAATGCAGAGTACTCCTGCATTATGTTCCAGCAGCACATGTGAGTGTTGTAGGTGACTTTCTGTTTGAATCCAAACTGTCATTTCATAGTGGACCGTGGCCTTCAGGTGCAGCTGCTTCCAAATGACCTCCGTCTCTATTTAACAGAAAAAAAGAAAAGAATCTGCAGTGGCCAATCTTGTAGAAACTATTTCAACATTTTCTTTCCAGGAGAAAGAACATTGTGTATTTTCCTTTTGTTGTCGCAGAAGACTGGATACTTTTATTGCCACTTTTAGATATAAGCGATGTGCAGAAGTGTGTGTTGAAAGGGTTTTGAATCATACATTGAATCATCATCATTGAACTTTTAACCATATTTTTTAATATTATGTAATTAAGCAGACTGCTGACTGTGTTGTGTGTTTTCCATCAGACTATATGACCACTGTTCATCTCAGTATTGTGTCATGTTTCATTTTAGTCTTTCACTGTATCCATATTTGTGCATCTGCTAAGTTTGTCACCCGTGTAGTTTTCCTCTTCCATCTTGGCAATGTCTCTTTTATTTTATCTTTAGCTGTGTGTGAAATTGTGGAAAGTCTGCTCATCTAAAGATGCTAATTCTGGACTTTTATTAGCTCTGAATCATCTGCTAAACAAAGTTCCTGTTGTAAAATTAATCAAAGTCATTGTGGTAACTATTTGAAGACTAGCTAATGATCCCACACTTACACCAAAACAAAGTTAAATGTTCAAAGTGCTTTGGAGGTTTATTGAGTCCCCTGCTTGGTTTTTGATACAGACATGTTATGTGTACCCACGGCTGTCTCCTCAGTTTCCATTTCTTTGAAAACTACTGAAATAAAACTGCTTCCTTTGAAGTGTGAAATCGTTTTAAGGGAGAGGCTTGAAGTGTTGTTTTTTTTTTTCCATTCTGATCTATTGTGTATTCTCTGCCACAGAAAAATACATTCGCTTTGTCATAACTGCACAATTCAAGTGTCCTTGAGTCATAAATACAAAAAAATTGAAATATAAGTTGTATGTATCAAGACAAGACAAGCATGCAAAAGCTAGCATTTGTTTGCTGGAATTTGGACATTAGGCAGATGTTAACATACAGCATACATGGCAAAAAGATAAAACTATACAGCTCAATCCCCCCAGTTTCACAGCAGAAACTTCATGTCAGTAGAGAGTTTTCTAAACTGTTGCAAATTCCAAATTCGAGGTTAATTTTGTAAATTTTGTAAATGTTTTGTAAATTAAATCAACTTAATTTTGTTGGTAACAGAATTATCTTTTTTATTTTTGCCGAGTTCAGACGAGCTTTCACAAGTAAACCTTTCATTGCTTCAGACTGCGAACGTCTCTGGTGCAACTTTTCATGTCTATTCTTAACTTCACTGGCAGCGAAGGCCAACATGCAAGTCAACAGGCGCATCCTGTCAAAACAACACTTTTTTACGGACAAATCACATGGCTGGAAGCGCATGAGAGGCAAGTTGTTTGGCTGCAGAGCTTGTGGAATATTTCCAATACTTGTGTTAACTTTTATTAAACAAGGCATTTTGTTGCAGAAAAATACCCAAAGCGTTTGGCAAAAGGCCCAGTATCAAGACAACTAAAAGCCTAAAATCTCAACAACTGAACTTCAAGACTTTTACTGAGGTGAAGCTTGAAGGTACAAAAATATAATCAAAACTAGCTTTAAACTGATGTATTGGTTTGACAAATCAATCTGGTATTGGACTTAAAATAAACACAATTACTTAACAAGTCTCCAATAAAATACATTTTTTTTGTGTTTCTTCATATCTGGGTTTCAGATTTGAGTGAGACTGTTAAACAATCAAGCTCTTCATCTTTCCCATCCTGTCAAGAATGGATAAACCCTGAATACTTCTATTTCTAAACATGTGAACGGTCCGATTTTAAACGGTCAAATTTATTGATTATAGGCACAAAAATACTGGCAGCTTCAATCAAATCCACAAATATCTGTCTCAACTATTGGTTGAACACTAACCCAAACACACACTATACAAGTATAATCGCACATTATTTCAACTGAATAAAGGCAAAAAAGCTATCAGCTCCAGTGTTAGTGCACTGAAACTGTTGCTAAATGTCTAGGAATTAATTTAAAGCACATTATGGGGCTCATTTCTTACAGCATTTGTAAGAATATCACCAATACATTCATTTAAAAAGAAAACAAATCTCTTCTACCGCTACACAACTACCGTCTGACCTCACCACTAACATTTCCAGTGCAGAAACAGGGCTGGTGCTGTCTGAGAAAAGTTTACAAAGTGTGTCTACTGTCGGCTAAGACTGTGTAAACACTCTTATGTGAGCAGCTGGTACACTCCTTCTTTGCCCTCGCAGAAGCCGAAGCACAATTCAACGAGCTTACATTCCTTCATTTGGCTCTCAAGGTAACCTAACTCCATCACATGGCAGTTCTGGTTGACTGGACTCTTTGAATGTTTGCTTATGAATGACCTGTTTTTTCTGTGGACACCAGTTAAGGTGCTTTATAGGAAGCTACAAAAGCATAAAATGTTCTCCGGCAGAGGAAAAAGGTGTTATCATCAACTCTTTAAAAAAAGGGTTAATCGTATTAAAAGCAAACGTTTGAGCGGTTGACCAACATTTTTTTCTTTTTTATCATCACTCTCCCTGATTATTAAGTGCTTCCATCTTGTGGCCCAACCAGTGACTCACAGGAGCCATTAATTCTACAGCTCTTCATGCTGTTGACATGCTGGATAAATTACAACCCACCCTTAATGGAGCCCTGTCATACCATAAACTGGGAATATTAATTCATGGTGTCTCATGACCAATTTTGAAAACAAAAATGTGTGTCCTGAATCCTTAATCCATTACTTATAACTGTACTGGAAACTTGGATGGACAGGTTAAAATGTAAGGAATATAAGGGGCCAACAGATGGACATGACAGGATCTCCATGAACAGTTGGGTTACACCAGCAGAAGGGGGGCTAGACAAGAAAATAGGGCCTCATTATTTTAAAGGTTGTCATAGAAATCTCATTAAAACACCAGTGAAACAAGCCACTAAAAGAGCTCGAAATAGAAAAACGTTCCTTCCAATTACTCAAAATAAGTTAATTCAAGTTTCATAAAAGTACGGTAACAAGAAAAACTGTTTGTACTGAGTCTGCTCAGTCAAAAGAGTGGTTTCCATGGAGATTCTTCATTTCAGCTATTTGCTCTGCAGCTCCTTCTGTGGTCTCCTCTCTGCGTCGCAGGCCCCAGTGTGGAGCCGGAGCGCCCCCTGTCTGTGCAACGTGCTCAGGGTCCTGAACTCCAAAGGCATGGTGTGAGGACTCGAGCTGGAGGTGTACTCGTACTTGAGAGTGTCGTAGTAGTGGTATTTGACTGGCTTGCCCTGCGGGTTGAGAGGGAAGGGCCAGAAGCCATAAAGATGGATCTCTTCACAGAAGCGAGTGGCCATCGTGTACATGAGGAGCCCGGTGGTCGGACGCTTGATGTGGACATTGTTGGTTAGCCAATACCTGTTGGCAAAGACATACAGTATGTAATTAGCTGTGTTCAACGACTCAATAACTGTTTCCTCCACTACAAATTCTCCTTCACTAAGACCCCCCCCCAGGTTTTGATATGTGGTCAGACATATCTGGAGCACACAGAGTGGAGCTGAATGCTAAAAAGACACACAAGCAAAAATGTAGAGCTTGCCGGATGTGTTTATTCTGTTGTAGACCACTAAACTTCCTCTTCAAGACCTGTCTACTCACAGATACCTTTTCTTTTTTCCTTCCATTTGCTCAGTGGATGCACTGCAGAAAATCTCTTAACAAGTCATTTAGCCTAGTAGTCCAACAATCTTAGTTTTTAACTGATGCTAAAGCAGCTGGTCATTTAATTTTCAATTATTAAGCAAAAACAGCAAACGTTCTCTGGTTCCAGAGAACCAGCTTCTGAAATGTGGAGATGTGCTACTTTTCTCTGTGTTATATCATTGTAAAATGAATATTTCTGGATTTTGCACTCTTGATTGGACAAAATATGCAATCTGAAGATGGCATTTTAGGCTCTAGGAAATGGCATTTTCTTTACTGTTTTTGAACAGATTGACATTTGAAATAATCATTTCTTGCAGCCCTAGAGATTATTCCACACATTTCCAATTCAAAACAAACAGGCTCCAAAATCTTAAATCTAGTGCCATTTTCTTGATACTGGTGCAGCCATCTGCACAGGAAACAAATAATTTCTGTTTGTCTAGATTCAAGACAAAGACACTCCTGAAATAATGGAGGACACGCTGTGGAAAAAAATGGATTCATCTCACCACATTGGCAGAGCGTTTACTGAATGTTTCTTTGGAAAAATAACTCTTGAAGGCTGAATGTTAGATTCAGTTTCTTGCTGCATATTTGCTGAGCACATATGTTCTTTTACCGCAGCAGACTTTTAACAGAACTGCACACAGCACACATGCGGGTGCTGCTCTGCACAATTGCATCCTTCTACTTTAGGTGACCTAGGAGCTCCTATGACAGTGAGATGCCACGTGCTGCCCTCAGGGGCAGGTGGTCAGACGGTCACTTGCCCCAACTTCCTTTTCCTTTCCTGTCATTAGCACATTTCTCCAGTCTCGAGGCTATCGCTGCCTCCTCCGGCTGTGCACTCTGTGGTTAGTGTGGAAGGTCGTGTTGAGATGCAGAGGTTGTACTATTTAAAGCAGTTCATGTGCCATGAAGGGCAAACAGTGGGCGAGTTTGTAGTCGAACACTACAGCAGGTGATGAGCATTTTAACAAGCAGAGAAGGTGGTCTAATTATCAGGAAATGGTCTGATGTGGCATTCGGTTGGAGCAGATCATTTGTCCTCTGCTGCACATGACGGGGATTCAAGGTTCAGCCTTACTGAGAAAAGGACGAGGTCAGGGGGAACTTTTATCAGCCACCACTGTAAAGAGGACAAAGGCATGCGTTTCATCTCCAATAACATTTCAGGCTAATTATTTTCCCTTGTAAAACACTGATCTAAGAGACTGTTAATAACAGAAATCATGGCCCAGTTCTACTCCTTCACAATACCAAGTGTTAGTTGGGGCGTAAAAAATGGCATAATTTGGTCACTGACCAGAGGTGGCTGTTAACAATGCAGGAAAGATCCAGAGCAGAGTCTGGTTGTGATGAGAGAGAGGCAAGGACAGCAGAAAGAATTACAGAGAGGGATTTTTTTTATATAAAAGCCTGAAGGCAGTGAAGGCTGTATTTGACAGATTTGCAAAAAGCATTCCTCAAAAAAAGATCCTTGAACTCTAAAATAAATCAATTATCTGCGCTATTACTGAGCCACTGCACCAGCCTGTCAACAACACTATCTCAATAACACAATTTGGAGCTAACAAATAAGCCATATTTTGCACATAATTTAAACATTCGGCAAATTGATCTCCTCAGAAATTAATGTTTCCCTTGCAAAGCATTTTCATAGCTCGACTCATGCTTTCTTGCAGAGAGTTAGATGAGAGGAGCGATACCATGAACAACAGTTCATCCATCTGCTCAGCACTTCTTTACAGCGTCTCTGCTGGATGCCTGGCAACATTACCGGGACAACAAGACTCCGGTAAGTCACTGCACCCGGCTATTGATCACCAAGAAATAGTCTAGGCATGTAACTTCCTGTAAAAGCACAAACATGTTGTTTTTAGCCATGCTAGTGGCTCTAGGGAAGGAAAGTTTGTCAGTTGGTCGGTTTGGTCCCGACTGAAATATCTCTCTGGATGAATTGTAATTACATTTTGTTTAAGGCATTATGCTCAAGGCATCACTGTGCAGCCTCACAAAGCCACTGGCATGGCTGTAGACCCTTGGTCTTGTTACATTGCTTGTGTGCGGATTAAACAAAGATACAATGTGATAATTAGTGAGCTTCAGAGGTGTTGGAAGACGTATTTTTGAGCTTTGAACAGAGCTAGGCTAGCTTTCCCCCCTTGTTTCTGCTAAGCTAGTCGCCTTCAGGCTCCTGCATCTCACTTAACACACAAACGTGAGTATCGATCTTCTCATCTGTCTCCCCGCAAGAAAGCAAATAAGCGTATTTCCCAAAATGTGTAACTGTTTGTTTAAGAGAGACGTCTTCGACTGATCCTAGGACACAAATGAAACATAAAATAGACTGATATGTATGCTTGAACAATGTCATTCATTTCACACACAAAGACACATTTCACACTTAATCAAGACAGATTTGGTGAGACGACTCGAGGTGCACCCTGAGTGAAGAGAGATCAGAGTAGCGTTCTCACATTGACTGCCCCTGGTGATCAGCTTTAATGCTCTGTTTAAAAATAGCCACCTGGGCTGCAGATTAGTTTGCCAACCCCTTGATTATGCTGCTCACAGGTGTTCTTCAGAGACGCGGCACACCAGGAGCTGCATCTTACCCTCTGACAGCGTGGAGAAGGCGCAGGGAGGGGAAGGCGGTGCGTACGTCCACCGTGTGAAGCAGGATGAGACGAAGGGCCCACTCCACGCGCTCCTCTCCCCCCTTGGCCATGAAGGCCGGGATCCACAGCACACTGCCGCTGAGGCTTTGGAGACGCTGCAAGAAGCGATCCCTCCACTCTTCACTGACCAGGTCCTGGAAGGCCCGCTGCACCACTGAAGGGTTCATGGTCACCAAGTTGGTCCGCCACCCCACGTCCCGATAGTAATCCTCCACTGGTGCCAGGTTACACCTTAAAACCAACAGGCACAGGTCAGGTTTTCCTATGTAGAAATATCTTTTAATTGTCTAGACTGTCTTTTGATATGAACCTCTCTAGCTCACACATCTGCAAACATAAAGCAAACGTTAAGTTTCTCATTGAGTGTAAGACCATGATGAGCAGCGACACAGGGAGGGGACAGGTCCATCATACAGTTAACACTCCTAATTCTCCCACAAGTTTTCCTTTCCCTTTTTAGATTTAGTGACTGATAAAGCTATGACATCCCATGTAGGGCAATCAGTCACAAATATTCTTCTCACATTTTTCTTTTTAGCATGAAATGTGTGTGTGTGTAATAGACTGTTGTTAATTATTTGATTTCAGCAGACTTTTGCTCCTGGCTGGTAGGACTGTAAAGGATTTCAAGAAACTTGAAATGGAGGACCATTTTCAAATTGAAAGGAAAAACCTGAATAAATCAGTGGAGAAACATTAATGCAGATGCTTCCATACAGGTCACTGAATGGTTTGATACACATGAAAATGATGAGAATCATATGCACTTCATATGCTGTGGTCATCACAGTCACAAGTGAGCTTGCCAAAAATGTACACATTGCAATGATACCAATCACAAATCTTAACAAAAAGTTGTTACCTTGAATGGTACCGATAAGTGGACTATATGCCAAGGAGCTCTGCTGCTGTTCTGGCAGCTCATGGTGGTCCGACCTCACTAAAACCTTACTAAAACTTTTATTTTTATTTGTTTTTTTCTCTTGAATTTATCATCCATCTGTAAATGTCCTCAAACCAATCAAACCATTTGCCCTGCAGAAACTTCTACCAGGAGTGAAATAGAGCAGAAATACAAGTGAAATTCGGCAGAAAAGCAGAGGATGGCATTTTGTTTATTGACGTTAACCCCGGCCTCTAAGTAAATGCCAGAAAACACAAAGCCGGTAATTATCCTCTCGGTGAAGCATCTCTTTTCTTTAAGTGCGCCGGGAAAACACACCAGGAGGGCTTGTTTTGAATAACATACTCTAATTTACACACTGGTACGCTCACTGTCCATTGAAACCCACGTATCTCCAAAACTTTTCAGCTTCGTGACAACTCATTTCTCAGATAATTCAGTGGGTTTTCTAACAGTTTGTTTAGTGTAAGAAGAAGTAAAAGAACACTTAAATCTTCAGTTTACCTGAAACATTTTTAGATGCATGGTTTCACTGGACAGGGACTTGCTGTCAGTATACTATGACAGCTGATGTACCTGCTTTAGGAGACAGTTGGTTCAAAGATTACATGCAAACAGAAAACATAATCTGCACCATCCGCTGACTCTATTTTATTCCAAATGATTCTGTTACATTATCACATTATCATAACCCTGAGCTGAAATCATCTATAACTAGTACCCCAAACACTGTCAACCTACTTTGTGGAAGCCAAGCATGGGGCAGAGAACTATATTTAGGTGAGACATTATCTCCCTATCTGATACCTGAATGCCAGAGCAAATTCCTCATCTTCTCAAAATGCCACATTCCCCCGTTGTCTGCCTTCAGCCAACCATTACCGCCATGCCCCGGCATTATTATCATGCTGCCTGAGTCTAGAAATCATGACCTCTCCTCATCAGCATAACACTGCAGCACTTAGAAAAGACAAGACACACAGACAACAGAATCAATCTCCGAATAAAATGGGGGACATACGAGGATTTTGAGGCCTATTCAGCTATCGATCAATCAGCTCAATGAGGTGTTTCCGCAGACAGCTACTTCCTGCTCCATTTATATAGCAACATTAAAGTCATTGATTTATGAGAGGATGTTTCTCACAGTAGATACCTCCACATTTAGTGCCTGTTTTGTTAGATTGTTTCGAGCTGTACGCAGAATCCCAACCAGAGTACTTTTTTTGCATCTTCTATTATAGTATAACCCTAGACAGATTTATTTTCCTCCAATGAATGAAGTGTGAATAGAGATAAATAACCCACTAAATAACCCACTCAGCGACTCCTTTACTTACACCCAAACACAAAACAGAGCCGGCTGAAGGCTTCACAAACAGAAATCTCTGATAAATGAGAGCAGGACCCCTGAGAGTGCCGGGATTTTCTCTGACAAGCACAATGTGTTTCAGCTGGATGCAAAAGCTTTTCAAAATGTCAATTTAATGTATAATCAGGCATTTAATTGCTCTAAGCCTGGCAGTTTCGCTTCCAACTTTAAATTATTAAAAAGCTTTGACAGCTTTTTCAAAAGCGCAATTAATGTATTTCCAGCTGTGTGAGCACCAACTCTAAACCTGAAATAAAGCGAGGACTTCAGAAAGTGATTATCATTCCAATGTGAATTATGCTCTCAGTAAAGTGAGATAAACCTAAAACGGAAACTAATGTGCTAATCCATTTCAATTACGGTCCACTCAAACTTGCATGTTTTATGATTTATTTCAAATGGAAGACGTCCAACCCTGAAATCACTTATGCCGTGTGTGTGAAAAAAGGAAATACCTGATAACGAAGTCGTGAGAGTCAATCTCGGGTCCACAGCTGCTGTTCAGCAGGATCCCAGAGTTTCCCACAATAGCACAGCGCCTGTGATGTTGGTTCTTCATGGGGGATACGGTTGGCAGAAGACGGTAGAGATTTTCTGAGATGTTTGTGGTGCTGTGGCGATCAAAAACATAGTGGACGATATCTCCCGGTTTCAGCGTGCCCTTCAGAATAGAGATGTCTCTCTCCGGATCAAGAAATCTCAGAATATTCTTCCTGTAGAAAAGAGAAAATACACAATAGTTAAGAGGGAGCGAGTCGAGGGTGAAAGATATGTCCTGTAACTGTAGGAGAGTGATGATTCTGCCTGATGAGGTTGGAGAGGGTCTTGTTGAAGGTCCAGCTGTTTGTCGAGAGCTTGGCAGTGTTGTTGTAGCTTGGACTGAGGCGATTTACGTCTTTGCCCAATCTTGTCAAAGCAGTCGGGTCCACGTGTGCTGCAGCCTTTCTAAATGAGAATGGAGAGGCATGTTATTGACACACTGCGCTGATCAATAAGAAACAAAAGCCTTGTTATTTGGTCCACGTATTGTGTGAATTTCTCCCTCTTTTTTTCCCAATTAAAGGGTTCAAGAGTCTAAGAATAGAGCGTGTCATATGTTGAGTCCTCTGAGACGAATTTGGGATTTTGGGTTTTATGAACAGAAGTGAAATGTAACTA
Source organism: Enoplosus armatus (assembly GCF_043641665.1). Classification (NCBI taxonomy): domain Eukaryota; kingdom Metazoa; phylum Chordata; class Actinopteri; order Centrarchiformes; family Enoplosidae; genus Enoplosus; species Enoplosus armatus. Next base: position 10,027,024 of record NC_092185.1, read on the forward strand.
AGCACATTTACTCAAGGACAAACATTGGGTACTTGTTCTTAAGTACCTAAAGCTTTACTATTTTATGCTATTTTATACTTCATCTCCACCACATTTCTGGGTAAAATATTGTCATTTTTACTGCACTACACCTATTCAGTAGCTTTAATCGATTTTACATACAAAGATCAACTCAATATGAAATTAAACAAAAAATATAAAGCATTGTTATAGATTCATGTACCAGTATTATAAAGTAGTTCAAATTAGTTTCACCTCAACCAACTACAACAGTTAAATACACAAGAATGCATCAGTAACAGTGATTTAATAATAAAATATGTAATAATATGACTCATGGAGACCACTTTCTGCATAATGAGTACTTTTGATACTAAATACATTTTAGCGACAAAACGTATGTATGTTGATTAAGTACAATCATGCAGGACTTTTACTTGTAATGAAGTACTTTTACATAGATGTATTGCCACTTTTACTTAAGTAAAATATCTGAATACTTCCTCCACAACTATTTTAACAAAACTGACTTCCCTTGACTTGGCTTGAATGAGGCTTAGAATAATTTAAATGCGATAAAGTGATGTTATTTGAAATACACAAGTTTAATTCCGCTTTATTCTTATGGCAGCTGTTTTTGTTATCACATGGATACCACCACATTGACGGGTATTTATAGCAGCTGCCTTCTTGCTGTAAAAAGTAATGAGACACTCACTGCGAATGACTCACTGTGTTAGCGAGGCTGCAAAGGAATCAAATGACCAATGCCTACTGAAAATTATATAGAAAGACCCTGGTGGTCTACGGCTAAGCTATATGTATATGTATATATATATATATATATATATATATGTGAGTGTGTGTGTGGAGATAATTGGATTTCAGACCTGTGTGGTTTAGGGATGAGCCGGTGCAAGTTCATCTTCTTTGAATGTCCAGTACTTCTAGAAAAAAAAAAAGATTTAGATTGAATTATGAATGACACACCACAGCCTGAAGTCTGGCTTGATAATGGACGGACGATTCAAATCCTTCCTGTAATCATATCATGCAACAATAATGCACCCACTGTACTCAATACCAAGCGTACTGTAAGTCTATCTTTTAAGACAGAATGAAGGTGAAAAGCACGTATCAAGGTATTTTTAGAGCAATCCACTGTGGGCCCATTTGCTGATGTAATGAGGAGAAATGTGGCCTTAATGGAGCCCCATTATACTGAAAGAAGGTTTTCTTTTCACAGGGGGGTTGACTACGCCAGCCAACATGCATTTACAGTAAACATATTACAGGTATGCATTCAGATTTTTAAGCATCAGCATAAACATATTTTGTGACCTTGGTCCCGTCTGATAAGCCAGCAGCTGAAGGAGTGAAACAGAAGAGAGCCGCTCTGACAGACAAGGTGGGCCGTCCTCACTCATTTCACGATCCTGGTGGCTTTAAATATATTGTTATAATTGTATTAAGCTGCATTTATGCAGAAGTGGAATTGGTTCTGGCTCTTCTCCCTCGGCGAATCACAAACCAATATGACCTCATTACGATGTGAGCCACAGCCGGGTAATTGCATTCAAAACAAAATGTTCTTGCTGAAAGGGAGATGTGAGAATCCCAAAAGCTTCACAGAGGGAAAATAAAAAGAAATCATATTTATTTATTTATTTTTTGCTATTAAGGTAACACAGCATCTTTATAGCTGTGATGATAATGATGAGAGCCAGAGGAGGACGTTGCACTGTTGAGGTCTGGTTGTGACAGAAGTATTTGGATGCTAAATTAAGAATGTGGTTTTTCTTGCAGGTCAGATTCAAGTGGGGCATGTGTGCGACTTGGAAGATTTCTGCTGCACTGCTCAACATTTCAAAGTCTGAAAATGAAAACGAAAAAAAAAGAGGAAAGCCTCTTTTGTTTCCAATCTGTTGCCCCCTCCTCTCCCTCTCTCTCTCTCTCACACACACACACACACACTATCTCTCTCTCTCTACTCTCTCTTATAGTATAAATGTATCCTATCCCGCATGCAGGCTGCTGCAAGACAAATAGCCTAATCCTTGGAGACCCGGGCAGGCTCGCTGTCGGAACAGCTGCTGCTGCTGCTGCACCCAAGTGTTACAAACGTAGAAACAAGCCACACGCACACGCACACACACACACACACACACACACACACACACACACACACACACGCACACACTTCACATTCAACTCCAAACTTCAATTCAAATAAACTCATCTTATCTCACTCATTCATTCTCTTTTGTCTCCCGTCCTCTCTTCCCACCACTTAACAGATTCAAATCCTGTGAGGAAAAAAAAGACTGGAGGAAATAAACCTGCTGGACAAGAAAACAATGGACCGCACTATAACACACACACACACACACACACACACACACACCATGCATGGATAAAACACGACGGGCTACTCACGCAGTTTCTTCCTCCACTTCTGCAATATCATCTATTATCAGAACCACAACCAGCAGCGTTACGAAGCCGAACAACAGCGTGCGGAACACAAGCGGCATGGCTGAGGGGGAGGCTGCAGCCGGGAGTCCCTCCTTTCAGCAAACACTGTGTTACATTAACCTTCTTGTGTTTTCCATTTAGAAATCGAGAATCCGCTCTGCCATCCCTCTCTTATTGTTCTTATCGCCGGAGTCGGACACTCCCCGGCCAGCTGCGGTCCCCTTTTCCCCACCTCCTCTCAGATGATGATCGCCTTGAGTGTGTGTGTGTGTGTGTGTGTGTTTCCCGACGGGGCGATGCTGCTGTCGCCGTCTCCACTGTTACCTCTATTCCCCAGTCAAACTTTGAAAGCGTGCACCTCCACAGCCTGCCATGGGAGCAGCAAGATGTAGACCACATGCAGTCTTAAAGGCGCAGGGGCCGGCTCTCTCCATCTTCACTCTCCAGGTGTTGTTGGCTCACTGGAAGACCGCAGTGTGGACACCGGAGCCGGACAGGTGTGTGTGTGTGTGTGTGTGTGTGTGTGAGGCAGGTTTGCATCAAGTAGTCCAGTTTTATCAAATGGGGGTGTGTGATCCGGCAGCCTACATTAAAATACATAAATAGAGGTCAAAGCTTCAGTGGAGCTCATGAGGTCACCAAACCCAGTGAATGAGCCCCAGTAGACCAGACGCCCACTGAGGGTAATGGGGACATCTTTTTATAGCTGTGGTCAACAGCGGTGGAAGGTAATGAAGTACCTTGTAGTACTGTACTTAAGTACAATTTTAAAGTACGTGTTGTCGTATACTCCTACTCCACTACATTTCAGCTCTAGATCCCAGTTACTTTTCAGATCAAGATACATGTGATAAAGTTAATCATTGTTCAAGATTAAACCAGTTGTTCCCAGTCAGATGGTTTTCTTTAAAGAACTGTTCCAAGACCTAAAGCGGTAAAAAAAACGTATTCAATATTTCACGAAAGAGCAACAATTAGAGGAAAGTGAGAAAAATATAATAGAAATGTATGTAGCAGAACTTTCCAACCCCATTAATCATCTCACCACCCCTTTAGGTTTATCTTGTGACCCTTTGGAGGGGGTCTGATCACCGCGTTGGGAACAACTGGACTGAACTACCAAACAATTTATAAAGCAGTTAAAAAACAAACTAGCTCCACCTCGACCAGATGCAACGATAAAATGCTGCGTATGCATTGTTGCATCCGTACTAACAGTTTAAAAATGTCATTTATAATAATATCTAAACTTTCTGCACTTACTGCAATACTTTAAGTACATTTAGGTGATGATACTTGGGGAGGATTGTGAATGCAGGACTTTGACTTGCCATATAGTATTTTTATACATTGTCACATATATTTTTGCTGAAGTTAAAAATCTAAATACTTCTTCCACTACTGATGCAGAGCACTCCTGCAGCTGCAAACCACTTGAATCCTGCTGCAGAAGGTTCAAGGTTTCAGGTTTTAGGCGCAGTTAACTTCAATAGTTGAGCAGAAGGATGAGATGAAAGTAATACGACTTTCTTTCTTTTCATTTTGGGGCGAGGTATTCACACTAAGTAATAAACGTCATGTCAAAAGCTGGCCATGTTCGCTCTTTCTTCTTCTTGACTTTCAGCAAAGACCCATTTCACTTGGAGCAACATTTTACAGTAGAGTTCGCTAATTAATTAACTAGTGATTAGGCATTGAGTAAACACATTTTAATTATCTACAAGTTATAAATGTTTGTGCACGGTGGCCATTTTAATTATAACAGCTACATTAACTACACTGGAAGCTATCAGTGTGATTAACTACAGTGTGTAAGAACACTGTTGTTGTGTCTGTACTTATATATAATGAAAGTGACTATAGATTACATTATACATTTGTTCATCATGAACATCATCACTCAGTCCATCCTCATCCAATGATGATCCTCATCATCATGTCCCATCTGGCTTGTCAGACCTCATAGTTGCCTAAAATGATGAACTGAAACCTCACATCTTCAGCTGCACTGCATCATAGTTCATTATCATCTATTCGCTGACTGCAGGACAGCTGACCACATGCTAACACGTGGTTAGTTTGTGTTCAATTGCAAATGAAGCATTAATTAAAGCAGCAAAAGAAGTGTTAGCTGTCTGTCTGTTCAAATTTCATGCATACATTATCTACTCACTTGTATTTCAGAGACACGGATAAAGGGCTAATTTACATAAAGTGAAAAGTGCAGCTGGAGCCTTGAGAGTTCACATAATGACAAGACGCATGATCATATTCATTTTCGGTAATAACATAACACTATCTAATGTGGATTAATTATTAAAACTGTATATTCTGCATTTAAGGGATGTTAAGCGACGCTTCATGTATATTGTAAAATCTCACATTTGCATTCATCCTCTACAGTTTGCAATGTTATTGTTGAAAAACCAGCATCAGCATGAAAATCAAAGTCACTCCACTAGATTAATATTCACTGAAACATATACAGTGCGAGAAAGACATAAGTCAAAGCTCTCCACTGAGGATTTGTAGTTGTGCAACAGTTCGTCTTACTAAAGCGCCCATTAGGCTAATTGACGCCTCTTGATTAAAAGAGAAAACTCTTCGCCTGCAGCAGCTTCTATTTCGGAGGTTGGTGGGTATTTTTTTTTTGTGTGTTTTGACTTTCAATGAGGACACTTTCCCGGAGACTCGGAGTTGCATTTTGTGTGTCTTTGATGTGACGAGCATCAGGAGTGAGGTGTGTATCAGAGAGTATTGTTAACTGAGGCAGATGCTGCTGATACTGTAGCTGTTGTCATACAACAGGCTTTTTTGTCTCGTTGAAGAGTGTCATTGTGCTATTATTAGACTATGCAACCACCTGACAACCACACACACACACGCGCACACACACAGAAACAAACTATACACTCTCGTATTTCAAAGCATGTTATGTTTACATTCACAAGAGGTTAGAAATGATAGTAATTATGACATGTTTTCATAAGAGGCTGTTTCTGCGGCTGCTTCAGTACACAAGCCAAACATTGACATGTTGAATAAAGTTATAATTTATTATTTATTGTTTACATGGTATCAATTATTTATTTCATCCCAGTGAGATCTATGATTTAATGAATGATGTGTGACTCATTCCAGTCCAGCAGACTGTGTTGTGTTGCATTTGATCATGTTTGAAAATGACAAGAAAATGGTGCCTCGATAAATGTGCACGCTCCTTTTGTGGGTGTTTTTTTTCCACTAAAATAAAAGCTTTAGTTTTGGCTCAGTTGTTCAGAAGTGCAGAGGGACTTCAGCTTCAAGTCATTATTTTGATTCATTTAAAACATTTCCGAGCACACACTGTGTAGCAGCAACACGAACCAAACCCCCTTGACTCTCTGCGGCTGCCACAGACTCAGGTCAGCCACTAATTGGCTGTGTGCAGGTGTGACAGTTTCTTTGTTGAGACGTGGAGGGCGACCTTTTGAAATATTTTGGGGAATGCTATTGTTGCCTACAAAGAAATGTCATGTCTTATTTCCTGCTGTTCACTTACGTTTAAAGAACCTCTCACATACAGTATGAAAAATGTTTGTCAAAACTTGAACTTTGAGTATATGTCAGCGTAGTGGTTGATAAGGTAGTGTGTGCATATCCCAACATGATACCAGGTGTGTAGGCTAAAAGGCAAAAACAATCTCAAGAGGAAGAGGCGCCCACACACTGAACAGATGCTCCTACAATTATGATTTATTAACCACAATCACAATGTAGTGGATGAAAATAAAAAAGGCTTTCAATCTGCAGTTTGTGGCTTTTATTTTTGCCTTAAACGGATCATCGCTCTTAAAGATGAGATAATATTTGGTTTCATCTCGGCTGCTCTGTATACTTTCACTGTATATTTATACAATGCAAATGCATCCATGTCATTATGCTGATTTGTTGAATATGAATGACCCAAAACACTTTGGTGACATAGGCGAGGATCACCTTACGAATATATCAAGAACAAACGGACTTCTCTCAGCAGGATTTACACAAACTTGTGCTTTTGATCTTCAGCAGGCTCCACTGCTGTCATGCTGTCTGTGCAGGTCTCTCTAAAAAGTTGATCAGACGGCTGCAGCTGATTCAGAGTCCTCACTAAGGCCAGGAAAGTGGATCACATCAGTCCAGCTCTCAGATCTTCACACTGGCTTCCTGTGTGTCAGAGAATTGATTTTAAAATACTACTGTCGGTTGTAAAGCACTGAAAGGTTGTCACGAACCGTTCAGACCTCTCAGGTGGTCTGGGACAGGTCTGCTTAATGTCCCCAGACTCCTTTGCACCACATATCTGGAACAACCTCCCAGAAAACTTTCGATCTGCTCCAACTCTCAGTTCTTTTAAATCAGGGTTTCAACAAAAATCCCTCTTCCCTCAGCAGTGTTTGCTGGTAGAGAATCTGAGCCACATCAATAAATATCAGTATACATCAATATCAATTACCATCCTAATCTACTTTGGAAGCTGATGAAAGCTCTGCAGCGTTTTAAAAGACAATAAAACATTGAGCAGCAGTCTGAAAAAGCGTAAAAAAACAAGACAGAAATCCTTGTTTGGCTTTTCTTGTTGAAAATTACTTACATATTTACCTACTTGATATGTACAGTACATTATTTAACATCTAGCATCGTATTTTACTGCTTCTCAAGTTCTCAACGGCTCCTGTATGAATAGTGACTGAAGGCTAAAATCAAAAAGCTAAACTAGAAGCTGTAAATCTGCCGTGTGATTCAAAATATGAGAACTCTTTGTGCTCGCGTGGTCCATTCATTTCTCGCGGTCAATACTTCACCTCTTACTGAGCGAGCACTTAGCACAATATTGAGAACATACGATGAGCCGTGAACAGACATACCGACAGCTGGAAGCTTCAAGCTCTTCCCCTTATGGTGCTTAAACACTTGTTTGAAGGTTAAAGATAGGTTTATGATAGAAAATAATGTCATTCTATGCAATATGTACAGTATATGAAGGCTGAGCATTCATTCACAGAGTATTCATCATATGTGTGTGTGTGCATATATGTATATATATGTATTATGCTTTCTTTTGTATCTAAATCTTTTCACTGTGTGGGGGCCAAACAGTTTACCAGATGACGTGAGATTGTCGGAATCAGGTGAAAAAACGTTTAACTTTCATAAGAAATGTGTAGTCAGTGATATCTACCATAATTCCAGTGGTGGAAGAAGTACTAGATATTTTATTTTGGTAAAAGTAGCACTATGACAGTGTAGAAATACTCTGTTACAAGTAAAAGTCCTGCATTTAAGATTTGACTTAAGCATCAAATCAAATAAAAAAAATACACTTAAAGTATCAAAAGTAATATATAAGTAGTATTGTGCAGAATGGTCCATTTCAGAATAATGTATTTCATATTATTGCATTATCATTATTGATGCATTTTTGTGTACATCACTTTAATGTTGCAGCTGGCACATGTGGGGGTAATTTGAATTTATTTATATACATTTTACATATATTACTTTATATACTGCTGGGTAGCTTGTCTTATTGTCAATTAAGTCTTATTGATATAATAACATCATAATCTAATTGTTGATTGTAATTTGTATTTGTTGTGTGCAAGTTGTTTATGACAGAATAAAACCAAACCAAATGTAACGCTGGACAAAATCTATAAAAAGAATGCAAAAACACTCAAACTTGAATTTGTTTTCTGAAAAATAATTTATTTCCAGAGTAAAATAAACGATATGTTGCCATACAAAAAGTGTAAGAAAAGGGACAATGTCAAAACTGTAACTGCAGAGAGATGAGTAAGAGGACCAGGCCGTGTGCGCCGTGTTGCGTTAAAGAGTTCCTGTCCAGGAATAAATTCAGAGTGTTGATCACTTTGTTTGACCTTACACACACACAGCCTCCTGTAGCGTTTCTGTAATTTTTATCCCAGATATTACAGGCCTACTTTAAAGACAGATTTTTCTTTTTTGACCCCAAATAAAGCAACATGCTACTTTCACGGCTATGCATTGTCCCAAATCTTCTGTGACATCAGACACACACATCTCAGACAATTAGATTATATATAATTTAAATTTCAAATACAATCTATTAAAAACATCCTGGGCCTAATGACACAAATATATCACTCCTTATCTCTTTTACTTGAATGTCCAAAACATAGAAATTGATTTTTCGTCTTCCACTAGGTGCAAAAGTCAAAAGAAAATAGAATTAACATTCTCATTTCAATAATCCCTTATTAAGACATATTAGGCTGAATACACTCTGCAGATGTAAAAACAAACATGGAAATGAAACAAACTGCTATAATGAAAAACAAAACCTGCAGTCTGACACAGAACTAGTAATAAACATGGACGAATCAGGTATGAATTGCACATTTGCACCTATGAGACAAGACTTCACAGTCTAGTCTAAACAGTATCAAAAACAGTGGCTGTGATCCAGCAAGAGAACAAGAAACCGAACAGTGCATGATGACATGGAAACACTATCTTGTTTAAAGTTATTTTCTGACAGTTCAAACGTCTAATAGGCCACTATAATAACCCAGTCGGGGTGTTTCCGTTCTCTTCTTCCTTGCTGCATTGAAATAAAATGCATTAACTGAATGAACTATTAGTTTGTAAACACTTGGCAACTTTTAAATATGAATAACTGAAGAACCCAAACCTTTTTTTATTTATCATAAAAAATCTCATTTTCGAGAGAGAGCGACAGACAGAACACACAGTGCACTGACTGAGAGGAAACTGTCATTTTCCCACACAGATCTCTAGAATCATGACAGACCTAAAACAATGGCAACTATAGTTGTAGTAGCATCACGTCCGCTCGCTAATAATCAACTAGGACTGAGCCAGACAGTACTGGAGTCGTCCTCTACCACCAAGTCAACACTGGAATTCACCGTCAACACTGGACAACACCTCGCTGATACGTATACGACTAAAATGGACCCTTTTGAAAGTTTACCGAGGACGTGGAGCGCCAAGGAGAGCAACGTCTCCTGTACGGGCCGTTAAATATATTGCCTTTATCAAAAAACATTTTATTGTATCCTTTCAAGAAAAGAAGAATAAAATCATAAAATATTCCTTTGAGAGAATATGAATGTCCACAGTGTCCTTTTCTTGCAAAACGAACTATAAAACTGACTCCATATTTTCACAAAACTCATGGTCCTCTAGGTTATATATAAACTTTGTCCTGTCGACTAGTTTGGGGTCGTCGGTGAGAGAGGGGTAAAACTCAGTGGGCGTCATGTAGCCCTCGTGACTTTTGATATACTTCTTGTAGTTCCTGCGTAAGCAATACCATGTGGTGGCGTAGAGGAGGAAGGCGACGCCCTTGAGGATGATGGCGAGGCTCACGTACAGGTGCCTGTAAGCTACGTTGTCGTACAGCAGGCAGGCGCCCTTTTCTCCGCAGTCTGAACTCCAGAAAAGGCAAGTAGAGTCGATCCCAGCACCAAAGATCAGAGGAGGGGGGATGAATCCTGTAAAACAGAAACACAGACTGAGCCCACAAACTCTTTGTTTCCACAAAAAGAACTTTATAAACTACTTTATGTGCTTTCTGGGTCAATAACAAATCATTAGTATTACTGGTTTTCTCTTTCTTATCTTTACATGACACAAGCATACTGTATATTTAAAAGCAGACCTCAGGATTGTTTAGTTACACCTCAAGTATTTACCCTGAACTTACTACTTTGCACCTTATTAGTGGAATGAACAACAGAGGATTTTAAAAAACGTGGATGTCTCATCCCACTGTCTGATTTTAAACTTTTAACTGATTCTATTTAGTGACGTCTGTGATTGTCACTTCTGTCTAGCTATGTTTGTTTTTCTGTCTCTCTGCTGTACTCAGGTCTCTCTTGCAAAAGAGATCTTGATCTCAATGAGACCACCTGATCAAATAAAGGTTACATGACTGCCCTACAATGACACATACATTTGAAAGCACTAACGTTCAAACCATTGTTAAAGGAACAGCTTGACATTTTAGGAAATTAGTTTATTCATGTATAATATTTATTTATATTAGGCTAACAGTTAGCAGCTGGTTAACTTAGCTTAGCATAAAGACTGGAAACGGCTAGCCTGGTTCTGTCTGAAGGTAAATCTTCTCATCGAACTCTTGGCAAGACAGTGAATAAGCGCATTTCTCCAAATCTCAAGCTATTTCTCAAACAAACACAAAAACATCTTGGAAGAGAGGAGCAATAGTAGAGGATTCACGGGGTCTGACCCGACACTCAACATGAAGAATGACATGTTGGATTTAGCATAAAGATACAAACAGTTATAGCAGAATCTCCGCAACAAGTTAATGCTTAATATCAAAAACAATTCTTGATGATCTCTCATATTGTCACATTGTCAACATGAATATGAAATATATCCTTTTTAAAATGATTTGAGAGATACGTTCCTTCCCTAAACACAGAATTCATTCAAAATGATATCACGTTATGTCTCTTTTATCACACACAGTAGACCTGCGTGCTTCTACATAACTGGATTTAGACTTTCTTAATACCATTACTCCTCCCACCTCCTGAATGTGCATTTGTTTTTCCGGTGTCATCAACTGTAATGCTGTATGGTTGATCCGATTTATTTGTTCTCTACGTGGAAATAAATAAAACCAACAAAGCATCTGAGGTCAACCGAGTCGTGTGTTTTCGTGAGTGACGAGATTATCTAAGCGTGTGTCTCAGTGACACACTGAGTATGAGTATTGAGACAGACCCAAAGTGTCTAAAATGGATGTGTTATCTGATGAAAGTTCTTTAATAGTTCTTACCGAGGAGTCGCAGCAAAAGAAACAACACACCAAGCGCGTAGGATTTCAGTTCAGGGCTCACAGTCCTTCAAAGAGAAGCACACAGAATAAATTACTCTGTTTTGTTTTCCTTATGCATTCATCTACAAACACTGCACACACACTCAACTACAAACAATACCTGATCAGGATGATAACGGAGGGGGTCTGGGCCATGGCTCCGACCAGGCTGCAGGCACAGATCACGCACAGGAAGATGAGAAATGCCTCCTGGCAGCCTGGCGTCGGACACTTCCCTGGAACCGCTGTGGCGAATTTACTGTCAGCCGACACACAAGCACATCCGGTCAGGTTCTGCGAAGAGAAGAAGACGAGAGGGTTCATCCAAGGACCATTTGAAGCATAAGTCAATTGAATTACAGGGAAAACATGCTATTTTCACTATTTTCACATTTAAAGGAAGGCCTGGTATCAACACAGGAGAACTAAATGATGTGTTCTTTACATCTGCACTTAAAAAAAGCCGCAGCGAGACAGCTAAGCAGCACAAAATATCACTATCACTGCTGAGAGAAATTCGCTCTGCATGTGATTTGAATATAGAAGACACTAATCTGCAGTCGGCATCTGATCTGGAAACAACCACAGCAAAACCTGATTGCCCAGCATGTGATAGTTGACGACAGAACTATGAAATACTGGAACTTTTTTTACTTTGAAGTGTATATAGAACATTCAAAGAAACGTTTGCACCATCTGTAATTCATTTGGTAGTTTATCTGCGGTAACTTTCCCTGGCCGAGATTGTGGATCCATTTTTCTTATGTGAGATTATTGTTACTGATCACTATCACGAGACGGTGGCAGGGTAAAGACCTGAGAGATGCTCGACGTGTTCTGAGCGCTTCCTGCTCGGGTGCAGCCGGCGAAGCAGGCGGAAAGGTAGGTGACGCCGTTGTAGCCGCACACGGGGCTGATGGAGGAGGTGAAGCAGTTGCAGTGACTGATGCACTGAGCCTCTAGTTTCTTGCCCTCCTGCAGAGTCCTGAACAGAGACACAGAAAGAAACCTGAGCATCCTTTCACACAGCAACTACTGACTATATCTGTATGAAGCGCAAACAAAATCGAAGCAGAACTCTCAGCCCTGCATCAGTGGCACTATGGGCCTCTGGTCCAGTTTTAACATCTCCATGGAAACTGCACTGCACAGCTAACTGGGTCCAGGCTACCAAATCCAGAAGTCAGCTAAGTATCTTTTCTCTGGGGCAGACATTTAAAAAAAGATGTAGATGTAAACTGCTGGACAAATATCTTCCTAGCAAGTAAATGCATACTGTTTAACTAAATATAAACACAATGGTGTAGAGACATTTTTTTCCTATGTAGAGGATTAGTAGAGAATTAATCGATTATCAAAAATGTTGCAGATTAATTGTTTGTCAACTAACTGACCAATGAATCAACTAATTGTTGCAGCTCTAGTTGTGTTACAATCGAAATATAATCATAAAAAAGCTGTCAAGTACTGCAAGTTTTGTTCTGAGTTTTTGTTTAGACAACATTGAGGACGTTTGGCTTATTTTGTTAAACAAAAAATGGTTTTGAATAAAAACACGTTTTTATTCCTCAAAGAAACATATGATAAAACAACGTAAAAAAATGCTTTTTAAAAAAAATCAGTATCATAACTTCATTATGATAGTCATAACTATCATAACTAACCAGCTCTAGACAAAAACAGGCTACAATAACTGAACAGATGGTGACAAAGAGTGTAACCCATTATAATCAAACAAGAAATGAATAAATGCCCTCTGTCTGTATATAAAACAGCAATTCTAACAAGTAGGTAGTAGTTACAGTTCACAGGTCAATTAAAATAAGGGGGAATGAAATGTGCCGTTTCATAATAAAACTCTTTCACTGGTGACTGATTCAGTGAAGTCTGTTGCATTCGTATTCAGTCTGTGCAGCCCCGAGGAACTAGAGGACACTTTGTGAATAGAAAATCTTTTTATAGACTCGATGAGATGACACAAAGTTGTTTGAATAAAAAGTAAGCCCACTGTGCCCCCATGACCGGCAGTGATAAGAATTTTTATTTACACATTTAGACCCTCTGAAGTTCACCTCCAATAAAGTCCTGTAACCTTGGCAGCAGTGTTACTTTTCACTGCTCATATTTATTCATTAGAATAACTGGGTCCTTATGATAGGATATAAATGTTAACAATGCATTTCTTTCACAATCTGAGTATGATGATATAATTACACTTTATCTGGGGTTTATTGTTCATAATCTATAGTCCAGCTTTCTCTGCAGAATCCAGATGGAGATGTTGGTTTTGGGGGATCAACTATTTCATTTTATCTGGTTTACATAAAATACTCTGTTTCTGCTCTGCTGAAGTCGCATGTGATTGGTTAGTTGTTACAAAACCAGCTTTGTCAAAAAAATGGACTCTTAGTTAAACTGGAAAATCTTGGGTGAACAGAGGCTGTCATAAGACCAGTTATCCAGGAAGTCAAACTCTCTGAAACCAGATAACAGATAAGAAAGCGTGACTATGTTGCACTCACTTTAAGTCACTTTAACTATTTAAATATATATATTTATATATAACAGAATAATACTGCTCTAACCCAGTGGTTCCCAACTTTGGTTACACACTGTCTGTCAGAGTGATATTTGTTTTATTTGAACATTTTATTCTGAGTCCTGAATAAGTAAAATAATTCAGTAAAACAAGAAAAAAAAGCAGAATTCAAGAGGAAACTCATCTCACAACTCCTCAAAAGTATCTTAGTTGGCAACTACTGCCTTAACCTGTATTCAACGTTAAATACAGATGCCTGCCAGGTATTCATGTTCCCTCTCACCTGTTGCCATATGGGACTGTCACCCCTGCGACAGGACCGGTGTCACAGCCCAGGAACAGGAAGGAGACGTAGCAGGCAGTGGAGATCAGGTTGACCAGCATGGCCATGCGGATGGCTCCCAGCGCCGACAAGTTCAGCTTCTTCACCAGCAGACCGCCCATGAAGATCCCCAGACATGCACATGGAATGGCCGTCATACCTTAAAAATAAAAACCTGTTCATTATAGTGGTATACAAATGTGTGCGACCGTACTTGTGTGCGCGTGTTTGCTGTGAACGCAGACCTAACAGCTGGTTTGCTGAGGAGGTGGTGAGGTTGAACTGCTGCTCGAGGTATTTCCCCAGAAAGGCTGCGAAGCCAGCCACGACCGCGATCTCCATACAGGCCGCCAGGATGATGCAGGTGAACACTGGGTTCGACAGGAGGTGCTTGGTCACCTTGGGGATCACTAGTCATGAGGAAACGAGGAAGGACGACGGTTAAGATCTGAGCATGTTTGTTAATAATAACACTGACTTCTCAAAATGTTCCTAAATATATTACAGTAATATGATATATAATAATACATAATCTGAATGGGAACAATCTGCATAATGAGTAATTTAACTGTTGATGCTTGAATTAAATTTTATAAATATGATAGTACTTTTATTTAAGGAACATTTCCAGCACAGTGCTTTACTTGTGATTGAGTGTGAGTTTTTTTCACTGTATTGTTACTACGTATTCTTAATTAAAGTAGCTGAATACTTCCTCAACCACTGAGCATGTCTAACCACTTAGTTGTAACCATTTTAGACCAGTTTCAACAGTATCAAACTCAGAGTTTAACATTTTAATTCTTAGTGTTATTCACCTTTGACAAATACAGAAAATAATCAATCCAGTCATGTGTTTTAAAATATTTTTACATTTACAGGATGAGTATTTGCCCTGCATGACAACACTGCAGTACCACACTGGATCCTGCACACTCACCCCTGAGTTGCTGACAGCAGGTGGGGCTGTTGGCAGGCTCGTGGTTGCGTACAACCCCGTTGCTGGACTTTGGAGTCTCATAGTCTGAATTCAAAGAGGGAGGAAGCATAACCTGCTCGCTGTCTGCCCCCTCCTCTCGCTCCCTGGTCGGCAGCGACTGAGGGAAGCCGAACATGAAGAGAGCCGAGCAGAAGAGTAAGGCACCACACAGGAGGAAGCCTGCCCACCAGGCCCCGATCCACCGCGGGTCGTCTGGAGTGATGCCCAGCTTACCTGTGGAGAGGCACGGCACAAGTCAATACACCACATGCACGGAGAAACACATCGAGATAATGCAACACTGGAGAAACATTAGACTCACTGGTGTCGATGAAGACAGCATCCACATAGAACTTAGTGCAGAGGGAGCCGAGGATGAAGCCACAGGCCGGCCCAAACACCAGTGTAGAAAAGAGGATTCCTGCACAGAAACAATTATCAGCTTTAATGTTTCGGTTTGGTCTAATTTCATTCACCTGACAGTTTCAGAAATATGTTTATAGTGACAAAAACAAGCCCCGTACACAAGTATGCTAGTTTTGTTAAAGCAGCCATGAATATTGTACTGCAGGTCTCAAACCAAAGTCATGTGATGATGTGTATAATACTGTTAATGCCTGCTGGATGATGATATGAAACACCTCTGGTCAACAAAAAGATATACAAAGGATCTTTTGTCCCATGTGCAATCAATGTCCACATGCCGGGAGATTTCAATACGTTGCGTCAAAGTCTGCACATATATTTCTGATGATTTGTGATACTTGAACTTACTGAAGACAAACGTCCTGCTGTGGTGGGACAATAGAGTTTTATCTTATTTTAAAAACATATTAAAGCCCAGTGCGGCATGAAAGCTGCAATCTTGGCAGAATGTTTTTTTTTTTTGCTTCATTTCAGCTCTGCTTTTATGTGGCCTTTTCCAGAAGGTACAGTGTGAAGCAAGACAGCAAACAGGGAGACATTTCGGCTATCACGAAAGATCAAATCAGCCAGTAAAAACCACAAGGCGAGCGCAGCAGCGGTGGTGGCAACGCACGCAGTGACTGTGCTCGTTATGATCACATGGCTCAGCCTTCTCACCCTCGCATGGTAACGCACTGAACAAACAGACACAAACACACACCGTGAGGAAGACACCTGACTACAGAAACCAGTTCTTTTGTCCCAATCTGCTCTAGCGGGCAGCTGCAGATAAAATGTGGAGCTTGATCCAAAATCCTCATTAGGGCGCTGTCAGCACTGTGACTCAGACTGCAGGCAGATAATGAAGACTCAAAGCTCAATTTGGGAGACAAATTTCTCCCTGACTGTATGTCCTGTGATCTGCGGTATTATTAGACTGCAGTATGGAGTGCTGGACTGTATCTGGCACACAGACACAAACCAGGTCTTGTTCTAAGTTTGACCAACAACGCTAGCTTCAAATTATTGCTATTCCACTTCCTCCTCCGGCCCGGCAGCATTAGAAACATCCCTTTTACTGGCTGCAGGTTGGCCTGCACATCGCTGCGATCAGCACGGCGTCTCCAGTAAGATGTTGTTCGAATGCCAGGAGCAGCCACTTAATGAACAAGCGTGGAAACTGTGACTAAGCTTTGGATGTCTCTGCTAGTGCTGAGAGTGAACGCACATGTCTGCTTCCTGCCTTGACCACACACATCGGAAGGGAGTTAACACATACACATGACTGTAGCCTCATTCCCATCGTAGTTTATTCTTCACATAAAGGAAATGGCTCACAGATTCGCTAGGTGTGGCTCACTACCTATAATGTGGTATGAACAGACTCATTTCGGCAAGACGAGGTGTGAAACATCAGAAAAAGGGGCTTTCTTGTTGGGATGGGAACAAACGGCTTCTTTTTTTCAGAAGCATACAGCTGAAACATCTTTGCGGTTGACGCTCAGACCAGCACGGAAATGAACAAAAATACAGATGTGCGTCCACGAGGCACGACAGGTTTTTTACCTCTTCCTTCAGCTAGCTTCTAAGGTTTTGCAATCTGAAAAGAAGGCACATAGCAGGCTGAGGCTACTTTCCTCTGTTGACAGTGTTAATGCAAAATCTGAAACCATAGTTTAAAACAATTAAGCTCAAACAACAGCGTGTAACCATCACATATACAGACAGAGAGATTCACACCCACAAACACACGTAGACACACAGGAAAGAGCAGTTGCGGCTAGATACCAATGAAACTGTGCAGTTAAACAGCACTTTCACGAAGGAGGGCTGCAGTCGCTATGTGACTAGCAAATTTGCCTGTGGTGTTGGAAATGAGGCCTGTGCACCCTCGGTTTTGAGTGTTTCCTTAGAAACTGAGTGTTGTCTTCTCTTAGCAACAACATCCCAATTGCTTTCACCACAGGAAACCTCAAAGAGGAAATTCAGTTAGTGAAATCACCTTCCAGGAGGTGACGGCTGAGCTAGCCCACGACCACTGAGACGATAAATGTTTCCACCGAGATCTGTGCCTACCCCCGGTTGCTTCAAGAAATGCTGTCTCCTTGATGATAACGCGAGCCTCACGTGTGGAAAAGATCACTAATCTACGAGAGACCATGCCTCCTTATCAATCTGCTGCTTCTGCACAAGAAACAAGGGGGACACAATTTTGAAGCTGGTGATAATCTTCACATGAAAGATGAACTAAAATATTTTTGATAGGTTTTTTTTCTTTTTTTTGTGTTAAGGTCAAAGCCCGCAGAGGAAAAGTACACAGCAAGTTGAGTCTCTCACAATGGGATTAAGCTGGCACGAACATGAACTGGATCTTGTAGTCAAAACATAAGCAAAGTATAAAGTCCAACATTGCTTCAGTATAGTTCCTCATTTTCCCCCCTCCATCCAACAGAAGCCTAATCTACTAAATGTGAGGTGCTCAAGATAAAAAACTTTCTTTTGACCTCTTTGGGAGCTGCCACACAGAAACACGGCCAAATCTTAAGTAACACAAACTGTCTGTGTGACATTCTCCAGTTTGGTTTGAAGAAATAGTTCCACATTTTAGGAAATGTTTGTTTGCTTTCTTGCTGAGAGTTAGGTGAGAAGCTCGATACCACTCATGTTGGAAGTGATTAGCTTAGCTTGGCATACAGACCGGGGAAAAAAAACGAGGAAACTGCGAGCCTGGCTCTGTCGGAAGACAACAAAATCTGCCTAACAGCATCTCTAAAGCTCACTATTAACACGTTGTATCTTACTGGAACAGCAGTGACTCACTGTGACGACAGTGAGGTTGCCAGTTATGACACTCAACTCCTCCTAAATCCAATAATTGTTGGTTAGGCTAGCTGTTTGACTCTGCTTCTAGTCTTTATGCTAAGCTAGGCTAACCGCCTCCTGGCTCCAGCTCTGTACTTTACACACAGATATGAGAGTGGTATCAATCTTCTCATCTAGCTCTCGGCAAGAAAGTGAATGAATTATAGCCGATTTGAACGGTTTCATGTGAAATATTCATCTGGGCATGTACTGACAAGCTTGGTTACAGTTATTTCAAACTTAAATAACCGACCCTTGCTCTCAGGTCAAAGATAAAAAGACAACTGCTCCTGTACAAGCTGTAAAGGCACATATTTCATGTTTGTCATGACGGGGTTAAGCTGTAGAAAAGGAAAGAAAATAAGTTAAGCACATTAAATCTCCATGAAGGACAATACACCACCACAGCCGTGGGTAATCTTTTAAATACACTACTTCTCCAAATCCCTTTTCCCTTCCAGCGGTCCCGTTACGAGATAAGTACAAAACAAACTAATTTGTTCATGTTGTAGTTTGCCCGAGCCTTTTAGTATCCTATGAATTATACTCTCAGGGGAGCATGTCAGATGTAATTCAATAACAAAGCTCAGCTCTAGTGTTTTTGTCTTCCTCTAATTTGTTTAGAGACCAACAGAAAAGGCTGGGAAAGCTGCTGTCCATGAGGCATGTCCTTTTCCGGATATTAATTAACCCACAGATGCATCCCATATCCTACGCACTACATGTGGAAAGTTGACATATACAAATGAATACACAAATTACCTTCAAAGAACACAGAGGGTTTTTGTATCTTGTGAAAACTGGATTTCAGTATTTCACATGTAGGGCTTACGGACTTCATCTTCACACTTGGACAGCACTTCCCCATAAGTATGTGACCACATGCAAGCACCTCCATCCTTTGTAATGGTTCAGACAAAACACCAGATCAGGTCAAATCAGGTCAGATCAGATCACATCAGAAATATTTTATTGATCCCCTTTATTACAATAATTTCTCCGGACATGCAAAGATTAAGCCATAATAGAAGAGATGATAACTCTGACAGGCTGCACTCGTCATAAAATTACACCTGAGATTAATGTGGAGCCAGGTGAAACCCAGGGAGGCAGACTTAATGCGCAGATGCAAGGTCCTCCACAAAGATAATGGGCATTTAAAAACCACTAGTCATAAAGTTTAGTTTCCTTATACCATCTAAGCCAAGGGGTTGAGATTATAAACCACCCCAGCGTGAGGTTAAACAGAAAAGCTCTGACGAAATGTCAGATGCATCGCGCCTGCACCGTCCTCCAGTTTATTTCCTGCTCTTGCTGTACAAAAGGAATTCCTTCTCCTCCATTAATCCTGCTCAAGTTGGCTCAGTAATCCCCTGAGCTAAATAAGAGCAGAGGGACAGTTCAGTGTGGGAGGCCAAACAACAGCTTGTGCCACTTTCACGAGGGGCCAGACTGAAACTGAGAGTGAGCTAAATGATTACTAAAGATAAAGCCAAGAATCTTGGGCCTAAACAAGAGTTCATGTCAGAAGGGCAATCTCCAGTAGGAACAAACAGAGTCTTGGGACAGACGAACTGCATAAAGCAGACACAAGATTTCAAGGTTACATTTAAAGTGGCTGTAAAGTTTAAAGACTGCACTGATTTAAAGAGCTTTCAAACAAAAGCCCCCGTCTTTCTCCTCTGCCGTACATCAGGTCACAACATCCTCTGTGTAGAAGTCTTGAGATTGAAGAGACTCGGGAGAAACACTCAAACGGGCCGGAGATGTCAGACTGAACACTGGCCATTTCCTGCCAACGTCCATTGAAGTAAATACACCATCACTCACGCCGACAGTTACACAAAAGATTCAGACAATTGCTCAACAACTCAACTCACACACCACCACGCCTAACAACCATCCATCTGCTTCCTGGCAACATGCTTCCCCTACTCTCATCAACGGCACAGAAACAGCTAAATGTTTCCTGGTTTGTGAAAGAAATGTGCTGCCGTGCAGTGACGTTATAAGAAACTGGATTTAACAGGTTAAAGGCATTTTTATTGAGAAAAAACACAAGCTTTAAAGTTTCTTAGACATTAATATTGAAAATTAGAGTTTATGATATTTTAAATTTACATTTAATGAGATTTTTTTTTCATGGATCCAGTTCTTATAATACATCATTGGTTGTTAGGTTGTTATTGTTAGCTAGCATGTTTTTAGCTGCTGATGTTACAGACAAACGTGTGTGCTTAGCTGCTTGCTAAGGAGAGGTAGCTGAGAAAGTTTGATTGGTGGCAACATGCCACAAAAAGTGAGTGGCCCACATGTGTTGTTTTCTTTCACGTAGCATGTAGCATATCACCTGACAAATCAACAAAACTGTAAACAAACAAACAAACAAACAAAAAGACAGAACATATCAATTATTTATCTCTAAAAAAATGCGCACCTGTGAGCTGGTTTAACTTTGAGATATCTTGTTGGTCTGTGGGTTTATTTTAAAAGGTCAATACTTCCTACTTATTACCTGCTAAACAGGGACTTTTTCTAAAACACACACACACCCACCCACACACACACACACACACACACACACACACACACACACACACACACATCAGCATATGTACAATTTTCCATCATTCACAGACTGTGGTTTTGAAATAGCATTTCCTAAGAAAGTGCATATAGATATCAGGTCTTAGTACGTCATTCACAAGTAAGACACTATTCAATCTGCGGTTCTCAAATTACTGCCCTCCTCATTTGCTAATAAACACACACAGTGAGACTCTGCTAATCACTTACACATACTGAACATGCATGATGTTATCAGCTATGTTCAAAGTGATCAATTTATCTGTATCAACTTTAATATATCAAATATATTTCAGGAAAAATGAATGAATGAAGTTTGAAATACCGAGGGACTGGCTGTTCAGCCTCTGTAAAGTTTTGTCTCTTCCCATTTATTTCTTGTACTTTTTTTTGCTGTCACATCTGATCTCAATCTCAAAGGCATTTGTCTTCAGGCACTCTGAGGGGAACTGACAAAATTCTTATCTTACATTTCTCAAAGCACCACTTCCTCGTCTATCTCTGGACAATACCACTAACACTCTAATCCTGCAGACTCTTACTCGGTTCACATTCCCAAGATGTGAACCTGTGAATGACGACAGAAACAAACTTGCTGACAGGAAACGAGCCAATTTAAATGAATAAATCCCCTTACTGAGATTAAATACGACTGACTTTAACTTCTGTGAACATTTAGTGTGACACAAAATCATCACTTCATGCAGACGGCTGTTACGTTAACTCAGGCCCCCTTCATGCCGACAGGATTAATAACAAACAGGTAAAAGTCATGCAAAAGTCGCCTCAAAGGTGAAGTCTATTTTGATGAGGTACAGAGGATATTAAAGGCTACCAAATCTTCAGTGATCCATAAGTAAGAACTAACAGCATTAGACAGCAGCTTTCACCCCAGGAAGTGAAGCCTCGGCCCACCTGAGTGGCTTTTAGTATCAACGTCAACCTCAGTTGTCAAAGAAAACATTACTTACACTGCAGGCAGTAAGTTTTACTGGGTATTTTAAAAACATCTTAAGAATCCCACAGAACAAATGTTTGTACCAGTGTATATTTAATTAGATAAATGAATATGCACATAATCCAATTTTTAAAGGATTTATTTACTTTGTAAAGTAATACCTCAGTTCATCTGAACAATTCAAAATCACCAAAAAAGGAGATACAGTATCGACAGCGATTATTGATGAATATGTGGATTATTTGCTCGATTCATTCTTTTGTCTATAAAATGCAAGAAAATGGTGAAAAATGTTATAATTTCTCAAAGCCAAAGGCGATGTATTCAAATTGCTTATTTTATTCGATCAACAGTCAAAAATACTACGTTTACTATCATATTCACATATACATAAAGCATAACATCTTCACATTTGTGAGGCTGGAAATAGTGAACATTTATATAGTTCCTGATAATTTCTCGTCAATCGACTAATTAATTATCAACTTATTGTTACAGCTCTGAATTAATGGGGGGGGGGCTGAGCTGGCTTGTTGGTCAGCTGTACCCTACAGTAACCCTCTACACAGCCATGACCTAAATAACAAGCCAAAGCTTAAAGTAGGCTCTCAACTCACATTCAAATGCCATTACATCAGGATCATCCTTCTTTAACTTCCGCTTACGTCAAATCATCTCAAATTTGAAACCACCCCTCCGCACACGTCCGGCTGCGATCTGGTATCTTCTCATCTAGTTAACTTCTAACTGGCACCGGAGCGGACGAGTGTTTGGATGGTTTCACTGATGCCATATGGTTGCTATATATATATATAAAAAAAGTGCAGCTTAAGGACACTTTTAAAACTATTAGCATTTTGACCCTGAGGATGAGCGGGGGTTACTGCAGAGCTTCGTCCGCTGCCGCAGCCGGGCCGACGCACCAGCTTCTCAGCGGCTCTCTTCCCCTCACGTTAAGCTGAGCTCTGGCTCAATCTAAGCCTCTGAGAGGTCACAACCTGAAATGGGAGGTCAACGTCGGGCCTCACTGAAGGCTTCACTACCTCATATCTGTGGTCTGCTTGACCAGACTCCTGATATGAGTCTAGACTGCTGATAACGAGATTATTTTTATGTAGCAGGACAATCAGGTGACTTTCACTGAGTTTACTGTACGTACAGTTTGTGTTTTACATCATCATCTTCTGCAATTTAACACAAAACACACCACTGTTTTATGCAACATCTCCACATCTTCACTTCCTAATGTCAGATACACGAGGCTTGTTGTGACTACAAATATTATTTGGGAAAGGCCACTTGAAGTAACATTTAATGCAAAGTTACAGCACAAACATTTAATTCATCACTCGTTTCAGACAGATCAGAATACGGTCGAGCTCAATAAAACCTTAAAACATTTTTGCAGATGCCAATTTTATTTTAATTGGTATGAATATGTTATATACTTACAAATATAGGATACTTTCTGAACCTTTATGGATAAAAAACCCTACATATATTCAATATAATTTGTATTAGCAGTACATTAAAACACAAAAGTAAAAACAAATGTCTGTTTATTAGAGCTGAAAGGATTAGTCTATTAATCAACTAGACAATCGACAGAAAATGAATCAGCAACTATTTTGCTAATCGATTAATTGTTTCAGTCATCTTTTCAGCAAAAATGGTTTCAGCTTCTCAAATGTGAGGATTTGCTGCTTTTCTCTGTTTTATATCGTCGTAAATTGAATATCTTTGGGTTTAGACTAACAAGACATTTGAAGACGTTACCTTGGACTTATATTTCATAGACGATAATGCAAATAATCATTAGTTGCAGCCCCACTGTTTACATTGTTTTCATTATATTCGTACCAACTGTGTTATATCAGAGGTAAAAAATAGTAAATGCTGACTGAAGATCTGCTGTGCCCAACAGATCTCTGTCCTGTTTTATAATTCAGGGGCTGCGACAGCCGAGCTGCCACATCCCATGACTCTTTGGATGACAATACAGAGAAAAATCACTTAAGTAAAACACACTGCAGCAAGATGGGAAAAGAAAAAAAAAGGTTTTATCGAGTGAGATACACGGCAGAGCTGGAACAGCCCTGTCATGGAAATAAACGCTTTTTAATCTAAAAAAAAAAAGTCAACATCCGGCCCTCTTACATTATATAAGAGTGAAGCCGTCATATTAAACTTTGGGAAAAGATCAAACTCTGTTTGTGTGTGTGTGTGTGTGTGTGTGTGTGTGGTCATATCCTGTGTGTGTGTCTCCTTACGGATAAATATCGGAGGGTAACACTTAGATCTTGATAATAAAAGCAGAGAAAAGTCAACAAACAGACGTGAAGGAAATTAAAAAATGGGAAGAATTGTTTAAAAACCATCTATTGCATTTAGTCTAAATCAACACTTGTAAATGGATACGAGGCAGGTTCACTACAATATGGAGGTGGTCCTGCCTCCCCTGTCTGAACTCCTTCATCTGTCATACAGGAAAGGTTCGACCACAGTCCACACGAGCCTTTAGCATAAGTTAGCTATTCAGTTATTTTGGATTATTGGCTTGAAGGTGGGCAGAGCTATGCTGGAATTATAAGACGTTACCAGACTCCATGTACTAATAAGAGTGATAAATGTGTGACCTGTCTCGACCTAAAAAGGTGCGACAAAGCTGACAGGAGAGTCAGGGAGATGTCAATCAAGCACAGCTTGTACACTCCCACACGGTCCTGAGAGGAGGTCTAGGAGGTGTTTGTTTTTGTCATGTCACAGCACAGGTGTAAATGATAAAATGATTGATGGCTGAATTCCATGTAGCTGCTCCATTTTCAGGGTCCTGGTGTTGTGTATGCTGACAGAGAGCCAGCATGCACAGTATAACAGAACAGAGCCACAGTTAATTATATTAGTGACACCTGTGCTTTTCCAACAAGTCAACATGTCTGCTGTGAAAAAATAATTAAAATCACCTTTGAGGGTGTACCATGGGTTCAGCTTTGGGCCTTTTCTCAATTTTCTGTTGGATCTTTGCTCTTTGTAAAACTGAGACTTTGATGTGTGTGTCAATTACTGTACAACTATGAAGACAGAGGTTGATCAAAGTGATTAGTACTTTAACCATTTCTGTCAAAATGTCAGCATCACTTTGAATACAAGCTTGAAGGAGAACTTTGTTTTGGAGTCTGGTGTCATTTGGTACGGAAGCTACTGATCCTCTTTGTGCTGTTTACTCACCTTTAGCCAATTGGCAGCCTAATTAACACAAACATAGGCACCTTGGATAAAACCAGCTGTATAAAGACACATGATAATGTAACCTTGGCAATCACACTTCTTCATCAAATACATATTGTAAGCTTATATTTTGTTGTTGAATACACTGCTGTATCGTTGCTACTTTTCTAGTAGCTATTCCAAACATGCACCAAATGCTTTTGTGTGTGCATTTGTGTTGTGCTCAGTCTGCCTGTAATCAGATTCTTCTCCTGCCTTGTAGGTCACTGGCATTAGGCTACTTTAACCTGACATGCAGTAACTTAATCTTTGAGTCCAATTAACCTTGTGTCATCACTCTCCAACTATTCCAGGAAGCAGTAAAAGCCCTCATTAACCTAAATGGCATCAGTATTAGTCTGCTCTAACCGAAGTCCCGTTTGTTTTTGTTTCATGTCCAACAGATTTAAATCCACACTCCTAATTAATGAAACAATCTGCACACGTCATTATAATGATCCACTTATTAAGTCACTGTTTCTGTGAATCGATGCTGCCTGGTCTCTTCTGTGCAAAGGCGAGTGATTTTCAAATATTCCAGTAATGCGAGCATCGACTGCTGTTACAATAATAATGACGGTCTCTCTGTGCCATAAGATTACATAAACAGGCCGGGCATGTTTTCAAACAGGGCACTGATGTGATGCTGGAAGCTCGGCGAGACTGCCAGCTATGTGAACGCCGGGTCAGCAGAGGGAGGGAGGGAGGGAGGGAGAGCGGGAGACAGAGGGAGAGAAGGAAGGTTAGACGGCGGGTAGGAGTTGATGTAACAGAGCAAAGCCTTGTCATTCTGCTCTGCTACAGTGATCTGTTTGTAATCCTGCCTCAGATGTTTTCTTGGAGCCGAGACGGAGCTACCCACAGTCTCCATTGTTGGGCAGTTGGGTGGTAGGATGAAGGCATGGAGGAGAAAAGGGCACAAGACCAGTGCGTATACTTCTCTGTGCTGGAGAGCCGCAGCTGCTCTATTGAAGGCGAGAAGCTCAGAGAGGTTTGGGACTCTTTGACAGCAGCTGGTAACAGCTTCTTCAGCAGGTGGCTTGGCCTAATTATCAGGCTAGAGATGCCAACAGCCCGTTTCCCCCTTTTTCTCCAGGAACATGTGAAGAAGCAGGCGCGCAATATATAAGGACGACTGTGCGACACCACGTCTGCCGCCAATTATAATGGAGCACTAATTGTGTTGCATCCTGAGGAAGAGGAGAATCGATGGGGAAGGCCAGATGTGGGAGGTGTTTTGAGGAGAAAAAAAAGTAGACTGAGAAGTAAAGAGCCATAACTGGAAAATATGTTTGATAACAGAATAAAGATATTAAGATTTATTTTTGATATGTAGCACGATGTGTCATAAGCATAAGCAAAATCTGTAAAATAATCAAACTGATGCAATAGACTGTGGTCTAATGTTAAGGATGGGGTCCCTTATTGAAATGAATTGGATGTCCCTAGTGGATGTTACACCGTTGAGTTAGCTAAATAACTTTTCATAACCTCCTTTGATGAAGAGGAGGGGCCTACCTTTGACCTGTTTCATGTTGTCTTGCATTCTTAGCTGAACGTTGTTGTAATAGGTTGGTAGCATTGCCACTAACTGCGCTTTCAACAACCAATAACAACTTCTAAACAGTGGCAATACCTGGGGGTGTTTGATTTATAACCCTCGCTTGTCCCCAACACTGGCTGCTTAAAGTAGAGATAGCGAGTTTATTGCGTTTGGGGAGATTTTTAATATAGCAGCAACGCTAATCATTTAGCAGTGGCGCTGCGCTGCTGTTGAATGCATATAGGGGAAACACTGGAGTGGTGCTTCTATGTCTAACAAATGATCTTGGAGTACAAACACCGTTAGTTACAGCCGATGGTTGTCATTTCAACTGGTGAAGCACCAGCTAAAAGAGAGAGGCCTGGAACCTCAATGTTTTGCACATTGATCCTGGCTAATAACAAACTGTGAAGATTGTTGGAAGATTCAATAAGAGATTTGTTGGCCTCAGAGCTTAGTGAATCCTGGTATCCTTCTGGCTCAGAACCAGATCTCAAATTGGACAAGCATGTGAATCCCAACCCTAAACTCTTCACACATGTAAAATCGAAAAGTTGTAACACAATATGATTCCACTAAAACTTAATAATATAATATCACTAAATTATCGCTGAGCCCCACAGAGCCATCAATCACAAACTGAGAATTCATATCTTACAACAAAAAAACAATTTGCGGTTTCTATATCGGTGTAAATCAAGCTGCATTGTGGCAGGAAAAACATTTGACTCATCAAATGGAGCGGAAAATGGTTGGATCAGAGTGAAGCCCGAAAGAAATACTCACTTCTGTTTACACATTGAGCAAATAAAAAAGTTGACTGAACCAAACAGTTAATTATAATTACTGGCCACCTATTGATCAGAGTCCATTTAATTAGGCACTGTTATCCCTCACTCTCCGCCATCAGTGATATGGGGATTAAGTGCTGAACATGCGTCTGAGTAATCCTACGAGCCCAGAGAGCAACCACTTACACACCACTCAATCAATGAGGCTTGGGATTTGTGGTAAAGCCACGAGCGCTGCGTGAATCTGTATTTCCTGAGCAAAGTCCTTGTCCAAGGTCAGGATTTTGCCATACACTTAACTGCTCATTTTTCATAACGAAAAATTAACTTAACCGCTCATTTTTTTTGGACGACAAATGAAGTGTGTGGCAAGTCCAAGACGGGGAGCTGACCAGCGTCTCCATTAGTGTGATTTTTTTAACACAGTGTGGTTTGAAGATCAGGCAGAGCAAAGTGACAGCTGCAGAGGAGCAGAGGAAGGACTGAGCATCTCAATCCAATAGTGAGCCTAACAACCGGCCGTTTCTGTGGCAACGGCTTGCTGATGCTGCTGTGTTTATGATCTGTCTCCACCCACCTCTTATCCCAACGCTCCTCCCCGAATGGATGACCAAAAAAAAATCCCCTTTTTAATCAGCAGTGACAGAGCCTGACCCAGATTGCCTCGAGAAGGCTGCGGGGTGGCATGGTGAGGTTTACCGAGGCCACAGGGATTTATGATGGAGAGGAAAAGGTGCCACAAGCATGTTTTAGGCCAAAATACTAGCCACAATGCAGCAGGATGCCACACGGAGCACCTTTCAGGCTACACTGCTGCAGATGGCGACAAAAAAAAAAAAGAAACATGCTCATAGCAATTGCAAGAGGCTTCAACATACGGCTCTGCAGGGGTCTGGTGAGACGGCCTGAGGGTCTCATATCTGTTATCCAACACTGATCCATGTCCTGCAGAGGTCTGACCTATTTACTGGCTTCCACACTCATACTTTCTCAGTTCCCTCATGGTCCAGCTGAGCGATGAAAGGTTCATCAGGCCAGAAAAGTTGGCCTCCATCATCAGAATTTTACGAATGATCTTTAAAAGGGTCAAACTCTCCAGGTGAGCAGTACTGAGGCCAGTAAACCGGTCTGTAGGGTTAGACCAGTCTTGATTTTGCTCTTAAATTATCCTAAAAAGTTAGCCACCTCAGCCCCAGGCTAACTTCATGGAACGATTAAGATGAAAATTGGTTCACATATGTTCAGCTGCCTCCCTCTATGTTGTGTGTAAGCTGTCAAAAACAAAACAAAGTGGGGGATTAAGTGAAACCTTTGGATGTTTACATCTGATCTGGCCAGCCAGACATCCAACAGACAGGACTGTACAGACTGTGGCAAAACATGCACTGGCATAATCACGGTGTCACTGCAATACTATCCCACAAAAAACAGCAGATTGACTGGGGGAGGTGATTCACTCACACACGAGCAGCCAGATGACGAGTCCTTATGAGGCTACTACGTGGCCCGACACCCAGCAGTAATCTGGGAATGTAAAAACCTCGAGCTAAGGCCACACCCTTCTGAGGTTCATTTAACACTATCAGACAGTTTTGCACACCCGCCCCAATCCGATTCATATCACAACTACGTGTAAACAAACAGCTCCTCAATCAACTCTTGTCATCTGGAAACAGCAGCTACTGACAAATCTAAAATGACTAACAGTGGACACATTTGCTCTGTGTGTTTTGCCTCATCACCAGGCAGGACAGAGAGATTACCATATTAGATTCAAGGAGGAGCAGCAGATTCAAATCAAATAACTTTCTCTGCTCAGACTTAACCTTTAACTCGTCTCTAATCAATCACAATGACTTTCAGTTTACCAAAACGGAAGCGCTGTCACTGTCTGCTCAGCATGATGTCAGCTCAGTTCCTTTCTGACTCCTCTACATGATACTCGGAGTGATTTGGGGATAATTGCTGATTAGCAGCAGCATGTTGTTGACCAGTTGGATACAAGATAATCTCATGTTCAGTGCCCTCTCTACCCTCTAGGACCAGCCTGACGTGACCGAGCAGGGGGCCCAGCCTGCAGCATGACGTACAGTAAATGTCTCTGGGTCATTCAGCATGTGGCACTTTGCGCGTTACACATGGTGCACATGGTTCGTTATAGTGATGCAGAGGAGCAGCGGCTGGCGGATGAACATTTACTGCAACGCCGTTTATCATCTTGAGATAAAACAAACTGGTGTTGCTAGGCAAACTCAGCATGCAGCTTATGGCAGGGACTGAAAAACCCATTTAGAATCTAATCCTTCAAGATGACATTAACATGCGCTGAGTTTAAGTAGCTTATATAAACGCCCTACTGCAGCAACTGTTTGGAGTCAGAGCATTTTAGCAGGAATGTTGACAAGTCTCTCGAGGATCCCTCCGAGAACTTTGTCACTGCAACTACTGAAATCAGTTTTCCTAAAAAAACTGCAGCTAAATTTATCCCTGCAGAGCTGAAGTGAATACAAAATGATGAAATATATCATTAGAAAATTGTTGGAACATGTAGGTGTGGTGAAAGACAGCGTTAAGGCCTGGTAATAAAATACAAACCAGTGGTTGGAAGCAAAATAGAGAGATATGAAAGGCAAATGTTTTTATACTTTCGCTCTCCAGGTAGAAGCAGTTATCTTGTCTCAGGTCACAACGGAAAAATAGGACCTTTGTGTTTCCCCACAGCTAGTCTGTCATTCCTAGTTTGGTAGTTTGGCTGTGAGAGCGAGAGAGAGAGAGCGAGAGAGAGAGAGCGAGCATTTCTGCTACAGTTGCTCTGACAGGCTTGTGTTCGCCTATAAAACTCAGAGGCACTTCATACTCTCGGTGGTTGCCCTGCTGCATACTGCGACTGCTGCCTGTCACTGGCGCAGGAAGTTGTGAAGTCCGACTGAAATCACAGTTGGTCATCCTTTGTGCAGTCAAAAATCAAGTGAAAGTGATTTTACATTTCACTTTTAATTATATCAGAAATGCTTCTTTAGCGTTCGAGCCTCTGAGTGGGTCGGCTGGTGAATGTGTTTGATTGACATTTAAGCCGGCAAGGCACTGACACACAATGTAAACAAACTGTACTTTTCAAGTCAGAGACAGGTTTCACTAACAGTGGTATTGAAGAATAAGGACCATAACATTTAGCATCGAAAGACACCCATGTTGACATTAGCAGGGATGTTTTTGAGTTGTTCAATGTGCCACTGTTGACTTGCTAACTAGCTAGCCAAACTGACGTTAGCTAAGCACTTTTTCTCAACAACTGTTTAATCGATTTCCATGAGATTTTGTACAGACATTCATGGTGCCCACACGAGGAATCCTAATCACTTTGGTGATCCCTTGACTTTTCCTCTAGCGCCACCAGCAGGTCAAAATTTGACCTAACCCTTTGGTTTATGACCAAATACCTGCAAAACTAATTCCCATTGTTTAGTGCTAATTAGCAAATGTTAGCATGTTAACACACTAAACTAAGACGGTTAAGATTTAGGGCTGCAGCAAATGATTATTTTCATTATCGATTCATCTACCGATTATTGTCACAATTAATCAATGAATCTTTTAGTTTATAAAATGGCAAAAAATTGTGAAAAACGCTCATCACAATTTCCCAGAGACCAAAGTTTTGTCCAACCAACAGTCCAAAACCCAAAGACTCTTCTTTTACTATGAACACTGAACAACAAAGAAAAGAAGGAGAAAAACGTTTTACATTTTTATGTTTTTATAACTGAAACGATTTATCAATTATCAAAATGGTAGTAATGGAGTAACTGTTGCAGCTCTATAAACATTATCTGAAAATCAGCATGTGAGCGTTGTGTATGTTGTGCATGCTGACCGACACTTAGCTTGAAGCACCACAGTGTCGTACAGTCTCATGTAGCCGCTAGCACGGCTGTAGTGAGCACAGGACATAACTTAAACAGCAGATACAGTATAAAAAAAACTTCTTTATAGCAACTTCAGCAAGATTGTGTCACTTTTGCCATTAAAAGAAGCTGCTTTGGAAAACTGCACATTAAGCTTCTTCTCCATCTGCACTTTTGAATCTGATCGTACATTTCTTATATTCATTATGCAACAAGCAACGTCCACATCTGTGGGATTTTACATAAAAAGGCACGACATTGATGAATTAATTAATGTCACCCTTTCAGTCTCCCCCATATATGTAGTGTACCACAGGCACTACATACTGTACATTATAGTTTAATGAAGAAATCACAGGCAGTTTAAAAGCTTCTGAAACCTGGAGAGGCAGCTGGGTGGAGTTTGTGCTGTACGATACACGACGTCAGCTCCAAACCCTTCTCTGTGTGTCCTGTACAGTATATTTATGCAGCCAGGGGCCCTGTGGGAAGAGCCAGAATTAGCAGTGGATAGTGAAAGGTCATAGAGCAGTGGGAATAGAGATCCTGTTGACGCAATCTGTCCAATCATATTTATTTCCTTTGGCCAGAGACGAGTGCCAACGTCTAGACTCGGGAAACAAACCAAAACAACGCGATCCCATGAAATACATGTGTTTACGTTTGACTCCGCTTTTAGAGTTGGACAGCAGTGGTGATGGCATTCAAACCGGTTTCTTGAGAACACTGAAGTACTTCCTTTTAAGAAGAGCATGTAGCACTTAGCAGTACAGTCCTAAAAAATTCTTAACACTGACAGTGAACATATCTTAACCAGACAGAGACAAAAAGCTCTCTCAAGAGTCGAAGCCGACTTTACTCGGTTGTGTTTTAGAGCTGTTTAAACAGCAGTAAGCTGTGTCTGCTGCAGTACACACAGTAAAAACAGACAGTCGGAGCCTCTGGAGGAGTTGTTTTTCACAGGCCTGTGTGGTATGCATGTGCGTCCCAGCCCACTCAGACCCACCTCATGTCTGGCTGGTTGGCATTCCTGCCTCGCTCTGTAATTATGGCTCTTCTCCAGGCCTCTCGGCTCTGCTCTCCCTGCAGCGCCATACTCTTAAAGGGCCTCTGTCGAAGGCACACACTTTTCACCTGGCCATTTAGCCCGGGCTCTAATTTTAACAATAACACACCACCGGGCGGAAATGTGCACCAGCAACAGCTGCAGGCTACAGTTACCATAGGGGGAAAACGTGTAGCTTCAATTACACTCTGTCACGTATCATGAAGTTTTTCACCCTGCGCTGAACTTTAAATTATGTGATATCACATCATTAAAGTGAATTAAAGAATTGCAGGGAAGTTAATATGTTGCTTTAAAGCCTGTCTCCCGTTGAGTTTGTGAAGACATTTCAGCACTTAAAGCTGTGAAAGAGTCTACATGTCTACATTAATCTGGCAGTGTGATGACAGCACAGTGGTAGCAGAGGAAGTTTTACTTTATGTGTTCAAACGGCACATCTGTCTGGAGCTGTTACGAGAGTAACGTGTCAAGTTTCTGGTCTCAGATTCGAAAGGTGTTTTCCTCTCTAACGGCTTCTTCCAACCACTTCTAAACTCCACCTCAAACCTTCTGCAATACCTGTCTGCAGAGACAAAATGACATGAGTGAGATCCTGGATTGATTCATGTTTCGAAAATCCCACAACAAAACTACATTTATCCCATTTTAAATTAGATAATCCTGTGATGTTGCAGGATTTATGCCCAGGTGAATTTTCAGTGACTTAAAAATGAAATACTGTATAGGACTGAAGCCAAAGCCTACAGAAATTGTGCAAAACCTACAGGAAATAAGCAAATATTTGTGTTTCGAAACAAAACGCTGTCACCGCTGTAGCAATGTGAACTTGTTGACGTAAACTGATGAATAATCCAAATACATTATCAGTATGTGAAAGGAAATCTCACAGAATTTCAGACAATCTACTCCATTCATGCAGCTGGGGGCACATGACATGCCTGCAGCAGAAGGATTAGCACGATCAGCTGAGTACGACTCAATACCACATTGTTCCTCGCTGCTCACCGCTTGTTTTTCCTCCAACTCTCCTTGCAGCTTATCAGAGGAGGACAGAACCCCCCCCCCCACCAAACTTCAATCACTCACAGTCTGCTTCCCACCGTAAACTGCTAACAAGCCACAACGGTGGTGCCAAAATGTCAAAGCCTTTTGTGATACTTTTTCAGGCCCTTTATTGTTTCAAACAAAGCTTGAGGTGCTTTTTGCAAAAACCTCTCATGTTCAGGACAAATAAACACAATGAACGACAATTAAGAAAATCAGCTTTGGGCTTGAGATTACAGAGCACACTGCTGCCTTTGTTCGCAGGTCACATCTGTATTTGAGTGACAAAAGGCAGCCACACAGCCTGCTGCTGTGTGAATGTATCAGAAGAGGGTGAGTGCCAGCCTGAACTCATCCTCTATTCAGGCTCTCATTGTCTCTGCTCCACACTGATAACAAACAGCACACACTACGCAGACACATCTCATCGACTCCATCAAAGGCTGATGTGGCAGTCTGGACAACAAACAGGCAGGTCCCCATCAAAACAAGAAAACATACTATTACATGGATTTGTGGTTCGGGGGTAACGTCTCTCTGCTTTTGTGACCAACAACATTAAAGCGAAAAGCTTTAGCCTCTGTTTTAACTTTAAAGGAACAGTTTGACATTTTGGGGAAAACGCTTATTTGCTTTCTTGCCAAAGGTTAGATGAGAAGATTGATACCCTCTCATGTCTGTATGGTAAATATGGAGCAGGAGCCAGCAGCAGGTTAGCTTAGCTTAGCATAAAGACTGATCTGGGCAATAGAAATAGCTATGCTGGCTCTTTCCCCCTTTGTCCAGCCTTTGTGCTAAGCTAAGCTAACCCACTGCTGGCTGTGAGTGGTATGAATCTTCTCTCTGCAAGAAAGCAAATAAGCTTATTTCTCTAAGTGTGAAACCTCCTTTGACATCTGTTGGTTTATTAGCACAGTAACATATCTCACTGGGTGGTATGTCCTGTAAAATATCTGACACAGATTCAGAGAAAAAGCTACAGAAGTGAAAATCCCTGCATGGCTTAATGAGCCAAGTACTAAAGCTACCTTCTGTATACCAAAATAGCAAAATATACACATCACAGCAAATACATATCCCTAAACAGCCATTGTACATTCAGAACTTTGCACAGAAAGCACTTTGAATGCACCTTTAAACCTCGAAGAGCCACATCAGCAGCATCTTGCCTGAGAGGATTGAGCGAAGCAGAGACATTTAACCCGTATCGCCTCCTCCTCCCCACTGAAAACTGCTGTAATGGAGATTAAAAACCTCCCAGATCTGCTCACCTGGCACTCACGTGAACAGGCCTGCGCTTAGAACAAAGACAGGCGGTGTGCAGCAGGAGCGCACACATATATACCCTGTGTTGACTCAAACTATGCAGACCTCACACCTGATGGCGATGAACAAACACGTTCATGGTTGACTTTCCGCTGTACCAGTTTTAGTTGCCTTGGGAAATCAGTGTGCTGCAGCAAGTACATTTTTAATTTCCAGTGTGATAATCACCTGTTTCCTTGAACAGTAATTTCATTCAGCCAAAGATTCTCAAACCTCTCGTCAGCCGTGGCTTTTGGCAAACTGACTTTGATTTTTACCTTTTTTCCCCAACATATTAGGTGCGGATTTTTAACATTTTGTTCACACAGTTTTATGAATATGCCTCACCTATATAGAGTGACGAGTCTTTCTTCTTCACGTGATCATCGATGTAGGACACCCCCAGGGGCTGCACCGGCGTGGCTCCGATACCCAGCAGGACCTGGGCCCCGATAAGCAGCAGGTACATCATATTGGTGTTGGCCTTGTTGGCGCACACTGCGTCCTCAGACTGCTGGGCGTTCCCGCTGCTGGTGTTGGAGCAAACATCCCGGCCCATGTCAGTCCTCCACATTTCCCCTATCTCATACTGATTAGTTAGAAACTCAGGCAGAGCTGAGAGAAGGGCGCCTAGCGCCATGACGATGCCCCCGCAGCCGATCAGACGGGGCCGATGTGCTTTAGCCCCAAAGTAGCTGACAAACAGGATCAGCGCCAGGTTGCCTATCTCAAAGCTGCTGGCGATCACTCCTACATCAGCGCTTTGCAGGTTGAACCGCCGCTCCAGGGTGGTCAGCACACTCACCTGAAAACAACAGTGGGACACAAAATCAAACCATGAATGAAGCAAAAATGTAGCACAGATGCAAAACCAAGGATGTGGGAATCTAATGTCACCAATTGACAAAGAAAAGTCATCGTATGATTTATCAATATACAGTATCATAAGCATTTTAACTTTACGACCCCATTTACACCTGCCATTAACATGCAATCTAGAACTGTATGTGCCGTCTGGATAAGGAAACACACACGTGTGAATGCACGCGTATTGCGATCAGATCGGCCAGTTCACATCTCGAGGTGGTCTGGCTCACATTGTGATCAACCTACTGTAAATGCAAGCAGCACAGCGTGACCAGGTTCTGTTTCTTAAAAAAAATGTCCAGCGAGTTTAAAAAGGTCACCTAACTTTGCCTCTTCCTGCTACCTTAAGCAAGCCCAGCCAAAGCTAGTAGTAGCAGCAGCTAGCAAGTCTTCAATCACAATATGGGCAGTTTGGAGACAACGAGAATGCTTAGTGATACAAGTTGTAAATGCAAAGCCCCGTGAATCAGATGTCATGTATCCAGATACAGATCACATTTTAATACCAGGTGTAAATGGGGCCTATATTTGATTCTTTTGGACGTGCTCATGGAGAAATCGAGTGTGTTTTCATCATCAGTCCCACTGTTTTAAACTGTGCCTTTCCATTGGAACATCTAACAACTAACAAGCTGTTCAGATGTTCCACACTGTGGCTCCTCCCTGGAAACAGGCCTCTGTTTCTGATTAGCCGGGCACAGCAACATTTACTCATCACAAGCTTCTCTCTCTTTCACCAGCTGTCGTCCACACAAGAGTTAGAGCCATCCAGTAACGTCCAGCTGAAGCGAACACAGCCAAACGCTTGTTCAGCCCAGTTCAGGTTTCTTTGTTAACTGTAATTGTCAGTGGTCAGCGATTAAATAATGTAAGACAATATGTATTTTCAGGCAGTGAACTTTGTTGGACACTAAGTTCATCAGGATGTTTCAAAGTACTTTATAATGAGTCTGTTGTAAAGCAGAGTGGGGATGTGTTTGCTTGTGTTGTGTGGGAACAGTCTCTCTGTGCCATGTGAACTACAGTCACATTTATAGTTATCAAGCTATTTTCAGATCTGTCCCAAAATGCCCTTGAAAGGGCATCACAATTTTCCATTTCCCAACTGGCTCTGTTAAACAGTTTTAACTGAGCCCTAAGAGAAAAAAAAGAAAGAAAAAAAAAAGGATCCTGCGAACACAAACATCCCCGTCTGAAAATAGTGACCTCATTGCAAGATGAATCAACTTGTGGTTTTGCTATTGGAAAATGTTTCAATCAAAAGCTAAATTATGACAATTTGATGTACACAGTTGATTTGGATTGGATGCGAATGTGTTTAAACAAGGAAATGACCTTTGAGGATCCAGGAGGCTGAGTGCTTGAGGGACAAATGTGAAAGTGACTGATCAAAAGTACTCACTACACTTGAATATGACCTTTAATCTGAGAGTAGGTATCACACTTTGCTCAGTATTATACTTACTGAATCTACTTACTTCTATACACTGTCTCTTTGAAAACTACATGTAAAATATGATGTATTGAGCACCAAAATATTCTTTAAAAAAAATGGTTTGGTGACGAATCATCCACTTCTGACCCCAGAGACAGTTTAAACACTCTTTGTTTCCAGCATGTCTCTTGAACAGCCAGATACATTACAATCAACAAACCAAGTCTGGCGCTGAATCAGAAATGAACAGAAAAGTGATGTTTTAAGTTTTTGCTAATTGACTTTTTTCTACAACCCTACAATCTGTCCTGAAGTAGAGATGAAACCCTTCAGTCTCGACTGTTTTTAAAATACGATATGTTTCTGTATGTTTCTAAAAGTTCTACCCAAACATTTAACACACCCTTAAAACAAACGTTGTGCAGCCTGTTTGCTTTGTCATTAGAATTGAAAAAATGTTGTCCTCTGTCCTCTTTTTAGGAAGCAGAAGTGACAGCAGGTCGTTCTTGCAGCTGCTCTGAACACAACTGCAGTGACTCCTTCACTACACATCAAAGCACAGCGAGGATGATTGTTGGGAGCGGTTCGTGCCGCAGTCCTTTGGTGAACTTGAGTGGATAGAAAACTTCAGAATGAGTCACGATGTCTCTGCCCCTTGGGTGGCTCTTTCTCACAAATGCAAACGCACTGGATGGGCTGCCTTTCCGCCTGACTGGCTCCACCCGGCTGGGCTCTGATTGCAGCGTTGTCTCATCCAGTTCTTAGAAACGACGCCAAACCCTCAACAACCTGTTGACTCTGTAGCTTTAGCTCTACACAGACAGTAACACTGCAACAAGGTATAGCAGAGGGAGCGGAGCCATCATCCAATCCAATCCCATCCCGTTACGGGAGGCCTGAGCAAGCGGCATGACTGCCAGCTCAGCAGTGGAAACACTCTGGATGAGTTAAGCCAGGTTCAACATATTTGCCTACTTCCGCTCTGACTCAAACAGGCAGCTTTCCAGCAGGATTAAACCCGGAATAAATGATATAGGAAAAATCGACTGGATAGCATACTGGTCAGCGCTCACAGCCACATTTTCTCAAACTGTGGAAATGTTTAATCTGTTGCATGGCAACAAAACAAACCACGTCGTGCTGCGTGACATCCCATCACCTAACACAAGAACGAGTCTTGTCTGAGCAGGAATCCCAACTTCCAGACTTTTTTTTTTCTCAGGATGTACTGACAGGGTCTGTATTAGCAGCGAACAGGGAAAAAAAGCAGCTCAACGATGACGTTCACTTCAGCACATTAAGGTTGAGCATTGACGTGAAAGTGCTGAAATGGTGCTATTTGTGAAGGCACAGCAGCTGTTTATAACTGAAGCCTCGGCTATTTAGATTCATTCCCACTCGGTTTTATGGGGTGTAACCTACTGGAGGTTGACTAAAGGTTAGCTAACGGTACTTAAACTGCTAAAGAGTTGTTTTATTGGTGTCTAAAAGTAGCTACATCTATAGCATTAGCCATGTGCATACAGTGTATCTTAAACTACCTCTATTCTTATTTTTTGAGCACATTTACACATTAACATATTTTTTTTCCAGTCCATGCATGTGTGTGCCCGTAACTTGCACCTGACGTCAGCTACTCTGTTAATGGCTACACCTGTGTGCTATTTAATGAAAACTGCCCAATGCTGACACACCAATTTAAAGAATACCTGGGTGATGTATGTTTAGATTCATGTCCGTATATTAAGCTGAAATAAAACTGAATCACTTGACATCTCAGCTTAAATGTAATTGATGAATAAGTAATATCTGAACAAATACATGTGCTTTATTGGAACATAACTATTAATATTGACATTTGGCTTCTCCTTCCCTCCAACACTCAGCTGATTCAGTGCGACCGCAGTTTGACAGGTTTGCTCACGATATGAACCTGAACAGTTTAAGTTCAGGTGTTAGTTGCATTTTGCAGCTCGAGCTCTGAAGTGTCATATTTGGCTCTTATCAGGGAGGCGTTACTATAACCAGCAGAGCTTAGACCCTCGGGTGCTGCATACACAGAAGTCACAAATAGAGCTTCCCAGGGCTTAATATATAGTATTAACTTCTACAATTAAAACTGGTAGAATTACTGCCGAAAAGTGAAAGCAACTAGTGACAGGATGCTTGAACGTCCGGCCTCTTATGGTACATATTAGAGTCCTAAATGTCCAAAATATTCACAGGTGCAAAATACATCAGTCCCTGTAGCTTTATTATTGGGTAAAATAAAACAGCTTGAACCTGACCTAATCAACTTATCAATCACATGATGGTTCTGGGATCAGTGAACCTCAGACAAATAAAGCTCAAGAGGTTTGTTCAAGCACAGCTAGGGCTCCAACAATTGTTTTCATTATTGATTCATGATTTTGTCGTGTCAGAAATCAGTGAAAAATGCCATTTATAACTTTCCCTCAGTAGAACCAGAGAACGTTTGCCCTTTAGGCTCGAAAGAGAGACGAGACGAATGATCAATTCATTTTCTGTTGATCTTTTCAGGTCAACATGCGGCTATTTAACTATACAGCTTTACAACATATCATAATCTCAATAAATCAATGTATTGATTGATGTCACTCTCTTCTTCTTGGTAAACCAGCTTAGAGGTGCATTACCGCCACCAACTGTCGCTCTCACACCACGTGACAATGTGGTAAGCAGTCCTGCTGCCCAAATCACGTTACCTTGCGAGGCAGCTGGATTCACGAGGGTCTGGCCCTGATTTACATCCTGCCCCGAATACATAGCAGAGCCACTAAGGGAAAACTCCCGTGGTGGAAATGGTATTGCCAAATCTCTACCAGTGGACACATTTCATTATATACGTCAACCCTAGTTCCAACTTCTCAAATGGGAGGTTTTGCTGCTTCTCTCTGTAATACATCAAAGTAAGCTGAATACATTTGAGTTTTAGACTTTTGAAGATGTCACCTTGGGCTCTGGGAAGTAGAGGTTGTTTTTCTTATACATTTATAGACAAAATGACTAATGGAAATCAATCAATAAAACAACTGTTAGTTGCAGCTCTAATGTCCATTAGACCAAGTAACCAACTGATGACAAGAGTCGAGCATGAAATTATTCACTTCACATGTACGTTTTTAATCACAAGAGGCCATTTACTCATATCACTCACACAAAAACTGAGAACTGAGAAAAAACCTAAATAAATCAGGGAACAATGGTATCACAGTCATATCTGTATGTCTGTGGTGTTCGTCTGCGCAGGTTTACTGTTCAGTTGCAGTCAGGCTGCTAAATCAGGACACCCAGCATGTTGCTAAGTGTCTTTTACTGTAAGCAGCTCACAGAAAGCAAGGGGACCATGATAATTGAGTTGTGTCCCTTCGCTGCCAGCAAACGCTCTTAAATCCCATCATCCAATCAGAGATGCCACAGCAGCTCATGCAGGTCGACAGCAGTTCACCAACCACATCGTCACCGGCAGCTAATGTCCTGCCCATGTAAAATGAAGCTCCATGTAAATTAGCTCTGTGTGTGTTGACCTCACCTGAAGCTCCAGGTATATTGTTCAAACTGTTTGAACAGGTGTCCAAACCTAATCTGCCATAAAAAGAAGCAGAACAACTGCACTGCCTGTTTTTTTTTAAAATCAGAAATAGAGGAAGAATATCGTCCATAACGGACTCTTGAGTTTCACTGCTGTGCTCTGTCGCCGCTCTGAGCTGCGGGATGCTTGACGCTCAGCAGGTCCACTGACAGAGTAGATAAGATGTTCCACTCCAAATATGGCCAAGGCATTCTGGGGTTTAGTCTATTAATTGCGAGTGAGCAGAGGAAACAGTGCGATTTCTGAAGAATAAACATGGCTAATGTCGAAACTAAATGTTCACAGTGGCTGCCTGAGGCTGTGGTGCTCCTCTGGGATGCTTTGAGGAATATTTTGGAGCCCTTCGGGAAGCTTTGTCTCACAAAATCTATATTAGAGTCTCTGCACGAGTTCAGATCCTTCTGTGTTTTTATGTTTTCATTGCAACCGCATCATACAAAAACACACATTGTGGTTTTATAAGGAGACATATTTAATGTTTGTCATGTACCAATCTGATTTGTCATCAGTGCTCATAATAGTAAAAGCGAAAGGTTGAGTAAAACTAAAAAAAAAACAGGAAATAGATGTAGGGAGGATCCTTGACCTTGACTGACATTTTGAGTAAAATCAGCCAATTGCTGCCTTTATAAACAGAAGACTACTATGATTAATGCTAACCAGAGCTTTAAGGTCCCCCTTTGGTTGCTGCTACATGGTTGATTAAAAATGGTTTGAAATGTGATTCATTAAAGATAAATTAGACATGATGGCACACAAGCAGCAGGATATTTTCTCACAACTATAATAAACAAGGGGGCAATTGAGTAGCGTGAAATCTGCCCTGCAGACTGTACTTTCCTGTGCAGGAGAGAGGTTTCTATGTCTCTGCTGCATTAA
This sequence comes from Enoplosus armatus, assembly GCF_043641665.1. NCBI lineage: Eukaryota > Metazoa > Chordata > Actinopteri > Centrarchiformes > Enoplosidae > Enoplosus > Enoplosus armatus. The sequence goes on from NC_092185.1 coordinate 10,068,743, forward strand.
TCCGAACAGTGCGGAGCAGCAGGGACCCCAAAATGCAAAGCCAGGACCCGGACAACACAAGTCTGAATATGACCTGCAGGATCAGGGTCTCGCTTCGCAGTAAGAGTGCGGTGCAGTTTGAGTCCTGCACGAGCTCGTGTTGCGTGTCACTCACCAGGTAAGCTCCGACGGTGCCCTGTGCCAACATGAGGGCGCATTCCGATATCAAGAATATCTTGATATTTGAGAAGCATGAGGAGTTTTTGCGGAGGCCGTCTCCTTCCAGCATGTTCCCGCCGCTCCGGTCAGAGTCCCGGTGCTTCTTCACCTGCATCCTCCCTTTACTTTACCCAGACAGCACTGCGAGGAACCGAAGCACACACACACACACACACACACACAGGAGGATGACCGCAGGAAGACACTGGCTGGTTCGGTGTTTCGCTTTCCCCCCCTGAGGACTACATTCGCGGTGCTCCTCCTCGCTGTTTCTCCTGATTCTGTGGTTTGTCTTCGTACATCTGGCAAGCTAAGAAACACACACATCCAAACTCCGCGGGGCTACCAGCCGTCTGCGCCTAAACATCACCTCCTCGTCGACGCGCAGGAACATGCGAACTCCCTGAAGGTGTTTGCAAAGGCACAAGTGAACCGCGGGCTCGCGTGTTTCGCATGTTTCCGTCGCGGATGTTTTTTTTTTGTTAGTTTCAGCTGCAGGTGAAGGCTCTGGTTACAGGCTTCTTCCTCTTCTTCTTCTTCTTCTTCCTCTTCTCATCTAACTCCTGCCGCTCCGGACTGTCATGGTCCTTCACGCGCAATGACTGCTCCGCGGCTCTGCGCTCCCACCTCCCTCTCTACCTCCTCTCCTCCTCTGTAAACTCAAGCACGGCCCTAGAGGCGCTGTGCAGCAGCATCACAAGTCTGCTCAACTTGCTTCTGACTTGAGAAATCACTACAGCAGTCCTGTGGGGCCCCGCGCGTGTGTGCTGCTCCACAGCAACTTTGAACTGATTTACTGCCATTTTCCGATGTATAATAAATATATAAACAACAAACCTACAGGGATTATGTCTGCGGTGCTGATTGGACATTTTGTTTCTCAGGGCTGCAACTGGGGATTATTTTAGAGTTGAAACAAGTTGAGGCCAGTCCATAAATCCATAAATCAATCAACAGAAGATGATTTGGCAACTGATCGATTAAATCATTATTATTTATTATCATTTATCAAGGAAAAACATGTCAAACATCTTCTTGTTCAGGCTTCTCTGATGTAAGAATTTGCTCTTGTTCAGACAAAATAAACCATTTTAAGATGTCTCTCTGGAGTCTTGGAAATTGTGAGGGCATCTTTTGTACTAGTTTCTCTATAGACTAAACAATTAATCTGCCAATGATTCTCTCGATTAATCGTTTGGTAAGTGCCCATTACAAGTTTATAGCCTGAGGTGACATCTTCAAACGTCTGGTTTCATTCGACCAACAGTCTGAAACCCAAAGAGGTTACATTGAACCTACTATTGCAGATGACAAAGAAAACCAGAAAATATTCATATTTAAGAAGCTGGAACAACTGACTTTTTTTGTTGTTGTTGCCATTTTTGCCAATTAACTGATCATTTCAGTTCCATCATTACCTATTACCGTAATTGTGTAGAAACTGGATGACCTTATCAAGTTATCAATACTTTTGATGGTGTCAGTGGACCTCTAACTTTATGAAGTAAAGTTCAAGAGTACATCAGGTTTGTTAGTCTGGCACATAACCACCTGTAAGAACAAAATATGTTGATAATTAATCACCTTTTGCTTTAGAGGTGCTGGTAGGCAGATTTAGTTTCTGTTGGACACTAGTTAGCTGTGTCCCCTTTTTTCCAGTCTTTATGCTAAGCTACGCTAACAGGCTGCTGGCTGTAGCTTCATATATATCATACAGACATGAGAGTGGTATCAATCTTCTCATCTAACTCTTTGTAAGAAAGTGAATGAGTGTACTTCCTTCCTCCAAAGTCTGTCGCTCGAGGAATCGATGAATCGACTCATCATTGCGGCTCTTGCTCAATAACAATGCTTTGGTCATGTTACAGCAGGACTCTATGATGTTTGCACCGTATGTTTCCAACATTTATTATTGGATTATCATGTTGTCAGCGTGTCTGGGATGAGGTACTGCTGTGGCTATGATGTAATGAAACCACATAATGTGATGATGATGGGTTGGAACTTAACGGGATGATTAACAAATGTTGTGTAAAGGCTGCGAGGGGTTTCCACACAGCTGTTGGCTCAACAGCAGCAGCACAAGGACACGTAAAGGTCAAGGAGATGAGCTGGTAACTGATGAACTGTGAAAAATGTGTTTGAACCAAAGTGAGCATTTACAAACTGGTCAAAACACCACAGCGACATGCAAGATGCTTATAATTAGATGTATTAGAGTATTATTTGGCAAGTCATTCTACAAGCAAAAATGCAAAATATTCGCCTATTTCAGGCTTCTCCAATGTAAGAGTTTGCTGTTTTTGTCTATTTCATATTATTGTAAATCAAATATTTTTGGGTTTTGAACTGTTGGTCAGACAAAACAAGACAAAGGAAGAGGTCCCGTTGGATTTGTCACTATTTTCTGACATTTATATAGACCAATAGATTACTCAAGAAAATAATTGGCCTGGTTTACTGACAGTGAACATGAACAATTTCTTGGTTAATTGTTTGACCTGTTACTCAAATAAAAAAAGATAAAAAAGTTAGTAAAGCAATGACAATGAGAGAATGACAAAATACTAATCGAGATGCCGTTAAAGGTCTCATGAATAAACAAATGATTGAAATTATTATTTTCTTTAAATATTATCACATTTTCCTCTACTAAAACACAAAAAAAACCACAGTTCCAGTCTTACAGTAAAACCAGAGGACCTGAAACCATCTCACATCCTTAAAGCTGCAGATGAACTGACCAACAATGAAAACTATAAACGATCACTGCATGATTTAACAGTCGACTGTGATTCAGGGCAGCCTCCTCATTCTCTCATACTAGGTTTTGGCGGGTGTCCAAGGCAAAATGATCATCAATCGTAGACGCTCCCTCACTCTCGACCAGCACACTCCTGCACAGAAATCCTTCCTACGCTTCTGCATGTTGCTTCCTACGTTCAGCCTGCTGGGGAAAGCAAAAAACGTAGACCGTCAAGCTGACAGTTTTAGAGTCAGAATCAGACAAATTGGGTGTTACAGTGTTAAAATCCCACCGAGCGCTGATGTGGCAAGACTGAGACATGTAAATATTGAAAGCTAAATGAGCAGCATTATGAGAAATGTAAATCTAATACACCACCAGGCAGGCCACGTGTTAGTTTCAAAAGGAAGCAAAGATTAATGGTTGAAAAACCTTGTAACCGACACAGCTGTACCAGCAACCTGTGTGTGTTCAGGACATTTACTAAACACAGTTATTATTCAGTCGCAGTGACTCCATCATTTCATCTGTCCTGTTCTGTCATGAATAATAAATCTCTAACCCTACAGTTCACAACCTTTGTAGCTCTCGAGCCCTGAAGGCACAGTTATTGAAGTCGGGTGAAGTCTGTGAACTAATAACAATAACGCTGTAAAGGCTCGGACCTCACCAGTATTTAAAAAGGCTAACATCTGCAACATGTTTTCAGTGAGCTAGCTAGTTAGCTCAGAATGCTATTGTGACGGACTAGATCTAGCATGCACCAGACTAGCTAGCATGTTTTTTGTAGCACTGCCTTTATTGCAAGGGTCTTAACAGGTGCAATCAAACCAAAGTGTGGTGTCACGGTGTCCTTGTGGTTTGAGAGGCTACCATACCACTGCAACCAGTCTCCAGGTCGATTCCAGTCTGGGATACCCCTCTCTCTTTCCCCATGTTTCCTGTCTTATTCGATACTACCATAGAAGAAAAATAAATGTTTTCTTTAGTGTCTTATCGCTTTAATCAACCCTACAGATTTAGCTTGGCACCCATTCAGGATTGTCCTGGCCAGCTTAGGAACCAGTGCTCTAACCTTTGGACAGCCATCATCTCAAGCTGCACACATTTTATTCATATTTGTGTCTCTTCCCGTGTCTCTCTCTTTATCTTTGTTTCAGTGCAGCAGAGGAGAACAGAAATATGTTTTTCTTTTAGATGACTGTAGAAGTTCATTTAGTTCATTCAAATCAGGTTGTGCATTTGCTGAAATTAAGTCTGAAAACTTTCAGAATAAAATAAGGATGAAAATTAGGGTCAGTGTTTGCTACGTGTACCATCCATTAATGTTGTTAATGGAAAAGACATTTATGCAGCTCTCTTATTACTGTGTTGTGGTCTGCACTGTATCAGATCAGTCTCTGAGTTTAACAAGAAGAGCAGGATTGAAAACATAATGCAGATATCTGTGTGTGTGTGTGTGTGTGTGTGTGATCATAAAAGTGTGTGTGCACCACTGTTTACATACAGTAGACGTGCAGGGACATGAGTCAGGTAGTAACAGGCAGTGGGCGGAGAGGGCTCGGACCGGTGCCAGGAATGTATGAATGGAAAAGCCTGCAGACTATTGTTCTGCCCTCTGAAACAGCTGCTATTTATAGGATTTGGAAAAGGGCGGACTGTGGAAAAGAAGCCCAGCCTGTCTACTGGGAGTTACTGGGAAATGGGAGTAGTCAGAGGAATTACTGGGAATAAAAACAATGCTGCTGCTGTATAGTAACTTTTCCTGTTTAAACCTTTGAGGAAAACATGCCTGCACCACCTGTTATTCAGCAATATTTACAAAAGAAAATATTCTCAGCCATCTCTTTGTCAGTACTTATAAACTATATAGCTTTGACATGACGTTGAGTGATCAATACTCTTAGAGTTATCAACTGTTTTGCGCTAATTGAGCAAATTCAATTTACACCGCAGACATTATATATTGGTGTCATACAGTATAACAAAGTCCACTTGTGTATACTCCTAGATCTGATGCTAAGACATCCTCAGTATTACTTTCATAACATTATGCATCTGTGACATTTAGAAGAAACTAGATGTATGTGTTTTACAGTAAGTGTCAAATTAGTAAAAGCCAGGTAGTTAGGTATTCATTGGACAATAATAAAGGTAGATACTAGACTTCAATCTCTAATGCCTGTCATTCAACTGAATTGTCGAGGATAAAAACACAATAGGGAAAAGAGCTTATTTCTCTTGTGGTCCTTGTTAGAAAGAGAAAAGGGACAGATGACAGATCTTCAAGACAGATATACAGATAAACAGCAGCAATTTAGATGATAGCCTTGTGTATAATATAAACAGACAGTCTACTGTGTATTTAAAGAGCTGAGCAATGAACATACTTTCATCAGTCCTGAAATATATGGATATATGGATGCATGTTCCCTGTTTTATTTCAGTAAAATGAAATTTCAGGTAAATGTTCTTTGCAGATCACCTCCAGTACCTCTCTGACATGTCAGCACTTGGTCTTATTCTGAGTGCGTTTACATGTAAAGGTCCTGAATGCGTCCAGTATTTTTAGCGGCACAGTGCTGGCACTGAGGAGACTCTGACTGGGACACAAAGTGGGTTCCAATCCAATCTTTTCTGTGTAATATTTTATGAGCAGTATTTTTTTTCTTACACAGTTCGAGTGTGAAAAGAGCCATAAGCCATTACTTTCACAAACCAACACGGCTTCTGACTTTTCACGGTTCGCTGCACTTTTGGCCCCACGCAGGGTTTCAGTAAAAGGCTCAGGACAGTCTCTCCTTTCCTTGCCCGTCTGTTACCTACAGCTGTCAAGAGGAGTTTTTGTCTCAGTGCTACTAATGAAACCTCAAACTAAAAAATGACCTGCGATGGAAACATCTTTATTCAACTCAGCGCTGATTCAGTCAGCTCATCTGTCATTACATCTCGGCATCCATCCGAAAATCTTCAGCCTGCCTCTTAAGCCACAGTGGTCACCATGGAAACGGTTCTGGGCAGACATGGACAGCAGGCACAATGCAGAGGGACTTTCTGCTCACGTTGTGGAAATTAAATTGTAAGTTACCGTAAAAACACGATGGTCATTATAGCTTCATAAAGATGCTATCTGGTGTTTGATAAACATTTTTCTATCATGGTAATCCAATTATAACTTTCAGATTGATTGATAATATTAGTGCCAGGTTCCTTCAAGATGACTGAGGCTGATTCGGTCTGTGTTTCGCAAATTGATGACACACACAAAAAAAAAGTAAAATAGGCCTAAAAGAAATGTAAACCTTTCATTTAAAGGAACAAATGGCAGTTAGCTTACCAGTTAGCTTTGCTTAGCATAAAGACCGTAAACAGGGGGAAACAGCTAGCATGGCTCTCTTCAAAGCATAAAAACCCAGCAACCAGCACCTCTAAAGCTCTCTGGCTCAAATGGCTTAATCAGGACAAAAAGCAAAATATATAAACGACAAGTTTTTACTGGTAGTTATGCAACTATTTCTTGGCGGCCAAGCACAGTGACTTCCTGGACTCTTGTCATCATGAGGTTGCCAAGAAAACCTCAAATTGTTCTTTCTACCTTTCAGTGTTTGTATGGAGAGAACAAACAAGATGTAAAGTGTTAATTAGTGATCTTTAGAGGCGCTGGTAGGCAGATTTTTTAACTTTGAACAGAGGCAGGCTAGCTGTTTCCCCTGTTTCCAGTCTGTAATAGCCCCCTGGCTCCAGCTAACGCATATATAACAGCAAAAAAAAAAGCATATTTCCCAAAATGTCAAACTGTTCCTTTAAGACAACATTAGTTTGATGAAATTAGCTCATTAGTTGCCCTTATCCTTGCCGCATGTTGTCTATTTCTAACTCAACTACATGTTTCTTACATCAAGACTACTTCAGTCAATCTAATCCTCAGTATGGAAATAGAGCAGTTTCAATTCATCACTACCAACATTGTCATTGTTTTGTAACCTAAAGACAATATTTGTAACTGAAAGGACTGAAGTTACCGCTTACTTTCATTCATTCAAAAACACTTAAAAAACAAAAAGTGTTGTACAGTTTTCTCATTTCTAACACTGAAACCAGTTTTCCATGAATTCCACTGCATGTTCAGACAGTGAGAGCTTCCTCCTTCACTCGGAGCCCAAAGCTGTCTCCTTCAGACCGATCATCAGCCAGTCTGGCTGCAGGCGCTGCATCACTCAGCCATGCAGTGCTGCTGAGCTGGAATTTCACCTAGAGGGAGCGGCCCCTGCTAGAGGGATGGCGCTTGCTTATAACTCACTGATAGCGCGAGAAAACATTTGGGTGGAAACCTCCCAACATGTTTTTCCCGTGGTGTCAAGTCTCCCTCAGATAACTTGTCCACATTCATAACCCAGATTGTAAAGGACCATATTCAGTTTCATCATGCGCCCAGCGAAACGACACAGACACAGTTTAAAGATACAACTCCAGCTGCTGGAGTGAAGCCATGTAATAAGAAGCCCTCTGTATTGAGTGTTTGATTTACTAAAACCTGGATTCAAATTGTGGCACTTTATAGACTTCATAACCAACAGTGACTTCCCTCACTAAGCGTAGTTAAACCTCAAACTCAATTTTCTCCTCAGATATCAGCAGAGAAATACAGGCCCCATGAATACTGCATGGATGTAAGGACAGTCAAATGGCATTTGCAGCTTTAATGGGGAGTTACTAAAATGTCACCAGGCACTTTTTTTGATTGTGTCCCGTCTAAATATAGCGTGCTGCTGTCTGTTCTACATTTTAAACCATTTCATGCTGCCGCTCTGCTGTCTATTTTTACACCGGTATCAATAGAGAGGGCAGCATGTGGTTTTAAAATAGAGTAATATCCGTCTGTGCTGCTGGGGAGAGGGTTTCAAACATAGCACTTATAAAAGCAACATGGTCCAGTTTCTTCCCCGGCGTAAATAAAGCCAAGGGATACATGTGCTTATTTCCAGATGCAACCTCGGCTCATGGAGCTGAAGAGCATGCCATTCACTCAGCTTTAATCCAAGTTATCTCTCCTGGAACATGTGACGTTTGAAAACACATTAGATTTACAGTTACTCCGTCCAGCAGAGGTGGCATTCTCAAAAGTACAACTATGTGTTTGTTGACATGTCTGTGATAGCATTTTAAACACCGGCCCAACCTGCTTCATGGGAATGAGAGAGAAAGTTTGCAACATGAATGCATTCATAGGGAGAAAAAATGCAAAGCTGCAGAAACCAGAAAGACAAGTCGGATGGCATACACACAAAGAGTCAGTGAAGAAGAAGCACTGTGGGCTCGCTGAGCATGGGAAAAAAAAACACACACATAAAAAGTTTTGAGTTACAAGTGGGGTGAGATGGAAACAATGGCAGGGCAGAATAGATGGCCCCGGGGAGCTGTCGAGAGGACGTTTCAGTCAGACCTCAACTTGTCCGTATTTTTGTGGGGTTTTTTTTCACATCAGCCTCCGTTTGTCTGTCAAAACAATATCTGCAAACATGAACAAGTTGTTCCCGAAGAGAGAAACCACAGAGTTGAGACGCTGCGATGTCACAGACGTGTACAACCTGGAGCGACTGTTGGGACTGTTGACTCATTTTATAGCTTTATAATGATGTGAACCAGAAATATACAAATGTCTCCTGGAAATACCTCAAAGTGTTCTTTTGTTGTCGCTGGATAATCCCATGTTTGTTATACAAATTGAAGTGTCCCCAAGGCTGAAGGCAAATAGATCTGAACACGCAAGTTCAGAGGAAGTTAAACAGCTTATCATGAGAATTATTGTACACTGTGTATCTTATGTTAAGAAGTTTAAGAAAAAGTAACTTATATAACCTAAAGCAGCAGTCACATGCCTCTGGATCACTTTCTTAACACAATGTGCTACAGTTGAGCCTAAATTCACTTTGTCTGCCCTCAGGGGACCCTTATGCATAGTCAGTATGTTCCTATGTAATATTTGTTCGTTTTGATTTAATCATATCTCTGGTGGTGTTGGATGAACACAAAGATTGTTGGACCTCTCGAATGGCTCTTTTTTTTGTGTAATTTCGCATTTGCTTCATCGTGGGCTTTCTGGGCCTAATGTGACCCCAAATGACACAGCCAATATTCATCTATCAGAAGTCCTCTCCTCATCACATCCAGATCTTCAGCCATCCCTTCACCACCAATGTCAAGACTCCATCGTTGGGTATCCAATACTACACAAGGCTTCACTACCCCCTTGACATAGGATGACGATGGGGTCACTTTTCTCATATTTATTATGCATGTATCTTAATATATTATATATATATCATTTAAGTCCCTCCTGACTGAAATATATTCAGTCTAAAATTACTGGGATCAGCATCTAAAATACACTGAGGATATCATCATAAGTTAGCACATAGTGGTACAGAGATTTATAGCTGCTCCCTTCGGCTTTACAGAGTTTATAGCGAGTTTCAGCTCATTGTTTGTCTCAAAACTTTACTGGTTTGCAGTCAGCTGTTTTCAGTGAAAAAGCTCTAAACACCCACTGTACACTACCTGCTCAGCACCAAACAGCAGACAGACACAGTTAGCTACGAGCTGGTGGTGAACATAGTGGAGCGTTTAGCAGCTAAAGAGCCAGATATTTGCCTGGTGGAAAAAACAAAGCTAAAAGAGAGTGAATATTGGCCTTACGTTATCCAGGTAGCCAGAGACACAGCTCTAACTGAATGATAATGTTGCTGCGTAACTGCTCGATGTGTAAATAAGCAACTGTTTGCAAACAAGTTATATCGCCATATCAATTTAAATTGAATGTCAGCATCGTGATCACAACTTTTTGTGGCCATAAAATCAGTTATTGCAGGTTTAAAGTTACCTGACTGAAATGGTACTAAATACCTGAAGCAGAAATAAAGAGTACACAGCTCTCACCAGCATAAGAGTAAAGGGTTAATGGTAGAAAGCTTTTGCAAGAAGTATATGTTTTGTCATGTGACCTTTTTTTGAAATGTGAATTACCACAGGCCTATAATCCCTTTAATTAAAGCCTTCTTGCTATGGCTCAGCTGCAACTGGCAACTATGGAGGAAAAGACTCATAAATCCAACGTCGCCATTCTGAACCTAAAGGGGACGTTAAAGCAAAGCTTTGTTTAAGATGGGTGGGGTTTTCCACATGGCGGAATTTGGCAGCCACCCTTATGAGAAACAGTAACCAGTACTACCTCTGCAGCACAGTCTCAAAGCATGAAACAGTCCATAGTAACAGCGAAGCACTTTTGTAGGCTTCAACCCTTCACTCAGCAGATTTCATCGCTCCTTTTGCAAGGGAGATATTTTAGTCGCTGACATTTTGATTGTCAATGTTTGGCATGTGGTGGGCTGATAATTCACGTCGAAAAGCTGACTAATTGGGCACCACATCCAAAAGGCTCTCTGTCACTGGAGGCTGTCCACAGTTGAGATGAGTTCATGCGACTGAGGAGATAATTCACTGACTGATGATTTTTCTCAGCACAGCACAAGATATTCATGCGACTTTTCTGGCATCGGTGGTGTTCCCTGTGTTCTTTTCAGTCTCACAAGTTTAATACAACCTTTTTACATTTGATATTGTTATTGAATTTGTTCTAATAACAACAAGAACATTTCAGGATATCTTCAGCACAACAAGATTGGTAATTTTAAGAAGACTGAACTTCCTTTTCTGCAACCCTTGCTCAAAACATGGACAAAAAGAGAACTATAGCGTGTGAAAAGAATGTGTGTGATCTCTCCATATCTCTCTTTCAAGCCATGAAGTCTTGTTGCTCCTGTCTGTCTCAGGCACATTTACATACAGTAAATGTATGCAAATAAACAGGAAGCTACTGAGTGAGCATTAACCTTCCTGCCTCCACAGTCTGCTGCATCACAGGAGGAATTTGATTCTCCTCTGAACTACAGTAAATTTAAGGTTTAATGGGAACAAAACCCAGAACTAGAGAAAACACCTTACGATAGATCAGGTATATTGTAAAGTGTTCTGGTAGACCTGATGGGAAGAGGAACTAAACAATAAGTCCCAGCTTAAAAACAGTCCAGATACATTCAAGTGTTCTGGTAATCCCTGTGTGCAAAGGGCAGAGTGTTAAGAATACATGATAGAAAATATGAGAAATATAAGCAAGTGTTGTCCACGAGCAGTTCAATGGTGTCAGGCCTGCAGAAGGCAGGTGAATTACAGAGTCTTTTAGCACCCTGTAGGAATGACCTCCTGTATCGCTCCTTTACACACCGGGGTTGAATGAGTCTATTGCTAAAGGGACTCTTTATCTTGGCTAACATGTTGTGGAGGGGGAGGGAGGCATTGTCCAGGACCGCCAGCAGCTCCACCACCTCCTCCAGTGTGACCGGCTTGGATCCAATGACAGACCCAGCCTTCTTTGTAAGTTCATTCAGCCTGTTGGCGTCCTTTGCCATAGAAGATGGTGCTCAGTCATTTTTTTCCATTGCTAATATAAAAATATTGATTAGTGCAGCTTTAAAGTTACAAAAGGAACTCCAACATACCCCATTATTCCCCCAAAAAGTCCTTCTTTGATAATCTTTCATGCTTTTAGATAGAATAATGTTAGAACAGCGGATGTTTTGCTAAACATCGTGCTGCTCTATCATAATTATTTCTAAAAAGGTTTAGGTGTGGGAAACATTGAGTGGCTCTCCTGCCTTGGGGCATAAACTGAGAGGAAACATGGGAGAGATGGAGAAGACATTATGTGAAATTCTGAAGAGCCTCCAGGGACCATTACTAACCACTTACCATATTTACACCATGAAATATTCAGGCAGCACTTTTCCCAGTAAGCACACAACCATTCTTGAAGTCAAATGAAACCAAACTAAAAGCAACATGTGAACATATGGTCGCCTGACAAACTCAGCCGCAGTGGGACAGCAGCTTCGAAAAGATGTTGTTTCATTGAGGACGTTGGCAAAGTGGAGATTTTTTACATGATGTAAAGGAATTAAACATGTATAATATGCATAATATCTGCAGGGACAACACCTCAAACTTGTTATATTTTCAATCAGATGCAAGCTAAACCCCAAATTTAGTTGAGGACATTGTAAAGGCTTATAGTTGTTTAATAACTACTCTACATATTTGCTAGATTTTGTTTGGAGAGGCCTCTTCCCTCCTCATTCTCTGCCAATGCTGGCAGGGATGGAGGAGGAATTATTTCAGTCTGTATATAAAAGGTGGTGTGCCCTGGTCTTTTCTCCTCATCCTGTAATTCTGACGGTGCGAGTCTGAAAGCTTCCTTCCTGTCTGGGAAATGACATGCTAATGGCCTGCTCTTCCCCCTTCTCTAGTCCTGTATCACAGCTGTCTAATGAGAGCATCAGTGCATAAGTGGCCGCTGATGATGGATGCCTTCAGTTTTATCAGCTGCAAGCAACTGATTAGTTCTGCAGAAATTATCCTTTTGCTTTGGACTGGAGTCTCAATCTGTCTTTGTCTGCAGATGTCCAAATATAGATTTCTGCTCTGCATCCTTTAGTGATATAAATATTCTCATTTAAAACGTCATTGTTTTACAAAATGCAGACTAAAAAGGCCCTCTCAGTCTGAACATTGTTGTTCAAATGGTGCACATTTATAAAGCTGCTCTAATGTTTTTAGCCATGCTAGCAGTGTGGCTCTAGGGATGTCTGCCAGTCGGCCAGTCCACCACTTTGGTTCGGACTGAAATATCGCAACAACTATCAGATAGATTGCAATGAAATTTTGTACAGACGTCCGTCTTACCTGGAAGATAAATCCTACTGACTTTTTGCTACCATGAGGTTACTAATGACATTCCCATCAGCCTCAGTTGTAGGCCACTTTGTGTTTAGTGGTAATTAACAAATGTTAGCATGCTAATGCGCGTAACAGAGATGCTGAACATGGTAAGTATTATACCGGCAAAACACAAAGCATATTGGCATGCTGATGTTAGCATTTAGCAGAGTGCAGACTCACAAAGCTGCTGGCATGGCTGTAGACTCTTGGTCTTGTTTTATTATCAATGGAGTCACTGACTATGTGTAATGTGAAAGGGATCACTTGTAGTGATGAACCCACAGAGACTCATCATCCGACTCTTAAGTTCTCATCTCTATTTTAAGATCTTTCAGCTTCTTGTTTTGGTTTTATGGCCCTCAACTTTATTTTTCTGCAGGCAGCTGTTTCCAGCGATAAAGCTCTGATAAACCCACCGAAATACTTCCTGTTCAGCACCAAACAACAGACGGACACAGTTAGCAACTAGCTGGTGAACATAGTGAAGCATTTAGCAGCTAAACAGACAGATGTTTCCCTCAGGAGATGGTTGGAGACCAAAACAAAGCTAAAAGGAGGTTGAGTACTAGATTCATTTTACATTGCCTGTTTGTGAAAACAAGAAAATGCACAGATGCATGACTATAAATACATACAGCCATATTCCAACTAAACCAATACAGGGAAGAAACCCTGAGCATTGGGGTTCAACTGCAGTCATTGTTCTTCATCTTCTCAGAGAGGTGGGAAATATCTTCAGAGTTTATGAACCATCTCACAAACTAAGGCTCTCTGGACTTTGAATATGTGGAATCAGAATATATTCTTTACCGGCATCCTATAACACACTTATATATCCTAATAGTTTGTGAATGTAAATTCACTGTGTACGCATCCCTGACAAGCTGAGCATCGTACTACTGCCTCAGTTCAGTCCAGGTTTATCCTCCTCTGTGACACATTTCAAACGGAATTGCAAATCAAGTGTAAATTTAAATAAGGCCTGCCATCTGACGTCTTTTATCGAGGGGATAGTTTTCAGTTTATTTCCTTGTCGCAGCCCTGAAACAGGGAAAAGTGGAATTATCACACACGTAAAGTGAGTGTAAGTTAAGTCCGTAAGAAGATTTATTTGCATAAGCGCACACAGCCAAAGCAGCCTCCTGTAAAACAGCTTTGGATGAAAAGACCTTGTTGGGAGTACATAACTACCATAAGTACCTCGGAATGTTGCTGAGGTTGGCTTCTTTATTCTCCTAAATTATTATTGGAAACATGAATTTTAATGTACTAATAAATATGTTTGGTATTAACCTAAATACCTACTGTAATATCTGGTTCTTTTGAAATGATTAAACCCCCAAAATCCTCTCTTTTCAAAGTCCTGCTGGGCATTAAAACACTGAGGGATGTAAATGAATTATGGAACATGTAAGATAAAGATGTTTGCTTCATTAAAGCCTTAAAATTCCACTTTCACAAATAGTCTTTGATTTTGCACATTAATTTATACAACTCATAATGCTGGAAATGGTCATAAAGGACCTCCACTTTGACAGTTTGGTGGAGTTAAAGTTCAGTTTGCTTAGCCACCACTTACACAACTCGTACTGTAACATCCACCATCAGCACTGAGCTGATGCAGCACATTTGCATAAGTTCTGTTACTTACTTACTAGTGACCGAATGTCCTGGCAGTTTGTCATTTAATATAATTTTCCCCTCTTGGCATCGATTATCTTGACGGAGGTGAAGAGACAAAAGCAGCGACAAAACAATAGAGCTTTAAAAGTGTAAAGAAGTAACTAATGTAATTCTCTAAAGCTGAAACATGTTGTTAAGCATCTATTAAGACAAATCAGGTTTTATTTGGACACTAATTATTTAGAAATACATTTCCAACATCATTCTGGAAGAACTATAAGAGAACCTAAATAAATATTGCTATATTAATTTCCTGGTTGTATGTATCCCTGCAGCTGTACAATATGAATTTTTATGAATGTGGCACCTTCACTGCCCAAGAAACTTAATGTGCCTCTGATATCCGTGATGAATTTCACACAGACGTGTCAAATTGATAAAGGTCACTGATGCTGACAGCTTGAGAAATGTGAGGACTGGTTTACTCAAATCATTAAAAAGTGTCGTAAACATTCATACTCTCAATTGTGAATAGTTTTGAACACATTAATTACTGTGTTTTTCATTTTACACCATGTCTTTTAAATTTCATGATACATGACATTAATTATGATGAATTTGTTTAAAATGTAATATAGGTGTGCATATATTTAATGAAGATAATTGCATACCTTATGGCCTTATTTATCTCTCAGTTTTACTGAGTCAGCGCCTCTCATAATAATAAACACAGACATTTAAAAAACATGTGAAGTACTCTTTCTATAGTGGGTTCCCTATTATAACTACATTATATTAATAGTTAATGCACCAATAAACAAGGATAAGGGATAATTACTACAAATATGCAGTATTATAGACTTTTCTAATTTACATACATGCTAAAAAAGTAATGAACCCATTTATCTTATGACACACAATATTGCAATATTTTCAGTGTTCAACAAAACTCAAAACTGAGAAGCTCCTCTTATTACAACAAGACTGTAAAGTGTGTAATAAATCAGAGATAAATGAAAATTGTAGAGGAGCAAGTAAAGTTAAGATAAAGACAAATCACACACACACACACACACACACACACACACACACACACACACACACACACACACACACACACACAGGGAGGCGGGTGCTCTACAAACAGCCAATTATCTGAGGGGCTGTTTCTGTTTAGCCAATCAGTGTCCAGCCTGCCTGCTCTGCCTTTTCTGGCTCCAGGAAGCAAAACAAAGTCATCTGTTTGTGGGAAACATTTATTGGAATCTACTTCCCCCTTGTGGTTGCTGTTAATATTGCAGCAGCAAATAGACAGAGCCTTACTTATTTATTAGACCGGACTGAAGTTTAGAAAGAAGACAACAACAACCAAGGTCAAACAAAAAGATGAAACTTTAAGTACCTAAACCTGCCACTCCCAATGCACAGATTACCACATGGATATTACCACAGGTATTCATATTTTCTGGTGCTGTTGTATTTACAACACTAAGTAAATACAGCTTTAAAACAGAAACACAAAATACCTTTTTTTCATCTATATGACAAACTCATTGATGTGACTAGACCTGTAATTATAGTCATATTCATTATAATGAATACAAAATGAATAAATTTTACAGCCTCACAACAGATAAACTTGGACTTTTAGCTTTAGAGCAACCTATATTGATTATTAATTGATTTCATCCAGTGGTGGAGGAAGTAATCGGGTTCTTAAAAGTTGCAATGTCATAGTGTAAAATACTGTACAAAGCATTGTACAAATTGTACTTAAACAAAAGTTTATCAGCAAAATGTACTTGAAGGATAAGTGAAGTTGATAAGTTGAAGCAAAAGTATAAGTACTCAATGCAGAAAAATGTGAGTGTATTTATATACATTTTCAATTATTTTCTATAGTTACTGTTGGGTAGTTTCATCTATAACAATGACAGATATAAGCTGATCATATTGTTGTGTGTAAAATCTTAATTTGCAAAGTAACTATAGCTGTCAGATATATGTAGTGGAGTAAAAAGTGCAACATTTCCTCTGAATTGTAGCTGAGACGAAGTATAAAGTGTCATGAAAAGTAAAGCACAAGCGCCTCAAATTTGTACTTAAGTAGTAAAACTGATTTCCTGTCATGACAAGAAATAAGGCTCTGAGAAAACGTGAGAAAACACATCTTTTCGGCATTTCTAACAACACGGGAAGATCATCATAATACCAAAGCGATGCCAAGAAAGGAGTTATTATTTTCATTCACCTGCTCACTGGTTCCTGCCACAGACAGGCGCGTGAGGTAGACCACGTGAGGGAGACATCATTGAATCATTGCTGCTGTTGTTGCAGTTGTTGTTGTTATGGGTGATTTGTTTACCCCGCCCACCTGTCTGTCCTTTAATAACCGCTCTGGAGTCTGTGGCACAGCAGCAGCAGCCTCCTCCGCCTCACATGGAGCTCGGCGGCTCGACGCAGCTGTTTCACTGAAAATGGATGCCAACATCGTTGTCATGGGGACAGAAAGCGTCGGGAAATCAGGTAAAAACATATCTGTGGGGGAGAAAAAGTTGTATATTTACCTCCGTTGCACGTTGTGAGTTAAACATTGTTGTTTTTCAGCGCTGACTGTGCGCCTCTTGACTCGGAGGTTCATCGGAGAGTACGGAGATATCGGTAAGTGACCAGTCTGTTCTGCTGACATTTGATGAGATGAAGCCTTTTAACTTCATCTGACTTTCCATTAAACTCTCTGTCTTGCAGAATCCATCTACAGTCACAGTTTTATGGTGGATGGGAGGGAAATCACTCTCAATATTTGGGATTCACCTTATTCAGAGGTAAGGAGAAGTAACTAGCTATCTGACAGTTTCTATAAATGATTTCTGGTATTAATAATGCTGTTATTATTCTGCTGACATGCTGTGCTGTCACTAGTGGTAGAAGAAGTACTCCTCAGATCCTCAAATTAAGTAAAAGTAGAAATACTACAATGTAAAAATTCAAAATGTTACTTAAAGTAAAAGTTCAGCAAAATGTGCCATACTAAATATATGACAATATTGTTTTATCATTACTGATACTTTCATGTGTAAGCAGCTTTTAAATGGGATGGGGCTAATTTATAATAATAAAGATTATCATGTGTTTTGTGTGTAAAATCTCAACCTGCAAAGTAACTAATGATTATAGCTGTTTAAGAAATGTAGGGCAGTAAAAAGTATAATATTTCTGTCTGAATGTAGTGAGGTAGAAGTAGTATTAGTATAAGTAACTCAAGTAAAAGGTGTCTTTGTACTGGCTGTTGCTGCTGTAGAGGAACTAAATGTCTTTATGTCACAGGATTTGTCTGTGGAGACGTCACTCTTTGAGAAGAAGGTCCAGTGGGCAGACGGCTACATTCTCGTCTACAGCATCTGCGACAGGGCCAGTTTCAACGCTGTCAGCAGGCTCATCCAGACCATCAAGTCCACTAAAGACTTCCTGAACTCAGACAAAGCGCCCATAGTGATTGTGGGCAACAAGAGGGACCTGCACCACAGGCGGACAGTGCTAAGCGAGGAGGGCTGGCTGCTGGCTCTGAAGACAGACTGCCACTTCTACGAGGTGTCGGCGGCCGAGAACTACCACAGCGTGCTCATGGTGTTTCACGGGCTGGTGGACAGGATGAAGGACGGCAAGCTGACCACAAAGAGGCCTCTGGGGTTCAAGGGCATAGTGAAAAGCATGTCTGCAGTGTTCGCCAGGAGACGGACAGACTCCTTTTAGTGTGACAGAAGAGGGATAAGAGAGCTTACACATTATGTGTATTTGACTGCATGGATATCTCACAGTCTGTCAGTGAAATATTACCAGATGTGTCACATGTGCCAAAGGTAACAATGACGTCTCCTGAGGTGGAGACACGACAGACTTGAGAGCTGCTTTTCACTAAAAGAATGTGGAAAGACTCCAGAGAAGAAAAAAGCCAATAAGCTTCAGAGAACATGGAGACAAAACATTGTCACAGAGGTTTACTGATGTATTTGGTGACAGGTTCAAGCTACACAAGACTGATGAAATTAGTCTCATTCATTATGCAGATACGTGACATGTGATGTACTATTTTGTGCAACAATTTACAACAAGGCTTCAGATTGGAAGAACTCCTATGCACAAATTAAATGTGCCTTTACTTATGATGACGACCAAAGATAACGTCTTAACGCTCTTCAATTCACAAGCGGAACTTTTATATTTCTGGAAAAAAGTGTCCTGTTCAATCCTCTAATTCATTCTTGAAAGTAAAACATACATATTTGTATTTATTTAAGTCTAAACACTGCAAAGCGAAAGAACAAACAAAGTGTTTTCTATATTTATGAGCCTCTCCCGTGTTTAATTAATTGATTACGGGTCATGTGCTAAAATGTATTGTTTGTCTAAACCTTGTTTTATGATTTAAATAAAGCATAAAATGTGCACAAATCTATGATTTTCATTTGTGTTGATCCTAAAATTCAACTGTTTTCCAGTGATGTGATCATAAGGAGTGATGATGATGACGATGGATCAGCTTTAGATCAGTAAGGCCAGTAAGTCTGGTGGAGACTCAGTGGCTTGCTCAAGGGCACTTAAGCAGGATGGATGTTAATTGACTTGGACCCAGTTCTGGATGAAGGATGGTCTCCTCAATGATTACATCGTCCTGCAATCCCAAAACTTTCCTCAGTTGCTGCATTGACACAGTCTCAAAAGATGTGTTTGGATTGTTGCAATAAGCCAAGAATGGTATTGTAGTTTTATATCGCTCTCTGTCTTTTAAACAAAAGAGAACTTTGTAATTGTTTTGCTTGATTCCACACATTTATCTTACATTACATTACAACGGTCTCATCTCAAAGCTCTTATATCTGAGGCCAAGAGCAGCATCCTCATGTGGAATCTCTCTCTGATGGACGCAGGGAGGATATGATCCTGCTCTGGCTTGTGAATCAGCCAGGACCCTTTAGTGTACCTGCCTCCTCTCAGCCTGAGAGCAGGGCTGCGTCTGTCCTGACTCTAAACTCTAACTAAACTGGCAAACAACAGCCATGCTCACAGAGACCATATAGGAAATTAAAAAACTGCATGCAAGTCCTTCGGGTGCAAAAACCTGACCTGTTCAGTAATAAGAATGAGATTGAATGTATTTGTTTCAACAGTTTGCAAATAGTGACAATGCAGGTTTAAAGAACTGAAAAACGCCCACTGAACTGACTAGATCCTAAATCACACTACGACTTCGTCCTCTTTTTCAATGAGGGTCTCCGAATTCCTCCGAATTCCTCTCTGAAGCTAGGAGACCATTTACCCTGAAGAATTCCTCTAATTTGTCGCTGGGCTGCTCCAGTAAACTTGTTCTGACCCCCAACATGAGGCGGCAGAAACGTCTATTCTTCTGTCCCTCCCTTCAACCTCTGTCGTTAGGTGTCAGGAAGATGTCCATCTTTGTGGCTATTAAGGGAGCAGCGCGGGAGGGCAAATGGTATGTAAGCCGGTGCCAGCTCCCCCTCTTTTCTATTCATGTGTACGTGGAATCTGACAGGAACAAGGCACAGGTTAACAAAGTAAGACTGGGGCAGTCTGGCCCCTGCAGGTCCCTGTCACAGTCGCTGACCCCTCAACAGGACCCAGAATAAAACAGCAACCTGTTTCACCTGCAAGAGCTGCCTTCAGCTTTACTGGAGAGGAAATCATGTCTCTCCATGTGCTGCCACACTGACACTTACAGAGAAGGAACAAGATTTCTACAGAAAAATACATAAATGTGTACACAAGACATTTGCAAACCACATCTTTCAGTTTGAGATGAAAAGAATTCGGCTACATTCAAGCAGGAGAGTTACCACTTTCCATGCCGCTTGCTGAGGAAAATGCATTCAGAATAATTATAATGTAATTACAATAATGCATTAGCATATTAATTAGCATCTTAATTCACAACCCTAGAAACGAAACACACAAGAAAGCATTTTGTGCCACAAAAGATACTTTTGTGAGACTCAGCATAATCTTGTGTACAAGATTCAGCTGAATGAAAAAAGTAAAAGTAACCAGGCATTTTGCCATTTTGTGTTTGTAAAAAGCTGTCAAAGGGTGCTTGTAAGCACTTCAAACCACTTCATGCATTTTATGTACAGTATAAAGTGCTGCTCATCCTGTGTATTACAGTACATGTTGCTTGTATCATACATTTAATGTTACAACATGCAGCATTGTGTAAAAACTGAACCAGCAAAAATTATTTGTGTGTGGTACACTCACTGTCCTCCAATCTTTAAAGTCTGAATTCTGCCGCTGGTCTTCAAAGCTTTCACACTTCAAAGCCTCTCGCGCCACATCTCAGACATATATTACATTCACCCAGGGGCCACTTTTTATTGTACACCTTGCTGGTGTCATATATGACACACTCACTTGATTCATCTATCGGGAATTTTAAAACACACTTTAGTCCAATATATAAATGTCACTGCTCACCAAGGCTAGTTGGAGGTGCTGGAGCAGAGACTCCATATACTGTGGCCTTTATGGTAGAAAAGAAAGGAGAAATCTGCTCGCTCTGAATGGTGCAATATTCATTTATTGAAAGAACCTTTCAGTAAGGGACCTTTACGCATTGATGCTTGAAGATTATCTCCGACGGAGAGCTCGCTTTAAAACAGCCTTCGTTTTAAACTACAGAGATGAGTTTGCCTGTTCAGGGGATCAATATATAATGCATCATAACTGGAATCCTTTTAAATCCAAGTTGAAGCAGTTTTGAAGGGCAAACCGGGATTATGGGTGATCAAGTGTCTTTTATTTATTCATTTTTTAATGTTATTGTTTTTATTTATTTATCTTGGTTTATGGCACCTCTATTCTAAATTGTATTTTCTGTTTGTTGTCTGTGTTTTGCACCATGATGTTGCAGATTATCTTAGACTACAAATGCTATGTAGCATTAGACTAATTAATGAATATTCTATACTTGTGTACCTGCAAGTGGAGTTCCTGAAGATTTATCATCAGCACATTCATATTACAAACATCCTATCATAACACAGACTGAGGGTGATCCGTTGAGTTTAGGGGCCGTCCAGACCACCGGCGTTAACCCGATACCTAATATGATGTTCCTGAAACCAACTGGAGTTGTCCCCCTTTACTCATTGGAAATATAAATACTGGTTTGTCACAACAGGAAGCTGTTTTGACACGTCCACCTTCCTGGATCCTGGATGAGTGTGGCAGAGATGATGGTCCTAGTGCATTTGGCACTGCAACACATTCAAAATTGGATATTGTGAATCTCACCTTTCAACATTTAGTCAAATAGTAACTAAACCACTGGACCCTGACTGAATGCTGTAAGTCAAAGTCACTTAGTGGAAGAATGAGGTGAGTACAGGGACATACAGTATCACTGAAAATATATAAAGAGCACTTTTTAGAAAATACAAAGCCTTTAAACAAATCTAGATAAAAAAAGGAGCAGTTAGCAGCAGTCATCTGAGTAGCTCGGACATTTTCATTTCTTAATTAGTTTTAAGGTAGCACACAGTCTGTGTATTATTTCCAGTGTTTCTGAGCTGAGCATCATCAAAAGGCAGCTGATGATGTG
This sequence comes from Enoplosus armatus, assembly GCF_043641665.1. Classification (NCBI taxonomy): domain Eukaryota; kingdom Metazoa; phylum Chordata; class Actinopteri; order Centrarchiformes; family Enoplosidae; genus Enoplosus; species Enoplosus armatus. The sequence goes on from NC_092185.1 coordinate 10,090,753, forward strand.
TTGTGGAGATTCATGTGCCAGCTCTGCCTGCAGGTAATCACATTGTCTCTGTCGCTGTGGCTTCAAAGAAACAAAACCTACATGAAAGTAAACCAGTCTTCATGATCTTCAATCTTCTTTTTTTTCAAGGAATATGTACAGCATGCCATTATTTCTTGATTTTCTGTTTGAACAGCCAACTTTGACTTGAGAGAAATCTGACATATATGATATACCAAAATTCATTCATGTTTTAGTAGAAACTAGTAACAGAGCATCTCATAGCTTCAGGTCACATTTTAGAGCTCCACTGAATGCTGTTTCCTGCCTGGCTGGCAACACGTTTTCAAGAGACAGATCAATGCAGTAAGACAACATAATTTTCTTTTACCTTATTAAATACAAGCAGGCCTTATTTCATTATGTGGTCAGCAACTTAAATGGGTTACATATGGGCTAGGAGGTCAGCAAGCTCAGAGACCAGATAAACAAGAAACAAAAGTAATAATATTTCATAAATATCATAATCTTTTATTAAAAGGAACAGTTTGACATTTTGGGAAATTTGCTACCTTGCTACCGAGAGTTAGATGAGAAGGTCGATAACACTCTCATGTCTGTGCATTAAATATGACGCTGGAGCCAGCAGCCGGCTAACTTAGCTTAGCATAAAGACTGGCAACAAGGGGAAACGGCTAGCCTGACTCTGTCCAAAGGGCACATAAAATCCACCTACACGTTACCGGGGGTTATGTGCTGGATTATTTCTTGGCCTGGAGGAGTTACTTCCTGGAGCCTCCACTAGTTGCCTGGCAACTGCTTCTAGCCAAGAAATAATCCCACACATAACGCCCTGTAAAACAGTGGCTTGTTTTTTTTTTTTTTACACAACTTCTGAACTGCTTAAACAAACATGTTAATTAGTGAGCTTTATTTAGCATGCAGATATAAGAGTGGTATCAATCTTCTCATCTAGCTCTTGGCAAAAAAGCAATTAACCCTTTAACACTGAAAGTGTCGTCGGCGACACGTTTGTGCAAGCGCACTTTGGATTACCATAATTACGTCACGGTTTGCGCTATCGGAAAAATTCCAACGGTTTCTGAAAGCTGAGACGTTGCGTTTTTACAGCCAATATGGTGTCACTCGCGCCTCTCAGTCAAAATAAGCAAAAAAGTCTAGGCGGACATTTTGAGGCTTAGGTTTTAACCCTTAACCTAAACCTGGCCTTAAAGCGCAAGGGTTAAGCATATTTCCCAAAATGTTGTTCCTTTAAATGGTAAACCGCAAGTAAGAGTCAGGTCTTAACTCAATTTTGAACAAATTTGTAGTTACATGGTTTTGGCCTTGTAGGAAAATGCTGTCTCATTACAGCTCACGCACTTCTAAGAAAATGCTGAGAATGTCATATAACAAACAGCAAGAGCCTAATGTCCCCTGTTTCAGCGGAGGCAGGCTCACACCTGGACTCTTACCTTGTGGCATTAGTTTTGTCAACCTGACAATGACTTTCAATTTCCTAATAAAGGATTTAGACAGGGGGTCTGGAATGTGTGGACTGTAAAACAAACCAAGGTGCTCAGTGAGCCTTTTCGTTAAACAGATTTAATAAGAAATGTGTTAACTGTTCAAAAATGTCAACTATCCCTTTGCTTATGCCCTTTTGCCTTTGCTAAGCTCCCCTGCAAAGACTTAAGGACCCCCTGCAGCGCTCTACAGCTCAACAGCTTTCCAAATAAGGCCCTGGTGTGTACACACAGTAACCACAATTCAACCCCCAGCAGCGAAAGTAGTGAAGGTTCAAAGTTCAGCAGCACTTGGTACTTTTTCATGTCAGGATTTAATGGCTTATTTTACACGAAAACCTCATGCCAGTTTTTATTACATGTCTATTTTTTCCATTTGTCTTATTTCAAACCGTCACCAAAGGCAGCAAGGCGGAGGTCTATTTTGAAAAGTTGTCACGTACTCTTTGATTTGTGTAATAGGTTTATGAGAACAATTTGAGTCAGAGTAACAGCTACGGGACCCAGCAGGCTCATCTGTCTGCATGATGACATTTATTGTAGAAATACTAGTCAGATTGTCTGACTTCTCTTCAGTCTCCACCTCTCCCGAGCTACAAGAGTAACATTTGTATTACATGTTTATAGACAGCCACCTCTGCATAATGTGCATAATGTCAGTGCAGTTCTATATAGGAGCAGCTCATAAAAAAGGTTCTCAACTAACATGATGATTGGAAAGGATTATATTTTGCAACATTTCTACCATCAAGGACAATTAAATGGTCAAATAAGCAATTTGTATTTTGGGTTTAGCATCTAAATGCATCATAACTAACATGATCCCGCAGATCAAGAGATCATTTGCTCGTTTGGGCCTTTAATAGTCTGATACTCTGAGTGCAGGGTAGTCATGTCTGGAGGGCACAGCTGATAATGCTTTGATCTAATATAAAATGGGTGATTGAGTTGGGAAAACGTTTCCTCTCACATGAGGGGTTCACGTGGAGGGGAAGTGAGACAGATTTTTGCACGTGAGCCGGTAAATTAAATCAGGCACGGGGATGAGTGACTCATCACACTGTAATCGGTATAAGGAGGTTGACTTGGTGCCCCCCCCCCCACCCCCCAATAATAGTACAGTAAAGTTCCTTAAGGTGAAAATGAATCTGAAAATAGAAGTCACAGGGTCACACTAGGTTTTTGGAGGCCAAAAAGACATCAATATTCTTTTACTGAAGATGCCAGCTGATTTTTTTCTTGCAGGTATTTATTACTTTTTCCGTTTAATTCCAACATCACAAACGTGTATGTGATGTTCCTTCAACCTATTTTAATCTTGCCAGGGTAGAATAGTCTTATTCGCTTTCTTGCTGAGAGTTACATGAGAAGGTTGATAAAACTTTTATCTCATTTGTTTAAATTGTACAAAAAACTTTATGTCCGGGACCATTTCTTGGCCTGGTGCAGTAACTTCCTGGAGTCTCGATGTTACTGTGAGTTTGCTAGGCAACGGCAAACTGTCTTAACTGACTGATGATTCACACAAATTTGAAGAAAATTTAAAGCTTCTATATGACATTAGATATTCATGACTAAATAGGCAAAAATCTGTTAATATTCAAAGTTTAACACTGTCCTTAAATTTTGATCCAAATGTTTGCTAAACTCTGACTGGTGAGTACAACAAAAGCGATCATGAAGGACCACATCATCTTTAGTAAGATGGTGATTGAGAGGCCTCAAAAATTACAGATCAAATGTAGAGAGACAAACATCAAACGTGTTTTTCTGATGATTAGCAGCGGGCAGACATGCCCAGTTATTCATTTCTAAACAGACTTACATCAATATAAGTCTTAATTTGACTTAATATTCTGCGAACATCCAAACAAACTTCTCTGACCATTGGCAGCTCAACTTTTATCTGGGAAAATGAAATCTCTTCATATTAAGTTGAAAACTGAACATTGTATCTGAAGACACTGATAGAATAAAAAGAACAAAAATCAACTTCCAATTCATTATCAGTGGATATGACCATGGTTGAGTCTCTTAATGATACTTCAGTTGAATCAGAGACTTGATTCTCTTTATTATCCTTAGTGACATGCACAATGTAAAGGTTGTTTTAGCCTGGATTTACGCTTTAATGATAGCGTGCATAGCGTGTCCTCTCAGTATGCATATACATTTTAACAGCATTGGATGACTGCCAAGCTGATGTGCATCTGCAGGGGTCCAATGTTGCATAACAGCCCCTTTGTCTGAAATTGCTGTGAACAGGGGAGTTGCAGGGAATGTGTACTGAGTGTGAAGAATGCTACTGATTGCATTTCCAAAGAATTTCCCTAAGAACTACATCCAAGGTCACACAGTAAGATGTCCCATGGTGGGTCGAATATTATGTAGAACTATAGCCAATGGGACTAATAGTTAGTTAAATATACAGTTGTATTTATTAGTAATGAGTGAAGGACAACAAGCAATCCTTTGGGCTATTTCAGGTAAATTAATGGCCTTTGCAATGAATATGAATGTTCTGTTCTTGTGCCAAATGCAGGGAAAACATCTTGGATTACTGGCTGTTACAATGCTATCACACCGACAGGCTCACTTTCACACCTGGGGACAATTTAGAGACTTAAGTTGATACGCTGCATGTTTTAGGACTGAAAAAAAGAGCACCTGGAGGAAGCAAACACAATGACAGGATAGAGGAGAATATGCAAGCTCCACAGAGAAAGAACCACAGTTATCATTCAAACCCAGCACCTTCTTGCTGTGTGCTAACAGAGCAAACCTCTGACTCATTGCGAAACGTGACCAAACAGTGATCCTAGGGGAACACCACTTTAAGATGATGCTGGGTTTAAATGAAGTACTCTCATCCACTACTGAATTTCTCAGCAAGATGTGATTTAATCAAATTCTGGGCGTTATCAGCCAGCCAAAACCAATTTTCTAAGCGAATGAGCAGAATGCAATCAACAATGTCAAGAAGCAGAAAAGCTCTAACAGAATTTTTGGGAAACAGCAGGCACCTCTGTGTCAGGAGAAATGAGGAATTCATCAGTCATCACGAACAGTACTGCGGTAAGCTCTGAAACCTGAATAAAAATGATATTGTAATTAATTCAGGAAATTTGTAATGGAATAATATATTTCAGTCTGGGCAGCTAGGACCATTGCTATCAGCCACAGTGTCTTTTCTGATACTGGAGCTCACACTGACATCCATCCATGATAAAAGGAATATGATCTGCTGTTAATTTAGATGATTGCTTTGCAGATGGAATGGACATTAATTAAAGGAATAGTTTGGGGTATATTTGCTTTCTTGCTAATTAGAGGAGATAAGATTGATAGCACTCATATGTGCTTAGGGTAAATATGAAGCTACAGCCAGTTAGCTTAGCACAAAGACTGAAAACAGCAAGCCTGGCTCTGTCCAAAGGTATCAAAATTGGACTAGCAGCACATCTAAAGCTCACTAATCAACACATTATATCTTGTTTCTTGAATCCAAAGTGTAAAAACTACAATTTGCAAGATCAAGACTACCTGTCCCCCTGTTTCCAGTCTTTGTGCTATGCTAAACCAACTGGCCGCTGACTGCGGCTTCATATTGAATGGATAAATATTGGTATCATTCGTCTCAACTAACTTTTAGCAAGAAAGCAAATTCGGATTATAATGGATACAATACTTTATATGCTTTTTTATTAATAAAGGTTTTCTAATGTCCTTGTTGATCTTGACAACATGTTATTAGTACTAAAAACCTCATCTAAAACACTGACACAACATTGTACAGCACATCCATAATTACTTCCAGTATTTTGAGGAGAGGTGAAGCTGACTGTCTCTCTAATGACTGCCGAGAGTCTGTCTCTCTAAGACCAGGTCCCTTAATGCTTGTTTGTGTGTTCGAGCAAGCTGATGGCTATCTGATTGTAAGCTTCACTGCACAAAGTGCTGTCCAGGGTCCAGAGTCTTTTGCAGCCTGGCAGCAGGCCAGCAGCCCAGACTCCTGCTCCCCGGAAACATCATATATTTGGAAAACACTCAACTGCTGGACAGGAAAATTAGAAGTGGGGCATGACTTTCTACCTCCCATCATTTAACATCATTTGCTGAAACATCTGATGATGGATAAATGAGATGGAGCATCACATAACCAAAACAAATTCACGGTTATGCAACAGATTTTGGCAACTATATTATTCATATAAAGCTCATTCTGTTCTCGCTTACACTGATGCATAAGGATTCAGTCCCATGAGATTATTTCAAAATTAGTTTAGAGTGCAGAAGCACTTTGGAGCATTTCAATAATTAAAGTTTTGATTGTAAAAATTGTTCATTATCCTCACGTGAGGTGCTGTTGCAGCCTGGATAAACATTATAAGATAAGATTATAAGATAAAGTAGGAAGAGGGAAGAAAAGAGGTTATAAATAAAATATGTGAGGATATAAATTCACATACAGCATATCATATAATTTATGGTGAAAGCACATTTCTTTGTATCTGTGTTTGACCTCCTGTCTATTTTGATTTATTTACTTATTTTTTACATGATCTTTTAGTTACAGACACTGGCACAAGATAAACATGTATATATATGAACTTACAAGACATAGAACAATACGCAATCAATAGAGAAAGGAGAGATAAATACGCTGTATGGGCTATGTATTTCTTAGTTGAGCTTTATTAACATCTTCTTCTCATCATCTTCAGATGCTGTATTAACATTAATTAAACCCAGCTACCAGCAGCCATGCACCAGTAGTGAACATAAAGCATGAATACAGTAACAAACAACAGCCACAACATGTTTCTATAAGTTGAATAAACTCCTCTGTCAGTCTCAAAAAAGTCTGCCGTTAGCACACAAACTGAATTTCTAAAAATAACCACTGGAGGGCATGTGTGTTCACAAAAAAAACTGCCCAGTGGACTCTCCCACTCTCTTTTTTTCTCCTTGCCTGTCTGTATGTTTTAATTTGCCTGCTTTTTTTTTTCATTTGTCTGTCTGTCAGCCAGACAACCACAAATCCAAACTACCAATAAGTATATAATTTCATCACCACTATAAGTTTTAAAAAAAGAACATTGTTAATCACCATTTGGACAATCTAAATATTAGAAAAATGATAATAGTCCAATTGTTTTGATTGGAATTACATTGTCGATTTTGAATAGCACACATTTGACTTTTGGGCTCATGTTCAAGCACAACAAATGAATGTGTGATTAATCCGTGTCAGAGTGTTAATCCAGAGCCAACTGGTGAAAAATACTGGCAGGCAGGTTACTGCACACTGCGTCGGGAAGCTGACAACAATACACAAGTGAGGATAGAGGGCATTTGTGCTACTACACTGTTTACATTTCTATGCACCTATTCTGTGTCAACAATTTGCGTAGTTCATAGTTCATGTATCCATTATAGAGTAAAAGGGTGCAGTAGATGTGCCTTAAAAACATGTGCCTTTGATACTGCCAGCCTGGTCATGCACCTCATTGACATTTTTAGTCCTGCTTAGCAGCATGGCTCTGGGGATGGCAATGTCGGTCAGTTGGTTGGTCCACCACCCTGGTCCAGACTGAAATATATCAACAACTGCTGGATGGACTGTCATGATATTGTGTACAGACATTACACCTACTAAATACAATGAATGAATATCTAATTACAAATCAATGGCAGTGAACATTTTGCAGATATATTCAATACAAATATTTTGTCTGACATGTTGAAGAAAATTGCATTTAATGCGTTTAATGATTCCCAAATGCCATTGTTGTCCCACCCCCCTCCAAAACGTATATTGTTAATAAAATGAAAATGAAATTGTTGGACATGAATAATATTTGCAGACGATAAAGTTAGGATGTGTCAGCATAAATGATAAGTCGAACCAACATCAGTGAAAGACAAGTGAGGACATTTTTTGAAATTTGACTCCTGACCTAGCAGTGTAGTGATAGCATAGCATGTAGCAGTAACCAACCCTAACAGTAACCTGTAGAGTAGACAAAACTACACTCAATTAAAAGTATTGGTACTTCATAATATTTGTAAGGACTACTAGAGTAGTAAGATTCGTGAGTAACTCAGAGCTTGTAAGAGTAATTTCTGATGTATGACATAAGTATACGTGTTGTCTGAATGTACATACAGACATCTGTAGCTGAAACACACTGCAGGAGCACTGCAGCACAGGCTGAAGTGTTCAAACGTCACTGACTTCCACTTGAGCTTCAAAGTCAAAGACAACACTTTATTTTAAGATTGGGTACTTGCCTACATAAGCATTTTGCTGATTTGGCACTAGCACAAGAACAAAGGCTTACCAGCAGGACCTTCTCTAAAGGTTCAGGCAAATAAAAACCTTTGAAAAGATTGTATTCTTGGTTAAGAGGAGATTTGATAAAGACTGCTTTTCAACTGAATGTGAAGAAATTTTAAGCCGTTTGAATAATCAATTCTGTTCTTTTTCTGGTGTGGGCAGTCTCCAATGTTCAAGATTTCTGAAATTCAAATGAAAGCAGATCATAGTCATCGCCTTCACTTGCGGTCGGCAGTGTGTTTCAGGCTGTGTGTGCATATACTGGACAGTGATTGCTCATTCTCTGTGAAAGTGCTGTTGCTTCAATCATTATTATTCTGCTGCAGGTGAAACAGAGTCATGAACAGGGTGTGTGGCTACTTGATGATGGAGAGCCAAAACAAACCGTCTTTGAATGAAATGAAACAAATAAAAAAAAAAAATAGGAGAAACATTATAAATAAGAAATAAGTTTTTGTGTAGATGACGCTTTTAAACTAGAGTTTATTCAGAAGTTACTTACACATAATACAGTAAATGAACTACTCACCTCTGCTTTGAGTTTTGAGTCAAATGTCTCGACAACTATTGGATGGATTGCCATGAGATTTGGTTAAGACATTCATGTTCTCCTAAGGATAAATTGTATTAACTTTTCCTCTAGCGCCATAATCAGGTCAAAATTTGAATTTGTTCAATACTTTGGTTTACAATCAAATACCTGCAAAACTCATAACATTTCCATCAACCTCAGCTGTAGTTCTTGTTTAGTGCTAATTAGAAGATGTTAGCATGCCAACACGCTAAACTAAGATATGTTAGCATTTAGCTCAAAGCATCACTGCGCCTAAGTACAGTCTCTCAGAGCCACTATCATGGCTGTTGACTTTTAGTCTTGTTAATAGATTTTGGACAACAATAGAAATCCATGGCAAAAAAAGCTCTTTGCTCAAGTTCTTAATTACTGTTAGTTAACTGCTCGATCACACCACCCCAGCACTTGGTTTACAAAGATAACTCTGCCTCTATCACCACATCTTCCAACCAAGCAACAGCTCACCATTCTGTCATCCAACACATCAAACAGATGCAGCCCAACACCTGGCATCAATATTGCCCTTCGTCTTCCCCACGTTTTATGGTCAAACATTTATTATAACACACTTTAAACCTGTCAATGCTTTTGCTTTTTACTTATGTATACTAGATGACCACAGCACATAGCCATCTTACCAGCTATGGGTGCCAAGTGCCATTTTTTAGCAAACGAGGCGACGCTGGAACAACACGGTTGTTTTACCGTTGAGCTGCCGTTACCATTCTGACGTAAGACACTCGTGTCCATTTTTCAGTTGTGGTTAATAGAAACAAGCTTAGAACAAGAAACGAACTATACAAACTCCAGCTAGCCACCACACTGATGACCTACTTGAGTTCAAAATCAGTATCCTGCTGTGGGGCTGCGTGACTGATGAGGAAGGATGCTGCACAGACATGCTGTGCCATGCTTAAGGTAATTACTTCACCAATAACCTGTGACAGTCTATATACTTATTATTCTTATTATTACGTATTTTTCAGCATTTGTTGCGTAATAATAGAGTTTCCAACCGGCCTGGTAGCAAATGTTTTGCGGCCCGTTTCCACTCCACAGCAAGCTTGGGAACCGCTGTTTTAGATGTGAAGGAAGCCTTGTCTTAGTCTGGTGGTGCTCGTATTCCAGGAATTTCAGACCAAAGGGGAAGGTCTTAACACTTATCCCTACCAGCAGGGCAGGTTTTTGGCTAATGAGTTTAGCGGCTATGAAGCCGTTAATAAGATGGGTCTGACAAATACTGCGTGGGACAATCATGACCATCTGATGCCTGTTAGATCCACAGGGGTGATATATGATCGAGCTGCTGTGACCTGTTTCATCATCTTGTTTTCAGAACTGAAAACAAGATGTTGACTCAAGCTGATGAATGAACCAACAACAGTTACTGTACACATCTACATAATTTTCTGCATGAAGACTGGCTTGTTTGTACCTAGTCAACCCTGTCTCACAGAAATTATATTTACAGTTTGTACTAATAATTTACAATAGCACGGACACACGTTATTAGCTAGCTAAAACTAATGCACAAACCATACACCCAGACCACTTCTGTAAAACGTCTGTGCGGTACTAGAACATAGCACTCTGTTCCCTGGAAAAAAAACATCCCTCAAAATATAATAAGCTAAAAGTATATAAACTTTTGACTAGCCAATACAAAGTGTCATTACTGATGGCCACTCTCGCTGCTTCAAGATTGTGAGGATAAACAGCACTCCAAGGAGATTAATGCCATGTGTCAGCCACTCCAACATATACTCTAGGTTGCATCTACATGACAGTGAGGTTAATAACCAGCACATGCTTGCAACAAGACATGAGGATGGAAAATGAGCTTTTTTTGTTTGTTTGTTTTTTACATATGCAGATTTAACAGTAAGTAACAACACTTAAGATTCCTGTGTGACTATTCACTTCCCATCTGTTTGCATTGACTTCTAGTAATTGCTAACAAACAAATCTTTGGAGAAAGTGCTATTACGACAAATTATATATATTATAACAACTAGATTGACGGGAAACATGGAGGCGATATTATTTGCCAATTCTTTTGACTAATGCCAGAGAAAGTAATTTGTTTAGCTGTTCTGAAGCTGAGACTGAAAGAAAAACACAACATTTGGGTCATTTTAATATTGAAAAGAATGGCACGTGGCTCTTTCTTTCATACGTCTTACCGTATGGAAAGAAAACTGCACTACAGCCTGCTTAACAGCTGTATAGTCATTTTCTACTGTTTGATGTTCCACTGACATACACATAAATTATCATAGCCTCAGGATATTATACAGAAAAGAGCCTGAAGTGTTATTAATTTGCATTTTACAAAATTGTGTATTCCTTTACATTTATGCTAAAGACCGAGAATTGTGAAAGCCATCCCTGAATTTGAATACATTCAGAAAATTGCTGTTCTGCCAGGCAAAGCACAAAATTCAGCTTTGCCTGGCAGAACACTTTAAAAGCAACTATGAAATCTGATAATTGCATATTGGATGAGAGGACTTAAGCAGCTACGTGATGAGTCTCAGGCACGTGTAAGTGAGTCAGGCTGAATCCCTGAAAGCTTTTTCTCATCGGTCTACCATCTCTTACGTTTACTTTGCTGGCCAACAAATAAAGCAGCAGAGGTGAGGAGTCACCCTTAACTTCTACTCCAATAATAAAACTACCTCTGGTGTACAAACCCTAACCCACAAGCATTTGTTGTATTTTCTCTCAAAGACCCTGAAGTTCCAGCGTGTTCAATGAACGGCGTTTGGCTAAAATAAAAATAACATGAAAGAATACATAAATCGTATGTCATACAACTATTCTTAGCTGTTGCTAATGCCAGAGACTTAATAAATATGACTGATGTATTTCATTGCAAATGTGCTATGACATCGTGTACATGTGTCATGGGTCAGCCAGAACAGAGAGTGGCAGCAGGGCGTGGAGGTAACCGGCAGCACAGAAGACGGAGAAGTCCTTGCAACACCTGAACCCAATCTTGTTAAGCCTTGTATTTAAAGCTGTATTCAAAACCGCCTGCTATACTAACAGTATCTAGTGTTTGGCCAAAATTCTGCATGTAGTATGCAGTATGCAAACAAAAGCAAAATACGCAGTATGCCACAAACACCTGGATGTCAGTCAGAATCAGAATCAGAAATACTTTATTGATCCCCGGTGGGAAATTACACTGTCATACTGATTCGGAAAAAATCTCCAGTATGACCAGTCTACCTCGCCTACTACTGTATGTCCCACAATGCAAAGCACTGGCGTCTCTTAAAGAAGATCAATGATGTTTTAATAAATTACAAAGCACGAATTGGACAAAACACAAAGAAGAATTTCCAGACTTACAGACAACCTTCACTTCAGTGTAACATGTATTCCATTGAATTACATGGCTAATTATAAAATACATGCTGTATATGCAGCAAGAAATCAATTAATTGATTCAAGAAACATACCCATTCACGTAGGTATGTTATGCTGTTCAAAAACTACTTGTGTCACCAGTCAACACACAAAGACGCATAACCTGGTGTGCAGAGCATACATACATATGTGCATACATATGTATGTATGTATGTACAGGATGTGTTCAAGCTGTTACCAACACTATGGAGAGGCGTGTTTACATTTGTAAGCCAATGTCACATTCAGTCAACAGTGTTTTGTTGTCATCTGTTAAACAACGTGAAGGATCCATAATAGTGTGTCTGATGATTGCTCTGCCTGGTTGTGTAACACCAAATGAATATATTTTATAGGACCTGTTGCACCACGTGGTGCACACTGTGGTTCAGTATCTCACTTCACGGTCAAGGACTTGTATGACAGGTTTGGATGCTGTTGTGAACACTTTGTGTACTACTTCTTTTTCATTATTTTGTTCATCGCCTGCATGTCTTTGGACATTGAGAGGACAGAGGAGCACTGTACATGTCCCCATGTAAACACAAGAAGCATGATAATGTTTCGTCAAGGACTGGAGCTGACAATAAATTCCTTCAGTTTGAAGTGATTATGATAAGCACTGAAACACTGAGCTGATCCTGATAAATGAGTCACTCAATGTGAGTAATTTTTGCTCCATCTAAACTCTCTCCAGTCTTAATAAGGCTCATTCCATTTGTTGAATGACAACTGTGACTGCTGGATGTGTAAATAAGTAACTGTTTTCTAACAAATTTGTCATATTAACTTAAAGGATGACAATATGTCAATGTTGTGTTCACAACTTGTTTCCACTGTCCCAGAGGGGCCATAGGTTATTGCAGGTTTAATGGCCATTTCTACCTTTTTCCTTAGGGTTTTAACCGGAGAGTATGCTCAGTTGTCATCACAAGTATATCTAAGGTCTAATGATAACGGATGGTCGAATATGGACCCCCAGAAGAGGGAAACTGGAGTGGTATATGACATCAAATGCAACAGGGAAAACTACATTAGTGAAATGTAAAGGACCCTGGACAAGAAAATGAATGAACACCGGAAACAACATCAGCTGTCTGCGAACACCAGACCAACTGTGTGTTCACTCGGTGCAGTGTTGAAATAGAGCTCATAATGTATGCCATAGCTTATGGGTAGGATCAGTCTTCTTTTTCCGATGAACTCGGGCTTATCATAGTGATTTGTGAGAGGAAGAAGCGGCTCATCGAGAGCGAAAAATGGGAAAATGCATGAAATTGTGGATAATTTCTCTCCCTCAGCCCATCTCTCTCTCTACCTCTGTGTGTGAATGCAAGAGGCTACCCCAGATGAATTTATTGCTTTGAGAGGTTAATTCATCAACACATTTCACTAGATCCAGGGAGAGAAGTGACAGCATCCATTTTGGCCGTTTTAATGTTCTTAAATTATGACTTGTGTCAATGCTGTGATCACAGTGGCCAAATTCCTTGAATTTGTCAAGAAGAATAGTCAATACAGTCAACAAAGATTACTTGACATTCCTCGGCTATAGATTGCAGCAGTGAGATCAATAAAAACAAATTATCTGCCATCGCCTTTTTCCATAGCCGACGACTCCATCTCATACCCTCGAGATATAAAAGATCAGATTAAAGGATATCAGTAAAAATGTACCACATACTGTATGTGGATGATCATTTATTGGGATTATTGTTTTTACTTAAATAAAAATAAAATAAAGATTTTTTTAATATATTGATATAAAATGTGAGTCTGTTAGCTTGTTTGCTCAAAATGATGGCATTCTGCATTTGGGTTTCTAATCTGGGCTGTTTGCAGTGTGTACACATTGACACTCTTCATTACAGGGATCTGGTAGCTCTAGTGGCTTTTGATGCATGACCTACTTACTAAATGCGTCAAAGGATGAGCAGACCATGGCCTTTATTCTGGAGTGTGGACTCTGCATTTGTAAGAGAATGTGAACCCTTAAAACAGCATTGCTTATCAGTTACTGTATGTTAAAAGAAGACGTGTACAGTAGGACAAACATAGGGTTCTGCTTTTAGACTAAAAGGGACACTAGAAGAGACGATAACCGGCGACAATCCTGCTGTGTCTGTCACAACATGTGATTATTATTCTAGACTTCCCACATATTTGTAAAAAAGAGGGCCATCAACTTTCTACAACTTTCAGTGTGTGTTAATAAATATTACTAACTTGGCACTGCACTTCCTTGGGTCCTCAGCACTTTAGTTAGATTCATTATTCATGTGGAGTCGTGTTTCTGGTCACCAAATGAATGTAAATCCAGTTTTCACTCTCTTTAAGCTCTAATTTTGGTCTCTAGCAACTCTTGGGGGGAAATATTATGCTCTTTAGCTGCTAAACACTCCACTATCTTCAGCGACAGGTAAGCCACTAACTTTGTCTGTCTGCTGTTTGCTGTTGAGCAGTGTACAATGGGTTTTCTTTTTCACTGAAAACAGCTGCCAAAAACAGCACTACATCCAGCCTTACACGAGTGTGTCAGACTGCCTTCATGATACTGGTGTGGATAATTACTGATTGGTGATTGGTTCCTTCTAAAGATATCAGTGGAGAGAGTTCAAGGTGTTCAGCTGCATGAGAGACACCAGTGGCAATCAACATTTTCAGTCTTCCTTTCCTATTTCCACCTTCCTACATTCTTTGGTCCTGTCCTCTGGAACAAACTACCTGACCTGAGATCTGTCACCAGTGTGTCAACAACAAGTCAAAAGCAAACTGAAAACTCTTCTATTTTCTCAGGCTTTTCATTTGTTGATCCCCCCATCCCAGTGTTGTGTGAAATATCTTGCCAGAAATGATCCAGTTACAAAACAGAATACAAGGCCGCTCCAGGCAAATAACAAATACTCTCCTCGTCCATGACACACAGAGTTCAAGAAATAGAAAACTTGTTGTCTGGGACGTGCAGAGTTTCATATATAAATACAGCAGCTCAAACATTCTGCCAAGAGCAGATGATGACTCTGTTTACCTGAATTCACTTTTGGGGACGTATTAAAGATCTGACAGTCACCATGTTTTTCATGTGTGTTAGTGTGCAATTTTATTTTATTTTACATTTTATTTGTAATCCCAGTGATCCATACCATAACCATCTGCAATGCCAAAAATGAAACGAAATTGTTGCCTGTTTAAGCTCCATATTGCCACGTGGTCCTCGTGATGATCCACAAAGAAATTGGGATTTTAAAGATAACTGTTTGTTTCTTCTGAGGACACCAAAATTGAACCTGAACAGTATCTACCACATCGTGTTGCTCATCACAGCCAAACATCTACCTGTGTTATGATTAAAAACCTGGAGCTGCGTTACCCCGGTTACTCTGTGTTTTGGATGGACGAACCGGGTGAGGAGTTATTAGCAGAGAGAGGTTTTACGCAATCCGTAATTTGCCATTGAACTGTGAACTGTTTTCAGTGTGTCAGTCTACAACACGCCTGTAGAATTCAAAACGACACGTTTCATGTGCACATAAGTACAAATGTCTCTGTAGTTATTTTACAACAGTCTGATGCTGGGTGCAACATCCCTCCAGTTAGAGACTTCAGATGGACCAGATACCTGCTGCCTTCAGGGGGCTGTAAAGAGAGTCAGCAGAGTCAAGGAAACTGTGTTGGGTGGAAGAGCGAGAATCACTTATTGGTCTTTATTCTGCCTCCCTGGCATGAATGCCATAACCACAATAAAACCTTTCTTTCTTTCTCCTGTGTGATCACATGTCAGATGGTTGAACAACGTAGAAGTGTGTGCGTGTTTCACCAAATAAAGTGATCAAAATATTACGGATCACAACAGCGCTGAGCAGGTCGACCTGCTCTGAGCAGGTGGGCCGAGGATTCTTGGCACCAAGATTGCAATGCGCATACAGACTGGCATCGCCAACCCAAAGCAGAGGCTGCAATCCACCTGGCAGCTTATAAAACAGTGGAGCTGCAGGATGTACAGAAAACATGCAGCCTCACTCTCACTGTGGACACTGTGTCCCCCTTTTTTTCCCTTTTTTTCACATAGAGTAGCTTGCTATGTTGTTAGTTGGTTTTGGAATAGGCCTATTGAATAACTAAGTTATTTTCTGCGCCGTTGTTTGTCCAGTGATGTTGAGCAGCGCCTCTGAACTTTTAGCTGCAGTGAAGGCAGGTCAGGATACTTCAGTAGAAAACCAGACATATGTTTATCCTTCAATTTCACATCAGAACAAAGCACCCGCAAACACGTGAACATGCACTGATACAATTACTATTTTTGATCAGAAACTACTTAAAAGGCTAAAATTACATTTCCATCGTGTTTCACTCTGGCCAGGAGGGTGGGTAGCGTGATCAGCCCCCCCCCCCTTTCGCGTTAATGTAAGAAGCGGAGCTCCGGTGGTTCGCAGACGGATCCTGCCGCTTGTCATTTTGTGCGTCAGAGCGGAGGAATGAAGCGGGCTGAAGCAACAGCTGCAGTGGAGACGCGCTCAGCGAGCTCCCCGTTAGCGCTCACTGCCAGCTTCTAATTGCCTGCTATTTTCATCTGCGTCGAAAATTGGTTAAATTCAGATTTATTTCCGTCTCTCGCTCTCTTCCTTCGGGACACTAACCAGGCAAGTACCTTAAATTAGAAGAAGCAATGACTGCGGAACCGTGGGGAAATTACAGAGGATGTGTGTGTGTGTGTGTGGGGGGGGGGGGGGGGGGGGGGGTAGAAGTTCAGCAAATAACTGCACTTCAATAATATTATTACTGGCAATTATTTCCTCACCTGTGCTGTTAAGTATTTACCTGTTCTTTATTGATTTAGGGTTTGTGCCTTGACTTTGCATGCTTCTGAATATCAGATAAAAGCTAAACAACGTGGTGTCTGGTCAGTTATTGTACGTTAATTATTAAAGCTGCATGTGGCAGGAGTTCCTGCAGCCACGTTACAGGTGCCACTAACACACAGCATCTGCACCTTGTTGCATGTATAAAACACACAGATCCAGTCGAGATTAAAATAAAAAAAATCGGACAAATAATTTCTTTCTTATCTCAGTTTTTGACGGTTGAAGTTCCAGTTGGAGGTGCAGATGGAGAAGACAGACAAAGTCTCGGAGTAGCCAGGATTATTGCCTTGCTTTTATCTGTCCCTCCCGTCAGTCAGACTCCGGTGTTCATCATGTTCCACCAGCTGACGGATCAAACAGTGAATGGCAGCTGCCAGGGACCCACCTCAGAGTGCAATAAGAGCGCGGATGGAGACGCGCTCCAGCTGCCCACTTTCTCCACCGCGGCCAAAGTCAGAGTCATCATCACCTTCACTCTGTGCGCAGTGTCTGCTGTTTGCAACTTGGTTGTGCTCTGGGCTGCCGGCAACGGCGGCAAGCGCAAGTCACACGTCCGGATCCTCATAATGAACCTGACCGTGGCGGACCTGCTGGTGACTTTCATCGTGATGCCAGTGGACGCAGTGTGGAACATCACGGTGCAGTGGCAGGCGGGAGACGTCGCCTGCAGGCTGCTGATGTTCATGAAACTGGTGGCGATGTACTCCTGCGCTTTTGTAACTGTGGTCATCAGCTTGGATAGACAGTCTGCCATCCTCAATCCTCTTGGCATCAGCGAGGCCAAGAGGAAAAGCAAAATCATGTTGACTGTGGCCTGGACGATGAGCGTGGTCCTCTCTCTCCCTCAGGTAAGAGGAAACAGTTTGCATGCTCTGCCACTCTGGGGCTTCACATCAAATACGTCCTGCCCTACACGCTACACTGTACACACATGAGGGCCCTCGTCATGAAAGCTGATGATGATTGTACCTCTCACATCACTGTACACTGGCCTTTTATTTGCAGGAGAATTAAACCCTGTTCAGAAAGTAGCTATGAGCATTGTTGAGTTTTGCTGAAAAGGGAAATGAAGTCAAGAATGTCAAGTCTGCAGAGGGAAATATGATGAAACATTCAGGTAATCATGGGAAAAAATGTTGTGGAACATGAAAAATGCATCTGGCTCATTGAATCTGCAGTGCGGCTTGTTGTTTGTGGGGGACAAAATGAAAACTGAAAAGGTGCAATTGCCTCCACCTGTTGTCTTCAAAGTATCAGGTTTAACTGAATTAAGTTTCATTGCTTATTTGCAAGTTGTGGGAAGCTTCTCAATACTTAACATTAGCATGGATATGATTTGCTCCAGCAACATACAAGCACATGGTCCTGGTTGCGAATCGACAAATGTGAAATTCATAACAGTCCTTGAATTGGTTTGAACCGCTGAACACAAATGAGGCAGCTGCTCACATTAGTCAGATTAGATTTCTGACCAGGTGTAGCATGACGTTCAGGGATCATTGACTCGAAAGGCTTTGAGGAGGTTTGCAAATATCAGGAATGTTTATCAAGTACCTAATCAGGTGTAAGATCACCTTTTTATTTCCTCAACCTAATCCAGTGGGACTGGACCACACTGGGGCGAAAGAGGTCAAGATCTAGCGACTAAACATCTCATAGACTCAGTGATTATAACTTGTTGGTATTTAGGGACAGGGCCGCAGCTACATGGAGAACACAGAGCTTACGTCCTCAGTAGAGCAAAGGAGGAAGTCAGGTGACGTTGTTATAGAGCAAAGTCTGCAGAAGAGGTCGGGGTGGATGGATACAAAATGTCAGACTTTAAAAAAGGAGGCTGCTGTTCATTTCTACCAACCAACAGTCAAAGTTGGTTTCATTTAACCACGACGAAGATTCCCTCACCCAAACATCTTTCCCTAAACCTAACCAGATCTTTACCATAGCATTGTCACGTCATGAAACAGATTTATTACGAGACGTCTCGTCGATACGGGTGTCACATCAAAACACACTTTTATTTGTCGGAGGGTCATTATAAATGACGCATTTTGATGATTTGGAGGACTTGTTGGACATTTTTGCAAAAAATTAAAGCAATAAATCGACATCTTGAGAAATATGAGAGTTAGATGAAAAAAATCAACACCACTCTTGCGTCTGTCCGTTAAATATGTTGCTACAGCTAGGAGACAGTTACCTAGCTTAGCACCAAGACTGAAAACAGGGCGGAAAATAGCTAGCTTGGCTCTGTCCAGAAGTAAAACAATTATATGCTAGTGAGATAAAGGGCGAAGCAGGATCTGGTACCCACAAGCACCAACACGCTTTACAAGAAAATCAATAACCGGTCCATACCTCGCCAATGGGTCACAGCACAATGGCGCACAGATGGTACAGAGACAGCACAATACCATGAGTCACCAGGAGGGAATGAAACTGGACAACATAAAACCTCCTGCTGTGGGAAGCGGAGACAATGGTTACGCACTGTAACAGTCCAGCAGAGAGCAGAGTAGGAGAGAAAACAGATCTCCATGTGCCGAGAGACATGAGAGAGAGCGCACAGCGAAAACAACACAAATTACAATCACTCCGATGAAACACTCAATACAGAGTTCTCTTTCAAATAAAACATCTTGAGATATGAGTGGAAAGTTTTCTTCTTGCAGCTGCATTTATAACATTTTTTGACTCAAACGTGGCTTCACCATGTCATGTGATATTCTCCTTAAGTACACAAATATTACCAATACAGAAAATTGCAGATGAAGATTTAATATACAGGAATTCACATTATAGACACTATCACTGACTTTTAATGTAACAATTTGGCCACAATATAGCACATTGATCATACACGATCCAACCATAGACTTGGTTTGTCTTGTTTAACTTTGGACAGAGCCAGGTTAGCCGTTTTGCCCTGTTTCCAGTCTTTATGCTAAGCTGTCTAATTCTCTGCAAGAAAGTGAATACGCGATAGTAATAATAAGACCATGTAGAGGGATAATATTTAGTGACCTGAACAGTTAAATTACAAAAAAAACTGTATAATGTGAGGGTTTTTTAGCTGTCTAGTCAAACATTTCTTAAGGGGTGGGATTGTACCGGGGTAATGTGATCGATGTATTTCTGAAATCATGGCTACAGAACATATGGAAAATAAATATATATAATAGTCTGGGGCGCTGTTGTCTTATAATATATGGGGACACCATAAAAGAACACACCTGGCATCACTCATGCATAACGATGCACAGTAAGCAATAGTCCACTTTGAAGACTCGCTATGTCAGAGTCCCTTTATGCGTTTTAACAGCTGGCTACACTGATTCAGTATGTGATTCAAAATTTATCGTTATGGGAGTTTTGTGTGACCCAGACAGTATTTTTCTTACCCACAGGTGATGGGGATTATTTCAGCCAGTGTGTGCCAGCAGTGTAGTGTACAATTGTGAAAATAAAAGTCCTGGGGCTACCTCACGCAGAGCCCTTTTTGTGAAATAAGAAATGGAGAGAGATGACTCACAGACCACTGACATGGAAGGTAAAAAGAGTCCAACTGAGAACCATGTGTACAGTACAGGAAAAAAAAAATCAACCAGTATGGTAAGAAATAGTGGTAATGGGTCTATTGAATTGGTGGGATCACAGTTATCAGTCAATCTACTTGTATCACATTCATGAATAGGAAATGAAGAGGAACAAGATGACTGTGTCCTTATTTTCTTTATTTATACTTGACTATATCGGTATTCTAATTCTTATTCAGTGCATCCCT
Source organism: Enoplosus armatus (assembly GCF_043641665.1). Lineage (NCBI taxonomy): Eukaryota > Metazoa > Chordata > Actinopteri > Centrarchiformes > Enoplosidae > Enoplosus > Enoplosus armatus. The sequence goes on from NC_092185.1 coordinate 10,111,229, forward strand.
GCATCCTTTTAGTGAAATGCAAATGTAAGGCTCTTGTGAAGAATCAGTGGCCATTTGTTTATGAATTGTCTGATGCATTTCTCAATTTCTTTGCAAAAATAAGTCTGAGCATACTGACAAATACCATGATTTACTTGGAAACCCTTCATCTTGAATTGCCAAAAAAAGACCACTGAGTTGTTGTTTTTTTAAAGATCTACTGTATCTCAGTGAGATTAGAATTGCGACTTCTGGCACTGTTCACTGATTGACAGTGTTTTTGGCATGTTTCGTCATTATTTCCAGCTAAAACAAGTAATGTTGCAGATTTCATGACACTACAGCTACCCTACGTGTGATGTGGTCGGATTTAGACTTCATTAACTATCACCTGGCACAGTCTGGATTTATCTGCTGAGAGTGTAAACTGAGCAGCCTGGGAGAGGTGACAGGAGAGACAATGGCACGAATTTCTGAAGGTTTGCAATTTCTAATTTAAAGGATCACCAAGAAATACACAGCGGCTCCTGCTGCAGTGCATCTGACGCCTTTTCTAAGTGGAGGCAGCATTATGGCTGCAAATAATAATAGGGTAACACAAGTGTATCTTGTGTCTCATGATGTGACGCTCCTCCTGCAACTGTACTGTCTCACAGGAAGGGGCTACCAAGAAGCACTGACCTCTGAGAAGCCCCTTTCTGCTGAGAAGCTTTTGCAAAAGTTCTTCAAAAGGCAAACTGTTATCACAAAAACCTTCTCGCTGTTTATTTTTGAACCTTTGAAAGATCAAAAGGGAACAAACCCATGCACACGGTCTTGCATATAAATGTATTGCTGTACTGTTTGTGTGCCAAGACTCCCATCAGGCAACAATCAGAACAAAATAAAACCCAGAGCCTTTGATGGATGCACAAATAAGATTTCTACTCGTAACTATTTTGTGTTATTTATTTTAATTTCTGCATTTTTGCGTCGTTTGCATTGTTGGCTAAATGGTGAAAACGAGGATTTGGATAAGGACCTTCATGATTTATGATGCAGCACTTTTACCAGCTGAGCTACAGCAATAATAGCCATCATAGCTGCAGTAGTAAGTTTAAAAACAAAATGTGTACTGTAGAAAGAAAACTGGCTTGTATACTGACATTAACAGCACTGCTTCAAAAAAACAACAACCCTGTCGCCAGACTGCACGATGATATTTCTGCAAAACTCCATTTTATGTTTAAACATTTTTTGAATTACTGTTTCCCACAATATATGCATATGGTAACTATAGGATCATACGTATGGCAAATAAACTATGGTTAAGACACCAGACAGACAGATAATTGGTATTTTTATATTAAAAATGTATCAAATGTGTATGTGAAAGTTGTCACTCACGGCAACAAACTTAGAGAGAATTATTACCAACTCTGTAGTTCATCTCTAGGGAGCTTTTCAGCATCTTTCAGCTCATTGTTTTGGTTTTAGGGCACACAACTTTACTGTTTTGTTTCTCTCTTGCAGCTCACATCCGCATTGTTTCCAGACGCAGCAGAAAGCTATAAAGGTTACAGTGAGCAAAAGCAAATATTACTTGGAGGTCTGTGACAAGAACTCCAGTCTCCCACATGAGAGTTGGATGCTCTACATGCCCATCCATCACCCAGACCTCCATCAAGGACACACTACTACCTGAATTGGCACTGAGCGTTCGAAGTGGATGTGCTTTAGATCGTGAGCTGTGGAATCATTGACTATGAACACGGTTTTAAGTAATACTGGGCTAAAAAAACGGCAGCACCAGATACAAAAAAATAAGCCGGATATATCTCAGCAGAAAAAAGTTGATCCAGGCTCAGTTTTGGCCACAGGGGAGTGCAAAATCATCCGGTAAAACAGCCTAACAATCTGCAAAGCTTGCAAGTTTTGAGACAGAGGAGAGCATAATTGCTCACATAATTACTCACTTGTAAAATCTCGCCTCATAATAACACTGTGCAGTAACCTTGTCAACCAGCCCTCAGCAATACGGCCACTTTTTTTTTAATCCTATGCAATTATTGGTATTGAACGCAGTCTAATTCATGCTCTTGAAGTCTGCTTTGAGGCTGTAGCTTTGTTAGACAGGACTGTGATGAAGATCAGGAGAGGAGGAGAGAGATGAAATTTTAAAGCACATTTAAAATACCAAGACGCCTGGAATCGATCTCAGGGTTGCACACCTGACATTTAGTCATGTGTATTACCACCACGTGTCATACAGAGGCTGCTGGAGCACTGGACTGACTATTTGACTCTCACCACATACCTTATCGTCTCTACCACAGGTCACAGGGACTAATATCCTTTTACAAGTTTTATAAGGCTGTAATCCTAGAAAAAGTGAAGAAGAAACTCTGATCTATTTTTATATATTATATACTGTAACACTTCTGTTTGTATTGGATACAAAAAGTAGGTTTACTTTTTTTCCCTGTAGATATATATAGTTGTGTTTAAAGAAAAAAGTCAGTTTCATATGTAAGTCATCTCTACTCCGAGCTTTGCACCTGTATCCCAAGTGTCATGGGGAACATTGATGGAACAGTGTTTCATCAGGTTGATCTCCACGAGACATGTGGTACAGACAGCTGGTGAGCCTCAAGCATCAAACATTATGTCTGAGACATTCTGTCATGCAGAGGCAACAGCAAACAAGCAAGCTGATATGCTCCCAGCTGTGTGTTTGAGTTGTATATCGCAGCCTGAGGCTCACAGTGGAAAATTGATCAGGTTCAGAGTTCTGAAGCTCCTCACACTTTAATGTTAAATGAGTAGTGAAAACGTTTCTAATCGAAAAGGTAAGAGCTCAGTTATCTAATTAATTCTTCACACACGGAGCTGTGGTGGGTAAAGACTGAATGCCTGTAAGCTTTTTTTTGTTTCAACATACTACTTTGAATTTTTAATTTTCATAATTTATTACTGAAAATCTTAATTTTCATCAATCTGAAAGGCTTCCTAGTGTTCAAATTACTGCCTGTCAACCTAAAAGACATGGCAATGACTCCACCCCGGCTTCTGTAAGCTAGAGAGCGAGCGAAATACCTAGTTTTCTTACTTTTCCTTATCACCCTTGATGTATGTGTCACATTGTAGAAATTGACAGTTTCTTGGTGTACTCTAAACATCTCATTTGATAACAGGAGGCGTCACCCGGATATCTTAATTTGTCATTGTACGGAGGTGATAATACGAGTGAATGTATCTTCTTTTTATAGATATATATCTTTGTTTCCTATTTTTGTGCCTTTGACTGTTGTGCTTCCAGCATTTCTGTAAAGTGTTTAGTAATCTCAGTTTTTTAAATATCCTGTAGAAATAAAGTCTAATACTTGATGACATGCGCATATATGCATGATCAGTATTCACAGGGCCATGGACTAAAACACACTCTGCATGATCTGAATGAAATTCCTATAGATAACAATATTAGGCGACCCGTCTTGTGTTGTTTTTTTGAAAGGTGAAATAAACTGTTATTGTACCTGAATTAATCATCATCATCAAACTAAACTCACAAAACTGATAACATAATGGTACACTTAAATTATAGAAATCCATTTTGTATCTTTATATCTATATCTATATATCTGTATATCTGTATATAAATGACCCTTTAGATTTGTGGTTTGATTGGTTCTACGCGGTACAACAGTATCAGAAGAGAAATACATAAGTATATTACTTATTAATATAGTAACTGATATTAACATTTGAAACACATCTACAGTGGATGTGGCCTCATGAACCGATCAAAAAAAGGAAAAAATAAAGTGTTGAAGCAAGAACCCCTCTGAAAACCTTTCAGTGGGAACCTCTATGCCCCCCAATGCCCTCCAACCTTGGAGGTTTCAAGGTTGGACAATGAACAATGTTGAATAATGAGAGGCTCTGAGTGTATAACCCTTAAGGCTTTTCCCTGCTGTCAGTCATTTATATGTTAAGTTTCTTCAAGAAACTCGAACCTAAATACTAACAGAAGGGTCTTAAGGTGGAAACATTAAGTTTTGCATAAACCTCTTCAGCTGCAGTTCCAGATTGACCCTCAGACAGGGATCCACACTGCTGGCAGATGGGTGATGATGACCGTTAAGTGGATGAAGAGATGGACGAAGGTTGGGGTGTGTTGTATCATGTTGGCACTACAGCACTAGTCTTTGGAGTTGTTCCTACAACCAGAGCGTGTCAGTGTTTTTCTCAATATTTATGTCATATTTCTCACTGTCTTGTGTGGATTTAATACAGACGACTTATTTAAAATGATTTCCAAGGACCCTGGTTGTGAATTTTGCTTTGTGTGGACTTTACAGCTGCAGGCTACTGTATATATGATAGTATCAGTATTATCAGTATGCTAGATAGTGTTTGGAAACACTATCTAGCAAATAGTGTTTGTAAACATTTTGGAAATGTTACTCATATCTATTTGTAATGTTCAAACATGAAGCCTGTTCGCTGGATGCTGGATGTGATTTGAGTTTAATAATCTGTGTAAATTATATCAGTGATGCTTGATGGTCAGCTTTGACTCATGATCATCCAGATGCTGTCAGTCTTTGTGTAAGATCTTTAAATTCTTCACATTAACATTTTTAGTATATATTATGCAATATTCCTAATATAACTGTGGTATATAAGTACATCCAATGATGCCAAATTATTCATTTGTTCATATCTTCATCATATCTTCTTAGGTTTATGACTGGTTTCTATCAAGTCATATTTTTATAGCATTATATATTATATATAGTATTATAGTATAGTCTGTGTCTATGTCATTCATGGGCTGTCACTATGGAGAAATCACTGTAGGCTAAAATACAACTATAATAAATCCCCTTTAATGATTTAAGCAGAAGGACAATTCACTCTTAAATGTATTATTTAGGATTCATAATCTGTTTATTCAACAAAGCAAATTCAGCGCTTCACTCACCCCGTCTGCCCCTGCTGCAGCATGTGAGGTCTACTAGATCACACATACGTCATTTAAAGTGAAAGAAAAAAAACAGTATCAGAGACCTAAAACTGTGATGTAAATGCAGCTTTACTGGTTTCATGCTGGTTTGAAAAAGCACACAAGTGGTGACTGCTAGACCACGTTTAAATGTGACACACTCCATGGGTATTGTACTTAATGTTAACATCCGAGTAGCTGTGAATGAGTATTTTAAAGTCTTTCAATTCAACCACCTTCTGCACCATCCTTCCATCTAAGTTCATTGTTGTTTTGTACATTACAAAGTGGAAAATATAGTGCTGATCACTTTAAATGCACTGATGCATATAGTGTATATACAGTTTTCAAAGGTGGAAAACTATGTGTGCATAACAGTATGTATTCTGTGTGCTTACAGAACATACTGTAACAGGGTACGGTAAAAAGCAGTCAAAGGAATGCAATAAGAAATGTTAATGCTATTCTTCAACCCCTCCTATTTAGTATCTATAAGCACTCTATAAACATTTAATAAATGGTTTATAAGACGCTATAATGTATGCAGATATACTGCAAGGACATTTTAAGTGATTATTAATGTACAGTGTACATCAGCCTCTACTTGTGGTTGGTGACAAATCCATTAATAAATGCTTATATCTGCTCTTACAATTACATTATAATGTGCTATAAACCATTTATTAAATGTATATTAAGTGTTTATACTGTAAACGCTAAATAGCAGTGGTGGGGTCGGGTGTAAAGGGTTACCTGTAAAATGTGTTTTTTGCTGTGAGATTCTTTAATCTCTTGCAGTAACATCCACTTTTCCTATTTTTATTTCCCCTTCATGTGGCTTTAAGGTTGGAAAAATCATATTATTCCACACTGTCTGACAGTATCATATACTGCACATTCTGTATCAGCTTGCTCCAACATTTCATAGAAGCTACAGTGCATGGTGTTTACACTGAATTAAATATTTAAACCCAAGACTCCATGTTTATGTGACCACACCGTTTAATCAAATGGAAATGTTCTGGCTGTTGGATGTTGATCATTTTATACACATTTCCCCAGATTCAGCATGACATATTTGATATTTTTGGACACAAGTAAAATAAAGTTCTGTGAGTTACCTTGGGTCAAACACCATGATTTTGTACTGACTGACAGTGAGTGACAGCAGCGTTGACACAAGGTACAAAAAAAAACCCTTCTCAGCAGGTCGCTTTCAAAACCATATCCTTACACAGTGACATTTCTCTGACATTATAATCACGATTGATAGCTAGAAATGGATAAATGTATCTTATTTTATTTTGACACTTTCCTCTGGACTAGGAAACTGACTTTGCCTTTGAATCTCTAAACAAAGTTTATTCTATTCCTTTTGAAAAATGAAGTATATTGTGTTCATTCATGTAGATGGATATATTATATATATGGATATAGATCCATATAGGCTGTACTGACAGTATGTTGGAGGAGAAACAGGGGTGTCTTGCTCATAAAGCAGACATATCCATGCTTACCTGCGCTGACGTACTGATTCACTGCCTGTGGCTCAGGTTTTGTACAGCTCAGCCTTTGCAGTCCATTTATCATCACTGTGATATCAGACAGCCTCAAACAAACTGCACTAAAAGTCTTAATGAAAAGAAATAGCCAGGAGCAATACTGCTGCTGTTTCTATTTTCACAGTGCAGAGGCTGCGAGGCATGCTCAAAATTCAACTCATGTTTTAGCCTTGAGGTTTGACTCTCCCTTGAGATTTATACCTCTGTGGAGTCTGCCTTAAATGATATCATGTCTCTTAATGAAATAAACATCATAACACTGATCTGACGTTTATACCATCTTAAATAAGAAGCATACAAGTTGTAGAAGATGTAGTTTGTATATAGGCCTATAGCACGTTATATTTTGCTTTAATGTCATAGTTTTTGCAATTTATTTGTCCAATTTATGTGTTTTTCTGAGCCGAGAAGCACAGCAACACAAGTAATGAAGACATTGTCATGGGAAACCTGCAAAATTGTTGACTGAACACTAAGTTGTTGTTGTGTTTTTTACAAATTTTTATGAGAACACAATTAGGCATCAAATTAACTTAAGCGCTTTAGTGGAAAACCAGGACTGGGGTTTTTCCTTTGGGGCCTGTTTCATTTGTCCACAAGAATTGCAATTACTGGCCTCTGCTTTAACAGAGAATCAGAAATGAACATAACCCACTGTCAGTGCAGCGTTTCAGGAGCACAGGCGTCTTGCCTTTCCTGCAAGATAAAAATTTTTTTCTCAGACGCACACTGCCAAAGGCTTTCTGTGTCAAACGAAAAACATAAAGTGTTGATCCTTTTATTTACAATAACGCCTACGTTAGTCCATTAGACGTTTCAAATTGACAAGGACATATTCAGCTGTTAAGAGTGTGATAACAGCTAGCATATGTTTTTTATACATTTATTAAAAAAGCTCTGCACATTTTAGCCAGTGCCACAGTCTGATTCAAATACATTCAGAATATATCTATAAAGCTGCCCAATATCCTAATTATCATTATAATTATATTTAGACATTTCATCAGTTAATAATGCGAGACTAGGATGTTAATAATTAACTGTTTACCCGTTAACCGACAATAATAATAATTTTGACTGATTAATACTCAGTTAATCAGTTAAATAGTTAAAAACAAATAAATAATAGCCACCATGTTGCTCCTGGGAGAGGACTACAGCACCCCTCATCAAGCTAATGACCCAGAGACAGAGGTGGACACCTGTATGAGAGACAATCCCCCCTCACTGCAACCTCTTCACGAGTGAAAAGGTATTCAGACATGCTTCCCGAGGCTAGCCACTCCAGCGAGGCGCTATCTCTGCGTTCCCAGGACGTCGGTACCATCTGAGCGGGTATTCTCCGCCGCGGGTCTCCGACTGCGCACCAAACTAACCCCACAACATGTCAACATGTTGCTATTTCTGAATAATAAAAAAAACGGTAGACAAGCTGTCCGCGAGTGAGGACTGAGGTAGGCCTGGCCTGTTTATTTTATTTTAGGACCACATGAGGTCTGAAAAATGCGACTACAAGTTTCCTTTTTGTTAACCTGTCTGCTGTTTTTGATCATTAATCAGCCTATTAGAAAAGTCTGGCTACTGTTTGCTAGGCTATTTATTTTTAGTTATAAAATACTTTTACGAGGTTGTTATGCCTACTAAATGTTGTATACAGCGGTCTCAACAGTGGAGGATTCAATGTGTGTCAGCCTACAATGAGTGAATCCTCATGTTCTGTTGTACTTAATTGTGATTCAACTATGGACAGAATTACAGCATGGAAAATGGACTCCATTTATAGAGCACTTTATAATTCAGCCACGTACTCAATGGCAATGGAGCAGCCTGGCCATCGATAGCAATTAGGGTTCAGTGTCTTGTTCAAGGAGATTTTGACGTGTACACAGGAGGAGCCGGGGATCGAACCACTGCCTCCTGAGTCACAGCCTGCCCACAGTACACTCAAGTTTGCCATTATGCACATACATTGGGTCCATTTGGCTAGATGCAAGGAAGAGATACGAGGACAGAGGGATTGTATTTACCAAACGGGGCAATCACTGATGATGCACAGCGTCTCCACCGTCGTATAATATGGCGAATTAATGAACGGTTTTAAAGAAAATAACCTGATGACTGCTGCTCTATTTATACCGATTATAGGTCTATGATATACCATCGGGGCGACATGAAATGGAACTGATTGGAACAATTGAATTTGTTTGGCACGGAAAGAACAGATTTGACGTGACGAAGCAATCACAATCAGCTCTAAATGCCCCAAATAAACTGGATAAGTTGTCTGTGAAAGGCTGCAGGTCCAGTAAGTCTGTCCTTTACAGGCTCAGGCTGGATATTATGGGTCTAATAATGACTGACTGTGCTGTTGTGTAGTAGAAATATTACCTAATTTTTCCTGAATCAGTTATCGCTAATCAAAACTCTCTCTTGTCTTCTCGTGCAGATGTTTATATTTCACAATGTGACCATCACAGTCCCGCAGAACTTCACCCAGTGCACCACCCACGGCAGTTTTGTCCAGCGCTGGCAGGAGACCCTCTACAACATGTTCACCTTCGTGTGCCTCTTCCTCCTTCCTTTGGTCATCATGATCTTCTGTTACACGCGAATCCTTGTTGAGATATCCAGCCGCATGGCTCGGGGTAACCGTAAGTCACGTTTTCTTCACAAATCTGCAGCCAAAATACGTTTTCTGAGACCCAAGGAGTTGATGCGTGACAACAGACAGTGTTTTCCTCTCTTCTAGTGCTGTCTAGAGATGTTCACCTCCGCCGCTCCCACAACAACATCCCTAAAGCTCGGATGAGGACTCTTAAGATGAGCATCGTCATCGTGACATCGTTCATCATCTGCTGGACCCCGTACTACCTGCTAGGCTTGTGGTATTGGTTGTTTCCTGAAAAAATGGAGGAGACGGTCTCTCATTCACTGACTCATATGCTGTTTATCTTTGGTCTCTTCAACGCCTGCCTAGACCCCATCACGTATGGTCTGTTTACAATTCATCTTCACCAGGGTCTTAAGAGATGCAGTCGAAGTTCAAACACACGGACTGACATAGAAAACAACACTTGCCTTGTACACATGACTCACCTGTCGTCACATAGGCAGACTGCCTCAGGAGGCCACACTACAGACATAGAGGAGGCAAACGACAGCAGCAAGAAAAGTGGCTCAAGGCCAATCATCCCAGTAAGCAAGATGTAATGGTATAAAGAATTTCAATAAAAAGAATCTCTGCTGTTAATCAGTGTTGAGCTTAGTCTTTCTCCACAGATGACAGCTGGTTCAATGATTTTGCTTTGAAATGCAGAAACAAAAATCCACTCTTTTGTCAGACGAATCTGTTCATTTCTGTTCCACTGATGTAATCGATGGTGTGTTACAGCTCAGCCCCGGTTTGTTCATCCCGCGTTTGCAGAGTGATGCATGTCATCGCTCTTTCGCAGCATTTACAAAATCACACAGACAGTCTCAAACACTGATCGGATTTTCATGAAGCTTAAAGTTGTAATTTTAGGTCGAGCTGTTGACAAATCTGCCATAAACTGACTAAATGTGTCTCGCGCCCACATGCTCCAGCACCACTCTTGATAACAGTAGGTTTAAAATAAAACAACCCTGATCAACAGGTTGAAAGGCTGCTTCACCCAAAACACGCACACAACTGGGTACTACTGCTGAGATCTTTTGATGTGCTGTATTGTTTCATGTGTCAAAGAAAGAAAAAAGTGTGCATGTGATTAAAGATAATCGATTAAAAATAAAAATAATTGCTGCACTGATAAAATGGAGCTTTTGTAGAGATTTGTCATTTGGTTAACTGCTGTGTACTGTGACCCTTCTTTGTTTATTTTTACATTCTTATTACATGTCAGGTTTTTTGTCACATGGTCCTGCTTATTGACTGGAAACTGTTATAATTTGTAATTTGTAGTGCTGTGTTTGTAATACAAAGGACTGTGATTGTTTCCTTACAAAGATGAATGTTATGACATGATCATTATTGACCATGACGGCCTTTTAAATAAATGTTTCGGCATACAGTACTGTGTATTGAATGTACCTGTGCAGCATGTTGTTGATGTATTGTTGACTGCTTTATTTGTGCAAGATCAGTTCTGTGTTGCACAAAAGTCACACTGGAGACAAAGCTCTATAAACTCATTCATCATGCCATTTGGTTTTTCATATTAGTATTAGTGTTATTAACGTATTATGTTGTGAATTGTGTTGCTTTCTGTGATAAGAAAACAGCTTAATTTGAAAAAAAGAGAGTAATAGCATGTTATGAATTCCTTTCTGCAAGTTATAGAAGGTGTTGTAATGTATACTTGCAAATGTGTTTATTTGTTGAATAAAAGATTCTGCCTTTTTTATTTAATGTATTGGGTGATGCAATGGCCGGCCTCCCACGAAGCTCATGTGCATTTGTCATCAGCTGGAAATGGCTCCAAATGAAATCTTTATGGTTCTGGGATGATGATGATGATGCACATGGCTTTTCATTTTTCAGCAGCAAAATTAAAACCTTACTTGTTCAACCGTGGTGAGCTTGAAGTAGAGTAGGAGCACTTTGCATGTCTTAGTATCTCAATACACAAAGTCTACTTACAAGAGCACAGATATTACTGATTACTGAGAAATTAAATAATATATTTGTATTTCAATTAATACAAATTTACAATATATTGTAAATATCTCAAATGTAAATTAACCAGAGCCATTTAAAGTCCAACAAATCATTGTAGCTGCAGCTACCAATACCAATGCTATTAATGAGTGACTTTTGTAAACAAATTATGTAATCTACATCATCTAGAATATATGTTTTTCTTTATTTCTGGAAAATTCTAATGGATAGGGTTAGGGTTAGATGGATACCATCTTGTCAAAAGGAAGTGACATATCACAGTAGCTCACTTTATTGCATTTCATCTTATTCCTATAAAATTTGGACTGAATTTTGATTAGAAGAACTCTTGTTGAAGCACATACAAGAAAGAAAGAAAATCCCCAGAAAGGATTGAGAAAACAATGTCACTGGATGGTCATTTAGTAAATGAGTTTTCAATCATTTCACGTGAGCAGATGGAGTTCGCCCAGTTGTCATGGATTTGTAGATGTTCAAATATAATATTTCTGAGCACTTTCAGGACTTCTTATGGAGGGTGGCTTTAAAGCGGAGGTTCATTCTTGACCTCACAAACAGCGGTGGAGAAATCAGCAGGGCAGCTACTCAATGGAACTCGTGAGATTGAAGACTGCTGCTTTCGAAGTCAAGAGTGAACTTTCAGGCTCAGGTTTTAAGCCAACATGCAAAAAAAAAAGTCCAACAAAAAAAGTGATCTACACTTCCATGACAGCTGGGCAACTCCATCTGCTGATAAAGGTCATGTGATATAATGGAAAGCTCGACAACAGCTACTAAATGGACTTTGTGGTGAGATTATTTTCTCAACTGCTGCTTTCAAGGTCATGAATCAACTTTGATCCTGAGCACCAGAGACATGTTTTTAAAGCTGATTTTCAACAGTTTTTCCTCGCAATGACCATGGCTCTAACCCCCCACTATCATTTCTTCAGCCAGTGACGAAATGCTTCAGGCCCATTTTACAATAAAATCCCAAGAGGTTGCACACAGTGGGTTCTACAGCAATCCAGAATATGCCCTTTTACTGTATCTTCCTCTTCTTTTCAGTGTCTCCGTTGAAACAGCCGTTATCCGTTTTCAAAACTCTGCCTTTCCAGATTAGAGAATCTGGTTAAACATCAAGAATCCAGTCCTGCAACACCAGCAATCAGAGCTGGGATCAGCAGCACACCTTGCGAAAAATAATACTCCTGATAAGCCAATTTTCTTCTCTGACTAGCCAGGATTTCTTTTTAAAAGCTATTACATGGAAATAAAGTGCCATATAGTGACAGGACACAATATCAAACCACTGTCTCTTTTCGTTTAATTGGGGATTTAGTCGGATTTAACATTCCTTGTAACTATCAAAAGCTTATCTCTTCCTCTGTGTTCACTGCCAAAAACAGTGGTTTTCCTGAAAGTCATTATTAGGAATTTGTAAGATGAAAGTGTACTTCAGGATTATATCAATCAAGGGGTATTGTTCATAATGTGTTAAAAGACAGAATCATGTCAAGTTATTTCATGTTTTCATCATTCATCTTCAGTTAATCTCTCGTGAGACTCTATTGTGGCACGTAATTATGCAAAGCTGCTTAACCTAGAAAAGTTGCTTGACATTTCCTGCAGATAGATAGCTGTTATCTGGATGATGAAGTGTTATTTAGTGTGAAAATTAACATTTCAATACACCTGGTGTGAACCTCTTGTGTTTTACTATGCCCAACGTTATACACTCCCCGAACCTATTGCACACTATTTGTCTTTAATTACTACAAAGCAAAGTGAATTACGGTACACGTGTCTTAACATACTGGCTGTGCTGACACTGGTGGAATACAACTTTAATTTGTAGCATTTACTTGGATACACAGAGTGTGTCACACATAATGAGTGCCAGTATTATAGGTTGTCAAGAATACATAAGAGTGAATATAATTAATCTACGCCCTTATTGTTGAGAGAAAGTCTGGTACTGCATTTCTTCTAAGCAGTGAGCAGGGAATGTTTGTTGAACCTGTAAAACCTGACAGCATGTCAATGACAGGTACATGCTTCGGTATGCGCAGTGAAATACTTGTTAGGGACGTGGAGCACATATGCCATGCTACAGCGAATGACGAGGTCATTAATCTCAGCAGATCCACCTCATGGGTGTCTTATTGTTGGGTGACACTATTAAACCAAAGCCTAGCAGGAGACCTCTCGCCTGTCACAAGCACATTGCTTCTGAAATTCACTCTAACTTGGCTGGTCTTGCTGTAAGACATAATATGTACGGTTGAAACTGAATGAATGAATTCACGACTGGCTATCTGGGGGGACCAGTTACAAGGTAAAATGTTCCAGATCCGTGTCCCAAGCAGAGGCAGCAAAAGAAGCAGTCGAAGTAGAATTGATAATATTAAAATTAAATTTTTTATGGAAACTCTTATCCATGTGTGGTGCAAAAACAGATGAGGGCAACACCAAAAATAAAATAGAGCAGAACAAAATTGCTCTGCACAGCAGAAGCAGAGGCACCGGTATGTTTTGCTACACTATAGGGAGCATGCAGCATCTAAAACATGCGATTATAGTAATCTCAGAGCATCATTGCAAAAGGCAAAAAACACTCTGCTGTGTCGAATCTGAAAAAGCTCCTGTATGGACAGGAGGACGGTCTGTGAGTTTATGTCAACATGACATTTTTCAGAGTCCCTACTCATAGAGAACACCAAACACAACACACAGGATATTTATTCGGTCCTATAGTTTATAATATGGGTATTTCAACAAGAAAATCTCAATCCCAGAGCAAACTCCACATCTAATATCTTTAATTTCCTTTGACTCTGGGGATCCAGTATGCTTGCTGAACATATATTTTTCGTCACCTTCACAATTTGATTTAAGCTCAGATATTTTAAACTCAGGTATTAATCTCTTTGGCCCACGTTAGCAGAAAGTGTAAGGAGAGATGGTCAGTCAGCTCACTAGCTGTTTCCCATGCAGTCAGGTTCAGCAGTCAATGCTGTGTGATTTAACATAATACATAATATCATCACATCCCACTTCCGACATAAAAAATAAAGACAATTACTATCTTTTACATAAATATGTTGGACAAACAAAGCACCCCTCTCCAATATGAAGCACTAACTGGGCTAGTTTTATGACGACTAGGTGGGTTCAATGCTCTGATTGGGTTATTTGGTGTCAGCCAAAGAACCATTTACACTTAAGTGTGATGCTTGATTAAAGTAATTTGACTGACTGCTGGGCCGTTATTTCACTTTTATTTACTATTATTTTCAGTAATATACATTTTTTCTTGTGTTCTTAAGTCAAACTGTAGAATACTGATGTTATAACACAGAAAGAAAAGGATATATGTTTTAGCTAGTTATCTAAAAATCTTTTATTCTTCTGCCACTGACCATGTTTGTGATCAAAAAGCGTCCACAATATATACTACTTTTTGGACAATATACATTCCTACAACACAAACACAACACAATAACTGTTTTCCTCAGTGTTAGACAGTAAACAGACTCTGGTAACTTCTAAGACATGACTTGGAAAGCGAGATGGCAGCGACTGGTTACCGCTTTCAATTTCACACTCCTCTGACCTGAAACTCTCCTCCTCAGTGTCTCTGAGGTAAAGGTGCTGAGGAGAGTCAACTGTCTACAGCGAGCACAACTTTCCCGGGATGGAGCACCCTCTATCTCCATTACTTCTCCTGATAAATAACACGGTTAGAGGAGATGAGGCAATCCTCGAAGTTGCTACACTTTTCAATGCTGTTTTTTAAACTTTAAAGCAGCTACAAGGAGTTTTTAACTGGTTATAAAACAGAATTTAATACTGATGCCTCTATAAGACCTACATAAGAAAACAAGACCATGAGCAAGAAGATTGGCTATTTCTATTCTTGTTATTGAGATTTTTCTTTAGAAAATTTCATTTTTGACATTATATTTTGTGGGTATGTTTGAAAGTGGGGCAGGATCAGCAAAGAGAAAAAGAAAGGAATTGAGCGAAAACACAAGTCGACGTTGGTCGGTCATTCAACAGATGGAGAGAATTGCGGGATATGAAAGGATTCAAAGTCGATCCTGAATTGGCCCTCCTCCTCTTCCTCTATTACCGAGCTGTATGAACGGTACTAAAAAAGTTTATTTTGTTTCAGTACCGTTCAAACAAAGTTAATTTGTTTCACCATCGTCATATTACAGTTATTAACCGTACACAGCCACAAATAGATACATTACCTCATCGCTATGCATCCCACAAACAGCTGTGTTTGAAAAAGGAAAATAGTATAAATGAGTTATCTTTTTTTCACTTGTTTCTAAAACAAATGCATGCGCTAGCCAGAGCAAGATCTTTATGACACGAGGCGGTGGTGCTCATGGGAAAGTGCCGTCTTCACTTTGGGAAACACTGCCGCTTTTGTCCACAGGGGGCGCCAAAATCAACACAAAATGAAAGTTCCTTTTACTTGCTTCAAGGTAGACAAGTCCATGTAGCCTGCTTCTGAGGTTGTACATTGAGGATTAAACTGGGTTTATGGCAGGTGTACTGAGGCATCTCTGAGTGGGAACCTACAGACACACAGCAGCTCTGAAAAAATATTTAACTGCATGAGTGAAGGTTGAATTTAAACACCAATGGGAGGTAAATGGTGAATCTCACTTATAAAGTGCTTTTCAACCTTCAAAAGTATTGATTTTGATCATCATTATTTGCTTTATGTTGTAATTATCTATCTTATGTATTCATTTTCAAGAATATCTATTGTCATTTTATCATTCTGATCATATCTGTTTGACACTTGATTATTCTCTTAATACTTTCTATATTTTAATATTAGTTTGAGGCTTATGTTTTTGTAACCTTTATGTTAAAGGTTTATCTTTATCTTAAAGTTCTATGTGCTGCTGCTGTCTTGGACAGGACACTCCTGGATTTTTAATCTCAGTGAGGCACTTCTCCCGGTTTAATAAAATGATATATTATATTATAAGGTTACATTTGCATTTAATGCAACTTCTTGTAATGACCTAGATACTCCACGAGCAGACAAAGATTTATGAAACTCACTGCACACTCTGATAAATCCTGTGGTAAAGTTTGTACATATAGAAGAGTACAAAGTTGCCAGACTCATCCGAGTTGACCTGATGAAGACCATGGCGCTAACAAAAATACAAAAAGAACACTACAAAGCAATAAAAAATACACAAGTTCAAATGACCTTCACTCAACTTGAGCTCAACTTTTTCATAGCCTACCACTGACATGCAACAAAACAAGAAAACATCAAAGGATGTCTGTGCCATCTAAGATCCAACCCAGATATGACTTTAATTTCTCGCTTCATAAACGAAGCATTGATACCTGCAAAGAGGAATTTGATATAATAATGCGTTCCTAAAGATGTCCATTCCATATTTTAAATAAATTCTTTCTATTTTTCAGAAATGTCACCAATCACTGAAGAATAATCATTGCCCTTGTAATGTTCTGAGGTGGTTTCGACTGTTCAGTGAGGAGTGTGTGCAGTTTCAGTATTGTGCTATTTTGCTTTGGATGGGTGCACTGAAATGGACAAACACCATTTCTGATGTAACGCTCAGTAAAGTGCTGGATAGTTCCTCTTATCCACTGTGTCTCAGCCGGTGCTGATTTGAGGGACCAATTCTGAAAACAAACCTCAACTACCGGTCAAACTACATGACACATTTCAACATCCACAGAATATTGTTTGTGATATACATTCAGAGTGTAATTTTGAACATTTCAAAGGAGGTAAAACTCAGTTGTCAACCCACTCACTAATGTCAGCCTGCTACATTCCACTTTATGTAAAGACAGCTAAGTTATTGCTCAATTAATATATCAATCAGCAGCGTGTCATCAATTATAATTCACGAGGATTTTCAATCATTGCTCCACGAATCACTTTTCAAACTGTAACCCATTTTATATTGAGGGAATTTCACTGAACCGAACTTAACATAAAGATATGAAACTGCATAGATAGTGCAGATAAAACAGAGAACAATAAGGTTTAACCAGATTCATAATCAATAATAAAATAAATGGGTGAAAGAGATCCTGAGTAGCATGACAAATGAACCCCTACAACTATTTAAAATCCAGGCTGACATCATGTTCTGTCATCGTCTTGAATCTGTTCATGATTGTCTGAGGTCTCTTGTTGTGTGAATAACAAAGTGACAGGACAGTAAAAAGCGTGAGTCACTCAGAGTTCAATGTCGCCCAGAGTTATTAACCCCGAGTGACCTGATCCCAAATCCCTGCAGAGTGCAGAGCTTTGAGGGTTTTGAGGATATGATGAGGAAGTTTGAAGGAGGCATGAATGCTGCTGTGTCCCTGATTGTCTTTTCCATTTATTTCAGTCTCTTTCTTCCATGTTGAGTAGACTTTACACATTTCCATCAAAACATATCTGGAACAGATCAGCAGAAGCAGATTTTCAATCAGCTTTTATGTCCCCATTCATCAAAACGCTGATTACTCCACACTACAATAAACAAGGTCCTCTTGTGACAAGCACAGCTCACAAAATGCTTCCAGTCATTGATAATAATTAGGAAGTTGGTTGGAGTGTTACTACAGTGCAGTTTCCAACCAGATATCTGCATTGTTCATATTTTTTAAATATTAAACCAGATGTATTAAACTGTAACTCCACTTAAAAAATACTTAAATAATATACTAAACTTGTTTAATTAAAAAGTATTTTTTTATATATCTAATATGTTTGTTACCACTTTCTAATAAGGTACCATTTATTCAGGGTTCATAAGTTGTAACTAATGACTTCACTTTCTGATAAGCCATCAGGTCTGCAGTAAATGTATAAATGTTAGTAAGACATTAATAAAGAATGTTTACAAAAGTCCATCATTTTAATGAATGGAGTTTGGACCAGATTCTCTGGGATCGTTTTCCACAAGGTAAGTCGTCCATTGGATGGTGCCCTGCTGGTGGTGATGTAGTTGAAGAGCCTCAGGTGGCAGCTAATCCCATTTCAACGACCCTTCGTTCAACCTCTCTTCAACCAGGACCTCATGCGTGTCCATGAGAGAACTGTTGAAAAGCTGTGAATTTCGTGGCCAGACACCAAACAACCCAACCCCTCCATGCCGGCTCCTTCTCAACCTCTCCCAGTGCTGAATGACCTAACGAAGGAAGTGAGGCTGCCCAGGGGGGCTCCTCAGAAAACCAGCTCCCCCATCCAGGCATTCAATGTGGTCCTCTCTCAACACAGAGCCTGAGTTGGGCCATCTTTCCATGCCTCCGCTAGGCACCAGGTGGCATCGCGGATTTTGGACTCACAGTCGACTGCAGTCCCTGTTGGCATATCACATTCAGGGCAGGTTGAACCTGGCAGTGGACCCGTTATCGAGGGCCCAGCCTCATATGGCAGACTGTCAGACTCACCCACAAGTTGTGGAAATAATTAGGGCACCTGTTTGCTTCACAGGACATAACTCACTGCCCACTATGGTTCTCTATTCAGACCCCCCTGATAATTTCCCCCTGATAATAGTGACTCTGAGGCCTAATCCTGCTTTTCAACTTTATATATTTATATTAATATTAACACTTTTGGATTCGAGGCTACCAGCATTGACCTTTCCTTATTTTTCTTCCACCTTCTCAGTCAGAGGAGGAAGAGAGTTTGCATACTGACCAAACGAGATAAGGAAAAAGCTACAAACAAGCAAAGACACTGCTGACAATATCTTTACCTGAAACCCAATGAATTATACAATTTGTAATTTATTCTTATTTTTTTTGTGTATTACAGGCAATGCTGGACTGGCAATCTGGCAGACCAGGCACTTTCCCATTGGGCCGACACAACATGTGTTTTTTTTTATTTTTGTCTGACCTGCCCATAAAACAGGTAGATCAGCCCATTGTTCTTTTCTTAATTGACACTGGGCTGGCATTAAACAGCGCATACACATCTACATAAAAAAAGGCTACCAAAATGGATAAGACAAAACGCAAGGGAGGCGCAGAGTAATTGTGGGCCAGAAAAATGAAGAATTAGATGCGGAAGCTGCAGTAGCTTCAACATTTATGGCAACAGCAGTACCCACCATTATGCAGCAACAGGTGGAAGGAGGCCATGGCCTCTGTCAGGCAGACAGAAGAGCAGGCAGAGAAGCAGGCGTGTGACAGGGAAGCCGAGGTGGAACAGAGTGAGCAGGAGGAGAGTGTGGTTGAAGCGGTAAGCAGGGGGGAGCATGCAGGGAAACAAACAAGGACTCTCAGGCTCTCACACGCAGGGAGGTAGTGTGTGTGCCATGCCATGCCATGATGACGATGATGATTAGCTAAATTATAATGATGATAATAAGATAACATAATTGTAACGCTCTCATAAAGTGAGACCGTCAGCTACTGCTGGTGCTCACTCAGTCAGTCAATGCCAAATAGTGTAGCATAAGCTACTGTCTATTGTGGCAACTTTGGATGACTATTCTAACGTTAACTAGCTAACCTCTGAATCTGTAATTCAATCATTTATAATTTATCATTAATCAAGTCTCACACAGCCCCCTCTGATCACCAGGGAGTCAGTCAAGAGCGAGTGAGTGCACTAGTCCACTTGCACAGGTACACTTGTCCACGGCACTTACTACTCAGCTTTGTAGTGGTTTGGGGGAATAGTACAGTATGCATATTCAAGGGGACTGCAAGGACGGTGTACTGGTAGGTGTTCGACCGATTGTGGGGGGTCAGTCTGGGCCAAAGATGCCAGGGCTGATTTTTTGTCCCAGTCCAGCCCTGATTACAGGGAGGAGAGGAGTCATTCAGGAACAATCGACCTTTCTGTTATGCTGTTTGCATACCTGATTAAATATTTTGTGGACAATGACCACTGATGAGTAGGAATACAGTCAAGGATGGAGATATGAGGACTGATTACAATGATGCTAGAAATGGATTCAAATGAAGTAGGACATTGGAGAGAAGCTGCAGGTTCTAATCAAAAACATTTCTTTATCATTTTACCACTGAAATCTTTTTCCATTGTGAAAACTATGCAATCAAAAAGCATAAAGTGAAGATCCAGGATGCAAAGGAAGGCTGGATGTGGTGAATGAAGCTTTGCGTCTACAGCAAAGTGACAGCTACACAGCTGTAGTATCAGCTTCAGAAATAAAAACAGACAGAGAGGTACAGCTGGAGGGAATAATTTGTTTATTTATTAAAGTCTGAGACTTCCATCATGCTTTA
The DNA here is from genome assembly GCF_043641665.1 of Enoplosus armatus. Lineage (NCBI taxonomy): Eukaryota > Metazoa > Chordata > Actinopteri > Centrarchiformes > Enoplosidae > Enoplosus > Enoplosus armatus. The sequence goes on from NC_092185.1 coordinate 10,131,666, forward strand.
CCGCTGTAACGTTGCATTACTTTGTCTTCAAAATCCAATCTATTGTGTCTGAAACACTACGTGAGACAGATAGACAAATTAATTAATAAGGGAGACTGACCCAGTTATTATCAGGGGCAAGTTATAATGATTAAAGGAATAGCAGCAAGCACGGCACCTCAACTCATTCTTCTGCATGACTTTGTGTGCTGTGTTCTTTGTAGGGTACTGTGGTGTGGTTTAGCTGTATTAACTTCAAACCAAACAGAGATAAGAGTTTAAATTAATTTATTATATATAATATATTACTGTCTAACTCATAGCACTTCCATTCACATGCACATATAATGCAAATAGCCAATATAAATCTCCACTATGTATTCCATTTTTACTGTTATGTAGCCTTTTCATTACAATCAAGAGTTTTTTCTCATCTGTGCGTGTACATATATTGCACATTATGATGTCCTTCACCAGTTCTTTGCTGCCTGTCAGAGCTCAAAGAAATTGCTGTGCTGCACACGTTTATATCTCTCTTAAGTTTCACGTATCCTTTTAGCCAAAATGTTTCGTTAGCATTGTGCAGCTTAATCAATTCCATATCTGTTAAGCAAGAGTGAGTTCTGCTTGTTCAGCCTACAGTAGTTGAGCAAAGAACAGTTTTGCTCACTCAGTGCTGCTGTAGCTACAATATTACACAGCAGAAATGCAATCTGTCACACAACTTTAAGTAATGACTTATTTCCGTGGGTAAATTTAGAAGTCTGGATAAATAAAGAAAAGGCAGCGTGGCAAACAAAGGATTATGATATCCACATTCAGTTAATCGCCATAGTGTTAGTGTAAATGCAAATGTGTCACTGACTACATGAAAGGATTGAATGACAGTCCAGTTAACTCTTTTAGTATCTTTGTAAATGGACGACTGAATCTCTTTTCCACAGTAAGCTCTCTGTTTTTCTGTCTCTCTGTCTTTCCTTTCCTTTTTAGGAACTCAGGAACTTAACCTGTACTTTAACAGGAGAAACCAGTGAATTTAATTCCAACAAAAATGTTTACTCTATCGATAGAACTTTCCGAAGGTCCAGAAACCGAGTTTGGGGTCCTGTGTGTCACTGGTTGGTGAACGACAAGCATCGAGGCTGCTACAACTTGCATGCAGGTTTCATTCACAAAGAAAGCAAGCACTGGTTGCCTCTAGTATCAATATTAGGACTATAGGTGTTGGACAGACAGACAGAGAGAGAGAGAGACAGGGAGTGAACAAGAAAAAATGATTTAAAACAGCTGTGATAAACAAAAGCAATTAATTAAGAAATTGATAACCATAAAACCATGAAAGCAGATTGTCGCTACGTTTGACACAGGCACTCTGGCGATTTCAGTCTCCCTTTCCAACTTTGCATATCTGCTTTGCAGCATTCATTCAAATATCACAGTCACACAAAAATTAAACCACAAAGAACAACACAATACCTGTTTGTTGTCGTTTTTTTGTGTATGAAATGCGTCTCAAACAAAGCTGTGTTTTTGGATGTTATCAGTCTAATTTTCCTAATATTCAAGCTTCTTTCACTGTGGTGGAAACGCAAACAGGAATGTGCAAAAGTGACCGACTGCAGTCTGTGTCAGCGGGATCCACACACAATCTGGATACAAGATACTTTGTGAAGACGGTCTGATGGATCTCGGAGTGCATCTTTTGACCTGTCCACAAACATCTTGCCTCCTTTACAAATAGTGAATTCCAGTTCTATTATTACATTTGGGATGATGGCAGTTTTTTTTCCCCATCTCTTCTGTGCCCATTGACATGACTGCTATGCTGGGGGATTTTTTCCATGTCGACCAGCATACGCACACGAATAGCATGTTAACTGTGTCTTTCTCAGAGTTCCTCATTACACCTTGTGTACGGGTCTTTTTTCACCGACTTTAAAGCTGTAAGAAAAACCCAGAATTCATGCATGAACCTAAACAGGGAATTGAAGAATAAATGTTTGCTTCAATTCTTCCCTTATTGTGTTTTCACAACATGTATAAGAGTTTGTATACATGAATTCATACGTGACACACAGACATGAATCACTCGATCTCTGGAGTCTGATAAGAAGTCTGAAAGCTTACAGCATCTTGCAGTAATATTATACATTTCTCACAAAATGCAGATTTAAACATTTTTTGACATTGAGATAGTATATATATGTGCATATATGCTGCTAACACACATGTAATGGCTTTCTATCCTGGAGTTATTCTCTCTGTGCTTGGATTGGCAATATATTTCTAATATTCATGACACCCTTCTGTGCTCATATGTCTATAAAGCCTCAGTACAGAATCTTATGATCATAATAAGCTACCTATACTGTGACAGGACAATAAAGACCTCTTCTTAATAAGAACTATTGCTGCTGATAAATCAGACACAGCTCCCAATGCATTAAAATGGAGAGACAGTCAGACATTTCCTACAAATGTGAAGGTTCGTTACAGCAGGTCATAAAGAAATAGCATCTAATAGTGTCATTGGGTGTGTAAACAAATCGTTTAGACTTAATCTCTGTAAATATCCTAGTGGTAAATTGCTGTTGAAAATGGCAAGACTACCACAGCTCATAATAACCCTCAGCTTCTGCTCTGTATGAAAATGTCCTTATGCGACATCTCTGAAGTCAGATAAAGAGTGGGGCTGAATCCATTAGCAGTCAAATCTTATATATAGTGCATGAGCATTTGAATTTGCTTGTATTCAAGGCTTTTTCTTGAAACTCCAGACAATTAAGAGACGTAATCAAAATAGTTTACTGAGAGACAAAACGAGTGAGTCAGAATCGTGCATTTCAATTAACCTTCGACTCTTATGATTGCATGCAATAACTTTGTATTTTGAACTTACATACCCATTAATGTCAGCAAATGAACATTACTCAATACTTATTGTTGAATATTGTTGTACAATAATTGCACTCTACATAGTGGATAATGGTTTGTTTGAATCTAGCCTTCTTTCATTTCAAAGTCATTTAGTCATCAGTAGACGTCAACACTAAATCACAGACGTCATACTATGAAAGGCTGTCAAAATGTTGAAAGGGTGAATGTCGTGAACGGGTTTAAATTTTTTGTTGTATGAATGACTCACGGTTGCAGGGGGCTAACTTAAAGTAAATGGAAATTATAAAAAAGCATTTCCTGGAAAGAATCACCTTGTAATTGGCTTTATAACTGTAGAGAAGATTTGTGTTTCATGACGCTAATTTTAGCTTAGTAATTATTGCCTGGACAGACCCTTTTTAAAATTATGTTTGAGTGTTAATTGTCTTTCCAACTGTGCATGCCATAGCAACAGCATGACAAGAAAGCCTGGTCATTTCTTGTCCTAATCCTTCATATACTGTTAAATCCTCCTCTGACGCAAGCATAGAACTATTTTGATAATAATGTTCATCACAATTAGTTTTTTTGTTTTTTGTTCGTGTTGCTGAACAGCTCTGTTTTATCTCACTGAGAAAGACAACACATTTTCTTAAACTGTTCCTTTCATTCTCACAAGTAGATAGATGATACTATTGATGAGTCTATCACTGTTTATTTGGACACTGAAACCCCAGGAAACCTCATTATTCTTTGCCTTGACTGGCCCTCTGCCTTTAAGACACACACTGTATTGCTGCACACGCTTCCTGCAGAAGTTGATTAATGTAATGGCATAAATTGACGGCTCACATGCTGGAGGTTCTTCTGCCATATCTAAAATAACAACAGCAACAACAAAAGGACATACGGCTTAGGGAAACAGAGCAGTGTGAAGATTCATCGAAGACCCAAAAGCCACTTGTTTTAGCCAATAAAGTCCTGCCTCTTGTTGTTTTTCCCTCTTACTAAAGAAATCTCCACTGTGGTTTGGAGGCTTACATGTTCGATATTTGTGAAAACATGCTGTATTGCAAAGTATCCCCAGCCGGATTATTTGAAGCAAAATGTATTAACCTTTTCTTTACAGCGTTTAAGTGTTCCCTGAAAAATATTAACGTTTTAAACTTTATGGAGTGCAAGAAGTGGCTTTGAAGGACTTTAAATGAAGAGTAAGACAGTGGAGTGATTTGATTAAGTGCAGTACTCAGCTCTCAGGGACGTGATTAAGTTGCATTCAGTCAAATGAAATCTTGAAGGGGAACACTGAGGAAAACATACCAGAGAGCTACTAACTACAAAACTATGCGGCCCGTGTATCTCACAAGATAACATTTGCAGCTCCTCTATCTATTTCAGGCTGAAGTGTTCCCCCTTGGGGACTTTATTATCTAGTGTTTTTTTTTATGACTCCTGTAATAGTTTTTATTAATTATTTGAGGATTGTGGTCATCTGGCCTTATTTGTGTTGTATTTGTATGCTAGTTGTGTGGTTGTCTGACTATGAATGTTTCTTAGTCTCAGGTCTCTCTTGAAAAAAGAAATCTCAATCTCAATGAGGCAAATTGATAAAAGAAAGTTTACACCAGATGCTTTTGTAAACTTTGTAAAAGTTTTAACAACTTCTTCTTGGCCCCACAGTACAATGTGTGGAGGTATTTTTCAGTGCTCTGCCCTGTACTTCAGTGCCCCAGGTGTGGTGATGGACATAATTAACCCCACATATGGTCTCACCGAGTTACCAGCTCCCATGAGTCACAAGTCACACTGAGCCTCATTGAGATCTATGTCGCTTTTCATGAAAAACACCATTTTGTCTTTATCTGTAGCTTCAGCTTATTGACCAAAAATGATGCATGGAGATGCGTTAATGTAACATCACCATCATGTTTATGTATCACTTCAGCATATACAGCATGGACAACTATTTTAATATATCATTTGATAAAAGCATTGATTTCTGAATGGACCTGGACAGTTTTAAGACATTTTGTTTTTAGATCTGTGTCACGCTCCTCAGTATAGAAGGAGACGTTGTGTTTTTCAAAGATTTTACAAATTAAGTCATGATCAAGATATGTTCAGATGATAAAATGGCTGTTTGCTTTTGTAGAAAGAGTACTTGTGCTGCTGCAGCTTTCTTTTTGGAAAAAGTTCATGACAGCACTCACACAGTGGTATTGGTGCATGCACAGCCTTAGTATCAGTAATGCAAGTAGTTCCTGTAGGAATCGGAACTGGAGCCACTTATAAATCTCTCTCTCTCTGTCTCAGAAATTCAAAGACTTAAACTAGAGCTGCTGTTGGGCTTTTAGCCGGCTACAGAGCATATCAGCCCAGTACGCGCCCGCCTTCACTGACTCTTTAAGTTTCTGTTGCTTGTGTTTAAGGCTTTGAATGGGCTGGGTCCTACTTACAATTCTGAACTCCTACGCTTGTACTCGACCCCAAGGCCCCTCTGGCCCTTGAAAGAGACCTCTTCGCTGATCGGGTGTTTGAGGTTGTTACGCCCAGATTCTGAATCAGCCTCCCACACAATATCCGACCTGCTCCCATCACTGACACTTTTAAAAGTCTCACATCCTTTCTTTCCCCTTTGGCCTGTCAGTCAGCATGACATGTTTGTGTATTGTTGTGTGTGTGTGTGTGTGTGTGTGTGTGTGTGGGTGTAGCCTATGTGTTGTATTCGTGGTTTTGTTGCTGCACTGGTCTGGTCTATCAATTGTTTTAGATCTGTCTACAGCTATTCTTGCTTTTGCTCATGCACATTAATCAACTTCTATTAATGTACCTCAGAAATAAACTTGCCCTCACACATGAACATGTGCTAATAGCTATGAGTCAGTGCGTCCATGTAACAGTGTAGACACTCGCTGCTATATATCTGATAGTGTATTTATAAGTGAGAGAGCAATCAACACAATTCTCTGAACGTATGTGAATGTAGAACATATGGCTTCCTCTAATGGTTTTGAGGAACACATGTATATCAATCATATAATGTGAAATTATATATCATAAACTTTCATAGTGTGAACTCAAATGCTTGTTTATACTATTTAATTGCTAAACCCATACAAACCCTTTTATAATGTCCTTAACCCCCAAAATACATAATGTATAATCAGGCATGGAAATTAACTTAGTAGTAGTACAATGAGCTTTTCTGTGTATTCTCATGAACTTATCAAAATGGACCATTGATGGCATATTGTACTCAACTGCTTTGGTAAAGATAAGAATTACAGACCAGCCTACAGTTATGCTTTTATAATCAGGAGGATGTGCTTTTCTAGTTTTCTTTTAACTTCTTCTCCCTTGTAAGGCAATCTTTCGCAGAAAGAAATGAAGATGAACCTCTCTGGAGAATACCGAATTGAATAGGGATCGATTGTTCATATTGAAACAGTTAGACGTTAGACGTCAATAGCTACATTCAGTGTACAGAGTCTAAGTAAGTGCAGAAGCTGGAAGTCAAGGCCATGCTAAACCAAAGTGCTGTTTTACAAAAAGTATATAACACAAATATGAAAGATATTGTGATTGGATGAAAATATTATGGTAGTCAAGCTAGATACAAGGCTGTTGGCAGCTTTTGATGCCAGGCTTTTCACGTTTACATTCTCGGGAAAAACACCAGCCCCTCTCTAATCAATAGCATTGCCATCCCCGCAGGAAAAGCAAGCAACCTTTCAAATAACCTTACAGCAGAAATAAACATCATTAATCAAATATCACTTTCAAATGAAGAGTTGTGCATTGGGATATTACTGAATCAACAGACAATACGAACATTTTTGACAGGGACACCACATGTCAGGGTTTGCTGAGTCTATAGAGATGCTGTAAATAAATACCTCTAGTTTGGCGAAACTTTGCTTAAAATTCACATTTGTCAGTCAAATGAGTATCATCATTGGATTGTACAAATAAACTTTTGCCAAAATTTCCTCTGGGAACCAAAGGCCCTCTTCTTTTTTCCAAAGTGCGTGTTACAACTTTCAAATGGTGAAATTTGTAGAGTTAGTTGCTGCTAGTATTTCTAAACAACTGTTTGTTAAAGCCAAGGTTGTGTAAAGCTTTAGTCCATTTACAGTGCTGTGATATCACTTATTGCAGTGCTGCCAATGCGGGTAGTATCTGTATTGGAATTGATAAGATTTTATTGATACCAATGCTATTATCGATTATTATCGACAACTGTTTTATTATCTCTGAGTCTGAACACAGTGTAGAAAAAAGGCATTATTTGACCCAGGTGTGCAAAGGCTCCACTGTTTAACCTCATTTAGGTTTTCTTAGTCAAAGAAAAACACCTGCTAAGCTTCCCTGCGTGGCACGTTATCATAACAGGATATTTACCCGCTGACGGACATGCTGCTTGGTTGGAAAGCAGTGGCATTCATGCCTTTTGCATCATCTTCTTAGTAAGGAATTGTTAAGATGTTTTTTATTTTATCTTTAGAAAATAGGACGACACTCCACTATTTCTACAGTTGATCATTATTAGTAAATGTTGTTCGTTTCTATATTGCTGTGAGATTAAATGTTTCTTGTCTGTTTTTCTCTGTCACCAAGTAACACTGTGAGATGCTTTTTGTTGTGATGTCTGGGGGCCGCCATATTTGTTATGAGAGCACTCTTTTTAAATCTCTTGCTTATTGTGTTTTGTGTGTTTCATCATATCTCTACTTTTAATATCTACAAAGTCTGTCGAGAACCTGTTGCAAAATTAACTTGCCACTTCAGTGGTATCAGTATAAACACTCTGAAAGGCCTCTCATCTTCTAACTAAACTTCTCAATATTGGGATGGGAAGCACTCTCACCGACTGAATTACTGTCAAAATGACATTAAATATTGAAAAAGTAAAGGTAAAAGTGAGCTGCCCACTTCATTTGGTTGTGGAAACTAGGTATGGCTACTGTATTGATTGGCAGGCAGCCTTGAAGTGTCGTCCAAAGCCATACTCATACATAGTTTGTGAGAAAATGTTCATCAAAAGGGGCCAGGGATAAGAAATTCTGTGAATGTCACTCGTTCTACCCCAGACCACCACTACAATGGCTTTACTTCTATGGAAATAAGTCCAGCTGATATTCCAACACAGAGTGACCTTATCTACAATGAGCCCAGGAGATTTGGAAACACTACATTTGAGCCAAACTTTCATTTGATTTCATTTCATTCATAATGCTGGAATCAGTGTGGATTTTATTTTATTTTTTTACAGATTATATAACAGTTGACACACCATTGTGGACAAACCACTGACAGTAGAGACAATATATCAGCAGCCAAGAATATTTCTCAAGTATTTAATCAAATCATGATAAACTCACTAAGCTTTCACAAAGAAAGTCAAAGCCTTTCACACGTCCTCTCATTTCTTAATGAAATGAAAAAAGCTCAAACCACATGCAGTAGAATGAAAACAAAAGCGATGGGAGTACACATTTTTAAGATAACACCTTCATTATATTAAACAGATAATGTTCTACTTATCTGTATGCTTTTATTACTTCAATTGACTAATGTATCAGCAATGTTAACAATTCATCATTTAAGCTCTGTGTGATTTATGATGGCAAAATGTTATTTCATAAGGCTGGCAAAGTTGTTTCCATTTATACGCACGCACCAAAATAAGAAATGACCATTTCACCTTCCACTGTGCATACCTGCAACTGCATATCCAACTTATTATAACCCTGACTTTGCTGTTGTATAATCACAGAAATTCTTTTGTACGAGATCAACCCAATATACAGTATATAAGCTATCAGCAGCATCAATAAAAAACAGTAAGTGACATGCAGGAAAGGATATGAAAAATGCTGACAAAGTCATAAATAAACACTAAGGACTTGTGTCTTGTAATACTTGTGTATGTTATGCCCCATGGAAGCATCAGAACCTAACATTAATCAACCAATCATTGAGGACCAAGATCTTGAAAGTGAAATCTAACATAAGAAAATACAATTCACTGCAAAACTGTCTCCCAAAGCTAAAAAACAAGAGAGACAAACTCCTCTTATTGTTGTCAAATGACAGATCCTGGAGCTGCTTCTGTGCCAATAAATAGGAGATTGACTACTTCGCCACTGTGACACGGCTGACACAATCCAACAACCTGCAACCGTGTTACTCATCCACACACAACTGGATGAGCTGAACACACTGAGCACAAACACACCACAGACATACACAATTCCACACCAAGGACAGCAAATTTATGAAAGCAAACAGACACAGATGTTTACAAGAAGAACTGAATCTACAGCGCAACAGAAGCACAACAATGCCAGTGGCAACAAAAATAAAGCTTTACTCACCATTAAACCAACAGAGAGGGTCTATGTTGGACCATCTCAGGATCCTTCCAGTCTTCAGTCTGCAGTTATTGAAGGTAAGGCCTCTCCCGGAGGCCAGCTGTTAGGCCACTATCAGTCCCTTCAGTGGGTGAAGCATGGCTTGTAAGTGTTCAGCAAAAATGGAAAAGTGTAGAAAACAAGTGGTTGGAGACACTGAAAGTCAGGGCATGTCGTGACAACAGTGAAGGTCCACTGTAGCCCCAGTTTGTGCTTCTCGTGCATTACTATTACATTCAAGTCAAATGCAAACTATGTCTTCATTCAGATGGTTAGAGGAGTTTTTGAGGATTATGGAAATATTTTCAGAACAGTGTTAAGTGTTGTTACATAACCTTGAGGGTTGTTTTTTTTTTTTTTTCAGAAAAACTGGTGCTTAGCTCCGTGACTAACATGTAATGATAATACATGAGTGGCACAAACTAAGGCTAGGTCCACTGATGTCAAAGCAGTACTATAGAAACAGCAGAAAAAACATTATGCAGCCTCTCACTAAATGTTATTTTTAAACCAGTCGGTGTTCGTATACCGTGAACTCACAAATTAGTGTCTTTACCTGTGTATCAAAAGACTGGCTGTAAAAACACTCTGAGGGGAGCAGCTGGATCAGCTTGTGGAAGTAAACAACGTTTACCTCGAAGGAGTTAAATTCACTGGACTGATTTTTTTCTCCTTCAGTCCTAAAGGTTTCTTCAGGAGCTGCAGCATCTAGCTTCTCTACTTCCTGTGTAAAGTCACGAGAAAACAATTTAAATGTTAATTTTCAACGTTAGCTAGCTACTGCACTTTTGGAGTTAACGCTATTTCCATCTATGGTTATTTCACCTGTGAAGCGGAAGTACTTATTCGGGCTGGCCCAGGGTCTGATTAGCGCCATTGGCTGTTCTTTTCTCCATGGCAACGGTGGCTAAGACTCATGGGTGTTGTTGTATTGAAAGGAGGTACTTGTACAGTCATACTGTAGGCTATGTTTTTTCCACACATTTGATTTGAACCCCACATCCCACTGCATAAGACTTTAGCATTTTGTCAATGATTATTTTATTATTCTTGATTTGATTATTTATGTGTATGTATCTAAATGTGTATTGATTTATATTTTTTTCATGAAGTTTAACCCATTTTTCACTTTATCGGATCAGGTTCCCAAATGCCTTCTTGTGCTGACACTGCTAAAACATTTCCAAACTGATGATTTATTTTCAGGATTTGGTGGCTTGATTCTAACTGGATTTTGTTTAATATACAAAAGAAGTCAGCTTACACTAGAACAGCATAATTTTAGGTACATAATATGCCCAAAATATGCATATAACCAATTATAACACATCATTGCTATACTCTATGTTGTATGTAAACTATTCCCACCAACTATGTGAACTGACTGAGTTACTGTAATAAGAGACTGGATTTGAAAAAGAGGTTGCTGGATGGCATTTTGGGGCAATAGCAGTCACCCTCTGTGTTTGATTGCCAGATAATACTTGACTCTTATTACAATAAAAAGGGACACTAAATATATCATCCAGCCTTTAGACAGGTGAGCTGTGAGCCTCCAGTTAACAGTGACAGCTCTAACTGATCCATTCAATTCATGTGAACTGTCACTAATCTCTGTTCAGATGTTAAATTACGAATAAAATATTAAATCTTTCTGCTCCTCCCATATTGCTTATTACTGTCACATACAGCATTCATCTGTCTTTGAAAAAAAAAAACAGGAGCCATGTGGCTCGGGCTGAATTGGCAGTGGTACAATGGGATGTGTTAACCTTAAACTGACTGATTGCTTTTCAGTTACATGGACAGGAAATACAGCCAATCTCAAAAGTTTCAACTATCTGTAAAAAGGAATATTTTAATGTTTAGTCACTCTGTTTTGAGACAAATGCCATGTTTGTCACACTGTTGTCATTTGTATTCACATTAAGTAACCAACAATGAATTACAATTATCATTGTAATTAAGTAGAGTAATTAAAAATAACATACTAATTATTTATTTTTCAACATAAAAACGATATAACACAGTAAATCCTCCATCCATCATTTTAGATGTGAAGACACATGAGCAATTATGTCCAGTACATCACGACTTTCTTTATTCTGTACACAGTGCCAGATAACCCTTATACTCAAATCTAATTCGAAAACGTATAATAAAAGCAAAAGTAAAAACATTCAAGAGGTTTTAAAATGTGGCATAGTTTTACTGTATTTATCGCATCTGGCCGACTGTCTAACAACTGCCACATTGCCCCCTGTCGTTTAAAGTGTGTAGGTGCATATATATATATATATATATATATATATATATATATATATATATATATATATATATATGTGTGTGTTTTTGTAACACACGTAAAACTTAATAAACGATCATTTTTATTCAAGCAACTCAAGACTCAATTCCTGTAATACATTCATGGGGACTTAATGCGTCTGTGGAAGGCAATGATGAGTTTACAGTGGCCGTTTTTGTCTTATGCCGCGTGTTTTGCTTATTTTCATCTCGTAATATCCGACGAAACTGGTACTTTCTCTTACTTAAATGTGCTTGTGAACTTTTTGTTTACTTTAGTAAGCTGTAACTGCTACTATTATGACGTATAATGTACATTTACCATAGTAACCAATAGTAACGCGGTGGTCCGTCAACAAAACCCGTTCGGCATTTTGTTCGTTTTTCAGAGCTGTCCGTAGAGAAACAAGTGCGTTAGTTCCGCTGTCAAGTAAATAGAAAATTTGTTTATTGTGAACGTGGAGGAAGTTTCAAAGTTCATGTTATCTGCTTGAGTTTTAATCGGCAACGTTAGATGAACCACAATTACTGACGGTCTTTAAATTGGGAACAAGTAACTGACATTAGACCAATGGTAGCGAGAATTTGACGTTAACGTTAGTCCGTCGTTTACCGAGAGTGGAAGTTAGCTAACTAGAACAACCTGTTCTAGTTCGATTTAACCATGGACGAGGTTGTAAAATTCACAAACCAAAGTCAAGGAAGGGACCGTATATTCAGGTGAGTTGTTTTGAACATGTGTAACCTGGTCGTAAACTGTCGACGCTGTATTGTCTTGGTTGAAACACGAAGTTAAACTACTAACGTTAGCGCAAAAGCAGAGCGTGCTGAGAGCTCTTTAATTGAATACCAACTTACTCCCTCTACAATCTCTCCGTCTTTCTTTCTATATTTCAGGGCAACCCAATATGCGTGTGCACTGTCGATATATTTACTTCGAAACAACTCGGAAAGAAAGGATCTCGTGGCAAAACTCAAAAGTCTGGAAGCCCACATGAGCACTGGACGTAAATGTGAGTATAACTGTAAAGTGAGGGAGGGGCCGCTCAGTAGGACAGCAGCTCGATTTTGGTTTGGTGATCCCCGAGGTGGTGTCAGGTCCCAAACTAAACGAAGAATATAATAACTTAATAAAAAGAATACAATCCCAACTGAGAATGTACTCTGACGGTTGTTGTGGTTCAGCATGTCATCATGTAACTACAGTGTATTCAATTCTCAAATTAAGAACTGAAACATAAATGCCTGCAGTCTCACACCAATAATATTTGCAGCTGAGTTAACACCCTGTATTGGCAGTAACATTGCTGCCCTCCATTGTCCGTAAAAATGACAAAACAAATGATCTTTTGCCTCCAAGTCCAAATTTCCTCTTTTATTGTTCTGATACATAACCTTGATTAATCAAAGTTTTAAACAAAAAAAGAGGGAGCTCCTTAAATAACTGGGCTGCAAATAGTCAGTACTTTTATTTGGATTAATCCCTTGATTATTATTCCAGTGACTCGCTTAGTCTACAGTGTGAAAAACGCCCATTTAAAATTTTCCACAGCCAAAAGTAACTTACTCAAATAGCTTGTTTTGTTTGATCAACTGTCCAAATATAATTATATAAGACGGAGTAAAGTTCTCACGTTTGAGAAGATGGAACGACCCAACCATTTATGCTTAATAAATGATTTAAACAATTAATCAATCATGAAAAATGTTGATTTAATTTTTTGTCATTTCACCGTCTTTTTGTTATTACAACCTGTGGTTATAGCTTGCTTTACTAGTTTTCCTTGTTTTGTCTATGTTTGCCTGATATTAGACAGAATTGTCAGCTCTTTACACTCCATTTCCATCTTCAGTCTTCAGACATTGCTTCCACTCCACCCGATTTCCGTGGGCTGTCAAGTTTCCCTAACCAATCACTAGAGACTAACGTATCTGCCTGAATCTTGACAATGTTTCACAACAGCTTGACAAGGGTGTTCGTCCCACCAGGATAATTGCTTTTTCAATTGAGAGACCGCTGTTTCATGGCATGATGCCAGACCAGGTTCAGTGAACTCAGAGGAGTGGACGGACTCAAAGGTCTGGACCCAGGCAACTATGCTGTCCTAGTATTTGTAAATATTCTTTTAAGCCACAATACTGAGTCTCAGAGAAGTTTGTTATCCTCCTACATATTCACCAATAGTTTAATAGACCTGCATGCACAAATAGTTTGAAATAAAGCCTGCCTCCTTTTCTTTATTCCATCCCTCTGTCAGTGAGTATATAATTGCACTGTGGTCCGCTGCATAATAATCTGAAGTTTTCTGAAGTCACTCAATTGCAATTTCAGCCACTGTTTCTTCGCCCTCTGTCTTGCTGCTGATTTTCTCTTTAAACACAATAATATCTCATCCACAAGGTCAGGATGAACTGTTGACTGCCCACTCTTTTAGGCCATCAAGACAGGAGCTGAGTCTCAGCAAATAACAGCTTAAGTTGTTTGACTTTCTCCACCTTCCATCAAGCCCAGTCAATAATCCAATAATCTCATCTGTTTTAAGAAAACCTTCGGAACCGCCACCTGTGCTCGAGGAAATATAGTTTCTTTAATAGAATAGAGAAAAGAATAAAATAGAGCTTGTTTCAAACAATTGTTCCTAAGTGCCATTGAACACTTTAAAATAATGACACTAAAGAAAGATGTGTAAACTAAAGATTAAACAATCAGTGTGATGAACTGTAACTAAAATGAGCAAAATGCAACACTTTGTTGCATAACCTTCCAGCTTATTACTGTTATACCAGGGTTTACTTCTGTTTTAGCAGAAGTGGAAAGCCACCCAGCTTTTCAGTTTAATTAGTAGGTGACAGCCTGAACAGTTGCAACACTCACTGAATTTATTGAATTTTCTCTGTGAAATAGCACCTCTGCTCTTTTTCCCTGAAGGCAAATATTTTATTTTGTAAAATTGTATTCATTTTTTATAATGTTAGTGAAGGCAGTCTGTATTTCAGGGAAGGTTGCACACCAACAGCTATGCCTTTATTATCTTCTTCCAGCGCATGAACAAACGGTATACAACACATATTTGAGGATGATCCTAAAAGTGTGTCAGGGTTGCATTTTTTGTACTCTGACCAGGCTAATGGTTGTTTGTGGCACTAACATTGATGACCCTAAGACTGGGCTTGACAGCTTATAGATAGGTTTACTTTACAACCGGGGGGGGTTGAACTTTGACACTCTGCAGTTTTAATATGAAGAAAACATTTTCAGAGACTGACTTGACATGAGCTCCTCCTGGAAATGAAGGATAAGGTGCTGCCTTAGAGCAGGGTCAGGCAATAAAGACCTTGTCCCTCTTGATACTGTTGCGGTATAGGTATATCAGGGCAAATTCAGGCTCTGTTCGTGCACCACTTAATTATCTCTTCTCTGCGTCAGAGCTGCAGCCACAGGGCTCTCCTGCATCTAAGCCTGCCCTGCCTGGCTTTGGGAGAAGTGGATGATGGGAGACATGCAGGTCTCACAATTTAAAAACAGACCTTGTAAGAAGTGAATTTACTTGTGCTAGTGGTTCATGAATAATGCCAATACCGTGCAAGGAAGAGCCTCAGCTAGAATAGGTGCCATCAAGTATATAAACACAAAAATGTAAATGGAGACCGTGATCTTTCCCTCAGAGGAACAAATGTAGTAAGATTAAATAATGAAATGATAATCTTGAGGTGACATTTCATATAAAAATGATTACTGCTCTTAATACCCTTTTTTTTTCTTCCTTTGTCAGTGTTCAGGCTGGGAAACACAGTAAATTCCATTGAGGCTGCTAAGCGAACCTTGCAACTCTCTGACCGAGTGCTGTGCCTGTGCCTTACTGCAGCCAACATCAACCGCGCCCTCTACTTTATCTGTGACAATGTACTTTGGGCCAGAAGTGTTGGTCTTATCCGTGATATCGACAAGGAACGCTGGAGCCTAAACGCCTCTCGCTGCTACTTCCTCACGCTAGTTATGAGTCTGACCAGAGATGTTTATGTAGTCACCCAGTTAATGGTACAGAGAGCAAGAGATGAACACTTTAAACGGAAAATGGATTTGCATCTCAGTGAGAATCCTGAAGTAGCTGAAGCTGTCATCCCTCAGCTGGATGCTTTTCTCTTTCTGCTGTGGGAGAGCCTAAAATCACATCCGGCTGTTGCCTTGGACACGCTGAAAAATGTATGTGATCTCTTCATTCCCTTAGACAGGTTGGGTATATACCAGTCGAATGCAGGAGTGGTGGGATTTTGTGGTCTGATATCCTCACTGATTGGGATTGTAACCCTCGCACAGCCCAAGTTAAGAATCAAACCATGATAACGAGGGTGGAGATAAAACCTTACTGACTAACTGCAGATAAAAAGGTTTATCATGGCAGGTTTTTAAAAAGGATTTAGCGTCATCTTCCTGAAGCTGTAATGGTAGACTGAGATCAAGCTGGTGCACAATGAGGTTAGGCAACGCATCACAAGCACATTTTGTAACATTTATGTTAGAATAGCATTTATGTTTTACATCAAACCCAAGCCAGCAATAACTGAAGGGCTTGCACGTTTCTGGAATGACTGACTGTCTTGTAACAGATTTTTAATTAACTGAGTGATTGAACTGATGAATGAGGACCAGTTCAAGTTCAAAACACTGGTTTAAAAGGGAGCAAATCAAGTTTATGCAGTAGTCTTGTACATGTTTTGTAATTTAAAACAGCCATGGCTAAACCTGTGTGCATTCCTGTCTCCTCCAACACCTCATATAACACCAGCATATAACTACTGTACTCGCAAAATAAGGGCTCCGTTCTGATGCAAACTAAAGCACCAGTCTCAGAAAAACTCACTAATCTGTGATGAATAAGTTGCTTCTCAGCTGAACGTGTTTCCAGAGGGGAAAAAGCAGCTGAGAGGTTTCAGGGTATTCTCTCACCTGTTATTTATTTTTCATTCTGCTATTCAAGGCATGGCCTGGCCTGTCAGCAGATTAAACTGTATGTTAGAGAACATTTTAAAGAAATGATTGATGAGTACACAAAACTGCAAATTGTGTTACTATTTTGATGAGCAAAGACACCCTCAATAATGTGTTTACAATTAAATTCTTAATATATTGTCTAGGAATCGTATGTTTGTGTATGTATGTTCTTTTAGTCTTTGTGACGCAGACAAAACAAGTGTACAAGGATAAACAGGGAACCTCCAAGATGTGGGTGCTTGTGACTTTATTATCACATGTAATAGTGTCTTCCAGTTCAGATGACTAAATGTTTTCACTGTCACGGTTGAGTTAAAGGTTAATAAAACACTTTATAATAAACATAAAAATAAACTGTTTGACTGCGATCAATAGAAAACAGTTGTGGTTCAGATTAGAAATAGAGTAATACTGCCCTCTTGGGGAAATACGACACCTTGTTCAATTGAAAAGAGCTTTATTTTTCAATTATACTGAGACAACAATACACTTTTTTTTTCTGAAAGCTTTTCTCAAGAGGATGACATTGTGATAAAGCATCCACCATCAAAAATTGCAAAAATATATTCCATTTCCCTTTCACCATACTTTTGAGTTTTGCTGTGAAAAGAATGAACAAACTATGCAAAGATGAATACCATAAAAGGACAAACATACAAAAGCAATAAATAAAGAAATTTGTTCTCCTTGGTAGATCAATTGCAGTGATTTATAATTAACAAAATGTTTGATTTCACATTTCCATTGAGGCGTTTTTCCAGTACCAACAAACCATTTAAGCGCGCTTGTATGAAATATGTGGAAACAGTTTGCAGGGCTGGAAATAAAGAATATCCAGGCCATTCTTTCAAATATACATGAATGCAAATAGCCAACACAGATGGGGTTTAATTGGTGTCCTGGAAAACCTTGCATTTTAAAAATGCCAAATGTTCATGTCTGGAAAAATGTTCTATTTAAATATGATATCATGTCAGCGCCAACACACTTAATACATTTTACAAGGCATCTGATGTCAACTTAATCTAAACGTTATGAACAAAGCACTTTGAAAAGTGGCAACAATGTGAAACTACAGATGTGTAAATACTGCTGGCCCAAGTTTTTTTTTTTTCCAGAATACCAATGATAGGTACATGCAGAGTGGCTCTGCTCTTTGAATGAAAAAGGCACCTTCAGTAGTTAGCTCCTGCAACAGTAAAAAACATCACAGTTAGCACTTGAGAAGCCCCTTTCACTAAGGGTCTTATCTTCATTCATACTATGATTAGACTGATACTTTGCCCAGGGAGTGTTACCCATGATGCAAATTGTTTGATTACATATTTATTGTACAATTGACCTAAACACCGGTTTAGTGGTGAATGGGAAGCCCTTAACTTGAATTAGTTCTGTAAATTATTACTTTTAAGGTCTCGTGGTCTAAATGGAGTTTTGTAGACGTTTCCATGCCGCCCTCATCAAAAAAATGTTTCAGTACCTTTCTGTTACACAAATTATTTAGTGAGCAGGCCTTGTGCTCCTGTCTTCAAATACAATTGAACCATGCCTCATTGATTTCCAGAGCCAGTACCAGAACAAAGCACACAGTTGTTTTCAGTTATTTTGACTGATGAGACATTTTCTCAAGTTGGATGGAGCTATGCAGCACATTTGCTGAGCTCATCAAAATGCAAATTGACAAAAGAATCAAAAAAAGAGTGTGAGGTCTGGTCCTGAGAGGAGATCCAAACAGCCAGAATAATGAAAACATTTCTGTAGGTGTACCGGAGCTTTAAGAGTCCAGCATTTTGAGCTTTGATGATATTTAATGCTTGAAACACCGTCTGGGCTTACAATTATCTTTTTTCCAACAGTCAGTGCTGATAAATATTCCTTTCTTGGAAACGTTCATATGTGCCAAGACAGAGCAACCGTTGCTAGTCTCAAATCCTTCAAACATCCCAGAATACCAACTGTAAAACTTAACTAAAAATGTAACTTATGCAAAAGAGCAGCTAAATATGTGATAATAAGCCCACTGAGTATTTGCACTGAGAAATCAAGAGAAGCAAAGCACAATATTTTGTATACATTTTTCTGCAATGACTCTTGATAGTGGTGCTTGATAGGGTTGGACAGTGAATTAAAGTCCTTTACAGTTCATGATTATCTGACAGATTATGAGACGACAAATGAAGCTAAAACAGAAAATGATTAAGACGTACATGGGGGGAAAAAAACCCAAGAACAACACAGATTAGACAACTGTTGCACAACAACTATCCAGTAACTTTCCTTCAAACTAAAAGACATTTACAGAAAACGCTTTGAACTGTGCAGGTTAAACCAAGAACATTTCAGAACAGGGATATCATGATCTTGGAAATGTCTGAACATACATGTTAAGGCAAATATCAGCTTCATCCTCCCATTTTAAGCCATTAAGACAACAGTTGTGAGTACAGCTACATCGATGCAAACGTCCAGAGAACACTGAAATCTGATCACTACTTCCTACTATAGGCCACAGCTAATTAAGGTGAAATAAAATTACAGGTTGTGGTTATTCAGATGCACCTGCCTTGGTACAAATAATTACAGAAAGTCTAAAATGAGTCTAAAAGCCCTGCTAGCAGCCTCTAGAGGTCAGCCTGCTCCTTACACCCAACTGAACAGTGGTTTGAACTGAGTGACCGACCCACAGTGCCATCCTGCCCACGCTTCACACACGGGGCTAAAAGTTACACAGTCAAATTTGTTAAAGGCCTCTCTGTCACATCCAGCAGAATAACATCAAAATGTAACACTCACAGAAGTGACTTACTGTTATATCCCATTTTAAACAACATCATGACTTCAACCAAAGCAAAATCATAGTAAATCTTGAGCTTGATTACCAAGATAATTACCCTGTACACTTTTAAAACTGCATTTAAAGAGAAAAGTTACGTTTCATAGAACAACTTATAGTCATTCACCTACAGATCACTGTGTGTACTGTGTACCTGCAAACAAACCTGTAACCAGAAGACATGGCAGAAGTGTGAGTTGATAAAGAAAAGGCAGTTCATGGTAGGCTACATGTGGGTGAAACTGACACTAAATGTTCACAAGCACAGTCTTGAAACCAGCATTATGGTACTGGGAGGAGTGGTTTTGTGGCATTCCAACATTAGAAATGAAACAGGACGTTGGCAGAAAGCTACGGGGTAAAATTCCTTGTGATCAAAGCCAAAAGAAACTGGTCCAAACCACAGATTCTGTAGCACACTGTGAAACAACGCTGCATATTATGCTTCGAACTTCATGTTGGGATCATTTTATTGAGATAAACCATTGCAGGGTCTTAGTCCTGCGGAAATATAGCTTTTGTATGGGTGAAAAATGTTGCTATATTGTTCATGGCATGACCATATTATTGCCATTATGTGATCTTATCGCTATAACTATGAGTAACTGATGTGATTGAATGTGTTATGTCAACATTTGACTTTCTATCAGCGAATAAACAGATAAACAAATTCCTCTGTATGTTAAATATAAAGACTTTAGTGGCATTTGTTTTCCCCTAAGACTGATTGTACCATCAATTTAATACTTTTTATAAATCAACGCTTTTTAGTTCTGACAAGATAAAGGATAGAAGAAAAATGCAATTAAGCAGGAAGGATCACATCTGTTTTGCATTTCAGACAAATGGATTTGGCTTTCACTGTGTCATCTGACCATTTTACAGCAGAACAAAATCCAGCCATTACGGCGATAATCATAGTTGAAAACCATAATGTTAAAGGGCAACATTTGATCACGAGTTGGTGGTCTTAGCCCACTTTTGAAAAAAAAAAAGAAAGAACCTCGCTCCTCTATTCCGTTAACACTCAGAGGAGTAAAGTGAATAGTGTCTCAGCAACTCCAGGACCCGGCTGGGCAGTCTTTGGGTCCACGAGGAGTCTTTTGGTCCAGTCATATTACACCCTGCTGAGGGCAGAGGCCAGTTACTAGGACAGTTCCTGTACTCGGTCGTAGTTTGTGATCAGGCCTTTGATATGCGACAGTTTCTGATGGAGGTACTCGCATCGCTTCTTCTCTTCCCGATACCCTGGAAACTTCTGGGGAAAAAAAGGGGGGGGGGTGCCAGTGAGCTTTCAGTAACACACATAAAAATCTAACATGATGGGCCTCATGCAGGAACATTTTCATATTCTTCTAATAAAACTCGGAAGGTTTACTTGAGAGTATAAAATTCGATTCAGCACACCCTCGTAACTGCACAAACTTATAAATTGCTTGTTTCGACCTGATGAATGTCACCTGTTCATGAGTAGTTGCTCATTTGAACAAAGTGACAAAAACAAATTTAGTTGTGTGTCAGTAGTGATATCAGGGGATTATTCAATATTTCTACAGCTATCAAAGCCACGTCAGAAATAAAGAAGGAACGGGTTGACATGAGGTTAGATGCTAAAGCAAAACAGCCCATGACTAACATCAGTTGGTCCAGGGGACGTGACATGATAGATGATAATAAATTGGACTGCTGGTGATGTTAAACTGCCAGGCGCTTTAAGGGAGGATGTTCCCCTGGACAGCAACCTGCTCAATAACCTTGACTGAGGCATTTTTCTGAGCAACTCCTGAACTGTATGAATAGTTGTGCCAAAATATTCAGGCCAATAAAATAAAAAAGGAGTCCAACTTCTCTTGAATTGGCGAGCCATGATGCACATGACACTGATAAGGTGAACGGAATAGTAGTATTTCATTTTGAATTTATATTTTTGTTGATTTCATCACATATTTAATTACCAAATGCTTTCAGATTAAGGCATTAGACTTCTCAAGTCAAATAAATCATTTCCCACTGTGGAGAGGGGCAGACTCTCTGGACATGAATCATACGACAGGCCTCTTAAATCCCTTATATGTGTCACTTAAGAATCAATATGTTAAGGAGTTGTTCTTGAGGCCCAAGTGTTACATGAAGTGAGATAAAGTTTAAATAATTCTTACTTTCTTATACTTTCGGTACTTTTGTAGTATTTGGTCCTCCATAAGCTGAAAAGATTGCAAAAGAAAGAGTGTTAGAGTGCCGTGTATCTGATCTGTTCACTGTTTGGTGTTTTCATTAGAAACAGAGCAGTTAAAGGCTCCTGGTCCAGACAGTACCTTGTACTCTTGTGTTCCCGGGGAGAGAGTGTTGATCTTTGAGCCCAACTGAACAAACATCTCAGTGATAGTCCCAATCCGGTCATGAAGAGCTCTGTATTCATCGTACTCGGCACAAAAGTCGTCCTTATACTGTTGGCGCTGCTCCAGTGCTGTTATGGTGCCGTATTTTCTGAAAAAAAAAGAAAAAAGAAAGCTGATATTTTAAAAGCAGAAATGATCTCTTGAAGCCAAGTTGTTTTTTTCCAATCCTAACAGGAGATGGCACTGCAGAACGGTGGAGCGAGAGGCCTGACACGTCACTGATTTAACAGCACGATGTGTTGACCAGATGTATAAATAAATGTAAGACATAAGATCATTTGTTTGCAAAGTCATTCTCGGTGAAGCTCTGTGACAGCTCATTTAGACATGTGTTTTACTTCCCTCTATTTATGTGAATGTTTTGAAGCTGAACCTAACCCTTTTGGGGCGTCGGTTTCTTCTCTCAACAACAGTGGGTTAGACTCTGAAACTTGAACTCCTCAGTGACAGATGATATCAACAACAACTTATGTGGACCCTCTGATGCTGTGACAATTATTTGGATTTCATTCCTGAATCATAAATCCCCTCTGAATTTGGGATTATAATAGTCATGGAGTGTGTATTTATCTTACATTAAATAGTCAGGCAGTTCCTCTGCTGAGGTTCGATTGACCGGTGTTTTCTCTCCCTCATGGACTGTAGATAGGAAACACACACACACATAAAAAAAAAGGTTAAAGCAATCTGCCAATGCAAATGCGATAATGTGCCCATCATATCAAGGCTGACAGAATAATTTATCATGTCTCTGATAAGAGATCTGATCCAAGGCGAGCAGTGACGTCAGCAGCAGAAAACAGAGTGGGAGGCAATGCTGCCTGCTGACTCGCTCGACCGTAGGTCACCCAGCTGTTTCTCAGTCAATCATCAACAGACTAGAGCGAGGAGTGAGGACTGGAGGGCGGAGAAAGTGTTACAGTCCTAACAACAGTCACTGCTCTCTCAAATGAAAATATATGAATTGCTCCTTGCAGGCTTCTAGCAGCAGCTATAACTCACCCCTTAGGATGTTTTCCTTTTTTGCGAAATGAAAGCTGATAATGTCATGACCCGTACAAATAATCTGTAACAGATTCATTTCAGTACAATGCATGCATGAAGTGTGACAAAACTTTCCAGAGAAGAAAGGTGTATAGTTTTATGGTCATTTACCTTTGAGATTATCTTGGTTCTGCTTCAGGTCTGGACTGGTCTCAATCCAGTCTGGTTTTAAGCGCTCTCGTTCCTTGTCTTTGTGCTTTTTGGACCTCTTCTTTTTATGTTGGCCATTGGTGAACTGTTGGTCAGTGCAAATGGAGGTGTCAGTGTTTGGGGGCTTAGGGCTGGGTGCAGCAGGAGTGGGCTCTGTCCTCTCCAGTTTGGGAATAGTAGTTGACCCGCTAAGTTTGTGCGGCGAGCACAGGCGATTTGGACTCCCCTGGTGATGATTGTTGGTTTTGTCAAACTCCAGTTTAATCTGCACACTAGAGTTTCTATGACTGGAGGAGCTACGAGCCCCATTGGTGCTGTAATCTCCATAAGAGGGCGACTGCAGAGGCAAACACTGGTCTAATAGTCTTTGTTTTTTGGGGGTCTGACAGTTGGTTGGGTCCGAGGGCAATGGGCGTTTCTAGAGGGGGAAAAAAGAACATAGTGATTGCTTTGCTTTAACTTTTGGGTATTAGAGTGCAAGTTACTTAAAGGTCCCATATTGTAGAAAGTGAGATTTCCATTTCTTGTTTTTATCATAAAGCAGGTCTAGGTGTAAAATGCTGAGTCCACGGAGAAATGTACACTGCCCGTATTCAGACACTGTGCCTTTAAACGAGCCATCAGGACTTCCGTAAGGTTGTGATGTCACAACTATACAGTCACCGCACCACCAAGTACAGGGACACTCATCCACCCGCTCAGTCTAAGTTATTCCACCGCTCTGCTCAGGACTACTCTTCAAGTTTTGGGAGGTTGTTCAGTTTCAGTCTAAAACGGCTTGTTTCAGACAGAGGGTGAACTGAGGGGCTGCATAAGGGGCCACAATAAGATAAATAAGGACTTTTTTGAACTGTGAATCATGCAAAGCTGCTCTAGTGGAGTCCCAGAATATAAATATAGAGCTGGAAATTAGCATAATATGGGACCTTTAAGATGTACCAAAAGTACCAGTATCATGTGCATAAATAGATATTTACTGTAAGGAATAGTTCGACATTTTGGGAAATGTGTTTATTTGCTTTTTTTAACAGCTTAGTTTAGCCTAGCATAAAGACTGGAGACAAAAGGAAACGGCAAGCCTTGCTCTGTCCACAGGTAACAACAGCTGACACATTAACACTTGATCTCGTTTGTATAATCCGTACGAAAACAGAAGTGGGGGTTACATGACAGGACTGATATCAATCTTCTCATCTCACTCTCGATAAGAGTGCGAATAAGCATATTTCTCAAATTGTCCAACTATTCCTTTAATTCTAGTCAGGGCTATATTTAGTCTGAAACTACTCAATTACACAAAGATATAGCATAATTCCAATGATGTGTATCTGCAAAAGCGGAAATACACTATCTATTCTCAGCTGAGAAAGAAGAAGCAGGGGAAAATGCAATTCATTCAAGGTGAATAATTACCACGGAGAGATTCTTGGCAGGACTGAGTTGTGAAGGAGAGTCCCCGGGAGTTTTGTGGAATGAATGGTTGGACTGGGGACTCTTCAACTGGCTACTGTAGAGTGGCTGAAGTTTCCTGGAGAAAGATTAAGAACACAGCACCTTCAGTTGGACAGTAACTGCGAGGTAAATGGCCTGTAAAGCTAAACAGGAAGAGGCCGTATGTAGGTCATAAAGCATGCTTTGGCAGATTTATGAGCAAGTGGATGAGCAATTATCATTTATTACAACACGCAGAGAAAAGACAGCGACTGCGGCTCTTCCACAGAAGAAATAATCATTGACATTACAAAACTGTCTTTTTTTTTCACTTTATCAAAGCTTTTTGCAAGTTTGTGTGGTATGTTTTGTTTTGTGTCTCTGGTGATAGAATCTACAGGAGGCAACCACAAAGACTAAACACAGTCCAGTGAGCAGAACAATAGCAGCAGATTTAACCTCTGTAGGACCAAACCCTCTTCTCTGTTAATCTGCTTCCTACAGCTCCTTCCTCAAACACTACAAACGCTACAACAAGTCACTCCCCCCCAAGTGGATTCATGCAGCCCTTCTAATGATATGGTCAGTGTGAGTGGAGTTCAGAACCATTAAACATTAACGTCAAGGACATGACAGTAGTAAGAAAGCCTGAAAAAGAGTCTACTCCAACATGTGAATAAACTAGAGTTTACAGTATTTACAAGCTATCACAGTTTTATCACACTTGGCAAACAATTTGATGACTACAATTGTGAGCTTTTTACACTTAGCAGGGGTGGTGAACGGAGGGGGTTGTGCAATCAGCCCAACATGACTTGCGCTTTTCCAAAATGCTCATGAAGCACATGGCCCGCATGTTTACTGGCAGGCAGAGGAAACGTACGAGGGGAGGAAGCTCACCCTGAAAAAGCTCGGCCTTGCTACTCTGAACCCTCTACGCTAATGCCATTTGGCAACTCGGTGCAGGGAATATTTTCCACTGCTTTGATGTGTCCATTAAGAGATTCATCAGTGCAGTGAAGTAGTCATTTAGAAGCTCCCCTTTCAACATGATCACAGCAGACTTCTACATTCATTTAGTGGCCTTTCTGTATTAACGCCAGCACTGTCAAAACACATCCATCCCTTAGTCATTTCTGCATTATCTGCCCAAACAGGTCTCTAAAAGTCTAAAAGAACTTTAAAGAAATAGTTTGACAATTTGGGAAATACGCTTCTTTGCTTTCTTGCTGATGAGTTGAATGAAAAGATTCTCATGTTTTGTCCGGTAAGTATAGCCAGAAGGTGATTGGCTAAGGGTAGCACAAAGACTGGAAACAGGAGGGAACAACTAGCAGGCTGTGCCTGTAAGTAACAAAATCCACCAACAGTACCAGCACCTCTAAAGCTCACCAATTAACACATTATATCTTGGATTTTGTTACTTTCAGACAGCCAGGCTAGCTGTTTCCCTCTTTCCAGTCTTTATGCTAAGCTAACTGGCTGCTGGCAGTAGTTTTATATTTATAATCTCAACTAACTCACAGCAAGGGGGCATGTGTGTGTTGTGGCTAACTTCACACCCACCTGATCAGGAGCCTATGGACGAGTTGCTTCTCCTCCTCTAGATATCCAGGCCAGTCTTTCTGGACATGTCTGTAGAGCTCATCCTTCAGAGAGTAGCTGTGGTCTTTAGGGTTCAGTTTACCAACCTGGAAAACCGACAGTTCCCAATGTTAATAACCCAACAGAAAGAGGACAGACAACAACAACAACAGGAAAAGAGGCCAGCTGAGGTCATAAAAGCTGTGTGCAAATTGTGTTAACCTGCAATGCTGTAACTCCACCTTTATATTTAAATAAAACAAGACCTTTTGGCGACTCAGTGGGTCCATATTGTTTCCGTGGTAAACACTCTAACCCTGCCCTTATTCCCACTTAATCCTGTTGATACAAATCTAGCCAAACCAACCACTTTCAATTCTGAAAGTAGTCAGATCCCAGCTGGAGACACCCCACCCCTCTCCTGTCAAAACACAATCTTCTCCTCCAAAGATAATTAAAGCACAGCCCTAATTACAGCTACCAGCAGTGGCACAGTCTCCACTTGATGATTGCAGTGGGACACTCAAACATTGTGAACACAGGAAATATGCCTGAAATAAACTTACTGACATCATCTTTTTAGAGCAGAGTTTTATAGCTGTACAGCAGTAGTCTGTTCATTAGTATCATTATTAAAATAGTTAGTTAGAGACTTATTTATGTTTGTAGTTTCAATCCTTGACCTGATATCACTTGACAGTAAAAGCAGCTAAATTTGTATTTGTAAGCTTCACATTTTGGTATTTTCTTCTACTTTTTGTGTCTGAGTGTATTTCATCATTCGTCGACAATGTGTTTACGTAGCAATGTGCCAGATGTCTCACCTCATCCAGTACTGAGGTCAGGTCAGCCTTGTCCTTTGGACTGGCCCGCTCCCTCTCCAACCACAGTAGCAGCTCAGGTTTCCTGTAGGGCTTTAAGGCCAGGAGATGAATGATGCGATCCCTCAAGGGCCGGTGTGCCACAGGACTGGGAACCAGGCTCCTCTTGTTGCTGGGGGAGTGCTTGTTGCTGCTATCTGAGCCTGATACCAGACCCTGCTTCCTTTGGACCTTCACGCACTTACCTAAGATCAAAACAAAGGGCCACACAGCAGAGTTTCAGCGTGACATTTGTGGAAGATAAGGGCAAGTTATAGTGAATGAAAAAGTTATCAACACAGTAATCTAAAGCTGGCCAAACAGTCGCTACCCTACACAAAACTAGAGATGAGAAAGGAGATTGTAGCTGATCTGATAACAGGATTCACATACATTGACAGTATCCTGTAATAGCACCGTCGACATATCATTCCTAATCCAGTCCTGAGGCCAGTTATACAAATCACACCCTGATTTTGAAAGAGAGGGCTGAACATGAGAGACAACCTCATACATTTTATCTTCATTATATCTCCCTATTGTGATGCAATCTGCTTTATGCACGCACAACAGATACAGTATGTGCAGTACTTTCAGCCCATTCTGAAAAGGCAATTTACATTCATAAATACCTTGAACACGGTACTGTGCTCACGCACCTATCTGTGTCGGTGTGCAGAGGCAGTGTTGCTGCGAGTGGAAAACAGTGAAAGGGGTTGACAGTAGGTTTAGCCTGCTGCTGAGTAAACAGAGGAACATGGAAACTAAAGCAACTAACACAGAGAGGCCCTTTCTTCCTGTTGCAGTACTAATTCAGTTGGACCAGGGCAGGCAGTGCTTATAGATATCTGCAGACCGTAATCTCATTACAACTTTAAGCCATACTTTGGAGGTTTCTATAGGTCGAAGTCTAACAGCGCTTTCACAGGGACAACATGTTAGAAGTATCATATGTAAACAGGATGTTTTACAGTACAGTGATACTGTTAAAACTGTAGATATTTCAGTTTATAGCAATATCTTACAGCAGTATAGAGTAATCCTTGTAAGATTCAAATGGAGTCACTTTAAATCTGCTGTGCAAAACAGTCTTGCAGGAGCTTGTTTCAACATCTACCTTGAACCAGATCCTGAAGATTTTAGGCAAATATCCTTCCTGCACTGCAACATTTCAAACAAGCCGCAACTAGAACCACTGTTTGACGTTAATAAATTAAAGCAGCTGGAGGGAAGTTTTAAGACTCTCAAGGCAGCTTTTTAATTTATCACTTAGGATAACTGACATTTTTTACAGTGTTGTGAGCGTATTCATGAGCAATGACCAAACACTAAAGATGGCAACTGTACGCAATAGTGTATCAGTATTATAGAGGAAAATAATAATAAATGCTGAAGTAGGAAATAAATGACTTGAATTTATTTAAAACTTATGAACATTTTTCCAACTTGTCCTACACCAGGTGTGCACAAAATTCAGTTGCCTATTCGTCAGCACCTCCTTTCCCCTGAATGCAACTTTAAATCATACATTATTATCTAAATTGTGGACATTTTTCTACTCCGCAACCTGTTATTGTGAGTTGGTAGATGGACATTTTTTCTGATGAGTATAGCTTTACTGTACCATAAAAAGACAGTCAGTCACCACAAAACAACTGTTTGCTCTCCACTGCATATGGCACATACTGTGATCCATAACTCATTTATTTCTCTTTCTGGTGTCCACGAGGAGGGACGGACAGTTGTGTGTTTGAAAAGACAAAAAAAATATCATGCATAACTGCATGTTTCTAACCAGGATCTCTTGTGTCTTTTATAACATTTATTAGATGCATGCATGTGCCAGATATGTTAAACTTGTTTTGTAAAAGCCTCTCAGAGACTATTTCTGCAGCAAAGCATGGCATGAAACGCGTAAGAACCAGTTGGCAAACAGCTGGCTTCTACAACAATTACCTAACATCATGTTATAGTCTCCACAGCGTGTTTCCATTCGTAAAATATAATCCACAAAAGCAATTAAATTCACAAGGGAGCTCTAAATGTCATGAAGCCTCATGGCTAGATCATTTATAAAGTTGTAGCATGGTCAATTTAATCGACAATGACTCTAAAACCGCGACTCAGGCAAGGAGAAGGCAGTGAATAAAGAAAATTAATTGCAGGAAGGAGATTCTGCCTGTTAGGCCCAGATCACTCCAGGTTAAGTGTGGCTTCTTTTTTTTTTTCGATGCTATGTTTTATCAAATGAAAATGTATTAAATTCCAGTCAATGTAATTACATTTTAGGCAAAACTTCATCAGCATGAGACTTGTTAGCAGATACTTCTGGCAAACTCAATCACATTAATGGCGCTGGCAGGCAAGCTGGCACAGTGCCTGAGCAATCTGGTCAAAATGAAAGGAGAATTACAAGAAAGAGAGGCATCCCTCTCGCATGAATAATTGCAACGCAGCACTTTGATCAATTATGTGATAACTTCCACGCCATATGGCAATTATCAGCAGGATGAAATGGTGAGAAGAAATGGTTTAGATGCTTTCTGGGAACATGAAAACTCTCCGGTTATCTGTCATTGATCCCTACGTGCTTGAAGGCTGCCACGTACAACTGAGGCCAGAAGATACAACTGAATGTAGACACAGCTATTATGCAGAAGCTTACTTGGCCCCGGCTTGATCTCAATTGCAGAGCGGCTCCAGATGTCCTTCTCCACCTGAGACATGCGCTCCCGGGTCGTCTGGTAGGAGTCGTCTGTGGCACAAACTGTGATCTTGTCCTGAATGCTGCCCTGGCCCTCCAGGTGATCCCTGCCCTCCCTGTGTGCAGCAGAAAGGAGGATGAAGAGGACACAAGAGGTTAAGCTTACAAATTCTCTGGCTCGGCTCAATTAACTGGCCATTTGTCAAACACAAGCATTCTTGCTGTCATGGCGCTGTCTGACACACACATAACTGGTTCTGTGACTTGTGTCTGCATGCAAAGTCTAATCCTGTGTTATAAAGCATCAGTTATAAAGGCTTCAGTACAAATAAAGCAGCTCTAATATAACCCTTTAACCAGTCGACCCTGCATAGCCACTAACACTACCTCTCTGTTCTTAATTATTACTGGTCACACCTTTTAGGTCAGCTGTGGCATGACGGCCTTTGGGTGTTATTGTAGTCTTGTTTGAGTACAGCCTGACAGTGGTACTGTCTGTTGTTGTAGTATTGAAGAGAGAAGCCACTGTTTGCTAAGGCCCTGCGGTCTCAGACACCAAATTTACTACGAATTCCATTTGTGGTCAACTGTGGAAAGAGTTGTGTGTGCGCTGCTTACCCTGAGACATACTGGTGAATGCAGTCGAAGCTGGACTGAGGCTTGTCTTTGCTGTCGCTGGACAGGTAGAACGAGAAGACTCTAAAGCCATCTGGAGATTCAGGGGTCGGCGCTGGGATCTTGATGTACTATTAAGACAAATAAAGAAACACTAAACAATCAGAATCAGAATCAGAAATACTTTATTGATCCCCGGGGGGAAATTGTACAGTACTGGTGCTCCCATTCAAGGGTAGAAAGTAGCAAAATTTTAGAACTAAAAGTATGTACAAAACATAAAAATAAGAAATAGGAAATAAAAAATATACACATTTACAATATTTAAGTGAAAAATAAAGTAAAAAATATATATACAATAACAATGAAAATATATATATATATATATGTGTATGTATTGCCCTGTTGTGTATGACTATATATGTATTGCACTGAAAATTTAAAGAATAAATAATGATGAGGTAGTATGTGTAGAAGCAGGTCCAGATTTCCAGTCTGTTTCTTCTGAGTGTCTGACACTCAGAGGGAGGAGTTGAACAGTTTGATGGCCACAGGCAGGAAAGATTTCCTGTGGCGCTCCGTTGTGCATTTGGGAGGAATGAGTCTCCCACTGAAGGTGCTCTTGTGTTTGACCAGTACGTCATGGAGAGGATGTGAGACATTGTCCAAGATGACCCGCAGCTTGGACAGCATCCTCCTCTCTGACACCACCGTCAGAGAGTCCAGCTCCACCCCCACAACGTCACTGGCCTTGCGGATCAGTTTATTGAGTCTGTTGGAGTCCGCCACCCTCAGCCTGCTGCCCCAGCATGCAACAGCATAGAGGATAGCACTGGCCACCACAGACTCATAAAACATCCTCAGCATAGTCCGGCAGATGTTGAAGGACCTCAGCTGCCTCAGAAAATAGAGACGGCTCTGGCCCTTCCTGTAGAGGGCATTAGTGTTCACCACCCATGGCAAGTTTATTGTCAAAATGAGTATCAAGTTATTAGAAACATTGTTTAGAAGAGTAAAATATCTTTATAATGAAGGTTAAAAATGAACACCAAGCAAGTCCTTCATTTTTGTTTACAAAAGCCAAAGTAATTTTGAACCTTCAGTGGTTTTACAGTGTCCTCAGCGCACTCTGACATGCTTGAATGTGTCTGCTAGCATTGCTAATTTAAGTGGTGTGTTATGTAATAAGCATGTTTTATCTCTCCCAGATGTAGCCTGATCTGTTTCAATGTAATCTCAAAGTGGAAAAACACTCGATAAAGTAAATCAACAAAGCAGCTTCTTTTATTGAAACTGATTAGAGCATTTTTTTTGGGGGGGGGGGGGGGGGGTTCTTTCACGCAATAAATGTGACCTAAATAATTTCCCACTTGGGCCAATCACAGAGGCTACATGGTACCTCCCAGGTCAGGGATGGTGACCTGTAGCCAGTCATGGGAGGGGCCTGTCTGAAAGGCAAAACATAACAATTGTGTGGCGGACAGCTTTTTCACTTGGACGATAACCTCCTCTGTCACAGACTGTCCACGGCTCCCTAGCAACAATACAAGCCAGCAGGGTGAAGTCTATCTCTGTCAGAAACCTGTTACATAAAATGACCCAAAAACCTACTTCCACTAAAAGGACAGTTCAACATAGAAAGTCATTAACCAACAGGTAATATGTCCTTTAAAGCACATTTGGCAGCGGCTCTCTTCTACACAGCCTGCAGCTGTGTTTCAGCCTGAAAATGGACAGTTTAGTACTTTTGTTGATAGAATGTCCTAGATTCAGCAGGGGCCCGATGATTATCAACCATCCTTGAATACGTGCTTGCTGATGAGTTGTACTTAATGTGAGACGGCTGCAACAGCTGACATTTTTCCTCCTCCTTCACTTCTTTTTGTAGCAGACCTTGTGGTACCACCTCAGGCCAAAGCACACAGGCGCTTTTTTAACTGCAGGTCTCAAGAAAAACAAGTGTCAGTCAGATGGACTTGAAGCTGCCTCTTTAGTTATCAGTCGTAAGTGATTGATTATAAGCTGACTGAGCACAGTGTCCCTGGCAGATGTGGCAGGCAGGACTATAGCTGTCACAAATGCCCAGTCATGCAGCAAAGCCATAAGCAGTTTTTTTTTTTTTTTTGCGCAGCACAGAGCCAATGAACAACTCCTCTCCTCAACACCCCTCCTCCTCTTCTAAAACCCAATGCATGCCATTCACCCTACCCCCATCAGCCTCCAGCTCTCCTTCATGTGCACAAGCCCACCCATGTCAACATAAAACGCAAAGCAGCCCACAACGCCATGGACACTTGAGACACACAGCTGACCATTAATTCTGACCTATTTATGTCTGACCGTTCACATGAAGTGGTAAAGCGGAGTCCTGCATATGTCTGCTTTGGTTTTTTTTACGCTAATTAAGGACGATCAACCAAAAAAGCATCAAAGTGAGCGGGGACAGGAGGCGAGCCATGTCCTCAGACCTATTACTTTAAGAGAGTAAAGTAGTAGCCGCTTTGACCAAAATTAGAAGCAACAAGTCACTAAAATGGGGTTATTGATGTAGAGAAAGGCATGCAGAAGAAGAACTGCGTTTGAATGTGTTTCTGTGCTGCTAAACAAAAGCTAGCTACATTTACACATTTAGCATTGCAATAGTGCCACCACGTCTCCCCTTTCAGTCGATGGCAGCAGTATGAGCCCCCTCCAGCCATGCATTAGATTTGCCTGTCACCCCTGTCCATGCCACCGTGCACACTTCACATTCTAATTCTAATCAATGTCACTCAGGTCAGACTGTTCGGAGGTCGCCCCCGTTTTATTCACAGCTTCCTTCTCAAGCTTCATAACCATATGTCATTTAACCCATTAGTTCCCAGTTCCTGACTCCCAAAAGCAGAGCCTAGACAGAGTGTCTGTCTAATATCAGCATCACAAACTTAACCCTGAAAGAGACGCTAAACTTTAAACTTAAAGGAATAGCTCAACATTTTAGGAAATAGGCTTATTAGCTTTCTAGCTGAGAGTTAGTTGAGAGGATTGATACCACTCTCATGTCTGTACCATAAATATGAAGCTGCAGCCAGCAGCCAATTAGCTTAGCTTAGCATAAAGACTGGAAACAAGGAGACCGCTAGCCTGGCTCTGTACAAAAGTAACAAAATCTGCCTACCAGCATCTCTAAAACTCACTAATTACCATGTTATATCTTCTTTGTTTGATCTGTACAAAAAACAAAGTGTGTCAAATTACTATCTGTCTTCTAGTAGAAGATTTAATGTAAATATTTTCTGAACATCAGCCACTAAAACATAGTGTAACTGTAGTGGGAAAAGAAGAGTCATTAAGTCAACAAACTGAGTCAGTAGAGTCAGTTACAATATTTATATATATTATATATATATCTTATATATATACAGTAGCCACAAGAGCTAAAGTAATATATTGGCAGATATTTTGGTATCTGTGTATATGTTACCGCTAACAAACAAGACATGTCCGTACAGAAATGCCAAAAATATGTTTTAGATGATCTAGAAACAGTGTCTCTGCTACATACTTAGTCCAACAGAGACCACTGACAAGTTTTTTTTTTCAAAAAAAACCCCACACATTTAAGGGACCCTTGTCAAAAATGTTTATTGCCATTATCAGATTAAAAAATAAAAATAAAATTCCAGTCAGGCTATAGTGGTCATCCTACGGCTACTGGTCATACCAGACCGAGTCAGGCTGTAGCTGCATTACCCCTCAGAGTATTGCATTGAGCAACAGTGTGTTTTTCATTTGTAAGAGAAAGAATGTAGATCGCTTGAATGGTCTGAATTCATTGATCAAATCCATGTTTTATTAATTGACGTATTATTATTGTATGAAGATGCCAATAACCAATGTCAGTTGATGACATTTTCGCTGCATACCAACAACAAGAAGAACCAACTCAACAACTTTGCTGTAGTCTGAACAACCAAAGGTTTACAGATGACAGCTTAAAATAGTGACCGCAGAATACACTAATAATCACAGCCAATTTATGCAAAGTTTCATCATCATCCCACCCAACCTGTTGAAATTAGCTCTTGACGTTTGATGTTTTTAGTCAGTGACACCACTTGTGCCGACAGGTTTGTGATCCTGAAGCTGCTGTCAGTCAAGTAGTAGGTGTAGATTTACATAGAGAGACGCTGAGTCATAGACATCTCCATATGGAGCTTTGGTCTGATCCCCTGAGGCTGTGTGTGTGTGTGTGTGTGTGTGTGTGTGTTTGTGTGTGTTGTCATTTTGTCTTTTTTTAGGCAGAGGAAGCCTCACACTCCCACAGGGCACATGCAGGGGTCAAATATCTAGCTGACAGTTTAGGCCCCATGTCAACAGAGAGAGAGAGAGAGAGAGACTATTATCAGTCAGACTTTTGTGGAGTCACCACGTACAATCATCAATGAACAAACAAAAATATGAACAAAGACTCAATCCTTAATTTAAATGTGAGCAACGTGGTTAATGAGTCACACTAAGTACACACAGGAGGGTTTTTAAAAGGATCTCAAACAGAGCTCAGATACAGCTAATAACATAGAAAAATACAGCTCCAGTGCGCCCAGGTCAAGGACTGGTGAGTCATGTATACACATCCATGTGACGGACAGAAGCTCTGGTGACATGACTCCATCAAACTGCATGCATTTCTATAAGGATTGTGACAGCAAATTGGTTTTAAGTGCACGTTTGACCTGTTAGTTGCTTGCATTCAATAATGTTTACATCAATAGTTTGATCGTATGGCACACATATAGATGGTGATTACGTTCTGGTACAAAATGAGACTAATCTTAGATGAATATGTTGAATGCTGCTAATAACCCTTCACTTATATCCCCAAAACATCCATTTTACTCAAGTTCTTTTCATTTAGAAATATATGTCACTGTAATTATCAAAAATTCACGTTCATGTTTTCAGTTTTTTATTCAGATGTGTAATTTGAATTAGCTATTCCTGCTGTAGGAGTTATTAAATTAGCATTTGTCCAGCTCGGAACGAGGGACAGAATTCATTAAATTGCTTATGCTCCATAGTATTCCAATTATGATTGTGTGAGTGTTTAAATCTGATGATTAATTAATCAGAGAAAAGCCTAATGGGGTATTATTATCATCAGAGTGTACTATTAACATGTGTCAGTCTAATAAAATTGAACAGCTCCATAAATGCAGTGAGGGCTGTGTGCTGCAATGCCGCTCATTATCATGATAGGAGTAAAGTTTAGCCGTTGAACAGTTACAGTCAGAGACACCAAATGGCATCAGAACGGCAATCCTTAGCACCTTGGCAGTGCAACCCCCCATGGAGCACACAGACTGATACAATAACTGCCTCTGTGGCCCCGGCTCAGCCACATCTGCTACTCCAGGGCCCGTGTGTTTGGAGATGTCAAATACTTTCAAGCTGTTATAAGGTGTGAACTGGACTGGAACAGAAACTCTTGGCAGGGGGCTCAGCAGTTGAACAAGGACAAAGGACACCATCGGTGATGCCCTTGTAAAACTTCATTTTTAACACCACGAGCATGTTAAAACTGCTCATCTTTGATGGGGTTAAACAGAGTTCTTAACCCCGCTATTTGGTGAAAAAATAGTTTCACTAAAGAGATCTACACCCCCCCAAGTCCTGTGCTTTTGCAAGCCAAACATCTGCAGGGGAAGATGAGAGGATAGTTTCTCTCTCTGTCTTTTCTTTCTTTGCTCTGCAGAGGAAAGCGAGAAGGCAAGGTTCCCAGCTCTGGTATTT
Organism: Enoplosus armatus; assembly: GCF_043641665.1. Lineage (NCBI taxonomy): Eukaryota > Metazoa > Chordata > Actinopteri > Centrarchiformes > Enoplosidae > Enoplosus > Enoplosus armatus. Next base: position 10,167,624 of record NC_092185.1, read on the forward strand.
GGCATGGCAACACTGAGATGGGAGCAGGCGCCTGGATATGTGATTTACTCTGAAGTCTTTGCCTCCTGCCCCTGTCTGTACTGACACTAGTTACCATTGTCTTCTCATCTGAGCCTACTCAGCCATAGCTGCTCTGTGAGCTGCCCGTCTTTTGTTCTAGCGTCTTCCCCCACAAAGCTGAGTGCAATGGGCTGTCGGCCCGCCTGGATTATTCATGAACAGCGGGGACGTGTGGCTGTGTGTTGTTGGAGGGGTAAAGGGAGGGATTGGGGGTTGAGGCGGACGGGGGGGGGGGGCTCCCAGTAGAGCCAGTGCATGAGGGATGGCCCTAAATAGTCTTCCTTTAGGAATGTGCCGAGCAACTCAGCTGAGAAGAGGGGGATGGATCCTGGCTGGAGCAAGTGAATTTTATTTTATTTAGGTTTATATGTGCAAAGGAGAGATCACACATCAAATAATGCACTCTACAAGTTGAGCCTTTGGCCTGACAGTAGAAAACATTCAGCTGTCAGCCGTGTTTCGGTGTCGCATGCAGTCAAGCAAGTGCAGTGATGCTGACAAACGGTGTCTCAGAGAAACACAGGGGTCATATTAATTATTCTTATCCACTCTCTCCAAGCTTTGTACAGTATGATCAACAATTCCACTGTGACTCATTTGTTAAAAACAAAACGCGTGACACATCACCTCTTACGGTCTAAATCATGCTTTCAGTAAGCCTGGGTGGATGTGGCTGTTCCTGTGCTTCTATTCATTGAGGGGGGTTGGTAGAGACAGGAAAGCAAAAGAAAGGGGGGGGTTAGTGAGGGGATATGGGGATGGGCAACTGTCGAGCATCCCCCAAGGTACTGCCTGTTATGCCAAGCAGAATCAGTCTTTTTCCAAGAGGCTGGGGCTAATCTGTCAACCTCAACAAACACTCTCCGTCTCCCCACCCCCGACACCCCCACCCCTCCTACTGTAGGTTCCTTCCTCTTTATACACACAGGGATGGAGATTTTTAAAGCCTATGTTACCTGATAGGACACCGTTTCCTCTATTTGAAATATGTAAACTAAAACTATATTAAAAAAAAAATCAATTAGACACACTCCAACTGTGTTTCTCTGTTAATGGATTCCCTGCCTCTAAACTTTGCCTAATTTGCATTAGATGGTGATGGCTTTGGAAGTTAGGAAATTCCCTTTACATGCCGATTATTAGACCTCAGATGCACTGACACCAGTAATGTGCTTCCCTTGTTGATTCCTAGCTGTTTCGCTGGAGCAATCCCCACAAACCACTCGGAGCGTTGCACTATACTCCCATTACTGGACTTTTCTCTCCACGCAAGCAGGCGGCCTGTAATCCTTTAACAATTCACAGATTGTGCGTTGGAAAGTATGTCCAAACCTGATTAACTTGCAGGGAAACTTGGAGAAAGAGGAGAAAAAATCCAAAACATGCACCGGGATGTGATGTATAAAATCAGGTTGCAGGGATTGAAGAGGTAAGCCAAATAACACACTCAATGTGAGCAAGCAACGACAGGGATTTTTCATGTGACTGCAGGTCACTACCTTTATGAGTTTAATAGTATCCCCACTGCTTATGAAGACATGATTAGTAGAATACATTAAAACACTTTAAAACTCCCGAATGTCCCTGTTGATATGTACGTACACTCTGCTTTAAGTGGTGAAATTATAACTCTAGAGATCACAATAAGACAAATCAAGTGAAAATAGTCCTTTTTGTGCTGTGTGTATCGTCCACCAGCATTACATAAGCCTTTAAAGCTCCCTGTCTTTAGGTTAAACAATAGCTCTCTGGTGTTCGTTTCAAGCTCTTGGGGGTTAAGCTTAAAGACTCCTCACTACTGTACACAACAACACTGCCCGAGTTTACTTGCAGTGTTTGTGTTGCTCATATCCTGTTGTGCTGCATTTTTAAATCCAAGTAAAAAAAAACTCTTGTTTGTGATAAGAGTCATCAGAGGCCGGTGCAGACACTGTATTTCCTTGTTGTCAACTTGGTTCTATTTATACAAAACCAATAGACGTATTGGATGATTAATAATCAACAGATCTGCACAGTAAGATTGTAACATTTATCAGAGGTCAAGTAAATGGTAACTTCCTTATAAACATCTAAATAGTTAAAGATAAACGATTCCTGATTCCGGTTCATTGCCTTTCATTTTATCTGAATGCAAACATCTTGTGGTTGCTGAATTTGGGGATATTGAGCCTATAACTTAACAACCAATTAAACAGTATTTACATTTGCTCATTCCCTCAGTCACTTTTTCAAAGCAGTGTCAGACTTTTTCTCACTGCTATTTCCAGTTTCCCAGGGTGACGGTTACATCTTTAGTACTAATGGTTCCAGATTAGCTTGGAATGTAAATAAACAACGCAAAGCCACAACAAGAACACACAAGTCTGTATGTGTTTCACTGTTACTAATTCTGGCAAATTCAAGTTTTTTTTATATACTAACATCTTGCTAGCTTTAGCAACACTGCCTGCCGAGTTTCTGCCATTGATTTCTGATCTTTTGCAGCACTCTAGTAACCATAAAATACTCTTAAAACACTGCCACAGTCACCATGGCATCCTTCAAAATCCCTTGTTTGAATAATGACAGAGGAGCAAACTAAAGAAAAGCCCTCTTTAACTGCAGGATCTCATGAGGCTTGCTTCATGAGGCTTGTTCCTAAAAATATACTGTATGATCTAAAGATCCTAAGGCCAACTGCCTCTGCGTAAACACAGTGGGCCTCAGACGAGCCGAGAACACAGAGACTTTTGCCTCGCTTAACACATCTGGATGAATAGAGCGGCGTGTGCCCTTTCAGAAACACGTGGGACAACTCTCCCTCTCACTGCTATGCCACAGGGAGAGGACGGCTCTCAAACCACATTCCTGTTATTGTTATTCTAATTAGCTTCCAGAAAAAAAAAGGAGAGAAAAAAAATGATGTGTGCATGCACACATACACACTCGCACACTGCAAAAGCTTATTTGCAGTGCGAGCGGGAGGCGAAGCAAAGCGGCGTGGTGGCGGGGGGTAGAGTCAGAGCAGCCGTGTGTGAGATAGAGGCCCTGATGTCTCCCAAGGATTCAGCCAAGGCATGGGGTGAAATGGCAAAATAATCAAGAGGGCAGGCGGGAGGGAGCCGAGGGGAAGCGCAGCCTTCACACACAGTCGTCATGAGAATATCTTTAAGAGCACCTCTACATTCCCCTCTTCCCAACACCGCTGCCTTTATGTGACAGCTGTGCACATAAATACAGGCAGGGCCATAAACAAAAACAATTACTCTGGCAACTGCAATTCAACATTTATGAACTGAGGAGGAAATGAAACTGATGTCACACCTGACACAGCACAACATACGGTATTCAAATGTAATGTCCGTGTTTACTACGACAATATCGCACTCGTAAAACTTATATTCAGTGGTGCAAAACTGAACGACTCAATGGTCTACCACGAAGTTGCAATGTAATAGTGCTCATACAGAAGTGTAAGTGGAAACATCAAGAAAGAGAAGTATGTTAAGTATGTGATTTTAAATAAGAAGCACTGTAGCAATGGATAAAACACATTTCCTAATCAATATGCGCCCTGCAGCATGGATCTAATAAATAAGAACTAACACAAGCTTCATTTCTTACTAAATGGATATAGATCGTGCCAACAAGCAGGCGGCGTTGCCAGCCCTGAAGGAAAATAAGCACTAGGATGTGAAATTCCAGGCCATGGGAACCCAGACCAGCTCTGATTATATTCCTTAATCCCTGGTGATTATTTCAAAGTAATCCAGAATCAAATTTTCTTTTCAACTTCCAGTTTTAACAAAATGTGAAAAAAAGTATCTCTCCACTTCTCTTATTTCTTTATAGTTGCATCACAGTCTCCACCTTTTTTTTTTTCTTTCACTGCTCCAGACGTTAGTTATTGATCAAACCCATTCAGTTCACTTTCTTTCAATATCATCCAGTTATAAGTCTCTTTATACCATGTTTAGACAAGTAAAAGTAGAGGTTAGCTAGATTCAAAAGCAGACTTTTTTAATGCAATTTGTAAGTTTCACAGTTGCCCTGAACACCAGTTTCAGAGGCGTCTAAGAGCTTGTGTCTTTTCATCGCATGATTACAAGCTTGGCAGACAGTTTACAATAGTAGGGCTAAATGCCGCAGGGTCAGAGAGAAAAGGCAGCCGAAAAAACCTCAGCGTGCTATTTCTCGATAGGAGCGTTGGCCCTGATACCGCTGAGCCCTGGACTGACGCCAGGACAGTGATTTTGAAGAATTCCTCTGGCTTTTGTGGCCCTGGAAGTGCCCCCCCCCCTTTTTTTAAAGGAAATGTGACATGAGCCAGTGTGGACAAAGATCAGAAAGAAGCAGTCGTGGCTTCTGTGATCAAGCTCTACAGCTGGCAACTGTCAGTGGACACAAATCTGCACGTGACCTCTTGAACCTCATGCTGTTTTTGGGGAACGGATGAGCTCCAGCAAACACTTATCCAGCAAATAAAAAAGCAGGGGAATACCTACTTCTGTGATGCTTTAAGCCTCCAACCTGGAGACACATGATACTGGTTATCATCTCGGTCTGTTGTATGCCAGACTGCCATGTTCACCAACATCCTCCCCCCACTAACGGCTTAATCTGGCCTCCCCCACCACCAATGGTTGCAGCTACCTCATTAATGCCCAATCGTCCAGCTCGGGGACTATTGTCAGAGGGGGAGGGAGCCCGTGCTTGAATTCCGCAAAGCAATTTGAATATGTAATGTGCCAACCGCGATATAATCACCAAATCCCATTCAGTGATTAAAGAACACTTAAATTGCACTCACTTAACATTGCTTCACAGAAAGACTCTTATAAGCAGGGTAATCTGCGGCTCGTTTTACAGATGTTTCATTACATGTTTACATATATTATTTGTGTTTTGGACGTATTTTGCGCTGCTGCCTAGATAAAAAAAATTCCACCGCTCCTGTATCATTCCTGTATTTCAAATCTTTCATGTCTGCACGGAGACAACAGGCATGGAGGCTCCCTGGGGTTCGCCAACTCCCCTACCTCCTCCCCCTCCCTGAACAAAGCCTCCCCAGTTGCAAGCCTGACCCAGTAACCTGGCTAGCAGCCTGGGGGTATAGCGTACCCTGTCTTAGGGCTTCCAGGGCCCGTTGTGAGCACACAGGGCCAGCATTTGTGTACAGAGCAAAGTCACTTTCGTCAATGCAATCGGCTCTTGCAGGGATTAGAACAGCTCCTTTTAGACAGGGCCGATTGTGTGGCAAAGGTGTAGTAGCCTAGCGGAGCCAGGGAGGCTAATCTGGCCGGACACAGGCATCTTTCTTTTCAGACGCTTCTCAGTAATGCCCTCTTGCTGTCAGAGCCAAGTGTTTTTGTAGATTATGTGCCTCGTCTCTGTATACACATACACAGTCCAGGATATCTGACACAACATATGTATAACTGACACCTTTCCCTCAGACTTTGGTGCACTCAAAGCAGCCATCTTCTCCATGTTGATCACTGCATCTTCCAGTTTCGATGTTCTAAGAAATATCCACCGACTGAAATGACACTAAAGTCATCCCAATGTTTGGGAAGTCACAAGGCCGACCTCTTCGTGGATGCATGCGGGTGCTTATTGAATGCTGAAGAGTCAAATAAGATGTGCAGAGGAACTGTCACAAGTGCGCTCCACAGAAAATCAGAACTAATTAGAGCATTCAATTTCTGAGGCATTAGGGAGAGTATGCAAAACATCTTACCCCCTGGCTCCCCTTGAAGCAAATCGCTGGCTGATTTGATAGTGATGCCTGAGGAGAGAGAGAGAAAGAGAAGAAGCTGCTCACTGATTCAGGAATCATGTTTAATCTAATGGACAGCTCATGCATTATGAGTGAAAATATATTGCCATTGTTCCAGCTCTGCTCCGTGGATTTCTTCTAGATAACAGCAGTCTGGCTTGGTAAACTTTTCTCATTAAATCCCAAAACGTTGGCCGTAATTGCCATTTCCCATCAGCCTTTGCCCTAATGGATTACTGTCATATTTCTATATCGTCAAGTCTACAGTTCAGAGGTTTCTGGCCCTAATCTTCAGTGGAATGTGTGATTAATCGATCTATAGCCTTCTGAAAACTTTGCTCATGTCAATCTGTGCATCTTTGTGTGCGTGTGTGTGTGTGAGTTTGAGCTGATTTCCCCTCTAAATGATTAAATGAATAAAGGCTACAACAGATCCCAGAGGAAAGACAAAGCTCCTTCAGAAACCAATTATCTTTCTTTTATAAAGGTACTTTTTATAAGCCCTCCATGCTGTGGTTTGTAGCTGTGCTGCTCCCAGACCACCCTGTACCTGACTTAAGCTCCTGAACATCATATTGCCCCCCCCCCCCCACCCACTACTGATAAAGAAATATTAAAATCATAAAAAATGTCTGCCTTTGAGGCAACATGATACATGGTTAATAGATGGAGACGGAGATGGATTATCTGTGAAGTACAGCTGTGCCCGTGATTGACAGCGCTCTTAATTTATTATTAATGGTTTTGGGAAATGTCTTCCCTATTGAGGAGTATTGTTGTGATTTTCTTCATCATCCGTTTGGTTTTAATATTGAATGGAATAATAAATATTAAAGCACATGATGTTTGTTACATATTACAAACACAGCCGTAGGGCTAATTCAGACTTACTGACTTATAGGTTTGAATGTGGCCTGACCGTTTTAAAGAGGGTTTATTGTAATATTCACTAGAGCTGAAACAGTCAGTTGATAAATGTATACCACTTTCTAATAAGGCACCTTTTATGATAAGCTGTAACTAATGTCTTTATAAATGTTAATAAACAATTCACCAAAACCTTTATAGGTTTGTTATTAGACATTAATAAGAATGTTTTGGGGTTGCCAGGTAAATCCCTTTACCTTGTGTTTATCCTCCTCCAGCTGGAGAATTTGGACCACAATCCATTTATTAACAATTTATTCATAACCCATGAGTGTTAATGGATTACCAACATCTATAACAGCATTATTACAAAACAAAAATGATAAACACCAGCCAAAAGGATTTTCTACAGCCTGGCAACTCAAACGTTGTTATTATTAATGGCTTATAACTGATCTATATAGCATCAGTAAATGATTTATTGAAGCCATTACTTACAATAATAAGCCTTTTGTATAAAGGCTGCCCTATTAGAAAGTGGTACAGATTAATTAATGAGTCATTTATTAAGCAAAAGGGCTGTGAATACTTGTTGGTTTTCTAAATGTGCTCTGATAGTAAATTGAACATCTTTAGGTTTCGTTGGTTAGACAAAAATCTGAAGGGAACAACTGCGGCTTTGGGAAATTGTAATTGTGGCATTTTTCAGTATTTTCTCGCACAATTAGTCGATTACTTGAGAAAAAAGGCGGCAGATAAATCGTTAGTTGCAGCCTTGATTTGATATAAACGCATACAAGAACTCTTTATCTCAGGTTTCACAAGCCACTCTCCTCCCTTCAACACACAACAGACATGACAACCATAAATAAATCATGTCTAATAACAGAAACTCTTTCAGACACACACTCACACACACTAAAACAGTAATATTTGGGGTGGTCTTTGGCTTGGAAAACTTTTGCAGTCACCTCTCCTGACTGCCTGCTTTGGCCTTGAGGAAGCTGTCAGGCTGTGTGAGCTCTGGAGTTTACTCTGCTTCACAGACCAATGAGCTCTGGAGCTGGGCGAGCTTCCAGGCGTGTAAAAGGCAAAAAAGAAAACAATAATACACAAGAGCCCAGCAACAACTTGCCGAGCTCTGCCACCGAGCCCAATCCGGACTATACAGCTGAACCACCGATTCCCAAACACAAGGGGGGAAAAACTCCACTAAATGAGCCTCCAACTGCAGTCATAACTGTGGGACTAACTGTCTTATCAAGCGGAGCTCTGGGAAAGACCATTTGGATAGACTAAATTATATCGGTCTAATCTAATGGACCATAAAAGCAATAAAACAGTCTCCCGATTCAGAGGAGTGGAATAATGTGCTTGATAGCTTGTTCATTAATTTATTCCCGAGAGCGAAATGAGCAGGAAAAAAAACAGCTTTTTTTTTTTACATTTAATGACAATCATCTGTGTTCGCCCATAATCTAAATAATACATTTCACATGTAATGTATGTATAGCCGAGAAAACAGCAGGCTTATAAAGCTCAGGGCATAATCACAAACCTCTGTCATATGGGAACTTTAATACCTTTTGGTTTTTCGGGAGATTACGCTTTGGTAAACAAGCAGACATGCACAATTATTAAAATAAATTCCCTGAGCCTCTCCTTTTCTGCTCAAAACAAATTTCACTCAGGGCTTAAAGGAGAATTTAATGAAATCCCTTCATTCATCAAAGTCTGTTGAATCGCCTGTTATGATCACAATAAATCTTTGCCTGCCTTCTTACTGTATCACAGCCAGAATAAACCGACACACACAACATTTATCAGCTTTTTGTCGATGGGATTTGAGCAGTCCGCGAGCTATTGAACTACTATATAACTTTACTTTCTTTTTTTTTTCAACAAAAAGGGAGAACAAGCTGCGTCTCCAGTGGGGGGTTTTTACAGTTCCCGGAGTTGGGAGGCGATTAAGAAAATGAAAATATAGCTGAGGGGAAAAAAACACACACACTCGAGCTCCAAAGTTCAAGCCGATAATTGAGTCTTACCTTCAGGTTCTGGTAGGCTTCGAGGGTCCGGATGGCAGTGTCGGTGAGTTTGACGTGGTACAGAGTTTGATTCGGGGTGTTTTTGTTGATTTTGCCACAGGAGAGCCCATACCGATGCTCCTGTCTCAGCGCTGCCATTTCTACAACTGAACACTATTGGCGACATTCTGCCTGAAACGTCACGGAGGAGAGAGCGTGTGGGCGGGGCTAACACACACACACACACACACACACACACACACACACACACACACACACAGAGGAAGTATGAAGTAAAGAAACTCTTTTACTTTCGCTTTCCAGCTCATTCTCGTTGGTCATGTGTGCTCCCAGAGCCTCCTGCATGTCTATTAAAAAATCTATTTTTATTTTTAGGTTTGGTCCAAGTTGAACTCGTGCTACCAGATTTCGGAATGCACTCGCACACACACACACACACACACACACACCAGGAGGTATAAACACACCTGCCGACTGATGTATGAGTGGAAAACGACATCCATATTTATTTGGGCACTGCAGAGAAACACTGTGTAGAAACTGCAATCAAATCAAAACCTGTGATAAACTTTATGTATTCCTGAACAAATAGTCTGTGGTGGAAGAAGTATTTATATCATTTAAACACAAGTACAACAATATAAAAATACTTCATTACACATAAACGTTATGCATTCAAAATTCTACTGAGTGAAATTACAGATGAGCAAAATGAACACTGTACCTTTCAGAGTGTGATTCTGTTATTCAGGCTGCAACTATTTTCACAACTGATTAATCTGCTGATGTTTTGTCTGACCAACCGTCCAAAAGCCCAAAGATATTCAGTTTACGATCAAATAAGATGAAGGAAAGCAGCAAATCTTCACATTTTAGCTCCACTCATTACATAATATGGAATACTGCATTATTATTACTGACAGGTTAATGTGTAAGCAGCGTTTTAACGTTGTATGTGCAGTGGATGTTGAGCCAATTTGAACTAGTATGTGTACTGTTGGGTAGTTTAATGTATAATAACCCATCACATCACAAGATTATCATATTTGTTTTCGTCTGAAATGTAACTGTGGATGTCAAATAAAAGCAGCGGTGTAAAATGGGCAGCATTTTCCTCTGAAATGTAGAAGAGTAGAAGTGAAAAGTAGTAAAATGAAAGTACCCGAGTAGCGTAAAAGTATCTCAAAATTGTTTCAAATCATAGTTCTAGTGAACAATTGACATATCTGGCTTGGGCCCAGAAGACTTCAGCTTTTAGAGTAATGTACTGTATGATACAGTGCCTTATTATGAGAACAAATTTTAACCTCAAATTGTCACTTTAACTCATCGAGCTCAAAGTCTCAACATACCATAAATGTTTGTACCTCCAACAAACGTCATTCATTTACCTTCATGGGTTAAAAACATATCAATCTTTTCAGTTTTCTAGAATAATTGTGAATATACCAAAATTAAATATACACGTGATATGAAATATTTTTCCTCCAGCAGTTTTACACCATATAAACGGTGTATTTTTGTAATCTAGTGTCAGTCTTACAGCCTCCAGGTTATTACAGCTCTTCCGCAAGTGCTGTGGCACTTCTTAAAAAGTGAAAATAAAAATCCACCAACGTAACTCAAAGCAAATTAAGTTAGAGCTTGTATCTCTCGAGATCTTATTGGTAGATTGCGTTCATGGAAACTGCGTTATGGGGCACGACGGTGAAGTCATTAAGAAGCTTACAGACGTTCTGGCAGATTAGGTTTTTCTCTTCTAATCCTGCAGATTACCACTGCACAAGCCTGCTGGCTGGGAGTGCTTCGTTGCGCTGCGCAGTTTCTTTACATTGATCATTTTTTTGTTGCCGCCACATTACTGGACTGCGTAGACTAAGACGGACACAAGCTGGAGAGAGAGAGGAGGTCAGAGTGCAACAGATCTGCAGAAACTACGCAGCTGCAGGCGGGACAAAGCTTTTTTGAAAAAAACTGTAGAGGAAGCCAGGATTTAGGGATGCACTCTGAGTTGGATTCATGAATCACAACATGTATTTTTGAAAATATTACGTCATGGAGATATTCTTTTTGCTTTGACAGTATAGGAGTTGTTTCACCACAGAACTACTAACCTGCACCTAAGTGGAACATTGGCTGGACAGAGAGGATCATCTCTTTCGGAGACTAACGCAGATGGTGTCCATCGCTCTCTGTAGTGAAATGGAGACAGAACCATGTTGTGAAGAGCATGAAGACCCTGCATTGGAGCCTACAGAGCCTGAGGTGAGAGAGGCCAGTTCTGAGCTTGCTGACAGGGCCAGTCACACCGAGCTGCCCTGTGGGCCTGAAGAGGAAGGCGAGGAGCTGTGCGGGAGAGAGCAGGCTCAAACAGAGAGTGGTGCAGGAGAGGGTAAAAGCATTGAGATAAAAAGCCCCTCTGATCCTGAACAAGAAAGCGGAGATGCAGAAGGCAAGGAACGGAGGAAACTGAAAAAAACAAACAGCTGGAAGATGGTACGATTCCAAGACCCATCAACAGATGACGATGTGTTGGAGAGGGACAGCTCAGCAGAGAGTCTCTTTCCAGAATATGTCATGAAGGAGTGGACTTCCTCGACCTTTGAGGAGCTGTTCATGGCAGAAGATTGGCAGGACATCACAGGTGAGGACACACTTTAGACCTGGAAGGTAATCTTTCGTCACTAACTTACCAGTAACTTTTGATTAACTTAACTTTTACATTTATGAAGAAAAGTGACCAAAACATGACTGAGATCAAGCTTGGTGTGTTCGCATGCTTACCCACAACTAGCAGATTAAGCCGGCATCCTCCTGCATGACCTTCTCTTCTTCCCTCACGCAGAGGACCGGCTGTTGAGGAAGAAGGTGCTGGAGTCCAGGGCCCCGCATGCCCTGTGCCCCACCTGGGGCCAGGAGGTCACTGTGAAAATGCAGTGTGTCCTGGAGGACCGCACTGTGGTGGAGAAGGACTGCAACCTTGTGTTTGTGATTGGAGAGGGGGACGTAAACCAGGTAAAAGCTTTTTACCCTTTAGTTTTCTCCAGGAGAGAGTGCTTATGTTTCATCATGCTTCATTAGTGACCAATATAGACTGTGAAAATATGTAAAAGAGAGTCTGCAGCCATGCTAGCAGCTCTGTGAGGCTGTTCTTAGATACAGCGGTGCCTTGAGCTAAATGCATGCTAACATGACAATGGCAATGCTATCATGCTGATGTTTACCAGGTCGCCATCTTAGTTTAGCATGTTAGCATGGTAACAGAGGCTGTTAATGAGGCTGATGGGAGCGTTATTAGTTTTGTGGGACATAAACCAAAGAATCCATCAAATAGTTATTGAGACATTTCAATCAAAACTAAAAATGTCAACCTCGTTGTGGGATTGGAGGAAAAGTCAGGGGATCACCAAAATCTTTATGATGAATCCTGTGGGAACCACAAATATGTGTACCAAATTGTATGGCAATCTGTCCAGTAGTTGGTGGTATATTACAGTCTGAACCAACTGACAACCCTAGAGCTAGCATGGCTAAAAATCTGGTCCACATGCTTGAAACAATATCAGATGTATTAGTCAAAGTTATGCCTAAATGTATTTTGTATAATTATGTAAAAAGGTCAGTCAGCCCTCTAAACAACATACTGTGACACCTGTAGGCCCTGGAGGAGTGTGTCATATCCATGCAGAAGGGCGAGATCACATTACTGCTGGCAGATTCACAGTATGGCTATGGACTTCTGGGAAGGTAAGGATTTTCCAGTTATTGTTGTTCAATGTTAATTTACTGAATTAAGAAGCATGTTGAAGCAGAAACCAGACTTGGCCAGTTATAATTTTTCTAAGAATCATCTCAACAAGAAGCCCAGACCTCTTGTACCTGTTGCTGTGGGGGCAGCCTGGTTATCCAGGGGTAGCAGGCTTAATGAACCATAAACAGGAGCAGATGGCTTCTTCCTAACACCATTCAGAGGCAGCCTATCAATGGTGTGTTTGTAACCTCCCAACCTATGGGAGGACACTACTCATATTACGGCCAATGGCTTAGGTTTATAACCTTTACACCGTTAAAGAGCCAGTATAAACACAGAGGAGATTGGTGTGTGTCGGTGACGAAACCCATTTTTTATGGTTTTAATGTTTACTTTAGATAACCTGGACACGTGAGAATGAGACATTAATGTACCACAGTGATTTGGTGAGATTGTTTTTTAGGTGGGACTAGAGGAAAAAACGTAATAGCAAATGTGTTTAATGGGATTTAATGCGTTTGCTGGTGGATTGCGCTGCTGTATGGCTTTTTAAGCAGACAGTAACATACTGTATATTAAGCTGTTTCATAAACAGCAAAATTGTGACCATTAATTTAGCGATAATATCAACTCTATGCCAGTGTTTATGTAAGCCCACACCCATTAGAGTAAATTAAACATCATTATATAGTTTCAAACACTCCTAGAGAGCCATGTGTGCTCTGTCAGTGGACAGCAGTTCTCCAGTCAGCCTAAAATAAAGACTTTACCTGTATTTGTGAGGATATGTGCTGTGCTACATGTAGGACAGACTGTACCATGAATAGAGTGGCTGCACAGGGGAGTAATGCATAAAAACAAACACGTCCGTGCACCCAGAATTATCATGTGGTAGTAAAAGCCTTAGAGAGGTGCAGGATACAGAGGATAACTTTGTTGATAACATAATGTTCTGAACATTGTGTTGAACGTGTTTTTTTTTTTTCAGTGTGTGTACTACACTGTTTCAGCCTCTTATGTGCTGTGTGTGAGGTCCTGTTTGTATTATGGAGCTCTGTGAAGGGGACGATGGGACGTGGGGTGTGTGAGGTGAGAGCGAGGAGTCTCTGAGGTGTTGCTCGAGTCTCGCCCTCTGTCGTGTGAGGAGAAGGAGGCAGAGAAAAGGGGGGGGGGGGGGGGGGGGGGGCAGCGGGAGGTTAGTTAATGATTGTTTTGATGCAGCTGATTAGGGTTGTGTGCTGCAGAGTCAAATTTAGCCGCACCATAAGGTAAACAATCAGAGCTTCATGCCAGCTCTTTCCACATGATTCAGTTCCTGAGGTTGCTTGTTGCTCTGAATGTCATATTCCCCAGTCACTGAAGTTCAATAATGAAACAGCATGTTACAAGCTGAAGCATGTTGCAAAGTAAACTCCAAGGTAAAAAGATAAAAACATTGAACAGGTCATCCAATAATGGAAAAGTCCTCTAAATCCTGAAAAAGCATCTGCTGAGAGGCCAGACATTTTTTGAAAATACACTTATTTGCTTTCCTGAGGACAGTTAGATGAGAAGACCACGTCAAGTCTGTGCTGCAAATATGAAGCTACCACCGGCAGCCAGCTAGCTTAGCTTAGCATAAAGACTGGAAACAGGGGAAATACCTTCTATACAAGCACATTTAATACTCACTAATTAACATGTTGTATCTTGTTTGTTTAATCTGTACAAAAACTGAGGTGTTTAAAGACAATTGAGCATTTTATTTTTCTATGTCTTGGCAAGACAAATAGCAGAGACTCAAGAAGTTGTTGGTCACGGCGAAGAAATAGCTTCCCGTAAAACTGCAAAATTGTTGTTTTTTACACTTCGGTAACCACCTAAGCTAACCAGACATGAGAATAGTATTAATCCTTTCATCTAACTCTTGTAAAGAAAAGCTAATAAGCTTTTCCCTTAAGCAAGACACAGAATTCCTACCGTATCATTCATGGCACATTGCTCTGGAGAAACGCATCTGTTAATCTGCTTGTCAAGAACTGTCACAAAAGTGTTTAATACAAACATTATTTGTGCAAATATGCTGACAAAATTAAGAATCACAAGCAGTGACAGACATCATGTTGCAGAGTAGTTTTGACAGGCTCAGCGTGTCTGTGCTGTAAAACGACAGAGAGACAACGAGGGAAAATCTCATTAGCCTCTCTCTGTTTTCTGGCAGATGCATTGATTGAACTCTGTCAGTCGCCTGTTGCAAACAGTGCTGCTAAGAGCACTTCACGGTTATTTATCAGAGCAGTGTGCAAAGCTGGTCAGACAGTATGATTCAACACAGCTCAGTGGAGTGGTCTGTAGCTCAGTGTGTGGGTGATGGGCTAGCTGCAGCGCCTGATGCGATCAGAGCTGCAACTTCTGAAAAAAAGGTGAATAAGAGGATAATGAAACCCCTGGAAAAGTCTGGAGCATTTACCTGATTGATTACAACAGACGAGCTGAGCTAAATCTACTGTAAGAAACACTGACGTTTCTCCTGTGTCATTAAAGCCCTGAGCCTTTGAAAGTGGAGCTCTGACGAAAAAGACTCTATCGCTCGCCTTTTTGAGGAACAGCAGCATGCGTCAAAACTATTCCCTACTGTGACATACTACTTAGTCAGAGACACAAACCGCCTCCCCTCAGTCAGCAGGTCATTAGCAGAGAGCAGTGGAAGCTAACATCTGTTGATCTCTGGACAGGCGCACCTCTAACACTCATAAACCCTCCAGGGGCCAGAGGTACTATCAGCCCTGCACAACCCCAAAGTCAACAACATTAAGTGTCACTGGCAGCTGCTTTAGTTTTTGTATGAATAAAACTGAACTTCCCAAACAAGAAACCATAGTTAAATAAACCTGTGCTACTTCCATTATACAGTATACAGTGCATGCATGTGTTTCTAGCCATATGTGAAACAGCACACAACACATTTTAAGACTTCTTCAGTGTGAAATGAGGTGCGCTGGGAGGTTATGTTGGCCGCCTGTCAACAAACAGAAGCTTAAACCTTTGCTGGCAGCAAAGGTGTTACCGTACTTACTACCTCAGTGGCACATGTTGAAGAGGAGTTAATTAGACCACTGGGATGTGTCACAGTTAAATTAATAGTTTAATCCAAGTCCAGATGGACAATGTCAGCCAGTTAATCATTCCACTGTTGCATTAATGTGTCATGAGGGGATTGTGTGCTATTTATGATCAATGGTACAGTTCAAATTTATTTTGTACAAAAATGCTTTATACAAAAGGAAAATGTACTTAATCTGCACAGAAGCCCACATGTGCCTTAGACACAAGCTACTTTCAGTCTAAATCAACCGAATATGACTTTTACTATTCGTAAATTTAAACCTGCAGAAACAGTGAAGAGGTAAAACAGAATGAAAAACAGACTCTGTCACCATTTTACACCTTGGAATAATAATAATAAATTAGGGAAGGAAGTGCCTAAATTTGGTTGGAACGTCAGATTAACACCTGAAATATCACATTATCATAGCATGTGATCCAAGTTTTCAGCAACATCACTGAAATATTTACAATAATAATAATGACACAGCAAAGTAGAATCAAGTTTGGATATTTAATGTCACCTCAGCTTAGTTTCTGGGTTTTAGTGGGACATGTATTCGAGTGTCACCTGTGAAGCAAGGAAAACTGATTTTGTATTGTCCATTTTTTCCCCTTAGTAGTAGTATTAACAGAAAAAAATCAAAGGGGCCCACATTTGAACCCTGGTGTGTCCCACATGGAATACTGTGAACCACAACATGCAAGTATAGTAGATAATCACACACTAAACAAATACCCTTTAATGGGACAGTAGAGACACTGTGGAGACACACCAGATGGCTATCATCGTTTCTGAGGGGAGGAAAACACACAAGTCCAACAGTGGGAAGAGAGAGAGGAATCTGCCCCTCTTTCACCTCTGGGGGAGGTGGGACTGAAGGCTGGTGGGGCCTTGATTACACAAAGTTTACTGATCTGGCAGTATGGTGGCAGGGTGGAGCAAGTTGAGTGAAGCTTTGGCTCGTGGGAAAGTACTGTAAAGCTTACCTTCATGATTGATGTTATTGCATAATATTCATCATCTGTTAATAGGCATTGGATTTGATCTTGTGTGTTTGTGCTCTTATGTTCTGTCACACTGCCAGGCAGTCATAGTCCCTGATTACATCTGGCATTAAAATGCTTCTTGGGTGATCCGATCACAAGTGGACAGCTCTAAGTACATCAATCTAATATGATATATTTATAAAATACAACATATAAGACTTTGTCAAGGAAAGTCCTGGACTTATTTCCATTTTTGTTCACCAGTCCTCCAAACTTCATCAAGACTGAGACAGGCATTTGTTGTTTGACATTAAGAATAATTAGAAAAAAGCAACTAAAAAACTAGAAAATCGTATCATATGAACAAACAATTGTTTTGTTTTTTTCAGGAATAAGGCAAGGAAAAAGTGTTATAGACACCCAAACAAGACTAAGAGTCTACAGCCATAGTAGTGGCTCTTTGAGGCTGTACTTAAACACTGTAGTACTTTGAACTAATGCTAACATCAGCATGCTAACAATCACAATGACAATGCTACCATGCTGATGTTTAGCAGGTATATAATGTTTACCATGTTAACTATCTTAGTTTAGCGTGTTAGCATGACACAAAGTACAGCTGCGGCTGATGAGAATGTTGTTAGCTTTGCAGGTATTTGTTCATAAAGCAAAGTATCGGACTAATAAAAAATTTGACCTGATGATGGCGCAAGACAAAAAGTCAGAGGATCAACAGAGTTATCACAAATCATCATAAGGGGTCATGAATGTGTGAACCAAATGTCAAGGAAATCTATCCAATAGTTGTTGAGATACAGTATTTTAGTCTGGACTGAAGAGGTGGACCAAATGACCGACACGAGACACGACGCTGGCATGGCTAAAAAAGACTACAAAATTGCATCTTGATCAAACAATCAATAATTTTATTTCATGAAGCAGACAGACTCAAAAAATATCGCTGATCGACACCCAAAAAATCCCATCTATAGAGTAATATATATATATATATATTTATGTGACCATTACATCAGACAATGTTTTCATCCAGACTGGAATGTCGTCAGGTCACAATTGTGACCTGCAGATCATCCAGCATAATTGTTACATAAAGTATTTGATTGGAGTCGTTATGCGTTATGTTTGATATACAATAATGTAATATTTACCCAGAACTAATAGATAACATGCATTGAGCAGTGAAACGTCTTCCTGGGAATGTGCTCAAGGGGAATCTTTGTTGACACTCTTGAAGAAGTTGGCAAGTGTGGAAGTCTTTCCCCGTGGCCTCTGAGACACACCCATATCCAGCAGGGGAATGCAGCTGAAAAAGGTAACACTGACATTTCTCAGAGCAGACTGAGAGATTCACAAAGCAAAGTGGCAACATGGGAAAGCGTCAAGCCAGAAATGTGATCAATAGGATTAAGTCTGATGATGAATGGGGATACTTGTAGGCGTAGCCTCCTTTGAAAGACGTGAGAAATGTCAGTGACTTATGACACATTTCATCTTGGATTGACAAAAACCTGCTTAGCATGTGCATACTAGCATTCATTAAAATGTTGCGTGTTAGCTGCATTTGTCATTACTGTGTGTGTCCTTCCTCTTCTTGAAAACCAATCTTCTTATCACCCAGTGTCACCCAGAGAACTGGCAGTTCTGCTTTTCATTTCAGGCATCAGGCACTTGCTAGCAGACAGGTACAGTGACTCACACACCGCAGAGTTCTGGTGTCTGTCACTTTTATGCACACAAGCCCTCCTCCCTCCTGTCCTCCAGATACGTAACCATGCTGTCCACTCAGAAAATCTGTGAGGTGGAGTTCCTCTCTTTGCTGAAGGTGGTGTGACTCACTCTGCAGAGCCACCTGGGTCAAATGAATAATGTGACCTTTGAGATGCTCCTCTATGGAAAACACAATGATGAATCTAAACCTATCTTCTCCACTTTGGTGTTTCCTCTCGGCACAAAAATGACTTGTACAAACAATCGGCTGTTTGGAGTAACTGACACCGGCATGAAGAACATGTTTCTTTGATTTACTGTTTACTGTCATCGGTGAAGGATTCCAGCAACAACTGAACTCTCGGCTGCGTGGTCACGTGACCTAAACAAGTTTGACTGTAGCTTTTGGGCTTTATGCGTCTCTTTCCCGGCACAAATACAGCAGGCTGACTAGAAACCACACCCAGACCTCACGCTCCAGGAGCAGGCCAGCAAGCACCGACAGCTGTAGCACGCTCCAGATAAGATCAGGCTTAACTCTGAATCAGCATGTGCTCCTCTGTTTGTCACCACCACTGTCACGTTAGTTTGAGGCTTCATGTGTTGACCTGAAGCTAAAACGAAACGTATGGATTAAATCTGAACAGAAAAGACTCTTTGTTTTACCTCAGAAAACTACATGGTGGATGTGTTTTGGCGGCGCAGCAGTATTTTGCCACTCAAACCCAGTGTTTGAACTGTGCATGTCCCTCATCTAATCTGCCTGGATGTTTACCTTTTTCCCCTACTGCTAGCAGGCTTATCTCTCTCATCGACACAGCCGTGGTTGTAATATAGCACTCCCCTCAGTTATATCTACTTCTGCTTTCTGTGGCCAGGCGGTATTTAATGGGACAGTAAATCTCCTCAACTGAAATGTGCTTTTATTGAATTTCAGGTAGCATATTTTTAGAGCAGATATCACTTGGTGGAGTCAAATTGACTTTGTACTATATGACCACCCCACTGGTTAGAGCTTTGTTGGTGTTGTCTAGTTTTAGTTTTACATTCTTTTGTTTCATTTATTTATTTTAGTCCCCATTTTCTCCCACTTTGGAGCGCCTAACTCCCTTTGCACTGCACTCCTTGTCCCTGCTGATTCTGTTGCTCTATTGTTGGCATGAAGAAGGTGTTGACCAGGATTGGTTTGTGTTTTCACGGTAGGGATGATTACAAAAGAATTAAAACCAACAATACGATGAGAGGAAACAGGACATTAGTCAACATAATACAAACCGAAAACCACCACAGCAAACTTCAGCTATAACAGGTTCACAGAAGGACACGCACAGTCGATGATACCCCAATTGGTGAATGGTACCTCAAAAAATGCAGACAAGATTTCCTCTCAAGATGTTTCACACAATAAAAATTACTCTGCAAAAACAGATCATCTATTATCTTGTTAGGCTCCATATCAGAAAGGTTGACATCTGTACCTGCTGTCCTACCCTCACCTCTGATCTTACTCTCACAAGTTGGTGTTAAAACATGCTGTCTGTACTGGAACACTGACAATACTGTCATGCTTCACTGACATCACCTCTCGTCCACTGTCTGTACCACTAGCTGTGTTGTATAACCACGATGTTGCGACAGAGCCTGTTTTCCAGAGCGTGGCATACAAGAGCGACACATGGGAGAAGCACACGTGAGATGGCACTTCAGCCCCACCAGCACCTTTCCCTCTCATGCCAGGCTCTCTTTTTAAATCATCCATGCCTGCTGTGCACAACACACACAGCCAGAGAGCGAGAGAGAGAGATTAGTGGAGCATGACAAAAAAATAGATGGCTGAGCAGAACTGGTGTTAAAAGTAACCTAATGTGCTCTTGTAAACAGACGAGCATGCACTCTCCTGTGTGTGTTTTCAGCTGGTTGTACCTGACTTGAATATATGATGCCTAAATTAAAATATAAAAGCCCTTCATAAAAACAAACAATTTGATTATTTGAAAAACCTTCACCTTGTAAAGGGTGCTTTTTGGATCGTCAAACAGCATCTGAAAACCAAGTCTTCGGTCAGAATTGCGGGGGCTACACCTTTCAATTTTTTGTAACTTCCAGACAAACCACTTCATGCCACGATTGGCCAGGTTAGCTCTCTTTTTAGCCATGCTAGCGCCATAGCTCTAAGGATAGCAGTCCACCACTTTGGACCATTCATGGTTCTCAGAGGGTGAACCCTGCTGACTTTGGTGATCCCCGGAAATTTCCTCTAGCCTCACCATGAGGTTGACATTTTTGGCTTTTAGTGAAATGTCTCGACAACTTACTGGATGGCTTGCCATAAAATGTGATACACACACATTTTATGTGCCCCTCAGGATGAATTGTAATAACTTTCAGGTCTAATATTTTGGTTTATGACCAGAATTGCAAAACTAATGACATTCCCATCAGCTTCAGCTGTGCTTTGTGTTTAGCGCTAATTAGCAAATGTTAGCAATGTTAACTGAGATGGCGATCCTGGTAAATATTATACCTGCTTAGCAATAGCATGTTAGCATGCTGACGTTAGCAAGTAGCTAAAAGCACTACTGTGTCTAAGCACAGCCTCACAGAGCCGCTAGCATGTTTTTAGCTGGTTTTTAGTCTTTATACAATTACTTTCATCCCTTTTCTTATGTACAACAAGTGCAAAGATTGTCCTAGAGTGCCGTTATGCCAAGTTGAACAATTATTGCATCTCGCCGCTTTGTATGACAGCCGGCTTTTCACCCCACCTACAACACGTTGTATAAACTAGCCTGTTTCACACAAAGACCAGACTTTACTCTTCTGTATTATGTACCCCTGGCTTTGTGTTCATAGCTGCTTTCAATCTCCCTTGTCACTGCTCAAACACAGAAGCTGTTTCTGGGATTCTTTGACTTCCAGGACCACCCAGTCCCACTGGTCATTTGTGGCTCAGAGAAGTCACTTCTTATTATGATTCTACAATTTTAGATACACATTTCAATCTACAGAAGAATGCTACTTTCCCGTAACGTAAGCTCAGACAGACAATGTTGCCGGGCAACTCATGAACCCACTTCCTACATTTTCCTCATTTGTGGTCCAGTGGGATGGAAGCAGATGGGATAGTGGAGGAGCAGCTGTTTCTCACTGACAGTGACACACTGTGCACACATACAGTATGTTAACAGGTCTGTATCGACAGGTTAACATGCTACATGTGTCATGTGCTGCAGCAGAAGTAGAGACAACAGTGTATCTGATCAAATAAGGTGCTGTGGAGGGATGTGAGGTGGTGGGTGCTGCCTGTGAGACCGGTGGAGGGAGATCTAGTGTGTGTGTGTGTGTGTATTAGGGGGATGAAGAGGTACCGTCAGTGGAGACGTGGAGCGTGACTCATCTCGCTAAGACGTCAGTGCTTCGTCATCAGTCGTCTGCAGCAGTCTATCACGGACAAACACACACGCACACACACACCCAATAGACTTTCAAGCTATTCCTCTCAAAGTTAATGACTGGCAGACTCCCACTGACATCCTCACTGCAAAATCAAAATCAGATGTGCAGTGATTAACCTTTAGGGATTAACTAAGTAGATCTCATTACAAATGAAACCATCTCAGTTGTTTTATATCACTGATGAGATTAGTTGCACTGCGGCAATGTTTCATATTGTCATTCCAGATGGTGAAGGACAATACAAATGAGCTCAAGCATAGAAATATGTGCAAAAGAAAATAAAAATAAGAGAAAAAACAGCCTGAAACTCCTTGTAAATGGGCTGCCTGTGTTTGCTTTCTAAGATACCTGTGAGGAGAGTGACCTATGCCATTGCCACTGGCTCTGGTCAAGTAAAGTCAAGCCCTTCCTCCTAGGAAATGTGGCTTTTTCACTCATTATTGATGCTCCAGGTCTCATCGCACCACACAGCCATCAGAGAGAGACTAAAGGATTGTGCTAATGGCCCTGCTACATTTGCTTTACTCAGCCGGCAGACTGCAGGCTGCTCCTCCGTGACAACCTGACTAATAAGTCAGGAGTTCAGTGTGCTGCTATTGATTCACAGGCTGCACAGGGAGGCAGAGCGGGCTGCTGCTGAAAGGAAGCTGGATCTTTATTGGTTAGATAATAGACACACACTCACTGAGGCAAACATATTTCTCGTGGACGGCGATATGACAGGAATGATAATGATGATGTTTTTGTTTGATGTACGTACGCTGCACGACTTCAGTAAAGTCAACATGTACACGTGATGTATGTGCTTGTAAATTACTCTCCGGATAAGCCCAAACATTAAAGACGTGAAGACCAGGTGTAGCTGTACAGGTGCACACGGGTAACAACTGCTGCTTTAAAAGTTACATCTCATTTAGTCATCAGTGAGCTTGATAACTGCTGTCTGTTTGTTGCGCGCTCAATTTGCAAAATGATTTTCGAGAGAGACGGTGACATTTTGTCGGTTGGAGTTATCTGGTTTCGGCACATGCATGTGTGACAGGCTCGGACTTAAAAGGGAAATTAATTTCTGATCAATATCTCTTTATGACATTTATTCCCCTGCCAGAATGTCATACATAAAGCAACGAGCAGCTTGTGGTCACAAACGTTAATGTTCACAACTCCGTAACCACAGAGGGAGGCAAACAGCAACCCTGCTGAATGATAATGACTTTCTCAACTGTATTTTATGCCCAAATCACACTTTCTGGAAAAAAAAATTAAATCTTTGATCTGAATGCAAAGTAAATTGCTTGTCTAAACAGAAAGGATAAAATACTCTTCCAACATTCAGGGATTCATATGTCCACTGAAGCAGGCATTTATGTGTATAAGTATAACAGTAATGGAAGAGGGGGACTTTCATCTTTCAAAGAGAAGGATTTTTGGCTTCTCGCTCAGAATTTGTCGTAAGTTAGAAAGCTTTGAAGTTCTGAAGTGAAATCCAAAACTGGCAGAGATTCGGTTTATATTGTGAGTAGGCCGAACGTCTGAGCAAAGAAAGAAACTGAGCTGTCATTGCTGTTAACCACGGCTTCACTTTTACCTTGCTGAGAATCCACTGAAACTAAACCTCACTCCCCGGGGCTGCATGAGAAATTTCCACTTGACCGCACCGTGCACACCTCAGAGGCGTCTGCTTGTTCATATTGATTGATTATGGATTTAGAGTCAATCTTGGGGTAAGATATCTTCTACAGATAACAGCAAGGCTGATATTCTAGCTACTGACCTCTGGTGATACATTTCTGTGTCATACAGATTTCTCTCATCCACCTGAACGCAGGCCAAAAGCTTTGAACTTTCTTTGCGGGGGGGGGGGTTATTCATCTAGATGCTGCCACACATCAGAGCCCAAACCTGGGAGAGATTTCAGATCATTGCATAAGGTAGAATCCAAAACTTGTCCTGCTCACCTGTGAGTCAGAGTAAAGCTGT
The DNA here is from genome assembly GCF_043641665.1 of Enoplosus armatus. Classification (NCBI taxonomy): domain Eukaryota; kingdom Metazoa; phylum Chordata; class Actinopteri; order Centrarchiformes; family Enoplosidae; genus Enoplosus; species Enoplosus armatus. Next base: position 10,191,346 of record NC_092185.1, read on the forward strand.
TGTTTTCTTTAAAAGCTTTGAACTTCCCTCATTCGTTCACTGCAGAGAGGTGGAGCTCACAGCTCACATCAGTCTAATTAAATGGATAAATTAGCTTGATGTGAGACTTGAACATTTTGATAAAACAAGCTTGATGTGATGTAAACGTCATTCTTTCATCACACTTTGTATTGAAATTATTATCGAACGTGTGCAGTGGTGTGTCAACTTCTTGTTTTTACTCCATCAAATGACATTGTTTTCTAATGTAAATGACTGATAGAAATGATGTAATACAAAAAGGGTTGTGCTGAAACTGCAGAGAATTAACAGCCCACTATGCACACATGTTAGCTGCTTTTAGCTCATTGTTTTTGGCTCACTGGTTGCACATGGACTTCATGGTTGAGTCTCAAAGCTCTCATCAGACAGTTTCCACAATAAAAAGTCTGTCGCTACATCCTGGGCATGAAACAGCAGAGAGGTGAAGTAAACAAATGGTTGGTGAAGAAAGTCGAACATTTAATAAGCTGGAGATCCAAATATTTTTGGTGGAGACCAAATCAAAGGTTTATAGGAGAAATATTCACAAATTGATACACATGCTAACTTTTATTTGTGGTTAAGGTTATTTGGGAAAAACATCTTGAAGTTAAAGTACCCTCTGGATGGTGTAACCACCAGTATACCAGTAGCTATATGGGGCAATGTTTTTGATAAGCAAGTCCCCATATTGTTCAAATGATCACACGGGTCTCATGATAAGCACTCCTGACGCTAACCTTATTTTACTTAACAGTTAGGAGCGGTAATGCTCCAAGAAACTTAGCAATGCAGCAGCAAACGTGGTAAAGAAGAAGACTGCTACCTAGCACACATGGATGTAAACAATGTAGGTTTTAAGATATTAATATTAATATAAAAATCATCTTTACTAATGTTTTCTGAGGAAGAAAATGCACTCAACGATTTATTAGGCCTCAATGATTCACACTGTGCATTCTTTGAGAAACGCTGAATGAAAACATAACTGTTTATAAGAATACACTTAATGATTTTTCGTGTACTCACACCTTTTTGTCTTTTTACTTTTCCTACTGCAGCTCACTACTGTATGTACTCCACTTTCTCTACTTAGAGCTGGTTTAATAAAGTTGTGTAACCAAAGAGTTTCTCTGAAATGGCCTAGCAGCTACACATCCCTGCTATTAAACAGCCACTATATGCCCCGCAGGTAGTCCAGGGCTGAGATTGGATTCATTTTAACAGGCTAAGGAAATCTGCTGTAGATTATATGGGGACTTTTGAGGAGCTCAGCAGCCAGGATGTAGGCAGTAGCTGCCCTTGATCCCCGCGAGCACAGTTTCACTGGCTCTTTGCTGGAGGAGGAAATAAAAACAAAAAGGAGAGGAAAGCACATGCCGAGGCAGCAGCTGAAAGGTGTCATGTGGGTCACTGGTGATTGGCACCGCACCAGTGCGCTGCTGCTCTGAGCTCAGCCAGTGAGTTAGTTTCTACATCTCCGACTGTAATAGGAGGTTGTTTTGCTGCAAATTAACTAGTATGGCAGCAGGCGAGGAAAAACAGCTGTGACGTCTCACCAATGCCGGGATTAAAGCTAAGCTCCTTTGCACGACTGTATTGGTGCCGTGTGTCCATCCAAGAGTCAAAACAGACACTAAACGACAGCAGCAGTGGACCTGTTTTTACCGCTGTAAAAATAAATAAATAAACAACCTCGTAAATCCTCTTGGATTTTGTATTATCACACAAGCTGCACACCACATTTGTTACGGTATATTATTGCACTATCTGGGGTTGTAACCATAGAAACCAGTATGAGGTACATCGCTGGCCTTTCCATCTTTTAATACGGAGAGCATGACGTCAAAGTGACCAATGTTTTCCCTCTGAGGGAGTTTTTCCTTTCATTCAGAGCAGCGAGGGGCCTGCTTGACAGATAACAGGGTGAGTCAGCGGCACTATCATACACCTTAATGAGGAAGTTTTCTCAGCCATTAATCAAATCCATCCATAATGACTGCATAACTTCCCATGACACCAGAGGGAGAAGCTCGTCGTCCTTTATCGCATCAGTCACAATCAACACAAGAATAGTGGAAACCTCTTTTGATCTGATTTCACAATACGAGAAATACCACGTCACCTGAACGTCACAGAACAAAAACACAGCTGGTGAATGTTTTCATGAATGTAGATTAGACATTTGTTTAATTTCTGTTGTTTGGTATTAAAAGGTCACAGTGAAACTTCTAAGTGAAGATATCTCTGCTAATATTATTAAGTCCTGAGGGGGTATATAGAATAAGTTATATTTAATATTACTTTATATACGTTTATGTCTCGCCTGGTTTCAGACGTCTCTAACATTTTTCCAGCAATCTCAATAGGTCTGGTGTTCTGTGCTCATTGGTGACTGTTTCCCACAGTTGAAGACATAAACAAGCCTATCAGAGGTTTGTAGGCAGCAGTAAGAATGGGGGCGCAATCTTCCGGTGCATTAGCTACATGAATAGAGATCGAAAGATTGCCAGAAAAATGGTGATGAACATGTATGTTGCAAGTTGACCTGCAGAAATAACAAATCCTTAAGGGAATAGTTGGATTTTGAGGGAAGTATTCGTTGTCTTGCTGAGAGTTAGATGAGAAAATTGACACCAGTCTCAGTCTCCGGTGACGATGGGACTCCAGGAAGTCAGTGTGCTCGGCTAAATTGTTGTCTGGCACATAACCCCATGTAAAAAACACAACTTTTACACTTTGGGTTTTGTAAGGATTGAACAAACAAGATAGTTAGAGAAGTGTTAATTAGTGAACTATACTGCTGGTAGGTAGATTTTTTTTAACCTTTGGACACAGTCATGCTAGCTGTTTCCCTCTGTTTCCAGTCTTCATGCTGAGCTAACTGTCTCCTACCTGTATCTTCGTATTTAACAGACAGTTATCAGAGTGTTATTGATTGTCTCATCTAACGCTCAGCTAGGAAGTGAATCAAACTGTCAAACTATTCCTTTTAATTCTTCCATCACCTTGATGAATATTAACTGATTCTAGCAGCTGCTAACCGCTTCTGTGACAACGGAAAAATTACGTCAACAATACAGCCTTGTTAGTATATTGTTAGCCACGGTTTCCCTGGTGACCTGCAGTAAACACTACCATAAATGTGGGCAGAGAAAGTCTGTATGCATGAGTCCAGTCCAGCCACCTGAACCTGTCTCAGTCTCTCGGTGCTGTCTGAGCTGCTGCTTCAGCAAATGTCTCATATCTTAAACTCAGCTCAGCCCTGAGCTCTTCAGCCCTCAGGCTCTGCCCTGCTGATGAAGACCCTGCTGATGAAGGCCCTGCTGCTGCACCCCAAAAAAACCTCTCTGTCTCCCTTCTGACCTTTTCTCTGGTTTGCGTCATTTCTCTGCAAGGTGGTTTGAAACTGTGGAAAGAAAACCACAATGCTTTCATTTTCAGCTAAACCTGCAACAACTACTCTCAACATAACACTGGGATTTCCTGTCTGCCACTTTGGTCTTTGATACATTTTTGTGAAATGTTTTACAGACATTCATGTTCCTCAGAAGATGAATCCTAATGACTTTAGTGATCACCGAACTTTCATGTAGCGCCACCAGCAGGTTGACATTTTCCTCAATATACCAGCCTTAAGAAAACACTGCGTAAAAGAGTAGTGACTATTACACCATTACACAATATTAATCCTGTTTGTGTAGTAATACTCAAAAACCACATTAAGCTAATGGCGGAGATCATGGTCATGTTTGAGTGTGAGTCTCAGAGAGAGAGCAGCTCAGGTTTAGGACGTGGACCCGATCTAAAGTTGCATGTTCAGGTTTCACTGGGATCTTGCCGAGGGATCTCACCCCGTTGACCAGCCTCCGCTTCCTGTTTGCACTAATAAGACCCCGGGGGCTCATTGGCCGAGCAGCAGCAGCCCGATGGTGTGGTGCTAATCACCAGTGACCCACATGGCGCTGTAAAGCTTATAGATCTGTCAGCGCGCGGCGTTCTCAGATTGCACTCGACAGTCATGCAGATTTTGTTTAATGCTCCTGATGGCAACAGTGGAAGCTCAACTCTCAGTTTTCCTCAGTGTTTTAGACATAAATCTTTACTTGGTGTTTTTCTGTTTACTGCTTGTTCACATTAAATGAGTTTAAAGACATAATGCTTCAAAGGTCACCTGTTGAATCCTGCATGTGAAGAATTGCTTTTTGCGAGGCAGTGAGCTCTCAGTGTGTGTGTGAGAGAGACTTGTGTAGGATAATAACAACGTCATTAAGTTCTGATGTGGCACATTTAGTTTGTGCAGTTAGCACTGAAGCAGCTGTACCTGCATCGATTCGAGAAAAATGACTCATCACTTCTCGTCTAATGTGTCCCGATCTGTATGAGTCAGGAGCAGCAAAGTGGGTGTGTTTCCCCTGTATGAAATAAAAATCAATCAATATCTAATGATTTAATCTGAGAAAATGAGTAAGGGGTTCTGCTGCTGAGTTATTTACAAACCAAACAGTGTTTAACTCACGTTTCTGTTTGGGCCAGTTGGAAATTATGATATGGTGGAATAACCTGTTTCCTTCCTCCCACTAAATCTATTTAACCTCTTCCTCAGTGGTGGCCAACACCGTCAGTCCATGTACATTTATACATTGACTGTTTTTTTTTGTTTTTCTATTGTTGATATGAGGCAAATGACATTAAAAACAATTCTTTAAATCTCATGTAACAGATATCTGTAATGGTGCTTTAGTTCAGTTAAGGTTTTTTTATGCATTCATTATAAAAAAATTACAGGATGAGCTTGTGTTCAAAATGATGCCCTATTTCCTTTATTGTCCACTATATTTACCTTCTGAATTCTAATGCTGTGACATTTATGAACTATATAGTTCTTTAAAAAGTGTCTGTGGCTTGTGCACTATTTTTCTTCTTACAATCCAACAATGACATCTGATGGATCACAAGTTGTGTGGCTCAGTCAGTGATGACGCAAAATGATGATGATGATGATTAATAAGTGTCTGAGATCTTTACTGCTCACTGTAGAGTAAACTATCTGTATGTCATAGAGGGACAGTGGTGGAATGTAACTAAGTGCATTTACTCAAATACTGTACATAAGTACAAATATTAAATGTCTGTACTTTACTTGTGTATTTCCATTTTGTGTTATTTTATAGTATGGAGCCCCAAAACTGCCAAAAGGGAAAAAAAAGTTATCAAACAAAAATATAAGTGAATACATCAATAAATAACAAAAAAACAAAAAGAAGAAAAAAGCTTTTTATTTTTTCAGTCAGTTAGTAAAATAAATTAAAACTAATTTCACTCTTGTTTTTTTTTTTAGGTCTTAGCGCACGTCTAATCATTTATCTATTCCCTGTTATCTGACAGCTGTAGTTACTTACTACTACTACTACTACAAATTAAGATTTTACACACGAAATATGATCGGTTCATACAATCTGATGCATTGTTGTAGATTAAACGACTCAACAATATATAAAATAAACCATCTACAACAATGTAATGTTACTTATAATAATCCAATAATATAACAATCATAGGGGTAACTTTTCTGAATTGAGTAATTTTACTTTTGATGTACATTTTAAGTACATTTTTCTGATAGTATTTTTACATTGTTGTGTTGCTGCTTTTACTTAACAGAAGTATCTCACTGTGTAGTGAATGAGAGTGATTACAGGCAAAGCTCAGGAGTGAGGTTTTGGGACTTTTGTATACTGTGACGTAAAATACTAGAATGACTCCAAAGCATTCACTTACCAAGTTTCTCAAGCTCAGTATAAACTTGCGTCAAAGTAAGAAGACTGACTTTTAGCGTGCGCTAGTATTTATTCAGTTATTTAAAAACAACAACGGTTTCTTTCAGAGGTGAATTCACAGAAGTGCATTTAATCTGGAGCCAGGCACTAGCAGGGCACAGTAGGCAGGACACTGTGTGTGTTATTGTTATACGCAGCACACTTACATAAGACGCAGCCTTCAGAATATTGTGTAATATTTTCAGATAAGAGAGAAAAGTGTGCAAGGACAACAAACGACTGCAGTATGTGCATGCACTGTACAAACTGTGCAGTGAATCATTTGGTGACGGTGTCACATTCTTAGTACGCCCGCAAAACGCATGACATTAGCAGGAAAGAAGGATCTGATGGTCAGACGCGTGAGGCCCATTTTAACATTATCCAGTGCAACTCAAGCCATGTGCTGTATGTTCTTCATAAATGCATCAACTGTCTTCTTCTCTGCTGCTCTTGAGCGGCTGTTACTCGTCTCTGATCCTCCTCGTAAACCCGTAGTGTTGTGCAAAAACAAGTCAACCAGACTAAGCGTTGCCCCTCGAAAGTAGTTCACACCGGCTTCTAAAAGACCCACATCTACTTATTCATGGCCCTAAACGATAACGTCTCTGAACGCCACTTCCTCCGGTCCTGACCGCAGGGGATCCGGCTCAGGTTTCCGAGGCCTCGGATCAGCTGCTGGTTTCACACTCCTGTGCGTCCTGTGACAGTGGATGAGGTCTCCAGAGAGGAGAGGTGAAAGGGTAACCTGATCCCACCTGCTGACACAGCCTCCCAGTAGCTGGGGATACAACTAATTCTGTTAGACAGACACAAATTGTGTCATTGACACAACCAGTTTGAATAATTCATGACCTGACACAGCTCCCAGTACTATCACTTTGCAGCCAACAGTCACTGGGTGGGGTCTGCTGGAAGCTGTACTTCCCTCTGCCTGACTCAAATCTTTATTTTGTTGAGTTCATTAAACTGACCAGATCCTCTTAAAGTTGAAGGATTTTTGCTTTTTTTTGTATTAGGATTGTGAGGTTGTTAGGTGGTGAACAAACAACTGATCATGTTTGTGTGTTTAAACATGAAACATACAGTATTTATTATACTTTCTTGTATCAATAATGTGGGCCACTTCAAAATCAGCTTTTCCAAATGCACTCAAGCTGTCATTACATTCATTCCCTTCACACGCACATGCACACGCACACACACACGCACGCACACGCACACACACACACACACACACACACACACACACACACACACACACACACACACCTTTGGAATCAGAGCCTCCACAGAGTAACTGATAATGGACCATTGTGTGCCATGTGGTCACAGGAGCCAGATGATTGAAAACCAAATTAACTTTCCTTCTGAGTGACTCTTGAGTAAGCTGAAGCCGGCGACGGCTCACAGGTTCATACCAGTTTCAAATTCTTGTCGGTTTAAATGAGCCGGAGTCACGCAGGCATATTTAAAGGTGAGTGTGTTGGATACGGTGAAATAGAATCTATACAGAGGGCAGCTGTCAAAGAAACACAAATATCTCATCAAAAACACTGTGTATCTTCAGTTTGCTCTATCCGTCCTCATACTGATAACAAGCTTGCCCCCGGACAATGTGTTTGCGTATTTGTTGAAATACCTTCAAAACACTCACAAAGAGGCTGTGACAAGAAAACCTCGAGTGTTCAGTGGTGCTGTACGATAAACATGCTTCTATTAGTCACTTGCTCTTCTTAACTTCAAGTTGAATTGGAAAAAATCTTCAGCTCAGTTTAGTCATAACTTCAAGGATCTTACATCCTCAAGGCTTTCTTAGTTTTTTATAAAACCACAGCAGATGCACCTGTAAGACCACCGATAATGTCTGAGCTGTAAATCTATCTGTGGTTGCCTCTGGGATTAACTGTCATGTTTGTTTGGATATGCTAGCTAGTTATGCTAGCATCGAATCAGGTTTAATAGTCAATGCAGTCCTGACTGAAGTGTATCTTGAGGAAGATATTCATGCTAAATGTAAGGCTGTGTACGTTGAACTGTTTATTGCATGTAAACAAAAGCTCTGCAAATTCAATTGTTTTGGTGAAGACAGAAACAAGTTAACCAAAGGTATCACAGGATTAGACCAGACCCTCTTTTATTTAGTTATTAATCTGGATACGTTTGTTAAGATACTAAAGAGTCTAGAGTTATTTCTTGTATTTTAAACAGTTAAATCTCAGGTGTCTTGTCCATCGTGCGTTTGCTTTATTTTCTCATGTTTGCAATTTGTTTTATTAATGTCATGGAGTCATACACCTGTACCACTGTGTTAATGTGACATCAGATGAACGCATCTGAGAATTAAGCTCAACTATTCACTCAAATATTGTTGAGTTTCTACTTCAAACTGAAAAGCTGTTTCAGAGTGTTTTTCTAGGAGGAAAATTTAGATTGTCCAACTTTCCGACATCATATGAGGGAACTCTTTTTTTGGGCCACGATATTTATTCTACACTACACATCCCTTAAAACATAAATATAAACAGAGATTTCACACAAAGACACATTCAAGTACATATTACAGGTTTGTAGAGCAGCAGCAGGAGGGGAGGAGTGAGGAGCGTTTGATGGTAGTGATTGATAATATCAGCCGTGTGTTGATTAAAGCAGTTTGTTGTTTGTTTGTGGGTCTAAGATACAACAACCATGGTCATATCTCTGTTTTATCTCTATTTTATAAAGAATCGCTCAAGACTAAATGTTGAGTTTGGTTTTGATATATTACTGTACAGTGTATATGCGCTATGTAAAATACGATTTTGGACTTGGAAGTAGCATTTTTGGACATCTGGTGTCCCCGACAGCCGCTGGTGCTCCTGGAGGGGAAAATAAATCATTCTAAAAAAGGAAAAAATAGAGATAAGTTTGTTTATAAAACAATTTTACGTTATGCTTTTTATAACATTCAGTAAACTGTCAGCCTGAACACCTTACTGTACTTTGAACATGACCATCAAATGGTCTTACAGAGCTTTGAGTTTGGTTTGCAGTATATTGACTTGTTGCAGCTTGTTTCTGCTTTTCTTGACAGTTATCACTTGAAAACACGATTTCTTGATAAATTTGAATAATCTTTAAGACAACAGTGTGTTTTAATCTGACCCAGTTAACTCTCAGTTACTCTCTTGTTCCTTGACCCTGTGATGATATTGATTATGTGTTTGTCTTTGTTTACAGGGAGCCTGATATTCCAGCCTGGGCTCCTTTACTCTACCAGCTCCAGCTGCTGGACATCAGAGAGAAACCAGACCCGCTAACTCTGCCCATCGCAGACCGCATTCGCATCGGCAACCAGAAACGAGAGCGAGGAAACTTTCATTTCCAGAGGGAGGAATACAGCATGGCTGCCAGAGCCTATTTTATGGCTCTGGATGTGCTAACCACATGCAGCAGAGGTAACCCAGCATCAAAAAACCTGAATTTATTCATAGGAAATATTTCCATACTGTCGCTTACACCAGGAATGTGTTGTAGTAGTTGATGTGAGCATTATCTTCCAGGGAAGAGGTGAAAATAGAAATAGAAAAGAGATGAAAGTGTACACACACACACACACACACACACACACACACACACACACACACACACACACACAGAAGCATAAAACACAGCATTTGATAGACAAAACATTTCCACATCAATCTCAGATCTGAATGACATAACAGTTTAGAGCTCTCCACACTAATCACACCATCGCCATGCAGAGGCACATAAATGTTTTTGCTTAATTCTTTTACATAATCAGAGCTAATCAACTTTCATATTATTTCCACCTTCTTAATCACTTCAATCATTGACGAGGCAGGGCGGACCCGTGAGGGAAATGTGACTGAACAAGTCAATGAAGAGAAAGACATGAACTGCTTCATAATGTGTCAATGATGGCGGACCAGCGAGTGAACTTACTGTGGCACTGAAGAGAGGAGTTTATCAGGGCATCAAGATCATGTAATTAGTGGATGAGAAGACGAGCAGAAAAAAAAAAGATGAAAATGAAGAAGCCACACCAACATCTTAAACTCTTTTTGGGTCATTTTGGGTCATTTTGGGCCCATCAGACTTAGTTTACAAAGACGATTCATGACACGTGGAGATTATAAATCACTATTAATTGATTAACTAACTAAACATGCACTCGCATAAATGTTAGATGGATCCGCTCAATATTCTGCTGACTTTTAACAAGAGCATTTTATCACATCTGAATGCATGAAGTACGTGGAGTTTAAGTTTGGGTTTCCAAGGTCACAAATGAACTTTCATTCTCAATATTTAGGTTTAGCTTCCACACAAACAAAAGTTATACATACATTAAAATAACTGTAAAAATGTATTAATAATAACAAATAGAAAATTCAGACTGTGACATGTAGAGGACAAAAACTCAAACTCTGATAGATCACATCTTTGCTATTGTGCTAAAAAAGCCAAATGACCATCTAAATGTTTTGGACTCTTTGCCAAAAAAAAAGAAAAGATAACAGATTCGTGGACTTAAATAAATAAATATTTTTGTACTAACAAAGGATCAAATGACTTTGAATAATGTGAAAGATGTTGCTCCTGGTGACGAACCCAGAGATGTATCGCCTAAATCTGCAGTCGCCCTCAGCTAAACTTAGCTTTTTAGCATTTTTAAGCTGCTGTTCTGGTTTTCTGGCCTGCAACTCTACTGTTTTGGTTCACTCTCATCAACCCACTGTACGCTGCCTGCTCTGCACCAAACGGCAGACAGGCAAAGGCCAAAGCAGAGCTAAAAGAGAGTGCATATAGAACTTAGATTCATCAGGAGGCCAGAAAAAGGACTCCAAATTAATACTAATGTTGCTCTATATCTGCTAGATGTGGACTGTATGCTGACAAATTCGCCACACGTGAAAAGATGATAATGTGTTAATGTATTTACAGCTTGTCAGTCAACGCTGCTTTAAAGAATCCAACTTAGAACCACACCCTTAACAGAACTGACTAAATTCACTTCATATCTCCAAGGTAAATTTGAGATATAAAGTGTAATAAAAAGACAGATGTGGTCCCTGAGCTGCCAACATTTATCACACTTCATACTCAGGGCCAAGTATAAAAATCCCCTTGCACTAACAAGTGCTCATTACTCGGGTCACCGCTGTATTCAGCTGGATGTGTTTGGGTCTAATGATGAAACCATGCTGTTGTTACAGCAGGGACAGTGATACAATATCCAGCTGAATAAAAAAACAGAACATGAACTATCCTTATAATGACACCCGATGAGAGTTTCTACTTTATTTTCTATATTCTGCAAGATTAGATAACTAATCTCCGTCAAAGCGTTCCTCTGAGCTCTCCTGTGTCTGTAGTATTTGTGTCAGAGGTTGTGTGGCTTTGTCTCTGCACAGATGGTGGCGACGGCAACGTGAAGGCGGAGGAGGAGGAGGTGCAGGACTACCGGGTGAAGTGTTTGAACAACCTGGCCACCGCTCAGCTGAAACTGGAGCACTACGACGATGCGCTGCACACCAGCCGAGACGTTCTCTTCCTCGAGCCAAACAACGTCAAGGCCCTTTTCAGGGCAGGAAAGGTGAAGGCCTGTCATGTTATTACTGAGAGACAATGCCGCTGAGGAGCATCTCATTTGATCCTTATCAATCCACAAATGATTATTGCAGGGAGAGTTCCTGGAAAGAAGAGGGATTTGTTTATTATGGGATTAGATTTAATTATTTTTGAGGTGGCTAGCTGCTACATTATATCTGCTATCTGTTCTCTGCCTGTTTTGATGTATGGGTCCTCCAGCTCTGCTCACACTGTAGGTTTTCTAATCTCTTTCAGCTCCTGTCAGACAAGGGTGAATACAAAGAGGCGATGGAGGTGCTAAAAAAGGCCTTGAAACTGGAGCCGGCCACCAAGGTGAGATTATGTGGGCGAGCTGGTCCTTCCCCTCGCCATGTTTCTTCTGAATGTGCCTGTGAATCCCATCCATCCCCCCACACACAGAGGAAAGGTCATTCTAAAATTAGGCCACGGTTATTGTTTGAGCCACTGAATCTACCGATCAATACAAATGGTGGCCAACTACATTTGTGCCTTTTTCCCAAAAACACTTCTCAAATGTGTAATAGTAAAATATTAAAAGTAGATTCAGACATTTTTTCCTGTGGTCATTTACAATTATTCAGACACACAATCCACAACAAACCAAAGATTCTAATATTTATATCAACCAACTCCTGATAATGTAATGACCTCATACAAATTGGAACAGCCTACTGTGTACAGTTTATGTCCCAGGAGATATCCAAAGATGTAATTCAAGTGAATACAACACACTGAGAGTCTACAGCCACGCTAATGGTTCTGTAAACGTCAGCATGCTAACATGCTCACAAAGACGATGCTATTATGTTGATGTTTAGCGAGTACTTTACCGTGTTAGTTTAGTGTGTTAGCATGCGAACATTTGCTAACTGGCACTAAACACAAAGTACAGCTGAGGCTGATGGGAATGTCATCGCAGGTATTAGCTAGAGGAAAACTCAGGGGATCACTGAAGTTAGTAGGATTCATCCTCTGGTGAACGTTTGTACACAACTTTGTGGCAATCCATCCAATAGTTGTTGACATATTTCAGTCTGGACCAAAGTGGTGGACCGACAGACCAGCTGACTGACATCCATAAAGCCATGCTAAAAATGGCGGCCAAAAAGATATAAACAAACACAAACTAAACTTAACCAAATATGAAGTATGAAGAAATAATATATAGTCTATAATCCGTATAAATATATTCAGAAAATGCAAAAACATTGTTGATAAATACAAAAAACACAAAGGACACAATGAATTGAATTTACCACCTCATTAAGTTCACAATATCCACAGTTCCTCTCATCCTTGTCCACACACTTATATCTTACAGCTGCTTGTTTTTATTGCATCTTTGCCGCCAGAAAGACAATTATTATGAAACTGTGAACACATCATGAAGAAAACCTCCCTCATGTTGAATATGAAATTAATGTGAGCCTGAAGAAAAGAGCAGCCTGGGATCCCAGTGAGCTACTTCTGTTCAAGGCCTGTTCTGTCTTGTTTGTGTGGTTTGTTTAATCTGCCAAATCCTCCACAGAGGGTCTGGCAAACTGCACATCTGTCAGTCTACAGATGTGACCACACTGCTCAGAGTTGTCCGGCAAACTTAACAAAAAAAACAACAACACATGCATGAGCTAAATATTGTATCTCTGAAGCCCGGCGTCCAAAAGTAGTAAAGTGAAGGTAAGAAAGAGCCAGAGTCGCCCTCGCAGCTACAATACAGTCTCCACACTGTATAATTAAGATAACTACTCTGGTGTGCTGTTCGTCACAACAAAAATGAACAATAATCGGAGTTTATGAACATTATTTTAGTGGTTTCACTCACTGCAGGCTGGGTTTAATTTGAGTTTGAGTTTATGAAGCGTGAAGAGTACGTTTCCATCAGCTGTTTACAACGCGCTGCTGCCAGTATTACAGTGACCTGACCTATAGGGCACACTGCCACCGTCTCAAATATGTCTGGTCTTGTCTAGACAAAACGAAAATATCTGCTGCTTTGGTAATTACACCCTTGTCTCAATGCTGGATTAAATACTGCGGAGAAAAAACTGATTTAGCTGCTCTGTGAGAAAGTTATTGTGCTGCAGTCTGTGGATGAAGTTCATGTAGTTATGAACCCACAAACAAAAATGTACGTATTGTTTTCTATTATTTTAATACATTTTATTTACAGCCTCTAATGATGAATCTAATGGGAGTATTGATATTAAGAAAAATATGATATTAAGTCCTTTGCATGGACATTTGGAGTAAAGTGCATTTAAAAAGCAAAATTAAAAATTAAGATTTGTTGGCTTTTTAAATTTTAGGCCGTAGTCATTGAGGTGTAGTTTGTGTTTCAGGCCTCTGCTCTCACCTGCTGGACATTTATAAAACTACAACTTCACCTTTTTCTCAAGATAAGAAGGTTTCATGTCATGTTCATGGGATATGTGTTGAAATGTTTTTGTTTTTTTTCTTTAGGCCATCCATGTTGAGTTATCTAAACTCGTCAAAAGGCAATCAGGAGGCAAAGACACTCAGGAATGGAAAGCTAAACCAGCGGAGATGCTTGGAGACAATATCGCACCTTTTCTGATTCCTTCCAAGAAGAAACCGTCCGTAAGTCACAACAGAAATATCTCCATTATGTTTTATTCTGATAACCAGCAGACTGGATTCTGACTGTCTCTGTTGTGTTATAGGGACTTTCCTGGAAGGTTATACTCGGAGCTCTGGTTGTGGCCTTGGGCAGCTTAGTGACGTCAGTGATTCTTACTGCAAGAAACTGAAGTCATCATCATCTTCATCATCATGATCATGTGCAGGTGCAGAGTTTGGTCTCTAGGCCTCTTTAGTCAAGTTCATTTGATAAGAGTTTTCTACTGAGAAAGAGTTTTACATGGTAGAAAAATGTTTTTATGAGAGAGAGAGAGATTTCTGCTGATCTATAAGACAGACGTTTTTCCAGTCATTTGTGTTTTATTTGGAAAAGGGATTACATTTCTATTTGTCATAAAAAAAAAAAAGGGTCCTGAAAAATATTCTGGTATCACAGATACCCTAAAAACTGGAACTTTTGTTAAGACTGTAACCAAAAAGTAATTCTAGTAAACAAACAAAACTTTCAACATGAGAAATATTTGATCAGTGCTCCAATAACTGAAGGTGCTGAAAGTGAAATGTGATCTTGCTTACATTGACGCTTAAATAAATGTTTCAAAAACTGTCGTTTGTCTTGAACTCCAAAACACAGGGGTTTGGTCTCAAATAAAAAAAGTACATTATTCAACTTCTATTTAACAATTTAATCTCAATTGAGGCATAAATGTTATTTATTTATTTACTTACTTCATAAAATGACTTTACTACCAAATAAATACAATACCTAAGAAACATATATGCATGATTACATTACCTTCATTTATATTTGTGCATTTTTCCAACAATAGAAATCTTCATTTTGATCAGAGAATCAACATTTATGAAAAGATATTTAAGGTTAAAACGTGTAAGAAAATATTCTGTTCTTCATCCCAAAATAATAGTCACTTGGTGTCCTTCATTGTGACTGCTATATCAGTCACCTACAGTCCGCAGCAGGCATTCAGAGTCTTCTTTGGGCTGGATGGACTCAGTCTGACCTGAGAATCTGACTGCCGCCTCAGTTTGACATTTTTCTTTACTTCTCTGTGGAAAGGGGAAAAGAAGTGTAAGTGTTGCCGTGGCGTGTGAAGGGAAAACACTTTCTCTCTCTGGCCTCCTACCTCGCTAGATGAAGCACAGCCTCCACGACGTTGGTTCCCTCTTTGGCACTCGTTTCGCAGAACAAGGCGTTGTATGCCTGCAAGCGAATCATCGACATACCTGACTGCAGTCAGTGTATTTAGACACCTGGGAGGCCCGGGCATCTGTATAAACAGTTTTCAATCAGGTGGAATGAAAAGTTACACACCTTAGCCAACTTCTCTCCATGCAAACTGCTCACACAGCTTCCCTCTGCGAGCTGATCTCGGAGGTCCACCTTGTTTCCAATAACACACATGGGGATTTTCTCGTCCGTTGAATCCTGAATAAAAACAAAGAACATTGTAAAATATATTCCTGCCTTTCGGCGGGGGTCACTCATTCAACATTTTGTCAATCAACATTTCTAGAATTACCTGAATCTGATCCACCCACGCTCTGACATTAAGGAAGCTGCTCTCTGAAGTAACGTCGTAGAGGAGCAGGACTCCATGAGCTTTACGGAAATAGGACCTGGCAATACTGCGAAACCTACAGGGAAAAGAAATACAACACTATTTTTAGATTAGAATATTTTCCATTCTTGAGTCATGATAAAAAGAACAGTTCTAATTGATAACACCATGTTCTTCCTGTTGCCACTTCTTGAGAAACACTATGAGAGTTGGTGCATCACCTCTCCTGTCCAGCTGTGTCCCATATCTGCAGACTTGTCTTCTCTCCATCCACTAGCATCCTCTTTATTTGGAAATCAACTCCTGAGAACCAAAAAGCAGATTTAAAGTGTCTGAAAGCAAGAATGCGTCAATATTTGATTGAATGTGATGTGTTTGCTGTGGCACCCACCCAGCGTCGTCTGAATGTCTCCTCTGAACTCGTTGAGAGTTAGTCTCAGCAGGAAGCTGGACTTTCCAGCACCCGCGTCTCCAGCTAAAACCAGACGGTACATCGGAGCAGGTTCCTCAGTTTCTTCTATGTCTGCTTCTAAAGGCTTCGGAAAGATGACAAACGTACTCAAATTTATGTGGAAATTATTTTAGTTTGTGGCATTTATTATTCTTGACCTTTGAAATAAGTAGTTTGCCTAAACTCAAGGCCCACCTAATCGTTTTTTCCTTCAATCACATGTCAGAGTCTTTGCCATTATGCAACCATCAGTTATCACATGACTGAGATGTGGATGAAAGCTCCAGAAAAAAACAGAAAAAGCATATTTCTGCAACACAAACTTATGCAAAAGTTCTAATAAATAATTTGGGACTGTTACTAAAACAGGGGAAAGATTAAACTTGTCTGACATATGCAACCGTGGAAATTGCTTTGTTTTAAGGGGTCACAACCAAAGCTTATGTGAGGAGGTCTCGTGCAGTAAAAAGCCAAAAAGCCATTTTACCCTTGTGGAAAATGCAGACAAACGTCTTCGTAGGGACGATGCAATGGAGCTTGCCCTGCTAGGAGCCACTGACACTGCAGCTTCAGATTTCACATCTGATATCTGTAGCAGACAAAGAAAATACTGACATAAAGTCCTCACTGCTCAACAGCATTTTGGCATTATCCGACCCACTATTAGCCCGATGTGTGTTCTGACCTCCACATCAGACGGGACATACGAGTAACTGTGGTGCACAGTTTCCGCCGAGCTCCTGCTGTCATCGCTGTCATAATCGTTGCCTGCGCTCTCCGCTGTGTCCATCGGCAGGGAGACTCCGCTGTCCAGATACCTATCAGCCCAGGTGGCCACGTGAGAGTAGGTGGTTTTGCTGGGATCCGGCTCCGAGCTGCACCAAAGCACCGACACACACACAGCTGTGACAATTTAATTCACAGAGATCAACCCGCAGATTCACAGAGGTGCGTTAAAAGCTTTATATACCTGCCGTGGTTGAGTGTGCTCTGTCGGAGGGGTTTCATCCTTCGGGCTGGGATTTCATTTTGGGGAGACAGCTGTTGAGCAGATTAAGAATGTCAGGGAGGAAACCTTTACACTTGAACTAGTGAAAACAATTTACTGTCAGCTTCTATCTGATGTTAGAGCCAGCGGGTATGAGGAAATATGTCATCATCAGCAAACAAGGGACTTACTCTCCTTTTAGCTGCAACCGCTTCACTGGCCAACGCAGAGCGCAGCCCGTCATTACTGTCATACAGCTTTTTGTTCGTCTCCCTGATGATGTGTTCAAGGAAATACAAGGCAGAGTCAGATACATGTACAAAACACTTTCTTTCACACAAAACAATATTCCCAACATATGGGCTACTTAGTTTTTATAAGCACTATTTAAACATTTAATAAAAAGGTTTATAACACACTATAATGTAGTTATAAGGAGATATTAGGACATTTTTAAGTGTATATTAAAGTACTGTATTTGTCAATAATTACTATTCCTTCTACAGTATGAAGACATATTTTATGTTATTACAGCTGTGTTTTACTAATTGTAATTCATTCATTCAAGAGTTATAGTTGTTGAAAAATACATTAAACATTTCGATCTGCTTAAAACTACATCATAATGTGTTATAAGCAATGTATTACATGTTTATATACTGCTTATGAATGTTTAATAGGGGCATTAAAGAAATGTGTCACAAAACAGTTGCTGATGCATCTTTTAAATTCAAATTTTAATTTTTTACATTTTAATGAGCCCCACGACCAAAACTCTGGTATCTGCCTGGCTAGATATCTCTAGAGGTCAACGGGAAATAGGATTTGTGTCATTTTGGTGAACCAAACCTTTAAAACAAAGAAAAGCTAATCATTATAGCTAATCGTCATAGTTTCTGAAACCGTTGATACTTGAAATATAAAATCTGTTAGCGTACTTGAAACTAACCAATCCCTGCATTCTTGATTAAAACTAAGACTTTCTAAATGTCTACACAACACGGCTTTATCAAGTGAAAGACAGACTTACTGGAGAACCTGAATCTGATTGGAGTATGACTGGTACTCCAAAACCATCCTTCTCAAATCATCTGTTTCTCTGTAAAGAAATACAAACCACATGTTGTACTGGATGCTGGATCATATTTTGTGTCAACGGTACGGACACGAGCTGAGGCCTCTCACCTTTGGTGTTGAGCTTTCTGGTCTGCATACATGTTCTTCAGCCTGTCCAGCTCCGAGTGCAGGACGGCGATGTTTGTCTGGGCTTGCAGCAGGGAGGCCCGCAGTTGCTCATTTTCCTGGGTGGAGATTTTATGAATAACAAGAAATAATTTGCACACATACATGCGACTTGTTCAACTAAAACAATCACTTCCCAAATGAGTTACCTGTGAGAGATCAGTGTTTCGTCCGTTCAGTCTGACCACCTCCTCCTTTGACTGGTTGAATTCAGAGTCCTTTAGGCTCTAGAGAATGGACATTTACATGAGCATGTTGTTAAACAGCATTAGATGTTGATAAGTTGATGTGTTGTAATCAAAAAATAAATAAATGAACCAACAAAAAAAAGAAAAAGAAGACATTTCCAGACCCGCAGTTCCGTCTATTGGCAAAGAAAGTAACAGCAGTAGCAGCTCGATGTAAACATGTCAATTACATTATTAAGGATCTCTTAAATTAGCCTCTTTTAAAGAATTGTGACCAAGAAATGTACTGAGTGGGACATTTTACAGCTGAAAAATAAACTTGTCTCTGTGATACTCTTCTAAATGATTTTGGCTTGGTTGTGCTGCAACTTCTAGAGTCATATACACCGACATCAATATATTGATATTAAGTTAATATTAGCCCAGCCGATATATCAGTGTAGCTCTAATATCAAAGAGCGCCTTCGACAGGCAAGGAAAGTAACTGCTTCCACAATTTGACATTTGTGCCAAACGGAGACACTATGGGAGCACTTCTGTATTTTTCTCCTTTACAGCCGTTGTGTGTTTGAGGTTTTATATTTCACATTTTAAAGCTCTCTTAATGGCAGCATTCTTGCTGCTGAATACTGATACACATTAAATAAGTTGTGTGTTTGGTGGTGCATATTCCAACTGTAAACACTGGTGTTATTAAAATTGTTTTCTATTGGTAGAAATGCTTTTGTGCGTCATGGTGTCCGGCGGACCTGTTCAGGTGTGGATATTGACGTATAGTACAGCATCAGATTTCACCTGTTGACAGCACCTCTGAAACACGATATGAATGAGTCTTTTATTTATCAGGGCATATGATATTCTTAATTATATATCCCACAGTAATTCAGTTTTCATCGTTTTATTTAGTCTGTGATGTAGAGATGTCTGTAGAGAGACAAATTTGAGAGACAAAGTTTGCTTCATCTCGGTAATGCATAGACGACTTCTGCCATGAAATCAATAGCTTATGTAACTGTGTTTACATTCTTCAATTCACTTTGTGACATAAAGTATGATTAATGTGAGCAGGCTTACTGTGGTAATGGCTTTCCAACATGTGTGTTACTGATAAGGAGAAGATCACTTCTTTAACCTGCTTGATGTTGGTCTTCACTATCAGCAATCGTCACCTGCACTGGAAACTTGTTGTAGAAAAATCAAGCTGCCGGAGATGAACAATCACAGCTCTTGCGGTCTCGACATGCTGTCTACGTAGCCACTGTGGCCTTACGCAAAGTTAAACTTTTGAGAAGGCACCCGTTAGCTCCAGTGTTGCCGACAGCTTAGCTACTGCAGGTACATGCAGAGGCTCTGTCGCTACGCCGCAATGTCCTGAAGCACAACTATACAGCTTTAATCTACACAGACTTCAACAAACATTTAACAGTAAAGCTCATTTGTCTGATGTTCAGATGCTTTAAAAATATATTCAGTAATTATAGCTGCTTAGAAAGGAAAATAAATATGTATATTTATTTATCTTCAAAACCAACATTTACAGTTTTGATATACACTGACTTTTTTTTTTTACCAACTATTATTTTAGCTAGCACTTTTTAACATAAAACCTCATATGTTCTGTATATGGATTAATAGGCCTTTAGAGGTGCTCTTTGAACGGTCTCCGAAAAAAATGTGAGAAATGTGTAAAACCCTTCCTATGTCCGTCTGCTGCAGCAGGAGCGTCTGTGTCGTCTTTCAGGTATGGTGGCTTTCTCCTCTCTTTGTCACAATGCAGGAAAAGATTATGCCGTCTTCGTACGATCTGTTTACCATCTAAGAACAAAGTAAATGCACGTCGTGTGGGAAAGCCTACCTTTAACAGTCGGTCCACGGTTGCGTGCAGGTCTGTGACCTCATTCTCGTGCTTCCTCTGCATGGTCGCCAAAATTCCCTCTGTTTTCTTTCGGTCCTGCAAACATGAAACCAAAGCAGGTAAGAGGTGCAGGCCGGCTCAGGCCTTGAAAAGGGGCTTTCATCCAGCTGCACAGAGAGCTCCTTGTGAGAACCGAGAACCAAGAACCAAAGAAGAATGTGTAGAAAAGTTCACTTTACTATGGAATAAAAACACATTCTTTTAGTCAATTTCTCTGTTTACTGTTTGTAGATCAAATGCGACTGCTTATACGGCAGCCAGTTTCATCTGGTTTGATACTTGGAATTTCTATAAATATTAAGATTAAATCACAGGAGTACCGCAGGTATCACGCTTACCTCGTCTCTCACCCTCTCCTCTGTTCTGGCTAGTTGCTGCTGGATATCCTCCTCCAGCTCTGCCAGCTGACTGTTGTTCATCTCCTCAGCTCTGTTTGAACAGAAAAGTATGTTTGATTTTGCGCTGGCAGCCAAAGCAGATTCTCCAACAGTAGTCCAAGAGATGAATACAGATTCTATCTATGTGTCAATACTACGTGACTGATATGACTTGAACGGCGCAGCAGTTGTGACTGCTCTGCTCTCCTCAGACAACACATGAACCAACCAGAGGCGAGGGAGGGACAGCCTTTGATAAGCAGATTCCTAAAGTTTGTCAGTGAGATCTCTCAATAAGATAATAACAATTCACATATGATTTATTTTAGTTTTATGTCAAGATTTCAAAGGTCTATTTATTTCAACAGATAGTGGAAATGTAGGTACAACAGATGAGTATATCCAGTCTGTAAAAGGGTTAAAATAACAAGGCACGGCAGCACATTTAAGTCTTCCTACTTCCTTAAATAAGGAATGTCACCTTTCTCATGTTGTGTAGTTACTGAACCATGAAAAGAGCTTTGACACTAAACAAAAACAGCTTAGACATGTAATTCCTCCTCATGCGTAGGACTGAAATTCAATAGTTAGTTCAAGGGATCACTTCACAGATTTAAAAGAAAACTATTTAAAGACTTAACTCAAATCTTCCTCAAGCCTGTAAAATACAATTTAGAGTATTTATAATAATTAGAAACTATTACTGCATGTTTTACGGCTACCTGTCCAGCACCGAATAGTCAAAGT
This sequence comes from Enoplosus armatus, assembly GCF_043641665.1. Lineage (NCBI taxonomy): Eukaryota > Metazoa > Chordata > Actinopteri > Centrarchiformes > Enoplosidae > Enoplosus > Enoplosus armatus. The sequence goes on from NC_092185.1 coordinate 10,212,891, forward strand.
TAGCGATTAGCTGATAAAGAAAGTTGAACCTCTAGCAGCTGCAGACACATTGTTCTTAGGAGACCAAAACAGAGATAAAAGAAGAGTGAACATTGGAACATGGCTCCAAATGAATGCTTCTGCTGCTCTATGGAAATTTCTATAGGAAATTGTTTGCTAACATGTTAACTATAAATTGATAATATCAGTTGTGTGTTAGTCTCCTCTTCTTGATGTTTTTCTGCCCTCTAGTTTAGAGGGCTAAAAATCAATGAATGCAGCTTTAAATGAAAGCAGGTAATCCCAGTCAGTGCCCGCGGTTCACAGCCACAAGAGGGCAGCAGTTCACCATCACTGCTCTGTAGTTTCATACAAATCTACAGGCCATTTGGTGACAGTGAAGTACAATTGTGACTATTTAATAAATTCTACAAAACTCATAAGGCAAACATTGACTTTTCAATGCTAACACTGAATGTCACACATTATAGCAACATGGGAGGGTCCATCGTCATTGACACCTATGTGGCTTATTGTTTAAATGTTACAATACTCTGTTTATGTTTATTTCACTGGTCAGATGCTCTGAACTCTACTCACCCCACATGGGAGAATGCTGACATTTGTTCTTACCGCTTTAAACTGGTCTCCAGCTGTTCACACTCCAGTCTGTTGTCCAGGCTTTGACTGATCAGAGAGTGGATGATTTCCTCATACTGCCGCAGCAGAGTCATGTTCGCAGTGGAGTGGATGGCCCGGTAAAGATCAGTCAGCTGCTCCCTGAGACTGTGGGAGGAGAATAAGTTGTTGTCTCAGTGTCATACTCCACCCAAAATCCATTTTTCTAAAAAAACAAAAAATGAATATGAAAATGAAAATATAATAACTTAACATCCACTTACAAGCCTTTTCCAGGACTTTCATTCGCATCTCACCATCTTCATCAAGCAATGGAGTTTGCTTAGCTGTCATGACATATCACATGCAGGGCCACCTGTTAATTGGGGCCCATGATGACAACTGAGCTATCTCCATGACAACAGAGCTAATTCCACGCACAAGGCAGTGGGATGCGACTGAAGCTCCGAAAAAGGCTAGTGAGTGGACATTGAGCTAAGACATTTTAATGTGTTTTGTTTCTCATATATAAAAACACAGACCATTGTGGAAAACTGCTTTCATGGAGGATTTAGTGTCGAGTTACCCTTTAAGCTACCGATAGGTCTCACACCTGTATGACTAATCTGTGCCGCGAGGCAGAGCCCTTGAAGCCTTATTTAATTAGTTGTGTGCATCTTCTGTGTATGGCTTGAGTCACCAGGGCTATCCGACACGCTTGAAAATAATGTAAATAATGTAATAAATCCATGTTTTGGTTAACAAAATGAAGAAAAAACGACCAGGAACGAACGGGTTCTCAGTGCACGCGCGCAGCCGTTGGCGTTAGCTAACGTTTAACTGACAGTTAGTTAAATAAGGCTCCAGCAGCCGCTGGCTAGCTAGATCCTGGTTGACACGGAGTGGGCAGCCGGATGTGGGTTTACCTTTCAGAGAGCAGAGACTCCGCATCTACTCTGCCCACAAACTCTTCCCACGGAGAGCCTTGGTTTTGGGACGACCCCGCGCCGAAAGACGCCGAAAGGTCCAGAGTCTCTGAAACCTCCTGAAACCTGGACAAAAACTTGTTGTAGTCGATGTATCCGTCTTCGTCCGGGTCGAACTTGTCGAACAGAGTTTTGATCTCAGTTTCGGGGACGTTGTGCTCCCGGCAGACAACCGTGAAGTCCTCGTACTCAATCTTACCGGACTTGTCCACATCGCAAGCAGAAAATAGTCTCCGAAGGCTGGGTCGGTCCATAGTTGAATGATTAAAAACACATACAAACTATTTAAAATGTGACGTTAAAATTCTTCAATCACTAACTGACTTCGGCAGCGTGCCAGCCAAAATAAAACTCTGTTAAAGTCTCAATGAAGGTCTCTCAGAGGTACAAAAGAGCCGCTCATTGGTCGAGGTCTCAGTGTAGGCGGGTATCATCCGAATCAATAGACCCAATGTGCCACTTCCTACCTGGAGTCTGTCAGTTACTGCTGCTGCAGCAACCTAAGTTTATTATTTGGCTTCATCCTGACTTAGATGTCATCTGTGTGCGCAGTGGAGCTATAATACAATAGAAACCCAACAGATACGCAAGTGCTTACCTCTATTTACCTTTCAGGTGTGTGTGGTGCATGTGAGAGTTTTATCAGACACTCTTTGTTGCGCTGGGCTTTGCAGAGTGTGTTTCTGACCGCACCCTAAGAGATTAAAACAGTAAAACATACTAAATACTAAATTTGAACATTGTGGCCGATCAGTTACATCCATCTGCATAAATACACAAAACAGCATGATGAAAGGAAATGTTTTACGTAATATAGTCATGAGTCATTCAAATAAAAAATTATCCATTTGATCTTTATTTGAAAAATTAAAATAAAGTGCTTTTTATATACAATACAAAAAAGAAAAACAAAACAAAACAAAAACAGTAGTGATGTATGGTACAAAAAAATTCCATTCACAATATTTTTACATTGGCAGCTGAATTTACAAAACAATTCTACATAAAAACTTTTTTTTACTTACAATACATGTTGACGAGTCTGAGCAACTTGTACTGTCACAAATAGAAGGCCAGACTATAGTGGTTCATTAAGAGAGCAGACGATACTTTCACTGTGGCATTAATAGTTTAGGCTTGTGTTTCAAATAAAAGCATGTTCAGTACCTGCACATATTTTACTAAATCACTGCCACTTTATATTTGTTCTGCACTCAGCAAATTTAATATTGTTCCGACGACAGCCACTTCACCAAAAGCTGCCGTTTGTGTTTTTAATAACAGTCAAAGCATGAATCTTTCATACTGCGTGATTGATTATAGCTGACCAGTCTTTGAAATTCACAGAGTTCTTTTTGCAGTGCCATTTACAAGAAATGTAACGTAATACTAATGCTTATCTATAATTCAATATTTTAAAATCAGCCAGTGGTTTTTTATGTGCTACAGTTTTAGAATAAAATTTAGTCCCTGACTGAGGTTGAAGCCACTGTAACAAAAATAAAATAAAAATAAACACCTCATGAGCACATACTGTACAATGTTGACAGTATTAAATTACATGTCTTCCATGTTTTCTCTCTTGTTTCTGAGCACTGGCAGTACTGTCACACCTGCAGTGTAGCATCTGACTTTACAGCACTACTACCTGGTTAGTTTGTTATCCCAAGAGGCACGTCTCTTGATTATTGTTTCAGAAGGCATTATCCGTTTACCCCAAGGCAGATTTGTTATCAAATCCATAACCTGCATTGTACTAAGGCTTTTCAACATCATGTGCAAATCCTATGCATTCTGAGTCAAGCAGTATGCCTTCCTGCATTTTTGTGAAATTTAAATTTTGCCGGCCGTATTACAACACTAGAGCCAAACTCAAGTAAGACTTCAATAATATATTGTATGACATGAAAAATGCTTTCAAGGTCCTCCAACATCTGACTTGTAGATTTGGTGGATCACATGGTTTATAATTAATTATAATTAAAATGCACAATTTCTATGTTTATCACTGGATGAGAATGAAAATTATTGCCTTTATGGTTTAAAACCATTGAAGCAAGCAGAGGGCATTTTCTTCCATTCATCAACACTCATCAGTTAACTGTATATCAAAGTTGAGGCTATACAGATGTGTATTATTTAAATCAGATTATGAATAGGTGTGGTATTTAAACATTTATTATTATTTCCCTTTGAGAATAGTGATTGATATTTAAAATGAATGAATGACTATGAAACATTTCTTTCTATAAAAGAAACATTTGGCCAATCTTCCTCCATAAAATACACCAAAATGGCTAAAATCTCTTGCATACTTAGAGTTAGTGTAATGAGAGCGAGTGTGTGTATGCGTGGGTGTGTGTTTGCAGTGCGACTGATCCTAACGTAATTAACAGCGCCAACACCTTTGTGCTTACTCAGTCTCGAGGTGAGGTTGTCTTGGTGTTTACCCCACTTCACATTGTTTGCTTTGCATAGACTGCCTATCTTGTGAAGAACAGCATGATAATACCTGGAATGAGATTTTTTTCCCTTTATCACATTAGGTGACAGAAAGTCAGGCTTCCACAGAGGAATATTCGTATCGACTAATAATACCCACTTACTTAAAAACAAGCATAATGTGTCTTCATTTATGACTATATAATATTCAGATTTTTGGTGTGTAGTGATTAAGGTGGTAAGAGATTAATTTCCACTGAGGTGACTCCTTGTTTGTGTTTTCTTTATACATAATAGTCTCTTTCTGATCAACTCTCCTTCTCTGAAATATTTCTCTGTTGCTGTGTTATATATAGTATATAGTATACTTATGTGAATGCACACTGGATATCTAAAAACAAAATCTATGACAGGACTTTTTTTCTTTTTTGCCTGCCACTGGATTGTTAGTGTATATTCTGGTGTGAGTATTTACTTTGCTACAGAACAGTACATAGTGCATAGCCTCAGCGAAGGGTAGGCTCTTAACCAGATGACAGAATGAAGATAAAACAGCAAACACTGTCTCAGCTGTTAGTGGGAACATGTTTGAATATCACTCGGCCTTTCAAAGCATCGCCAGCTGATTTAATGGACGGACTGAGCAGCAATGCTATGAAATTCAATCACTGAATCATGGTTGACTCCACCTCTACGCTTGTTACATTCCTGTGAGCCGTACGTGAAAGCGTCAAAAGTCTGAAGGCAAACCGGAACTTCTTCAGCGTGCTTCGAATGCACTTGAATAAAGGGGAGTGAGAGGAAAATTAAATGAAATGTTCATTGACCACAGGGACAGGAAAAAAAAAGACAAAGTGCAAAATCTGTGTAATGAAATGTCTCTCCATGAAGAGTCTGCTGTTCCTCAGTTTTCCCTCTTGTAGGGTTTTGTCTTTCTCAGCAAGTGCACTCTTTCCTCTCAGTTTAAAATTAGTCACTCCACATAACATGAAGCCGGCCTCACACTATAGAGTCTTTAATCTCAGAGCCCAGTCTGACTCGTGGCCGTGGGCATGTGGGAGAAATCTCTACATGGCTCTCTCTCAAGTTCAGAGGCCTCTTCTCCGACTCTGAGAAGCTCTTGCTGTTGTCGGGTGACGAGCACTCGTGCGGTGGAGTGCTGCAGATGTAGTTGTCGTTAAGGGTCTGGTAGCCCTTGTGATCTGACACCGACGCTGTGATTGTGTTGCCGTTTAGCGGCAAGTTCTCAGCCGGCTTCCCCACTATTCTGGGCTTCTTCTGCTGCATGTTGGGGCACTCTCCCTCCTTGAGCATGGATTTCATGTGGTTGCGGTTCCTGTAGACCACGAATAAAGAGAAGATCACCAGGGAAAACGCCAGGAGGGCACACACCACTATCAGCTCGTTCCAGTAGGTCTTAGTGTTGATCTGCGGTGAGCGGGCCTCTCCCGGCAGGATGATGAACTCCTCCTGGGAGATCTGAGGCGTACGTGAACGGCCTGTCAGGGTGGTGCTCTCCTGCTTGGCCTCGCCCTTCACACAGTAGTTTGCCAGCAGCTGTCTGAAGCCTTCCTCCACTGACCAGCACTCGTAGGTTTCCTGCCTGTCAGCCTGAGCTACCACTACTAGCCCCCCCTCTGGACTGGGGTAATGGAAGTGACCTGCGCTCTCACTGAACTCCCACCTCCTTTCAGCCAAATTAGAGCGCAGCTTGCAAGGCAGTACCTTGAACGTGTTGGCTGGGATAATGATCACCTGGCATGAAGACATTCCTGTGCAAAGCAAAGCAGAGGCACGGATCAAGTCAGATATTGCATGAAATAAGCTTTCACCGCTTTATCTAGTGCAGAATTCACACAATGAACACATTGAAAGGCAAAGCATGGACAAATCCAGCGCAGAGTGCTGCTCTGTAAATCTATGACAGTCTAGAGAAGAGGAGTTCACTTACGTGTAGGTGGAGGTTTTGCAAACCGCGGGCTTGGCACCGTCTTGTTGCAAATAGCTGATGTGTCTGCTTCATCTACATCCTGCTGCCAGGCACTGAAACACATGTATCTAATCAGAAATGTTCACATGCAGGCTCTTAACCCTCTTATATTTACATATTTTAGAAATGTTTGTCTAAAAGCTTTAACTGCAAAACTGTTTGTATGTTATCGGGCAGAGGGATGCATACTTGCTTGCTGGAGCCTGTCTGACATCCACACACTGCCTCCCGTTCCAGGCACAGTAAGGATCCCTGGAGAGGATGCACTCCCCGCAGCTCTGATAATTAGTGCAGTTAGCTACTGGGACCTCCACCAGTTCAGAGAAAGAGGAAACATAAAGCTGACCCTGTGGAGGAGAGACGATAAAGCAGGGGACAGGAAGAAAGTGCCCCACATAGTTACTGGGTTACTAATTTGATCCAGAATCTTCCTTGACTGACCCTGAACCAAATACAGCACACTTTGCTTTTTTCAACACCAGTTTAAAAGGAATTTGTTTGCCCGAACGTATAAATCTAAGCAGAGTATCAAAGACAAGCCAGGATTCAGGAAGTGTCACAATTCCAGCTGTTAAAACCCCAGATGTTGAATGTTATTAGCTCATTGCACATGAGGTCTGCTTTAGGCTGTGACTCTTCATGGCTCATGGTGTCTCTAAACTGCCAATAAATGCATTTATTGAGCTTGTTATTAGTTCACACCATGAGAAAGCCCTGTAAAACAAGCCGGGCTTGTTTTCTCTCTCAGCACTCCACCATACCTTTTCAGCGTCCAGCTCAATGTGTTGCACCGGTTTGGAATCACGGAAGAGCACCATCTCCTCAATGATGTGCATCTTATTGTTGACATTAATGGCTTTATGAAGTCTCCCATCATCTAGAAGACACAATATAACTTGAAATTAGATGTTTTATGAATGTTGAGAAATACAGGAGAACACAGAGGTTGAGGAGTTTGTTTGTGTGTGATTGTGGGTGTGGAGTCCTTTACCTGTTCCAATGAAGAGCACATTATACACCTTTTTTGCTGCCTGGACTCGATGGACAGCGATCTGCGTGTAGCGAACATTACGTTTCAGCAAGAGAGGCTGGCTGCGGATCCCGCTGTCCATCAGAAAGTGGTCTTTGACAAAATTCAGCACCTTGTCTGGCATGTGCAGCGAGGAGGAGATGCCCTGTTCCCTGGCAGCGTTTGTGATACACTGTGGAGGCAACACACTGAGTCATTTACATACATTCACTCTCATTGGATTATGACACCGACTGCAGCTACAGCACCTCAATGTTTCTTTTGCTTAGATTTTTCAGTGATTGTGACAAGCCTGCCAGGAAATGAAATTGACTGTAGTTTGATAAGAATCATGTTTAGGAGGAGGGGGCGGGGAGTGACGCCAGCTCGACAGATATCAGCAGTCAAAATCGAGGATGTAACCGGTGAGCAGACAGGAACGCATGAAACTCGTTCATACAGCCGACATGATGAGCTGCTGGGTGCTGACATGTATGTGTCTAGAGGTTCTCCAGCAGAGGGCAGCAGGCAGATACTCACCACTCCCGGCCGAGGCTCTGGGACCGCATGGTTGTATGTGTACCACTGTTGAGTCTCTCGGTTGACCTCCCGGTATCGCCCATTGAACGCCTTTTCCACCTGGTCCATAGTGAAGGAACACACTGCAGAGCTTCCTGAAGCTCCTTTATACCTTAGAAGACATAAACAAGCATTTCAACAATACTGATTGATCATTCATTCTGATCTTGTATAAACTTTAAGAAAGCCGTCTGTGACCTTTTATAGAGGGGATGTTTTATTCTGAAAGCCTAAACAACTCTGTACAGAGACTCACTGATTTTAGAAATACTGTAGTGTACTATGTTTAACTGCCCAGGGAATGTAGATGGCAAGTAATGAGCTCTCTTCTCTTGTTTAAGGTGAATGTTTTTGTACAGTACATGGTCGCTCCCCATCAATTTAATGAAATCTTAATTTAAATTAGTCCAGATTTCCCCAGAAGAATGGCAAAAAAATATCACCAAATGTCACATTTTATTTAATAATTTAACTGTTATATATATATATTTATATTATAATATAATATATACTTTCTGTAAATTGTATCTCCCTACATCATGGTCAAAATGTTGTTTCAAAGGTAAATAGTGTGTAATTGTGTAATTGTACATTGTAAATTCCTCTTTAAGGAGTGCGATCCTAATTCATTAAACCCACCAAAATTCCCAAAAATATTAGAGGACCTTGGTGTCCTCAAAGCAGCTATGGCCCTACTTGCACTTTGGTTTACATTTTTATAGCATACCTCAGACAAATAGATCAGACAAATATTTTTATTCCTCATGTGTGTCAAACTTGCACAATATATCTGAAGGTATCACTACATCATTTTGGTGATGTGTTAATCAAAGCAGTGAAAGGTGGTCCTCACCACTGAGATGTGAAGACTCCATAAAACACAGTGTTCTTCCAGTCCTCGGGGCTGGGCGTCACCACGAACATGTCTTGGATGATGTTGAAGGGGAAGCCGTCATCAGGCAGAGAGCACAAGAGCTGAGCCTTCAGGAAGGTCGTCCATTTCTTCTGCAGGACCCTCTCGCCTCCCATGTCACCCTGCAAGAAAAATAATGTCGGTTTGGAGATGTTTAACATGCGGCCAGCAGAGGGTGCAATAATATAAGAATGACACCTGTCTGAGGTGGTGACTGTTGACAATGCCTCTGAAAGAAAACAGTTTGATTTGATGGGATCTGACAGGCTTGTAAAAGGCATGAAACAATGATGCGCACCATATGGTGTGTTGCCATGGCACACCGTGCATACCATAACATACAGTACATATTATATTAGGGAATTCTGTCATCTTTATCTACCTTCTTGATGACTAAAACAGAAAGAGACCGCTGTGTCCAAAGGTGAAGCTGTTTGAATTGACGTAATTGAAAAACGTTAACCTCATGTAGTAAAACCATAATGAGCTAAATCAACTGTGCCTGTAACACAGATATACCCTGAGGCAGCAGACTTCTAGGTCATGAAAACAATATATATCATCACAACTGGCTTAGATAAAAAAAATACTTGGTGCTTTGAGGAGGGCAAATGCTTTTAAATGAAAGAGAAAAAGAGGCATTGCTCCCCGACAATCCTTCTTCAGTGACACCACCGCTGTGATCCGCCGCCTTTGGCACTAGCCTTCAAAGTGATGTGTGGCATGGGACCTCCTTGACAAGCAGACTAATTTGTCTACACAGATTGTACAATAGGATATTTGTGCAAATTGGACAGCAACTACATGTTTAAACCTCAACGTGAAAGTGATTTACAGGATGTGATGAATGACTGTAAAACAGACTATATTCCTACAGGGAGTTACAGGCCTCAGGAAGGTGACTACAAATGTTTCACCAACACGAACCAAGAGCCTGTTTTAGTTCTGCAAAAAGACCTGGGATTTAAAGGGAGGTGTCCTGATCTGCTTCACCGACTACACTGTGTGTTTACATTCAGTTCATGGCAACAATTATTCCAAATTTCTCACCGGCATAGATCTAACAAGATGAAGGGACTAAAGAGAAATGCTAAATTATCTAAACTACATGAATCCCTTTAACATGAAGCTTCAATTGAATCCACTTTAGCATTACATTAATCAGAGGAAATGGCAGCGCTGGATGTGAGGGGAAATGGCACATGACCAACACTGAGCTTCCGAAGCAATTACTTATTGTAGTAACCCAGGCAGATAATGAGCAACATACAGTATAGTCTCCAGTCCTGCTGGCTGAACCTAGTTTTATAATTTAATGCCACTCTGTGCTTAAACTGACTTCTGAATAATTGAAGCAAATGCATCCCGTTCATTAATCCCTTGTAAAAGCATCCCTTGTTCAAAAGGCTGTTCAGAGAGCCATGAGCATGGCAGCCAGTAATGGCTTCTTTCTGGGAAACTGAACAATCCTGCAAAGAGAACATGCTTAGTTTTGTTTGTTTCAAGCAGAACATTGTTTATCATTCCATAGTTAGCCTCGATGAAGTGGAACCTGTGTACTAAACACCTGAATGAACAACAAAGAGGGGGACTGCGGCCAACATAATAAGTCAAACAAGGGATTGAATTTAAAGTAACAATTTATTTGATGACTATACGGTATTAGGAACTGACACCATCTTCTTCATTTACCTAATTTTTAAGCTTTTTTAAATCCTTTTTGTATTACATTTGTTTGGGACGCTCACTCCCATAGTGACACATAATTACTCATTTCCTTATGGGTAATCTGTACCAGGACACTTTATATTCAGCACATATTTTAACCATATGTGAGAGAACCCATCGTAAACATGCTATATGCGTCAATATTTATATATCTGTTAACTGGAATTTTTTTTTTTAATTGCATGTGTCGAGTGGAGAAGATGAAGAAAATATAACCCTGTGGGCAGTGTGTGACTGAAACAGGCCTGTGATTCACAGCTGGGTTTTCTACGGTACCACCTTAGGGTTTATATCTGACGCACACACTGTGGGTGGTGTCTTGCCTTTACGTGACAGCAGGATGACTGTCCGACACACACCTGGAGATGGCCAAGGCCTGAAAATAAAAAAAGAATAAACTGGCTATCTATGCAGATTCCTAAAATCAACAATAATGAAAAAAATACATACTAAAATAAAAAAAACATTTTAGATGGTGTCACAGGATAAGATGTCTTCGCCATCCTCAAACGACAGCTCTAACTTGACACATTCTCTCTGACGTGAACGTCAAACTGTCAAGCTAGTATTTTTCATTCTCCTTGGACTGTGACAAAATTGTTTTCGCAGAGACAAGCAGCAGTCTGATCTGGAGAACTGGTTTGTGATGTTATGAGGTTGGCAGAACTGAGAAGACCCTGAAAAATATTAACATATACTGTGTGAGGTCTGCATTTTAGTTTAAAAACCCTGGGTTTAAGTATTTCAGCAGGTGATAATCCATTTCTGTGCATGGATCTTGTGCTATTGTAATCTTAAGCCATTTTGAGTTGGCTTCTGAGTCCTGTCCGAACACAAATATTTGGGGAAACATGATAAGAATTGAGGGAGGAGAGGATCTGGAGAAAAAGAATCAAACAGAGGGAAACATTCAAGAGGAATGTTTTTCTGTAACAAGAGATCCTGCGTCACTGCCCAGAAAGACTGAGAGCTGTACTCATCATATTTAAGATGTTAGAGGCTTTCAGAAGGCTACATATATTTGTCTGTATGACCATATGGTGAACACAAACAACCAAACACACACACACACATACACATGAAATGCACAAACACACAAACAAACTGATAGATTCCTACAGTGAGGGGAGGGGGTGTCAGGAGATGTTGCTCAAGGGGAAAAAAGGCCCCTTTAGATGGACTATCTGCCTTCAAGCATCACTCACCTTACACACGCGAGCAATGCGCGACACAATGGTGTTGTCAAAGAAATCAAACTCCTTCCCTGCTTCACTGAAGAAGAAGTAAATCTTATCGTCATCACCCACTAGGTTGCCCTTGGGCAGGCTCTCCTGTATGTAGGCAGAGCCAACAAAAGCCGGGTCTGAAAGAAAAACAACGTGAACAGTACTGTCAACCTACAGTATATGAAACTCAGGCATCCAAGGACAGACGTCCCTATTCCCTCTGACATCAGCACACGAAATGGAAAATTCAGCTACAACAGGGACTCTGACAGATTGCAGGTAAACACTTTTCATCTACATAATCTCTAATGGTGTCAAATCCTTGACTCCTCATACAGCATATCTAGCACAAACAGTTTACATATAATCTCATATAAAGATGTGATATTAAATTAAATATATATAATTTGTATTAGATGAACATATTTTGAAAAGCACTGCCTTCCAGCCAAAGCACTGTACCTTGAAGCCAGTTGAGTGAGTTTTCTGTTTTTAGAGCAGTTCCTTGGCTTAGACTCTTGTAAATGATGGGTTCATTTCCTTGGAAATTACTGACTGTACCGGCATACAGCTCTCCATCTGCAACGCAATGAAGAAGACCAGCATAATCACAGCGTTCACCACGAGGGAATGGGCTTCTGCGTCATACACAGTAATGAAATCCAGAGGTTATACACCAATTTGTCTCCATATCAACCACCTGTATCTAGTTACTTTACAGATTCCCACAGTGGCCTCTATAAATCAAAACATTTAAACAAAGCTTGATTTTATCAACAGCTGACAGACATTCTGGGACCTACCTGCCATGATGGCGGTGGACTTGTACTCGGGGTTGAACGGGCAGCGGCTTCGTCCATCCTCTGTGACAATCTCACCAGTATCACTCTTGACAAGGGAGAAGTCTGCAGTGTTCTGGAGAAAACACACACACACACACATCAAATGTCACATGCTGAGTTGAAAAGTAGAGCTGTAACCTGCTCTGACAGTGGCCGCTGTCTGTCTGTCCCAAAGTGAAAAGGTGGTCAGTCAGTCTTTGGGCAAAGTTGAAGCAAGTCAACCCTGTATGTTTGTTATGGATTGTTCTAAAAGGCTTTAAAAGATTTGTAGAAAAGGATTGCAAACTGGGTCGATTCTTATATAATCTGATTACATGCATTAAATATTTTGATCCATTTCCCTTCGGCACAGGAGATAATAAAATAATGCACATACAGTTTATTGTATCTAGATGGGCATGGGCCCCAGCCAGACTGCTAAGTGAGCTGAGACACAGGAAGCAGCATGCATCCGATTTTAGATGCTCTTCCTCTAGAATCTAATTAATGAACACCACATATAAAGTCCTGCATCAGGGGTAATCAATTTATCTAAAAAAAAAAAAAAAAAAAAAAAAAAAAAAAAAAAAAACACTGCGTTTTAGACCCTCACAAAACAAGACATGCACAGGTAGAGTGGATCTGCAGACAGCAGATCACTGCAACAGACACGACATATCAACACTTACTATGTAAGCGCAGGTGGGGCTGAAGGCGTACGTTCCACACACGTACAGGTGAGTGCTGTTCAAATGTAGTAAAATCTTGATGTAGTTGAAGCAATCCGTCTGTGTTAGAAAATGGTCGAAATTAATTTATTTACAGCTAACATACTGTAAAAGGATATAGGTTCTAAGATAAATACAAAGATTTTTACCAATTTTCATCAAACAATAAAGATTTTTTCAAAGAGAGCACATCTTTTTTTAATTCCACCATCCAAAAGTTTCAAGACACAGTAGGTTACAGAGGCGTATTAGAAAGTAAAGATAAAAATGTAAAGAAAACACAAATGATCTGCAGACTTTACCATAGTCCAGCAGTGTTTTACAAACTGTCAAACTAGAGTGTTTGTACTGCAAATTGTATTATTAAAATCCAATTTCCACTTTTGTGCCATGTTGTTTTTTCATCCGGAAATTCTGAGATCGTTTTTTAACATTAAAAAAAAACACTGATTCTTTCCAACGAATAACTAATCATGAATTCACAAGGGTCTACGTCTGTATGTTTACATATGAAAGTAGTCGTGGAGTAAGCTGACAAATGAAAGTACTGAAATAGAGGAAAAGTTGAAGGAAGGGAAAGGAAGGGAAAAATCCATTGTTTGAATGGAAAGTTACAACTTGACAGGAAATTTCCAGGGTTCTGCCCTGGGTCCGCTTCCAAAGTGCCACGCAACAATGGTCAACTTGACCAATGAGGCAAACCTGCAGTCATGTAAACACAGTTTTAAGCCATCTGAGATTAACTACTTGAGCTTTTACACAAACAGTTCACTTGCCTGCAGGTCTTTGCCTTTGAAACTGCACTCGTCTCTCTTCCTCTCTGGAGTTTTCCACGTGAGCTGCAGGGGAGAAACACTGTCAGAATCATACTGCAGGTCTAATACAGTGAGGTGGGTTATATTCTCATTGGACTTTTGGGATTGTATCATATTAACAACCATATTCTTATTGTACCTCTGGGATCCTATTAGAACTGCATTCATATTGATACAGTATACTGTACATGATACTGCAGTGTTCAGACGCTCGGCTCTTACATTTCTTTGTAGCTTGACTGCACTGATATCAGTGAGGTTGAGAGCGAAGAGAATCTCCCGAGCACCAACGTATAGCATGTTGTCTTCTTTACTGAGGAGAAGAGAGGTATAGTTGAAGACTCCACCCACTGAGAAACTTCTGGTTGTCCTCTCCTTCGCATCTAGACAGAAAGAGACACAGACAGAGGAGACAGGGGATGTAATTCATGATTCATTAATCTGACCACTTTGAATATGAAGAGATATCACACAGTACATTAAAACTGATGAAAGCCATTATAGGCTTTTGAAGACAGAAAATGCAAAAAGGCACTTGAACATGCAAATTAAAACATTTTGAAGATGGTCATAAAAATTCATGTACACCAGATATACTGTAGATTTTCTGTCTTAATTAGACACACTAGCACAATGCGTCACTCCTGGCGAGCCTCACTGACTTGTCTTGTTTCTCATGACAACTACACAGCGCGGAAACGTTTTGTGTGTTTTAATGTTGACGAAGAATGACATATCACCTACCTATGCAGAAGCAATGCATTTTTAAGCACATTTTTCCCAGCATTTGCGCCTTTATTAGACAGCTACACAGTAGAGAGCTGACAGGAAACGAGGAGAGAGACGTGGATGACATGCAACAAAAGGTCCCAGTCGGACTCAAATTGGGGATGTTGCAACAACACGGTCAGCATCTTAGACCTCTAGGCCACCAGGATGCTCCAGAAACATACATTTGTAAGATATAAACGCCTCAGGTCATTTCAGTCTGCTTCACTACTCACACTGTTATTGGACTTTGACTTTGTAGGGCAAATATATCTACTACAGGAGATCTACATCTAAGGATCTGGGCCTCATGCAGTATTTGATACACCAGAAAAAAAGAAATCAACGTGTCTGTGTTTCTCTGTGTGTGTGTGTGTGTGTGTGCAACTTCTAAATCCTGCCAGCTCCTCGTCAGAGAGAGACAAAGAAGGAAAGAACGGGAAGAAAATTCCTCATGCTTCTCCTGCAGTAAGCGAATGATTTGCTCCAACCACATTAACACCTCCCAACTGAAGCCAGGTTAAATCATCAGCTCTCCTAATCACTGCTTTAAAGGTCCATGTGTATCTCAGATTTGCAGCAGCCTGGAGGCTTTCACTGCTGGCGCAGCTTGAACAACTTGCCTTAATTGCATGCCAGCATAAACAGAAGCAGGGAGCTGATGGAAACTCGAAGTGACTGTAGCTCTGATACAGGACCTTTGCCCCTGTAATGTGACAAATGAGGGAAAAATAATAGACCAAAGCAGTCCATTGATTTTATTGAGGGAGGTCCTCTAATATTGTTTTTCTCAATGATGTGATTTTATGTTTGTAGAAGAATGTTGTTCTCTGTGTTATCTGTTTCATTTTTTAAAACAGCAAGGCCGTCCCCAGAGTAATAATAGTAATAGAAGTTAATACTATTTTCTTTGGACCCTCCTTTTGATTTACGAATATCTCAAAAACAGTGCTGAATTGGTTCAACTCATTTCATCATTAATAACCAAGAGAGTACCCCAATTTAAACCATAACATCTTAAAGGAACAATACTTTTCACATAGCCACCAATCGGACATTATAAATTGAATGAGAAATTGCCAAATCTATGGCAAACATCACAAAATAATAAATACTTCATCACTTGTATTACTGCCACCATAACGAGTGAACTGGTAGTCATGCAGAGCTTTATATGACACATTTAACTTATTTCCCTTTTGTGAATGTGGGAAATGACTGCTGGTAGAGATAATGTTTAATCACTTAGATCCATGAAGAAATTTAATATAAATCTTGGGCCAGAAAACAAAAGAGAAAATCCCATCCCTGGCTCTCCCCAAAAACAGTGAGACCACCTTCCTTTCAGCAAAAACAAAAAATAAATACCCTCTCTCTTTTCCATCTTCCCCCTAATATTTTCTGTACAAACCCTCAGAAAAAAAAGTCACAGTCATACTTTCAATCCGCAAGTCAACAAAAACATAATGGATTATTATATTAAGACAAGGGCAGTTTTACTATCGGCAATGGACCTCATGAGGCAATCTGCACTGTGTTTTCACTTCCGAGACTTATAAGAATCCCACACATGGCAGATTCATACTGGATTAAAACCACAGATGCTGGTGGTAATAATTACAATTATGGCACTTCCCGGCATAAAACTAATCCAGGCCAGATAGAGCAAGGTGTCATTAAGTTGCACTGCTAATAAGCACACTATGTGGTATCTACCCTGTAGTACGTGTGACCTGGTATAACCTCACCTCCGTGGGTAGGTACAGGAGGTTGAGAGACTTCCTCTCTCTCGGGAAAAAAACATGTTAATAGCAGTCCATCGCCGCGGCAACAGAGACCCATATTGTAGTTAAATCTGTCCGTAAAACCACAAGAGGCTTTGCTCTACGTACTGTACATGGACCCATTGGGGCCGTTCGCTCTATCCTTTTCACTATCATTACAGGATAAATGGAGTGCTGCTCCGTGCCGGTACGGTTCCCCCTACTTTTTTCCTCCCCACAGAGCCTTGGGCAAGTTTAACTGTGATTTACAGAGTGAGAGAGAGGGAGGGAGAGAAAGGCCAAAGCCTGAACCAAAACAAAAGCTTTGAGGGATTTTCACAGAGGAGGATATCTACACAATTATTCTCTGGAGTCAGATCACCACTGTCATACTCAAAGACCACAGCTGACGAAGAAAAACAATAGGCCCCCTAATTGAGTATCATTAACAAGATCCTGGAGGGTTTGCAACCACACAAAGCTTTCCATTTACAATTTCAGGAATACAATCATCTTTCTGTATGACCTATTGGTTTACGATGCCTTATTCCTCTGAGGGGTAGGTAATAATGGTATATTTTAACATTATGTTCTCTATTAATAAAAGGTATGCTTAAAGAATCGACTGGTTAGTCTTAAAATGAAAAATTGCAGCACAATGTTTAAAGCTGCTCTAATTAATGTTTCATATAAACAACTACTAGGTATAAGCTTTTTAGCGTCTTTCAGCTCATTGTTTTGATTTCACAGCCTGGAATTTAAAAAGTAACTAAACTGTAAAAAGAGAGACCAAAACAGCTAAAAGTAAAAGTGAATAACGCTAACTGACTTCTTCAACTTTGACATTTACTTTTACAGGTCTTTACTGTGATTTGAGGTCTTGATGGCATTAATACAGCACACACCAATAAGAGATGTGGAGAGATAACAAAAAGAAAAGGTAAGAAATACGTCCCTCATGCTATCAGAGAACCAGGGTTACAGCAGCTGTATGAATTTGTCCTGAAGAACATTATAATAAATTCTGAGGATTTTACGGGTAGTAGTGTTGAAATGATCAGTTGATTAAAAGTTAATAGCCAAACATTTTGATAATCAAATAATCGCTTAAGTCAGTTATAAAGTGAATATGCCAAACATTCACCGTTCCAGCTTCTCAAATGTGAGGATTTGCTGCTGTTCTCTGTTTGTACTATCATGAATTAAATAGTTTGGGGTTTTGGACTGTAGGAATGGACGACATTACCTTCAACTCAATCAAATGGTGATGTGATGGGCATTTTTCACTATTTTCTGACAGAATATAGAATAAATTATTAATCATAGAGATTAGTTAATGAGGAAAAATAATAGTTGCAGCGTTACGAGTTATCATGTATGTGGATGTGAGTGGCAGTCATAAGCAACTACCTAGTCCTGAGACCACAAAACCCAGACAGAATAACTGCTAGAGGTCGAACGCCGTGCAGACTGTTAATGCTGAAACAACACAAGCTAATGAGTGTACCCTACTTGAACTTGTCCTACCTTCTCCTCCGCATACACCACAGTCTCTTCAAGAATCCCCTCTTTAGTTGTTCAACCGTCTTGAGGTTGAGGGGCCATTTCATGACAATGCAGCCCCAGCAATGTTGTGGTGTACGTTGAGAAGAGGACAGGACGGTTCAGAGGAAGCACTTAAGAGTGGAAGAGCAGCTTGTATCTGCTGCAGCCACAGAGAGAGGGTGTCAGAGAGGGCAGCCAAGTGACCATCATGTCACTACTGAGAAGGTACAATGTACGGTAACATTACACCGTAGTTCACTTTGTTAGACCTCTCGTCTTCATCTTTCTTATTTTTAGGCTGTATTTATGTCACATGAGCCTTTTCACAGCGACCATACAGAATATATGTTCGGTGTATGTAACTTTGTTTAATGTCAAAAGACTATGAACTTCTACTTGAATTATTTTCAACACAAGTAACCCTTGCGTAATTTCGGTGAACTGACCCTTTAAATGTTACTCAAAGACAGGTGACAATTAAAGCAAAAACATGAATAAGAAGAAGGGTAGGTCTTCAAGTGATTATTGAAGACAGAGAGGGATTCAGAGTTGGGTGAGATGCTTTAACTACAGGACTAAAAGGTATCACTGAATGGTTTGATGAGAATGAAAATGATGTGAAAGCTATGTCATGGCCTTCACAGTCCCCTGATCTCAAACCAATTGAAAACTTACAGGATGGCAGATTTGGTTTTAAGACTCTCCACCACGTTCATCAAAATACCAAAATGAGGGAATCTCCTTTGGAAGAAAGATATTAATCTCTCTAGTAGAGCTCCATAGACTTCTATCTCTATCTATAATCTATGCAAAGGCCCAACATCTTACTAAGACACTTGTTTTTTTCATTTAATTCATCACCCATCTTTTATTTTTTTGGTGCTCACAGCATTTATAACTTACAATTGAAAAACTCAACAGGAGCCCGACTTTCCAGGAACAATGGCCCTTTACATTGCACAATCCACACAAAAAGTCCCTATGAAAACTGAGATCTGTAAATTGTCCAGAGTGTCTGGGACATTGCTTCTGGAAAGTTTTTCAGTTGTAGTTTTTCAATTCTTTGAACACCACAAACAACAATTTAATTCACCTCCATTGTATTTGGGAGGGGATACAACTTTCAGAGGTGGATATCTAAAAATCATGGTTGTGTTTTTTGTATTTTGGATGAACTCATCTTTTAAAGTCAATAAACCAATGGTTCATTTTCCCATTTTTCCCAAAATGTAATTTAAGACAGCTACAGACAAGAAACAAAACTAAAACCTCTCTCCACTTTGCGGTCTCTGCCTGACTGGTGATGGAAACACAGGTCACAGGTCAAGCAGGTATATGACTCTCTGTGCAAAATGAAAACAAAGATGGAGCAAGCAGGCAGAGCTGGAGGACTTAACACCTCACTGTATCCCTGTTACCAGACCTCTGATCCAGAGAGAGCAGCTTTGTCTGGCTCAGAGCATTTCCATGACCCTTTATAGAAGTGCACAAAGAGCAGCTGTAAGCAATATGAGATCATTGCCATTATTATGTAATTAAAAGTAATTTCTGCAAATTACACTGCTAAATAGATTGAAATACTCGCCTAGACTAGCTTGCTAATCTATTTAAAGGGGAAATTAATTATATTGGGCTTAAAGGAATCCTTCTACATTTTTGCCGCTGATTTCCTGATGGGTCTGTGTCCCAAAAAAAGTAGAAGGATAATTAAAAGTGCGGAACATCCCCTCTAGAGGGGAACTGTAGAGTAATTTGTCCTTGGTGACAGAGATCTAAGTGCCTTCTTTTGTAGGGCAACTGTAACAGGCTGATTCAATCAGAGCCCTCCCTTATGAGGGTGCCGCCTTTATCAGCTCTTACAGCTGTATGATCCAACGATTGCATACCTCATTTAAAGCAACAGTTCTTGTTTACTTTTCGTAAGACACTACTACAAGAAAACACTGTTGCAAACAAATATACTGTATATGAGTGGCAAATTACTCTGCAACAAACTCTCCATACGACTGGATCAAAATCTGTTCATTAGTAAACTTAGTAAACTAGTCTTTGCAAACAAGGGAGACTGACTATTGTCATTAAAGATAAGGAACAGCTCGACTTTAGTGCCAAGATGATGTAATTTGAAGTAGTTTGTACTTCAAACTACATCTAGACCGACACTAATGAAGATTAGTGCCGGTCATAGTTCACCAGTAGATGGCCGCTTCTCTTTATTGAGATCAAGAGTAAGCAATAGACTCATGATGGGTCATCTTTAAGGGACACATGACCCATTTCTAGTCTTCTGACCATAAACATGACCTACATTCTCAAGGACTATAAGAAGAATGCTGGCAAGCAAGAACATAAACTGATGCAGGTTGACACTAGGTAATTAATCCAACTTTAATCATAATATCACACCAGCAGTGCTGCATACAGATTGATATATTTATATTAATATATTATATTGGAAAAAAATATTTTCTATATCTTCATCATAACTGTTTTGAAATCATTGAAAATATATACATTATTGTATATATAAACAATTATATTTTATCATTGTCCCAGTCCACCAACATGTGTCAAAATGATAAAAAAAATTGTAAAATAAAAAGTGTTATGATACCGCAAAAACATTGGAAAAGATGACGATAAAAGATGGTTGTATGGCATTGCAAACATCAGTGAATTAAAAAGTAAAACATAAAAAACATACATTACTGTTCAATGAAAACCATGTCTCACCAAACAAGATTAATGATCAGGTGTTCTGTTTTTTGGTAATGAAGAATCTACACAGGTAGAGCAAAGAGACACCCGGGACAAATGTCTTTGTCTTCATCTGCCTACTGTAGTTCTTCAAGGACTTTGCTAGGGATAAAACAGATGAGCCCTCGTAAATCCAATTGCTTTGAGAAGAAGTGAGTAGGACCCTCTGCGGAGAGTAAAGCAACGACAGGAAGCCGCAGTGCCAACAGGAGTCCCACTGGGTCAGTGTCAGAGCAACGCCAGGACACCCACTACTGTTACATTGTCTGGTGACATCAAGACATAAAACAGGCCACAGTGGAGCGCTAACAAAATTATCCCAAGTCATTTTAAACAAGCTATTAAGAGCTGAAATGGGTAATTGTGTGGGAGAGTAGACCTGGGAAGCTGAAGGACAGAGACTGAAGCATCTGGAATGCATTAAGACAACAGGCCAAGAGGGTCAGTTCATCGGGAGATTCATTAGGCAAGCTGTGAGCCTGCTGTTTGCACTGGTAACTTGTGGGGCTGCATCTTGTTAGCAGGATATTGTCTTCACTGACTGCACCGTTCAGATGCTGAGATTGGTGGCAATTTTGAACTGTGAACTGTGTAAATGCTGCAAATACTGTAAATGCCAAGGAAAAAATGTGGAGATAAAGTATGTGCATTACGTATCCACACAGCAGGGATGAGCAATAACAGGCTTTGGTGGTGCAGTTTATTGGGGGGATAGAAACTAATGAATCTGTTAACATTTAAACAAAACACTTTCCCCCAAATCTTTTAAACCTGTAGCTAGTAAAAGAACCTGCACCTCAGCTCTGAAAGATCCTTTTCTCATGAAAAAGGTTGACAGGGCAATCTGCTGGTCAGGGAGCAACACAAGCTAACCCCGGATTAACCACAATAATGTAAACCAGCTGCTGTTTCATCAGGAACTCACCATGACCCCTTCTTCTGAACAGGGCTGGAGCATCAAGAACAAAGAGACATGAACACGAGGTCATGACATGTTTCTGACTGTACAGCAGCACTCTGACCTGACTAGCCTGACTCCATGCTGTGTATTTACAGTAGGAGCAGAGACACAGTTGGGGCGTCCTCGCAACACCTTGAAGATAAAGGTGCGGATCATTGACAGAGTTTTTCAGGGTCTGCTGAGTTGGATTTATATCTTGCTCCCTGGTGGATTGGACAGCGTCATAAACCGCAATATCAGGATCAATGATATGTTTTTTCATGATGGATTTAAAACAATCACTAAGATGGATAGTCACACATACAGTGCATTACTGAGTGTACATATTACAGCGTCATATAATCACCACCTGTTGCATTTACTGCTGTATGTTTAAATTCAAATAAATCACCTAATATTACTCTGATACAGATTGAATCTACAAAACAGGATAATAGCTACAAAAGCTAATGTTGCTTTCATGTTCATTTCAATGCAATCTACATAACAGTCCATAAAAATCTACTACTGAAATGATTGGTTGACAAATTGGCCAGTCAATCAACCAAAAATGTATGTATGATCTAGCTATCAAGTAGAAATATATATAAAAGACTGATTTGAATATTTTGGTTTTATTAGCTGTTGGCCAATAACAATTTAGAAAGGCTGCAAATTCAGATTCTTTTAATCATCAATCAATCAGCCAGTTATTTATTTTTTTTAATTTTTTTTAAATGCAGATGCCTTCAAGTTGCTTGTTTTATCTGATTAATGGTCTAAAACCCAAAGATAATTAATTTATTATCATATATAAACACAGAAAAGCAGCAAATTTTAAAGCTGGATCCAGAGATTTTTGGGGGTGTTTTTGGCTGAAAAAGGATTTCTATTACTATTAATCCATTATCAAAATTGTTTCCGTTGTTATAACATCACTTTGGGCTCTGTTAAATTTTGATGAGCCCTGGTACACTCTTGTGGACTTTAACAGGTCTTTAACAAGTGATCTAGTGGAGTGTGCTTAAGCATTGATACCATTAAGAACTGCTGTTCAGCTATGTGGCACCAACACAGTATTGAAAAGCTGTTATCTCACTTGACACTGCTGTCATTTTGAATTACTTGAGGGTGGTTGATTCGACTGGTGTAGACATGACAGCTTTTGAATAATTAAAAATGCTTTACTCCCGGCATGGCCCCTAAATAAAAGTAAAGCACGACTGTCCACACATATGATGTCTAACATAGGGCTGAACAGATCAATGGGCAAAGACAAAAAACATAAACGGCTTATAGGTGTGCCTTTAAATAGTGTTCCAACACACTAAGCCATTCAGCATGGTCTGCATTAAAGCCTGGAACAAAAGCAGAGAGAAAAGCAGATGCAGGCTCTACTCCCTGAACCCATGATCCGTCCTGATAGGCGCATAATGAGAACCAGACAAGTGTTCACACCATAACACATACAAATCCCCATTCATTATTCATGGCAGATTACCCTCTTCATTAAGGCCGAGGCAGGGACCATGGGACCGAGAGGGCAGGGGAGAAGAGGAGGGGAAGTCGGTCTACGAAAATGTTACCGGATGAGAAGCAGCCAAGCAGCTCTGGCCCGCCTACACTACTGAGGTTAAGGCATCAGGCATGCAAACTGTCAAGCTAACTGGCATCCAGATAGGACAGAGAGAGACCAGAAACCATGACGAGACCAGGCGGTTTCTGCTTTATAAAGTTCAGGTCCCTGAGGCCCGCAGCTCTGCATTCTGCTTTGATACTGTAAACACAATGTGACAAAGCCCTTCTGCGGGAGGCTGGAAAATGTCAGTGTAGCAGAACCGACATTACCACAGCAAGACAACTTCTATCACCAGGCCCCGCTAACCCTCATCAGCAGGATGAAGCTTGTTTTTTGCCTTAAATCATAATCTAAAACTGGTCTTTTAAACACCAACATCATGCTAAGATCTGTCTTCAGTCTTTTTAGACATCCTTGGTCTCACTTACTGCATAGCTAGTACATTTAAAGTCATTATGAGCCCTTAACCATGTCACAATAGGTCAGGAGGACCTGATAAAATTACTCTTGTTAAGTCTTATGGTGGATCGTAACTACCTCTGTTGTTAAAGCTGTCTCATTTCCTGCATGACCCCTCATTGAAAGGTCAGAGCTCATCAATGTGGTTAGTTAATAAGGTTACAACAACATAAATGCTACTATAAAACAAGGTGATGACTGAGGATAAGTCTGGTTAGCTCCAATAATATTACTAGACGCAAAATAGCCTCAGCTATACTGAATCCATAGCACATATGCACAATCTAATCTTATATGATTCTGACATGTGGGTTTTGCATGTTTTATGGAGGTGTTTAACATTGGCTGCACACCCTGAAAGCAAATCTTTCCATCAAAGCAGGGAGAAGTGTGAACGTGAAGCATCTTTTCAGTGAGTGATTGATTGCGTGTGTTGTTGTGAAACGCTCCGCCAGGGCCGAGCTGTGGGCTTTGTTGAGGCTGGCAGGTGAGAGAGATTACCTGTTGGTATAGAGGCCCTACATGAGGGAAGGTACAGGCTCAGACAGGCAAGATGGCTGACCTATTTGAAAGCTTGCCTGGCTCAAAACTGGCTGGAAACATACTGGAATTTTTATCTATGTCTATAATAGATTACTAAGTAGAGTGCTATCAACACAATCTTCCCCCTCTAATGATGCCTGAACGTGAGTCACTAACGGCAGTTCAATCATTGAAAGCCTGCATTGATCTCATAATCCATCATTTTGTTTAATTTTCCATGAAGACACTAAGGCCCAATACATGTTTAAATCCAGCTTGTCATCCAACAAGTGCACTCGTAGATAATTTGAATAATTACATAAGTGATGATAAAATCACTACTTGGCACTAGTGGCCATGGCACTATCTATGAAGAGAGCATCACAAATCATGCTGCACAGAAAACCAGCACAAGAGGCTAATTTAACAATATCCCCAACATATTTTAAGGGTGAAATACGACAAGCATATTTGTTATGTTGCTAAGCTGGCTGGATGGTTTGACATTCTGCAAGCAAACAAAATACAGATTATGTAAAAGCAATGACTCTTCAGTGCTTGAGAGACTATGTCAGACTGCCCTCAGTAAGTCGCAGCACAATAGGCCTGTTCATTTTGTAATTATGTCTGACCCGTAGGTACTCGACAGAGCCACCCGGGTGGAGCTGCCATTCACAGTGCAGACTTACATGGATTTTAAATCATTATGGTGAAGACAAACACTATTTCACCCATCCAAATCCTTTTAGCTCTTACAAAAGGACACATATGGAGTGTATTGATTTTTTTTCAATGGACAGAGTTAATGAACAAGGACACCACTGGGAATTACATAATCAGGCCTGTATGCAGAATGTGAGAGGATAAAATGTAGGCATACTTTGTTAGAATCAAGAACTTTTAAATAGTAAATAATTCAACAGAAAGCAGCTGCTGTTTCTGTCGAAAATCTGTGATATACAAGTTCCCAGATTATGCAGGGACTAAATACTCCAATATAGTAGTAGCATGTTACTGCAATGTCTGGTAATTCTACAGTCAGGAAGTTGATAAAACTTACTGTAGGAGAAGGTGAGGCGTGGAGTGACATCGTTTTCCGTGACGGCTGTATGAAAGCAACCAACAAAGAGGAGAGTGTAGGCTGGGAGACAGAGCCAAGCCATACTCTTTGTCCACATGCCTCCTCAGGACCGCCAGCCAACTTGCAGTATTTGCCTTTCAGGTTTTTGGGGAATTCATGAAGAGCGTCTTTTCTCAAGCCGTGTTTATTTTCTCTCCCTCTCTCTTCCTGTAGCTCCGGACTCCTTGAATGCACCTTCTGTGCACTCCTTTGGGCCTGCAGAGGAAGATGATGCTGGTTTGGAATGACGATCTGTGACCTCAGAACAAGACAGGAAGCCTCCACCGATCAGCCTCCATGCGCACACGACAGAGCAGGGTCTCAGCTGAGATCTGGAAAAACATTCGAAGGGAAAAACATTCAAATCAGTGCTTTGTATAAGCAAGCTTGTGGGGTTCTTTATTGATCTGGAAGCATAAGTGGATTCATTGATTAGCTGACTGAGAAGAACCCTATTCTGGTAATCAATTAATCTTTTTTTTTTCAAGCAAAGATGGTTCCTGCTCAATTGTGAGGATTTGCTGTTTTTCTTTGTCATATTCAAAAGTAAATTATCTTTGAAGCAACCAAAACTGACACACAGGCAAAATTAAAATTTGAAGATGTCACCTTGGAAAACTTACTATACCTATAACGGTTTCTTCACAATTTTCTGACATTCCATAGACTTAACACTTAATTGGTTAATTGAAAAAATAGCTGTAGTTACAACTATAGTTTCTTATAATGGGTACAATTTAAGCTCCATCCTGCACAGTGACAGCTGCAGTGCTAATAGGGGCACTAGTTTAAAAAATGTCTTTCCGTGTCATTGACAGTGTGCTGACAGCAGTTTTTAATCATACAGAACAAACAGAACAAAAAATCTGACGACACAAAACTTATACCACATTAAATTTGAAATTGTGTGTGTAAAAGTGCAGCAGAACAAAACCAAAGTCTACTTCCTCCATCTCTGGGGCTCAAGCTGACCTTTTCCCTCCACACTACAGATGTGAGGTTGTATGGTATTGCTTTTAGTTTCTGTTCAGAGGAGTGAGCGAGTGATATCACTGTATTGATCATTAACAGAATACTACATGAACACTACAGTGTGTTTGTTTGAGCACAAGGCTCAGGTCAGGTTAATTTGACAGTGTCAGTTGCTGAAAAACAACCATACGCTCCGAAACCGCAATCTCTCCATATCTCAACTGCAGGTACCTGCTCTATTGTGCACCACACAGGAAAGAAAGGAGAGCTTTCTTGGAAATCTTTGTTAAAGCTTAAAGACAATGAAAAGGTGTGACACCCAGATAAAAGCTCATGTTACAGGAGTTTCTGTCCCACAGCTTTCCTTGGTTGAACTTTAGTTTAGTTACCTAGTGGTGAGAAATGGTGTGTATGCATTATAACCACTGATACTGTAAAATGTTTTGATTCCCACAGGTTGTAAAAGGCTTTAGTTCTGCCTGCTCTCAGTTGCGATGAGGAATTTATGGAGATAAAAGTGAACAAAGCCAAAGGAAATTGATTAAATATTTGCATAGGCCTGCTGTTCAGTGTTCCTCAAATCAATATATATCACTGCAATTTAACTTTTAGGGACCATTTAAGAGTTGACAGGCTGGCTAACATCTTTATCCAAAACTCTTACAACAATTCTTAAGAAAACATCAGGACAAAACCACGAGACAACTATTATACCAATAATGGAGTTATGGGGCAATTCAGTGATGCTGATTAACTGGATGTAGTGAGACGTGAAGGGAAATTCAATACAGACATCCCAGTTACAACTGCGAACGCTCCATTACAGCTGCCACAGGGAGCTCCTCATTAAATGCAACCAACGGGAGATTCAGTTTCATGCGAGGTATGGCAATCAATAGCAAAAAGTAGCGAGTGAAGCTATTCCTGTTTTCTATCAAGGGGCTCCTGACTCTTAGTCAATAAGCAGTCTGACACTTGGTGCAAACACAGACATCTCCAAATCTGAGCTGGGAGGATGACATTTGGAGGAGCAAGGCGGCCATGATATAGGCCAGAGAACAAGACACAAAGAAGGTTATTTCTACAGCAGTAGACACACACAAGACTTGAATATGAGAAATACAGGCAGATGTACTCCACTGTGTCAATTTTGTCTCCAAAAGGAGGAATAACACTTAGTGAAGCAAAGGACAAATTAAGTCTTTTTCTTCTGAGTTATGTTGTTTGAAATAGGTCGTTTCATTAAAAGCCTTTCAAAATAAAACAAATCCATGTCAACATGAGAGCTAAAAGATCATAATCTATCATTCCCCTTACCACTGGTGCACGGTCCAGATTTATAAAAGCTATAAAAAGGAAAAATAATCAAGGATGTCTGGACATTGAAGAATTTCAGCCTACAGCAGCGAAACTGTGACTTTTAATGATCATGATGTCAAAAGCAGACGAGGTTATGAGAGGCTTCAGCTTTGAAACCCCAGGCTAGATCAGACATTTTTGGGACAATGCCCCCTGCCAGCAGCCAACAAGATGTCAGTGGACTATAACATGTAATAGACGAGGGGTGGGAGCCATAAGCATCATTAGTGTCCTTTGTGTGGAACAATTCAAAAGCGAGACACCACTTGACCAATACACAGTGAAGCTAACATTAATTCTGGGTTTGTGTGACAGTCAGAAAAAGAGGCCTGCATGCATCAAACTGGATCTGACTGAGGTACGTAGAGAGAGCTCGACTCAGCGTGAGCGAGAGAACAAGGGCCCCTCTGACAGCACAGAAATCTATATGCAACTCTGCACTTCACTGCTCTCTCCTGCATGATGCATAAACTGAATCATCCCTTTCACTCCCTACACAGACGTGATAGTGTGCTCTGGCTATGGATGATACTCTCCCATCTCTCTGTCTATGATCTCCTCTTAAATCTTTCTGGAGTTTCTTTTTATATCCCCTGCAGCAACATATCAGCCTTATCAGATCAGTTTGACATAATCATTGCATATGTCAAACTTTTACTACAGATTATAAAACACTGAGGGTCTAATCAAAGGCACAGCTTTGGTTTTATTTGTGGAAGGACATAATTGACTCTGGGGTTTGTCAACCAGACTTAAGTGAATGCTATTGATCTATATACATTTATATGAACCTAGCAAATAACACATTATAATGAAATAGATCTTTGTGTACTTCATGAGTCTAACAAAAGCATAGAAATGTGACCTGAATTTCTTTATTATTAATCCACTCAACTTGAAAAGCATATGTAGTTTCATTAATAGAGAACTGATAGGGACTGAGATATTGCTGTATCAACATCTGTGATACAGACAAATAAACAAACAAATAGAGGAATAAGCATACAACTTTAAGAGTGAAATACAGTTTTAGTTTCTTATAATCAGTTCTGGTCTCAGGAACACTGTCCTTTGCTGCCTTAGATTTGATAAATAGTGTCTTTACGTTAGGATAAATAACATTATACGTTATTGCTTTAAATCAAAACAGATATTTCATTGCAGTTTCATTGCAGTAGTTTTTTTAGTCCTGAGTAATGGCCACAGAGTTTCCTGTCAGGTTGTGACCAACACCAACAACCTCCATCAATCAGATGATTAGGGCAGCCTTCACGTAGCCTGAGAGGCAAAACCTGGAGCAAAAAAGTTCAACAGGCACCCACCACAGCTCAAAGCTTATATTGTTGTAGGTACAGGGTAATAATTGAAGGTGACCCAGAAGAAAGTATCAACATTTTTATCAACTCAGAGCTTATGTCAACTGGATTATGATGCCTGGACAGTAAGGATAAATGGGGATGACAAATTAGGATTCAGAAAAGTGAGGGGAACATCGCAGGTGGAAATATTGTATGTTTCAGGCTGGGAAATAAGTGGCACACAGGGTTGTCACTTTTTGACTGATGGTACAGAGACATTTGCTCACTAGCCCATCATCCATATAAGTAATAGCAATAGTTTTGACAGTCCATGAAGTGAAAATAATTAGCTGTGGGGGGGAAGAAACTATTAAATGAAGCAATAAGAAGCTCTTCTGGGAATAGGGAGTGAGTTACACACAACAAAAGAACTGATTCATTAACACATGTGGCTGTAATAAGACTACAAGTCACGTAAATAGCAACTCTGTCAACATGAAACTGAAAGCTTACAGAACAAGTTCAACCTGTAATGCTTTGTAAAACGCTCTTATATAAAGCTATGAGCACTTCATATACTAGAATAAACCTTTGGACATTATATTTATATAATTCTTCACTGTAGAGTGTATGTCAAAAAAAGAGGAAATCAGTTTTATATTTAACCAAAGAGGGAAATTCCCAGCACTCTTTCCCAGTAATACAGCTCCTGGTATCCAGTAAAACTATTACTATATATCACTGAATGGCAAAGACTGTCCAATGACAGCACTACTTACAAGACTCTGAGTATCATAAATAGCAGCAGTGCATACATTGCTGAAACAGGTGGCACAACCATTAGCATTTGCCATCCGAGTAGAGTAGGCGGGGTCAAGGCTTGCTGGATTCCACACACAGCCTGTTGACTGGAAAAGTGTTGACTGATAAATACGACCTCTTGGCATGCCTGTCATCTCAGGAAGCCACCTGTACACCAACACACACACGCTGGCCGCCTACGTCACGCCCCTCAGATGAACCTAGGTCACATGCTCCCAGATGTGGCCTTCAACCTGTGATCAGCGCTTCCACCCTCCTACCTCCTGAAGGACTCTCAGATGTGTGAAGGAGCAGATGTGAGATGTGGAGGGCATCATCTGTCAGGAGAGGCTCTAATGGAGGAACACACCCGCACATATGGACAGAGTGGCTGATTCACCAGGCGAGCGAGTGTGGGAGTACAGTGTTGACACAGTTCTGCACCGGTCCTACTGCCTCTCAGGTTATTTCATAACCACTCATCCAGATCTAAAGATACCTATCCATGAGTAAGACATTACAGCACTTCCGTCGCAGGGCTCAAGTATCAGGTCAAAGTGACTATGTGACAATTCACAATCACCAAAATTTCAAGCTATTCTCACATCACTCCCGTTACAATAACTAATTTAGTAATTCCTGTTAAGAGTGATTCTCCAAGAGGCGGTTGCATCAGCTCTCAGGATGTTCAAACGTAGCCTAGTTATAACACAAGTGCTTACTTAGTGGAAATAGATGCATCACTAAATTAAAAACACACTAGTTCTTGCCTAGAGATAAGTTGTTACTAAATATTTACAACCAGTAACTTCCTGGTGTAACTCTTACATAGCTAAACTGACTTACTGACTAAACTAACTAGCTAGCTTGCTAGCTTGTTAGCTATTAATCTAAAATATTGTTGACACATATGACCTGACACTTATAAAATTCTCTTCAGTAATGTTGTAAACTGGTAAGATTTTAAATTCCATTTCACAAAAATAACCCAGTATACTTTAGATTTCAAAAACATATGATAACATTAGACTACATGACCAAATGAACAAGGTAAACAAAATCAGATATTTCCCGTTCCGTCTAAACTGCATGAATATTACTAATTCTGAAACATCGATTTCTCTGTGTATGCTGATAGAAATAAAACAAATACTTAAACTTACAAAGGATTGGCAGTTAATATATAATTTGCGCCAGTAAAACTGTGACTTCCTGTTTACATAGTTTATTGCTTTTGATTGGGCGTACTACAAATGTTTCCCATGTCTTTACAAGCCAAGACATTTCTTACACTTTAGTGGTGCAACCTGATTTAGAAAATGACTAGTTTAAAATGAGCTAGTAGCTGTGAACAACTTCGGAAGGACTTTACACACAAACTTAGAAATGGATTCATGAATAGCTGGTGCAACTCAATCCAGTTCCCCAGTTAATAGAAATTCAGAAGTCTGTATTTCTGACTAGGTGACTGAAGGAGGCTGAAGAAGTACCCTCTCTTTCCCGCTCGACCCATTTTAAATCCAATCCCCAGACCCAGCTAAGAGTAATTAATGGCTCATTCATCCCTGAGTGAACCATACAGCAGTAATTATGACCATATGCTATTCCAAAGACTTTTAATTGCCTAATTAAAATCTTATTAAACTATTGAACAGAGATAGGGGACATTTTGAACTTAGGGTTCAGGGGAGTTAAATTCATCAAGCTTGCTTCTCCTCTGGGGCTTGTGACACATGGTCAGAGGTTGTGAATTTTATCACAAGCGCTGACTTCTTAGAAAATCCCAAATTTGAAGCTATCAGGCACTAAGAACGTATTGATAGATTACGGTAATATATGGCTGTGAAAGTGGATGGGCATATTTCATCACCTCTGTCTTTGAAACCTATACAAGTGCCTGAATCAACCCGGTTTCAGAAGTGAAAATATTTGAAATGATATTCCATTTCATTCCATTTCCCCTTTGTGCAAATTTCCATAACAGATGTGGAGCCAGCAGAAGAAGCTTGCTGATGAAATGTGAAGTGGCAGAGCAGGGTCTGTCGCCGGGCCTGCTTCCACTATCAAGGCCAAAGTAGGTGAAAGAAGAGCAGCAGGGGCTCCACGACAGACAGGAAAGTGCATTAATACTCAGAGGGGGAAAGGGCGAAAGACAAGCAAAGGAAAGGGCAAAGGCATCTTTTCATTTCAGAACGTTAAGAGTATTTCTAGTCACCTCATCAAACTCAAAATGTTTCATTGTTACTTGTAAGGAGATGGAAATCACCTGAGAGTAACTAATCTCACCGGGAAAATACTAGATTCAATGAGATCTTAACTACTGTGTGAGAGTCACTTGCCTCTCTTGGCTTTTTGCCCTTTTATTCCTGGCACTCAAACCAAATCTCCCTGTCAAAACACATCAGACAGGGCATAAACCCGGATTAAAACTATTCATGTGTTGTCATTAATAAACCCTCAAACGTGGTAAATACTGAGGGATTGAGGAGAATTGGCAGAAACTGGTCCTTTTCTCTCTCTCTGCACTCTTTTCAGTTTTCAACAATCCAGTGTAAGCTGATCCACTTTTAGGAAGTAGCCTGCCCTGTTGATCTTGCTGAAATGGCCCATTTCTTTTCTACAGTCTGTTTTACTGTTGTCACACCCTTTGCTGAGGAAAGGAACACCTACATCTTTGCGAGTATCCAGAGTTGTATCACTTTATACACCTTCCAGATACTAATACCGAGTTGGCCGCACATTTTACAAGCCATTAAGTAATTACTGGAATTATCAAAAATCCCTCTGCAATCTGTCTCCTCTTCTTCATCTATATCTATAGCCTTTTGAACCATTACGTGATTCTTGAGTGTATGCATTCTACAAATTCAGTGGTTGAAAGTTGAAATGATTTTGATGTGGACATTTAACATCTGCGACTGGTCTGCATCCCCCATAGAATGACTTTCTTCTTTACTGGGCTACATAATATATCCTGACATTTGCTGGAGCGGCAAAGCAAGAGCCAAACTACAGGACATTGCTGCTGCTTATACTAATGTTTATACTGTAATAAATATTTGTACTGTAATGAATATTGCTTATAAAAGGGTGGACACGCGTGTTCTGTAAGCAATGTCAATGCTTGAATCTTTAAATACTTGTATTTGTATTTAAAGTGAAATAAAACTAAAAAACGAATACAAATATTTAACTGATATCTAAGTTGAAGTTCTTCATCTTCTAGTGGCAGTTATTCCTCAAAGACTTGTTAACCAGCATACTTTAGGTATTAGTATAGGTATTTATTTTGCTGATCCCCTTTCAAGTACATGTAAAAGAAAGTCTGAGTGTTGTCACATGTTGATAAATCTGACATCAGCTGCAAACTGATGCAGGTTAAACCTCTCACCCTCAGCTGCTGCTGGAAAATTCAAATCACCTCCATGAGCTCTCAACGCTGTAATGCTCATGAGCCAACTTAACAATTACAATCTCACGTGTGTTTCTGCTGCAGTGTTAGGATCGTGGGGGTGGGGGGGGGGGCATTTTTGTGGCCTTTTCTATGTCAAAGTCCTCTGCTGAAAGCTACACTACCTTTACAATAGGCAGTGATGAGATACACATATGAATCTCTTGCAATGAAATTACAGTATGTAACAATTTTTCCATTTCTCTTTTCCATTACACACATGGAGCAAAGGCTTTCAGAGCGGGTAATGGGCTGCCGACTTCACACTTTCCTTTAGGGAGAAATAACATTTTAAATACATATAAAAGGTAACATTTTGTTTGGATAGTCTAATGTTGTTATTTAATTAGCAGGTGTCAGAAAGTTGATTTTTAACAAAGAATGTTTTATAAGCTGGTAACGATCACCGAATTTAGCCTAACCCAGTCCAGGCTCTAACCACTCTATATCTACAACTAGCTTCAGGTCAAGGATTACTTTCATCTTGCACACTATACAGACTGGTTGTCCTGCTGTGAGCATTAGATGAAACTAAGCAAAGGTTTTAGTGTCACATACTGTAGTCACTTGATAGTAAGTTGTGTAACAGTTTGGACCAGCCAAAGAAAGTGCGACCATACGCAGTCCAGTAAAAGCAACAAATTGGACTATTTATGAGCGAAATTATCTATAAAAATACAGTATAATATTGTTCAGTGCACTGTTTAAGATATTGAGGGGCTGTGTTTTTATGAGGGGTCCTGGCGTCTGTCAGACCCAGGTGAGGAGCTGTTTCAGCCCTGGCAGCTGTAAGTAGGTCAGGCTTGTTGAAATACTCACTCCCATTCTAAATGTCTCCACTTGTTTGCTGTATAATTCTGCCTGCATTTACTGGAGTGAAGTATTGACCCTGATAGAGCGAGGGCTGATAACACGGCATCGACCTCAGGTGATTTATCTGGCTTGTTCTTGTTTACCTTCACTAACTTGATTTGTTATAATAGATAAGCCTATGATACACAGCTACAGTATGCTGGGGTTGTTGTTTCAATACAAATATGAAGGTTAATGTGTAATTACTCTCGATATTATATTAAAATCATATAATTAGAATGTGCTTAAATGAATAATATCTTGCATTTTAATTGAGCAAACTCACATCTATAGTTTAACTGATCAGAGGACTGAATTTAACATACGAACTGAAGTTAAACAAAAGTTAAACAAAAAAACAATGCTATGTTTTGCTGCTCCAAAAAAAAGCTTAGTGAAAGTTTAGAATATTTGATCAAATACTGTTACTCTATCTTGTGGAGAAGTCAACTGAAAAAAGAAATAATGTGCTGCACTAATATTTGCGGCCCATGTAAATTCATGGACCACTCAATCACCAACAATGCATTGGAATATTTATCCTCTTTGAAATTGATTCGGCTGGTGTGGCATCCATGAAAAGCTGTAAACAAAGCGG
Source organism: Enoplosus armatus (assembly GCF_043641665.1). Taxonomy (NCBI): domain Eukaryota; kingdom Metazoa; phylum Chordata; class Actinopteri; order Centrarchiformes; family Enoplosidae; genus Enoplosus; species Enoplosus armatus. The sequence goes on from NC_092185.1 coordinate 10,247,509, forward strand.
CGTGGCTGTTCTCCCTTGATGTCCACAGCAAGAAGCTGCACGCATTCCAGTAGCTTAGAGGCTTAGACAGAAGCTCAGGCTATAGGCCATTGGGCAAAGAGCTGCACACATCCATCACTGTGTGAGAACGATAAAAGGCTCAGAAGGTCCACTTCTCTACATGCCCATCAATGACACAAACCACAGACCCGCCCTAAACACAACTCAAGTTTTTCGAGTCTACGAAGCACATCGTAACACTCAAGATCGAACCAGTAGGTGACTCGCTTGCTGGCGCACTACTGCATATTTTTTGGCGAATTACCTTCACCTGTAGATCAGTGGAATAGTGTGACATTGCTGGCAGGAATGTGTATCGCATCAACCGCATGCACATGTGAGCAAATGTGTATCGTCATGCACGTGCACGAGATAAACTAAACTGGGATCCACTCATGGAAAATCAGCTCCATCGCGCTACTAGAGACAAAAACATTCTCAGGGAACCTTTAATATACAGATGAATGATGCAATTCTAAACTGGTAAATGATGTCTTCGCAAAATGTAATCAACTAACTTTCTCTCAAATGTCTAATGGATTAACAAACTAATTGATTCAGCACTAATAATGATCTTGTACAACCCCATTGAGCTGGGCTGCTGATAACTA